>NW_027182279.1:17240386-18615802 GCF_029961685.1 Aristolochia californica | reverse complement strand
CTGAGTATTGACTCCCAATCCATAAGTCATTCCTTAAAAAAATATAGCCCATTACACATGATAAATCACTTTACAATCATCTATGATCATTTGGTTAGATTTTTGTAAATGGGCAAAATAATGGCTTGTTTGACTCGGGTAAATATCCCTCCGCACGTTCACATGAGAATTTAATGTTATTCTCTTTAACAAGTTTAGATCCATGGGTCATTTGCATCTTTAACATGTTTCAAGCATGCATATCCATTTTTTAAAACATGTGTAGAAAAATCTCTTTCTGATAAAATTCCGAGCTATTAGGGTTGACCTAGTGGAATTTCTCAAAATTGGATAACAAAACTTGTGTTAATTTGTGGGGTGTTGATAAATTTTCTTTACTTAGATTTGTATATTTCTTTAAATTCTTTCTATATATAAACTTTAAAATTTTCATTTTGTTGTGATCTGTTTCCCTTTTATCTCTTTTGTTGTTTATGAGATGAAGCGAAAGTGAAAACTAAGCTTTGATTTAAGAAAAACAGTATACATCTAAAATGGAAATGCACATTGAACAAATATAGAGAGAGATAATTCCAAATAGTGTCTGTAATATTTAGGGATTGTAAACTCTTTTTATTTTTTATTTATCAGATTCTGCAATCGTTGGGAAAAGGGGAAGGTGGGGGATTTTTTACTGTGTAGACTCCCAGTCCATAAGTCATTCCTTAGAAAAATATAGCCCGTTATGCATGCTAAATCACTTTTCAATCATCTATAATCGTTAGGTCAGTTTTTTTTAAATGGGCAAAATAATTGCATGTTTGACTCTAGTAAATATCCCACCGCACATTCTCAAGAGAATTTAATATTATTCTCTTTAAAAGGTTTGGATCCATAGTCATTTCCATCTTTAACATCTTTCAAGTATGCCTATCCATTTTTTAAAACATGTGTAGAAATATTTCTTTCTTATAAAATTCCGAGCTATTTGGTTTGAACTAGTGGAATTTTCCGAACTTGGATAACAAAACTTTTGTGTTCATTTGTGGTGTGCGAATAAATTTTCTCTACTTGCATTTGCTTATTGCTTTGAATTTTTTCGATACATAAAGTCTAAAATTTTCATTTTGTTGTGATCTATATGACTTTTATCTCTTTTTTTGTTTACAAGATGAACGGAAAGTGAAAACTCAAGCATTGATTTAAGAAAAATTTATACATCTAAAATGGAAATGCACAATGCATAAATGTTGAGAGAGATAATTCCAAAAAGTGTGTGTAATTTTTAGCGATTATAAACTCTTTTTAGTTTTGATAAATCAGATTCTTCAATCGCCGGGAAAAGGGGGAGGCGGGGGATTTTTAACTAGGTATTGAATCTCTATCCATAAGTCATTCCTTACAAAAAAATAGCCCATTACGCATGATAAATCACTTTACAATCATCTCTGATCGTTAGGTCAGCTTTTTTGTAAATGGGCAAAATAATGGCTTGTTTGACTCGTGTAAATATCCCACAACACGTTCACTTGAGACTTTAATATTATTCTCTTTAAAAGGTTTGGATCCATAGGTCATTTGCATCTTTAACATGTTTCAAGCATGCATATCATTTTTTTAAACATGTGTAGAAAAATCTCTTTCTTATAAAAGTACGAGCTATTAGGGTTGAACAAGTGGAATTTCCCAGACTTGGACAACAAAACTTTGGTGTTCATTTTTGGTGTGTGAATAAATTTTATTTACTTAGATTTGTTTATTGGTTTAAATTCTTTCCATATATAAACTCTAAAATTTTCATTTTGTTGTGATCTATTTGCCTTTTATCTCTTTTTTTGTTTACAAGATGAAGGGAATGTGAAAATTGAAGTATTGTTTAAGAAAAAAGTTGACATCTAAAATGGAAATGCACAATGCAAAAATGTAGAGAGAGATAGTTCCAAAAAGTGGTTGTAATATTTAGGGATTGTAAACTCTTTTTACTTTTTATATATCAGGTCCTGCAATCGTCGGGAAAAGAGGGAGGCGGAGGATTTTTACTTGAGTGTTGACTCTCAATCCATAAGTCATTCCTTACAAAAATATAGCCCGTTACGCATGATTAATCACTTTACAATCATCTATGATCATTAGGTCAGCTTTTTGTAAATGGGCAAAAAAATGGCATTTTGACTCGAGTAAATATCCCACCGCACGTTCACTTTAATGTTTTTCTCTTAAAAAGGTTTGGATCCTTAGGTCATTTGAATCTTTAACATGTTTCAAGCATGCATATCAATTTTTAAAACATGTGTAGAAAAATCTATTTCTTATAAAAATCCGAGCTATTAGGGTTGAACTAGCGGAATTTCCCAAACTTGTATAACAAAACTTTTGTGATTATTTGTGGTGTTTGAATAAATTTTATTTACTTACATTTGTTTATTTCTTTGAATTCTTTCCATACATAAACTATAAATGTTCATTTTGTTGTGATCTATTTCCCTTTTATCTCTTCTTTTGTTTACGAAATGAAGGGAAAGTGAAAACTCATGTTTTGATTTAAGAAAAAGTATACATCAAAAATGGAAATGCACAATGCACAAATAAAGAGATAGATAATTCCAAAAAGTGTTTGTAATATTTAGGGATTGTTAAATCTTTTTAGTTTTTTTTATTAGGTTCTGCAATTTTCGGGAAAAGGGGGAGGTGGTGGATTTTTAACTGAGTGCGGATTACCAATCCATAAGTCATTTCTTACAAAAATGTAGCCCGTTACACATGATAAATCACTTTACAATGATCTATGATCGTTAGGTTAGCTTTTAGTAAATGGGCAAAATAATGGCTTGTTTGACTCAGGTAAATATCCCACCGCATGTTCACTTGATAATTTAATGTTATTCTCTTTAAAAGGTTTGGATCCATAGGTCATTTGCATCGTTAATATGTTTCAAACATCCTTATCTATTTTTTAAAATATGTGTAGAAAAATCTCTTACTTATAAAATTCAGAGCTATTATGGTTGAACTAGTGAAATTTCCAAAACTTGGATAACCTAACTTTTGTGCTGCTTTGTGGTGTGTGAATTAATTTTCTTTACTTACATTTGTTTATTTCTTTGAATTATTTCCATACATAAACTCTAAAATTTTCATTTTGTTGTGATCTATTGACCTTTTATCTCTTTTTTTGTTTACGAGATGAAGGGAAACTGAAAACTCAAGCTTTGATTTAAAAAAAAATTATACATCTAAAATGGAAATACACAATGCACAAATATAGAGAGAGATAATTCCAAAATGTGTTTGTAATTTTTAGGGATTGTAAACTTTTTTTAGTTTGAATATATCAGGTCCAACAATCGATGGGAAATGAGGGAGGCTGGGGATTTTTAACTCTGTCTTGACTCCCAATCCATTAGTCATTCCTAAATAAAAAATAGCCTACTACCCATGATAAATCGCTTTACAATGATCTATGATTGTTAGGTCAGCTTTTTGTAAATGGGCAAAATAATGGCTTGTTTGACTCAGGTAAATATCCCACCGCACGTTCACTTGATAATTTAATGTTATTCTCTTTAAAAGGTTTGGATCCATAGGTCATTTGCATCGTTAATATGTTTCAAGCATCCATATCTATTTTTTCAAATATGTGTAGAAAAATCTCTTTCTTATAAAATTGAGAGCTATTATGGTTGAACTAGTGGAATTTCCCAAACTTGGATAACCTAACTTGTGTGTTCCTTTGTGGTGTGTGAATTAATTTTCTTTACTTACATTTTTTTATTTCTTTGAATTATTTCCATACATAAACTCTAAAATTTTCATTTGTTGTGATCTATTGACCTTTTATCTCTTTTTTTGTTTACGAGATGAAGGGAAACTGAAAACTCAAGCTTTGATTTAAGAAAAAATTATACATCTAAAATGGAAATGCACAATGCACAAATATAGAGAGAGATAATTCCAAAATGTGTTTGTAATTTTTAAGGATTGTAAACTTTTTTTAGTTTTAATATATCAGGGTCAACAATCGATGGGAAAAGAGGGAGGCTGGGGATTTTTAACTCAGTCTTGACTCCCAATCATTTAGTTATTCCTAAATAAAAAATAGCCTGCTACCCATGATAATTCGCTTTACAATCATCTATAATCGTTAGGTCAGCTTTTTGTAAATGGGCAAAATAATGGCTTGTTTGACTCGGGTAAATATCCAACCGCACATGCACATGAGAATTTAATATTATTCTCTTTAAAAGATTTTTATCCATTGGTCATTTGTATCTTTAACATGTTTCTAGCATGCATATCCATTTTTTCAAACATGTGTAGAAAACTCTCTTTCTTATAAAATTCTGAGCTATTAGGGTTGAACTAGTGGAATTTCCTTAACTTGGATAAAAAAACTTTTGTGTTCATTTGTGATGTGTGAATAAATTTTCTTTACTTAAATTTGTTTATTGCTTTGAATTCTTTCCATACATAAACTCTAAAATTTTCATTTTGTTGAGATCTATTTCCCTTTTATCTCTTTTTTTTCTTACGAGATGAAGGGAAAATGAAAACTCAAGCTTTGATTTAAGAAAAGAGTATACATATAAAATGGCAATGCAATATGCACAAATATACAAAGAGATAATTCCAAAAAATTTCTATAATATTTAGGGATTTTAAACACTTTTTAGTTTTTATTTATCAGGTTTTGCAATCGTCGGGAAAAGGGAGAGGTATGGGATTTTTAACTGAGTGTGGACTCTCAATCCATAAATCATTCCTTACAAAAATGTAGGCCATTACGCATGATAAATCACTTTACAATAATCTATGATCATTAGGTCAGCTTTTAGTAAATGGGCAAAATAATGGCTTGTTTGACTCGGGTAAATATTCCACCGCATGTTCTCTTGAGAATTTATTGTTATTCTCTTTAAAAGTTTTTGATCCATAGGTCATTGGCATCTTTAAAATCTTTCAAGCATGCATATCCATTTTTTAAAACATGTGTAGAAAAATCTCTTTCTTATAAAATTCTGAGCAATTAGGGTTGAACTAGCGGAATTTCTAAAACTTGGATGACAAAACCTTTTTGTTCATTTGTGTTGTGTGCATAAATTTTCTTTACTTACATTTTTTTATTGGTTTATATTCTTTCTATTCATAAACTCTAAAATTTTCATTTTTTAGTGATCTATTTGCCTTTTATCTCTTTTTTTGTTTACGAGACGAAGGGAAAGTAAAAACTACAGTTTTGATTTAAGGAAAAAGTACACATCCAAAATGGAAATGTACAATGCACAAATAAAGAGATAGATAATTCCAAAAAGTGTCTGTAATATTTAGGGATTGTAAAATTTTTTTATTTTTTATTTATTAGGTTCTGCAATTTTCGGGAAAAGGGGGAGGCGGAGGATAGTTAACTTGGTGTTGACTCCCAATCCATAAGTAATTCCTTAAAAAAATATAGCCGGTTACACATGATAAATCAATTTACAATCATCAACGACCGGTAGGTCAGCTTTTTGTAAATGGGAAAAATAATGGCTTATTTGACCCAGGTAAATATCCCACCGCACGTTCACTTCATAATTTAATGTTATTCTCTTTAAAAGGTTTGGATCCATAGGTCATTTGCATCGTTAATATGTTTCAAGCATCCATATCTAATTTTTCAAATATGTGTAGAAAAATCTCTTTCTTATAAAATTCAGAGTTATTATGGTTGAACAAGTTGAATTTCCCAAACTTGGATAACCTAACTTTTGTGTTCCTTTGTGGTGTGTGAATTAATTTTCTTTACTTACATTTGTTTATTTCTTTGAATTATTTCCATACATAAACTCTAAAATTTTCATTTTGTTGTGATCTATTTACCTTTTATCTCATTTTTTGTTTACGAGATGAAGAGAAACTGAAAACTCAAGCTTTGATTTAAGAAAAAATTATACATCTAAAATGGAAATGCACAATACACAAATATAGAGAGAGATAATTCCAAAATGTGTTTGTAATTTTTAGGGATTGTAAACTTTGTTTAGTTTTAATATATCAGGTTCAACAATCGATAGGAAAAGAGGGAGGCTGGGGATTTTTAACTCAGTGTTGACTCCCAATCCATTAGTCATTCCTAAATAAAAAATAGCCTGTTACCCATGATAAATCGCTTTACAATCATCTATGATTGTTAGGTCAGCTTTTTGTAAATGGGCAAAATAATGGCTTGTTGACTCAGGTAAATATCCAATCGCACATGCACATGAGAATTTAATATTATTCTCTTTAAAAGGTTTTGATCCATAGGTCATTTGTATCTTTAACATGTTTCTAGCATGCATATCCATTTTTTCAAACATGTGTAGGAAACTCTCTTTCTTATGAAATTCTGAGCTATTAGGGTTGAACTAGTGGAATTTCTTTAACTTGGATAAAAAAACTTTTGTGTTCATTTGTGATGTGTGAATAAATTTTCTTTACTTACATTTGTTTATTGCTTTGAATTCTTTCCATACATAAACTTTAAAATTTTCATTTTGTTGAGATCTATTTCCCTTTTATCTCTTTTTTTGCTTACGAGATGAAGGGAAAATGAAAATTCAAGCTTTGATTTAAGAAAAGAGTATACATCTAAAATGGAAATGCAATATGCACAAATATACAGAGAGATAATTCCAAAAAATTTCTGTAATATTTAGGGATTGTAAACTGTTTTTAGTTTTTATTTATCAGGTTCTGCAATCGTCGGGAAAAGGGAGAGGTATGGGATTTTTAACTGAGTGTGGACTCCCAATCCATAAGTCATTCCTTACAAAAATGTAGCCCATTACGCATGATAAATCACTTTACAATAATCTATGATCATTAGGTCAGCTTTTGGTAAATGGGCAAAATAATGTCTTGTTTGACTCGGGTAAATATCCCACCGCACGTTCTCTTGGGAATTTAATGTTATTCTTTTTAAAATTTTTTGATCCATAGGTAATTGGCATCTTTAACATCTTTCAAGCATTCATATCCATTTTTTAAAACATGTGTACAAAAATCTCTTTCTTATAAAATTCCGAGCGATTAGGGTTGATCTAGTGGAATTTCTAAAGCTTGGATGACAAAAAAATTTTGTTCATTTGTGGTGTGTGCATAAATTTTCTTTACTTATATTTTTTTTATTGCTTTATATTCTTTCTATTCATAAACTCTAAAATTTTCATTTTTTAGTGATCTATTTGCCTTTTATCTCTTTTTTTGTTTACGAGACGAAGGAAAAGTAAAAACTACTGTTTTGATTTAAGGAAAAAGTACACATCAAAAATGGAAATGCACAATGCACAAATGTAGAGAGTGATAATTCCAAAAAATCTTTCTAATTTTTAGGGATTGTAAACTCTTTCCAATTTTTATATATTAGGTTCTGCAATCGTCGGGAAAAGGGGGAGGCAGAGGATTTTTAACTAGGTGTTGACTCCCAATCCATAAGTCAATCCTTAAAACAATATAGCCGGTTACACATGATAAATCAATTTACAATCATCTATGACCGTTAGGTCAGCTTTTTGTAAATGGGAAAAATAATGGCTTATTTGACTCTGGTAAATATCCCACCGCACGTTCACTTGATAATTTTATGTTATTCTCTTTAAAAGGTTTGGATTCATAGGTCATTTGCAACTTTAACTTGTTTCAAGCCTGCATACCCAATTTTTAAAAAATGTGTTAAAATATCCCTTTCTTATAAAATTCAGAGCTATTAGTGTTGAACTAGTGGAATTTCCATATCTTGGATAACAAAACTTTTGTGTTCATTTGTGGTGTGTGAATAAATTTTCTTTACTTATATTTGTTTATTGGTTTAAATTCTTTCCATTCATAAACTCTAAAATTTTCATTTTGTTGTGATCTATTTGCCTTTTTTCTATTTTTTTGGTTGACGAGATGAAGGGAAAGTGAAAACTCAAGCTTTGATTTAAGAAAAAAGTATACATCTAAAATGGAAATGCACAATGCAGAAATGTAGAGAGAGATAATTCCAAAAAGTTTCTGTAATTTTTAGGGATTGTGAACTCTTTTTAGTTTTTATATATCAGGTTCTACAATCGTCGTGAAAAGGGGGAGGCGGGGGATTATTAACTGAGTGTTGACTCCCAATCTATGAGTCATTCCTTACAAAAATATAGCCCATTACGTATGATAAATCACTTTACAATCGTCTATGATCCTTAGGTCAGCTTTTTGTAAATGGGCAAAATAATGGCATGTTTGACTCGGGTAAATATCCCACCACACGTTCACATGAGAATTTAATATTATTCTCTATAAAAGGTTTGGACCCATAGGTCATTTGCATCTTTAACATGTTTCAAGCATGCATAACCATTTTTAAAAACATGTGTAAAAAACTCTCTTTCTTATAAAATTCCGAGCTATTAGGGTTGAACTAGTGGAATTTCCCAAACGTGGATGACAAAACTTTTGTATTCATATGTGGTTGTGAATAAATTTTCTTTACTTACATTTTTTATTGCTTTGAATTCTTTCCTTACATAAACTCTAAAATTTTCCTTTTGTTGTGTTTTATTTGCCTTTTACCTCTTTTTATGTTTACGAGATGTAGGGAAAGTGAAAATTCAAAATTTGATATATGAAAAAAGTACACATCTAAAATGGAAATAAACAATGCACAAATGTAGAAAAAGAAAATTCCAAAACGTGTCTATAATTTTTAGGGATTGTAAACTCTTTTTAGTTTTTTTATATCAAGTTTTGTAACCATCGGGAAAAGTGGGAGTCGGGGGATTTTTAACAGAGTGCTGACTCGCACTCCATAAGTCATTCCTTACAAAAATATAGCCCGTTAGGCATGATAAATCACTTTACAATCATCTATGATCGTTAGGTCAGCTTTTTGTAAATGAGAAAAATAATGGCTTGTTCGACTCGGGTAAATATCCCACCGCACGTTCAAATGAGAATTTAATGTTATTGTCTATAAAAGGTTTGGATCCATAGGTCATTTGAGTAGTTAACATGTTTCAAGCATGCAAATCCATTTTTTAAAACATGTGTAGAAAAATCACTTTCTTATAAAATTCCGAGCTATGAGGGTTGAACTAGTATAATTTCCCAAACTTGGATAACAAAACTTTTGTGTTCATTTTGGTGTTTCAATAAATTTTCTTTACTGACATTTGTTTATTGCTTTAAATTCTTTCCATACATAAACTCAAGAATTTTCATTTTGTTGTGATCTATTTGCCTTTTATCTCTTTTTTCTTTACGCGAAGAAGGGGAAGGGAAAGTGAAAACTCAAGTTTTGATTTAAGAAAAAAGTATACATCTACAATGGAAATGCACATTGCACAAATGTAGAGAGAGATAATTCCAAAAAGTGTTGCTAATTTTTAGGGATTGTAAACTCTTTTTAGTTTTTATAAATCAGATTTTGCAACCGTCGGGAAAAGGGGGAGGCGGGGGATTTTTAACTGAGTGTTGACTCCCAATTCATGAGTCTTTTCTTAAAAAAATAAAGCCTGTTACGCATGGTAAATCACTTTACAATCATCTATGATCGTTAGGTTAACTTTTTCTAAATGGGCAAAATAATGACTTGTTTGACTCGGGTAAATATCCCATCGGACGTTCACATGAGAATTTAATGTTATTCTCCTAAAAAGGTTTGGATCCATAGGTCATTTGCATCTTTAACATGTTTCAAGCATGTTTATCCATTTTTTAAAACATGTGTAGAAAAATCTCTTTCTTATAAAATTCTGAGGTATTAGGGATGAATTAGAGGGATTTCCTAAACTTGGATAACATAACTTTTTTGTTCATTTGTGGTGTGTGAATAAGTTTTCTTTGCTAACATTTTTTTATTTCTTTAAATTCTTTCCATACATAAACTCTAAAATTTTCATTTTGTTGTTATCTATTTGCCTTTTATCTTTGTTTTTGGTTTACGAGATGAAGGGAACCTTTGATTTAAGAAAAAAGTATACATCGAAAAAGGAAATGAACAATGCACAAATGTAGAGAGAGATAATTCCAAAAAGTGTCTATAATTATTAGGGATTTTAAACTGTATTTAGTTTTTATATATCAAATTCTGCAATCGTCGGGAAAATGGGGAGGCATTGAATTTTTAACTGAGTTTTGACTCCCAATCTATAAGTCATTCCTTACAAAAATATAGTCCGTAACACATGATAAATCACTTGAAAATCATTTATGATCGTTGGGTCAGCTTATTATGAAATGGACAAAATAATGGCTTGTTTGACTCGGTTAAATATTCCACCGCACGTTCACTTGAGAATTTAATGTTATTCTCTTTTAAAGATTTGGATCGATAGGTAATTTGCATCTTTAACATGTTTCAAGCATACATATCCATTTTTTAAAATATGTGTAGAAAATTCTCTTTCTTATAAAATTTCGAGCAATTAGGGTTGAACTAGTGAAATTTCCCAAACTTGGATAACAAAACTTTTGTGTTCATTAGTGGTGTGTGAATAAATTCTCTTTACTTACATTAGTTTATTGCTTTGAATTCTTTCCATACATAAACTCTAAACTTTTCATTTTGTTGTGAACTATTTGCCTTTTATCTCTTTTTTTTTTGTTTACGAGAAGAAGGGAAAGTGAAAACTCAAGCTTTGATTTAAGAAAAAAGTATACATCTAAAATGGAAATGCACAATGCAAAAATGTAGAGAGAGATAATTTCAAAAAGTTTCTATAATTGTTAGGGATTCTAAACTCTTTTTAGTTTTTATATATCAGGTTCTGCAATCATCGAGAAAAGGGGGAGGCGGGGGATTTTAAACTGAGTGTTGACTCCCATCCATAAGTCATTCCTTACAAAAATATAGCCTGTCACGCATGATAAAGTACTTTACAATCATTAATGATAGTTAGATTAGCTTTTTTTAAATGGGCAAAATAATAACTTGTTTGACTCGGGTAAATATCCCACAGCACATTCACATGAGAATTTAATGTTATTCTTTTTAAACAGGTTTGGATCCATACGTCATTTGCATCTTTAACTTGTTTCAAGCATGCATATCCATTTTTTAAAACATGTGTATAAAAATCTCTTTCTTATAAAATTCCGAGCGATTATGGTTGAACTAGTGGAATTTCCCAAACTTGGATAACAAAACTTTTGTGTTCATTTCTGGTGTGTGAATAAATTATCTTTACTTAAATTCTTTCCAAATATAAACTCTAAAATTTTCATTTCATTCTGATGTATTTGCCTTTTATCTCTTTTTTTGTTTACGAGATGAAGGGAAAGTGAAAACTCTAGCTTTGATTTAAGAAAAAAGTATACATCTAAAAGAGAAATGCACAATGCACAAATGTACAGAGAGATAATTCCATAAAGTGTCGATAATATTTATGGGTTGTAAACTCTTTTCAGTTTTTATTTATCAGGTCTGCAATTCTTGGGAAAAGGGGGAGGCGGGGAATTTTTAACGAAGTGTTGACTCCCAATCCATAAGTCATTCTTTACTAAAATATAGCCCATTACGCATGATAAATCACTTTACAACGTCTATGATCGTTAGGTGATCTTTTTGCAAATGGACAAAATAATGGCTTGTTTTACTTGGGTAAATATCCCACCACACTTTCACTTGAGAATTTAATGTTATTCTCTTTAAAAGGTTTGGATCCAAAGATCATTTGCATCCTTAACATCTTTCAAGCATGCATAGCCATTTTTTAAAAGGGAAAGTGAAAACTCAAGCTTTGATTTAAGAAAAAAGTGTACTTCTAAAATGGAAATGCACAATGCACAAATGTAGAGAGAGATAATTCCTAAAAGTGTCTGTAATATTGAGGGATTATAAACTCTTTTTAGTTTTTATTTATCAGGTTCTACAATCATCGGGAAAAGGGGGAGGCGGGGGATTTTTAACTGAGTGTTGACACCCAATCCATAAGTCATTCCTTACAAAAATATAGCCCGTTACGCATAATAAATCACTTTACAATCATCTATGATCGTTAGGTCAGCTTTTTGTAAATGGGCAAAAAAATGGCTTGTTTGACTCTGTTAAATATCCCACCGCTCGTTCACTCTAGAATTTAATGTTATTCTCTTTAAAAGGTTTTGATCCATAGGTTATTTTAATCTCTATCTCTTTTCAAGCATGCACATCCATTTTTTAAAACTTGTGTAGAATAATCTCTTTCTTATAAAATTCTGAGCTATTAGAGTTGAACTAGTGGAATTTTCCAAACTTTGATAACAAAACTTTTGTGTTCATTTGTGGCGTGTGAATAAATTTTCTTTACTTACATTTGTTTATTGCTTTAAATTCTTTCTATATATAAACTCTAAAATTTTCATTTTGTTGTGATCTATTTGGCTTTTATCTCTTTTTTTCTTTTCGAGATGAAGGGAAAGTGAAAACTCAATCTTTGATTTAAGAAAAAAGAATACATCTAAAATTGAAATGTACAATGCACAAATGTAAAGAGAGATAATTCCAAAAAGTTTCTGTAAATTTTAGGGATTGTAAACTCTTTTTAGTTTTTTTATATCCGGTTCTGCAATAGTCGGGAAAAGGGGGAGGTGTGAGATTTTTAATATAGTGTTGACTCCCAATCCATAAGTCATTCCTAACAAAAATATAGCCCGTTACGCGTGATAAATCACATTATAATCATCTATGATCGTTAGGTCAACTTTTTGTAAATGGGGAAAATAATGGCTTGTTGGACTCGGGTAAATATCCCACCGCATGTTCATATAAGAATTTAATGTTATTCTCTTTAAAAGGTTTGGATCTGTAGGTCATTTAAATTTTTAACTAGTTTCAAGCATGCATAATCATTTTTTAACACATGTGTAGAAATATCTCTTTCTTATTAAATTTCGAGCTAATAAGGTTGAACGAGTGAAATTTTGAAAACTTGGATAATAAAACATTTGTGTTCTTATGTCGTGTGTGAATAAATTTTTTTTACTTACATTTGTTTAGTGCTTTGAATTCTTTCGATACATAAACTCTAAAATTTTCATTTTGTTGTGATCTATTTGCCTTTTATCTCTTTTTTAGTTTACGAGATGAAGGGAAAGTGAAAACTCAAGCATTGATTTAAGAAAAAAGTATACATCTAAAATTGAAATGCACAATGCACAAATGTAGAGAGAGATAATTCCAAAAAGTGTCTGTAATTTTTAGGGATTGTATAACTCCTTTTAGTTTTTATAAATCAGGTTTTGCAATCGGTGGGAAAAGGGGGAGGCAAGGGATTTTTAACTGAGTGTTGACTCCTAATCCATAAGTCATTTCATAATAAACTTTCCCTCATTATGCATGATAAATCACTTTACAATCAACTATGATCATTAGGTTAGCTTTTTGTAAATGGGCAAAATAATGGCATGTTTGAGTCAGGTAAATATCCTACCGCACGTTCACATGAAAATTTAATGTTATTCTCTTTAAAAGGTTTGCATCCATAGGTCATTTGCAACTTTAACATTTTTAAAGCATGCATATCCATTTTTTAAAACATGTGTAGAAATATCTCTTTCTTATAAGATTTCGAGCTATCAGGGTTGAACTTGTGGAATTTACCAAACTTGGATAACAAAAATTTTGTGTTTATTTGTGGTGTGTGAATAAATTTTCTTTACTTACATTTGTTTATTACTTTATATTCTTCCCATATATAAACTCTAAAATTTTCATTTTGTTGTGATCTATTTGCCTTTTATCTCTTTTATTGTTTACGAGATGAAGTCAAAGTGAAAACACAAGGTTTGATTTACGAAAAAAGTATACATCTAAAATGGAAATGCACAATGCACAAATGTAGAGAGAGATAATTCCAAAAAGTGTCTGTAATATTTAGGGATTCAAATCCCTTTTTAGTTTTTATATATCAGGTTTTGCAATCGTTGGGAAAAGGGGGAGGTGGGTGATTTTTGACTGAGTGTTGACTCCCTATCCATAAGTCATTCCTTAAAAAAATATAGTCCGTTACGTATGATAAATCACTTTATAATCATCTATGATAGCTAGGTCAGCTTTCTGTAAATGGGGAAAATAATGGCTGGTTTGACTCAGGTAAATATCGCACCGCATGTTTACTCTAGAATTTACTGTTATTCTCTTTGCAAGGTTTTAATACATAGGTCATTTGTATCTTTAACATGTTTCAAGCATGCATATCCATTTTTTTAAACTTCTGCAGAATAATCTCTTTCTTATAAAATTCTGGGCTATTTGGGTTCAACTAGTGGAATTTCCCAAACTTGGAAAACAAAACTTTTGTGTTCATTTGTGGTGTGTGAATAAATTTTATTTACATACATTTGTTTATTGCTTTAAATTTTTTCCACATATAAACTGAAAAATTTTCATTTTGTTGTGATCTATTTGCCTTTTTTCTCTTTTTTTTTTACGAGATGAAGGGAAAGTGAAAACTCAAGCTTTGATTTAAGAAAAAAGTATACATCTAAAATTGAAATGCACAATGCACAAATGTAGAGAGAGATAATTCCAAAAAGTGTCAGTAATTTTTAGGAATTGTAAACACTTTTTAGTTTTTATATATCAGGTTCTGCAATCGTCGGGTAAAGGGGGAGGCAGGGGATTTTTAACTGGGTGCTGACTCCCAAACCACATGATAAATCACTTTACAATCATCTATGATCGTTAGGTCAACTTTTTGTAAATGGGTAAAATAATGGCTTGTTTGACTCGGGAAAATATCTCTACGCACGTTCACATGAGAATTTAATGTTATTCTCTTTAAAAGGTTTGGATCCATATGTCATTTGCATCTTTAACATGTTTTAAAAAAGCATATCCATTTTTTAAAACATGTGTAGAAATATCTCTTTCTTATAAAATTCCGAGCTATTAGGGTTGAACTAGTGAAATTTCCAAAACTTGGATAACAAAACTTTTGTGTTCATTTGTGGTGTGTGAATAAATTTTCTTTTTTTACATTTTTTTTCTTTAAATTATTTCCATATATAAACTCTAAAACTTTCATTCATTGTGATCTATTTGCCTTTTATCTCTTTTTTTGTTTACGAGATGAAGGGAAAGTGAAAACTCAAGTTTTTATTTAACAAAAAAGTATACTTCTAAAATGGAAAATGCATGATAAATCACTTTACAATCATCTATAATCGTTAGGTTAGCATTTTGTAAATAGGCAAAATAATGGCTTGTTTTATTCGGGTAAATATCCCACCGCACGTTCACTTGAGAATTTAATGTTATTCTGTTTAAAAGGTTTTGGCCCATAGGTCATATGTATCTTTAACATGTTTCAAGAATGCATACCCATTTTGTAAAACATGTGTAGAAAAATCTTTTTCTTATAAAATTCCAAGCTATTAGGGTTGAACTAGTGGAATTTCCAAAACTTGGATAACAAAACTTTTGGGTTCATTTGTGATGTGTGAATAAATTTTATTTACTTACATTTGTTTATTTCTTTGAATTCTTTCCATACATAAACTCTAAAATTTTCATTTTGTTGTGATCAATTTGCCTTTTATCTCTTTTCTTTTTACGAGATTATGGGAAAATGAAAACACAAGCTTTGATTTAAGAAAAAAGTATACATCTAAAATGGAAATGCATAATGCACAAATGCAGAGAGAGATAATTGATAAAAATGTCTATAATTTTTAGGGATTGTATAGACATTTTAATTTTTATATATCAGGCTCTGCAATCATCGGGAAAAGGGGGAGGCAGGGGATTTTTAACTGAGTGTTGACTACCAATCCATATGTCATTCCTTACAAAAATATAGTCCGTTACGTATGATAAATCACTTTACAATCATTTATGATCTTTAGGTTAGCTTTTGTAAATAGACAAAATAATGGCTTGTTTGACTCGGGTACATATCGCACCGCACGTTCACATGAGACTTTAATGTTATTCTCTATAAAATGTTTGGATCCATAGGTCATTTGCATCTTTATAATCTTTCAAGAAAGCATATCCATTTTTTTAAACATGTGTAGATAAATCTCTTTCTTATAAAATTCAGAGCTATTAGGGTTGAACTAGTGGAATTTCCCAAACGTAGATTACAAAACGTTTGTGTTCATTTGTGGTGTGTGAATAAATTTTATTTACCTACATTTGTTTATTGCTTTGAATTCTTTCAATACATAAACTCTAAAATTTTCATTTTGTGGTGATGTATTTTCCTTTTATCTCTTTTTTTTGTTTACAAGATGAAGGGAAAATGAAAACTCAAGCTTTGATTTAAGAAAAAAGTATACATCTAAAATGGAAATGCACAATGTAGAAATGTACAGAGAGAAAATCTAAACAAAGTGTCTGTAATTTTTTTGGATTGTAAAATCTTTTTAGTTTTTATTTATCTGGTTTTGCAATCGTCGAGAAAAGGGGGAGGCGGGGAATTTTTAACTGAGTGTTGACTCACAATCCATAAGTCAATGCTTACAAAAATATAGCCCGTAACACATGATAAATCAATTTACAATCATCTATGATCGTTAGATTAACTTTTTGTAAATGGGTAAAATAATGGCTTATTTGACTGGGAAAAACATCTCTATGCACGTTCACATGAGAATTTAATAGTATTCTCTTTAAAAGGTTTGGATCCATAGGTCATTTGCATCTTTAACATGTTTTAAAAAAGCATATCCATTTTTTAAAACATGTATAGAAATATCTCTTTCTTATAAAATTCCGAGCTATTAGGGTTGAACTAGTGGAATTTCCAAAACTTGGATAACAAAACTTTTGTGTTCATTTGTGGTGTGTGAATAAATTTTCTTTACATACATTTGTTTTTTTCTTTAAATTCTTTCCATATATAAACTCTAAAACTTTCATTCATTGTGATCTATTTGCCTTTTATCTCTTTTTTTGTTTACGAGATGAAGGGAAAGTGAAAACTCAAGTTTTTATTTAACAAAAAAGTATACTTCTAAAATGGAAAATGCACAATGCACAAATGTATAGAGAGATAATTCCAAAAAGTGTCTGTAATATTTAGGGATTGTAAACTCTTTTTAGGTTTTATATATCAGGTTTTGCAATCGTTGGAAAAAGGGGGAGGCAGGGGAAATTTAATTGAGTGTTGACTCCGAATCCATTAGTCATTCCTAACACAAATATAGCTCGTTATGCATGATAAATCACTTTACAATCATCTATAATCGTTAGGTTAACATCTTGTAAATAGGAAAAATAATAGCTTGTTTTATACGGGTAAATATCCCACCGCACGTTCACTTGAGAATTTAATGTGATTTTGTTTAAAAGGTTTTGGCCCATAGGTCATTTGTACCTTTAACATGTTTCAAGCATGCATACCCATTTTCTAAAACATGTGTAGAAAAATCATTTTCTTATAAAATTCCAAGCTATTAGGGTTGAACTAGTGGAATTTCCAAAACTCCGATAACAAAAATTTTGGGTTCATTTGTGATGTGTGAATAAATTTTATTTACTTAAATTTGTTTATTGCTTTGAATTCTTTCCATACATAAACTCTAAAATTTTCATTTTGTTGTGATCAATTTGCCTTTTATCTCTTTTTTTTTATGAGATTATGGGAAAGTGAAAACACAAGCTTTGATTTAAGAAAAAATTATACATCTAAAATGGAAATGCACAATGCACAAATGTAGACAGAGATAATTGATAAAAGTGTCTGGAATTTTTAGGGGTTGTATAGACATTTTATTTTTTATATATCAGGCTCTGCAATCATCGAGAAAAGGGGGAGACAAGGGGATTTTTAACTCAGTGTTGACTACCAATCCATATGTCATTCCTTACAAAAATATAGCCCGTTACGCATGATAAATCACTTTACAATCATTTATGATCTTTAGGTTAGCTTTTGTAAATGGACAAAATAATGGCTTGTTTGACTCGGGTACATATTGCACCACACGTTCACATGAGACTTTAATGTTATTCTCTATAAAATGTTTGGATCCATAGGTCATTTGCATCTTTAAAATCTTTCAAGCAAGCATATCCATTTTTTGTATACATGTGTAGATAAATCTCTTTCTTATAAAATTCAGAGCTATTAGGGTTGAACTAGTGGAATTTCCCAAACCTAGATTACAAAACGTTTGTGTTCATTTGAGGTGTGTGAATAAATTTTCTTTACTTACATTTGTCTATTGCTTTGAATTATTTCTATACATAAAATCTAAAATTTTCATTTTGTTGTGATGTATTTTCCTTTTATCTATTTTTTTCTTTACAAGATGAAGGGAAAATGAAAACTCAAGCTTTGATTTAAGAAAAAAGTATACATCTAAAATGGAACTGCACAATGCAGAAATGTACAAAGAGAAAATATAAAAAAAGTGTATGTAATTTTTTTGGATTGTAAACTCTTTTTAGTTTTTATTTATTTGGTTTTGCAATCGTCGAGAAAAGGGGGAGGCAGGGGATTTTTAATAGAGTGTTGACTCACAATCCATAAGTCATTGCTTACAAAAATATAGCTCGTAACACATGATAAATCAATTTACAATCATTTATGATCGTTAAGTCTGCTTTTTGTCAATGGGCAAAATAATGGCTTGTTATACTCGGGTAAATATCCTATCACACGTTCACTTGAGAATTTAATGTTATTCTCTTTATAAGGTTTGGATCCATAGCTCATTTGCATCTTTAACTTGCTTGAAGCATGCTTATCCATTTTCTAAAACATGCGTAAAAAAATCTCTTTCTTATAAAATTCCGAGCTATTAGGGTTGAGCTAGTGGAATTTCCAAAACTTGGATAACAAAACTTTTGTGTTCATTTTTGGTGTGTAAATAAATTTTCTTTGCTTACATTTGTTTATTGCTTTGAATTCTTTCCATACATCAACTCTAAAATTTTCTTTTTGTTGTGATCTATTTGCCTTTTATCTCTATGTTCTTACGAGATAAAGGGAAAGTGAAAACTCAAGGTTTGATTTAAGAAAAAAATATACATCGAAAATGGAAATCCACATTGCACAAATGTACAGAGAGATAATTCCAAAAAGTGTTAGTAATATGTAGGGATTGTAAACTCTTTTTAGTCTTTATATATCTGGTTCTGCAATCGTTGGGAAAAGGGGGTGGCGGCAGAATTTTACCTGAGTGTTGACTCCCCATCCATAAATCATTCCTAACAAAAATATAGCCCACTATGCCTGATAAATCACTTTACAATCATCTATGATCGTTAGATCAGCTTTTTGTATATGGGCAAAATAATAGCTTGTTTGATTCGGGTAAATATCCCACCGCACGTTCACTTGAGAATTTAAAGTTATTCTCTTTAAAGGTTTTGATCCATAGGTCATTTGTACCTTTAACATATTTCAAGCATGCATATCCATTTTGTAAAACTTGTGTAGAAAAATCTCTTTCTTATAAAATTCCAAGTTATTTGGGTTGAACTAGTGGAATTTCCAATACTTGGATAACAAAACTTTTGTGTTCATTTGTGATGTGTGAATAAATTTTTTTACTTACATTTGTTTATTGCTTTGAATTCTTTCCATACATAAACTCTAAAATTTTTCATTTTGTTGTAATCGATTTGCCTTTTAACTCTTTTTTTGTTTACGAGATTATGGCAAAGTGAAAACACATGCTTTGATTTAAGAAAAAAAGTATACATCTAAAATGGAAATGCACAATGCACCAATTTAGAGAGAGATAATTAATAAAAGTGTCTGCAATTTTTAAGGATTGTAAACACATTTTAGTTTTTATATATCAGGTTCTTCAATCGTCGGGAAAAGGGGGAGGCAAGGGATTTTTAACTGAGTGGTGACTACCAATCCATATATCATTCCTTAAAAAAATATAGCCCGTTACGCAAGATAATTCACTTTACAATCATCTATGATCGTTAGGTTAGCTTTTTGTAAATGGACAAAATAATGGCTCTTTTGACTCGGGTAAATATCCCACTGCACGTTCACTTGGGACATTACTGTTATTCTCTATAAAATGTTTGGATCCATAGGTCATCTGCATCTTTATCATCTTTCCATTTTTATAAACTTGTGTAGAAAAATCTCTTTCTTATAAAATTCTAAGCTATTAGGGTTGAACTAGTGGAATTTCCCAAACATGGATAACAAAACATTTGTGTTCATTTGTGGTGTGTGAATAAATTTTCTTTACTTACATTTGCTTATTGCGTTGAATTCTTTCCATACATAAACTCTAAAATTTTCATTTTCTTGTGATCTATTTTCCTGTTATCTCTTTTTTTTTATTATGAGAAGAAGGGAAAGTGAAAACTCAAGCTTTGATTTAACAAAAAATTATACATCTACAATGGAAAAGCAAAAATCACAAATGTAGAGAGAGATAATTCCAAAAAGTTTCTGTGATTTTTAGGGATTGTAAACTCTTTTTAGTTTTTATATATCATGTTCTTCATTCGTCGGGAAAAAAGGGAGGCAGGGGATTTTTGATTGAGTGTTGACTCCCAATCCATAAGTCATTCCTTACAAAAATATAGCCCATTACGCATCATAAATCACTTTACAATCATCTATGATCGTTAGGTCAACTTTTTCTAAATGGGCAAAATAATGGCTTGTTTGACTGGGGTAAATATCCCACCACACGTTCACTTGAGAATTTAAAGTTATTCTCTTTAAAAGGTTTAGATCCATAGGTAATTTGCATCTTTAACATGTTTCAAGCATGCATATCTATTTTTTAAAACATGTGTAGAAAAATCTCTTTCTTATAAAATTCCGAGCTATTAGGGTTGAACTAGTGGAATTTCCCAAACTTGAACAAAAAAACTTTTGTGTTCCTTTGTGGTGTGTAAATAAAATTTCTTTACTTACATTTGTTTATTGCTTTGAATTCTTTCCATACATGAACTCTAAAATTTTCATTTTGTTGTGATCTATTTGCCTTTTATCTCTATTTTGTTATGAGATGAAGGGAAAATGAAAACTCAAGATTCGATTTACGAAAAAAGTATACAACTAAAATGGAAATGAAAAATACAGAATTGTAGACAGAGAAAATTCCAAAAAGTGTCTGTAACTTTTCTGGATTGTAAACTCTTTTTAGTTTTTATTTATCTGGTTTTTGTATCGTAGGGAAAAGGGTGAAGCGGGGGATTTTTAACTGAGTGTTGACTCACAATCCATAAGTCATTGCTTACAAAAATATAGCCCGTTATGCAAGATAAATCACTTTACAATCATCTATGATCGTTAAGTCTGCTTTTTGTCAATGGGCAAAATAAGGGCTTGTTTGACTCGTGTAAATATCCTACCGCACGTTCACTTGAGAATCTAATGTTATTATCTTTAAAAGGTTTGGATCCATCGGTCATTTGAATCTTTAACATGTTTTAAGCATGCATATCCATGTTTTAAAACATGTGTAGAAATATCTCCTTCTTATAAAATTCCGAGCTATTTGGGTTGACCTAGTGGAATTTACAAAACTTGGATAACAAAACTTTTGTGTTCATCTGTGGTGTGTGAATAAATTTTATTTGCTTACATTTGTTTATTTATTTAAATTATTTCCATATATAAACTCTAAAACTTTCATTTTTTTTTATCTATTTGCCTTTTATATCTCTTTTTGTTTACGAGATGATGGGAAAGTGAAAACTTAAGCTTTGATTTAAGAAAAAAGTATACATAAAAAATGGAAATGCACAATGCACAAATGTATAGAGAGATAATTCCAAAAACAGTCTATAATATTTAGGGATTGTAAACTCTTTTTAGTCTTTATATATCAGGTTCTGCAATCGTTGGGAAAAGGGGGTGGCGGGGGAATTTTAACTGAGTGTTGACTCCCAATCCATAAGTAATTCCTAACAAAAATATAACCCGTTACGCATGATAAATCACTTTACAATCATCTATGATCGTTAGGTCAGCTTTTTGTAAATGGGCAAAATAATAGCTTGTTTGATTCGGGTAAATATCCCACTGCACGTTCACTTGAGAATTTAATGTTATTTGCTTTAAAAGGTTTTGATCCATAGGTCATTTGTATTTTTAACATATTTCAAGCATGCATATCCATTTTCTAAAACATCTGGAGAAAAATCTATTCCTTACAAAATTCTAAGCTATTAGGGTTGAACTAGTGGAATTTGAAAATCTTGGATAAAAAAACTTTTGTCTTCATTTGTGATGTGTGAATAAATTTTCTTTACTTACATTTGTTTATTGCTTTGAATTCATAAAGTCTAAAAATTTCATTTTGTTGTGATCGATTTGCCTTTTATCTCTTTTTTTGTTTACGAGATTATGGGAAAGTGAAAACACAAGTTTCGATTTAAGAAAAAAGTATACGTTTAAAAAGGAAATGCACAATGCACAAAATGTAAAGAGAGATAATTCATAAAAGTGTCTATAATTTTTAAGGATTGTAAACACATTTTATTTTTTATATTTCAGGTTCTACAATCGTCGGGAAAAAGGGGAGGCAGGGGATTTTTAATTGAGTGTTGACTACCAATCCATATGTTATTCCTTACAAAAATATAGCCTGTTATTCCTTACAAAAATATAGCCTGTTACGCATGATAAATCAATTTACAATCATCTATAATCGTTAGGTTAGCTTTTTTTAAAAGGACAAAATAATGGCTTGTTTGACTCGGATAAATATCCCACCGCACATTCACAAGAGACTTTAAAGTTATTCTCTATAAAATGTTTGGATCCATAGGTCATTTGCATCTTTATCATCTTTCAAGTATGCATATCCATTTTTTTAAACATGTGCATAAAAATCTCTCTCTTATAAAATTCTGAGCTATTAGGGTTGAACTAGTGGAATTTCCCAAACATGGATAACAAAACGTTTGTGTTCATTTGTGGTGTGTGAATAAATTTTCTTTACTTACATTTTTTTATTGCATTGAATTCTTTCCATACATAAACTCTAAAACTTTCATTTTGTTGTGATATATTTTCCTTTTATCTCTTTTTTTGTTTACAAGATGAAGGGAAAGTGAAAATTGAAGCTTTGATTTAAGAAAAAATTATACATCTAAAATGGAAATGCAAAATGCACAAATGTAGAGAGAGATAATTCCAGAAAATTTCTGTGATTTTTAGGGATTGTAAACTCTTTTTAGTTTTTATATATCAGGTTCTTCATTCGTTGGGAAAAAGGGGAGGCAGGGGATTTTTGACTGAGTATTGACTCCCAATCCATAAATCATTCCTTACAAAAATATAGCCCATTACGCATCATAAATCACTTTACAATCATCTATGATCGTTAGGTCAGCTTTTTCTAAATGGGCAAAATAATGGAATGTATGACACTGGTAAATATCCCTCCGCACGTTCACTTGAGAATTTAAAGTTATTGTCTTTAAATGGTTTGGATCCATAGGTAGTTTGCATCTTTAACATGTTTCAAGCCTGCATATTCATTTTTTAAAACATGTGTACAAAAATCTCTTTCTTATAAAATTTTGAGCTATTAGGGTTGAACTAGTGCTCAAACCTGGACAAATAAACTTTTGTGTTCATTTGTGGAGTGTTAATAAATTTTCTTTACTTGCATTTGTTTATTGCTATGAATTCTTTCCATACATAAACTCTAAAATTTTTATTTTGTTGTGATCTATTTGCCTTTTATCTCTATTTTCTTACGAGATGAAGGGAAAATGAAACTCAAGCTTCGATTTAAGAAAAAAGTATACATCGAAAAAGGAAATGCACAATGCACAAATGTAGAGAGAAAATTCGAAAAAGTGTCTATAATTTTTTGGGATTGTAAACACTTTTTAGTTTTAATTATCTTGTTTTGAAAATGTCGGGATAAGGCGGAGGCGGGGGATTTTTAACTGAGTGTTTACTCACAATTCATAAGTCATTGCTTACAAAAATATAGCCCATTATGCATGATAAATCACTTTACAATCGTCTATGTTCGTAAAGTCTGCTTTTTATCAATGGACAAAATAATTGCTTGTTTGACTTGGGTAAATATCCTACCGCATGTTCACCTGAGAATTTAATGTTACTCTCTTTAAAAGGTTAGGATCCATAGGTCAATTGCATCTTTAACATGTTTTAAGCATGGATATCCATTTTTTAAAACATGTGTAGAAATATCTCTTTCTTATAAAATTCTGAGCTATTAGGGTTTAACTAGTGGAATTTCCCAAACTCTGATAACAAAACTTTTGTGTTCATTTGTGGTGTGTGAAAAAATTTTCGTTACTTACATTTATTTATTTATTTGTTTATTTCCATATATAAACTCTTAAACTTTCCTTTCTTTGTAATCTATTTGCCATTTATCACTTTTTTTTTACGAGATGAAGGGAAAGTGAAAACTCAAGCTTTGATTTAAGAAAAAAGTATACATCTAAAGTGTAAATGCACAGTGCACAAATGTACAGAGAGATAATTCCAAAAAGTGTCTTTAATATTTTGGGATTTTAACTCTTTTTAGTCTTTATATATCAGGTTCTTCAATTGTTGGGAAAAGGGGGTGGCGGGGGAATTTTAACTGTGTTGACTCCCAATCCATAAGTCATTCCTAACAAAAATATAGCCCATTATGCATGATAAATCACTTTACAATCATCTATGATCAATAAGTCAACTTTTTCTAAATGGGCAAAATAATAGCTTGTTTGATTCGGGTAAATATCCCTCCGCACGTTCACTTGAGAATTTAATGTTATTCTCTTTAAAAGGTTTTGATCCATAGGTCATTTGTATCTTCAACATATTTCAAGCATGCATATCCATTTTGTAAAAAATGTGCAGAAAAATCTCTTTCTTATAAAATTCCAAGCTATTAGGGTTGAACTAGTGGAATTTCCAAAACTTGGATAACAAAACTTTTGTGTTAATTTGTGATGTGTGAATAAATTTTCTTTAATTATATTTTTTTATTGTTTTTAATTCTTTCCACACATAAACTCTAAAATTTTCATTTTGTTGTGATCGTTTTGCCTTTTATCTCTTATTTTGTTTACGAGATTATGGGAAAGTGATAACACAAGCTTTGATTTAAGAAAAAAGTATACATCTAAAATAGAAACGCACAATGCACAAATGTAGAGAGAGATAATTCATAAAAGTGTCTATAATTTTTAAGGATAATAAAAATATTTTAGTTTTTATATATCAGGTTCTGCAATCATCAAGAAAAGAGGGAGGCAGGGGATTTTTAATTGAGTTTTGACTACCAATCCATATGTCATTCTTTACCAAAATATAGCCTGTTACGCATGATAAATCACTTTAAAATCATCTATAATCGTTAGGTTAGCTTTTTGTAAATGGACAAAATAATGGTTTGTTTGACTTGGATAAATATCCCACCGCACGTTCACATGAGACTTTATTGTTATTCTCTATAAAATTTTTGGATCCATAGGTCATTTGCTTCTTTATCATCTTTCAAGTATGCATACCCATTTTTTTAAACATGTGTAGAAAAATCACTTTCTTATAAAATTTTGAGCTATTAGGGTTGAACTAGTGGAATTTCCCAAACATGGATAACAAAATGTTTGTGTTCATTTGTGGTGTGTGAATAAATTTTCTTTACTTACATTTGTTTATTGCGTTCAATTCTTTCCATAAACTCTAAAATTTTCATTTTGTTGTGATCTCTTTTCATTTTATCTCTTGTTTTGTTTACGAGATGAAGGGAAAGTGAAAACTCAAGCTTTGATTTAAGAAAAAATTATACATCTAAAATGGAAATGCACAATGAACAAATGTAGAGAGAGATAATTCCAAAAAGTTTCTGTGATTTTTGGGGATTGTAAACTCTTTTTAGTTTTTATATATCGGGTTCTTCATGCGTAGGGAAAAGGGGGAGGCAAAAGATTTTTGACTGAGTATTGACTCCCTATCCATAAATCATTCCTTAAAAAAATATAGCCCATTACGCATCATAAATCACTTTACAATCATACATGATCGTTAGGTCAACTTTTTGTAAATGGGCAAAATAATTGATTGTTTGACTCTGGTAAATATCCCACCGCATGTTCACTTGAGAATTTAAAGTTATTCTCTTTAAAAGGTTTTGAACCATAGGTAATTTGCATCTTTAACATGTTTCAAGCATGCATATCTATTTTTTAAAACATGTGTAGAAAAATATCATTCTTATAAAATTCCGAGCTATTAGGGTTGAACTAGTGCCCAAACTTGGACAAAAAAACTTTTGTATTCATTTGTGCTGTGTAAATAAATTTTCTTTACTTACATTTGTTTATTGCTTTGAATTCTTTCCATACATAAACTCTAAAATTTTCATTTTGTTGTGATCTATTTGCTTTTTATCTCTATTTTCTTACGTGATGAAGGGAAAATGAAAACTCAAGCTTCATTTTAAGAAAAAATTATACATCGAAAATGGAAATGCACAATGCACAAAAGTAGAGAGAGAAAATTCAAAAAATTTCTATAATTTTTAGGGATTTTAAACTCTTTTTAGTTTTTATTTATCTGGTTTTATAATCGTCGGGAAAAGGGGGAGGTAGGGGCTATTTAACTGAGTGTTGAATCACAATCCATAAGTCATTGCTTACAAAAATATAGCCCGTTACACATGATAAATCACTTTACATTCATCTATGATCATTTGGTCAGCTTTTTGTAAATGGGCAAAATAATAGCTTGTTTGATTTGGGTAAATATCCCTCCGCACGTTCACTTGAGAATTTAATGTTATTCTCTTTAAAAGGTTTTGATCCATAGGTCATTTGTATCTTTAACATATTTCAAGCATGCATATCCATTTTTTAAAACATGTGTTGAAATATCTCTTTCTTATAAAATTCCGAGCTATTAGGGTTGAACTAATGGATTTTCCCAAACTTGGATAACAAAACTTTTGTGTTCATTTGTGGTATGTGAATTAATTTTCTTTACTTAAATTTTTTTATTTATTTAATTATTTTCATATATAAACTCTTAAACTTTCATTTTTTTGTAATCTATTTGCCTTTTTGCACTTTTTTTTTACGAGATGACGGGAAAGTGAAAACTCAAGCTTTGATTTATAAAAATATACATCTAAAATGGAAATGCACAATACACAAATGTACAGAGAGATAATTCCAAAAAAGTGTCTTTAATATTTTGGGATTTTAACTCTTTTTAGTCTTTATATATCAGGTTCTGCAATTGTTGGGAAAAGGGGGTGGCGGGGGAATTTTAACTGAGTGTTGACACCCAATCCATAAGTCATTCCTAACAAAAATATAGCCCGTTACACATGATAAATCACTTTACAATCATCTATGATCATTAGGTCAACTTTTTGTAAATGGGCAAAATAATAGCTTGTTTGATTCGGGTAAATATCCCTCCGCACGTTCACTTGAGAATTTAATGTTATTCTCTTTAAAAGGTTTTGATGCATAGGTCATTTGTATCTTTAACATATTTCAAGCATGCATATCCATTTTTTTAAACATGTTTAGAAAAATCTCGTACTTATAAAATTCTGAGCTATTAGGTTTGAACTAGTGGAATTTCTCAATCATGGATAACAAAACGTTTGTCTTCATTTGTGGTGTGTGAATAAATTTTATTTACTTACATTTGTTTATTGCGTTGAATTGTTTCCACAAATAAACTCTAAATTTTTCATTTTGTTGTGATCTATTTTCCTTTTATCTCTTTGAAAACTCAAGCTTTGATGTAAGAAAAATTATACATCTAAAATGGAAATGCACAATGTTCAAATGTAGAGTTAGATAATTCCAAAAAGTGTCTGTGATTTTTTGGGATTGTAAACTCTTTTTAGTTTTTATACATCAAGTTCTTCATTCGTCGGAAAAGGGGAGGTAGGGGATTTTTGATTGAATGTTGACTCCAATCCATAAGTCATTTCTTACAAAAATATAGCCCATTACGCATCATAAATCACTTTACAATCTTCTATGATCGTTAGGTCAGCTTTTTCTAAATGGGCAAAATAATGGCTTGTTTGACTCGGGTAAATATCCCACCGCACGTTCACTTGAGAATTTAATGTTATCTCTTTAAAAAGTTTGGATCCAAAGGTAATTTTCATCTTTAAAATGTTTCAAGCATGCATATCCATTTTTTAAAACATGTGTAGAAAAATCTCTTTCTTATAAAATTCCGAGCTATTAGGGTTGAACTAGTGGAATTTCCAAATCTTGGGAAAAAAAACTTTTGTGTTCATTTGTGGTGTTTAATAAATTTTATTTACTTACATTTGTATATTGCTTTGAATTCTTTGCATACATAAACTCTAAAAATTTCATTTTTTTGTGATCTATTTTCCTTTTATCCTTTTTTCTTACTAGATGAAGTGAAAATGAGAACTCAAGCTTTGATTTAAGAAAAAAGTATACATCTAAAATGGAAATGCACAATGCAAAAATGTAGACAGAGAAAATTCCAAAAAGTGTCTGTAATTTTTTGGGATTGAAAACTCTTTTTAGTTTTTATTTATCTGGTTTTGCAATCGTCGGGAAAAGGGGGAGGCGGGGGATTTTTAACTGAGTGTTGACTCACAATCCATAAGTCATTGCTTTCAAAAATATATCCCATTACGCATGATAAATCACTTTACAATCATCTATGATTGTTAAGTCTGCTTTTTGTCAATGGTCAAAATAATGGCTTATTTGACTCGGGTAAATATCCCACCGCACGTTCACTTGAGAATTTAAAGTTATTCTCTTTAAAAGGTTTGGATCGATAGGTAATATGCATCTTTAACATGTTTCAAGCATGCATATCCATTTTTTAAAACATGTGTAGAACAATACCTTTCTTATAAAATTCCAAGCTATTAGGGTTGAAGTAGTGGAATTTCCCAAACTTGGATAACAAAACTTTTGTGTTGATTTGTGGTGTGGAATAAATTTTATTTACTTAAATTTATTTATTGCTTTAAATTCTTTCCATATATAAACTCTAAAATTTTCATTTTGTTGTGATTTATTTGCCTTTAATCTCTTTTTTGTTTACGAGATGAAAGGATTGTGAAAACTGAAGTATTCATTTAAGAAAAAACTATATATCAAAAAATGGAAATGCACAATGCACAAATGTAGAGAGAGATAATTATAAAAAGTGTCTATAATATTTAGGGATAGTAAACTCTTTTTAATTTTTATATATCAGGTTCTGCAATCGTCGAGAAAAGGGGGAGGCGGGGGATTTTGAACTGAGTGTTGACTCCCAATCTATAAGTCATTCCTTACAAAAACTTAGCCCGTTACGCATGATAAATCACTTCACAATCATCATTGATAGTTAGGTCTGCTTTTGGTAAATGAGTAAAATAATGGCTTGTTTGACTCAGGTAAATACCCCACCACACATTCACTTGATAATTTAATGTTATTCTCTTTAAAAGGTTTGGATTCCTAGGTCATTTGCATTTTTAATATGTTTCAAGCATGCATATCCATTTTTTAAAACATGTGTAGCAAAATCTCTTTCTTATAAAATTCCGAGCTATTAGGGTTGAACTAGTGGAATTTCCCAAACTTAAATAACAAAACTTTTGTGTTCATTTGAGGTGTGTGAATCAATTTTCTTTACTTACATTTTTTTATTGCTTTAAATTATTTCCATACATAAACTCTAAAATTTTCATTTTGTTGTGATCCTCTTGCCTTTTATCGCTTTTTTTTTACGAGATGAAGGGATAGTGAAAATTCAAGCTTTGATTTAAGAAAAATGTATACATCTAAAATGGAAATGCACAATGCCCAAATGTAGAGAGAGATAACTTCTAAAAGTGTCGGTTATTTATAGGGATTCTAAACTCATTTGAGTTTTTGTTTATCAGGATCTGCAATGGTCGATAAAATGGGGAGGCAGGGGATTTTTTTCTCAGTGTTGACTCCCAATCTATGAGTAATTCCTTAAAAAAATATAGCCCATTACGCATGATAAATCACTTTAAATCATCTATGATAGCTACGCCAGCTTTTTGTAAATGGGCAAAATAATGGCTTGTTTGACTCAAGTAAAGATCCCACCACACGTTCACATGAGAATTTAATGTTATTCTCTTTAAAAGGTTTGGATCCATAGGTCATTTGCATCTTTAACATGTTTCAAGCATACATATCCAATTTTTAAAATATGTGTAGAATAATCTCTTTCTTATAAAATTCTGAGCTATTAGGGTTGAACTAATGGAATTTTCCAAACTTGGATAACAAAAATTTTGTGTTCATTTGTGGTGAGTGAATAAATTTTATTTACTTGCATTTTTTTATTGCTTTGAATTCTTTCCATACCTGAGCTCTAAAATTTTCATTTTGTTGTGATCCTTTTGCCTTTTATCTCTTTTTTTGTTTACGAGATGAAGGGAAAGTGAAAACTCAAGCTTTGATTTAAGAAAAAATTATACATCTTTAATGGAAATGCAGAGTGCCCAAATGTAGAGAGAGATAATTCTCAAAAGTGTCTATAGTTTTTAGGGTAAACACTTTTTTAGTTTTTATATATCAAGTTTTGAAATCGTTGGGAAAAATGGGAGGTGGGGGAATTTTAACTATGGGTTGACTCCCAATCCATAAGTCATGCCTTGAAAAAATACAGCCAGTTACGCATGATAAATCACTTTACAATCATCTATGATCGTTAGGTGAACTTTTTGTAAAGAGGAAAAAAAAGGGCTAGTTTGACTCGAGTAAATATCCCACCGCACCGTCAGTTGAGAATTTAACGTTATTCTCTTTAAAAAGTTTTGATCCATAGGTCATGTGCCTCTTTAACATATTTCAAGCATGCATATCCATTTTTTAAAACATGTGTAGAAAAATCTCTTTCTTTTAAAATTCAGAGCAGTTAGGGTTGAACAAGTGGAATTTCCCAAACTTGGGTAACAAAACTTATGTGTTCTTTTGTAGTGAGTGAATAAATTTTCTTTACTTTCATTTGTTTATTTCTTTGAATTATTTCCACACATAAACTCTTAAATTTTCATTTTGTTGTGATCTATTTGCCTTTTATCTCTTGTTTTGTTTACGAGATGAAGGGAAAGTGAAAACTCAAGTTTTGATTTAAGAAAAAAGTCTACATCTAAAATGGAAATGCACAATGCACAAATGTACAGAGAGATAATTTGAAAAAGTGTCTACAATTTTTAGGGATTGTAAACTCTTTTTTGCATTTCTTTATCAGGTTCTGCAAATGTCAGGAAAAGGTGGAGGTGGTGGATTTTTAACTGACTGCTGACTCCCAATCCTTAAGTCATTCCTTAAAAAAATATAACCCATTACGCATGATAAATCATTTTAGAATAATTTATGATCGTTTGGTCATCTTTTTGTAAATGGGCAAAATAATGGCTTGTTTGACTCGGATAAAAATCCCATCGCGCGTTCGATAGAGAATTTAATATTATTCTCTTTAAAAGGTTTGGCTCCATAGGTCATTTGCATATTTAACATGTTTCAAGCATGCATATCCATTTTTTAAAACATGTGTAGAAAAATCTCTTTCTTATAAAATTCCAAGTAGTTAGGGTTGAACTATTGGAATTTCCCAAAATTGGATAACAAAACTTTTGTGTTCAATCGTGGTGTGTGAATAAATTTTCTTTACTTAAATTTGTTATTGCTTTAAATTCTTTCCATACATAAACTCTAAAATTTTCATTTTGTTGTGATCTATTTTTCCCTTTTATCTCTTTTCTTGTTTACGAAGTGAAGGGGAAGTGAAAACTCAAGTTTTGATTTAAGAAAAAAGTATACATATAAAATTGAAATGCACAATGCACACATGTAGAGAGATATAATTCCAAAAAATATTTGTAATTTTTTGGGATTGTAAACTCTTTTTAGTTTTTATATGTCAGGTTTTGCAATCGTCGGGAAAAGGGGGAGGCGGGGAATTTTTTCCTGAGTGTTGACTCCCAATCCATAATTCATTACTTGCAAAAATATTGCCTGTTAAGCATGATAAATGACATTACAATCATCTATGATCGTTTGGTCAACCCTTTTTAAATGGGCAAAATAATTGCTTGTTTTACTCGGGTAAATATCCCACCTCATGTTCACTTGAGAATCTAATGTTAATCTCTTTAAAAATTTTGGATCCTTAGGTCATATACATATTTAACTTGTTTCAAGTATGCATATCCATTTTTTAAAACCAGTGTAGAAAAATCTCTGTCTTATAAAATTCCAAGCTATTAGGGTTGAATTAGTGCAATTTCCCAAATTTGGATAACTAAACTTTTGTGTTCATTTGTGATGTGAAAATAAATTTTATTTACTTAAATTTGTAATTGGTTTAAATTGTTTCCATACTTAAACTCTAAAATTTTCATTTTGGTGTGATCTATTTTTGCCAGTTATCTCTGGTTTGTTTTACGGATGAAGGGAAAGTGAAAACTCAAGTTTTGATTTAAGAAAAAAGTATATATATCTAAAAAGGAAATGCACAATGCACAAATTTAGAGAGAGATAAATCATAAAAGTGTATATAATTTTTAAGGATTGTAAAATCGTTTTTGTTTTTACATATCAGGTTTTGCAATTATCGAGAAAAGGGGGAGACGGGGGATTTTTAACTGAGTGTTGACTATCAATCCATAAGTCATTCCTTAAAAAAATATAGCCCGTTATGCATGATAAATCACTTTACAATCATCTATGATCGTTAGGTGAGCTTTTTGTAAATGGGCAAAATAATGGATTACTTGACTCGGGTAAATATCCCATCGTACTTTCATATGAGAATCTAATGTTATCCTCTTTAAAAGGTTTGGATCCATAGGCCATTTGCATCTTTAACATGTTTCAGCCATGCATATCCAATTTTTAAAACACATGTAGAAAAATCTCTTTCTTATAAAATTCCAAGCTATAAGGGTTGAACTAGTGGAATTTCCCAAAATTGGATAACAAAACTTTTGTGTTCATTTCTAGTGTGTGAAAAAAATTTATTTACTTACATTTGTTATTGCTTTAAATTTTTTCCATACATCAACTCTAAAATTTTCATTTTGTTGTGATCTATTTGCCTTTTATCTTTTTTTTTGTTTACGAGTTGAAGGGAATGTGAAAACTCAACTTTTGACTCAAGAAAAAAGTATACATCTAAAATGGAAATGCACAATGCACAAATGTAGAGAGAGATAATTTTAAAAAGTGCCTATAATTTTTACGGATTGTAAACTCTTTTTTGTTTTTAGATATCAAGTTTTGCAATCGTCGAGAAAAAGGGGATGCGGGGGATTTTTAAGTAAGTGTTGACTACCAATCTATAAGTCATTCCTTACAAAACTATAGCCCGTTACGCATGATAAATCACTTTACAATCATCTATGAACATTAGGTCAGCTTTTTGTAAATGGGAAAAATAATGGCTTGTTTGACTCGGGAAAATAAGCCATCGCACATTTACTTGAGAATCTAATGTTATTTTCTTTAAAAGGTTTGGATCCATAGGTCATTTGCATCTTGAACATGTTTCAAGCATGCATATCCCTTATTTAAAACATGTGTAGAAAAATCTCCTTATAATATTCCAAGCTATTAGGGTTGAACTAGCGGAATTTCCCAAACTTGGATAAAAGAACTTTTGCGTTCATCTGTGGTGTGTGAAGAAATTTTCTTTACTTAAATTTGTTTTTGCTTTAAATTATTTCCCTACATAAACTCTAAAATTTTCATTTTGTAGTGATCTATTTGCCTTTTATCTCTTTTTTTGTTTCGGAGTTGAAGGGAAAGTGAAAACTCAATTTTTGATTTAAGAAAAAAGTATACATCTAAAATGGAAATGCACAATGCACAAATGTAGAAAGAGATAATTCCAAAAAGTGTCTATAATTTTAAGGGATTGTAAACTTTTTTTTATTTTTTTATATTTGGTTTTCCAATCGTCGGGAAAAGGGGGAGGCGGGGGATCTTTAACTGAGTGTTGACTCTCAATCCATAAGACATTCTATAAAAAAAATATAGCCCGTTACACATGGTAAATCACTTTACAATCATCTATGATCGTTAAGTCAACTTTTTGTAAATGGGCAAAATAATTGCTTGTTTGACTCGGGTAAATATCCCACCACACGTTCACTTGAGAGTCTAATGCTATTCTCTTTAAAAGGTTTTGGATCCATAGGACATTTTCAACTTTAACATGTTTCAAGCTTGCAAATCTATTTTTAAAACATGTGTTCAAAAATCTCTTTCTTATAAAATTCTGAGCTAATAGGGTTGAACTAGTGGAATTTCCCAAACTTGGATAACAAACCATTTGTGTTCATTTGTGGTGTGTGAATAAATTTTCTTTACTTCCATTCCATGTTTCTTTAAATTCTTTCCGGACACAAACTCTAAAATTTTCATTTTGGTGTGATCTATTTGCCTTTTATCTCTTTTTTTGTTTGCGAGAAGACGGGAAATCAAAAACTCAAGTTTTGATTGAAGAAAAAAGAAGACATCTAAAATGTAATTGCACAATGCACAAATGTAGAGAGAGATAATTCCAAAAAGTGTCTATAATTTTTAGGGATTTTAAACTCTTTTTAGTTTTTAAATATCACGTCCTGTAATCATCGAGAAAAGGGGGAGGTGGGGATTTTGACTCCCAATCTTTAAGTCATTCCTTACAAAAGTATAGCCCGTTCGCTTTATAAATCACTTTACAATCATCTATGATCGTTAGGTCAGCTTTTTGTAAATGTGAAAGTAATGGCTTGTTTGACTCGGGTAAATATCCCACCGCACGTTCACTTTGGAATTTAATGTTATTCTCTTTAAAAGGTTTGGATCCATAGGACATTTTCATCTTTAACATGTTTCAAGCATGCATATCTATTTTTTAAGACGAGTGGAAAAATCTCTTTCTTAGAAAATTCTGAGCCTTTAGGGTTGAAATAGTGGAATTTCCCAAACTTGGATAACAAAATTTTTTTGTTCATTTGTGGGCTATGAATAAATTTTCCTTACTTACGTTTGTTATTGCTTTAAATTCTTTCCATATATAAACTCTAAAAATTTCATTTTGTTGTGATCTATTTCCCTTTTATCTCTTTTTTTGTTAACGAGATGAAGGGAAAGTGAAAACTCAAGTTTTGATTTAAGAAAAAAGTATACATCTAAAATGAAAATGTACAGTGCATAAATGTAGAGAGAGATAATTCCAAACAGTGTCTGTAATTTTTAGGGATTGTAAACTGTTTTTAGTTTTTATATATCAGTTTCTACAATCGTCAGGAAAAGGGGGAGGCGGGGGATTTTTAACTGAGTGTTGACTCCAAATCCATCAATTTATTCCTTACAAAAATATAGCCCATTACACATGATAAATCACTTTACACTCATCTATGCTCGTTAGGTAAGCTTTTTGTAATTGGGCAAAATAATGGCTTGTTTGACTCGGGTAAATATCCCACCACATGTTCACTTGGGTATTTAATGTTATTCTCTTTAACAGGTTTGGATCCATAGGTCATTTGCATCTTTAACATGTTTCAGGCATGCATATCCACTTTTTAAAACATGTGTAGAAAAGTCTCTTTCTTATAAAATTCCGTGCTATTAGGGTTGAACTAGTGGAATTTCCTCAACTTGGATAAAAAAATTTTGTGTTCATTTGTGGTATGTGAAAAATTTTGTTTACTTACATTTGTTTTTGATTTAAATTCTTTCCATACAAAAACTCTATAATTTTCACTGTGTTGTGATCTATTTGCCTTTTATCTCTTTTTCTATTTACGAGATGAAGGGAAATTTAAAACGCAAGTTTTGATTTAAGAAAAAAAGTATAAATCTAAAATGGAAATGCACAGTGCACAAATGTAGAGAGAGATAATTCCAAACAGTGTCTGTAATTTTTATGGATTGTAAATTGTTTTTAGTTTTGATATATCAGGTTCTGAAATCGTTGGGAAAATGGGGAGGCAGGGGATTTTTAACTGAGTGTTGACTCTAAATCCATAAGTCATTCTTGACAAAAATATAGCCCATTACGCATTATAAATCATTTTACAGTCATCAACGATCGGTAGGTCAGCTTTTTGTAAATGGGCAAAATAATGGCTTGATTGACTCACGTAAATATCCCACCGCACGTTCACTTGGGAATTTAATGTTATTGTTTTTAAAAGGTTAGGATCCATAGGTCATTTTCAACTTTAATATGTTTCAAGCATATCCATTTTTTAAAAAATGAGTAGAAAAATCTGCTTATTAGAAAATTCCGAGCTATTAAGGTTGAACTAGTGGAATTTCCCAAACATGGATTACAAAAAAATTGTGTTCATTTGTGGTGTGTGAATAAAATTTCTTTACTTACGTTTGTTATTTCTTCAAATTCTTTCCACACATTAACTCTAAAATTTTCATTTTGTTGGGATCTATTTGCCTTTTATCTCTTTTTTTTTTACGGGAAGAAGGGAAAGTGAAACGTCAAGTTTTGATTTAAGAAAAAATTATACATCTAAAATGGAAAAGCACAATACACAAATGTAGAGAGAGATAATTCAAAAAAGTGTCTGTAATTTTTAGAAATTGTAAAGTCTTTTTGGTTTTTATATATGAGGTTCTGCAATCAACAGGAAAAGGTGGATCGAGGGATTTTTAACTGAGTGTTGACTCAAAATACAAAAGTCATTACTTACAAAAATATAGCCTGCTACACATGATAAATCGCTTTACACTCATCTATGATCAGTAGGTTAGCTTTTTGTAAATGGGCAAAATATTGGCTTGTTTGACTCGGGTAAATATCCCAACACACGTTCACTTGGGAATTTAATGTAATTCTATTTAAAAGGTTTGGATCCATAAGTCATGTGCATCTTTAACATGTTTCAAGCATGCATATCCAATTTTTAAAAAATGTCTAGGAAAATCTCTTTTTGATAATATTCGGAGCTATTAGGGTTGAACTAGTGGAATTTCCCAAACTTGCATTACAAAACTTGTAAATTTTCTTTACATACATTTTTTGTTGCTTTAAATTCTTTCCACACATAAACTCAAAAAATTTCATTTTGTTGTGATCTATTTGCCTTTTATCTCTTTTTTTGTTTACGCGATGAAAGGAAAATGAAAACTCAAGTTTTGATTTAAGAAAAAATTATACATCTAAAATGGAAATGCACATTGCACAAATGTAGAGAGAGATAATTCAAACAAGTGTCGGTAATTTTGAGGGATGTTAAACTCTTTTTATTTTTTATTTATCAGGTTCTGAAATAGTTGGGAAAAGGGGGAGGCGGGGATTTTTAACTGACTGTTGACTCCTAATCCATAAGTCATTCCTTACCAAAGTATAGCCCGTTACGCAAGATAAATCACTTTACAATCATCTATGATCGTTAGGTCATCATTTTGTAAATGGGCAAAATAATGGTTTGTTTGTCTCGGGAATTTAATGTTATTCTTATTAAAAGGTTTGGATCCATAGGTCATTTGCATCTTTAACATGTTTCAAGCATGCATATCCATTTTTTAAAACATGCGTAGAAAAATCTCTTTCTTTAACAATTCCGAGCAATTAGGGTTGAACTTGTGGAATTTCCCAAACTTGGATAACAAAACTTTTGTGTTCATTTGTGGTGTGTGAATAAATTTTATTTACTTACGTTTATTATTGCTTTAAATTCTTTCCAAACATAAACTCAATAAATTTCATTTTGTTGGGATCTATTTGCCTTTTACCTCTTTTTGGGTTTACGACATGAAAGGATAGTGAAAACTCAAGTTTTGATTTAAGAAAAAAGTATACATCTAAAATGGATATGCCCAATGCACAAAAGTAGAGAGAGATAATTCCAAAAAGTGTCTGTACTTTTTACGGATTGTAAGGTCTTTTTAGTTTTTATGTATGAGGTTCTGCAATCGTCGAAAAAAGGGGGAGGCGGAGGATTTTTAATTGAGTGTTGACTCCTAATCCATAAGTCATTCCTTACAAAATTATAGCCCATTACACATGATAAATCACTTTACAATCATCTATGATCGCTAGGTCAGCTTTTTGTAAATGGGAAAAATAATGGTTTGTTTGACTCGAGTAAATATCCCACCGCATGTTCACTTGGAAATTTAATGTTATTCTCTTTAAAAGGTTTGGATCCATAGGTCATTTGCAACTTTAACATGTTTCAAGCATGCATATCCATTTTTTAAAACATGTGTAGAAAAATCTCTTTCTCATAAAATTCCGAGCTGTTAGGGATGAACTAGAGGAATTTCCAAAACTAGGATAACAAAACTTTTGTGTTCATTTGTAGTGTGTGAAAAAATTTTCTTTACTTACATTTTTTATTGCTTTTCATTCTTTCCGTACATAAACTCTAAAAATTTCAGTTTGTTGTGATCTATTTGCCTTTAATATCTTTTTTTGTTTACGAGATGAAGAAGTAGTGAAAACTCAAGTTTTGATTTAAGAAAAAAGTATACATCTAAAATGGAAATACACAATGCACAAATGTAGAGAGAGATAATTCCAGAAAGTGTCTCTAATTTTTAGGGATTGTAAACTCTTTATTGTTTTTATATATCCGGTTCTACAATCGTTGGGAAAAGGGGGAGGCGTGGGATTTTGAACAGAGTGTTGACACCCAATCCATAAGTCATTCCTTACAAAAATATAACCCGCTACGCATGATAAATCACTTTACACTCATCTATGATCATTTGGTCAGGTTTTTGTAAATGGGCAAAATAATGGCTTGTTTGACTTGGGTAAATATTCCACTGCACGTTCACTTGGGAATTTTACGTTATTCTCTTTAAAAGGTTCGAATATATAGGTCATGTGCATCTTTAACATGTTTCAAGCATGCATATCCATTTTATAAAACTTGTGTAGAAAAATCTCTTTTTTATAAAATTTTGAGCTATTTAGGTTGAACTAGTGGAATTTCCCAAATTTGCATCACAAAACTTTTGTGTTCATTTGTGGTGTGTGAATTAATTTTCTTTACATACATTTTTTATTGCTATCAATTCTTTCCTCACATAAACTCTAAAATTTTCATTTTGTTGTGATCTATTTGCCTTTTATCTTTTTTTGTTTACGAGATGAAGGGAAAGTAAAAACTCAAGTTTTGATTTAAGAAAAAAGTATATATCTAAAATGGAAATGCAAAATCCACAAATGTAGAGAGAGATAATTCAAAAAAGTGTTTGTAATTTCATGGATTGTAAACTTTGTTTATTTTTTATATACCAGGTTCTGCAATTGACGGGAAAAAGGGGACGCGGGGGATTTTAAACTGCGTGTTGATCCCATCCATAAGTTATTCCTTACTAAAATATGGCCCGTTACACATGATAATTCACTTTGCAATCATCTATGATTGTTTGATCAGCTTTTTGTAAATGGGCAAAATAATGGAATGTTTGACTCGGGTAAATATGCCACCACACGTTCACTTGGGAATTTAATGTTACTCTCTTTAAAAGGTTTGGATCCATAGGTCATTTGCATATTTAACATGTTTCAAGCATTGTTATCGATTTTTTAAAACATGTGTAGAAAAATCTTTTTCTTATAAAATTCCGAACAATTTGGTTTGAACTAGTGGAATTTCCAAAACTTGGTTAAAAAAACTTTTGTGTTCATTTGTGGTGTGTGAATAAATTTTCTTTACTTACATTTTTTATTTCTTTAAATTCTTTCCTTACATAAACTCTAAAATTTACATTTTTTATAATCTATTTGCCTTTTATATCTTTTTTTTGTTTACGAGATGAAGGGAAGGTGAATACTCAAGTTTTGATTTAAGAAAAAAGTATACATCTAAAATGGAAACACAATGCACAAATGTAGAGAGAGATAATTCCAAAAAGTGTTTTTAAATTTTAGGGATTGTAAACTCTTTCTAGTTTTTATATATCAGGTTCTGCAATCGTCAGGAAAAGGGGGGAGGCGGGGATTTTTGACTGAGTGTTGACTCTCAATCCATAAGTCATTCCTTAAAAAAATATAGCCCGCTATGCATAATAAATCCCTTTACACTCCTCTATGATCGTAGTGTCTGCGTTTTGTAAATGGGCAAAATAGTGGCTGGTTTGACTCAGGTAAATATCCCACCACATGTACACTAGGGAATTTAATGTTATTCTCTTTAAAAAGTTTGGATCCATAGGACAGTTGCATCTTTAACATGTTTCAAGCATGCATATCCATTTTTTAAAACATGTGTAGAAAAATCTCTTTCTTACAAAATTCCGAGCTATCAAAGTGGAACTAGTGGAAATTTCCAAACTTGGATAACAAAACTTTTGTGTTCATTCTTTGTGTGTGAATAAATTTTCTTTACTTACATTTGTTTTGGCTTTAAATTCTTTCCATAAATAAACTCTAAAATTTTCATTTTGTTGTGAGCTATTTGCCTTTTATCTCTTTTTTTGTTTTCGAGATGAAAGGAAAGTGAAAACTCAAATTTTCATTTAAGTAAAAAGTATTCATCTAAAATGGAAATGCACAAAGTACAAATGTAGAGAGAGATAGTTCCTAAAAGTGTGTGTAATTTTTAGAAATTTTAAACTCTTTTAAGTTTTTTTATATATCAGGTTCAGCAATCGTCAGGAAAAGGGGGAGGTAGGGGATTTTTAACTGAGTGTTGACTCCCAATCCATAAGCCATTCCTTACAAAAATATAGCCCATTACGCATTATAAATCACTTTGCAATCATCTATGTTGGTTAGGTCAGCTTTTTGCAAATGGGTAAAATAATGGCTTGTTTGACTCAGGTAAATATCCCACCGCATGTTCACTTGGGAAATTAATGTTATTCTCTTTAAAAGGTTTGGATCCATAGTCATTTGCAAAATTAACATGTTTCAAACATGCATATCTATTTTTTAAAACATGTGTAGAAAAATCTTTTTCTTATAAAATTCCTAGCTATTAGGGTTGAACTAGTGGAATTTCCCAAACTTGGATAACAAAACTTTTGTGTTCATTTTTGGAGTGTGAATAAATTTTCTTTACTTACATTTGTTATTGCTTTAAATTCTTTCCATACATAAACCGGAAAATTTTCATTTTGTTGTGATCTATTTTCCCTTTATCTCTTTTTTTGTTTACGAGATGAAGGGAAAGTAGAAACTCAAGTTTTGATTTAAGAAAAAAATATACATCTAAAATGGAAATGCGCAATGCACAAATGTAGAGAGCGATAATTCCAAAAAGTGTCTATAATTTTTAGGGATTGTAAAATCTTTTTAGTTTTTATATATTAGATTATCCAAACGTTAAGAAAAGTTGGAGGCAGGGAATTTTTAACTGAGTGTTGACTCCCAATCCATAAGTCATTCCTTAAAAAAATATATCCCTTTACGCATGATAAATCACTTTACAATCATCTATGATCGTTAGGTCAGCTATTTGTAAATGGGAAAATAATTGCTTGTTTGACTCGGGTAAATATCCCACTGCACGTTCACTTGGGAATTTAATGTTATTCTCTTTAAAAGGTTTAGATCCATAGGTCATTTGCATCTTTAACATGTTTCAAACATGCATATCCATTTTTTAAAACATGTGTAGAAAAATCTCGTTCTTATAAAATTCCGAGCTATTATGGTTGAACTAGTGGAATTTCCCAAACTAGGATAACAAAAATTTTGTGTTCATTTATCGTGTGTGAATAAATTTTCTTTAGTTACTTTCATTATAACCTTAAATTCTTTCGGAACATAAACTTCTAAATTTTCATTTTGTGGTGATCTATTTGCCTTTGATGTCTTTTTTTGTTTACGAGATTAAGGGATTGTGAAAACTCAAGTTTTTATTTAAGAAAAAATAATACATCTGAAATGTAAATGCACAATGCACAAATGTAGAGAGAGATCATTCCAAAAAGTTTCTGTAATTTTTAGGGATTGTAAACTCTTTTTAGTTTTTATATATCTGGTTCTACAATCATCGGGAATAGGGGGAGGTGGGGGATTTTTAACTGAGTGTTGACTCCCAATCCATTAGTCCTTCCTCACATAAATATACCCCATTACGTATGATAAATCACTTTACAATCATCTATGATCGATAGGTCAGTTTTTTATAAATGGGCAATGTAACGGCTTGTTTCACTCTCGTAAAAATCCCATCACACGTTCACTTGGGAATTTAATGTTATTCTCTTTTAAATGTTTGGATCCATAGGTCATTTGAATCTTTAACATGTTTCAAGCATGCATATCTAATTTTTAAAACATGTGTAGAAAAATCTCTTTCTTATAAAAGTCCGAGCTATTAGGGTTGAACTAGTGGAATTTCCAAAACTTGGATAACAAAACTTTTGTGTTCATTTGTCATGTTTGAAGAAACTTTCTTTACTTACATTTGTCATTGCTTTAAATTCCTTCTATTCATAAGCTCTAAAATTTTCATTTTGTTGTGATTTATTTGCCTTTTATCTCTTTTTTTGTTTACGAGATGAAGGGAAAGTGAAAGCTCAAGTTTTGATTTAAGAAACAAGTATACATCTAAAATGGAAATTTAAAATGTACAAATGTAGAGAGAGATAATTCCAAAAAGTGTATGAAAATTTTTAGGATTGTAAACTCTTTTTAGTTTTTATATAACAGGTTCTACAATCGTCGGGAAAAGGGGGAGGCGGGGGATTTTTAATTGAGGGTTGGCTCCCAATCCATAAGTCATTCCTTACAAAAATATAGCCCTCTACACATGATAAAACACTTTACACTCATCTATGATCTCTAGGTCAGCTTTTTGTAAATGGGCAAAATAATGACTTGTTTGACTCGGGTAAATATCCTACCGCACGTTCACTTGGAAATTTAAATTTATTCTCTTTAAAAGGTTTGGATCCATAGGTCATTTGCATCTTTAACATGTTTAAAGCATGCATACCCATTTTTTAAAACATGTGTTGAAAAATCTCTTCCTTATAAAATTCAGAGCAATTAGGGTTGAACTAGTGGAATTTCCCAAACTTGGATAACAAAACTTTTCTGTTCATTTGTGGTGTGTGAATAAATTTTCTTTACTTGAATTTTTTATTGTTTTAAATTCTTTCCATACATAAACTCTAAATATTTCATTTTGTTGTGATCTATTTGCCTTTTATCTCTTTTTTTGCTTACGAGATGAAGGGAAAGTGAAAACTCAAGTTTTGATTGACGAAAAAAGTATACATAAAAAATGGAAATGCTCAATGCACAAATGAAGAGAGAGATCATTCAGAAAGGTTTATGCAATTTTCATTTTGTTGTGATCTATTTGCCTGTTATCTCTTTTTTTGTTTACGAGATTAAGGGAAAGTGAAAGCTCAACTTTTTATTTAAGAAAAAAGTAGACATCTAAAATAGAAATGCACAATGCACAAATGTAGAGGGAGATAATTCCAAATAGTGTTTGTAATTTTTAGGGATTGTAAACTCTTTTTAGTTTTTATATATCAGGTTCAGCAATCGTGGGGAAAAGGGGGAGGCGGGGGATTTTTATCTTAGTGTTGACTCCCAATCCATTAGTCATTCCTTACAAAAAATATAGCCCGTTACGCATGATAAATCACTTTACAATCATCTATGATTGTTAGGTCAGCTTTTTGTAGATGGGCAAAATAATGGTTTGTTTGAGTCAAGTAAATTTCCCACCGCACGTTCACTTGGGAATTTAATATTATTCTCTTTAAATGGTTTGGAATCATAGGTCATTTGCATCTTGAACATGTTTCAAGCATTCATATCAATTTTTTAAAACATGTGTTGAAAAATACCTTTCTTATAAAATTTCGAGCTATTAGGGTTGAACTAGTGGAATTTACCAAACTTGGATAGCAAAATTTTTGTGTTCATTTGTGCTGTGTGAATAAATTTTCTTTACTTACATTTTTTATTTCTATAAATTCTTTCTATACATAAACTCTAAAATTTTCATTTTGTCGTGATTTTTTTGCCTTTTATTATTTTTTTTACAAGATTAAGGGAAAGCAAAAACTCAAGTTTTGATTTAAGAAAAATTATACATCTAAAATATAAATGCACAATGCACAAATTTAGAGAGAGATAATTCCAAACAATGTCTGTAAATTTTGGGGATTGTAAACTCTTTTTAGTTTTTATATATCAGGTTCTACAATCGTCTGGAAAAGGGGGAGGTGAGGGATTTTTAAATGTGTGTTGACTCCCAATCCATAAATCATTCCTACCAAAAATATAGCCCGTTACGCATGATATATCACTTTACAATCATATATGATTGCAAGGTCAGTTTTTTGTAAATGATCAAAATAATGGCTTGTTTGACTCAGGTAAATATCCCACCGCACGTTCACTTGGGATTTTAATGTTATTCTCTTTAAAATGTTTGGATCCATACGTCATTTGCATCTTTAACATGTTTCAAGAATGCATATCCATTTTTAGAACATGTGTAGAAAAATCTATTTCTTATAAATTTCCGAGCTATTCGAGTTGAACTAATGGAATTTCCTAAACTTGGATAACAAAACTTTTGTGTTCATTTGGGGTGTGTGAATAAATTTTATTTTCATACATTTATTACTGCTTTAAATTCTTTACATACATTAACTCTAAAATTTACATTTTGTTGAGATCTATTTGCCTTTAATCTCTTTTTTTGTTTACGTGATGAAGGGAAAGTGAAAACTCAATTTTTGATTTAAGAAAAAAGTATACATCTAAAATGCAAATGCACAATGCACGAAAGTAGGGAGAGATAATTCTAAAAAGTGTTTTGGAATTTTTAGGGATTGTAAAGTATTTTTAGTATTTAAATATAAGGTTCAGCGATCGTCGAGAAAAGGGGGAGGCAGGGGTTTTTTAACTGAGTGTTGTCTCCCAATCCATAAGTCACTCCAACCAAAAATATAGCCCATTACGCATGATAAATCACTTTCCAATCATCTATGATCGTTAGGTCAGCTTTATGTAAATTGGCAAAATAAAGGCTTGTTTGACTCAGGTAAATATCCCACCTCACATTCACTTGGAAATTTAATGTTATTCTCTTTAAAAGGTTTGGATCCATAGGTCATTTGCATCTTTAACATGTTTCAAGCATGCATATCCATTTTTTAAAACATGTCCAGTAAAAAAAAATTCTTTTAAAATTCCGAGTTATTAGGGTCAAACTAGTGGAATTTCCCAAACTTGGATAACAAAACTTTTGTGTTCATTTGTGGTGTGTGAATAAATTTTTTTTACTTACGTTTGTTATTGTTTAAAATTCTTTCCATACATAAACTCTAAAATTTTCATTTTGTTTGGATCTATTTGCCTTTTATCTCTTTTTTTTGTTTACGAGGTGAAGGGAAAGTGAAAACTCAAGAATTGATTTAAGAAAAAAGTATACATCTAAAATGGAAATGCACAATGCCAAAATGTAGAAAGAGATAATTCAGAAAAGTGTCTATAATTTTTAGGCATTGTAAACTCTTTTCAGTTTTTAATATATAAGGTTCTGTAATCGTTGGGGGATTTTTAACTGAGTGTTGACTCCCAATCCATAAGTCATTCCTTCCAAAAATGTAGCCCGTTACGCAGGGTAAATCACATTACAATCATCTATGAACGTTAGGTTAGCTTTTTGTAAATGGGCAAAAGAATGGCTTGTTTGACTCGGGTAAATATCCCTTCGCTTGTTCACTTGGGAATTTAATGTTATTCTCTTTAAAAGTTTGGATCCATAGGTCATTTTATTCTTTAACATGTTTCAAGCATGCATATCCATTTTTTAAAATATGTGTAGAAAAATCTCTTTCCTATAAATTCTGAGCTATTAGGGTTAAACTAGTGGAATTTCCCAAACTTGGATAACAAAAATTTTGTGTTCATTTGTGTGTGTGAATAAATTTTCTTTACTTACATTTGTTATTGCTTTTTATTGCTTTTTTATTCTTTACTTACATCTACTTGCCTTTTATCTCTTTTTTTTGTATATGAGGTGAAGCGCAAGTGAAAACTCAAGTTTTGATTTATGAAAAATGTATATATCTAAAATGGAAATGCACAATGCACAAATTTAGAGAGAGATAATTCCAAAGAGTGTTTGTAAATTTTAGGGAATGTGAACTCTATTAAGTTTTTATATATCAGGTTCAGCAATCGTCGGGAAAAAGGGGAGGCAGGGATTTTTAACTAAGTGTTGACTCCCAATCCATAAGTCATTTCTTACAAAAATATAGCCCGTTACGCATGATAAATCACTTTACATTCATCTATGATCGTTAGGTCAACTTTTTGTAATTGGGCAAAATAATTGTTTGTATAAGTCAAGTAAATTTCCCACCGCATGTTCACTTTCGAATTTAATATTATTCTCTTTAAAAGGTTTGCAGTCATAGGTTATTTGAATCTTTAAAATGTTTCAAGAATTCATATCCATTTTTTATAACAAGTGTTGAAAAATACCTTTCTTATAAAATTTCGAGCTATAAGGGTTGAACTAGTGAAATTTCCCAAACTTGGATAACAAAAATTTTGTGTTCATTTATGGTGTGTGAATAAATTTTATTTACTTACATTTGTTATTTCTTTAAATTCTTTCCATACATAAACTCTAAAATTTTCATTTTGTCGTGATCTTTTTGCCTTTTACCACTTTTTTTGTTTACGAGATTAAGGGAAAGTGAAAACTCAAGTTTTGATTTAAGAAAAAAGAATACATCTAAAATAGAAATGCACAATGCACAAATGTAGAGAGAGATAATTCCAAACAATGTCTTTAATTTTTAGGGATTGTAAACTCTTTTCAGTTTTTATATATCTTGTTCTACAATCGTCGGGAAAAGGGGGAGGCGGGGGATTTTTAACTATGTGTTGACTCCCAATCCATAAGTCAGTCCTAATAAAATATAGCCCATTACGCATGATATATCACTTTACAATCATCTATGATCGCAACGTCAGTTTTTTGTAAATGCGCAAAATATTGGCTTGTTTGACTCGGGTAAATATCCCACCACACGTTCACTTCGAAATTTAATTTTATTCTCTTTAAAAGGTTTGGATCCATAGGTCATTTGCATCTTTAACATGTTTCAAGCATGCGTATCCATTTTTTAAAAGATGTGTAGAAAAATCTCTTTCTTATAAAATTCAAAGCTATTTGGGTTGAACTAGTGGAATTTCCCAAACTTGGATAACAAAACTCTTGTGATCATTTGTGGTGTGCGAATAAATTTTCTTTACTCACACTTTTACAGCTTTAAATTCTTTACTTACATTAACTCTAAATTTGACATTTTGTTGTGATTTATTTGCCTTTAATCTCTTTTTTTGTTTACGTGATAAAGGGAAAGTGAAAACTCAAGTTTTGATTTAATAAAAAAGTATACATCTAAAATGGAAATGTACAATGTACAAACGTAGGGAGAGAAAATTCTAAAAAGTACCTGCAATCTTTGAGGGATTGTAAAGTATTTTATATATCAGGTTCAGCGAACGTCGAGAAAAGGGGGAGTCGGGGGTTTTTTAACAGAGTGTTGACTCCTAATCCATAAGTCATTCCTACCAAAAATATCGCCCATTACACACGATAATTCACTTTCCAATCATCTATGATCGTTAGCTCAGCTTTTTATAAATTGGCAAAATAAAGGATTGTTTGACTTGGGTAAATATCCCACCGCACATTCACTTCGGAATTTAATGTTATTCTCTTCAAAAGGTTTGGATCCATAGGTCATTTGCATCTTTAACATGTTTCAAGCATGCATATCCATTTTTTAAAACATGCGTAGAAAAATCTTTTTCTTTTAAAATTCCGAGTTTTTAGGGTCGAACTAGTGGAATTTCCCAAACTTGGATAACAAAACTTTTGTGTTCATTTGTGGTGTGTGAATAAATTTTTTTTACTTACGTTTGTTATTGCTTTTAATTCTTTCCATACATAAACTCAAAAATTTTCATTTTGTTGGGATCTATTTGCCTTTTATCACTTTTTATGTTTACGAGGTGAAGGGAAAGTGAAAACTCAAGTATTGATTTAAGAAAAAAGTATACATCTAAAATGGAAATGAACAATGCAAAAATGTAGAGAGAGATAATTCAGAAAAGTGTCTGTAATTTTTAGGCATTGTAAACTCTCTTAAGTTGTTAATATATTAGGTTCTGCAATCGTCGAGAAAAGGGGGAGGCGGGGGATTTTTAACTGAGTGTTGACTCCCAATCCTTAAGTCATTCCTTCCAAACATATAGCCCGTTGCATATGATAAAACAAATTACAATCATCTATGAACGTTAGGTTAGCTTTATGTAAATGGGCAAAAGAATGGCTTGTTTGACTCGGGTAAATATTCCACCACTCGTTCACTTGGGAATTTAATGTTATTCTCTTTAGAAGGTTTGGATCCATAGGTTATTTTCTTCTTTAACATGTTTCAAGCATGCATATCCTTTTTTTAAAACATGTGTAGAAAAATCTCTTTCTTATAAAATTCTGAGCTATTAGGGTTGAACTAGTGGAATTTGCCAAACTTGGATAACAAAACTTTTGTCTTCATTTGTGTGTGTGAATAAATTTTCTTTACTTTCATTTTTTATTGCTTTATATTCTTTCCATACACAAACTCTAAAAATTTTTATTTTGTTACGATCTATTTGCCTTTTATCTCTTTTTTTGTGTACGAGGTGAAGGGAATAAGAAAACTCAAGTTTTGATTTATGAAAAAAGTATATATATAAAATGGAAATGCACAATGCAAAAATTTAGAGAGAGATAATTCAAAAAAGTGTCTATAAATTTTAGGGATTGTAAAATCTATTTAGTTTTTATATATGAGGTTCAACAATCGTCGGGAAAAGGGGAGGTGGGGGATTTTTAACTGAGTATTGACTCCCAATCCATAAGTTATTCCATACAAAAATATACCCCGTTATGCATGATAAATCACTTTACAATCATCTATGATCATTAGGTCAGCTTTTTGTAAATGGGCAAAATAATGGTTTGTTTAACTCGGGTAATTATCCCACCTCACATTCACTTGGGAATTTAATGTTATTCTCTTTCAAAGGTTTTGATCCATTGGTCATTTTCATCTTTAACATGTTTCAAGCATGAATATCTATTTTTTAAAACATGCATAGAAAAATCTCTTTCTTTTAAAATTCCGAGCTATTAAGGTTGAACTAGTGGAATTTCCGAAACTTCAATAACAAAAATTTCGTGTTCTTTTGTGGTGTGGAAAAAAATTTTCTATACTTACGTTTGTTATTGGTTTAAATTCTTTCCATACATAAACTCTAAAATTTTCATTTTATTATGATCTTTTTGACTTTTATCTCATTTTTTGTTTACGAGATGAAGGGAAAGTGAAAAACTCAAGTTTTGATTTAAGAAAAAAGTATAAATCTCAAATGGAAATGCACAACGCACAAATGTAGAGAAAGATAATTTCAAAAAGTATCTGTAATTATTTTTTGAATTATATATCAGGTTCTGCAATTGTTGGGACAAGGAGGAGGGGGGGAGGGATTTTTAACTGAGCGTTGACTCCAAATCCATTAGTCATTCCTTACAAAAATATATCCCGTTACGCATGATAAATTACTTTACAATCATTTATGATTGTTAGGTGAGCTTTTTGTAAATGGGCAAAATAATGGCTTGTTTGAGACAGGTAAATATCCCACCGCACGTTCACTTAGGAAGTTAATGTTATTCTCTTTAAAAGGTTTGGAATCATAGGTCATTTGCTTCTTTAACATGTTTCGAACATGCATATCCATTTTTAAAAAAATGTCTAGAAAAATCTATTTTTTATTAAATTCCGAGCTATTAGGGTTGAACTAGTGGAATTTCCCATACTTGGATAACAAAAATTTTGTGTTCATTTGTGGTGTGGGAATAAATTTTCTCTACTTACATTTATTATTGCTTTAAATTATTTCCACACATTAACTCTAAAATTTTCATTTTGTTCTGATCTAATTGCCTTTTATATCTTTTTTTGTTTACGAGATGAAGGGAAAGTGAAAAATCAAGTTTTGATTTGAGAAAAAAGTATATATCTAAAATGGAAATGCTCAATGCACAAATGTTGAGAGATATAATTCCAAAAAGTGTATGTAATATTTAGGGATTGTAAACTTTTTTTAGTTTTTTACATATCAGGTTCTACAATCATCGAGAAAAGAGGGAGGCAGGGGATTATTAACTGAGTGTTGACTCCCAATCCATAAGTCATTCCTTACCAAAATATAGCCCGTTATGCATGATATATCACTTTAAAATAATCTATGATAGCAAGGTCAGCTTTTTAAAAATGGGCAAAATAATGGCTTGTTTGACTCGGGTAATTATCCCACCACATGTTCACTTGGGAATTTATTGTTATTCTCTTTAAAAAGTTTTGATCCATATTCCATTTTCAAATTTAACATGTTTCACGCATGCATATCCATTTTTTAAAACATGCGTAGAAAAATATTTTTCTTTTAAAATTCCGAGCTATTAGGGTTGATCTAGTGGAATTTTCCAAACTTCGATAACAAAAATTTCGTATTCATTTGTGGCGTGAATTTTTTTTTCTTTAGTTACGTTTGTTATTGCTTTAAATTCTTTCCATACATAAACTCAAAAATTTTCATTTTGTTGTGATCTATTTGCCTTTTTTCTCTTTTTTTGTTTACCAAATGAAACGAAAGTGAAAACTCAAGTTTTGATTTAAGAAAAAAGTATACATCTAAAATGGAAATGCACAATGCACAAATGTAGAGAGAGATAATTCCAAAAAGTGTCTGTAATTTTTAGGGATTGTAAAGTCTTTTTAGGTTTTATATATCAGGTTCTGCAATCGTTGGGAAAAGGGGGAAGCGGGGGATTTTTAACTGAGTGTTGACTCCCAATCCATAAGTAATTCCTTACAAAAATAAAGCCCGTTATGCATGATAAATCAATTTCCAATCATATATGATCGCTACGTCAGCTTTTTATAAATGGGAAAAATAAAGGCTTGTTTGACTCGAGTAAATATCCAATCGCACGTTCACTTGGGAATTTTATGTTATTCTCTTTAAAATGTTTGGATCCACACGTCCTTTGCATCTGTAACATGTTTCAAGCATGCATATCCATTTTTTAAAACATGTGTAGAAAAATCTTTTTCTTATAAAATTCCGACCTATTTGGGTTGATCTAGTGGAACTTCGCAAACTTGGATAACAAAACTTTTGTGTTCATTTGTGGTGTGTGATTAAATTTTCTTTACTTATATTTTTTATGGCTTCAAATTCTTTCCATACATAAACTATAAACTTTTCGTTTTGTTGTGATCTATTTGCCTCTTATCTCTTTTTTTGTTTACATGATGAAGGGAAAGTGATAACTGAAGTGTTGATTTAAAAAAAAAATTATACATTTAACATGGAAATGCACAATGCAGAAATTTAGAGAGAGATAATTCCAAAAAGTGTCTATAATTTTTTGGAATTGTAAACTCTTTTAAGTTTTGTATATATCAATTTCTACAATTGTCGAGAAAAGGGGGAGGCAGGGGATTTTTGATTGAGTGTTGACTCCCAATCCATAATTCATTCCTTAAAAACATATAGCCAGTTATGCATGATATATCACGTTACAATCATCTATGATCGCAGGGTCAAGTTTTTGTTAATGGGCAAAATAATGGCTTGTTTGACTCAAAAAAATATCCCACCGCATGATCAATTTGGAATTTAATGTTATTCTCTTTAAAAGGTTTGGAACCATAGGTAATTTACATCTTTAACAAGTTTTAAGCATGCATATCCATGTTTTAAAACATGTGTATAAAAATCCCTTTTTTTTAAAATTCCTACTTATTAGAGTTGAACTAGTGGAATTTCCCAAACTTCGATTAAAAAAATTTTGTATTCATTTGTGGTGTGTGAATAAATTTTATTAACTTAGGTTTGTAATTGCATTAAATTCTTTCTATTCATAAACTCTAAATTTTCATTTTGTTGTGATCTATTTGCCATTTATCTCTTTTTTGTTTACGAGATGAAGGGAAAGTGAAAAATCAAAATTTGATTTAAGAAAAAAGTACAATGCACAAATGTAGAGAAAGATGATTCCAAAAAGTGTTTGTAATTTTTATGGATTTTAAATTCATTTTAGTTTTTATATATCAGGTTATGCAATCGTCGGGAAAAGAGGTAGGTGGGGGAATTTTAACTAAGTGTTGACTCCCAATTCATATGTCATTCCTGACAAAAATATAGCCCGTTATACATGATAAATCACTTTACGATCACCTATGATGGTTAGGTCAGCTTTTTTTAAATGGGCAAAATAATGGCTTGTTTGACTCGGGAAAATATCCCACCGCACGTTCAGTTGGGAATTTAATGTTATTCTCTTTGAAAGGTTTGGATCCATAGGTCTCTTGCATATTTAACATGTTTCAAGCATGCACATCCTTTTTTAAAACATGCGTAGAAAAATCACTTTCTTATAAAATTCTGAGCAATTAGTGCTGAACTAGCGGAATTTCCCAAACTTGTATAGAAAAAATTTTGTGTTCATTTGTGGTGTGTGAATATATTTTCTTTACTTACATTTTTTATTGCTTTAAATTCTTTCCATACGTTAACTCTAAAATTTTCATTTTGTTTTGATTTATTTGCCTGTATATCTTTTTGTTGTTTACGAGATGAAGGGAAAATGAAAACTCAAGTTTTGATTTAAGGAAAAAGTATACATCTAAAATGAAAATGCACAATGCACAAATGTAGAGAGAGATAATTCCAAAAAGCGTCTGTAATTTTTAGGGATTGTAAACTCTTTTTAGTTTTTATATATCAGGTTCTGCAATCGTCAGGAAAAAGGGAAGCGGGGGATTTTTAACTGAGTGTTCACTCCCAATCCATAAGTCATTCCATACAAAAATATAGCCCGTTGTGCATGTTTAATCACTTTAAAATCATCTATGATCGTTAGGTCAGCTTTTTGTAAATGGGCAAAATAATGGCTTGTTTGACTCAGGTAAATATCCCACCGAACGTTCACTTGGGAATTTAATGTTATTATCTTTAAAAGGTTTGGATCCGTAGGTTATTCGAATCTTTAACATGTTTCAAGCATGCATAACCATTTTTTAAAACAAGTGTAGAAAAATCTCTTTGTTATAAAACTCTGAGCTAATAGGGTTGAACTAGTGGAATTTCCTAATCTTGGATAACACAACCTATGTGTTCATTTGTGGTGTGTGAATAAATATTCTTTACTTACATTTGCTATTGGTTTAAATTCTTTCCATACATAAACTCTAAAAATTTTATTGTGTTGTGATCTATTTGCTTTTTATCTCTTTTTTGGTTTACTTGAAGAAGTGAAAGTGAAAACGAAGGTTTTGATTTAAGAAAAAGGTATACATCTAACTAGAAAGGCACAATACACAAATGTTGAGAGAGAATTCAAAAAAGTGTTTGTAATTTTTAGGGATTGTAAACTCTTTTTAATTTTTATATATCAGGATCTGCAATCGTCGGGAAAAGGGAGAGGCGGGGGATTTTTAACTGAGTGTTGGCACCCAATCCAAAAGCCATACCTTAAAAAAATATAGCCTGTTATGCATGATAAATCACTTTATAATCATTTTTATCGTTAGGTCAGCTTTTTGTAAATTGGCAAAATAATGGCTCCTTTGACTAGGATAAATATCCCATCGAACTTTCACTTGGGAATTTAATGTCATTCTCTTTGAAAGGTTTGGATCCATATGTCATTTGCATCTTTGACATGTTTCAAGCATGCAAATCCATTTTTTAATACATGTGTAGAAAAATCTGTTTGTTATAAAATTTCGAGCTATTAGGGTTGAACTATTGGAATTTCCCAAACCTGGGATAACAAAACTTTAGTGTTCATTTTTAGTGTGTGAATAAATTTTCTTTACTCACATTTGTTATTGCTTTAAATTTTTTCCATACATAAACTCAAAAATTTTCATTTAGTTGTGAGCTGCCTTTTATCTCTTTTTTTTTTTACGAGATGAAGGGAAAGTAAAAACTCATGTTTTGATTTAAAAAAAAAGTATACATCTAAAATGGAAATGCACAATGCACAATGTAGAGAGAGATAATTCCAAAAAAGTGACAGTAATTTTTAAGGATTGTAAACTCTTTTTCGTTTTTATCTATCAAGTTCTCTAATCGTCAATAAAAGGAGGAGGCGGTGAATTTTTAACTGAGTGTTGACTCCCAAATCCATAAGTCATTCCATTCAAAAATATAATCCGTTACGCATGACAAATCACTTTACAATCATCTATGATCATTAGGAAAGCTTTTTGTAAATGGGCAAAATAATGGCTTGTTTGATTCAGGTAAATATCCCACCGAACGTTTTTAGGAATGTAATGTTATTATCTTTAAAACGTTTGGATCCATAGGTCATTTGCATCTTTAACATGTTTCGAGCATGCATATCCATTTTTTAAAACATGTGTAGAAAAATTTATTTCTTATGAAATTCTGAGCTATAAGGGTTGAACTAGTGGAATTTCCCAAACTTGGATAACAAAACTTTCTTGTTCAATTGTGGTGTGTGAATAAATTTTCTTTGCTTACATTTGTTATTGCTTTGAATTCTTTCCCTACATAATATCTAAAATTTTCATTTCTTTGTGATCTATTTGCCTTTTATCTCTTTCTTTTGTTTACGAGATGAAGTGAAAGTGAAAACTCTAGTTTTGATTTAAGAAAAAAGTATACATCTAAAATAGAAATGCACAATGCACAAATTTAGAGAGAGATAATTCCAAAAAGTGTCTATAAATTTTAGGGATTATAAACTCTTTTTAGTTTCTATATATCAAGTTCTACAATCGTCGGGAAAACGGGGAGGCGGGGGATTTTTAACTGAGTGTTGACTCCCATTCTGCAAGTCATTCCTTACAAAAAGATAGCCCTTTACGCATGATAAATCACTTTACAATCATCTATGATCATTAGGTATGCTTTTTGTAAATATCACTTGGGAATTTAATGTTATTATCTTTAAAATGTTTGGATCCATAGGTCATTTGCATCTTTAATATATTGCAAGCATGCATATCCTTTTTTTAAAAACATGTGTAGAAAAATCTTTTTCTTATAAAATTCCGACCTATTAGGGTTGAACTAGTGGAATTTCCCAAACTTGGATAACAAAAATTTTGTGTTCATTTTTGGTGTGTGAATAAATTTTCTTTACTTACATTTGTTATTGCTTTAAATTCTTTCCATATATAAACTCTAAAATTTTCAATTTGTTGTATTCTATTTGCCTTTTAACTCTTTTTTTTACGAGATAAATGGAAAGTCAAAACTCAAGTTTTTAATTAAGACAAAAGTTTACATCTAAAAAGGAAATGAAAAATGCACAAATGTAGAGTCAGATAATTCCAAAAAGTGTCTGTATTTGTTAGGGATTGTAAAATATTTTTAGTTTTCATATAAGAGGTCTTGTAATCAACGGGAAAAGGGGTAGGCGGAGGATTTTTAACTAAATGATGTCTCCCAATCCATTAGTCATTCCTTACAAAAATATAGCCCGTTATGCATTATAAATCACTTTAAAATCATTTATGATCATTAAGTCAGCTTTCTGTAAATGGGTAAAATAATGGGTTGTGTGACTCGGATAAATATCCCACCGCACGTTCACTTGGGAATATAATGTTATTTTCTTTAAAAGGTTCAGATCCATAGGTCATTTGCATCTTTAACATGTTTCAAGTGTGCATATCTATTTTTTTAAAACATGTGTTGAAAAATCTCTTTCTTATAAAATTCTGAGCTATTAGGGTTGAAATAGTGGAATTTTCCAAAACTTGGAGAACAAAACTTTTGTGTTCATTTCTGGTGTGTGAATAAATTTTCTTTACTTATATTTGTGATTGCTTTAAATTCTTTCCATACACAAACTCTAAAATTTTCATTTTGTTGTGATCTATTTGCCTTTTTTCGATTTTTTGTTAACGAGCCGAAGGGAAAGTGAAAACTCAAGTTTTGTTTTAAGAAAAAAGAATATATCTAAAATGGAAATGCACAATGAAAAAATGTAGAGAGAGATAATTCCAAAAAGTGTCTGTAATTTTTAAAGATTGTAATCTCTTTTTAGTTTTTATATATCAGGTTCTGTAATCATTACGAAAAGGAGGAAACGGGGGTTTTTAAACTGAGTAATAATCCATAGGTCATTCCTTACAAAAATATAGCCCATTATGCATGATAAATCACTTTAGAATAATCTATGATCGTTAGCTCAGGTTTTTGTAAATGGGCAAAAAAATGGCTTGTCTGAATCGGGTAAATATCCAACCGTACGTTCACTTGGGAATATTATGTTATTCTTTTTTAAAATTTTTGATCCATAGGTCATTTTCATTTTTAACTTGTTTCAAGCATGCATATCCGGTTTTTAAAACATGCGTAGAAAAATCTCTTTCTTACAAAATTCCTAGCCATTAGGGTTGAACTAGTGGAATTTTCACAAAGTTGGATAACAAAACTTTTGTGTTCATTTGTGGTGTGTGAATAAATTTTCTTTAGTTAAATTTTTTATTGCTTTAAATTCTTTCAATACATAAACTCTAAAATTTTCATTTTGTTGGGATCTATTTGCCTTTTTTCTATTATTTGTTGACGAGATGAAGGGAAAGTGAAAACTCAAGTTTTGTTTTGAGAAAAAAGAATATATCTAAAATGGAAATGCACAATTCAAAAATGTAGAGGGAGATAATTCCAAAGATTGTAAACTCTTTTTTAGTTTTTATATATCTGGTACTGTAATCGTTAGAAAAAGCAGGAAACGTGGGTTTTTTAACTGAGTGTTGACTCATAATCTGTAGCTCATTCCTTACAAAAATATAGCCCATTGCACATGATAAATCACTTTAGAATAATCTATGATCGTTAGCTCTACTTTATGTAAATGGGCAAAAAAATGACTTGTCTGACTCGGGTAAATATCCAACCGCACGTTCACTTCGGAATATAATGTTATTGTTTTTAAAAGTTTTTTATCCATAGGTCATTTTAATCTTTAACATGTTTCAAGCATGCATATCCAAAACATGTGTAGAAAAATCTATTTCTTATAAAATTCCGAGGTATTAGGGTTGAACTAGTAGAATTTTCCCAAAGTTGGATAACAAAACTTTTGTGTTCATTTGAGATGTGTGAATAAATTTTTTTTTACTTAAATTTGTTATTGCTTTAAATTCTTTCAATATATAAACTCTAAAATTTTCATTTTGTTGTGATCTATTTGCCTTTTTTCTATTATTTGTTGACGAGATGAAGGGAAGGGAAAGTGAAAAGTTAAGTTTTCTTTTAAGAAAAATGTATACATCTAAAATGGAAATGCACAATGCAAAAATGAAGACAGAGATAATTCCAAAAAGTGTCTGTAATTTTTAGGGATTGTAAACTCTTTTTAGTTTTTATATATCAAGTTCTGTAATCGTCAAGAAAAGGAGGAAACAGGGGTTTTTTAACTGAGTGTTGACTCATAATCCATTAGTCATTCCTTACAAAAAATATAGCCAATTACGCATGATAAATCACTTCAGAATAATCTATGATCATTAGGTCAGCATTTTGTAAATGGGCAAAATAATTGCTTGTTTGACTCGGGTAAATATCCCACCGCACGTTCACTTGGGAATATAATGTTATTCTCTTTAAAGGTTTGGATCCATAGGTCATTTGAATCTTTAACATGTTTCAAGCATGCATATCCATTTTTTTAAACATGTGTAGAAAAAACTCTTTCTTATAAAATAACGAGCATTTAGGGTTGAACTAGTGGTATTTTCCCAGACTTGGATAACAAACCTTTTGCGTTCATTTTTGGTGTGTGAATAAATTTTCTTTACTTACATTTTTTATTGCTTTAAATTCTTTCCATACATAAAATCTAAAATTTTCATTTTGTTGTCATCTATTTGCCTTTTATCTGTTTTTTTGTTTGCGAGATGAAGGGAAAGTGAAAACTCAAGTTTTTTTTAAGAGAAAGGTACATATATAAAATGAAAAGGCACAATGCACAAATGTAGAGAGAGATAGTTCAAAAAAGTGTGTATAATTTTCAGGGATTCTAAACTCTTTTTATTTTTTATATATCAGGTTCTGCAATCGTCAGAAAAAGGGCGAGGCGGGGATTTTTAACTGAGTGTTGACCCTCAATCCATTAGTCATTCCTTACAAAAATATAGCCCGTTTTGCATGATAAATTACATTACAATCATCTATGATCGTTCGGTCTGCTTTTTGTAAATGGGCGAAATAATGGCTTGATTGATTCAGGTAAATATCCCACCGAACGTTCACTAGAGAATTTATTGTCATTATCTTTAAAAGGTTGGGATCCATAGGTCATTAGCATCTTTAAAATTTTTCAAGCATGCATATCCATTTTTTAAAACTTGTGTAAAAAAATCTCTTTCTTATACAATTCCGAGCATTAAGGGTTGAACTAGTGGAATTTTCCTAGTCTTGGATAACGAAACTTTTGTTTTCAATTTTGGTGTGTGAATAAATTTTCTTTACTTACATTTGTTATTGCTTTAAATTCTTTCCATACATAAAATCTAAAATTTTCATTTTGTTGTGATCTATTTGCCTTTTATCTCTTTTTTTTGTTTACAAGATGAAGGGAAAGTGAAAACTCAAGTTTTGATTTAGAAAAAAGTATAGATCTAAAATGGAAATGCAGAATGCACAAATGTAGAGAGAGATAATTCCAAAAAGTGTCTGTAAGTTTTAGGGATTGTAAAATCTCTTTAGTTTTTATATATCAAGTTCTGTAATCGTCGAGAAAAGTGGGAGGCGGGGGATTTTTAACTGAGTGTTGACTCCCAATCCATAAGTCTTTCCTTACAAAAATATGGCTCGTTTCGCATGATAAATCACTTTACAATCATCTATGATCCTTAGTTCAGCTTTTTTTAAATTGGCAAAATAAATGCTTGTTTCACTCGGATAAATATCCCTCCGCACGTTCACTTGGGAATTTAATGTTATTCTCTTTAAAGGTTTGAATCCATAGGTCATTTGAATCTTTAACATGTTTCAAGCATGCATATCCATTTTTTTAAACATGTGTAGAAAAAACTCTTTCTTATAAAATAACGAGCATTTAGGGTTGAACTAGTGGTATTTTCCCAGACTTGGATAACAAACCTTTTGCGTTCATTTTTGGTGTGTGAATAAATTTTCTTTACTTACATTTTTTATTGCTTTAAATTCTTTCCATACATAAAATCTAAACTTTTCATTTTGTTGTCATCTATTTGCCTTTTATCTGTTTTTTTGTTTGCGAGTTGAAGGGAAAGTGAAAACTCAAGTTTTGTTTAAGAAAAAGGTACATATATAAAATGAAAAGGCACAATGCACAAATGTAGAGAGAGATAGTTCCAAAAAGTGTGTATAATTTTCTGGGATTCTAAACTCTTTTTATTTTTTATATATCAGGTTCTGCAATCGTCGGGAAAAGGGCGAGGGGGGGATTTTTAACTGAGTGTTGACCCTCAATCCATTAGTCATTCATTACAAAAATATAGCCCGTTTTGCATGATAAATTACATTACAATCATCTATGATCGTTCGGTCTGCTTTTTGTAAATGGGTGAAATAATGGCTTGATTGATTCAGGTACATATCCCACCGAACGTTCACTAGAGAATTTATTGTCATTATCTTTAAAAGGTTTGGATCCATAGGTCATTAGAATCTTTAACATGTTTCAAGCATGCATATCCATTTTTTAAAACATGTGTAAAAAAATCTCTTTCTTATACAATTCCGAACATTAAGGGTTGAACTAGTGGAATTTTCCCAGACTTGGATAACGAAACTTTTGTGTTCAATTTTGGTGTATGAATAAATTTTCTTTACTTACATTTGTTATTGCTTTAAATTCTTTCCATACATAAAATCTAAAATTTTCATTTTGTTGCGATCTATTTGCCTTTTATCTCTTTTTTTTGTTTACAAGATGAAGGGAAAGTGAAAACTCAAGTTTTGATTTGAGAAAAAAGTATACATCTAAAATGGAAATGCAGAATGCACAAATGTAGAGAGAGATAATTCCAAAAAGTGTCTGTAAGTTTTAGGGATTGTAAACTCTCTTTAGTTTTTATATATCAAGTTATGGAGAAGTCGAGAAAAGTGGGAGGCGGGGGATTTTTAACTGAGTGTTGACTCCCAATCGATAAGTCATTCCTTACAAAAATATGGCTCGTTTTGCATGATAAATCACTTTACAATCATCTATGATCGTTAGTTCAACTTTTTGTAAATTGGCAAAATAATTGCTTGTTTCACTCGGATAAATATCCCACCGCACGTTCACTTGGGAATTTGAAGTTATTATCTTTAAAAGGATTGGATCCATAGGTAATTTGCATCTTTAACATGTTTCAAGCATGCATATCCATTTTTTAAAACATATGTAGAAAAATCACTTTCTTATAAAATTCCGAGCTATAAGGGTTGAACTAGTGGAATTTTCCAAACTTGAATAACAAAACTTTTGTGTTCATTTGTGGTGTGTGAATAAATTTTCTTTACGTACATTTGTTATTGCTTTAAATTCTTTCCCCACATAAACTCTAAAATTTTCATTTTGTTGTGATCTATTTGCCTTTTATCTCTCTTTTTTTGTTTACGAGATGAAGTGAAAGTGAAAACTCAAGTTTTCATTTAAGAAAATAGTATGCATATAAAATGGGAATGCACAATGCAAAAATGTTGAGAGAGATAATTCAGAAAAGTGCATGCAATTTTTAGGGATTGTAAAGTCTTTTTAGTTTTTATATCTCAAGTTCTGCAATCGTCAGGAAAAGAAGGAGGAGGGGGATTTTTAACTGAGTGTTGACACCCAATCCATAAGTCATTCCTTACAAAAATATAGCCAGTTATGCATGATAAATCACTTTACAATCATCTATGATCGTTATGTCAGCTTTTTGTAAATAGGCAAAATAATGGCTTGTTTGACTCGGGTAAATATCCCACCGCACGTTCACTTGGGAATTTGATGTTATTCTCTTTAAAAGGTTTGGATACATAGGTCATTTGAAACTTGAACATGTTTCAAGCATGCATATCCCTTTTTTTTAAAATGTGTAGAAAAATCTCTTTCTTATAAAATTCTGAGCTATTAGGGTTGAACTAGTATTATTTCCCAAACTTGGATAACAAAAATTTTGTGTTCATTTGTGGTGTGTGAATAAATTTTCTCTACTTACATTTGTGATTACATTAAACTCTTTCCATACATAAACTCTAAAATTTTCATTTTGTTGTGATCTATTTGCCTTTTATCTCCTTTTTTGTTTACAAGATAAAGGGAAAGTGAAAACTCAAGTTTTGAATTAAGAAAAAAGTATACATCTAAAATGGAAATGCACAATGCACAAATGTAGAAAGAGATAATTCCCAAAAGTGTCTGTAATTTTTGGGATTATAAACTCGTTTTAGTTTTTCTATTTCAAGTTCTGTAATAGTCGGGAAAAGAGGGACGCAGGGGATGTTTAACTAAGTGCTGACTCCCAATCCATAATTCACTCATTAAAAAAATATAGCCCGTTATGCATGATAAATCACTGTAAAATCATATATGATCGTTAGGTCAGCTTTTTTTAAATGGGTTAAATATTGCCTTGTTTGTATTGGGTAAATATCCCACTGCACGTTCACTTTGGAATTTAATGTTACTATCTTTAAAATTTTTAGATCCATAGGTCATTTGCATCTTTAACATGTTTCAAGCATGCGTATCCATTTTTTAAAACATGTGTAGAAAAATCTATTTCTTTTAAAATTCCGAGCTATTAGGGTTGAACTAGTGAAATTTTCCCAATGTTGGATAACAAAACTTTCGTGTTCATTTGTGGTGTGTGAATAAATTTTCTTTACTTAAATTTGTTTTAGCTTTAAATTCTTTGAATACAAAAAATCTAAAATTTTCATTTTGTTGTGATCTATTTGCCTTGTTTCTATTATTTGTTGACGAGATGAAGGGAAAGTGAAAACTCAAGTTTTCTTTTAAGAAAAAAGTAGACATCTAAAATGGAAATGCACAAAGCAAAAATGAAGACAGAGATAATTCCAAAAACTATCTGTAATTTTTAGGGATTGTAAACTCCTTTTAGTTTTTATATATCCGGTTCTGTAATCGTCAAGAAAAGGAGGAAACCAGGGTTTTTTAACTAAGTGTTGACTCATAATCCATAAGTCATTCCTTACAAAAAATATAGCCCGTTACACATGATAAATCACTTCAGATTAATCTATGATCGTTAGGTCAGCTTTTTGCAAATGTGCAAAATAATTGATTGTTTGACTCGGGTAAATATCCCACCGCACGTTCAGTTGGGAATTTAATGTTGTTTTCTTAATAAGGTTTGGATCCATAGGTCATTTAAAATTTTAATATGCTTCAGGCATGCATATCCATTTTTTAAAACATGTGTTGAAAAAATTCTTTCTTATAAAATAACGAGCAGTTAGGGTTGAACTAGTGGAATTTTCCCAGACTTGTATAACAAAACTTTTGTGTTCATTTTTGGTGTGTGAATAAATTTTCTTTACTTACATTTGTTATTGCATTAAATTCTTTCTATACATAAACTCTAAAATTTTAATTTTGTTGTGATCTATTTTCCTTTTATCTCTATTTTTGTTTACGAGATGAAGGGAAAGTGAAAAATCAAGTTTTGTTTAAGAAAAAAGTATACATCAAAAATGGAAATGCACAATGCACAAATGTAGAGAGAGATAATTTCAAAAAGTGTCTATAAATGTTAGGGATTCTAAACGCTTTTTATTTTTTTATATATCAGCTATTGCAATCGTCAGGAAAAGGGGGAGGCGGGGAGTTTTAACTGAGTGTTCACCCTCAATCCATCAGTCATTCCTTACAAAAATATAGCCCGTTACGCATGATAAATCACATTACAATCATCTATGATCGTTAGGTCAGCTTTTTGTAAATGGGCAAAATAATGACTTGATTGATTCGGGTAAATATCCCACCGAACGTTCACTTGAGAATTTATTGTCATTATCTTTAAAAGGTTTGGATCCATAGGTCATTAGCATCTTAAACATGTTTCAAGCATGCATATCCATTTTTTAAAACATGTGTAGAAAAATCTCTTTCTTATACAATTCCGAGCATTAAGGGTTGAACTAGTGGAATTTTCCCAGACTTGGATAACAAAACTTTTGTGTTCAATTTTGGTGTGTGAATAAATTTTATTTACTTACATTTGTTATTGCTTTTAATTCTTTCCATACATAAAATCTAAAATTTTCATTTTGTTGTGTTCTATTTGCCTTTTACCTCTTTTTTTTGTTTACGAGATGATGGGAAAGTGAAAACTCAAGTTTTGATTTGAGAAAAAAGTATAGATCTAAAATGGAAATGCAGAATGCACAAATGTAGAGAGAGATAATTCCAAAAAGTGTCTGTAAGTTTTAGGGATTGTAGACTCTTTTTAGTTTTTATATATCAGGTTATGTAGAAGTCGAGAAAAGGGGGAGGCGGGAGTTTTAACTGAGTGTTGACTCCCAATCCATAAGTCAATCCTTTAAAAAATATAGCCTGTTACGCATAATAAACCACATTACAATCATCTATGATCGTTAGTTCAGTTTTTTGTAAATTAGCAAAATAATGGCTTGATTCACTCGGGTAAATATCCCACCGCATGTTCACTTGTGGTGTGTGAATAAATTTTCTGTACGTACATTTTTTATAGCTTTAAATTCTTTCCACACATAAACTCTAAAATTTTTATTTTGTTATGATCTATTTGTCTTTTATCTCTCTTTTTTTGTTGACGAGATGAAGTGAAAGTGAAAACTCAAGTTTTGATTTAAGAAAAAGTATACATCTAAAATGGGAATGCACAATGCACAAATGTTGAGAGAGATAATTCAAAAAAGTGTCTACAATTTTTAGGGATTGTAAACTCTTTTTAGCTTTTATATCTCAGGTTCTGCAATCATCGGGAATAGGGGGAGGCGGGGGATTTTTTACTAAGTGTTGACACCAGATCCATAAGTCATTCCTTACAAATATATATCCTGTTATGCATGATAAATCACTTTCCAAACATCTATGATCGTTATGTCAGCTTTTTGTATATAGGCGAAATAATGGCTTGTTTGACTCGGGTAAATGTCCCACCGAACGTTCACTTTGAAATTTATTGTCATTATCTTTAAAAGGTTTGGATCCATAGGTCATTTGCATCTTTAACATGTTTCAAGCATGCATATCCATTTTTAAAAAAATGTGTAGAAAAATCTATTTCTTATAAAATTCCGATCTTTTAGGGTTGAACTCGTATTATTTCCCAAACTTGGATAACAAAAATTTTGTGTTCATTTGTGGAGTGTGAATAAATTTTCATTACTTACATTTGTGATTGCATTAAATTCTTTCGATACATAAACTCTAAAATTTTTATTTTGTTGTGATCTGTTTGCCTTTTATCTCATTTTTTGTTTACGAGATGAGGGAAAGTGAAAACTCAAGTTTTGAATTAAGAAAAAAGTATACATCTAAAATGGAAATGCACAATGAACAAATATAGAAAGAGATAATTCCAAAAAGTGTCTGTAATTTTTGGGATTATAAATTCTTTTTAGTTTTTATATTTCATGTTCTGCAATCGTCAGGAAAAAAGGGAGGCGGGGCTTTTTTAACTAAGTATTGAATCCCAATCCATAAGTCATTCGTTACAAAAATATAGCCCGTTATGCATGATAAATCACTGTACAATCATATATGATCGTTAGGTCCTCTTTTTGTAAATGGGTAAAATATTGGCTTGTTTGAATTGGGTAAATATCCCACCGCACGTTCACTTGGGAATTTAATGTTACTATCTTTAAAAGGTTTGGATCCATAGGTCATTTGCATCTTTAACATGTTTCAACCATGCATATCCATTTTTTAAAACATGTATAGAAAAATCTCTTTCTTCTAAAATTTCGAGCTATTAGGGTTGAACAAGAGGAATTGCATATACTTGGATAACAAAACTTTTTTGTTCATTTGTGGTGTGTTAATAAATTTTCTTTACTTACATTTGTTATTGCTTTAAATTCTTTACACACATAAAGTCTAAAATTTTCATTTTGTTGTGATCTATTTGCCTTTTATCTCTTTTTTTGTTTACGAGATGAAGGGAAAGTGAAAACTGGAGTTTTGATTTAAGAAAAAAGTATACATCTAAAATGGAAATGCACAATGCACAAATGTAGTAAGATATAATTCCAAAAAGTGACTGTAATTTTTCGGGATTGTAAACTCTTTTTAGTTTTTATATATCCGGTTCTATAATCGTCAAGAAAAGGGGGAAGCGGGGGATTTTTAACTGAGTGTTGACTCTCAATTCTTATGTCAATCGTAAAAAAAATATAGCCCGTTACGTAAGATAAATCACTTTACAATCATCTATGATCATTAGGTCAACCTTTTGTAAATGGGCAAAATAATGGCTTGATTGATTCAGATAAATATCCCACCGAACGTTCACTTGGAAATTTAATGTTATTATCTTTAAATGGTTTGGATCCATAGGTCATTTGCATCTTTAACATGTTTCAAATATGCATATCCATTCTTTAAAACATGTGTAGAAAAATCTCTTTCCTATAAAATTCCGAGCCATTAGGGTTGAACTAGTGGAATTTCCCAAACTTGTATAAAAAAACTTTTGTGTTCATTTGTGGTGTGTGAATAAATTTTCTTTATGTACATTTTTTATTGCTTTAAATTCTTTCCACACATAAACTCTAAAATTTTCATTTTGTTGTGATCTATTTGCCTTTTATCTCTTTATTTGGTTATGAGTTGAAGTATCAGTGAAAACTCAAGTTTTAATTTAAGAAAAATGTATACATCTAAAATGGAAATTCACAATGCACAAATGTTCAGAGAGATTATTCCAAAAAGTGTTTGGAATTTTTAGGGATTGCAAACTCTTTTTAGTTTTTATATCTCAGGTTCTGCAATCGTCGGGAATAGGGAGAGGCGGGGGAATTTTAACTGAATGTTGACCCCCAATCCATAAGTTATTCCTTAAAAAATAGAGCCAAATATGCATGATAAATCACTTTACACTCATCTATGATCGTTAGATCTTCTTTTTGTAAATGGACAAAATAATGGCTTGTTTGACTCGGGTAAATATCCCACCGAACGTTCACTTGAGAATTTATTGTCATTATCTTTAAAAGGTTTGGATCCATAGGTCATTAGAATCTTAAACATGTTTCAAGCGTGCATATGCATTTTTTAAAATATGTGTAGAGAAATCTATTTCTTATACAATTCTGAGCATTAAGGGTTTAACTAGTGGAATTTTCCCAGACTTGGGTAACAAAACTTTGTATTCAATTTTGGTGTGTGAATAAATTTTCTTTACTTACATTTGTTATTGCTTTAAATTCTTTCCATAGATAAAATCTAAAATTTTCATTTTGTTAGAATCTATTTGTCTTTTATCTCTTTTTTTGTTTACAAGATGAAGGGAAAGTGAAAACTCAAGTTTTGATTTGATAAAGAAGTATAGATCTCAAATGGAAATGCAGAATGCACAAATGTAGAGAGAGATAATTCCAAAAAGTGTCAGTAAGTTTTAGGGATTCTAAACTCTTTTTAGTTCTTATATATCATGTTACGTAGAAGTCGAGAAAAAGGGGAGGCAGGGGATTTTTAACTGAGTGTTGACTCCCAATCCATAAGAGTGTTGACTCCCAATCCATAAGTCATTTCTTACAAAAATATAGCCTGTTACGCATGATAAATCACTTTACAATCATCTATGATCATTAGTTCAGCTTTTTGTAAATTGGCAAAATAATGGCTTGTTGCACTCGGGTAAATATCCCACCGCATGTTCACTTGGGAATTTAAAGTTATTATCTTTAAAAGGTTTAGATCCATAGGCCATTTGCATCATTAACATGTATCAAGCATGCATATCTATTTTTTAAAACCTGCGTAGAAGAATCGCTTTCTTATAAAATTCTGAGCTATTTGGGTTGAACTAGTGGAATTTCCGAAACTTGGATAACAAAACTTTTCTTTTCATTTGTGGTGCGTGAATAAATTTTCTTTACATACATTTGTTATTTCTTTAAATTCTTTCCACACATAAACTCTAATATTTTCATTTTGTTGTGATCTATTTGCCTTTTATCTCTCTTTTTTTTTTTTACGAGATGAAGTGAAAGGGAAAACTCAAGTTTTGATTTAAGAAAAATGTATACATCTAAAATGGGAATGCACAATGCACAAATGTTGAGAGAGATAATTCAGAAAAGTGTCTGCAATTTTTAGGGATTGTAAACTATTTTTAGTTTTTATATCTCAGGTTCTGCAATCGTTGACAATAGGGGGAGGCGGGGGATTTTTAACTGAATATTAACACACAATCCATAAGTCATTCCTTACTAAAATATAGCCCGTTATGCATGATAAATCACTTTAAAATCATCTATGATCGATATGTCAGCTTTTTGTAAATAGGCAAAATAATGGCTTGTTTGACTCGGGTAAATATCCCACCGAACGTTCACTTGGGAATTTATTGTCATTATCTTTATAAGGTTTGGATCCAGAGGTCATTTGCATCTTTAACATGTTTCAAGCATGCATATCCATTTTTTAAAAAATGTGTAGAAAAATGTCTTTCTTATAAAATTCCGAGCTATTAGAGTTGAACTAGTATTATTTCTCAAACTTGGATAAAAAAAATTTTGAGTTCATTTGTGGTGTTTGAATAAAGTTTTTTTTACTTACATTTGTGATTGCATTAAATTCTTTCCATACATAAACTCTAAAATTTTCAGTTTGTAGTGATCTGTTTGCCTATTATCTCTTTTTTTGTTTACGAGATGAAGGGAAAGTGAAAACTCAAGTTTTGAATTAAGAAAAAAGTATACATCTAATGGAAATGCAAAATGCACAAATGTAGAGAGATAATTCCAAAAAGTGTCTATAATTTTTGGGATTATAAACTCTTTTTAGTTTTTATATTTCAAGTTCTGCAATCGTCGGGAAAAGAGGGAGGCGGGGCATTTTTAACTAAGTGCTGACTCCCAATTCATAAGTCATTCGTTACAGAAATACAGCCCATTATGCATGATAAATAACTGTACAACCATATATAATCATTAGGTCAGCTTTTTATAAATGGGTAAAATATTGGTTGTTAGAATTGTGTAAATATCCCACCGCACATTCACTTGGGAATTTAATTTTACTATCTTTAAAAGGTTTGGATCCATAGGTCATTTGCATCTTTAACATGTTTCAACCATGCATATCCATTTTTTGAAACATGTGTAGAAAAATCTCTTTCTTCTAAAATTCCGAGCTATTAGGGTTGAACAAGAGGAATTGCCCAAACTTGGATAACAAAACTTTTCTATTCATTAGTGGTGTGTGAATAAATTTTCTTTACCTACATTTGTTATTGCTTTAAATTCTTTCCATACATAAACTCTAAAATTTTTATTTTGTTGTGATCTATTTGCCTTTTATCTCTGTTTTTGTTTACGAGATGAAAGGAAACTGAAAACTCAAGTTTTGATTTAAGAAAAAAGTATACATGTAAAATGGAAATGCACAATGCACAAATGTAGAGAGATATAATTCCAAAAAGTGACTATAATTTTTAGGAATTGTAAACTCTTTTTAGTTTTTATATATCCGGTTCTGCAATCGTCAGGAAAAGGGGGAGGTGAGGAATTTTTAACTGAGTGTTGACTCTCAATCCTTATGTTATTCCTTAAAAAAATATAGCCCGTTATGCATGATAAATCACTTTACAATCATATATGATCGTTAGGTCAGCTTTTTTTAAATGGGAAAAATATTGGCTTGTTTGACTCAGGTAAATATCCCACCGAACGTTCACTTGGAAATTTAATGTTATTATCTTTAAAAGGTTTGGATCCATAGGTCATTTTCATCTTTAATATGTTTCAAGCATGCATATCCATTTTTTAAAACATGTGTAGAAAAATCTATTTCTTATAAATTCCGAGCTATTAGGGTTGAACTAGAGCAATTTCCAAAACCTGGATAACAAAAATTTTGTGTTCATTTGTGATATGTGAATAAACTTTATTTACTTACATTTGTTATTGCTTTAAATTCTTTGCTTACATAAACTCAAAAAATTTCAATTTTTTGTGATCTATTTGCCTTTTATCTCTTTTTTTGTTTACGAGATGAAGTGAAAGTGAAAACTCAAGTTTTGATATTAGAAAAAAGTACACATCTAAAATGGAAATGCACAATGCACAAATGTAGAGAGAGATAATTCCAAAAAGTATCTGTAATTTTTAGGGATTGTAAACTCTTTGTAGTTTTTACATATCAAGTTCTGCATTCATTGGGAAAAGAGGGTAGCGGGGTATTTTTAACTGTGTGTTGACTCCCAATCCAAAAGTCATTCCTTCCAAAAATATAGCCCGTTATGCATGATAAATGACTTTACAATCATCTATGATCATTGTGTCAGCTTTTTGTAAATGGCAAAAAAATGGCTTGTTTGACTCAGGTAAATTTCCCAACACACGTTCACTTGGGAATTTAATGTTATTATCTTTACAAGGTTTGTATCCATATGTCATTTGTATCTTTAACATGTTTCAAGCTTGCTTATCCATTTTTTAAAACATGTATAGAAAAATCTCTTTCTTCTAAAATTCCTAGCTGTTAGGGTTGAACATGTGGAATTTCCCAAACTTGGATAACAAAACTTTTTTTATTCATTTGTGGTGTGTGAATAAATTTTCTTTACTTACATTTGTTATTTGCATTAAATTCTTTCCATACTTAAACTCTAAAATTTTCATTTTGTTGTGATCTATTTGCCTTTTATCTCTTTTTTTGTTTACGAGATGAAGGGAAAGTGAATACTCAAGTTTTGATTTAAGAAAAAACTATACATCTAATATGGGAAGGCACAATGCACAAATGTGCAGAGAGATAATTCCAAAAAGTGTTTGTAATTTATAGGGATTGTAAACTCTTTTTAGTTTTTATATATTAGGTTCTGTAATCGTCGGGAAAAGGGGGAGGCAGGGGATTTTTAACTGAGTGCCGAATCCCAATCCATAAATCATTCCTTACAAATATTAAGCCCGTTACACATGATAAATCACTTTACAATGATCTATGATCGTTAGGTCAGCTTTTTGTAAATGGGCAAAATAAAGGCTTGTTTGACTCAGGTAAATATCCCACCGCCCGTTCACTTGGGAATTTAATGTTATTCTCTTTAAAAGGTTTGGATCCATAGGTCAGTTGCATCTTTAACATGTTTCAAGCATGCATATCCATTTTTTAAAACATTTGTAGAAAAATCTATTTCTTATAAAATTCCGAGCTATTAAGGTTGAACAAGTGGAATTTTCCCAAACTTGGATATCAAAACTTTAGTGTTGAATTGTGGTGTATGGTAAAAATTTCTTTACTTACATTTGTTATTGCTTTAAATTCTTTCCATACATAAACTCTAAAATTTTGATTTTGTTGTGATCTATTTGCTTTTTTTCGCTTTTTTTGTTTACGAGATGAAGGGAAACTGTAAACTCAACTTTTGACTTAAGAAAAAACTATACATCTAAAATTGTCATGCATAATACACAAATGTAGAGCGAGATAATTCCAAAAGTGTCTGTAATTTTTAGGGATTGTAAACTATTTTTTGTTTTTATAACAGGTTCTACAACCGTACGGAAAAGGGGAAGGTGGAAGTTTTTTAATAGAGTGTTGACTCCCAATCCATAACTCATTCTTTACAAAAAAAAATAGCCCATTACGCATGATAAATCTCTTTACAATCATCTATGATCATTAGGTCACCTTTTTGTAAATGGGCAAAATAATGGCTTGTCTGACTCGGGTAAATATCCCACCGCACGTTCACTTGGGAATTTAATGTTATTGTCTTTAAAAATTTTGGATCCATAGGTCATTTGCATCTTTAACATGTTTCAAGCATGCATATCCATTTTTTTAAAACATGTGTAGAAAAATCTCTTTCTTATAAAATTCCAAGCTATTAGGGTTGAACTAGTGGAATTTCCCAAACTTGGATAAAAATACTTTTGTGTTCATTTGTTGTCTGTGAATAAATTTTCTTTACTCATATTTGTTTTTGCTTTAAATTCTTTCCATAAATAAACTCTAAAATTTTAATTTTGTTGTGATCTATTGGCCTTTAATCTCTTTTTTTGTTTACGAGATGAAGTGAAAGTAGAAATTCAAGTTTTGATTTAAGAAAAAAGTATACATGTAAAATGGAAATGCACAATGCACAATTATAGAGAGAGATACTTCCCAAAAAGTGCTTGTAATTTTTAGGGATTCTAAACTTTTTTTAGCATTTATATATCAAGTTCTGCAATCGTCGAGAAAAGGGGGAGGCGGGGGATTTTTTACTGGATGTTGACTACCAATCCATAAGTCATTCCTTACAAAAATAAAGTCTGTTACGCATGATAAATCTCTTTACAATCATCTAAGATCGTTAGGTCAGCTTTTTGTAAATGGGCAAAATAATGGCTTATTTGACTCGGGTAAAAATCCCACCGCACGTTCACTTGGGAATTTAATTTTATTATTTTTAAAAGGTATGGATCCATAAGTCATTTGCTTGTTTTACATGTTTCAAGCATGCCTATCCATTTTTTGAAACATGTGTAGAAAAATCTCTTTCTTATAAGATTCCGAGCTATTAGGGTGTAGGGTTTAAATTCTATTCATTTTCCAAACTTTGACAACATAACTTTTTTTTTCATTTGTGGTGTGTGAATAAATTTTACTTTACTTACATTTTTTGTTTTTTTAATTTCTTTCCATACATAAACTCTAAAACTTTCATTTTGTTGTGATCTATTTTCCTTTTGTCTCTTTTTGTTTTTTACAAGATGAAGGGAAAGTGAAAACTCAAGTTTTGATTTAATAAAAAACTATACATCTAAAATGGAAATGCACAATGAACAAATTTAGAGAGAGATAATTCCAAAAAGTGTCTGTAATGTTTAGGGATTGTAAACTATTTTTAGTTTTTATATATCGGGTTCTTCAATCTTCAGGATAAAGGGGAGGCGGGGGATTTTTAACTGAGTGTTGACAACCAATCCATGAGTCATTCCTTAAAAAAACATAGCCCGTTACGCATGATAAATCACTTCACAATCATCTATGATCATTAAGTCACCTTTTTGTAAATGGGCAAAATAATGGCTTGTCTGACTCGGGTAAATATCCCACCGCACGTTCACTTGGGAATTTAATGTTTTTCTCTTTAAAAGGTTTGGATCCGTAGGTCCTTTTCATCTTTTACATATTTCAAGCATGCATATCCATTTTTAAAAAAAATGTGTAGAAAATTCCCTTTCTAATAAAATTCCGATCTATTAAGGTTGAACAAGTGGAATTATCCCAAACTTGGATAAGAAAACTTTTGTGTTCATTTGTGCTGTGTGAATAAACTTTGTTTACTTAAATTTGTTATTACTTTATATTTGTTCCATACATAAACTCTAAAATTTTCATTTTTTTGTGATCTATTAGCCTTTTATCTCTTTTTTTGTTTACGAGTTGAAGGGAAAGTGTAAACTCATGTTTTGATTTAAGAAAAATGTATACATCTAAAATGGAAATGCATGATGCAGAATTGTAGAGAGAGATAATTTCAAAAAGTGTTTTTAACTTTTTGGGATTGTAAACTCTTTTTAGTTTTTATTTATCAGGTTCTGTAATCGTCGGGAAAAGGGGGGGGGGGGGGGGGGGGGGATTTTTAACAGAGTGTTGACTCCCAATCCATAAGTCATTCCTTACAAAAATATAACCCTTTACACATGATAAATCACTTTACAATCATCTATGATCGTTAGGTCAGCTTTTTGTAAATGGGCAAAATAATGTCTTGTTTGACTCGGGTAAATATCCCACCGCACGTTCACTTGGGTTTATAAATTTATTCTCTTTAAATGGTTTGGATCCATAGGTCATTTGCACCTTTAACACGTTTCAAGAATGCATATCCATTTTTTAAACCATGTGTAGAAAAATTTCTTTCTTATAAAATTTTGACTTATTAGGGTTCAACAAATTTAATTTTCCCAAACTTGGATAACAAAACTTTAGTTTTCATTTGTGGTGTGTCAATAAATTTTCTTTACTTACATTTGTTATTGCTTTAAATTCTTTCCATACATAAACTCTAAAATTTTCATTTTGTTGTGATCTATTTGCCTTTTTTCTCTTTTTTGGTTTATGAGATGAAGGGAAAGTGAAAACTCAAAGTGTTGATTTAAAAAAAAAGTATATATCTAAAATGTAAATGCACAATTAAAAAATGTAGATTGACATAATTCCAAAAAGTGTCTGTAATTTTTAGGGATTGTAAATTATTTTTAGTTTTTATATATCAGGTTCAGCAATCGTAGGGGAAAGGGGGAGGTGGGGGATTATTAACGGAGTGTTGACTCCCAATCCATAAGTCATTCCTTACAAAAATATAGCCCGTTACGCATGATAAATCACTTTACAATCATCTATGATCATTAGGTCAGCTTTTTGTAAATGGGCAAAATATTGGCTTGTTTCACTCGGGTAAATATCCCACCGCACGTTCACTTTGGAATTTAATGTTATTCTCTTTAAAAAGTTTGGATCCATAGGTCATTTGCATCTTTTACATGTTTCATGCATTCATATCCATTTTTATAAACATGTGTAGAAAAATCTCTGTCTTAAAAAATTCCGACCTATTAGGGTTGAACTAGTTGAATTTTCCCAAACTTGGATAACAAAACTTTAGTGTTCATTTGTGGTGTGTGAATAAATTTTCTTTACTTCCACTTGTTATTGCTTTAAATTCATTCCATAAATAAACTCTAAAATTTTCATTTTGTTGTGAACTATTTGCCTTCTATTTTTTTTTTCTTTACGAGATGAAGGGAAAGAGAAAACTCAGTTTTGATTTAAGAAAAAAGTATACATCTAAAATTGAAATGCACAATGCACAAATGTAGGGAGAGATAATTCCAAAAAGTGTCAGTAATTTTTATGGATTGTAAACTCCTTTTAATTTTTCTATATCAGGTTTTGCAATCGTCAGGAAAAGGGGAGGCAGGGGATTTTTAACTGAGTGTTGACTCCCAATCCGTAAGTCATTCCTTAAAAAAATATAGCCTGTTACGCCTGATAAATCACTTTACAATTATCTATGATCGTTACGTCAACTTTTTATAAATGGGCAAAATAATGGCTTGTTTCACTCAGGTAAATATCCCACCACACGTTCACTTGGGAATTTAATGTTATAATCTTTAAAAGGTTTGGATCCATAGGTCATTTGCATATTTAACATGTTTCAAGCAAGCATATCCATTGTTTAAAACATGGGTAGAAAAATCATTTTCTTAAAAAATTTCGAGCTATAAGGCTTGAACTAGTGGAATTTCCCAAACTTGGATAACAAAACTTTTTTGTTCGTTTGTGGTGTGTGAATAAATTTTCTTTACTTACATTTGTTATTGCTTTAAATTCATTCCATACAAAAAAACTAAACTTTTCATTTTGTTGTGATCTATTTGCCTTTTATTTCTTTCTTTATTACGAGATGAAGGGCAAGTTAAAACTCAAGTTTTGATTTAAGAAAAAAGTACAAATCTAAAATGGAAATGCACAATGCACTAATTTATAGTGAGATAATTCAATAAAGTGTCTGTAACTTTAAGGGATTGTAATCTATCTTAGTTTCTATATATCAAGTTATGCAATCATAGGGAAAAGGGGAGGTGGGGGATTTTTAACTGAGTGTTGACTCCCAATCCAAAAGTCATTCCTTAAGAAAATATAGCCCATTACGCCTGATAAATATAGCCCGTTATGCCCGAGCTATTAGGGTTGAACTAGTGGAATTTTCCCAAACTTTAGTGTTCATTTGTGGTGTGTGAATAAATTTTGTTTACTTACATTTGTTATTTCTTTAAATTCTTTCCACACATAAACTCTAAATTTTTCATTTTGTTGTGATCTAATTGCCTTTTTTCTTTTTCTTTTTTTTTGTTTACAAGATGATGGGAAAGTAAAAACTCAAGTTTTTATTTAAGAAAAAAGTATACATCTAAAATAGAATTACACAATGCACAAATGTAGAGAGAAATAATACCCAAAAAGTGCCTGTAATTTTTAGGGATTCTAAACTCTTTTTATCATTTATAAATCAGGTTTGGCAATCGTCAAGAAATGGGGGAGGCAGGGGACTTTTAACTGAGTGTTGACTCCCAATCCATAAGTCATTCCTAACAAAAATAAAGCCCGTTACGCATGATGAATCCCTTTACAAACATCTATGATCGTGAGGTCAGCGTTTTGTAAATGGGCAAAATAGTGGATTGTTTGACTCGGGTAATTATTCCACCGCACATTCAATTGGGAATTTAATGTTATTCTCTTTTAAAGGTTTGGATCCATAGGTCATTTGCATCTTTAACATGCTTCAAGCATGCATATCCATTTTTTTAAACATGTGTAGAAAAATCTCTTTCTTATAAAAATCCGAGCTATTAGGGTTGAACTAGTGGAATTTTCACAAACTTGGATAACAAAAATTTTGTGTTCATTTGTGGTGTGTGAATAAATTTTCTTTACTTACATTTTTTACTACTTTAAATTCTTTCCAAACATAAACTCTAAAATTTTAATTTTGTAGTGATCTTTTTGCCTTTTTTCTATTTTTTTGTTTACGAGATGAAGGGAAGGTGAAAAATCAAGTTTTGATTTAAGAAAAAAGTATACTTATAAAAATGAAATGCACAATGCACAAATTTAAAAGAGATAATTCCAAAAATTGTCTATAATTTTTAGGGATTGTAAAATCTTTTTAGTTTTTATATAAACGGTTCAGCAATAGTTGGGAAAAGGGGGAGGCAGGGGTTTTTTAACAGTGTTGACTCCCAATCCATAAGTCATTCCTTCTAAAAAGTTAGCCCGTTACGCATGATAAATCACTTTACAATCATTTATGATCGTTAGGTCAGCTTTTTGTAAATGGGAAAAATAATGGCTTGTTTGACTCGAGTAAATATCCCACCACACATTCTCTTGGGAATTTAATGTTATTCTCTTTAAAAGGTTTGGATCCATAGCTCATTTGCATCTTTAACATGTTTCATGCATGCATATCCATTTTTTAACACATGTGTAGAAAAATCTCTTTCTTATACAATTTCGAGCTAATAGGGTTGAACTGATGGAATTTCCCAAACTTGGATAAGAAAACTTTTGTGTTCATTTGCGGTGTGTGAATAAATTTTATTTTCTTACATTTGCTAATGCTTTAACTTCTTTCCATACGTAAACTCTAAAATGGAAATTCACAATGTACAAATGTAGAGAGAGATAATTCCAAAAAGTGTCTGTTTTAGGCATTGTAAACTCTTTTTAAATTTTATATATCAGGTTCTGCAATCGTTGGAAAAGGGGGAGGCGGGGGATTTTTAACTGAGTGTTGAATCCCAATCCATAAGTCATTCCTTAAAAAAATATAACCCGTTACACATGATAAATCACTTTACAATCATCTATGATCATTAGGTTAGCTTTTTGTAAATGGGCAAAATAATGGCTTGTTTCACTCGAGTAAATATCCCATTGAATGTTCACTTGGGAATTTAATGCTATTATCTTTAAAAGGTTTGGATCCATAGGTCATTTGCATCTTTAACATGTTTCAAACATGCATATCCATTTTTAAAAACATGTGGAGAAAAATCTCTTTCTTATAAAATTCTAAGCTATTAGGGTTGAACTAGTCGAATTTCCCAAACTTGGATAAGAAAACTTTTGTGTTCATTTGTGGTGTGTGAATAAATTTTCGTTTCTTACATTTGTTATTGTTTTAAATTCTTTCCATTTATAAACTCTAAAATTTTCATTTTGTTGTGTTCTATTTGCATTTTATCTCTTTTTTTGTTTACGAGATGAAGGGAAACTGCAAACTCAAGTTTTGATTAAATAAAAAGTATACATCTAAAATGGAAATGCTCAATGCACAGATGTAGAGAGGGATAATTCAAAAAAGTGTCTATAATTTTTAGGAACTCTAAACTCTTTTTAGTTTTTATATATCAATTTCTGCAATCGTCGGGAAAAGGGGGAGGGGGGGGGATTTTTAACTAAGTGTCGACTCCAAATCCATAAGTCATTCCTTACAAAAATATAGCCCATTACACAAGAAAATCACTTTAGAATCATCTATAATCGTTAGGTCAGCTTTTTGTAAATGGGAAAAATAATAGCTTGTTTGACTCAGGTAAAAATCTCACCCCACATTCACTTGGGAATTTATGTTTTTTTCTTTAAAAGGTTTGGATCCAGAGGTCATTTGCATCATTAACATGTTTCAAGCATTCTTATCCATTTTGTAAAACATGTGTAGAAAAATCTCTTTCTTATAAAATTTCGAGCTATTAGGGTTGAACAAGTTGAATTTTCCGCAAACTTGGATGACAAAACTTTAGTGTTCATTTGTTGTGTGTGAATAAATTTTCTTTATTTATATTTATTTATTTAAATTCTTTTCATTAATAAACTCTAAAATTTCCATTTTGTTGTGATCTATTTGCGTTTTTTCTCTCTTTTTGTTTCCGAGATGAAGGGAAAGTGAAAACTCAAGTTTTGATTTAATAAAAAATTATATGTCTAAAATGAAAATGCACAATTCAAAAATGTAGAAAGAGATATTTCCAAAAAGAGTTTGTAATTTTTTGGGATTTTAAACTATTTTTAGTTTTTATATATCAGGTTCAGTAATCGTAGGGAAAAGGGGGAGGCGGGGGATAGTTAATAGTGTTGACTCCCAATCCATAAGTCATTCCTTACAAAAAAAATAGCTCGTTAAGCATGATAAATCACTTTACAATCATCTATGATCGTTAGGTCATCTTTTTGTAAATGGGCAAAACAATGGCTTGTCTGACTCAGATAAATATCCCACCGCACGTTCACTTGAGAATTTAATGTTATTCTCTTTAAAAGGTTTAGTTCCATAGGAAATTTGCATCTTTAACATGTTTCAAGCATGCATATCCATTTTTTAAAACATGTGTAGAAAAATCTCTTTCTTATAAAATTCCGAGCTATTAGAGTTGAACTAGTGGAATTTTCCCAAACTTGCACAACAAAACTTTTGTGTTCATTTGTGGTGTGTGAATAAATTTTCTTTACTTACATTTGTTATTGTTTTACATTCATTCCATACATAAACTTTAAAATTTTCATTTTATTGTGATATATTTGCCTTTTCTCTCTCTTTTTTTTACGAGATAAAGGGAAAGTTAAAACTCAAGTTGTATACACCTAAAATGTAAATGCACAATGCACAAATTTAGAGAGAGATAATTCCCAAAACTGTCTATAATTTTTAGGGATTCAAAGCTCTTTTTAGTTTTTATGTATCAGGTTCTGCAATCTTTAGGAAAAGGGGGAGGCGGGGGATTTTTAACTGAGAGTTGACTGCCAATCCATAAGTCATTCCTTACCAGAATATAGCCCGTTACGCATGATGAATCACTATACAATCATCTCTGATCGTTAGTTTAGCTTTTTGTAAATGTGCAAAATAATGGCTTGTTTCACTTGAGTAAATATCCCACCGCACGTTCACTTGGGAATTTAATGTTATTCTCTTTAAAATGTTTGGATCCATAGGTCATTTGCATCTTTAACATGTTTCAAGAATGCATATCCATTTTTTAAAACATGTATAGAAAAATCTCTTTCTTATAAAATTTTGAGCTATTAGGGTTGAACTAGTGGAATTTCCCAAACTTGGAAAACAAAACTTTTGTGTTCATTTGAGGTGTGTGAATAAATTTTCTTTACTTACATTTTTTATTGCTTTAAATTCTTTCCATACATAAACTCTAAAATTTTCATTTTGTTGTGATCTATTTGTCTTTTATCTCTTTTGTTGTTTACGAAATGAAGGGAAAGTGAAAACTCAAGTTTTGATTTAAGAAAAAAGTATACATCTAAAATGGAAATGCACAATGCACAAATTTAGAGAAAGATAATTCCAAAAAGTGTCTATAATTTTTAGCGATTGTAAAATCTTTTTAGTTTTTTATATATTAGGTTTTGCAATCATCGGGAAAAGGGGGAGGCGGGGAATTTTTAATTGAGTATTGACTCCGAATCCATAAGTCATTCCTTACAAAAATATAGCCCATTACATTTGATAAACTATACAATCATCTATGATCGTTTGGTCAGCTTTTAGTCAATGGGTAAAATAATGTCTCATTTGACTCAGGTATATATGCCACCGCACCTTCACTTAGGAATTTAATGTTATTCTATTTAAAAGGTTTGGATCTATAGGTCATTTTCCTCTTTAGCATGTTTCCAACATGCATATCCGTTTTTTAAAACATGTGTAGAAAAATCTCATTCTAATAAAATTCAGAGCTATTAGGGTTGAACTAGTGGAATTTCCCAAACTTGGATAACACAACTTTTGTGTTCATTTGTGGTGTGTGAATAAATTTAATTTCCTTACATTTGTTATTACTTTAAATTATTTCCTTAAGAAACTCTAAAATTTTCATTTTGTTGTGATCTGTTTGCCTGTTATCTCTTTATTTGTTTACGAGATGAAGGGAAAGTGAAAACTCAAGTTTTGATTTAAGAAAAAAGTATACATCTAAAATGGAAATGCAAAATGCACAAAAGCGGAGAGAGATAATTCCACAAAGTGTCTGTAATTTCAAGTGGGATTTTTAACTGAGTGTTGACTCCCAATCCATAAGTCATTCCTTAAAAAAATATAGCCCGTTACGCATGATATATCACTTTACAATCATCTATTATCGTTAGGTCAGCTTTTTATAAATGGGCAAAATAATGGCTAGTTTGACTTGGGTAAATATCCCACCGCACGTTCACTTGAGAATTTAATGTTATTCTCTTTAAAAGTTTGGATCCATAGGTCATTTTCAACTATAACATGTTTCAAGCATGCATATCAATTTTTTCAAACATGTATTGAAAAATCTCTTTCTTATGAAATTCCGAGCTATTAGGGTTGAACAAGTGGAATTTCCCAAACTTGGATAACAAAACTTTTGTGTTCATTTACAGTGTGTGAATTAATTTTATTTACTTAAATTTGTTATTTCCTTAAATTATTTCCATACATAAACTCTAAAATTTTCATTTTGTTGTGATCTATTTGCCGTTTCTCTTTTTTTTTTTTTGTTTACGAGATGAAGGGTAAGTGAAAATTCAAGTTTTGATTTAAGAAAAAAGTATAAATCTAAAATGGAGATGCACATTGGACCAATGTAGAGAGAGATAATTCCAAAAAGTGTCTGTAATTTTGAAGGATTGCAAGCTCTTTTTAGATTTTTTATATATCAGTTTCTGCAATCATCGGGAAAAGGGGGAGGGGTGGATTTTTTACTGAGTGTTGACTCCCAATCCATAAGTCATTCCTTAAAAAAATATAGCTCATTACGCATGATAAATCACTTTAAAATCATCTGTGATCGTTAGGTCAGCTTTTTATAAATGTGCAAAATAATGGCTAGTTTGACTCGGATAAATATCCCACCGCACGTTCACATTGGAATTTAATGTTATTCTCTTTAAAAGGTTTGGATCCATAGGTCATTTTCGTCTTTAACATGTTTCAAGCTTTCATATCCATATTTTAAAACATGTGAGGAAAACTCTTTTTCTTATAAAATTCCGAGCTATTGGGGTTGAAATAGCGGAATTTCCCAAACTTGGATAACAAAACTTTTTTGTTCATTTGTGTTGTGTGAATAAATTTTCTTTACTTACGTTTGTTATTGCTTTAAATTATTTCCATACATAAACTCTTGAATTTTGATATTGTTGTGATCTATTTGGCTTTTAATCATTTTTTTTATTTACAAGATTATGGGAAAGATAAAACTCAAGTTATGATTTAAGAAAAAAGTATACATCTAAAATGGAAATGCACAATGCACAAATGTAGAGAGAGATAATTCCAAAAAGTGACTGTAATATTAAGGGATTGTAAAGTCTTGATAGTTTTTTATATATGAGGTTCTACAATCGTCAGGAAAAGGGGGAGGCAGGGGATTTTTAACTGAGTGTAGACTCCCAATCCATAAGTCATTCCTTAAAAAAATATAGTCCATTAAACATGATATATATTTTTTCAATCATCTATGATCGTTAGGTCAACTTTTTGGAAATTGGCAAAATAATGCCCTCTTTTACTCAAGTAAATATCCAACCGCACGTTCACTTGGAAATTTAATGTTATTCTCTTTAAAAGGTTTTGATCCATTGGTCATTTGCATTTTCAACATATTTCAAGCATGCATATATATTTTTTATAACATGTGTAGAAAAATCTCTTTCTTATAAAATTCTGAGCTATTAGGGCTGAACTAGTGGCATTTCTCAAACTTGGATAACTTGTGTGTTCATTTGTGGTGTGTGAGTAAATTTTATTTTCTTACATTTGTTATTACTTTAAAGTCATTCCTTATATAAACTCTAAAATTTTCATTTTGTATTCATATATTTGACTTTTATCTCTTTCTTTTTACGAGATGAATGGAAAGTGAAAACTCAAGTTTTGATTTATGAAAAAGAGTATACATATAAAATGGAAATGCACAATGCACAAATGTAGAGAGAAATAATTCAAAAAAGTGTTTGTTATTTAAGGATTGTAAACTCTTTTTAGTTTTTTATATATCAGGTTCTGCAATCATCGGGAACAGGGAGAGGCGGGGGATTTTTATTTGAGTGTTGGCTCCCAATCCATAAGTTATTCCTTAAAAAAATATAGCCAGTTACACATGATAAATCACTTTACAATCATCTATGATCGTTTCATCAGCTTTTGTAAATGGGAAAAATAATGGCTTGGTTGACTCGGGTAAATATCCAACAATTCGTTCACTTCAAAATTTAAAGTTATTCCCTTTTTAAAGGTTTCGATCCATAGGTCATTTGCAACTTTAACATGTTTCAAGCCAGCTTATCCATTTTTTAAAACATGTGTAGAAAAATCTCTTTCTTATAAAATTCCGAGCTATTAGGGTTATACTGGTGGAATTTCCCAATCTTGCATAACAAAATTTTTGTGTTCGTTTGTGGTGTGTGAATAAATTTTCTTTACTTACTTTTTTTATTGCTTTAAATTCTTTCCATTAATAAACTCTAATATTTTCATTTTGTTGTGATCTATTTGCCATTTATCTCTTTTTTTTTGTTTACGAGAGGAAGGGAAAGTGAAAACTCTAGTTTTAATTTAAGAAAAAAGTATACATCTAAAATGGAAATGCATAATGCACAAATGTAGAGAGAGAAAATTCCAAAAAGTGTCTGTAATTTTTAGGCATTGTAAACTCTTTTTAGTTTTTTATATATCAGGTTCTGCAATAGTGGGGAAAAGGCGGAGGCGGGGGATTTTAACTGAGTCTTGACTCCCAATCCATAAGTCATTCCTTGCAAAAATATAGCTTGTTACGCATGATAAATCACTTTACAATCATCTATGATCGTTAGGTCAACTTTTTTGTAAATGGTCAAAATAATGGCTTGTTTGACTTTGGTAAATATCCCACTGCACGTTCACTTCGAAATTTAAAATTATTCTCTTTTAAAAGGTTTGGATCCATAGGTCATTTGCATCACTAACATGTTTCAAGCATGCATATCCATTTTTTTAAATATGTGTAGAAAAATCTCCTTCTTATAAAATTCTGAGCTATTAGGGTTGAACTAGTGGAATTTTTCCAAACTTGGATAACAAAATTTTATGTGTTCATCTGTGGTGTGTGAATATATTTTCTTTACTTACATTTGTTATTGCTTTAAATTCTTTCCAGACATAAACTCTAAAATTTTCATTTTGTTATTTTTATTTGCCTTTTTTCTATTTTTTTCTATACGAGATGAAGGGAAAGTGAAAACTCAAGTTTTGATTTTAGAAAAAAGTATACATCTAAAATGGAAATGCACAATGTACAAATGTAGAGAGAGATAATTCCAAAAAGTGTCTGTAATTTTGAGCGATTGTAAACTTTTTTTAGTTTTTATATATCAGTTTCTGCAATCGTCGAGAAAAGGGGGAGTTGGGGGATTTTTAACTGAGTGTTGACTCCGAATCCATAAGTCATTCCTTACATAAATATAGCCCATTATGCATGATAAATCACTTTACAATCATCTATGACCGTTAAGTCAGCTTTTTGTAAATGGACAAAATAATGGCTTGTTTGATTCGAGTAAATATCCCATCGCACGTTCACTTGGGAATTTAATGTTATTATCTTTAAAAGGATTGGATCCACAGGTCATTTTCATCTTTAACATGTTTCAAGCATGCATATCCATTTTTTAAAACATGTGTGGAAAAATCTCTTTCTTATAAAATTCCAAGCTATTAGGGTTGGGCAAGTGCAATTTCCCAAACTTGGATAACAAAAATTTTGTGTTCATTTGTGGTGTGTGAATAAATTTTCTTTACTTACATTTGTTATTGCTTTAAATTATTTCCATACATAAACTCTAAATTTTTTATTTTGTTGTGATCTATTTGCCTTTTATCTCTTTTTTTGTTTGTGACATGAAGGGAAAGTGAAAACTCAAGTTGTTATTTAAGTAAAAAGTATACATCTAAAATGGCAATGCACAATGTACAAATGTAGTGAGAGATAATTCCAAAAAGTATCTGTAATTTTTAGGGACTGTAAACTCTTTTTAGTTTTTAATATATCATGTTTTGCAATCGTCGGGAAACGGGGGATGTGGGTGATTTTTAACTGAGTGTTGTCTCCCAATACATAAGTCATTCCTTATAAAAATATAGCCCGTAACGTATGATAAATCACCTTAAAATCATCTATGATCGTTAGGTTAGCTTATTGTAAATGTGCAAAATAATGGTTTGTCTGACTCGGGTAAATATCCCACCGCATGTTCACTTCGGAATTTAAAGTTACTATCTTTAAAAGGTTTGGATCCATAGGTCATTTGCTTCTTTCACATGTTTCAAGTATGCATATCCATTTTTTAAAACAAGTGTAAAAAAATATCTTTCTTATAAAATTTCGAGCTAATAGGGTTGGGCTAATGGAATTTCCCAAACTTGGACAAAAAAACTTTTGTGTTCATTTGTGGTGTGTGAATAAATTTTATTTACTTACATTTGTTATTGCTATAAATTATTTCCATACGTAAACTCTAAAATTTTCATTTTGTTGTGATCTATTTGCCTCTTATCTTTTTCTTTGTTTGTGAGATGAAGGGAAAGTGAAAACTCAAGTTTTGATTTAAGAAAAAAGTATACATCTAAAATGTAAATGCACAATGCACAAATATAGAGAGAGATAATTCCAAAAACTATTGGCCAGTTTTAGGGATTGTAAACTCTATTTAGTTTTTTATATATCATGTTCTTCAATTGTCGGGAAAAGCAGGATGAGGGGGATTTAAACTTAGTGTTGACTTGCAAACCATAAGTCATTCCTTACAAAAATATTGCCCGTTATGCATGATAAATCACTTTACAATCATGTATGATCGTTAGGTCAACTTTTTGTAAATTGGATAATTAATGGCTTGTCTGACTTGGGTAAATATCCCACCGCACGTTCACTTGGGAATTTAATGTTATTATGTTTAAAAGGTTTGGATCCATATGTCATTTGCATCTTTAACAAGTTTCTAGCATGCGTATCCTTGTTTAAAACATGTGTATAAAAATCTCTTTCTTATAAAATTCTTAGCTATTAATGTTGAACTAGTGGAATTTTCCCAAACTTGGATAACAAAAATTTGGTGTTCGTTTGTGGTGTGTGAATAAATTTTCTTTACTAATATTTTTTAATGCTTTAAATTCTTTCCATGCATAAACTCTAAAATTTTCATTTTGTAGTGATCTATTTGCCTTTTTTCTATTTGTTTGTTTACGAGATGAAGGGAAAGTGAAAACTCAAGTTTTGATTTAAGAAAAAAGTATACATCTAAAATGGAAATGCACAATGCAAAAATAAAGAGATAAATAATTCCAAAAAGTGTCTATAATTTTTAGGGATTGTAAACTTTTTTAGTTTTTATTTATCAGGTTATGTAATCGTCGGGAAAAGGGGGAGGTGCTGGATTTTCAACTGAGTGTTGACTCCCAATCCATAAGTCATTCCTTACAAAAATATAGCCCGTTATGCATGATAAATCACTTTACAATCATCTATGATCGTTAGGTCAGCTTTTTGTAAATGGGATAATTAATGGCTTGTCTGACTCGGGTAAATATCCCACCGCACGTTCACTTGGGAATTTAATGTTATTATGTTTAAAAGGTTTGGATCCATATGTCATTTGCATCTTTAACAAGTTTCAAGCATGCATATCCTTTTTTAAAACATGTGTATAAAAATCTCTTTCTTATCAAATTCTTAGCTATTAATGTTGAACTAGTGGAATTTTCCCAAACTTGGATAACAAAACTTTTGTGTTCGTTTGTGGTGTGTGAATAAATTTTCTTTACTAATATTTTTTAATGCTTTAAATTCTTTCCATACATAAACTCTAAAATTTTCATTTTGTTGTGATCTATTTGCCTTTTTTTCTATTTGTTTGTTTACGAGATTAAGGGAAAGTGAAAACTCAAGTTTTGATTTAAGAAAAAAGTTTATTTCTAAAATGGAAATGCACAATGCACAAAAGTAGAGAGATAATTCCAAAAAGCAACTGTAATTTTGAGGGATTGTAAACTCTTTTTATTTTTTATATATCAAATTTTACAAACGTTGGGAAAAAGGGGAGGCGGGGGATTTTTAACTGAGTGTTGACTCCCAATCCATAGGTCATTCCTTACAAAAATATAGCCAGTTTACATTCATCTATGATCGGCAGGTCAACCTTTTTTAAATAGGCAAAATAATGGCTTGTTTTACTCAGGTAAATATCCCACCGAACGTTCACTTATTGTCTTTAAAAGGTTTGGATCCATAGGTCATTTGCATCTTTAACATGTTTCAAGCTTGCATATCCATTTTTTAAAACATGTGTAGAAAAATCTCTTTCCTATAAAATTTCGAGCTATTAGGGTTGAACTAGGGGAATTTTTCAAACTTGGATAACAAAACTTTAGTGTTCATTTGTGGTGTGTGAATAAATTTTCTTTGCAAACATTTGTTATTGCTTTAAACTCTTTCCATACACAAACTCTAAAATTTTCATTTTGTTGTGATCTATTTGCCTTTTATCTCTTTTTTTGTATACGAGATGAAGGGAAAGTGAAAACTCAAGTTTTGATTTAAGAAAAAAGTTTATTTCTAAAATGGAAATGCACAATGCACAAAAGTAGAGAGAGATAATTTCAAAAAGCGACTGTAATTTTTAGGGATTGTAAACTCTTTTTATTTTTTATATATCAAGTTTTGCAATCATCGGGAAAAGGAGGAGGCGGGGGATTTTTAACTGAGTGTTGACTCCCAATCCATAGGTCATTCCTTACAAAAATATAGCTAGTTTGTATTCATTTATGACCGGTAGGTCAGCCTTTTGTAAATGGGCAAAATAATGGCTTGTTTGACTTGGGTAAATATCCCACCGAACGTTCACTTATTGTCTTTAAAAGGTTTGGATCCATAGGTCATTTGCATCTTTAACATGTTTCAAACTTGCATATCCATTTTTTAAAACATGTGTAGTAAAATCTCTTTCCTAAAAAATTCCGAGCTATTAGGGTTGAACTAGTGGAATTTTCCAAACTTGGATAACAAAACTTTAGTGTTCATTTGTGGTGTGTGAATAAATTTTCTTTACTAACATTTTTTATAGCTTTAAACTCTTTCCATACATAAACTCTAAAATTTTCATTTTGTTGTGAACTATTTGCCTTTTATATCTTTTTTTGTATACGAGATGAAGGGAAAGTGAAAACTCAAGTTTTGATTTAAGAAAAAACTATATATCTAAAATGGAAATTCACAATGCACAAATTTAGAGAGAGATAATTCCAAAAAATGTCTGTAATTTTCAGGGATTGTAAACTATTATTAGTTTTTATTTAACAAGTTCTGCAATCGTCGGGAAAAGGGGGAGGCGAGGGATTTTTAACTAAGGTGGACTCCCAATCCATAAGTCATTCCTTACAAAAAATATAGCCCATTACGTTTCATAAATCACTTTATAATCATCTATGATCGTTAGGTCAACTTTTTGCAAATGGGTAAAATAATGGGTTATTTGACTCGGGTAAATATCCCACCGCACGTTCACTTGGGCATTTAATGTTATTATCTTTAAACGTTTTGGATCCATAGATCATTTGCATCTTTAACACGTTTCAAGCATGCATATCCATTTTTTTAAACTTGTGTAGAAAATTCTCTTTCTTATAAAATTTCGAGCTATTAGGTTTGAACAAGTGGAATTTCCCCAACTTGGATAACAAAACTTTTCTGTTCATTTGTGGTGTGTGAATAAATTTTCTTTACTTAAATTTTTTAATTCTTTAAATTCTTTCCATACATAAACTCTAAAATTTTCATTTTGTTGTGATCTATTTGCCTTTTTTCTCTTTTTTTTACGAGATGAAGGGAAAGTGAAAATTCTAGTTTTGATTTATGAAAACAGTATTCATCTAAAATGGTAATGCACAATGCACATATGTAGAGAGAGATAATTCCAAAAAGTGTCTGTAAATTTTAGGAATTGTAAACTCTTTTTAGTTTTTATATATCAGGTCTTGTAATCTTCAGGAGAAGGGGGAGGTCGAGGATTTTTAATTGAGTGTTGAATCCCAATCCATAAGTCATTCCTTACAAAAATCTAGCCTGTTACGCATGATAAATCACTTTACAATCATCAATGATCGTTTGGTCAGCCTTTTGTAAATGGGCAAAGTAATGTCAAGTTTGACTTAGGTAAATATCCCACTGAATGTTCACTTGGGAATTTAATGTTATTATCTTTAAAATTTTTGGATCAATAGGTCATTTGCATCTTTAAAATGTTTCAAGCATGCATATCCATTTTTTAAAACATGTGTAGAAAAATCTCTATCTTTAAAATTCTGAGCTATTAGGGTTGAACTAGTGGAATTTCCAAAACTTGGATAACAAAACTCTTGTGTTCATTTGTTGTATGAGAATAAATTTTCTTTCTAAAATTTGTTATTACTTTAAATTCTTTCCATACATAAACTCTAAAATTTTCATTTTGTTGTGATCTATTTGCCTTTTTTCTCTTTTTTTGTCTACGAGATGATGGGAAAGTGAAAACTCAAGTTTTGATTTAAGAAAAAAGAATACATCTAAAAAGGAAATGCACAATACACAAATGGAGAGAGATATAATTCTAAAAAGTGCCTGTAATTTTTAGGGATTATAAACTCTTTTTAGTTTTTATATATCAGTTTCTGCAACCGTCGAAAAAAGGGGGAGGCGGGAGATTTTTAACTGATTGTTGACTCCCAGTCCATAGGTTGTTTCTTACAAAAATATAGCCCGTTACGCATGATAAATCACTTTACAATCATCTATGATCGTTAGGTCAGATTTTTGTAATTGGGCAAAATAATGGCTTGTTTGACTCGGGTAAATATCCCACCATACGTTCACTTGGGAATTTTAATGTTACTCTTCCAAAGGTTTGGATCCATAGGTCATTTTCATCTTTAACATGTTTCAAGCATGCATATCCATTTTTTAAAACATGTGTATAAAAATCTTTCTTATAAAATTTCGAGCTATTAGGTTTGAACCAGTGGAATTTCCCAAACTAGGATAACAAAACTTTTGTGTTTATTTGTGGTGTGTGAATAAATTTTCTTTACTTACATTTGTTATTGCTTTAAATTATTTGCATACATAAACTCTAAAATTTTCATTTTTTTGTTATCTATTTGCCTTTTATCTCTTTTTTTTGTTTATGAGATGAAGGGAAAGTGAAAACTCAAATTTTGATTTAAGAAAAAAGTTAACATCTAAAGTGAAAATTCACAATGCACAATTTTAGAGAGAGATAATTCCAAAAAGTGTTTGTAATTTTTAGGGATTGTAAACACTTTTTAGTTTTTTATATATCAGGCTCTGCAATCGTTGGGAAAACGGGGAGGCGGGGGATTTTTAACTGAGTGTTGACTCCCAATCCATAGGTCATTCCTTACAAAAATATAACCTGTTATGCAAGATAAATCACTTTACAATCATCTATGATCGTAAGTCAGCTTTTTGTAAATGGGCAAAATAATGGCATGTTTGACTCGAGTAAATTTCCCACCGCACATTCACTTGGGAATTTAATGTTATTCTCTTTAAAATGTTTGGATCCATAGTTCATTTTAATCTTTATCATGTTTCAAGCATGCATATCAATTTTTTAAAACATGTGTACAAAAATCTTTTTCTTATAAAATTCCGAGCAATTAGGGTTGAACTAATAGAACTTCCCAATCTTTGATAACAAAACTTTTCATATCATTTGTAGTGTATGAATAAATTTTCTTATATTAAAATTTTTTTTCTTTAAATTCTTTCCATAGATAAACTCTAAAATTTCATTTTTTAATACCTATTTGCCTTTTATCTCTTTTTTAGTTTGCGAGATGAAGGGAAAGTGAAAACTCAAGGATTTATTTAAGAAAAAAGTATACATCTAAAATGGAAATGCACAATGCACAAATGTAGAGAGAGATAATTCCAAAACATTTCTCTTATTTTTACGGATTGTAAACCCTTTTTAGTTTTTTTATATATCATGTTCTGCAATAGTCGAGAAAAGTGGAATGCATGGGATTTTTAACTGAGTGTTGACTCCCAATACATAAGTGATTCCTTACAAAAATATACCCCGTTACGCACGATAAATCACTGTACAATCATCTATGATCGTTACGTCAGTTTTTTTTTTTAAAGGCAAAATAATGGCTTGTTTGACTCGGGTAAATATCCCACCGAACGTTCACTTGGGAATTTAATGTTATTATCTTTAAAATGTTTGGATCCATAGGTCTTTTGCATCTTTAATATGTTTCAAGCATGCATATCCTTTTTTAAAAAACATATGTAGAAAAATCTCTTTCTAATAAAATTTCGAGCAATTAGGGTTGAACTAGAGGAATTTCCCAAACTTGGATAACAAAAATTTATGTTCGTTTGTGGTGTGTGAATAAATTTTCTTTACTTACATTTGTTATTGCTTTAAATTCTTTCCATACATAAACTCTAAAATTTTCATTTTGTTGTGATCTATTAGCCTTTTATCTCTTTTTTTGTTTACGAGATGAAGGGAAAGGCAAAACTCAAGTTTTTATTTCATAAAAAAGTATTCATCTAAAATGGAGATGCACAATGCACAAATGTAGAGAGAGATAATTCCAAAAAATGCTTGTAATTTTTAGGGATTGTAAACTCATTTTAGTTTTTATATATCAAGTTCTGCAATCATGGGAAAAAGGGGGAGGCGAGGATTTTTAACTGAGTGTTGACTCCCAATCCATAAGTCATTCCTTACAAAAATATTGCCCGTTATGCATGATAAATCACTTTATAATCATCTATGATTGTTAGGTCAGTTTTTTGTAAAAGGGGAAAATAATTGGCTTGTTTGACTCGCGTAAATATTCCACCATACGTTAACTTGGGAATTTAATGTTATTATCTTTAAAAGGTTTGGATCCATAGGTCATTTGCATCTTTAACATGTTTCAAGCATGCATATCCATTTTTTAAAACATGTGTAGAAGAATCTCTTTCTTATAAAATTCCGAGCTGTTAGGGTTGAACAAGTGGACTTTCCCAAACTTGGATAACAAAACTTTTATGTTCATTTTTTGTGTGAGAATAAATTTTCTTTACTTACGTTTTTTATTGCTTTAAATTCTTTCTATATATAAACTCTAAAATTTTCATTTTGTTGTGATATATCTGCCTTTTATCTCTTCTTTTTTTTACGAGATGAAGGACAACTGAAAAATCTTGTTTTGATTTAAGAAAAAAGTGTACATCTAAAATGGAAATGCATAGTGCAAAAATGTAGAGAGAGATAATTTCAAAAAGTGTCTTTAATTTTTAGGGATTTTAAACTCTTTCTAGTTTTTATATATCAGGTTCTGCAATCGTCGGGAAAAGGGTGAGGCGGGGGATTTTTAACTGAGTGTTGACAGCCAAGACATCTGACATTCCTTACCAAAATATAGCCCGTAACGCATGATAAATCACTTTATAATCATCTATGATAGTTAGGTCAACTTTTTGTAAATGGACAAAATAATGGCTAGTTTGACTCGAGTAAATATCCCACCGCACGTTCACTTGGGAATTTAATGTTATTATCTTTAAAAGGTTTGGATCCATAGGTCATTTGAATCTTTAACATGTATCAAGCAAGCATATCCATTTTTTAAAACATTTGTAGAAAATAACTTTCTTATAAAATTTCTAGCTATTATGGTTAAACTAGTGGAATTTCCTAAACTTGGATAACAAAACTTTTTTGTTCATTTGTGGTGTGAGAATAAATTTTCTTTACTTACATTTCTTATCGCTTTAAATTCTTTCTATACATAAACATTAAAATTTTCTTTTTGTTGTGATCTATTTGCCTTTTATCTCTTCTTTTTTTTTACGAGATGAAGGGAAAGTGAAAACTCAAGTTTTGATTTAAGAAAAAAGTATACATCTAAAATGGAAATGCTCAGTGCAAAAATGTAGAGAGTGACAATTCCAAAAAGTGTCTGTAATTTTTAGGGATGGTAAACTCATTTTAGTTTTTATATATCAGGTTCTACAAACGTCAAGAAAAGGGGGAGGTAGGGAATTTTTAACTGAGTGTTGACTCCCAATCCATAAGTCATTCCTTACAAAAATATTGACCGTTATGCTTGATAAATCACTTTACAATCATCTATGATCGTTAGGTTAGCTTTTTGTGAATGGGCAAAATAATGGCTTGTTTGACTCGGGTAAATATCCCACCGAACGTTCACTTGGGAAGTTAATTTTATTATCTTTAAAAGGTTTGGATCCAAAGGTCATTTGCATCCATAACATTTTTCAAGCATGCATATCCTTTTTTTAAAACAGGTGTAGAAAAATTTCTTTCTTATAAAATTCCAAGCTATTATGGTTGAAGTGTGGAATTTTCCCACACTTGGATAACTAAAATTTTGTGTTCATTTGTGGTGTGTTAATAAATTTTCTTTACTTAACTTTATTATTGCTTTAAATTATTTCCATACATAAACTCTAAAATTTTCTATTTGCCTTTTATCCTTTTTTTTTTTATACAAGATGAAGGGAAAGTGAAAACTCATGTTTTGATTTAAGAAAAAATTATATTTCTAAGAAGGAGATACACAATGCAAATATGCAAAGAGAGATAATTCCAAAGAGTGTCTGTAATTTTTAGGGATTGTAAACTCTTTTTAGTTTTTATATATCAAGTTCTGCAATCGTTGGGAAAAGGGGCAGGCGGGGGATTTTTAACTGACTGTTGACTCCCAATCCATAAGTCATTCCATACAAAAAAATATAGCCCATTACGCATGATAAATCACTTTACAATCTTCTGTGATCGTTAGGTCAGCTTTTTGTAAATGGTCAAAATAAAGACTTGTTTGACTCGGGAAAATATCTTACCGCACGGGCATTTGGGAATTTTAAGTTATTCTCTTTAAAAGGATTGGATCCGTAGGGCATTTGGATCTTTAACATGTTTCAAGCTTGCATATCCATTTTTTAAAACATGTGTAGAAAAATTTTTCTTATAAAATTTTGAGCTATTAGGGTTGAACTAGTGGAATTTCCCAAACTTGGTTAACAAAACTTTAGTGTTCCTTTGTGGTGTGTGAATAAATTTTCTTTACTTACATTTGTTATTGCTTTCAATTCTTTCCATACATACTCTGAAATTTTCATTTTGTTGTGATCTATTTGCCTTTTGTCTATTTTTTTGTTTACGTGATGAAGGGAAAGTGAAAAATCAAGTTTTGATTTAAGAAAAAAGTATACATCTTAAATGGAAATGCACAATGCATAAATTTAGAGTGAGATAATTCCAAAAAGTGTCTGTTATTTTTAGGGACTGTAAACTCTTTTTAGTTTTTATATATCAGGTTTTGCAATCGTCTGGAAAAGGGGGAGGCGAGGAATTTTTAACTGAGTGTTGACTCCCAAATATAGCCCATTACGCTTGATAAATCTCTTTACAATCATCTATGATCGTTAGGTCAGCTTTTTGTAAATGGACAAAATAATGGCATGTTTTAGTCGGGTACATATCCCTCCGAACGTTCACTTGGGAATTTAATGTTATTATCTTTAAATGGTTTGGATCCATAGGTCATTGTAATCTTCAACATGTTTCAAACATGCATATCCATTTTTTGAAACATGTGCAGAAAAAAAATTTCTTATAAAATTTTGAGCTATTAGTGTTGAACAAGTGGAATTTCCCAAACATGGATAACAAAACTTTTTTGTTCATTTGTGGTGTGTGAATAAATTTTCTTTGCTTAAATTTTTTATGGCATTAAATTCTTTCCATAGAAAAACCCTAAAATTTTCATTTTGTTGTGATCTATATGCCTTTTTTTCTCTTTTTTTGTTTACGAGATGAAGGGAAAGTGAAAAATCAAGTTTGATTTAAGAAAAAGTATACATCTAAAATGGAAATGCACAGTGCACAAATATAGAGAGAGATAATTTCAAAAAGTTTCTATAATTTTTAGGGATTGTAAATTCTTTTATATTTTTATATATCTGGTTCAGCAATCGTTGGGAAAAGCGGGAGGCGGGGGATTTTTAACAGAGTGTTGACCCCCAATCCATAAGTCATTCCTTACAAAAATATTGCCCGTTACGCATGATTAATCGTTAAGTTAGTTTTTTGTAAATGGGTAAAATAATGGCTTGTTGGACTCGGGTAAATATCCCACCACACTTTCACTTGGGAAATTAATGTTATTGTCTTTAAAATGTTTGGATCCATAGGTCATTTGCATCTTTAACATGTTTCAAGCATGCATATCCAATTTTTAAAACATGTGTAGAAAAATCTCTTTCTTATAAAATTCCGAGTTATAAGGGTTGAACCAGTGGAATTTTCCCAAACTTGGAAAACAAAACTTTTGTGTTCATTTGAGGTGTGTGAATAAATTTTATTTATTTACATTTTTTTATTGCTTTACATTCTTTCCATAAATAAAATCTAAAATTTTCATTTTGTTGTGATCTATTTGCCTTTATCTCTTTTTTTGTTTACGAGATAAAGGGAAAGTGAAAACTCAAATTTTAATTTAAGAAAAAAGTATACATCTAAAATGGAAACGCACAATGCAAAAATGTAGAGAGAGATAATTCCAAAAACTGTTTGTAATTTTTAAGGATTGTGAGCTCTTTTCTGTTTTTATATATTAGGTTCTGCAATCGTTCAGAAAAGGGGGAGGCGAGGGATTTTTAACTGCGCAATCCATAAGTCATTCCTTAAAAAAAATAGCCCGTTACACATGGTAAATCACTTTACAATCATCTATGATCGTTAGGTCAGCTTTTTGTAAATGGGCAAAATAATGGCTTGTTTGAGTCGGGTAAATATCCCACCGCACGTTCTCTTAGGAATTTAAAGTTATTCTCTTTAAAAGGTTTGGATCCATAGGTCATTTGAATCTTTAACATGTTTCAGGCATGCATATCGAATTTTTAAAACATGTGTAGAAAAATCTCTTTCTTATAAAATTCCGAGCTAAAAGGGTTGAACTATGAAATTTCCCAAACTTGGTTAACAAAACTTTTGTGTTCATTTTTTGTGTGTGAAAAAATTTTGTTTTCTTACATTTGTTATTGTTTTAAATTCTTTCCATACATAAGCTCTAAAATTTTCATTTTGTTGTGATCTATTTGCCTTTTATATCTTTTTTTGTTTACAAGGTGAAGTGAAAATGGAAACTCAAGTTTTGATTGAAGAAAAAAGTATACACCTAAAATGGAAATGCACATTTGAAAAAATGTAGAGAGAGTTAATTCCAAAAAGTGTCTGTAATTTTACGGATTGTAAACTCTTTTTAGTTTTTATATATCATGTTCTGCAATCGTCAAAAAAAGGGGGATGCGAGGGGTTATTAACTGAGTGTTGACTCCCAATCCATAAGTCTTTTCTTACAAAAATGTAGCCCGTTATGCATGATAAATCACTTTACAATCATCTATGATCGTTTGCTCAGATTTTTGTAAAAGGACAAAATAAAGCCTTGTCTGACCCAGGAAAATATCTCACCGCACGTGCATTTGTTATTGCTTTAAATTCTTTCTGTACATAAAATCCAAAATTTTCATTTTGTTGTGATCTATTTGCCTTTTGTGTATCTTTTTGTTTACGAGATGAAGGGAAATTAAAAAAATCTAGTTTTGATTTAAGTAAAAAGTATACATCTTAAATGTAAATGCACAATGCACAAATTAAGCGAGAGATAATTCCAAAATGTGTCTGTAAATTTTAAGGACTGTAAACTCTTTCAAGTTTTTATATATCAGGTTCAGCAATCAATGGGAAAAGGGCGAGGCGGAGGATTTTTATCTGAGTGTTGACTCCCAGTCCATAAGTTGTTCCTTACAAAAATATAGCCCGTTACGCATGATAAATCACTTTACAATCATCTATGATTGTTAGGTCAGCTTTTTGTAATTGGGCAAAATAATGGCTTGTTTGACTCGGGTAAATATCCCACCATACGTTCATATGGGAATTTTAATGTTATACTCTTCCAAATGTTTGGATCCATAGGTCATTTTCATCTTTAACATGTTTCAAGCATGCATATCCATTTTTTAAAACATGTGTATAAAAATCTCTTTCTTATAAAATTCTGAGCTATTAGGTTTGGACCAGTGGAATTTCCCAAACTAGGATAGCAAAACTTTTGTGTTTATTTGTGGTGTGTGAATAAATTTTCTTTACTCACATTTGTTATTGCTTTAAATTATTTGCATACATAAACTCTAAAATTTTCATTTTTTTGTTATCTATTTGCCTTTTATCTCTTTTTTTGTTTATGAGATGAAGGGAAAGTGAAAACTCAAATTTTGATTTAAGAAAAAGGTTTACATCTAAAGTGAAAATGCACAATGCACAATTGTAGAGAGAGATAATTCCAAAAAGTGTTTGTAATTTTTATGGATTGTAAACACTTTTTAGTTTTTTATATATTAGGCTCTGCAATCGTCGGGAAAACGGGGAGGCGGGGGATTTTTAACTGAGTGTTGACTCCCAATCCATAAGACATTCCTTACAAAAATATAGCCCGTTACGCTTGATTAATCACTTTACAATCATCTTTGATCATTAGGACAACTTTTTGTAAATGGGCAAAATAATCACTTGTTTGACTCGGGTAAATATCCCACTGCACGTTCACTTGGGAATTTAATGTTATTATCTTAAAAATGTTTGGATCCATAGGTTATTTGCATCCTTAACATGTTTCAAGCATGCATATCCATTTTTTAAAACATGTGTAGAAAATCCCTTTTTTATTAAATTCCAAGCTATTAGGGTTGAACTAGTAGAATTTTCCCAAACTTGGATAAGTAAACTTTTGTGTTCATTTGTGGTGTGTGAATAAATTTTCTTTACTTACAGTTTTTATCGCTTTAAATTCTTTCCATACATAAAATCTAAAATTTTTAATTTGTTGAGATCTATTTGCCTTTTATATCTTTTTTTGTTTACGACATGAAGGGAAAGTGAAAACTCAAGTTTTAATATAAGAGAAAAGTATACATCTAAAATGGAAACGCACAATGCAAAAACTATAGAGAGAGATAATTCCAAAAACTATCTGTAATTTTTAGGGATTGTAAAGTATTTTGTGTTTTTTATATATCAAGTTCTACAATCGTCGGGAAAAGGGGGAGGCGAGGATTTTTTAACTGACTGTTGACTCACAATCCATAAGTCATTCCTTACAAAATTATTGCCCGTTACACATGATAAATAATTGTACAATCATCTATGATCGTTAGGTCAACTTTTTGTAAATGGGCAAATAATGGCTTGTTTGACTATGGTAATTATCCCACCGCACGTTCTCTTAGGAATTCAAAGTTATTCTCTTTAAAAGGTTTGGATCCATAGGTCATTTGAATCTTTAACATGTTTCAAGCATGCATATCCATTTTTTAAAATCTCTTTCTTATAAAATTCCGAACTAAAAAGGTTGAACTAGTGGAATTTCCAAAACTGGATACGAAAACTTTTGTGTTCATTTGTGGTGTGTGACTAAATTTTCTTTTCTTACATTTGTTATTGCTTTAATTTATTTCAATACATAAACTGTAAAATTTTCATTTTGTTGTGGTCTATTTGACTTTTATATCTTTTTTTGTTTACGAGATGAAGTGAAAGTGAAAACTCAAGTTTTAATTTAAGAAAAAAGTATACACCTTAAATGGAAATGCACATTGCAAAAATATAAAGAGAGATAATTCCAAAAAGTGTCAGGAATTTTTAGGGATTTTAAACTCTTTTTAGTTTTTTATTTGTCATGTTCTGCAATCATCGGGAAAAGGGGGAGGCGGGAGATTTTTAACTGAGTGTTGACTCCCAATCCATAAGTAATTACTTACAAAAATATCACCCCTTTCACTCGGGTAAATATCCCACCGAACGTTCACTTAGGAATTTAATGTTATTATATTTAAGTGGTTAGGATCCATAGGTCATTTGCATCTTCAACATGTCTCAAGCATGCATATCAATTTTTTAAAACATGTGTTGAAAAATCTCTTTCTTAAAAAATTTCGAGCTATTTGGGTTGAACAAGTGGAATTTCCCAAACTTGGATGACAAAACTTTTGTGTTCATTTGTGGTGTGTGTATAAATTTTCTTTACTTACATTTGTTATTGCTTTAAATTATTTCCATACATAAATTCTAAAATTTTCATTTTGTTGAGATCTATTTGCCTTTTATCTCCTTTTTTGTTTACGAGATGAAGGGAAAGTGAAAACTCAAGTTTTGATTTAAGAAAAAAGTATACATCTAAAATGGAAATGCACAATGCACAAATGTAGAGAGAGATAATTCCAAAAGTGTCTGTAATTTTTAGGGATTGTAAACTCTTTTTTTTTTTTATATATCTCATTTAGCAATCAACGGGAAAAGGGGGAAGCGGGGGATTTTTAACTGAGTGTAGACTCCCAATCCATAAGGCATTCCTTACAAAAATATAGCCTGTGACGCTTGATTAATCACTTTAAAATCATCTTTGATCATTAGGTCAGCTTTTTGTAAATGGGCAAAATAAATGCTTGTTTGACTCGGGTAAATATCCCACCGCACGTTCACTTGGGAATTTAATGTTATTATCTCTAAAATGTTTGGATCCATAGGTTATTTGCATCCTTAACATGTTTAAAGCCTGCGTATCCATTTTTTAAAACATGTGTAGAAAAATCTTTTTTTTATTAAATTCTGAGCTATTAGGGTCGAACTAGTGGAATTTTCCTAAGCTTGGATAACTAAACTTTTGTGTTCATTTGTGGTGTGTGAATAAATTTTCTTTACTTACATTTTTTATTGCTTTAAATTCTTTCCATACATAAAATCTAAAATTTTTAATTTATTGAGATCTATTTGCCTTTTATCTCTTTTTTTGTTTACGACATGAAGGGAAAGTGAAAACTCAAGTTTTAATATAAGATAAAAGTATACATCTAAAATGGAAACGTACAATGCAAAAATGTAGAGAGAGATAATTCCAGAAAGTATCTGTAATTTTTAGGGATTTTAAACTCTTTTTTGTTTTTATATATCAGGTTCTGCAATCGTCGGGAAAAGTGGGAGGCGAGGAATTTTTAACTGAGTGTTGACTCGCATTCCATAAGTCATTCCTTACAAAAATATTGCACGTTACGCATGATAAATCACTTTACAATCATCTATGATCATTTGGTCAACTTTTTGTAAATGGGCAAAATAATGGCTTGTTTGACTAGGGTAATTATCCCACCGCACGTTCTCTTAAGAATTTAAAGTTATTCTCTTTAAAAGGTTTGGATCCATAAGGCAATTGAATCTTTAACATGTTTGAAGCATGCATATCCATTTTTTAAAACATGTGTTGAAAAATCTCTTTCTTATAAAATTCCGAACTAAAAAGGTTGAACTAGTGGAATATCCCGAACTTGGTTAACAAAACTTTTGTGTTCATTTGTGGTGTGTGAATAAATTTAATTTACTTACATTTGTTATCGCATTAAATTTTTTCCTTACATCAACTCTAAAATTTTCATTTTGTTGTGATCTATTTGTCGTTTATCTCTTTTTTTGTTTACGATGTCAAGGGAAAGTGAAAAATCAAGTTTTGATTTAGGAAAAAAGTATACATCTAAAATTGAAATGCACAATGGTCAAATGTAGAGAGAGATAATTTCAAAAAGTGTCAGTAATTTTTAGGGCGTGTAAACTATTTTTAATTTTTATATATCAAGTTCTGCAATCGTCGGGAAAATGGGGAGGCGGGGGATTTTTAACTTAGTGTTCACTCCCAATACATAAATCACCTTAAAAAAAATATAGCCCGTTACACATGATAAATCACTTTACAATCATCTATGATCGTTGGGACTGCTATTTGTAAATGGGCATAATAATGGCTTGTTTGACTTGGGTAAATATCCCACTACACATTCGCTTAGAAATTTATTGTTATTACCTTTAAAAGGTTTGGATCCATAGCTCATTTGCATCTTTAACATGTTTCAAGCATGCATTGCCATTTTTTAAAACTTGTGTAGCAAAATCTCTTTCTTAAAAAATTTCGAGCTATAAGGGTTCAACAAGTGGAATTTCCCAAACTTGGATAACAAAACTTTTCTATTCATTTTTGGTGTGTGAATAATTTCTTTTTACTTACATTTGTTATTTCTTTCAATTCTTTCCATACACAAACTCTAAAATTTTCATGTTGTTGTGATCTATTTGCCTTTTATCTCTTTTTTTGTTTACGAGATGAAGGGAAAGTGAAAACTCAAGTTTGGATTTAAGAAAAAAGTACACATCTAAAATTGAAATGCACAATGCAGAAATGTAGAGAGAGATAATTCCAAAATGTGTCTATAATTTTTAGGGATTGTAAACTCTTTGTAGTTTTAATATATCGATTCTGCAATCGTCGGGAAATGGGGGAGGCTAGGGATTTTTAACTGAGTGTTTACTCCCTATCCATAAGTCATTCCTTACAAAAATATTGCCCGTTACGCATGATAAATCACTTTACAATCATCTACGATAGTTAGGTCAACTTTTGGTAAATGAGCAAAATAATGGCTTGTTTGACTCGGGTAAATATCCCACCGCACATTCACTTGGGGATTCAATGTTATTGTCATTAAAAGGTTTGGATCCATTGGTCATTTGCATGTTTAATATGTTTCAAGCAGGCATATCCATTTTTTAAAACATGTGTAGAAAAATTTCTTTCTTGTAAAATTCAATGCTTTTAGTTTTGAACGAGTGGAATTTTCCCAAACTTGGATAACAAAACATTTGTGTGCATTTGTGGTGTGTGAATATATTTTCTTTTCTGATGTTTGTTATTGCGTTAAATTCATTCCATACATAAACTCTAAAATTTTCTTTTTGTTGTGATCTATTTGCCTTTTATCTCTTTTTTTGTTTAAGAGATGAAGGGAAAGTGAAAACTCAAGTTTTGATTTAAGAAAAAAGTATACATCTAAAATGGAAATGCACAATGTACAAATGGAGAGAGAGATAATTCCAAAAAGTATCTGTAAATTTCAGGGAATGTAAACTCTTTTCTGTTTTTATATATCAGGTTCTGTAAACGTCAAAAAAAGGGGGAGGCGGGGGATTTTTAACTTAGTGTTGACTCCCAATCCATAAGTCATTCCTTACAAAAATATAGCCCGTTACACATGATAAATCACGTTAACAATGATCTATGATCGTTAGGTCAGAATTTTGTAAATGGGCAAAATAATGGCTTGTTTCACTGGGGTAAATATCCCACCACACGATCACTTGAGAATTTAATGTTATTCTCTTTAAACAGTTTGGATCCATAGGTCATTTGCATCTTTAACATGTTTCAAGCATGCATATCCATTTTTAAAAACATGTGTAGAAAAATCTCTTTTTTATAAAATTCCGAGCTATTAGGGTTGAACTAGTGGAATTTCCCAAACTTGGTTAACAAAACTTTTGCGTTCATTTGTGGTGTGTGAATAAATTTTCTTTACTAACATTTGTTATTGCTTTAAATTCTTTCCACACATAAACTCTAAAATTTTCATTTTGTTGTTATCTTTTTGCCTTTAATCTCTTTTTTTGTTTACGAGATGAAGGGAAAGTGAAAACGCAAGTTTTGATTTAATAAAAAGGATACATCTAAAATGGAAATGCACAATGCACAAATATAGAGAGAGATAATTCCAAAAACGTGTCTATAATTTTTAGAGATTGTAAACTCTTTTTAGTTTTTATATAATAGGTTCTGCAATCGTCGGGAAAAGGGCGACGTGGGGGATTTTTAACTGAGTGTTGACTCCTAATTCGTAAGTCATTCCTTAAAAAAATATAGACTGTTATGCATGATAAATCACTTTACAATCATCTATAATCGTTATGTCAGCTTTTTGTAAATGGGAAAAATAATGGCTTGTTTGACTCGAGGAAATATCCCACCGAACGTTCACTTGGAAATTTAATGTTATTATCTTGAAAAGGTTTGGATCCATAGGTTATTTTAATCTTTAACATGTTTCAAGCATGCATATCCATTTTTAAAAACGTGTAGAAAAATCTCTTTCTGATAAAATTCCAAGCTATTAGGGTTGAACTAGTGGAATTTCTCAAACTTGGTTAACAAAAATTTTGTGTTCATTTGTGGTGTGTGAATAAATTTTCTTTACTTACATTTGTTATTGCTTTAAATTCTTTCCATACATAAACTCTAAAATTTTCATTTTGTTGTGATCTATTTGCCATTTATCTCTTTTTTTGTTTACGAGATGAAGGGAAAGTGAAAATTCAGTTTTAGATTTAAGAAAAAAGTATACATCTAAACTTGAAATGCCCAATGCACAAATGTAGAGAGATAATTCCATAAAGTGTCTGTAATTTTTATTTATCAAGTTCAGCATTTGTCGGGAAAAGGGGCAGGTGGAGGATTTTTAACTGAGTGTTGACTCCCAATCCATAAATCATTCGTTAAAAAAATATTGCCCGTTACACATGATAAATCACTTTACAATCATCTATGTTCGTTAGGTCAGCTATTAGTAAATGGGCAAAATAATGGCTTGTTTGGCTTGGGTAAATATCCTACCACACGTTCACTTGGGAATTTAATGTTATTAGCTTAAAGAGGTTTGGTTTTATAGGTGAATGGCATCTTTAACATGTTTCAGGCATGTATAGCCATTTTTAAAAACATGTGTAGAAAAATCTCTTTCTTATAAAATTCCGAGCTATAATGGTTGACCAAATGGAATTTCCCAAACTTGGATAACAAAACTTTTGTGTTCATTTGTGGTGTGTGAATAATTTTTTTTTGCTTAGATTTGTTATTGCTTTAAATTCTTTCCAATCATAAACTCTAAAATTTTCATTTTGTTGTGATCTATTTGGCTTTTATCTCTTTTTTTTTTTACAAGATAAAGGGAAAGTGAAAACTCAAGTTTTGATTAAAGAAAAAAGTGTACATCTAAAATGGAAATGCACAATGCCCAAATGTAGAGTGAGATAATACCAAAAAGTTTCTATAATTTTTAGGGATTGTAAACTATTTTTAGTTTTTATATATCGGGTTTTGCAATCGTCGGGAAAAGGGGGAGTCGTGGGATTTTTAACAGAGTGTGGATGCCCAATCCGTAACTCATTCCATACAAAAATATAGCTCGGTACGCATGATAAATCACTTTACAATCATCTATGATCGTTAGGTCTGCTTTTCGTAAATGGGCAAAATAATGGCTTGTCTGACTCAGGTAAATATCCCACCGCACCTTCACTTTGGGAATTTAATGTTATTCTCTTTAAAAGTTTGGATCCATAAGTCATTTGCATCTTTAACATGTTTCAAGAATGCATATCCATTTTTTAAAACATGTCTAGAGAAATCTCTTTCTTAAAAAATTCTGAGCTTTTAGGGTTGAACTAATGGAATTTCCCAAGCTTTGTTCACAAAACTCTTGTGTTCATTTGTGGTGTGTGAATAAATTTTATTTACTTACATTTTTTATTTCCTTAAATTCTTTCCATACAGAAACTCTAAATTTTACATTTTGTTGTGATTTATTTGGCTTTTATCTCTTTCTTTGTTTACGAGATGAAGGGAAAGTGAAAACTCATGTTTTAATTTAAGAAAAAAGTATACATCTAAATTGGAAATGCACAATGCACAAATTTTGAAAGAGATAATTTCATAAAGTGTTTGAAATTTTTAGGGATTGTAAACTATTTTTAGTTTTTTTATATCAGGTTCTGCAATTGTCGGGAAAAGAGGGAGGCGTGAGTTTTTTAACTGAGTGTTAACTCCCAATCCATAATTCATTCCTTACAAAAATATAGCCCGTTATGTATGATAAATCACTTTACAATCATCTATGATCATTTGGTTAGATTTTTATAAATGGGCAAAATAGTGGCTTGTTTCACTAGGGTAAATATCCCATCGCATGTTCACTTGGGAATTTCATGTTATTCTCTTTAAAAGGTTTCGATCCATAGGTCATTTCCATCTTTAATTATTTTAAAGCATGTATATCCATTTTTTAAAACGTGTGTAGAAAAATCTCTTTCTTATAAAATTCCGAGCTATTAGGGTTGAACAAGTGGAATTTTCCCAAACTTGGATAACAAAACTTTAGTGTTCATTTGTGGTGTGTGAATAAATTTTCTTTACTTACATTTGTTATCGCTTTAAATTCTTTCCATACATAAACTCCAAAATTTTCATTTTGTTGTGATCTATGTGCCTTTTATATATTTTTTTGTTTACGAGTAGAAGGGAAAGAGAAAACTCAAGTTTTGATTTAAGAAAAAAGTATACATCTAAAATGAAAATGTACAATGCACAAATGTAGAGAGAGATAATTCCAGAAAGTGTCAGTAAGTTTTAGGGATTGTAAAGTCTTTTTAGTTTTTATATATCAGGTTTTGTAATCATCGGGAAAAGGTGGAGGCAGGGCATTTTAAACTGAGTCTTGACTCCCAATCCATAAGTCATTCCTTAAAAAAATATAGCTTGTTACGCTTGATAAATCACTTACAATCATCTATGATCGTTAGGTCAACTTTTGCAAATGGGAGAAATAATGGCTTGTTTGACTCAGGTAAATATCCCTCTGCACGTTCAATTGGGAATTTAATTTTATTCTATTTAAAAGGTATGGATCCATAGGTCATTGACATGTTTAACATTTTTCAAGCATTCATATCCATTTTTTAAAACATGTGTAGAAAAATATCTTTCTTATAAAATTCCGATCTATTAGGGTTGAACTAGTGGAATTTCCCAAACTTGGATAACAAAATTTTTTTGTTCATTTGTGGTGTGTGAATAAATTTTCTTTACTTACATTTGTTATTGCTTTAAATTCATTCCATACATAAACTCTAAAATTTTCATTTTGTTGTGATCTATTTGCCTTTTCTCTTTTTTTTTTTACGAGATGAAGGGAAAGTGAAAGCTGAAGTTTTTATTTAAGAAAAAAGTATATCTAAAATGGAAATGCCAAATGCAAAAATGTAGAGAGAGATAATTCTAAAAAGTTTCAATAATTTTTACGGATTGTAAACTCTTTTTAGTTTTTTTATATCAGGTTCTGCAATGGTTGGGAAAAGGGGAAGGCGGGGGATTTTTCATTGAGTGTTGACTCCCAATCCACAAGTGATTCCTTACCAAAATAAAGCTCGTTATGCATGATAAATAACTTTAAATCAACTATAACCGTTTGGTCAGCTTTCGTAAATAGGCAAAATAATGGCTTATTCTACTCAGGTAAGTATCCCACTGCACGGTCACTTGGGAATTTAATATTATTCTCTTTAAAAGGTTTGGATCCATAGATCATTTGCATCTTTAACATGTTTCAAGCTTGCATATCCATTTTTTAAAACATGTATAGAAAAAGCTCTTTCTTATAAAATTTCGAGCTATTTGGGTTGAAATAGTGGAATTTCCAAAACTGGATAAGAAAACTTTTGTGTTCATTTTTGGTGAGTGAATAAATTTTCTTTACTTACATTTGTGATTGCTTTCAATTATTTCCATACTTAAACTCTAAAATTTTCATTTTGTTGCGATCTATTTGCCTTTTATGTCTTTTTTTGTTTACGAGATGAAGGCAAAGTGAGAACTCAATTTTTTATTTAAGAAAAAAGTATACATCTAAAATGGAAATGCACAATGCACAAACATAGAGAGAGATAATTCCAAAAAGTGTGTAATTTTTTTGGATTGTAAACACTTTTTAGCTTTTATATGTCAGGTTCTGCAATCGTTGGGAAAAGGGGGAGGCTGGGGATTTTTAACTGAGTGTTGACTCCAAATCCATAAGTCATTCCTTACAAAAATATAGCCCTTTATGCATGATAAATCACTTTACAATCATCTATGATTGTTAGGTCAGCTTTTTGTAAATGGGCAAAATAATGGCTTGTTTGACTCGAGGAAATATCCCACCGCACGTTGACTTTGGAATTTAATGTTATTCTCTTTTAAAGGTTTGGATCCATAGGTCATTTGCATCTTTAGCATGTTTCAAGCATGCATATCCATTTTTTGAATCATATCTAGAAAATTCTTTTCCTTATAAATATCTAAGCTGTTAGGATTGAACAAGTGGCATTTCCCAAACTTGGATAACAAAACTTTTGGGTTCATTTGTGGTGTGTGAATAAATTTTATTTACTTAAATTTTTTATTACTTTAAATTCTTTCCATACATAAAATCTAAAATTTTCATTTTGTTGCGATCTATTTTCCTTTAATCTCTTTTTTTTTTTACGAGATGAAGGGAAAGTGAAAACTCAAGTTTTAAATTAAGAAAAAAGTATACATCTCAAATGGAAATGCACAATGCAAGAATGTAGAGAGAGATAATTCGAAAAAGTGTCTGTAATTTTTAGGGATTGTAAAGTCTTTTTAGTTTTTATATATTAGGTTCAACAATCGTCGGAGAAGGGGGAGGTGGGGGAATTTTAACTGAGTGTTGAATCTCAATCCATAAGTCATTCCTTACAAAAATATAGTCCGTTATGTATGATAAATCACTTTACAATCCTCTATGATCGTTATTTCAACTTTTTGTAAATGGGTAAAATAATGTCTTGTTTGACTCGAGTAAATATCCCATCGTACGTTCACCTGGGAATTTAATATTATTCACTTTAAATGATTTGGATCAATAGGTCATTTCCATATTAAACATGTTTCAAGCATGCATATCCATTTTTTAAAACATGAGAAGAAAAATATCTTTCTTATAAAATTCTGAGCTATTAGAGTTGAACAAATGGAATATACAAAACTTGGATAACAAAACTTTTTTGTTCATTTGTGGTGTGTGAATAAATTTTCTTTACTTGCATTTTCTATCGTTTTAAATTCATTCCATACATGAACTCTCAAAATTTTCATTTTGTTGTGATCTATTTGCCATTTATATCCTTTTTTTGTTTACGAGATGAACGGAAAGTGAGAACTCAAGTTTTTATTTAAGGAAAAAGTATACATCTAAAATGGAAATGTACAATGCACAAATGTAGAGAGAGATCATTCCAAAAAGTGTTTATAATTTTTGGGAATTGTAAACTCTTTTTAATGTTCATCTATTAGGTTCTGCAATCGTCGGTAAAAGGGGGAGGCGAGGGATTTTTAACTGAGTGTTGACTCCCAATCTTTAAGTCATTCCTTACAAAAATGTAGCCCGTTACGCATGATAAATCACTTTACAATCACCAATGATCGTTAGGTCAACTTTTTGTAAATGGGCAAAATAATGGTTTGTTTGACTTGGGTAAATATCCCACCGCACGTTTACTTGGGAATTTAATGTTATTCTCGTTAAAAGGTTTGGATCCATAGGTGATTTGCATGTTTAACATGTTTCAAGCATGTTTCCGAGCTATTAGGGTTGAACTAGTGGAATTTCCCAAACCTGGACAACAAAACTTTCGTGTTCAGTTGTGGTGTGTGAATAAATTTTCTTTACTTACATTTGTTATCGATTTAAATTCTTTCCATACAAAAACTCTAAAATTTTCATTTTGTTGTGATCTATTTGCCTTTTATATCTTTTTTTGTTTATTAGATGAAGGGAAAGTGAAAGCTCAAGTTTTGATTTAAGAAAAAAGAATAGATCTAAAATGGCAATTCACATTGCACAAATGTTGAGAGATATAATTCCATAAAGTCTATGTAATTTTTAGGGATTATAAACTCTTTTTAGTTTTTATATATCTAGTTCTGCAATCGTCAGGAAAAGGGGGAGGTAGGGGATTTTTAACTAAGTGTTGACTCCCAATCCATAAGTCATTCCTTACAAAAATATAGCCCGTTACGCATGATAAATCACTTTAAAATCATCTATGATCGTTAGGTCTGTTTTTTGTAAACAGGCCAAATAATGGCTTGTTGGACTCAGGTAAATATCCCACCGCACATTCACTTGGGAATTTAATGTTATTTGCTTTAAGGTTTGGATCCATAGGTCATTTCTATTTTTTAACCTGTTCAAGCATGCATATCCATTTTTTAAAACATGTGTAGAAAAATCTCTTCCTTAAAAAATTTCGAGCTATTAGGGTTGAACTAGTGGAATTTCCCAAGCTTGGATAACAAAAAATTTGTGTTCATTTGTGGTGTGTGAATAAATTTCTTTACTTACATTTGTTATTGCTTTAAATTTTTTCCGTACATAAATCTAAAACTTTCATTTTGTTGTAATCTATTTGCCTTTTATCTCTTTTTTTGTTTACGAGATGATAGGAAAGTGAAAGCTCAAGTTTTGATTTATTAAAAAAATATACATCTAGAATGAAAATGCTAAATGCACAAATTTAGAGAGAGATAATTCCAAAAAGTGTATGTAATTTTTAGGGATTGTAAACTCTTCTTATTTTTTATATATCAGGTTTTTCAATCGTAAGGTAAATGGGGAGGCAGGGCATTTTTAACTGAGTGTTGACTCCCGATCCATAAGACAATCCTCACAAAAATATAGCCCATAACGCATGATAAATCACTTTACAATCATCTATGATCGTTACGTCAGCTTTTTCTAAATGAGCAAAAGAATGGCGTGTTTGACTCGGGTAAATATCCCACCGCACGTTCACTTGGGGATTTAATGTTATTCACATTAAAATGTTTGGAAGCATAGGTCATTTGCATGTTTAACATGTTTCAAGCATGCATATCCATTTTTTAAAACATGTGTAGAAAAATCTCTTTGTTATAAAATTCCGAGCTATTAGGGTTCAACTAGTGGAATTTCCCATACTTGGAGAATAAAATTTTTGTGTTCATTTGTGGGGTGTGATTAAATTTTCTTTACGTACATTTGTTATGGCTTTATATTCTTTCCATAGATAAACTCTAAAATTTTCATTTTGTTGTGATCTATTTACCTTTTATCTTTTTTTTTGTTTACGAGATGATGGGAAAGTGAAAACTCAAGTTTTTATTTAATAAAAAATTATACATCTAAAATGGAATTCCCCAATGCACGAATTTAGAGAGAGATAATTCCAAAAAGTGTTAGTAATTTTTAGGAATTTTAAATTATTTTTAGTTCTTATATATAAGATTTTTCAATAGTTGGGAAAAGGGGGAGGCGGAGGATTTTTTACTGAGTGTTGAGTCCCAATCCATAAGACAATCCTTACAAAAATATAGCCCGTTACACATGATAAATCACTTTACAATCATCTATGATCGTTAGGTTAGCATTTTTTAAATGAGCAATAGAATGGCTTGTTTGACTCGGGTAAATATCCCACCGCATGTTCATTTGGGGATTTAATGTTATTCTCATTAAAAGGATTGGATCCATAGATCATTTTCAGGTTTAACATGTTTCAAGCATGCATATCTATTTTTTAAAACATGTGTAGAAAAATCTCTTTCTTATAAAATTCTGAGCTATTAGGGTTGAACGAGTGGAATTTCCCAAACTTGGATTACAAAAATTTTGTGTTCATTTGTGGTGTGTGAATAAATTTTCTTTACTTGCTTTTGTTATTGCTTAAAATTCTTTCCATACAAGAACTCTAAAATTTTCATTTTTTTGTGATCTATTTGCCTTTTATATCTTTTTTTGTTTACGAGATGAACGGAAGGTGAAATCTCAAGTTTGGATTTAAGAAAAAAGTATACATCTAAAATGGAAAAGTACAATGCACAAATGTAGAGAGATAATTCCAAAAAGTGTCTGTAATTTTTTAGGATTTTAAACTCTTTTTAGTTTTTATATATCATGTTCTGCAATCGTCGGGAAAAGGGGGAGGCGGGGGATTTTTAACTAAGTATTGACTCCCAATCCATCAGTCATTCCTTATAAAAATATAGCCTGTTACGCATGATAAATCTCTTTAAAATCCTCTTTGATCATTAGGTCAGCTTTTTGTAAGTGGGCAAAACATTGGCTTGTTTGACTCGGGTAAATATCCCACAGCACGTTTTCTTGGGAATTTAATGTTATTCACTTTAAAAGGTTTGGATCCATAGGTCATTTGCATCTTTAACATGTTTCTAACATGCATATCTATTTTTTAAAACATGTTTTGAAAAATCTCTTTTTTTATAAAATTCCGAACAATTAGGATTGAACTAGTGGAATATCCCAAGCTTGGATAGCAAAAATTTTGTGTTCATTTGTGGTGTATGAATAAATTTTCTTTTCTAACATTTTTTATTGCTTTAAATTCTTTCCATACATAAACTCTAAAATTTTCTTTTTGTTGTGATCTATTTGCCTTTTCTCTCTTTTTTTTATGAGATGAAAGGAAAGTGACAACTCAAGTTTTTATTTAAGAATAAGTTCACATCTTAAGTGGAAATTCACAATGCACAAATGTAGAGAGAGATAATTCCAAAAAGTGACTATAATTTTTAGGGATTGTGAACTCTTTTTAGTTTTTATGTATCAGGTTCTGCAATCATCGGGAAAAGGGGGAGGCGGGGGATTTTTAACTGAGTGTTGACTCCTAATCCATAAGTCATTCCTTACAAAAATATAGCCCCTTACACATGATATATCAATTACAATCATCTATGATCGTTAGGTCAACTTTTTGTAAATGGGAAAAATAATGGCTTGTTTGACTCGGGTAAATATCCCACCGCACGTTCACATGGGAATTTAATGTTATTCCATTTAAAAGGTTTGGATCCATAGGACATTTGAATCTTTAACATGTTCCAAGCATGCATATCCAGTTTTTAAAACATGTGTAGAAAAATCTCTTTCTGATAAAATTCCGAGCTATTAGGGTTGAACTAGTGGAATTTCCCAAACTTGGAGAACAAAAATTGTGTGTTCATTTTAGGTTTGTGAATAAATTTTCTTTACTTACATTTGTTAAATCTTTAAATTCTTTCCATACATAAACTTTAAAATTTTCATTTTGTTGTGATCTATTTAACTTTTCTCTCTTTTTTTTTACCAGATGTAGGGAAAGTGAAAACTCATGTTTTGATTTACAAAAAAAGTATACAGCTAAAATAGAAATGCATAATGCACAAATGTAGAGAGAGATAATTCCAAAAACTGTCAGTATTTTTTAGGGATTGAAAACTCTTTTTAGTTTTTTTATATCTAGTTCTGCAATCATCGGGAAAAGGGGGAGGTGGGGGATATTTAACTAAGTGTTGACTCCCAATCTATAAGTCATTCCATACAAAAATATAGCTCGTTACGCATGAGAAATCACTTTTCAATCATCTTTGATCGTTTTTTCAACTTTTTGTAAATAGAAAAAATAATGGCTTGTTTCACTCAGGTAAATATCCCACTGCACGTTCACTAGGGAATTTAACGTTATTCTTTCTATAAGTTTTGGATCCTTAGGTCATTTGCATCTTAAACATATTTCAAGAATGAATATCCATTTTTTAAAACATGTGTAGAAAAATCTCTTTCTTCTAAAATTCCGAGCTATTAGGGTTGAACTAGTGGAGTTTCCCAAAGTTGCATAACAATAATTTTTGATTCATTTGTGGTGTGTGAATAAATTTTCTTTACTTACATTTGTTATTGCTATAAATTCTTTCCTTACATAAACTCTAAAATTTTTATTTTGTCTTGATCTATTTGCCTTTTCTCTCTGTTTTTTTACGAGATGAAGGGAAAGTGAAAACTCAAGTTTTTATTTAAGAAAAAAGTATATATCTAAAATGTAAATTCCCAATGCACAAATGTAGAGAGAGATAATTCTAAAAAGTGTCCGTAATTTTGTGGGATTGTAAACTCTTTTTAGTTTTTTTTTATATCAAGTTTTGCAATCGTCAGGAAAAGGGGGAGGCGGGGGATTTTTAACTGACTGTTGACATCCAATAAATTAGTCATTCCTTAAAAAATATAGCATGTTATGCATGATAAATCACTTTATAATCATCTATGATCATTATGTTATCTTTTTGTAAATGGGCAAGATAATGGATTGTTTGACTCGGGTAAATATCCCACCGCATGTGCACTTGCGAATTTAATATTATTCTCTTTAAAAGGTTTGGATCCATAGGTCATTTTCATGTTTAACATGTTTCCAGCATGCATATCCATTTTTTAAAACATGTGTTGAAAAATCTCTTTCTTATAAAATTCCGAGCTATTAGGGTTGAACTAGTGGAATTTCCCAAACTTGGATAACAAAACTTTTGTGTTCATTTGTGGTGTGTGAATAAATTTTATTTATTTACATTTGTTATCATTTTAAATTCTTTCCATACATATACTCTAAAATTTTAATTTTGTTGTGATCTATTTTCATATTATATCTTTTTTTGTATACGAGATAAAGTGAAAGTAAACACACAAGTTTTGGTTTAAGAAAAAAGTATATATCTAAAATGGAAATACGCAATACAAAAAGGTAGAAAGAGATAATTCCTAAAAGTGTCTGTAATTTTTAGGGATTGTAAACTCGTTTTAGTTTTTTATATTTTACGTTCTTCAATCGTCGGGAAAAGGGGGAGGCGGGGGATTTTTAACTGAGTGTTGACTCCCAGTCCATAAGTCATTCCTTACAAAAATATAGCCCGTTATGCACGATAAATCACTTTAAGATCATCTATGATCGTTAGGTCAGCTTTCTGTAAATGGGCAAAATAATGGCTTGTTTGACTTGGATAAATATCCCACCGCACATTCACTTGGGAATTTAATGTTATTCTCTTTCAAAGGTTTGGATCCATAGGTCATTTGCATCTTTAACATGTTTAAAGGATGCATAACTATTTTTTAAAACATGTGTGGAAAGATCTCATTCTTATAAAATTCCAATATGTTAGGGTTGAATTAGTGGAATTTTCAAAACTGGACAACAAAACTTTTGTGTTCATTTGTGGTGAGTGAATAAATTTTCTTTACTTACATTTTTTATTGCTTTAAATTATTTCCATACATAGACTCTAAAATTTTCATTTTGTTGTGATCTATTTGCCTTTTATCTCTTTTTTTTTTACGAGATGAAGGGAAAGTGAAAACTCAAGTTTTGATTTAAGCAAAAAGTATACATCAAAAAAGGAAATTCACAATGCATAAAAGTAAAGAGAGATAATTCCAAAAAGTGTCTATAATTTTTAGGGATAGCAAACCCTTTTATTTTTATATATTAGGTTTTACAATCGTTGGCAAAAGGGGGAGGCAGGGATTTTTAACTGAGTGTTGACTCCCAATCCATAAGTCATTCATTAAAAAAATATAGCCCGTTATGCATGATAAATCACTTTACAATCATCTATGATCTTTAGGTCAGCTTTTTGTAAATAGGCTAAATAATGGCTTGTTTGACTGGGGTAAATATCCCATCGCACGTTCACTTGGTAATTTATTGTTATTATCTTTAAAAGGTTTGGATCCATAGTTCATTTGCATCTTTAACATGTTTCAAGCATGCATATCCATTTTTTAAAACATGTGTAGAAGAATCTCTTTCTGATAAAATTCCAAGCTATTATGGTTGAACTAGTGGAATTTCCCAAACTTTGATAACAAGACTTTTGAATTCATTTGTGGTGTGTTCATTAATTTTCTTTACGTACATTTGGTATTGTTTTAAATTCTTTAGATACATAAACTCTAAAATTTTTATTTTGTTGTGATCAATTTGCCTTTTATCTCTTTTTTTTACGAGATGAAGGGAAATTGAAAGCTCAAGTTTTTATTTATGAAAAAAGTATACATCTAAAATGGAAATACCCAATGCACAAATGTAGAGAGAGATAACTCCAAAAAGTATTTGTAATTTTTATGGATTGTAAACTCTTTTAAGTTTTTTTATATCCGGTTCTGCAATCAACGGGAAAAGGGGGAGACGGGCGATTTTTTACTGAGTGTTGACACCCAATCCATCAGTCATTCCTTAAATAAATATAGCCTGTTACTCATGATAAATTACAATCATCTATGATCGTTATGTCATATTTTTGTAAATGGAAAAAATAATGGCTTGTTTGACTTGGGTAAATATCCCACCGCATGTTCACTTGGGAATTTAATGTTATTCTCTTTAAAAGGTTTGGATCCAAAGGTAATTTTCATGTTTAAAAATTTTTCAGCTTTCATATCCATTTTTTTAAACATGTGTAGAAAATCACTTCCTTATAAAATTCTGAGCTATTAGGGTTGAATTAGTGGAATTTTCCCAAACTTGGATTACAAAACTTTTGTATTCATTTGTGGTGTGTGAATAAATTATCTTTACTTACATTTTTTATCGCTTTAAATTCTTTCCATACATAAACTCTCAAATTTTCATTTTGTTATTATCTATTTGCCTTTTATAACTTTTTTTGTTTACGAGATGAAGGGAAAGTGAAAACTCAAGTTTTGATTTAAGAAAAAAGTATACATCTAAAATGAAAAAACACAATACACAAACATAGAGAGAGATAATTCCAAAAAGTGTCTGTAATTTTTAGGGATTGTAAACTCTTTTTAGTTTTTATATTTCAATTACTGCAACATTCGGGAAAAGGGGGAGGCGAAGGATTTTTAACTGAGTGTTGACTCCCAATGTATAAATCATTCCTAACAAAAATATAGCCCATTACGAATGATAAATCACTTTAAAATCATATATGATCGTTAGGTCAGCTTTTTGTAAATGGGCAAAATAATGGCATGTTTCACTCAAATAAATATCCAACCACACGTTCACTTGGGAATTTAATGTTATTCTCATTAAAACGTTTGGATCCATAGGTCGTCTAAATCTTTAACATGTTTCAAGCATGCATATCCATTTTTTAAAACATGTGTAGAAAAATCTCTTTGTTATAAAATTCCGAGCTATAAGGGTTGAACTAGTGGAATTTTCTTAAACTTAGATAACAAAACTTTTGTGCACATTTGTGGTGTGGGAATAAATTTTCTTTACTTACATTTGTAATTTCTTTAAATTCTTTCCACATGTCAACTCCAAAATTTTGATTTTGTTGTGATCTATTCGCCTTTAATCACTTTTTTGGTTTACAAAATAAAGATAAACTGAAAACTATAGTTTTGATTTAAGAAAAAGGTATACAACTAAAATGGAAATTCACAATGCCAAAATGTAGAGAGAGATAATTTTAAAAAGTGTCTATAAATTTAAGGACAATTTTAATTTTAATTTTATAGTTTTAATTTTTAGGGATTGTAATTTATCAGGTTCTGCAATCGTCGGGAAAAGAGTGTGGCGGGGGAAATTTAACTGAGTGTTATCTCCCAATCATTAAGTCATTCCTTAAGAAAATGTACCCCGTTACGAAAGATAAATCACTTTACAATATTCTATGATTGTTAGGATAATTTTTGAAATTGGGAAAAAAAATGGCTTGTTTGACTCAGGCAAATATCCCACTGCACGTTCACTTGGGAATTTAATGTTATTATCTTTAAAAGGTTTGGATCCATAGGTCATTTACATCTTTAACATGTTTCAAACTTGAATATCCATTTTTTAAAACATGCGGAGAAAAGAGTCTTGCTTATAAAATTTTGAGCTATTAGGGTTGAACTAGTGGAGTTTCCCAAACTTGGATAACAAAACTTTTGTGTTCATTTGTGGTGTGTGAATAAATTTTCTTTACTTAAATTTGTTATTGCTTTAAATTCTTTCCATACATAAACTCTAAAATTTTCAATTTGTTGTGATCTATTTGCCTTTTATCACTTTTTTTGTTTACAGGATGAAGGGAAAATGAAAACTCAGTTTTGATTTAAGAAAAAAGTACAGGTCTAAAATGGAAATGCAAAATGCACAAATGTAGAGAGAGATAATTCCAAAAAGTGTCTATAATTTTTAGGGATTGTAAACTCTTTTTAGTTTTTATATATTTTGTTCAGTAATCGTCGGGAAAAGGGGAAGGCGGGGGATTTTTAACTGAGTGTTGACTCCCAATCCATAAGTCATTCCTTAAAAAATATAGCCCTTTACACATGATCAATCACTTTACAATCATCTATGATCGTTAGGTCAGTTTTTGTAAATGGGCAAAATAATGGCTTGTTTGACTCGTGTAAATATCTTACCGCACGTTCACTTGAGAATTTAATATTATTCTCTTTAAAAGATTTGGATCCATACGTCATTTGCATCTTTAACATGTTTCGAGCATGCATATCGATTTTTTAAAACATGTGTAGAAAAATCTCTCTTATAAAATTTCGAGCTATTATGGTTGAACTAGTGGAATTTCCCAAGCTTGGATAACAAAACTTTTGTGTTCATTTGTGGTGTGGGAATAAATTTTCTTTACTTACATTTTTTATTGCTTTAAATTCTTTCCATACATAAACTCTAAAATTTTCATTTTGTTGTGATCTATTTGCCTTGTTTCTCTTTTTTAGTTAACGAGATGAAGGGAAAAGGAAAACACAAGTTTCGATTTAAGAAAAATGTATACATCTAAAATGGAAATGCACAATGCACATATCTAGAGAGAGATAATTCCAAAAAGTGTCTGTAATTTTTAGGGAATATAAACTATTTTTAGTTTTTATATATCAGGTTTTGCAATCGTGAGGAAAAGGGGGAGGCAGGTATTTTTAACTGAGTTTTGACACCCAATCCATAAGTCATTCCTTACAAAAATATAGCCCGTTACGGATGATAAATCATATTACAATTATCTATGATCGTTTGGTCAGCTCTTTGTAAATGGGCAAAATAATGGCTTGTTTGACTCTTGTAGATATCCCACTGCACATAGGTCATTTGCATCTTTATCATGTTTCAAGCATGCATATCCATTTTTTAAAACATGTGTAGAAAAATCTCTTTCTTATAAAATTCAGATCTATTAGGGTTGAACTAGTGGAATTTCCAAAACTGGATAACAAAACTTTTGTGTTCATTTTTGGTGAGTGAATAAATTTTATTTACTTACATTTGTTATTGCTTTAAATTATTTCATTACATAAACTCTAAAATTTTCATTTTATTGTGATCTATTTGCTTTTTTTCTCTTTTTTATTTTACGAGATGAAGGGAAAGTGAAAACTCAAGTTTTGATTTTAGAAAAAGGTATACATCAAAAATGGAAATTCACAATGTACAAAAGTTGAGAAAGATAATTCCAAAAAGTGTCTGTAATTTTTAGGGATTGCAAACTCTTTTTGTTTTTATACATTCAGTTCTGCAATCGGTTGCAAAAGTTGGAGGCAGGGGATTTTTTACTGAGTGTTGATTCCAAATCCATAAGTCATTCCTGACAAAAATATAGCCCGTTATGCATGATAAATCAGTTTACAATCATCTATGATCGTTAGGTCAGCTCTTTGTAAATGGGAAAAATAATGGCTTGTTTAACTCGGGTAAATATCCCACTGCATAGGTCATTTTCATGTTTAACAAGTTTCCAGCATGCATATCCATTTTTTAAAACATGTGTAGAAAAATCTCTTTCTCATAAAATTCTAAGCTATTAAGGTAAAGTAGTGGAATTTCCAAAACTTGGATTAAAAAACTTTTGTGTTCATTTGTGGTGTGTGAATAAATTATATTTACTTACATTTGTTATCGCTTTAAATTCTTTCCATACATAAACTCTAAAATTTTCATTTTGTTATTATCTATTAGCCATTTATATCTTTTTTTGTTTACGAGATGAATGGAAAGTGAAAACTCAAGTTCTGATTTAAGAAAAAAGTATACATCTAAAATGGAAATGCACAATACACAAATGTAGAGAGAGATATTCCAAAAAAGTGTCTGTAATTTTTAGGGATTTTAAACTCTTTTTAGTTTTTATATTTCAAGTATTGCAATCATCGGGAAAAAGGGGGAGGCAGAGAATTTTGAACTGAGTGGTGACTCCCAATCTATAAGTCAATCCTTACAAAAAAATAGCCCGTTACGCAAGATAAATCATTTTAAAATCATCTATGATCGTTAGGTTAACATTTTGTAAACGGGCGAAATAATGGTATGTTTTACTCGGGTAAATATCCCATCGCACGTTCACTTGGGAATTTAATGTTGTTCTCTTTAAAAGGTTCGGATCCATAAGTCATTTGCATCTTTAACATGTTTCAAGCATGCATATCCATTTTTTAAAACATGTGTAGAAAAATCTCTTTCTAATAAAATTTCGAGCTATTTGGATTTAACTAGTGGAATTTCCCAAAATTGGATAACAAAAATTTTGTGTTAATTTAAATTTTCTTCACTTACATTTGTTATTGCTTTAAATTCTTTCCATACATAAACTCTAAAATTTTCATTTTGTTGTGATTTATATGCCTTTTATCTCTTTTTTTGTTTACGAGATGAAGGGAAAGTGAAAACTCAAGTTTTTATTAAAGAAAAAAGTATACATCTAAAATGGAAATGCACAATGCCCAAATGTTGAGAGAAATAATTCCGAAAAGTGTCTTTAATTTTTAGGGATTGTGAACTCTTTTTAGTTTTTATATATAAGGTTTTGAAAATGTCGGGAAAAGGCGAAGGTGGGGGATTTTTAACTGAGTATTGACTCCCAATCCATAAGTCATTCCTTAACATAATATAGCCCGTTATGCATGATAAATCACTTTACAATCATCTATGATCGTTAGGTCAACTTTTTGAAAATGGGCAAAATAATCACTTGTTTGACTCAGAAAATTATCCAACCGCACGTTCACTTGGGATTTTAATGTTATTCTCATTAAAAGGTTTGGATCCATAGGTCATTTGCATCTTTAACATGTTTCAAGCATGCATATCCATTTTTTAAAACATGTGTGGAAAAATCTCATTCTTATCAAATTCCAAGCTATAACGGTTGAACTAGTGGAATTTTCCTAAACTTGGATAACAAAACTTTTGTGTACATTTGTGGTATGTGAATAAATTTTCTTTACTTTTACTTAAGTTTGTCATTTCTTTAAATTCATTCAACACATCAACTCTAAAATTTTCATTTTGTTGTGATCTATTTGCCTTTTATCTCTTTTTTGTTTTACGATATAAAGGTAAACTGAAAAATCTAGTTTGATTTAAGAAAAAAGTATACATCTAAAATGGAAATGCACAATCCACAAATGTAGAGAGCGATAATTCCAAAAAGTGTCTATAATTTTTAGAGATTGTAATTTTTTTTATATATCAGTTTATGCAATCGTCAAGAAAAGGGGGTGGCAGGGGATTTTTAACTAAGTATTGACTCCCAATCCATATGTCATTCCTTAAAAAAAATGGACCTTTACGCATTATAATTTACTTTACAATCATCTATGATCGTTAGGTCAGCTTTTGTAAATGGGAAAAATAATGGCTTGTTTGACTCAGGTAAATATCCGATCGCAAAGTCCCTTCGGAATTTAATGTTATTCTGTTTAAAAGGTTTGGATCCAAAGGTCATTTGCATCTTTAACATGTTTCAAGAATGCATATCCATTTTTTAAAACATGTGTAGAAAAATCTCTTTCTTATAACATTCCAAGCTATTAGAGTTGAACTAGTGGAATTTAGGGTGTAGGGTTTAGGGTCGATCAATTTTTGTGTTCATTTGTGGTGTGTCAATAAATTTTCGTTACTTACATTTTTATTGCTTTAAATTCTTTCCATACATAAACTCTAAAATTTTAATTTTGTTGAGATCTATTAGCCTTTTATCTCTTTTTTTGTTTACAAGATGATGGGCAAGAGAAAACTCAAGTTTTGATTTAAGAAAAAAGTATTCAGCTAAAATTAAAATGGAGAATGCGCAAATGAAGAGAGATAATTCAAAAAGTGTCCGTAATTTTTGGAGATTGTAAACTCTTCTTAGTTTTTATATATCAAGTTCTACAATGGTCAGGAAAATGGGGAGGCAGGGGATTTTTAACTAAGTGTTGACTCCCAATCCATAAGTCATTCCTTACAAAAATATAGCCGATTACACATGATAAATCACTTTACAATCGTCTAAGATCGTTATGTCAACTTTTTGTAAAAGGGCAAAATAATGGCTTGTTTGACTTTGGTAAATATCACACTACACGTTCACTTCAGATTTTAATGTTATTCTCTTTAAAATGTTTGGATCCATAGGTCATTTGCATTTTTAACATGTTTCAAGCATGCATATCCATTTTTTAAAACATGCGTAGAAAAATTTCTTTCTTATAAAGTTCCGAGCTATTAGAGTTGAACTAGTGGAATTTAGGGTGTAGGGTTTAGGGTCGATCAATTTTTGTGTTCATTTGTGGTGTGTCAATAAATTTTCGTTACTTACATTTTTATTGCTTTAAATTCTTTCCATACATAAACTCTAAAATTTTCATTTTGTTGTGATCTATTTGCCTTTTATCTCTTTTTTTCATTTTTACAAGATGAAGGGAAAGTGAAAACTCAAGTTTTTATTTAGAAAAAAAGTATACATCTAAAATGGAAATTAACAATGCACAAAAGTAGAGAGAGATAATTCCAAAAAGTGACTGTAATTTTTAGGGATTGCAATTTTTTTTTGTTTTTATATATTAGGTTCTATAATTTTCGGGAAAAGGGGTGGCGGGGGGATTTTTAACTGAGTGTGGAATCCCAATCCATAAGTCATTCCTTACAAAAATATAGCCCGTTACGCATGATAAATCACTTTACAATCATCTATGATCGTTAGTTCAGCTTTTTTTAAATGGGCAAAATAATGGCTTGTTTGACTAGGGTAAATATCCCGCCACACGTTCACTTGGGAATTTAATGTTATTCTCTTTAAAAGGTTTGGAATCATAGTTAATTTGCATCTTTAACAAGTTTCAAGCATGGATATCCATTTTTTAAAACATGCGTTGAAAATTCTCTTTCTAATAAAATTCCGAGCTATTAGGGTTGAACTAGTGGAATTTCCCAAACTTGGTTAGCAAAACTTTTGTGTTCATTTGTGGTGTGTGAATAAATTTTCTTTACTTAAATTTGTTATTGCTTTAAATTCTTCCCATACATAAACTCTAAAATTGTCATTTTGTTGTGATCTATTTGCCTTTTGTTTACGAGATGATGGGAAAGTGAAAACTCAAGTTTTGATTTAAGAAAATAGTATCCATCTAAAATGGAAATGCACAATGCACAAATGTAGTGAGAGATAATTCCAAAAAGTGTCTATAATTTTTAGGGATTGTAAAGTCTTTTTAGTTTTTATACATCTGGTTCTGCAATCGTCGAGAAAAGGGGGAGGCGGGGGATTTTTAACTAAGTGTTGACTCCCAATACATAAGTCATTCCTTACAAAAATATTGCCCGTTACGCATGATAAATCACTTTACAATCATTTACGATCGTTTGGTCATCTTTTTGTAAATGGGCAAAATAAAGGCTTGTTTGACTACGTAAATATCCCACCGGACCCTCACATGGGAATTTAAGTTATTCTCTTTAAAAGGTTTGGATCCATAGGACATTTGCATCTTTAACATCTTACAAGCATGCATATCAATTTTTTAAAACATGCGTATGTAAATCTATTTCTTATAAAATTCCGAGCTATTTGGGGGTAGCTTGTGGAATTTTCAAAACTTGGACAACAAAACTTTTGTGTTTATTTGTGGTGTGTGAATAAATTATCTTTACTTACATTTTTTATTGCTTTAAATTCTTTCCATACATAAACTCTAAAATTTTAATTTTGTTGTGATCTATTTGCTTTTTCTTTTTTTTTTGTTTACGAGGTGAAGGGAAAACGAAAACACAAGTTTTGATTTAAGGAAAATTTTTGCATCTAAAATGGAAGTGCACAATGCACAAATGTAGAGAGAGATAATTCGAAAAAATGTCTATAATTTTTAGGGATTTTAAATTCATTTTAGTTTTTAAATTTTAGGTTCTACAATCGTCGGGAAAAGGGGGAGGTGGGAGATTTTTAACAGAGTGTTGACTCCCAATCCATAAGTCATTCTTTAAAAAAATATAGCCCATCTTGCATGATAAATCACTTGACAATCATCTATGATCGTTAGGTCAGCTTTTTGTAAATGGGCAAAATAATGGCTTGTTTGACTCGGGTAAATATCTCACCACACGTTCACTTGGGAATTTAATGTTAATCTCTTTAAAAGGTTTGGATCCATAGGTCATTTGCATCTTTAACATGTTCCAAGCATGTATATCCATTTTTTAAAACATGTGTAAAAAAATATCATTCTGATAAAATTCTGGGCTACTACGGTTGAACTAGTAGAATTTCCCAAACTTCGATAAAAAAAATTTTGTGTTCATTTGTGGTGTGTGAATAAATTTTCTTTAGATACATTTTTGTTGCTTGATATTCTTTCCTAACTTAAACTATAAAATTTTCTTTTTGTTGTAACCTATTTGCCTTGTATCAATTTTTTTGGTAACGAGATGAAGGGAAAGTGAAAACTCAAGTTTTGATTTAAGAAAAAAATAAACATCTAAAATGGAAATGCATAATGCACAAATGTAGAGAGAGATAATTCGAAAAAGTGTCTGTAATTTTTTGGGATTGTAAACTTTTTTTAATTTTTATATATAAGGTTCTGCAATATGGGGAAAAGGGGGAGGTGGGGGACTTTTAACTCAGTGTTGACTTCCAATGCATAAGTCATTCCTTACAAAAATCTTGCCTGTTATGCGTGATAAATCACTTTACAATCATCTATAATCGTTAGGTTAGCTTTTTGTAAATGGGCAAAATAATGGCTTGTTTGACTCGGGTAAATATCCCACCGCACGTTCACTTGGGAATTTAATATTATTCTCTTTAAAAGGTTTGGATAAATAGGTTATTTGAATCTTTAACACATTCCAAGCATGCATATCCATTTTTTAAAACATGCGTAAAAAAATCTCTTTCTTATAAAATTCTGAGCTATCAGGGTGGAACTAGTGGAATTTCCCAAACTTGGATAACAACCATTGTGTTCCTTTGTGGTGTGTGAATAAATTTTCTTTACTTACCTTTGTTATTGCTTTAAATTCTTTCCATAGATAAACTCTAAAATTTTCATTTTGTTGTGATCTATTTGCCTTTTATCTCTTTTTTTGTTTACGAGATGAAGAGAAAGTGAAAACTCAAGTTTTGATTTGAAAAAAAATTTTACAGCTAAAATGGAAATGCACAATGAAAAAAATTTAGAGAGAGATAATTCAAAAAAGTGTCTATAATTTTTAGGGATTGTATACTCTTTTTAGTTTTTATATATCAGGTTCTGTAATCGTCGTGAAAAGGGGGAGGCGGGGATTTTTAACTGAGTTTTGACTCCCAATCCATATGTCATTCCTTAGAAAAATATAGCCCATTACGCATGATAAATCACTTTACAATCATCTAATATCGTTAGGTTAGCTTTTTGTAAATGGGATAAATAATGGCTTGTTCGACTCGGGTAAATATCCCACTGCACGTTCACTTGGGAATTTATTGTTATTCTCTTAAAGGTTTGGATCCATAGGTTATTTTCATATTTAACATGTTTCAAGCATGCATATCCATTTTTTAAAACTAACGTAGAAAAATCTCTTTCTTATAAAATTCCAAGCTATTAGAGTTGAACTAGTGGAATTTCCCAAACTTGGATAACGAAACTTTGGAGTTCATTTGTGGTGTGTGAATAAATTTTCTTTACTTACATTTGTTATTGCTTTAAATTCTTTCCATACATAACTCTAAAATTTTCATTTTGTTGTGATCTATTTGCCTTTATCTCCTTTTTTGGTTTCGAGATGAAGGGAAAGTGAAAACTCAAGTTTTGATTTAAGAAAAAGGTATACATCTTAAATGGAAATGCACGTTGCAGAAATGTAGAGAGATATAATTCCAAAATTTTTTTGTAAATTTTAGGGATTGTAAACTCTTTTTAGTTTTTATATATCAGGTTCTGCAATCGCCAGGAAATGAGGGAGGCGGGTGATTTTAAACTGAGTGTTGACTCCCAATCCATAAGTCATTCCTTAAAAAAATATAGTTGTTACACATGATAAATCACCTACAATCATCTATGATCATTAGGTCATCTTTTTTAAAATGGGTAAAATAATGGCTTGTTTAACTCGGGTAAATATCCCACTTCACGTTCACTTGGGAATCTAATGTTATTCTCTTTAAAAGGTTTGGATCCATAGGTCATTTGCATCATTAACATGTTTCAAGCATCCATATCCATTTTTTAAAACATGTATAGAAAAATCTCTTTCTTATAAAATTCCGAGCTATTAGGGCTGAACTAGTGAAATTTCCCAAACTTGGATAACAAAACTTTTGTGTTCATATGTGGTGTGTCGATAAATTTTCTTTACTTACATTTGTTATTGCTTTAAATTCTTTCCATACATAAACTGAAAATTTTTCATTTGGTTGTTATCTTTTTGCCTTTTATCTCTTTTTTTTGTTTACGAGATGAACGGAAAGCGAAAACTCAATCCTAAAAAAAATATAGCCCGTTACGCATGATAAATCACTTTACAATAATCTATGATCGTTAGGTCAACTTTTTGTAAATGGGCAAAATAATGGCTTGTTCGACTCGGGTAAATATCCCACCGCTCGTTCACTTAGGAATTTAATGTGATTCTCTTTAAAAGGTTTGGATCCATAAGTCATTTTCATCTTTAATATGTTTCAAACATGCATATCCATTTTTTTAAACTTGTGTAGAAAAATCTCTATCTTATAAAATTCCGAGCTATTAGGGTTGAACTAGTGAAGTTTCCCAAACTTGGATAAAAACACTTATGTGTTAATTTTTCGTGTGAATAAATTTTGTTTACATACATTAGTTATTGCTTTAAATTCTTTCCACACATAAACTCTAAATTTTCATTTATTTGTGATCTATTTGCCTTTTATCTCTTTTTTTGTTTACTTGATGAAGTGAAAGTGAAAGCACATGTTTTGATTTGAGAAAAAGTACAGATCTAAAATGGAAATGCACAATGAACAAATGTAGAGAGAGATATTTCCAAAAATTGTTTGTAATTTTTGGGGATTGTAAATTCTTTTTAGTTTTTATATATAAGGTTCTGCAATCATGCAGAAAAGGGGGAGGCAGGGGATTTTTAACTCAGTGTTGACTTCCAAAGCATAAGTCATTCCTTAAAAAAATATAGCCAGTTACGCATGATAAATTACTTTACAATCATCTATGATCGTTAGGTCAGCTTTTCAAAAATGGGCAAAATAATGGCTGCTTTGACTCGGGTAAATATCCCACCGCACGTTCACTTGGGAATTTAATGTTATTTTCTTTAAAAGGTTTGGATCCATAGGTCATACGCATCTTTCACATGTTCCAAGCATCCATATCCATTTTTTAAAACAAGTGTGAATAAAATTTCTTTTCTTAAATTTGTGAATGCATTAAATTCTATCCATACATAAACTCTAAAATTTTCATTTTGTTGTGATCTATTTGCGTTTTATCTCTTTTTTTGTGTACGAGATGAAGGGAAAGTGAAAACTCAAGTTTTGATTTAGGAGAAAAGTATAGATCTAAAATGGAAAGGCACAATGCAAAAATTTGGAGAGAGATAATTCCAAAAAGTGTCTGTAATTTTAGCGATTGTAAACTCTTTTAAGTTTTAATATATCAGGTTCTGCAATTTTCGGGAAAAGAGGGAGGGGGGATTATTAACTGAGTGTTGACTCCCAATTCATAAGTCATTCCTAACGAAAATATAGCCCATTACACATGATAAATCACTTTGCAATCATCTGTGATGGTTAGGTCAGCTTTTCTAAATGGGGAAAATAATGGCTTGTTTGACTCGAGTAAATATCCCACCGCACGTTCACTTGGGAATTTAATCTTATTCTCTTTAAAAGGTTTGGATCCTTGGGTCATTTCCTTCTTTAACATGTATCAAGCATGAATATCCATTTTTTAAAACGTGCATAGAAAAATCGCTTTCTTATAAAAATCCGAGCTATTAGGGTTGAACAAGTGGAATTTTCCAAACTTAGATAACAACACTTTTGTGTTCATTTGTGGTGTGTGAATACATTTTTTTTCTTACATTTTTTATTTCTTTATATTCTTTCCATACATAAACTCTAAAACTTTCATTTTGTTGTGATCTATTTGCCTTTTATCTCTTTTTTTGTTTACGAGATGAAGGGAAAGTGAAAACTCAAGTTTTGATTTATGAAAAAAGTATACATCTAAAATGGAAATGCACAATGCACAAATGTAGAGAGTAATAATTCCAAAATGTGTCTGGAATTTTAAGGGATATTAAACTCTTTTTAGTTTTTATATATCTTGTTCTACAATCGTTGAGAAAAAGGGGTGAGGCAGGGGATTTTTAACTGAGTATTGACTCCCAATCCATAAGTCATTCCTTACAAAAATATAGCCCATTACGGATGATAAATCACTTTACAATCATTTAAGATCGTTAGGTCAGCTTTTTGTAAATGGGTAAAACAATGGCTTGTTTGATTCAGGTAAATATCCCACCTCACGTTCACTTGGGAATTTATGTTCTTCTCTTTAAAAGGTATGGATCCATAGGACAATTGCATTTTAACATGTTACAAGCATGCATGTCCTTTTTTTAAAACATGCGTAGGACATTTGCATCTTTAACATGTTACAAACATGTATATCCTTATTTTCTTACATTTGTTATTGCTTTAAATTCTTTCCATACATAAACTCTAAAATTTTCATTTTGTTGTGATCTATTTGCCTTTTATCTCTTTTTTTGTTTAAGAGATGAAGGGAAAGTGAAAACTCAAGTTTTTATTTAAGAAAAAAGTATACATAAAAAATGGAAATGCACAATGCACAAATGTAGAGAGATATAATTCCAAAAAGTGTCTGTAATTTATAAGGATTGTAAACTCCTTTTAGTTTTTATATATCAGGTTCTGCAATCGTCGGGAAAAGGGGGAGGTGGGGGATTTTTAACTGAGTGTTGACTCTCAATCCATAAGTCATTCCGTACAAAAATATAGCTCATTATGCATGATAAATCACTTTACAATCATCTATGATCGTTAGGTCAGCTTTTTCTAAATGAGCAAAATAAAGGCTTGTTTGACTCGGGTAAATATACCACCACATGTTCACTTGGGAATTTAATGTTATTCTCTTTAAAAGGTATGGATCCATATGTCATTTGTATCTTTAACATGTTTCAAGCATGCATATCCATCTTATAAAATTCCTAGCAATTAGGGTTGAACTAGTGGAATTTCCCTAACTTTGATAACAACACTTTTGTGTTCTTTTGAGGTGTGTGAATAAATTTTGTTTACTTACATTTATGTTTGATTTAAATTCTTTGCAAACATTAAACTCTTAAATTTTCATTTTGTTGTAATCTATTTGCTTGTTACCTTTTTTTTGTTTACGAGATGATGGGAAAGTGAAAAATCAGGTTTATATTTAATAAAAAAAAGTATAGATCTAAAATGGAAATGCACAATGCACAAATTTAGAGAGTGATAATTCCAAAAAGTGTTTGTAATTTTTTGGGATTGTGAACTCTTTTTAGTTTTTATATATCAGGTTCTGTAATCGTCGGGAAAAGGGGGAGGCTTTGGATTTTTAACTGAGTGTTTATTCTAAATCCATAAGTCTTTCCTTACAAGGATATAGCCCATTACGCATGAAAATCACGTTACAATCATCTATGATCGCTAGCTTAGCCTTTTGTAAATGAGTGAAATATTGGCTTGTTTGACTCAGGTCAATATCCCACAGCAAGTTCACTTGGGAATTTAATGTTATTCTCTTTAAAAGGTTTGGATCCATAGGTCATTTGAATATTTAACTTTTTTCAAGCATGCATATCCATTTTTTAAAACATGTGTAGAAAAATCTCTTTCTTATAAAATTCCAAGCTATTAGGGTTGAACTGGTGGAATTTTCCCAAACTTAGATAACAAAACTTTTGTGTACATTTTTGGTGTGTGAATAAATTTTTTTTACTTACATTTGTTATTTCTTTAAATTCTTTCCATACATAAACTCTAAAATTGTCATTTTGTTGTGATCTATTTGCCTTTTATCTCTTTTTTTGTTTACGAGATGAAGGGAAAGTGAAAACTCAAGTTTTGATTAAAGAAAAAAGTATACATGTAAAATTGAAATGAAAAATGGAAAAATGTGGAGAGAGATAATTCCAAAAAGTGTCTATAATTTTTAGGGATTGTAAACTCTTTTTAGTTTTTATATATCAGGTTCTGCGATTGTCGAGAAAAGGGGGAGGCAAGGGATTTTTAACTGAGTGTTGACTCCCAATCCATAAGTCATTCATTTCAAAAATATTTCCAGTTACACATGATAAATCACATCACAATCATCTATGATCGTAAGGTCAGCTTTTAGTAAATGGACAAAATAATGGCTTGTTAGACTCGGGTAAAAATCCTATCGAACGTTCACTTAGGAATTCAATGTTATTCTCTTTAAAAGGTTTGGATCCATAGGTCATTTGCCTCTTTAACATGCAAGAATGCATATCCCTATTTTAAAACTTTTGTAGAAAAATCTCTTTCTTATAAAATTCCGAGCTATTAGGGTTGAACTAGTGGCATAACTTGGATAAAAAAACTTTTGTGTTCATTTAAATTTTCTTTACTTACATTTGTTATTGCTTTAAATTCGTTCCATATATAAACTCTAAAATTTTCATTTCATTGTGATCTATTTTCCTTTTATCTCTCTTTTTGTTCTACGAGATGAAGCGAAAGTGAAAACTCAAGTTTCTATTTAAGAAAAAAGTATACATCTTAAATGGAAATTCACAATGAAAAAATGTAGAGAGAAATAATTCCAAAAAGTGTATGTAATTTTTAGGGATTGTAAACTCTTTTTAGTTTTTATATGTCAGGTTTTGAACTCGTCAGGAAAAGGGGGAGGTGGGGGATTTTTTACTGAATGTTGACTCCCATTCCATAAGTTATTCCTTACAAAAATATAGCCCGTTATGCATGATAAATCATTTTACAATCATCTATGATCGTTAGTTCAGCTTTTTGTAAATGGGCAAAATAATCGCTTGTTTGACTCGAATAAATATCCAACTGCACGTTCACTTGGGAATTAAATGTTATTCTCTTTAAAAGGTTTGGATCCATAAGTCATTTGCATCTTTAACATGTTTCAAGAATGCATATCCATTTTTTAAAACTTGTGTAGAAAAATCTCTTTCTTATAAAATTCTGAGCTATAAGGGTTGAACTAGTGGAATTTTCCCAAACTTAGATAACAAAACTTTTGTGTAAATTTGTGGTGTACAAATAAATTTTCTTTACTTACATTTTTTATTTCTTTAAATTCTTTCCACACATAAACTCTAAAATTTTCATTTGTTGTGATCTATTTGCCTTTCATCTCTTTTTTTGTTTACGATATGAAGGGAAACTGAAAACTCAAGTTTTGATTTAAGAAAAAAGTATACATCTAAAATGAAAATGCACAATGCACAAATATAGAGAGATATAATTCCAAAAAGTGACTATAATTTTTAGGGATAGTAAAATCTTTCTAGTTTTTATATATTAGGTTATGCGATCGTCAGGAAAATTGGCAGGGGATTTTTCAATGGGTCTGGACTCCCATACTAGTAGTCATTCCTTACAAAAATATAGCCCGTTAGGCATGATAAATCACTTTACAATCATCTATGTTTGTTAGGTCAGCTTTTGTAAATGGGCAAAATAATGGCTTGTTTGACTAAGGTAAATATCCCACTGCACGTTCACTTGGGAATTTAATTTTAGTCTCTTTAAAAGGTTTGGATCCAAAGGTCATTTGCATCTTTAACAACTTTCAAGCATGCATATCCATTTTTTAAAACTTGAGTAGAAAAATCTCTCTCCCATAAAATTCCGAGCTATTCGGGTTCAACTAGAAGAATTTCCCAAACTTGGATAACAAAATTTTTGAGCTCATTTGTGGTGTGTCAATAAATTTTCTTTACTTAAATTTTATATTGCTTTAAATTCTTTCCATACATAAACTCTAAAATTTTCATTTAGGGGTGATCTATTTGCCTTTTATCTCATTTTTTTTTACGAGATGAAGGTAAAGTGAAAACTCTAGTTTTGATTTAAGAAAAAAGTATCCATCTAAAATGGAAATGCAAAATGTATAAATGTAGAGAGAGATATTTCCAAAAAGTGTTTGTAATTTTTAGGGATTGTAAACACTTTTTAGCTTTTATATATCAGGTTTTGCAATCTTCGGAAAAAGGGGGAGGTGGGGGATTTTTAACTGAGTGTTGACTCCAAATCCATAAGTCATTCCATAAAGAAATATAGCCTGTCATGCTAGATAAAAAACTTTACAATCATCTATGATCGTTAGGTCAGCTTTTTGTAAATGGGCAAAATAATGTCCTTTTTAACTCGGTAAATATCCCACCTCACGTTCACTTGGGAATTTAATGTTATTCTCTTTAAAAGGTTTGGATCCATAGATCATTTGCATCTTTAACATGTTTCAAGCATGCATATCCATTTTTTAAAACATGCATAGAAAAATCTCTTTCTTAAAAACTTCCAAGCTATTAGGGTTCAACAAGGGGAATTTCCCAAACTAGGATAACAAATATTTTGTGGTCATTTGTGGTCTGTGAATAAATTTTATTTACTTAAATTTATTATTGCTTTAAATTCTTTCCATACATAAACTCTAAAATTTTAATTTTGTTGTTATCTATTTATATCTTTTTTTGTTTACGAGAAAGAGGGAAAGTGAAAAATCAAGTTTTGATTTAAGAAACAAGTATACATCTAAAATGGAAATGCACAATGCACAAATGTAGAGAGTGATAATTCATAAAAGTGTCTGTACTTTTTAGGGATTGTCAACTCTTTTTAGTTTTTATATACCAGGTTGTGCAATCGTCGGGAAAAGGCGGAGGACTCCGAATCGATAAGTCATTCCTATAAAAAATATCGCCCATTACCCATGATAAATCACTTTACAATCATCTATGATCGTTAAGTCTGCTTTTTGTAAATGGGCAAAATAATGGTTTGTTTGACTCGAGTAAATATCCCACCGCACGTTCACTTCGGAATTTAAGGTTATTCTCTTTAGAAGGTTTGGATCCATAAGTTATTTTCATCTTTAACATGTTTCAACCTTGCATATCCATTTTTTAAAACATGCTTAGAAAAATCTCTGTCTTATAAAATTCCTAGCTATTAGCGTCGAACTGGTGGCATTTCCCAAACTTGGATTACAAAACTTTTGTGTTCATTTGGGGTCTGTGAATAAATTTTCTTTACTTACATTTGTTATTGCTTTAAATTCTTTCCATAATTAAACTCTAAAATTTTCATTTTGTTGTGATTTATTTGCCATTTATCTCTTTTTTTGCTTACGAGATGAAGGGAAAGTGAAAACTCAAGTTTTGATTTAAGAAAAAAGTATACATCTAAAATGCAAATGCACATTGCACAAATGTAGAGAGAGATAATTCCATAAAGTGTCTGTAATTTTTAGGGATTGCAAACTCTTTTTAGATTTTATATATCAGGTTCTGCAATCGTCGGGAAAAGGGGGAGGCGAGGGATTTTTAACTGAGTGTTGACTCCCAATCCATAAGTCAATCCTTACAAAAATATAGCCCTTTACGCATGTTAAATCATTTTCCAATCATCAATTCCTTACAAAAATATAGGCCGTTACGCAGGATAATGGCTGGTTTTACTCGGGTAAATATCCCAGTGCACGTTCACTTGGGAATTTAATGTTATTCTCTTTAAAATGTTTTGATCCATTGGTCATTTCTATCTTTAACGTGTTTCAAGCATGCATATCCATTTTTAAAAATGAGTAGAAAAATCTCTTTCTAGTAAAATTCCGAGCTATTAGGGTTCAACTAGTGGAATTTACCAAACTTGGATAACAAAATTTTTGTGTTCATTTGTGGTGTGTGAATAAATTTTCTTTAATTACATTTGTTATTGCTTTAAATTCTTTCCATACATAAACTCTAAAATTTTCATTTAGTGGTGATCTATTTGCCTTTTATGTCTATTTTTTTTTTACAAGATGACGGGAAAGTGAAACCCAAGTTTTGATTTAAGAAAAAAGTATACATCTAAAATAGAAATGCACAATGTGCAAATGTATACAAAGATAATTTCAAAAAAGTGTCTGTAATTTTTTGGTATTCTAAATTATTTTTAGTTTTTTTATATCAGGTTCTGCAATCGTCGAGAAAAGGGGGAGGCGGGGGAATTTTAATTGAGTGTCGACTCCCAATCCATAAGTCATTCCTTTAAAAAATATAGCCCATTATGCATGATAAATCACTTTACAACATCTATGATCGTTAGGTCAGCTTTTTTTAAATGGGCAAAATAATGGCTTGTTTGACTCAGGTAAATATCCCATCACACGTTCACTTGGGAATTTAAAGTTATTCACTTTAAATAGTTTGGATCCATAGGTCATTTGTATCTTTAACATGTTTCAAGCATGCATATCCATTTTTAAAAGCATGTGTAGAAAAATCTCTTTCTTATAAAATTCCGAGCAATTAGGGGTGAACTAGTGGAATTTCCCAAACCTGGATAACAAAACTTTTGTGTTCATTTGTGGTTTGTGGATAAATTTTCTTTACTTAAATTTTTTATTACTCTAAATTCTTGCCATACATAAACTCTGAAATTTTCATTTTTTTGTGATCTATTTGCCTTTTATCTCTTTTTTTGTTTACGAGATGAAGGGAAAGTGAAAACTCGAGTTTTGATTTAAGAAAAAAGTACACATCTAAAATGGAAATGCACAATGCAAAAATGTAGAGAGAGTTAATTCCAAAAAGTGTCTGTAATTTTTAGAGATTGTAAAATCTTTTTATTTTTTATATATCAGGTTCTGCAATCGTAGGGAAAAGGGGGAGGCGGGGAATTTTCAATTGAGTGTTGACTCCCAATGCATAATTCATTCCTTACAAAAATATAGCCAGTTACGCTTGATAAATCACTTTACAGTCATCTATGATCGTTAGGTCAGTTTTTTGTAAATTGCCAAAATAATGGCTTTGTTTGACTCGAGTAAATATCCCACAAAATGTTCACTTGGGAATTTATTTTTATTCTCTTTAAAAGGTTTGGATCCATAGTTCATTTGCATCTTTAACATGTTTCAAGGTTGCATATCGATGTTTTTAAAACATTGGTAGAAAAATCTCTTTTTTATAAAATTCCGAGTTATTAGGGTTGAAGTAGAGGAATTTCCTAAACTTGGATAACAAAATTGTTCTGTTCATTTGTGGGATGTGATTAAATTTTCTTTACTTAAATTTTTTATTGCTTTAAATTCTTTCCATACATAAACTCTAAAATTTCATTTTGTTGTGATCTATTTGCCTTTTATCTTTTTTTTCTTTTACGAGGTGAAAACTCAAGTTTTGATTTAAGAAAAAATATACATCTAAAATGGAAATACACAATGCACAAATGTAGAGAGAGATCTTTCCAAAAAGTTTCTGTAATTTTTAGGGATTGTAAACTCTTTTTAGTTTTTATATATCAGGTTCTGCAAACGTCGGGAAAAGGGGGAGACGGGGGATTTTTAACTGAGTTTTGACTCCCAATCCGTAAGTCATTCCTTAAAAAAATATAGCCCGTTACTCATGATAAATCTCTTTAAAATCATCTATGATTGTTAGGTCAACTTTTTGTAAATAGGCAAAATAAGGGCTTGTTTGACTCTAGTAAATATCCCACCGCTCATTCATTTGGGACTTTAATTTTATTCTCTTTAAAAAGTTTGGATCCATAGGTTATTTGAATCTTTAACATGTTTCAAGCATGCAAATCCATTTTTTAAAACATGTGTCGAAAAATATCTTTCTTATAAAATTCGGAGCAGTTAGGGTTGAACTAGTGGAATTTCCCTAAACTTGGATAACAGAACTTTTGTGTTCTTTTGTGGGGTGTGAGTAAATTTTCTTTACTTACATTTGTTATTGCTTTAAATTCTTTTCATACATAAACTCTAAAATTTTCATTTTGTTGTGATATATATTGCCTTTTATCTCTTTTTTTTTTCACGAGATGAAGGGAAAGTAAAAACTCAAGTTTTGATTTATGAAAAACGTATACATCTAAAATGTAAATGCAGAAAGAAAAAATGTAGAGAGAGATAATTCCAAAAAGTGTCTGTAATTTTTAGGGATTGTAAACTCTTTTTACGTTTTATGTATTAGGTTCTGCAATACTCGGGAAAAAGGGGATGTAGGGTATTTTTAACCAAGTGTTGACTCCCAATCGATAAGTCATTCCTTACAAAAATATAGCCCGTTACGCATCATAACTCACTTTACAGTCATCTATGATCGTTAGGTCAACTTTTGTAAATGGGCGAAAGATTGGTTTGTTTTACTCGAGTAAATATCCCACCGCACGTTCACTTGGCAATTTATGTTGTTCTCTTTAAAATGTTTGGATCCATAGGTCATTTTCATATTTACCATGTTCGAAGCTTGCATATCCATTTTTTAAAACATGTGTAGAAATATCTCTTTCTTTTAAAATTGTGAACTCTAGAGTTGTACTAGTGGAATTTCCCAAACATGGATAACAAAACTTTTGTGTACATCTGTGGTGTGAGAATAAATTTTCTTTACTTACATTTGTTATTGCTTTAAATTCTTTCCATACATAAAGGCTAAATTTTTTTTTTATTGTGATCTATTTAGCTTTTATCTCCTTTTTTGTTTACCAAAGGGAAAGTGAAAACTCAAGTTTTGATTTAAGAAAAAAGTATACATCTAAAATGTAAATGCTCAATGCACAATGCACAAAGGTAGAGAGAGATAATTGCCAAAAGTGTTAGTAATTTTAAGGGATTTTAAACTCTTTTTATGTTTTATATATCAGGTTTTGTAATCATCGAGAAAAGGGGGAGGCGGGGGATTTTTAAATAAGTGTTGACTCCCAATCCATAAGTCATTCCTTACAAAAATATAGCTCGTTACGCATGAAAAATCACTTTACAGTCATCTATGATCATTATGTCAGCTTTTTGTAAATGGGAAAAATAATGGCTTTTTTTACTCAGTTAAATATCCCACCTCACTTTCATTTTTGAATTTAAAGTTATTCTCTTTAAAAGATTTGGATCCATAGGTCATTTGAATCTTTAACCTGTTTCAAGCACGCATCTCCATTTTTTAAATAATTTGTAGAAAAATCTCTTTCTTCTAAAATTTTGAGTTATTAGGGTTGAACTAGCGGTTTTTCCCAAACTTGGATGACTAAAATTTTGATTCATTTGTGGTGTGTAAATCAATTTTTTTTCTTACATTTGTTATACCTTTATATTCTTTCCACACATAAACTCTAAAATTTTTATTTTGTTGTGATCTATTTGCCTTTTATCTCGTTTACGTGATGATGGGAAAGTGAAAACTCAAGTTTATATTTAAGAAAAAATTAAACATCTAAAATTTAAATGCCCAATACACATATGTAGAGAGTGATAATTCCAAAAAGTGTCTGTAATTTTTAAGGATTGTAAACTCTTTTTAGTTTTTGTATATCAGGTTCTGCAATCGTTGGGAAAAGGGAGGGGGGGGGGGGGGGGGGGGGGGGGGGTGTGGTTTAACTGAGTGTTGACTCCCTATCCATAAGTCATTCCTTACAAAAATATAGCCCGTTATGCATGATAAATCACATTACAATCATCTATGATCGTTAGGTCAGTTTTTGTAAATGGGCAAAATAATGGCTTGTTTGACTCAGGTAAATATCCCACCGCACGTTCACTTGAAAATTTATTGTTATTCTCTTTAAAAGGTTTGGATCCAGAGGTCATTTGCATCTTTAACATGTTTCAAGCAAGCTTATCCATTTTTTAAAACATGTGTAGAAAAATTTCTTTCTTATAAAATTCCGAGCTGTTTGGGTTGAACAAGTGGAATTTCCGAAAACATGGATAACAAATTTTTTTTTTCATTTGTGGTCTGTGAATAGATTTTTATTTACTTACATTTTTTATTGCTTTAAATTCTTTCCATACATAAACTCTAAAATTTTCATTTTGATGTGATGTATTTGCCTTTTATCTCCTTTTTTGATTATGAGATGAAGGGAAAGTGAAAACTCAAGTTTTGATTTCAGAAAAAATGTTACAACTAAAATTGAAATGCACAATGCACAAATTTAGAGAGAGATAATTCGAAAAATGTTTTTGTAATTTTTAGGGATTGTAAACACTTTTTAGTTTTTATATATTAGGTTCTACAATCGTCAGGAAAAGGGAGAGGCAAGGGATTTTTAACTGAGTGTTGACTCCCAATCCATAAGTCATTCCTTAGAAAAATATAGCGCGTTATACATGGTAAATCACTTTACAATCTTCAATGATCGTTAGGTCAGCTTTTTGTAAGTGGGGCATTATAATGGCTTGTTTGACACGAGTAAATATCCCACCGCACGTTCACTTGGGAATTTAATGTTATTCTCTTTCTAAGGTATGGATCCATAGGTCATTTTCATTTTTAACATGTTTCAAGCAAGCATATCCATTTTTTAAAACATGTGTAGAAAAATCTCTTTCTTATAAAATTCCGAGCTATTAGGGTTGAACCTGTGGAATTTCCCAAACTTGGATAAAAAAACCTTTGTGTAGATTTGTGGTGTGTGAATAAATTTTCTTTACTTACATTTTTTATTGCTTTAAATTATTTCCATACATAAACTCTAAAATTTTCATTTTGTTGTGATCTATTTGGTTTTTATCTCTTTTTTTGTTTACAAGATGAAGAGGAAGTGAAAACTCAAGTTTTGATTTAAGAAAAAAGAATATATCTAGAATTTAAATGCACAGTGCACAAATGTAGAGAGAGATAATTCTCAAATGTGTCAGTAATTTTTAGGGATTGTAAACTCTATTAGATTCTGCAATTGTCGGGAAAAGGGGGAGGCAGGGGATTTTTAACCGAGTGTTGACTCCCAATCGATAAGTCATTCCTTAAAAAAATATAACCCGTTACTCATGATAAATCACTTTACAGTGACCTATGATCGTTAGGTCAGCTTTTTGTAAATGGAAAAATTAATGGCTTGTTTGACTCGGGAAAATATCCCACCGCACGTTCACTCGTGAATTTAATGTTATTCTCTTTAAAAGGTTTGGATCCATAGGTCATTTGAATCTTTAACATGTTTCAAGCTTGCTCATCCATTTTTTAAATCATTTATAGAAAAATCTCTTTCTTATAAAATTCCGTGCTGTTAGGGTTGAACTAGTGGAATTTCCCAACACTTGGATAACAAAACTTTTATTTTCATTTGTGGTGTGTGAATAAATTTTCTTTACTTACATTTGTTATTTCTTTAAATTCTTTCTATATATAAACTCTAAAAATTTTATTTTGTTGTAATCTATTTTGGTTTTATCTCTTTTTTTTTTTGTTTACGAGATGAAGGGGAAGTGAAAACTCTAGTTTTGATTTAAGAAAAAAGTATAGTTTTAAAATTTAAAAGCACAATGCACAAATGTAGAGAGAGATTATTCCAAAAAGTGTCTCTAATTTTTAAGGATTGTAAACTTTTTTTTGTTTTTATATATCAGGTTCTGCAATAGTTGGGAAAAGGGGGAGGCGAGGGATTTTTAACTGAGTGTTGTCTCCCAATCTATAAGTCATTCTTTATAAAAATATAGCCCGCTAAGAATGATAAATCACTTTACAATTATCTTTGACCGTTAGGTCAGTTTTTTGTAAAAGGGCAAAATAATAGCTTGTTGGACTCAGGTAAGTATTCCACCGCACGTTCACTTGAGAATTAAATGTTATTCTCTTTAAAAGGTTTGGATCCGTAGGTCATTTCCATCTTTTACATGTTTCAAGCTTGCATATCCATTTTTTTAAAAATGTGAAGAAAAATCTCTTTTTTATAAAATTCCGCGCTATTAAGGTTGAACTAGTGGAATTTCCCAAACTTGGATAACAAAACTTTTGTGTACATTTGTGGTGTGTAAATAAATTTTATTTACTAACATTTTTTATTGCTTTAAATTCTTTCTGTACATAAACTCTAAAATTTTCATTGGTTGTGATCTAATAGCCTTTTATCTCTTTTTTTGTTTACAAGATGATGGGGAAGTGAAAACTCTTGATTTAAGAAAAAAATATACATCTAAAATTTAAATCCACAATGCACAAATGTAGAAAGAGATAATTCCAAAAAGTGTCTATAATTTTTATATATCAAGTTCTACAATCATCGGGAAAAGGTGGAGGCGGAGAATTTCTAACTGAGTGTTGACTCCCAATCCATAAGTCATTCCTTACAAAAATTTATCCCTTTATGCATGATAAATCACTTTACAATCATCTATGATCGTAAGGTCAACTTTTTGTAAATGGGCAAAATAATGGCTTGTTTGACTCGGGTAAATTTCCCACAGCACGTTCACATGGGTATTTAATGTTATTCTCTTTAAAAGGTTTTGATCCAAAGGTCATTTGCATCTTTAACAAGTTTCAAGCATGCATATCAATATTTTAAAACATGGGTAGAAAAATCTCTATCTTATTAAATTTTTAGCTATTAGGGTTGAACTAGTGGAATTTCCCAAAATTGGATAACAAATTTTTTTTGTCCATTTGTGGTGTGGGGATAAATTTTCTTACCATACATAAACTCTAAAATTTTTATTTTGTTGTCATCTATGTGCCTTTTTTTTTTTTTTTTTTTTTTTTGCTGACGAGAAGAAGGGAAAGTGACAACCCTAGTTTATATTTAAGAAAAAAGTATACATCTAAAATGGAAATGCACAATGCAGAAATGTAGAGAGAGATAAATTCCAAAAATTGTCTGTAATTTTTAGGGATTGAAAAATCTTTTTAGATTTTATATATCAGGTTCTACAATCATCGAGAAAAGGGGGAGTTGGGGGATTTTTAACAGAGTGTTGACTCCCAATCCATAAGTCACTCCTTACAAAAATATAGCCCGTTAGGCATGACAAATCACTTTCCATTCATCTATGATTATTAGGACAACTTTTTCTAAATGGGCAAACTAATGGCTTGTTTGACTCGGGAATTTAATGTTATTCTCTTTAAAAGGTTTGGGTCCAGAGGTCATTTGCTTCTTAAACATGTTTCAAGCACGCATAACCATTTTTTAAAACATGTGTGGAAAAATATCTTTCTTATAAAATTTCGATCTATTAGGGTTGAACTACTGGAATTTCCCAAACTTGGATAACAAAATTTTGTGTACATTTTTGGTGTGTGATTATATCTTCTTTACTTACATTTGTGATTGCTTTAAATTTTTTCCATACATAAACTCTAAAATTTTCATTTTTGTTGTGATCTATTTGGCGTTTATCTCTTTTTTTTACGAGATTATGGGGAAGTGAAAACTCAATTTTTGATTTAAGAAAAAAGTCTATATCTAAAATGTAAATGCACAATGCAAAAATGTAGAGAGAGATAATTCTAAAAAGTGTCTGTACTTTTAAGAGATTGTAAACTATTTTTAGTTTTTATATATCAGGTTCTGCAATTGTCTGGAAAAGGAGGGGGGGGGGGGGGGGGGGGGGGGGGGGGTATTTCTAACTTAGTGTTGACTCCCAATCCAAAAGTCATTCCTTAGAAAAATTAAGCCCATTACGCATCATAAATCACTTTACAATCATCTATGATCGTTAAGTCAATTTTTTGTAAATGGGCAAAATAATGGCTTGTTTGACTCAGGTAAATATCCCACCCCACGTTCACTTGGGAATTTAATCTTATTCTCTTTAAAAGGTTTGGATCCATAGGTCATTTGCATCTTTAATATATTTCAAGCAAGCATATCCATTTTTTAAAACAAGTGAAGAAAAATCTCTTACTTATAAAATTCCGAGCTATTAGGGTTGAACTAGTGGAATTTCCAAAACTTGGTTAACAAAACTTTTGTGTAAATTTCTGGTGTTTCAATAAATTTTATTTACTTACATTTTTTATTTCTTTAAATTCTTTCCATATATAAACTCTAAAATTTTCCTTTTGTTGTGTTTAATTTGCCTTTTATATCTTGTTTTGTTTACAAGATGATGGGGAAGTGAAAACTCAAGTTTTGATTTAAACATCTAAATGCACAATGCACAAATGTAGAGAGATATAATTCCAAATAGTATCTGTAATTTTTAGGGATTGTAAACTCTTTTTAGTTTTTACATATCAGGTTCTGCAATCGTTGAGAAAAGGGGAGGCGGGGAATTTTTAACTGAGTGTTGACTCCCAATTCAAAAGTCATTTCTTAAAAAAATATAGTTTGTTACACATGATAAATCACTTTACAATAATATATGATCGTTAGGTAAAATTTTTTTAAATGGGGAAAATAATAGTTTGTTTGACTCGGGTAAATATCCCAATGCACGTTCACTTGGGAATTTAATGTTATTCCCTTTAAAAGCTTTGGATCCATAGGTCATTTGCATCCTTAACATGTTTCAAGCTTGCAAATCCATTTTTTGAAACATGTGTAGAAAAATATCTTTCTTATAAAATTCCGAGCTATTAGGGTTGAACTAGTGGAATTTCCAAAACTTGGAAAAAAAAATATTTTGTGTACATTTGTGGTGAGTGAATAAATTCTTTACTTACATTTGTTATTGCTTTAAATTCTTTCCATACACAAAACTCTAAAATTTTTCATTTGTTATTGCTTTAAATTCTTTTCATACACAAAACTCTAAAATTTTCTTTTTGTTGTGATCTATTTGCATTTAATCTCTTTTTTTGTTTACGCGATGAAGGGGAAGTGAAAACTCATGTTTTGATTTAAGAAAAAAGTATGCATCTTAAACGGAAATGCACAATGCAAAAATATAGAGAGAGATAATTCCAAAAAGTGTCTATAAGTTTTAGGGATTGTAAACTCTTATTATTTTTTATATATTAGGTTCTACAATAATCGGGAAAAGGGGGAGGCGAAGGATTTTTAACTGAGCGTTAACTCCCAATCCATACGTCATTCCTTACATTTTTTATTGCGTTATTTTCTTTCCATACATAAACTCTAAAATTTTCATTATGTTGTGATCAATTTGCTTTTTATCTCATTTTTTGTTTACGAGATAAAGGGAAAGTTAAAACTTATGTTTTGATTTAAGAAAAAAGTATACAAATAAAAAGGAAGTGCACAATGAAAAAATGTACATGGAGATAATTCCAAAAAACGTTAGTAATTTTTAGGGATAGTAAACTGTTTTTAGTTTTGATATATATCAGGTTTTGCAATCGTCGGGAAAAGGCGGAGGCGGGGTTTTTAACTGAGTGTCGACTCCAAATCCATAAGTCATTCCTAACAAAAATATTGCCTGTTACAAAATATAAATTACTTTACAATCATCTATGATCGTTAGGTCAACTTATTGTAAATGAGACAAATAGTGGCTTGTTTGACTCAGGAAAATATCCCACCGCACGTTCACTTGAGAATTTAATGTTATTCACTTTAAATGATATGGATCCATAGGTCATTTGCATATTTAACATGTTTCAAACATGTATATCCATTTTTTAAAACATGTGTAGAAAAATCTCTTTCTTATAAAATTCCAAGCTATTAGGGTTGAACTAGTGAAATTTCCCAAACTAGGATAACAAAACTTTTATGTTCATTTGTGTTGTGTGAATAAATTTACTTTACTTACATTTTTTATTTCTTTAAATTCTTTCCATACATAAAATCTAAAAATTTCATTTTGTTGTGATCTAGTTTTCCCTTTTATCTCTTTTTTTGTTACGAAGGGATAGTGAAAACTCAAGTTTTGATTTAAGAAAAAAACTATACAGCTAAAATGGAAATGCACAATGCACAAATGTAGAGAGAGATAATTCCAAAATGTGTCTGTAATTTTTAGGGATTGTTAACTCTTTTTAGTTTTTTATCAGGTTTTGTAATCGTAGGGAAAAGGGGGAGGCGGGGGATTTTTAACTAAAGTGTTGGCTCCCAATCCATATGTCATTCCTTACAAAACTTTAGCCCGTTACGCATGATTAATCACTTTACAATCATGTATGATCGTTAGGTCAGCTTTTTGTAAATGAGCAAAATAATGGCTTGTTTGAGTCGGGTAAATATCCCACCTCACGTTCACTTGAGAATTTATGGTTATTCTCTTTAAAAGGTTTGGATCCAAAGGTCATTTGCATCTTTATCATGTTTCAAGCATGCATATCCATTTTTTAAAACATGTGTAGAAAAATCTCTTTCTTATAAAATTCCAAGTTATTTGGGTTGAACTAGTGGAATTTCCCAAACTTGGATAACAAAACATTTGTGTTCATTTGTGTGTGTGAATAAATTTTATTTACTTAAATTTTTTATTGCTTTAAATTCTTTCCATACATAAACTCGAAAATTTGCATGTTGTTGTGATCTATTTGCCTTTTATCTCATGTTTGGTTTAATGGATGAAGGGAAAGTGAAAACTCAAGCTTTGATTTAAGAAAATAGTATACATCTAAAATGGAAATACAGAATGCAGAAATGTAGAGAGAGATAATTCCAAAAAGTGTTTGTAATTTTTACCGCACATTCACTTGGGAATTTAATGTTATTCTATTTGAAATATTTGGATCCATTGGTCATTTGCATCTTTAACATGTTTCTAACATGCATATTTATTTTTTAAAACATGTGCAGAAAAATCTTTTTTTCTTATAAAATTCCAAGCTATTAGGGTTGAACTAGTGGAATATCACAAGCTTGGATAACAAAACTTTTGTGTTCATTTGTGGTGTGCAAATAAATTTTCTTTACTAACATTTCTTATTTCTTTAAATTATTTCCATACATAGACTCTAAAATTTTCATTTTGTTGTGAACTATTTGCCTTTTTTTTTTTTTTTTTTTTTAACGAGATGAAGGGAAAGTGAAAACTCAAGTGTTTATTTAAGAAAAAGTACACATCTTAAAAGAAAATGCACAATGGACAAATGTAGAGAGAGATAATTCCAAAAAGTGTCTGTAATTTTTAGGGATTGTAATCTCTTTTTATTTTTTATATATTAAGTTCTGCAATCGTCGGGAAAAGGGGGAGGTAGGGGATTTTTAACTGAGTGTTGACTCCCAATCCATAAGTCATTTCTTACAAAAATATGGCCCATTACGCATGATAAATCACTTACAATCATCTATGATGGTTCGGTCAACTTTGTGTAAACGAGAAAAATAATGGTTTGTTTGACTCAGGTTCACTTGGGAATTTAATGTTATTCTCTTTAAAAGGTTTGGACCCAAAGGTCATTTGCAGCTTTAACATGTTTCAAGCATGCATATCCTTTTTTGTAAATCTCTTTCTTATCAAATTCCGAGCTATTAGAGTTGAACTAGTGGAATTTTCCAAACTTGGATAACAAAAATTGTGTGTTCATTTTAGGTTTGTGAATAAATTTTCCTTACTTACTTTTGTCAATTCTTTAAATTTTTCCATACATTAACTCTAAAATTTTCATTTTGTTGTGATCTGTTTGCCTTTTCTCTCTTTTTTTTTCACAAGATGAAGGGAAATTGAAAACTCAAGTTTTGATTTAAGAAAAAAGTATACATCTAAAATAGAAATGCACAATGCACAAATTTGGAGAGAGATAATTCCAAAAAGTGTCAGTATTTTTTAGAGATTGTAAACTGTTTTTAGTTTTTTTATATCTGGTTTTGCAATCGTTGGGAAAAGGGAAAGATGAGGGATATTTAACTGAGTGTTGACTCCCAATCCATAAGTCATTCCTTAAAAAAATATAGCCCGTTACACGTGATAAATCACTTTACAATCATCCTTGATCGTTCTGTCTACTTTTTGCAAATGGGAAAAATAATGACTTGTTTGACTCAGGTAAATATCCCACCGCACGTTCGCTAGGGAATTTAGTGTTATTTTTTTTAAAAGGTTTGGATCGTTAGGTAATTTTCTTCTTAAACATGTTTCAAGAATGTATATCCATTTTTTAAAACAGGTGTCGAAAAATCTCTTTCTTCTAAAATTTTGAGCTATTAGGGTTGAACAAGTGGAATTTCCCAAACTTGGATAACAAAACTTTTGGGTTCAGTTGTGCTGTGTGAATAAATTTTCTTTACTTACATTAATTATTGCTTTAAATTCTTTCCTTACATAAACTTTAAAATTTTTATTTTGTTGTGATCTATTTGCCTTTTCTCTCTTTTTTTTTAAGAGATGAAGGGAAAGTGAAAACTCAAGTTTTTATTTAAGAAAAAAGTATATATCTAAAATGGAAATGCCCAATTCACAAATGTAGAGAGAGATAATTCTAAAAAGTTTCAGTAATTTTTAGGGATTTTAAACTCTTTTTAGTTTTTTTATATCAGGTTCTGCAATCGTCGGGAAAAGGGGGAGGTGGGGGATTTTTTACTGAGAGTTCACACCCAATCCAATAGTCATTCCCTACAAAAATATAGCCCATTATACATGATAAATCACTTTACAATCATCTACTATCGTTATGTCATCTTATTTTAAATGGGCAAAATAATGGATTGTTTGAGTCGGGTAAATATCCTACCGCACATGCACTTGCGAATTTAAAGTTATTCTCTTTAAAAGGATTGGATCCATTGGTCATTTTCTTGTTTAACATGTTTCCAGCATGCATATCCATTTTTTAAAACATGTGTTGAAAATTCTCTTTCTTATAAAATTCCGAGCTATTAGGGTTGAACTAGTAGAATTTCCCAAACTTAGGTAACAAAACTTTTGTGTTCATTTGTTATTGCTTTAAATTTTTTCTATACATAAACTCTAAAATTTTCATTTTTTTGTGATCTATTTGCCTTTTATATCTTTTTTTGTTTATGAGATGAAGGGAAAGTGAAAACTCAAGCTCTGATTTAAGAAAAAAGTATACACCTAAAACGGAAATGCACAATACACAAATGTTGGGATAGATAATTCCAACAAGTGTCTGTAATTTTTAGGGATTGTAAACTCTTTTTAGTTTTTATATTTCAGGTACTGCAATCATCGGGAAAAGGGGGAGGCGGAGGATTTTTAACTGAGTGTTGACTCCCAATCTATTAGTCATTCCTCACAAAAATAAAGCCCGTTACACATGATAAATCACTTTACAATCATATATGATCATTAGGTCAGCTTTTTTTAAATGGGCAAAATAATGGTTTATTTGACTCGGGTAAATATCCCACCGCACGTTCACTTGGGAATTTGTTGTTATTCTCTTTAAAAGGTTTGGATCCGTAGGTCACTCGCATCTTTAACATGTTTCAAGCATGCATATCCATTTTTTAAAACATGAGTAGAAAAATCAGTTCCTTATAAATCTCTGAGCTATTAGGGTTCAACTAGTGGAATTTCCCAAACTTGGATAACAAAACTTTTGTGTTCTTTTGTGGTGTGTGAAAAAATTTTCTTTACTAACTTTTGTTATTGCTTTAAATTCATGCAATACATAAACTCTAAAATTTTCTTTTTGTAGTGATATATTTTCCTTTTTTCTAATTTTTTTTTACAAGATGAAGGGAAAGTGAAAACTCAAGTTTTGATTGAAGAAAAACGTATACATCTTAAATGAAAATGCACAATGCACAAATGTAGAGAGAGATAATTCCAAAAAGTGTCTGTAATTTTTAGAGATTGTAAACTCTTTTTATTTTTTATATATCTGGTTTTGCAATCGTTGGGAAAAGGGGGAGGCGTGGGATTTTTAACTGAGTGTTGACTCCTAATCCATAAGTCATTCCTTACAAAAAATATAGCCCGTTACGCATGATAAATCAAATACAATCACCCACGACCGTTTGGTCAACTTTTTGGAAATTGGAAATATAATGCCTTGTTTGACTCGGGTAAAAATCCCACCGCACGTTCACTTGGGAATTTAATGTTATTCTCTTTAAAATGTTTGGATCCATAGCTCATTTGCATCTTTAACATCTTTCAAGCATCCATAACCATTTTTAAAAACATGTGTAGAAAAATCTCTTTCTTATAAAATTCCAAGCAATTATGGTTGAACTAGTGGAATTTCCCTAATTTGGATAACAAAAATTTTGTGTTCATTTTAACTTTGTGAATAAATTTTCTTTAGTTACATTTGTATTGCTTGAAATTCTTGTCTTACAAAAAATCTAAAATTTTCAATTTGTTCTAATCTATTTTCCTTTTCTTTCTCTTTTTTTTTATGAGAAGAAGGGAAAGTGAAAAATCAAGTTTTTATTTAAGAAAAAAGTATAAATCTAAAATAGAAATGCACAATTAAAAATGTAGAGTGAGATAATTCCAAAAAGTGTGTGTAGTTTTTTAGGGATTGTAAACTCTTTATACTTTTTTTATATCTGGTTCTGCAATCGTCAAAAAAGGGGGAGGCGGGGGATTTTTAACTGATTGTTGAGACCCAATCCATAAGTCATTCCTTAAAAAAATATAGCCCATTACGCATGATAAATCACTTTACAATCATCTTTCATCGTGATGCCAACTTTTTGTAAACGGGAAAAATAATTGCTTGTTTGACTCGAGTACATATCCCACCGCACGTTCACTTGGGAATTTAATGTTATTCTTTTTAAAAGGTTTGGATCCATAGGTCATTTGCATCTTAAACATGTTTCAAGCATGCATTTCCATTTTTTAAAACATGTGTAGAAAAATCTCTTTCTTATAAAATTCCAAGCTATTAGGGTTGAACTAGTGGAATTTTCCAAACTTAGATAACTATAATTTTGTGTTAATTTGTGGTGTGTGAATAAATTTTCTTCACTTAAATTTTTTATTGCTTTAAATTCTTTCCATCCATAAACTCTAAAAAATTTATTTTGTTGTGATCTATTTGCCTCTTATCTCTTTTTGTATTTACGAGATGAAGGAAAAGTGAAAACTCATGTTTTGATTTAATAAAAAAGTTTACATTAAAATAGAAATGCACAATGCTTAAATGTAGAGAGAGATAATTCAAAAAAGTGTCTGTACTTTTTGGGGATTGTAAACTTTTTCTAGTTTTTTTTTATCAGGTTCTGCAATCGTCGGGAAAAGGGGAAGGCGGGGGATTTTTAACTGAGTGTTGACACCCAATCAATCAGTTATTCCTTACCAAAATATAGCCTATTACGCATGATAAATCACTTTACAATCACGTACGATCGTTATGTCATCTTTTTGTAAATGGGCAATATAATGTCTTGATTGACTCGGATAAATATCCACCACACGTTCATTTGCGAATTTAATGTTAATCTCTTTAAAAGGTTTGGATCCATAGGTCATTTTGATTTATAACATGTGTCAAGCATGCATATCCATTTTTTAAAACTTGTGTAGAAAAATCTCTTTCTTATAAAATTCTGAGCTATTAGGGTTGAACTAGTGGAATTTCCCAAACTTGGATAACAAAACTTTTGAGTTAATTTCTAGTGTGTGAATAAATTTTTCTTTACTTACATTTTTTATCGCTTTAACTTCTTTCCATACGTAAACTCTAAAATTTTCATTTTGTTGTGATCTATTTGCCTTTTATATATTTTTCTGTATACGAGATGAAAAGAAAGTAAAAACACAAGTTTTGAATTAAGAAAAAAGTATACATCTAAAATGAAAATACACTATACAAAAAAGTAAAGAGAGATAATTCCAAAAAGAGCCTATAATTTTTCGGGATTGTAAACTCGTTTTAGCTTTTTACATTTCAGGTTTTGCAATCGTCGAAAAAAGGGGGAGGCGGTGGATTTTTAACTGAGTGTTGACTCCCAGTCCATAAGTCACTCCTTACAAAAATATAGCTTGTTGCGTATGATAAATCACTTTAAGATCATATATGATCGTTAGGTCAACTTTTTGTAAATGGGCAAACTACTGGCTTGTTTGACTAGAGTAAATATCCCACCGAACGTTCACTTGGGAATTTAATGTTATTCTCTTTAAAAGGTTTGGATCCATAGGTCATTTGCATCTTTATCGTGTTTCAAGCATGCATATCCATTTTTTAAAACATGTGTAGAAAAATCTCTTTCTTATAAAATTCAGATCTATTAGGGTTGAACTAGTGGAATTTCCAAAACTGGATAACAAAACTTTTGTGTTCATTTTTGGTGAGTGAATAAATTTTCTTTACTTACATTCGTTATTGCTTTAAATTATTTCATTACATAAACTCTAAAATTTTCATTTTGTTGTGATCTATTTGCCTTTTTTCTCTTTTTTATTTTACGAGATGAAGGGAAAGTGAAAACTCAAGTTTTGATTTTAGAAAAAAGTATACATCAAAAATGGAAATTCATAATGTACAAAAGTTGAGAAAGATAATTCCAAAAAGTGTCTGTAATTTTTCGGAATTGCAATCTCTTTTTGTTTTTATATATTCGGTTCTGCAGTCGTCGCCAAAAATTGGAGGCAGGGGATTTTTAACTAAGTACTGACTCCAAATCCATAAGTCATTCCTGGCAAAAATATGGCCCGGTACGCATGATAAATCAGTTTGCAATCATCTATGATCGTTAGGTCAGCTCTTTGTAAATGGGAAAAATATTGGCTTGTTTAACTCGGGTAAATATCCCACTGCATTTTCACTTGCGAATTTAATGTTCTTCTGTTTAAAAGGTTTGGATCCATAGGTCATTTTCATGTTTAACAAGTTTCCAGCATGCATATCCATTTTTTAAAACAGGTGTAGAAAAATCTCTTTCTTATAAAATTCTGAGCTATTAGGGTAAAGTAGTGAAATTTTTGAAACTTGGATTAAAAAACTTTTGTGTTCATTTGTGGTGTATGAATAAATTATCTTTACTTACATTTGTTATTGCTTTAAATTCTTTCCATACATAAACTCTAAAATTTTTATTTTGTTGTGATCTATTTGCCTTTAATCTCTTTTTTTGTTAACGAGATGAAGGGAAAGTGAAAACTCAAGTTCTGATTTAAGAAAAAAGTATACATCTAAAATGGAAATGCACAATACACAAATGTAGAGAGAGATAATACCAAAAAAGTGTCTGTAATTTTTAGGGATTTTAAACTCATTTTAGTTTTTATATTTCAAGTACTGCAATCATCGGGAAAAGGGGGAGGCGGAGAATTTTTAACTGAGTTTTGACTCTCAATCTATAAGTCATTCCTTAAAAAAATATAGCCCATTATGCAAGATAAATCATTTTAAAATCATCTATGATCGTTAGGTCAACTTTTTGTAAACCGGCGAAATAATGGTATGTTTTACTTGGGTAAATATCCCATCGCACGTTCACTTGGGAATTTAATGTTGTTCTCTTTAAAACGTTTGGATCCATAGGTCATTTGCATCTTTAACATATTTCAAGCATGCATATCCATTTTTTAAAACATGTGTAGAAAAATCTCTTTCTAATAAAATTCCGAGCTATTTTGATTTAACTAGTGGAATTTCCCAAAATTGGATAACAAAATTTTTGTGTTAATTTAAATTTTATTCACTTACATTTGTTAGTGCTTTAAATTCTTTCCATACATAAACTCTAAAATTTTCATTTGGTTGTGATTTATTTGCCTTTTATCTCTTTTTTTTGTTTACGAGATGAAGGGAAAGTGAAAACTCAAGTTTTTATTAAAGAAAAAAGCATACATCTAAAATGGAAATGCACAATGCCAAAATGTTGAGAGAAATAATTCTCAAAAGTGTCTTTAATTGTTAGGGATTGTGAACTCTTTTTAGTTTTTATATATAAGGTTCTGAAAACGTCGGGAAAAGGCAAAGGTGGGGGATTTTTAACTGAGTGTTGACTCCCAATCCATAAGTCATTCCTTAACATAATATAGCCCGTTATGCATGATAAATCACTTTACAATCATCTATGATCGTTAAGTCAGCTATTTGTAAATGGGCAAAATAATCACTTGTTTAACTCAGATAATTATCCAACCGCACGTTCACTTGGGAATTTAATGTTATTCTCATTAAAAGGTTTGGATCCATAGGTCATTTGCATCTTTAACATGTTTCAGGCATGCATATCCATTTTTTAAAACATGTGTAGAAAAATCTCTTTCTTATAAAATTCCGAGCTATAACGGTTGAACTAGTGGAATTTTCCTAAACTTAGATAACAAAACTTTTGTGTATATTTGTGGTATGTGAATAAATTTTATTTACTTACATTTGTCATTTCTTTAAATTCATTCAACACATCAGCTCTAAAATTTTCATTTTGTTGTGATCTATTTGCCCTTTATCTCTTTTTTGGTTTACGATATAAAGGTAAACTGAAAAATATAGTTTGATTTAAGAAAAAAGTATACATCTAAAATGGAAATGCACATTGCACAAATGTAGAGAGAGATAATTCAAAAAGGTGTCTATCATTTTTAGAGATTGTAAATTTTTTTTTTTATATATTAGTTTATGCGATCGTCAAGAAATGGGGGTGGCAGGGGATTTTTAACTAAGTATTGACTCCCAATCCATATGTCATTCCTTAAAAAAAATGGCCCTTTACGCATTATAAATTACTTTACAATCATCTATGATCGTTAGGTCAGCTTTTGTAAATGGGCAAAATAATGGCTTGTTTGACTCAGGTAAATATCCGATCGCAAAGTCCCTTCGGAATTTAATGTTATTCTGTTTAAAAGGTTTGGATCCAAAGGTATTTGCATCTTTAACACGTTTCAAGAATGCATATCCATTTTTTAAAACATGTGTAGAAAAATCTCTTTCTTATAACATTCCAAGCTATTAGAGTTGAACTAGTGGAATTTAGGGTGTAGGGTTTAGGGTTTAGGGTTTAGGGTCGATCAATTTTTGTGTTCATTTGTGGTGTGTCAATAAATTTTCGTTACTTACATTTTTATTGTTTTAATTCTTTCCATACATAAACTCTAAAATTTTAATTTTGTTGCGATCTATTTACCTTTTATCTCTTTTTTTTTTACGAGATGATGGGAAAGAGAAAACTCAAGTTTTGATTTAAGAAAAAAGTATTCAGCTAAAATTAAAATGGAGAAAGCACAAATGTAGAGAGATAATTCAAAAAGTGTCCATCATTTTTGGAAATTGTAAACTGTTTTTAGTTTTTATATATCAGGTTCTGCAATGGTCAGGAAAATGGGGAGGCAGGGGATTTTTAACTAAGTGTTGACTTTCCTTAAAAAAATATATCCCATTACACATGATAAATCACTTTACAATCATCTATGATCGTTATGTCAACTTTTTGTAAATGGGCAAAATAATGACTTGTTTGACTTCGGTAAAAATCACACTGCACGTTCACTTGGGAATTTAATGTTATTCTCTTTAAAATGTTTGGATCCATAGGTCATTTGCATTTTTAACATGTTTCAAGCATGCATATCCATTTTTTAAAACATGCGTAGAAAAATCTCTTTCTTATAAAATTTCGAGCTATTAGGGTTGAACTAGTAGAATTTCCCTAACTTGGATAAAAAACTTTTGTGTTAATTGTTGGTGTGTGAATAAATTTTATTTACATACATTAGTTATTGCTTTAAATTCTTTGTACACATAAACTCTAAATTTTCATTTTGTTGTGATCTATTTGCCTTTTATCTCTTTTTTTTATTTACGAGATGAAGCAAAAGTGAAAGCACATGTTTTGATTTAAGAAAAAAGTATACATCAATGCACAGTGCACAAACGTAGAGAGAGATAATTCAAAAAAGTGTCTCTAATTTTTAGGGATTGTAAACTCTTTCTAGTTTTTATTTATCAGGTTATGCAATCGTCGGGAAAAGGGTGAGGCGGGTGAATTTTAACTGAGTGTTGATTCCCAATCATTAAGTCATTCCTTAAAAAAATATACCCCGCTACGCAAGATAAATCACTTTACAATATTCTATGATTTTTAGGACAATTTTTGTAAATGGGAAAAATACTGGCTTGTTTGACTTGGGTAAATATCCCACCGCACGTTCACTTGGGAATTTAACATTATTCACTTTAAAAGATTTGGATCCATAGGTCATTCACAACTTTAACATGTTTCAAGCATGCATATCCATTTTTCAAAACATGGAAAGAAAAGACTCTTTCTTATAAAATTTCGAGCTTTTAGGATTGAACTAGTGGAATTTCCCAAACTTGGACAACAAAACTTATGTGTTCATTTGTGGTGTGTGAATAAATTTTCTTTACTTACATTTGTTATTGCTTTAAATTCTTTCCATAGATAAACTCTAAAATTTTCATTTTGTTGTGATCTATTTGCCTTTTATCTCTTTTTTTTTTTTTACGACATGAAGGGAAAGTGAAAACTCAATTTTTTATTTAAAAAAAAGTATACATCTAAAATGGAAATTAACAATGCACAAAAGTAGAGAGAGATAATTCCAAAAAGTGACTGTAAATTTTAGGGATTGAAAATTTTTTTTGTTTTTATATATTAGGTTCTGTAATTGTTGGAAAAAGGGGTGGCGGGGGATTTTTAACTGAGTGTGGACTCCCAATCCATAAGTCATTCCTTACAAAAATATAGCCCGTTACGCATGATAAATCACTTTACAATCATCTATGATCGTTAGCTCAACTTTTTGTAAATGGGCAAAATAAGGGCTTGTTTGACTAGGATAAATATCCCGCCACACGTTGACTTGGGAATTTAATATTATTCTCTTTAAAAGGTTTGGAATCATAGTTAATTTGCATCTTTAACAAGTTTCAAGCATGGATATCCATTTTTTAAAACATGCATTGAAAATTCTCTTTCTAATAAAATTTTGAGCTATTAGGGTTGAACTAGTGGAATTTCCCAAACTAGGATAGCAAAACTTTTGTGTTCATTTGTGGTGTGTGAATAAATTTTCTTTACTTACATTTGTTGTTGCTTTAAATTCTTCCCATACAAAAAGTCTAAAATTGTCATTTTGTTGTGATCTATTTGCCTTTTGTTTACGAGATGATGGGAAAGTGAAAATTCAAGTTTTGATATCAGAAAATAGTATCCATCTAAAATGGAAATGCACAATGCACAAATGTAGTGAGAGATAATTCCTAAAAGTGTCTATAATTTTTAGGGATTGTAAAGTCTTTTTAGCTTTTATATATCTAGTTCTGCAATCGTCGAGAAAAGGGGGTGGCGGGGGATTTTTAACCGAGTGTTGACTCCCAATACATAAGTCATTCCTTACAAAAATATTGCCCGTTACGCATGATAAATCACTTTACAATCATTTACAATCGTTTGGTCAGCTTTTTGTAAATGGGCAAAATAATGGCTTGTTTGACTAGGGTAAATATCCCACCGGACCTTCACATGGGAATTTAAGTTATTCTCTTTAAAAGGTTTGGATCCATAGGACATTTGCATCTTTAAAATGTTACAAGCAGGCATATCCGTTTTTTAAAAATTGCATATGTAAATCTATTTCTTATAAAATTTCGAGCTATTAGGGGGTAGCTTGTGGAATTTCCAAAACTTGGACAACAAAACTTTTGTGTTTATTTGTGGTGTGTGAATAAATTATCTTTACTTACATTTTTTATTGCTTTAAATTCTTTCCATACATAAACTCAAAAATTTTAATTTTGTTGTGATCTATTTGCTTTTTATCTCTTTTTTTTTGTTTATGAGGTGAAGGGAAAATGAAAACACAAGTTTTGATTTAAGGAAAAGGTTTGCATCTAAAATGAAAGTGCACAATGCACAAATGTAGAGAGAGATAATTCGAAAAAATGTCTATAATTTTTAGGGATTTTAAATTCATTTTAGTTTTTAATTTCAGGTTCAACAATCGTCAAGAAAAGGGGGAGGTGAGAGATTTTTAACTGAGTGTTGACTCCCAATCCATAACTCATTCTTTAAAAAAATATAGCCCATCGTGCATGATAAATCACTTGACAATCTTCTATGATCGTTAGGTCAGCTTTTGTAAATGGGCAAAATAATGGCTTATTAGACTCGGGTAAATATCTCACTGCACGTTCACTTGGGAATTTAATGTTAATCTCTTTAAAAGGTTTGGATCCATAGGTCATTTGAATCTTTAACATGTTCCAAGCATGTACATCCATTTTTTAAAACATGCGTAAAAAAATCTCTTTCTGATAAAATTCTGAGCTATTACGGTTGAACTAGTAGAATTTTCCAAACTTCGATAAGAAAATTTTTGTGTTCATTTGTAGTGTGTGAATAAATTTTCTTTAGATAAATTTTGATTGCTTGATATTCTTTCCTAAATTAAACTATAAAATTTTCTTTTTGTTGTATTCTATTTGCCTTTTATCAATTTTTTTGGTTACGAGATGAAGGTAAAGTGAAAACTCAAGTTTTGATTTAAGAAAATAATAAACATCAAAAATGGAAATGCACAATGCACAAATGTAGAGAGAGATAATTCGAAAAAGTGTCTGTAAGTTTTAGGGATTGTAATCTTTTTTTAGTTTTTATATATAAGGTTCTGCAATATGGGCAAAAGGGGGCGGTGGGGGATTTTTAACTCAGTGTTGACTTCCAATGCATAAGTCTTTCCTTACAAAAATCTTGCCCGTTATGCATGATAAATCACTTTACAATCATCTATGATCATTAGGTTAGCTTTTTGTAAATGGGCAAAATAATGGCTTGTTTGACTCGGGTAAAAATCCCACCGCACGTTCACTTGGGAATTTAATATTATTCTCTTTAAAAGGTTTGGATAAATAAGTCATTTGAATCATTAAAAAATTCCAAGCATGCATATCCATTTTTTAAAACATGCGTAAAAAAATCTCTTTCTTATAAAATTCTGAGCTATTAGGGTGGAACTAGTGGAATTTCCCAAACTTGGATAACAACCATTGTGTTCCTTTGTGGTGTGTGAATAAATTTTATTTACTTACCTTTGTTATTGCTTTAAATTCTTTCCATAGATAAACTTTAAAATTTTCATTTTGTTGTAATCTATTTGCCTTTTATGTCTTTTTTTGTTTACGAGATGAAGGGAAAGTGAAAACTCAAGTTTTGATTTGAGAAAAAATTTTACTTCTAAAATGGAAATGCACAATGCACAAATTTAGAGAGAGATAATTCAAAAAAGTGTCTATAATTTTTAGGGATTGTGTACTCTTTTTAGTTTTTATATATCAAGTTCTGTAATCATCATGAAAAGGGGGAGGCGGGGATTTTTAACTGAGTTTTGACTCCCAATCCATATGTCATTCCTTAGAAAAATATAGCCCATTACGCATGATAAATCACTTTAAAATATCTAATATCGTTAGGTTAGCTTTTTTTAAATGGGATAAATAATGGCTTGTTCGACTCGGGTAAATATCCCACTGCACGTTCACTTGGATATTTATTGTTATTCTCTTTAGAAGGTTTGGATCCATAGGTAATTTGCATATTTAACATTTTTCAAGCATGCATATCCATTTTTTAAAACTAACGTAGAAAAATCTCTTTCTTATAAAATTCCGAGCTATTAGAGTTGAACTAGTGGAATTTCCCAAACTTGGGTAACGAAACTTTTGAGTTCATTTGTGGTGTGTGAATAAATTTTCTTTACTTACATTTTTACTGCTTTAAATTCTTTCCATACATAACTCTAAAATTTTCATTTTGTTGTGATCTATTTGCCTTTTATCTCTTCTTTTGGTTTCGAGATGAAGGGAAAGTGAAAACTCAAGTTTTGATTTGAGAAAAAAGTATACATCTTAAATGGAAATGCACATTGCAGAAATGTAGAAAGATATAATTCCAAAAAGTGTTTGCAATTTTTAGGGATTGTAAACTCTTTTTAGTTTTTATATATCAGGTTCTGGAATCTCCAGGAAATGGGGGAGGCAGGGGATATTAAACTGAGTGTTGACTCCCAATCCATAAGTCATTACTTACAAAAATATAGCTGTTACGTATGATAAATCACTTACAATCATCTATGATCGTTAGGTCATCTTTTTGTAAATGGGCAAAATAAAGGTTTGTTTAACTCGGGTAAATATCCCACTGCACGTTCACTTGGGAATTTAATGTTATTCTCTTTAAAAGGTTTGGATCCATAGGTCATTTGCATCATTAACATGTTTCAAGCATCCATATCCATTTTTTAAAACATGTATAGAAAAATCTCTTTCTTATAAAATTCCGAGCTATTAGGGCTGAACTAGTGAAATTTCCCAAACTTGGATAACAAAACTTGTGTTCATATGTGGTGTGTCAATAAATTTTCTTTACTTACATTTTTTATTGCTTTAAATTCTTTCCATACATAAACTGAAAATTTTTCACTTGGTTGTTATCTTTTTGCCTTTTATCTCTTTTTTTTGTTTACGAGATGAAGGGAAAGTGAAAACTCAATCCTGACAAAAATATAGCCCGTTACGTATGATAAATAACTTTACAATAATCTATAATCGTTAGGTCCACTTTTTCTAAATGGGCAAAATAATGGCTTGTTCGACTCGGGTTAATATCCCACCGCTCGTTCACTTTGGAATTTAATGTGATTCTCTTTAAAAGGTTTGGATCCATAAGTCATTTGCATCTTTAATATGTTTCAAACATGCATGTCCATTTTTTTTAAACTTGCATAGAAAAATCTCTATCTTATAAAATTCCAAGCTATTAGGGTTGAACTAGTGAAATTTCCCAAACTTGGATAACAACACTTTTGTGTTAATTTTTCGTGTGAGTAAATTTTGTTTACATACATTAGTTATTGCTTTAAATTCTTTCCACACATAAACTCTAAATTTTCATTTTTTTTTTTGTGATCTATTTGCCTTTTATCTATTTTTTTGTTTACTTGATGAAGCGAAAGTGAAAGCACATGTTTTGATTTGAGAAAAAAGTATAGATCTAAAATGGAAATGCACAATGAACAAATGTAGAGAGAGATAAATCCAAAAACTGTCTGTAATTTTTGGGGATTGTAAATTCTTTTTAGTTTTTATATATAAGGTTCTGCAATCAAGCAGAAAAGGGGGAGGCAGGGGATTTTTAACTCAGTGTTGACTTCCAAAGCATAAGTCATTCCTTACAAAAATATAGCCAGTTACGCATGATAAATCACTTTACAATCATCTATGATCGTTAGGTCAGATTTTTGAAAATGGGCAAAATAATGGCTGCTTTGACTCGGGTAAATATCCCACCGCACGTTCACTTGGGAATTTAATGTTATTTTCTTTAAAAGGTTTGGATCCATAGGTCATTTTCATCTTTCACATGTTCCAAGCATCCATATCCATTTTTTAAAACAAGTGTGAATAAATTTTCTTTTCTTAAATTTGTGAATGCTTTAAATTCTATCCATACATAAACTCTAAAATTTTTATTTTGTTGTGATCTATTTGCGTTTTATCTCTTTTTTTGTATACGAGATGAAGGGAAAGTGAAAACTCAAGTTTTGATTTAGGAGAAAAGTATAGATCTAAAATGGAAAGGCAGAATGCAAAAATTTGGAGAGAGATAATTCCAAAAAGTGTCTGTAATTTTAGGGATTGTAAACTCTTTTAAGTTTTAATATATCAAGTTCTGCAATTGTCGGAAAAGAGGGAGGCGGGGGATTATTAACTGAGTGTTGACTCCCAATTCATAAGTCATTCCTAACGAAAATATAGCCCATTACACATGATAAATCACTTTGCAATCATCTGTGATGGTTAGGTCAGCTTTTCTAAATGGGGAAAATAATGGCTTGTTTGACTCGAGTAAATATCCCACCGCACATTCACTTGGGAATTTAATCTTATTCTCTTTAAAAGGTTTGGATCCTTGGGTCATTTCCTTCTTTAACATGTTTCAAGAAAGCATATCGATTTTTTAAAGCATGTGTAGAAAAATCTCTTTCTGATAAAATTTCGAGCTATTAGGGTTGTACTAGTGGAATTTCCCAAACTTGGATAACAAAACTATTGTGTTCATTTGTGGTGTGTGAATAAATTTTCTTTATTTACATTTCTTATTGCTTTAAATTCTTTCCATACAAAAACTCTAAAATTTTCCTTTTTTGTGATCTATTTGCCTTTTATCTTTTTTTTGTTTACGAGATGAAGGGCAAGTGAAAACTCAAGTTTTGATTTAAGAAAAAAATATGCATTTAAAATGGAAATGCACAATGCAAAAATATAGAGAGAGATAATTCCAAAATGTTTCTGTAATTTTTTGGGATTGTAAAGTCTTTTTAGTTTTTATATATCAGGTTCTACAATCGTCGGGAAAAGGGGGAGGCGGGGGATTTTTAACTGAGTGTTGACTCCAACCCATAAGTAATTTATTACAAAAGTATAGCCCGTTACGAATGACAAATCACTTTACAATCATCTCTGATCGTTAGGTTTGCTTTTTGTAAATGGGAAAAATAATGGCTTGTTCGATTCGGGTAAATATCCCACCACATGTTCACTTAGGAATTTAATGTTATTCTCTTTAAAATGTTTGGATCCATAGGTCATTTGCATCTTTAACATGTTTCAAACATGCATATCACTTTTTATAACAAGTGTAGAAAATCTCTTTCTTATTAATTTCCGAGCTATTAGGGTTGAACTAGTGGAATTTCCAAAACTTGGATAACAAAACTTTGTGTTCATTTGTGGTGTGTGAATAAATTTTCTTTACGTACATTGGTTATTGCTTTAAATTCTTTCAATACATACTCTCTAAAGTTTTCGTTTTGTTCTGATCTATTTGCCTTTTAATTCTTTTTTTATTTACGAGATGAACGAGAAGTGAAAACTCTAGTTTTGAATTAAGAAAAAAGTATACATCTAAAATGGAAATACACAATACACAAATGTAGAGCGAGATAATTCTAAAAATTGTATGTAATTTTAGGGATTGTAAATTCTTTTTAGTTTTTTAAATATCAGGTTCTGCAATTGTTGGGAAAAGGGGGAAGAGGGGGAATTTTAACTGAGTGTTGGCTCCCAATCCATAAGTCATTCCTTACAAAAATATATCCCGTTATGCATGATAAATCACATTACAATCATCTATGATCTTTAGGTCAGCTTTTCGTAATTGGGCAAAATAATGGCTTGCTTGACTCAGGTAAATATCCCACCACACTTTCACTTGGGAATTTAATGTTATTCTCTTTAAAAGGTTTGGATCCATAGGTCATTTCCATCTTAAACATGTTTCAAGTATGCATATCCATTTTTTTAAACATGTGTAGAAAAATCTCTTTCTTATAAAATCTCTTTCTAAGCATTTAGGGTTCAACTAGTGGAATTTTGCAAACTTGGATAACAAAACTTTTGTGTTCATTTGTGGCATGTGAATAAATTTTCTTTACTTACATTTTTTATTTCTTTAAATTCATTCCATACAAAAACTCTAAAATTTTCGTTTTTTAGTGATCTATTTGCCTTTTATCTCTTTTTTTGTTTATATGATGAAGGGAAAGTGAAAACTCAAGTTTTATTAAAGAAAAAAGTTTACATCTAAAATGGAAATGCACAATGCACAAATGTAGAGAGAGATAATTTCAAAATTTTTTTGTAATTGTTAGGGATTGTATAGTCTTTTTAGTCTTTATATATCAGATTCTGCAATTGTTGAGAAAAGGGGGAGAAGGGGGATTTTTAACTGAGTGTTGACTCCCAATCCATAAGCCATTCCTTACAATAATATAGTCTGTTACACATGATAAATCACTTTACAGTCATCTATGTTCGTTAGGTCAGGTTTATTAAATGGGTTTAGCGTTCACTTGGGAATTTAATATTATTCTCTTTATTATGATTGCATCCATAGGTCATTTGCATCTTTAACTTGTTTCAAACATGCATATCCATTTATTAAAACAGGTGAAGAAAAATCTCTTTCTTATAAAATTCGAGCTATAAGGGTTTAACTAGTGGAATTTCCCAAACTTGGATAACAAATTTTTGTGTTCATTTGTGGTGTGTGAATAAATTTTATTTACTTACATTTGTTACTGCTTTAAATTCTTTTCATACATTAACTCTAAAATTTTCATTTTGTTGTGAACTATTTGCCTTTTATCTTTTTTTTTTGTTTACGATGTGAAAGGCAAGTGAAAACTCAAGTTTTGAATTTTATTTCCAAAATGTTTCAGTAATTTTTACGGATTGTAAAGTCTTTTTAGTTTTTATATATCAGGTTCTACAATCGTCGGGAAAAGGGGGAGGCGGAGGAATTTTAACTGAGTCTTGACTCCAATCCATAAGTCATTCCTTATAAAAATATAACCCGTTACCTATGATAAATCATTTTTTTTTCATCTATGATCGTTAGGTCAGCTTTCTGTAAATAGGCAAAATAATGGCTTGTTTGACTCGGGTAAATATCCCACCGCACGTTCACTTGGGAATTTGATGTTATTCTCTTTAAAAGGATTGGATCCGTAGGTCATTTGCATCTTTAACATGTTTCAAGCATGCATATCCATTTTTTAAAACATTTGTAGAAAAATCTCTTTCTTATAAAATTTCGAGCTATAAGGGTTGCACTAGTGGAATTTCCCAAACTTAGATAACAAAAATTTTGTGTTCATTTGTGGTGTGTGAATAAATTTACTTTACTTACAATATTTATTGCTTTAAATTCTTTCCATACATAAACTGTAAAATTTTCATTTTGTTGTGATCTATTTGCCTTTTATCTCTTTTTTTGTTTACGAGAAGAAGGGAAAGTGAAAGCTCAAGTTTTGATTAAAGAAAAAAGTATACATGTAAAATTCAAATGCACAATGCACAAATGAAGAGTGTGATAATTCCAAAAACTGTCGGTAATTTTTAGGGATTGTAAACTCTTTTTAGTTTTTATATATCAGGTTCTGCAATCATTGGGAAAAAGGAGAGGCGGGGGATTTTTAACTGACTGTTGACTCCGGATCCATAAGTCATTCCTTACAAAAATATTGCCTGTTACGTATGATAAATCACTTCACAGTCATCTATGATCGTTAGGCTCGCTTTTTGTAAATGGGCAAAATAATGGCTTGTTTGACTCGGGTAAATACCCCACCGCACGTTTACATGTGAATTTAATGTTATTATATTTAAAAGGTGTGGATCCATAGATCATTTTCATCTTTAACATGTTTCAAGGATGCAAATCAATTTTTTAAAACATGTGTAAAAAAATCTCTTCCATAAAAAATTAAGAGCTATTCGGGTTGAACTAGTGGAATTTCCCAAACTTGGGTAACAAAACTTTTGTGATCATTTATGGTGTGTGGAAAAATTTTCTTTCCTTTCATTTGTTATTGCTTTAAATTATTTCCATACATAAACTCTAAAATTTTCATTTTGTTGTGATCTATTTGCCTTTTTTCTCTTTTTTTGTTCATGAGATGAAGGGCAAGTGAAAACTCAAGTTTTGATTTAAGAAAAAAGTATACATCTAAAATGGAAATGCACAATGCACAAATGTAGAGAGAGATAATTCGCAAAGTTTCTGTAATTTTTTATTGATTGTAAAGTCTTTTTAGTTTTTGTATATCAGGTTCTGTAATTGTCAGAAAAAGGGGGAGGCGGGGGATGTTTAATTGAGTGTTGACTCCAATCCATAAGTCATTCTTTACAAAAATATAGCCCGTTATGCATGATAAATCACTTTACAATCATCTATTATCTTTTGGTATGTTTTTTGTAAATGGGATAAATAATGGTTTGTTTGACTCGGGTAAATATCCCACCACACTTTCACTTGGGAATTTAATGTTATTCTCTTGAAAAGCTTTGGATCCATATGTCATTTGCATCTTTAACATGTTTCAAGCATGCATATCATTTTTTTAAAACATGTGTAGAAATATCTTTCTTATAAAATTCCGAGCTATTAGGGTTGAACTACTGAAATTTCCAAAACTTGGTAACAAAACTTTTGTGTACATTTGTGATGTGTGAATAAATTTTCTTTACTTACATTTGTTACTTCTCTAAATTCTTTCCATACATAAACTCTAAAATTTTTATTTTGTTGTGATCTATTTGTCTTTTATCTCTTTTTTTGTTTACGAGATGAAGGGAAAGTGAAACTCAAGTTTGATTTAAGAAAAGAGTATAAATCTAAAATTGAAATGCACAATGCACAAATGTACAGAGAGATAATTCCAAAAAGTGTCTCCAATTTTTAGGGATTGTAAGCTCTTTTTTGTCTTTATATATTTGGTTCTGCAATCGTCGGGAAAAGGGGGAGGAGGGGGATTTTTAACTGAGTGTTGACTTCCAATCCATAAGTCATTCCTTACAAAATATAGCCCGTTATGCATGATAAATCACGTTACAGTCATCTATGATCTTCAGGTCAGATTTTTGTAAATTGGTAAAATAATGGCTTGTTTGACTTGGGTAAATATCCCATCGCACTTTCACTTGATAATTTAATTTTGTTCTCTTTAAATGGTTTGGATGCATATGTCATTTGCATCTTTACCATGGTTCAAGCATGCATATCCAATTTTCAAAACATGTGTAGAAAAATCTCTTTCTTATAAAATTCCGTGCTATAAGGGATGAACTAGTCGAATTTCCCTAAATTGGGTAACAAAACTTTTGTGTTCATTTGTGGTATGTGAAAAAAATTTCTTTACTTACATTTACTATTGCTTTGAATTTTTTCCATACATAAACTTTAAAATTTTCATTTTGTGGTAATCTATTTGCCTTTTATCTCGTTTTTTTGTTTACAAGATGAAGGGAAAGTGAAAACTCAAGTTTTGATATAAGAAAAAAGTATACATCTAAAATGTAAATGCACAATGCACAAATGTAGAGAGAGATAATTCCAAAAACTATCTGTAATTTTTAGGGAATGTAAACTCTATTTAGTTTTTAATATATCAGGTTCTGCAATTTTCGGAAAAAGGGAAGGCGGGGGATTTTTAATTGAGGGTTGACTCCCAATCCATAAGTCATTCCTTAAAAAAACATAGGCCGTTACACATGATAAATCAGTTTACAATCATATATGATCGTTAGGTCTGCTTGTTGTCAATGGGCAAAATAATGGCTTGTTTGACTCAGGTAAATATCCCACCGCGTGTTAACTAGGTAATTTAATGTTATTCACTTCAAAAGGTTTTGATCCATAGGTCATTTGTATCTTTAACATGTTTCAAGCATGCTTATCCATTTTTTAAAACATGTGTAGAAAAATCTCTTTCTTATTAAATTCCGAGCTATTAGGGTTGAACTAGTGGAATTTCTCAAACTTGGATAACAAAAATTTTGTGTTCTTTTGTGGAATGTGAATAAATTTTCTTTACTTACATTTGTTATTTCTTTAAATTCTTTCCATAAATAAACTCTAAAATTTTCATTTTGTTGTGATCTATTTGCCTTTTATCTCTTTTTGTGTTCACGAGATGAAGGGAAAGTGATAACTCAAGTTTTAATTTAAGAAAAAAGTATATATCTAAAATGGATATACACAATACACAAATGTAGAGAGAGATAATTCCAAAAAGCACCTTTAATTTTTAGAGATTGTAAACTCTTTTTAGTTTGTTATATATATCCGGTTCTGCAATCGTCAGAAAAAGGGGTAGGCGAGAGATTTTTAACTGAGTGTTGACTCCCAATCCATAAGTCATTCCTTACAAAAATATAGCCCGTTACACATGATAATTCACTTTAAAATCATCTATGATCGTTAGGTCAGCTTTTTATAAATGGGCAAATAATGGCTTCTTTGACTCGAGTAAATATCCCACTACACGTTTACTTGGGAATTTAATGTTATTCTCTTTAAAAGGTTTGGATCCCTAGGTCATTTGCATCTTTAACATGTTTCAAGCATGGACATCCATTTTTTGAAACGTGTGTAGAAAAATCTCTTTTTTATAAAATTCCAAGCTATCAAGGTAGAAGTAGTGGAATTTCCCAAACTAGGATAATAAAACTTTTGTGTTCATTTCTGGTGTGAGAATAAATTTTCTTTACTTACATTTGTTATTGCTTTAAATTCTTTCCATAAATAAACTCTAAAAGTTTCATTTTGTTGTGATCTATTTGCCTTTTATCCCATATTTTGTTTACGAGCTTAAGGGAAAGTGAAAACTCAAGTTTTTATTTAAGAATAAAGTATACATCTAAAATGGAAATGCATAATGCACAAATTTAGAGAGAGATAATTCCAAAATGTGTCTGTAATTTTTAGGGATTGTAAACTCTTTTTAGTTTTTTCTATACCAAGTTCTGCAATCGTCGGGAAATGGGGGAGGCGAGGGATTTTTAACTGAGTGTTGACTCCGAATCCATAAGTCATTCCTTACATAAATATAGCCCATTATGCATGATAAATCACTTTACAATCATCTATGACCGTTAAGTCAGCTTTTTGTAAATGGAAAAAATAATGGCTTGTTTGACTCCGGTAAATATCCCATAGCACGTTTACTTGGGAATTTAATGTTATTCCCTTTAAAAGGATTAGATCCAAAGGTCATTTTCATCTTTAACATATTTCAAGCATGCATATCCATTTTTTAAAACATGTGTAAAAAAACTCTCTAATAAAATTCCGAGCTATTAGGGTTGGGCTAGTGGAATTTCCCAAACTTGGATAACAAAACTTTTGTGTCCATTTGTGGTGCGTGAATAACTTTTCTTTTCTTACATTTGTTATTGCTTTAAATTATTTCCATACATAAACTCTAAAATTTTTATTTTGTTGTGATCTATTTGCCTTTTGTCTCTTTTTTTGTTTGCGACCTGAACGGAAAGTGAAAAATCAAGTTTTGATTTAAGAAAAATTTATACATCTAAAATGTAAATGCACAAGGCACAAATATCGAGAGAGATAATTCCAAAAAGTGTCTATAATTTTTAGGGATTGTAAACTCTATTTAGTTTTTTATATATCAAGTTCTTCAATTGTCGGGAAAAGGAGGATGCAGGGGATTTTTAACTTAGTGTTGACTCCCAATCCATAAGTCCTTCCTTAAAAAAATATTGCCCGTTACGCATGAGAAATCCCTTTAAAATCATGTATGATCGTTAGGTCAGCTTTTTGTAAATGGGATAATTAATGGCTTGTCTGACTCAGGTAAATATCCCACCGCACATTCACTTGGGAATTTAATGTTATTATCTTTAAAAGGTTTGGATCCATATGTCATTTCAATCTTTAACAAGTTTCAAGCATGCATATCCTTTTTTTAAAATATGTGTTGAAAAATCTCTTTCTTATAAAATTCTGAGCTATTAATGTTGAACTAGTGGAATTTTCCCAAACTTGGATAAAAAAACTCTTGTGTTCGTTTGTGGTGTGTGAATAAATTTTTTTTACTAATATTTTTTAATGCTTTAAATTCTTTCCATACATAAACTCTAAAATTTTCATTCTGTAGTGATCTATTTGCCTTTTTTCTATTTTTTTGTTTACGAGATGAAGGGAAAGTGAAAACTCAAGTTTTGATTTAAGAAAAAAGTACACATCTAAAATGGAATCGCACAATGCACAAACGTAGTGAGAGATAATTCCAAAAAGTGTCTGTAATTTTTAGGGATTGTAAACTCTTTTTAGTTTTTAATATATATGTTTTGCAATCGTCGGGAAACGGGGGATGCAGGGGATTTTTAACTGAGTGTTGTCTCCCAATCCATAAGTCATTCCTTATAAAAATATAGCCCGTAAGGCATGATAAATCACTTTACAATCATCTATGATCATTAGGTCAGCTTTTTGTAAATGGGCAAAATAATGGCTTGTCTGACTTGGGTAAATATCCCACCGCACGTTCACTTGGGAATTTAATGTTACTATCTTTACAAGGTTTGGATCCATAGGTCATTTTCTTCTTTCACATGTTTCAAGTATGCATATCCATTTTTTTAAAACAAGTGTTAACAAATCTCTTTCTTATAAAATTTCGAGCTAATAGGGTTGGGCTAGTGGAATTTCCCAAACTTGGACAACAAAACTTTTGTGTTCATTTGTGGTGTGTGAATAAATTTTATTTACTTACATTTGTTATTGCATTAAATTCTTTCCATACATAAACTCTAAAATTTTCATTTTGTTGTGATCTATTTGCCTTTTATCTTTTTTTTTGTTTGCGAGATGAAGGGAAAGTGAAAACTCAAGTTTTTATTTAAGAAAAAAGTATACATCTAAAATGTAAATACACAATGCACAAATATAGAGAGAGATCATTCCAAAAACTGTCGGTAATTTTTAGAGATTGTAAAGTCTCTTTAGTTTTTTAGATATCATGTTCTTCAATTGTCGGGAAAAGGAGGATGCGGGGGATTTAAACTTAGTGTTGACTCGCAAACCATAAGTCATTCCTTACAAAAATATTACCCGTTACGCATGATAAATCACTTTACAATCATGTATGATCGTTAGGTCAGCTTTTTGTAAATGGGATAATTAATGGCTTGTCTGACTCGAGTAAATATCGCACCGCACGTTCACTTGGGAATTTAATGTTATTATGTTTAAAAGGTTTGGATCCATATGTCATTTGCATCTTTAACAAGTTTCAAGCTTGCATATCCTTTTTTAAAACATGTGTATAAATCTCTTTCTTATAAAATTCTTAGCTATTAATGTTGAACTAGTGGAATTTTCCCAAACTTGGATAACAAAACTTTTGTGTTCGTTTGTGGTGTGTGAATAAATTTTCTTTACTAATATTTTTAATGCTTTAAAATCTTTCCATACATAAACTCTAAAATTTTCATTTTGTAGTGATCTATTTGCCTTTTTTTTATTTGCTTGTTTACGAGATGAAGGGAAAGTGAAAACTCAAGTTTTGATTAAAGAAAAAAGTATACATCTAAAATGAAAATTCACAATGCAAAAATAAAGAGGTAAATAATTTCAAAAAAGTGTCTGTAATTTTTAGGGATTGTAAACTTTTTTAGTTTTTATTTATCAGGTTATGCAATCGTCGGGCAAAGGGGGAGGCGGTGGATTTTCAACTGAGTGTTGACTCCCAATCCATAAGTCATGCCTTACAAAAATATAGCCCGTTATGCATGAAAAATAACTTTACAATCATCTATGATCGTTAGGTCATCATTTTGTAAATGGTCAAAATAATAGCTTGTTTGACTCAGAAAAATTATCCCTCCGAACGTTCACTTGGGAATTTAATGTTATTATCTTTAAAAGGTTTGGATCCATAGGTCATTTGCATCTTCAACAAGTTCCAAGCTTGCATATCCATTTTTTAAAACATGTGTAGAAAAATCTCTTTCTTATAAAATTCCGAGCTATTAGGGTTGAACTATTGGAATTTCCCAAACTTGGAAAACAAAAATTTTGTGTTCATTTGTGGTGTTTGAAAAAAATTTATTTTGTTACATTTTTTATTGCTTTAAATTATTTCCATACATAAACTCTTAAATTTTCCTTTTGTTGTTATCTATTTGCCTTTTATCTCTTTTTTTTGTTTACGAGATGAAGGGAAAGTGAAAACTCAAGTTTTGATTTAAGAAAAAATTTTATTTCTAAAATGGAAAAGCACAATGCACAAAATAGAGAGATAATTCCAAAAAGCCACTATAATTTTTTGGGATTGTAAACTCTTTTTATTTTTTATATATCAAGTTTTACAAATGTCGGGAAAAGGGGGAGGCGGGGGATTTTTAACTGAGTGTTGACTCCCAATCCATAGGTCATTCCTAAAAAAAATATAGCCAGTTTACATTCATCTATGATCGATAGGTCAGCCTTTTGTAAATGGGCAAAATAATGGCTTGTTTGACTCGGGTAAATATCCCACCTAACGTTCACTTATTGTCTTTAAAAGGTTTGGATCCATAGGTCATTTGTATCTTTAACATGTTTCAAGCTTGCATACCCATTTTTTAAAACATGTGTACAAAAATCTCTTTCCTATAGAATTTCGAGCTATTAGGGTTGAACTAGTGGAATTTTCAAAACTTGGATAATAAAACTTTAGTGTTCATTTGTGGTGTGTGAATAAATTTTCCTTACTAACATTTGTTATTGCTTTAAACTCTTTCCATACACAAACTCTAAAATTTTCATTTTGTTGTGATCTATTTGCCTTTTATCTCTTTTTTTGTATACGAGATGAAGGGAAAGTGAAAACTCAAGTTTTGATTTAAGAAAAAATTTTATTTCTAAAATGGAAATGCACAATGAAAAAAAGTAGAGAGAGATAATTCCAAAAAGCGATTGTAATTTTTAGGGATTGTAAACTCTTTTTATTTTTTATATATCAAGTTTTGCAATCGTCGGGAAAAGGAGGAGGCGGGGGATTTTTAACTGAGTGTTGACTCCCAATCCATAGGTCATTCCTTACAAAAATATAGCTAGTTTGTATTCATCTATGATCGGTAGGTCAGCCTTTTGTAAATGGGCAAAATAATGGCTTGTTTGACTCAGGTAAATATCCCACCTAATGTTCACTTATTGCCCTTAAAAGGTTTCAATCCATAGGTCATTTGCATCTTTAACATGTTTCAAACTTGCATATCCATTTTTTAAAACATGTGTAGTAAAATCTCTTACCTAAAAAATTCCGAGCTATTAGGGTTCAACTAGTGGAATTTTCCAAACTTGGATATCAAAACTTTAGTGTTCATTTGTGGTGTGTGAATAAATTTTCTTTACTAACATTTGTTATTGTTTTAAACTCTTTCCATACATAAACACTAAAATTTTCATTTTGTTGTGAACTATTTGCCTTTTATCTCTTTTTTTGTATATGAGATGAAGTGAAAGTGAAAGCTCAAGTTTTTATTTAAGAAAAAAGTATACATCTAAAATTGAAATGCACAATGCAAAAATTTAGAAAGAGAAAATTCTTAAAAGTGTCTATAATTTTTAGGGATTGTAAACACTTTTTTGTTTTTATATTTCCGATTCTGCAATCGTCGCAAAAAGGGGGAGGCGAGGGATTTTTAATTGAGTGTTGACTCCCAATCCATAAGTGATTCCTTAGAAAAATATAGCCCGTTATGCATGATAAATCCCTTTACAATCATCTATGATAGTTAGGTCAGCTTTTTGTAAATGGGCAACATAGTAGCTTGTTTGACTCAGGTAAATATCCCACCGAACGTTCACTTTGGAATTTAATGTTATTGTTTTTAAAATGTTTGGATACATTGGTCATTCACATCTTTAACATGATTCAAGGATGCATATCCATTTTTTAAAACATGTGTTAAAAAATCTCTCTTATAAAATTCCGAGCTATTAGGGTTGAACTGGTGGAATTTCCCCAACTTGGATAACAAAACTTTTGTTTTCATTTGTGGTGTTTGAATAAATTTTATTTACTTACTTTTATTATTGCTTTAAATTCTTTCGAGACATAAACGCTAAAATTTTGTTGTGATCTATTGTCCTTTTATCTCTTTTTTATGACGAGTTGAATGGAAAGAGAAAACTCAAGTTTAGATTTAAGAAAAAAGTATACATCTAAAATGGAAAAGCACAATGCACAAATGTAGAGAGAGATAATTCCAAAAAAAGTCTGTAATTTTCAGGGATTGTAAACTATTATTAGTTTTTATATAACAAGTTCTGCAATCATCGGGAAAAGGGGGAGGCGAGGGATTTTTAACTAAGGTGGACTCCGAATCCATAAGTCATTCCTTACAAAAATATAGCCCATTACGCATGATAAATCACTTTATAATCATCTAGGATCGTTAGGTCAACTTTTTGTAAATGGGTAAAATAATGGGTTATTTGACTCGGGTAAATATCCCACCGCACGTTCACTTGGGAATTTAATGTTAATATCTTTATACGGTTTGGATCCATAGGTCATTGGCATCTTTAACATGTTTCAAGCATGCATATCCATTTTTTTAAACATGTGTAGAAAATTCTCTTTCTTATAAAATTTTGAGCTTTTAGGTTTGAACAAGTGGAATTTCCCCAACTTGGATAACAAAACTTTTCTGTTCATTTGTGGTGTGTGAATAAATTTTCTTTACTTACATTTTTTATTGCTTTAAATTTTTTCCATACAGAAACTCTAAAATTTTCATTTTGCTGTGATCTATTTGCCTTTTATCTCTTTTTTTTTTATGAGATGAAGGGAAAGTGAAAACTCAAGTTTTGATTTATGAAAACAGTATTCATCTAAAATGGTAATGCACAATGCACATATGTAGAGAGAGATAATTCCAAAAGGTGTCTGTAATTTTTAGGGATTGTGAACTCTTTTAAGTTTTTATATATCAGGTCTTGCAACCTTCAGGAAAAGTGGGAGGTCAGGGATTTTTAATTGAGTGTTGAATCCTAATCCATAAGTCATTCCTTACAAAAATCTAGCCCGTTACGCGTGATAAATCACTTTACAATCATCAATGATCGTTTGGTCAGCCTTTTGTAAATAGGCAAAGTAATGGCTTGTTTGACTTGGGTAAATATCCCACCGAATGTTCACTTGGGAATTTAATGTTATTATCTTTAAAAATTTTAGATCAATAGGTCATTTGCATCTTTAAAATGTTTCAAGCATGCATATCCATTTTTTAAAACATGTGTAGAAAAATCTCTATCTTTTAAAATTCTGAGCTATTAGGGTTGAACTAGTGGAATTTCCAAAACTTGGATAACAAAACTTCTTGTGTTCATTTTTTGTGTGAGAATAAATTTTCTTTGCTAAAATTTGTTACTGCTTTAAATTATTTCCATACATAAACTCTAAAATTTTCATTTTGTTGTGATTTATTAGCCTATTTTCTCTTTTTTTGTCTACGAGATGAAGGGAAAGTGAAAACTCAAGTTTTGATTTAAGAAAAAAGTATACATCTGAAAAGGAAATGCACAATACACAAATGGAGAGAGATATAATTCCAAAATGTGTCTGTAATTTTTAGGGATTGTAAACTCTTTTTAGTTTTTATATATCAGGTTCTGCAACCGTCAAAAAATGGGGGAAGCGGGAGATTTTTAACTGAGTGTTGACTCCCAGTCCATAAGTTGTTCCTTACAAAATATAGCCCGTTACGCATGATAAATCACTTTACAATCATTTATGATCGTTAGGTCAGCTTTTTGTAACTGGGAAAAATAATGACTTGTTTGACTCGGGTAAATATACCACCATATGTTCACTTGGGAATTTTAATGTTATACTCTTCCAAAGGTTTGGATCCATAGATCATTTTCATCTTTAACATGTTTCAAGCGTGCATATCCATTTTTTAAAACATGTGTTCCGAGCTATTAGGTTTGAACCAGTGGAATTTCCCAAACTAGGATAACAAAACTTTTGTGTTTATTTGTGGAGTGTGAATAAATTTTCGTTACATACATTTGTTATTGCTTTAAATTATTTCCATACATAAACTCTAAAATTTTCATTTTTTTTTGTTATCTATTTGCCTTTTATCTCTTTTTTTGTTAATGATATGAAGGGAAAGTGAAAACTCAAATTTTGATTTAAGAAAAAAGTTTACATCTAAAGTGAAAATGCACAATGGACAATTTTAGAGAGAGATAATTCCAAAAAGTGTTTGTAATTTTTAGGGATTGTAAACACTTTTTAGTTTTTTATATATCAGGCTCTGCAATCGTCGGGAAAACGGGGAGGCGGGGGATTTTTAACTGAGTGTTGACTCCCAATCCATAAGTCATTTCTTACAAATATATAGCCTGTTATGCAAGATAAATCACTTTACAATCATCTATGATCGTAAGTCAGCTTTTTGTAAATGGGAAAATAATGGCATGTTTGACTCGAGTAAATTTTCCACCACACATTCACTTGGGAATTTAATGTTATTCTCTTTAAAATGTTTGGATCCATAGTTCATTTTTATCTTTAACATGTTTCAAGCATGCGTATCAATTTTTTAAAACATGTGTACAAAAATCTTTTTCTTATAAAATTTCGAGCAATTAGGGTTGCACTAATGGAACTTCCCAAACATTGATAACAAAACTTTTCGTATCATTTGTAGTGCATGAATAAATTTTCTTTAATTAAATTTTTTATTGCTTTAAATTCTTTCCTTAGATAAACTCTAAAATTTTCATTTTGTAATGATCTATTTGCCTTTTATCTCTTTTTAAGTTTGCAAGATGAAGGGAAAGTGAAAACTCAATTTTTGATTTAATAAAAAAAGTATACATCTAAAATGGAGATGCACAATGCACAAATGTATAGAGAGATAATTCCAAAAAGTGGCTGTAATTTTTAGGGATTTTAAACTATTTTTTTTTATATATAAAGTTTTGCAATCGTCGGGAAAAGGGGGAGGGAGAAGATTTTTAACTAAGAGTTGACAGTCATTCCTAACAAAAATACTGCCCGTTACGCAAGATAAATCACTTTACAATCATCTATGATCGTTACAACAACTTTTTGTAAATGGGCAAAATAATGGCTTGTTTGAATCAGGTAAATATCCCACTGAACGTTCACTTGGGAATTTAATGTTATTATCTTTAAAATATTTGGATCCATAGGTCATTTGGATCATTAACATGTTTCAAGCATGGATATCCATTTTTTAAAACATGTGTAGAAAAATCATTTTCTTATAAAATTTCGAGCTATTAGGGTTGAACTAGTGGAATTTCAAAGACTTGTATAACAAAACTTGTGTTCATTTGTGGTGTGTGAATAAATTTTCTTGATTTACATCTGTCATTGCTTTAAATTCTTTCCATTCATAAACTCTAAAATTTTCATTTTGTTGTGATCTATTTGTCTTTTATCTCTTTTTTTATTTACGAGATGAAGGGAAAGTCAAAACTCAATTTTATTTAAGAAAAAAGTATACATCAAACATGGAAATGCACAATGCACAAATGTAGAGAGAGATAATTCCAAAAAAATTCTGTAATTTTTAGGGATTGTAATTCCCTAAGTTCTGCAATTTTCGGGAAAACGAGGAGGCGGGCGATTTTTAAGTCAGTGTTGACTCCCAATACATAAGTCATTCCTTTCAAAAATATAGCCCGTTATACATGATAAATCACTTTATAATCATCTATGATCATTAGGTCAGCTTTTTGTAAATGGGCAAAATAATAGCTTGTTTGACTCGGGTAAATATCCCACCGCACGTTCACTTGGGAATTTATTGTTATTATCATTAAAAGGTTTGGATCTATAGTTCATTTGCATCTTTAACTTGTTTCAAGCATGCGTATCCATTTTTTAAAACATGTGTAGAAAAATCTCTTTTTTAAAAAATTCAGAGCTATTTGGGTTGAAGTAGTGGAATTTCCCAAACTTGGATAACAAAACTTTTGTGTTCATTTGTGGTGTGTTAATAAATTTTCTTTACTTACATTTTTTATTGCTTTTAATTATTTCCATACATCAACTCTAAAATTTTCATTTTGTAGTGATCAGTTTGCCTTTTTTCTATTTTTTTGTTTACGAGATGAAGGGAAAGTGAAAACTCTAGTTTTGATTTCCGAAAAAAGTATATATCTAAAATAGAAATGCACAATGCAAAAATGTAGGGAGAGATACTTCCAAAAAGTTTCTGTAATTTTGAGGAATTGTAAACTCTTTTTAGTTTTTATATATCAGGTTTTACAATCGTCGGGACAAGGGGGAGGCGGGGGATTTTTAACTGAGTGTTGATTCCCAATCCATAAGTCATTCCTTACAAAAATATGGCCCATTACCCATGATAAATCACTTTACAGTGATCTATGATCGTTTGCTCAACTTTTTGCTAATGCTCAAAGTAATTGCTTGTTTGACTCTTGTAAATATCCCACCGCATGTTCACTTGCGAATTTAATGTTATTCTCTTTAAAAGTTTTGGACCCATAAGTCATTTGCATCTTTAACATGTTTCAAAAATACATATCCATTTTTTAAAACATGTGTAGAAAAAACTCTTTCTTATTAAATTATGAGCTATTGTGGTTGAACTAGTGGAATTTCCTCAACTTGTATAACAAAACTTTTGTGTTCATTTGTGTAGTGTGAATAAATTTTTTTTACTTACATTTGTTATTTATTTAAATTCATTCTCTACATAAACTCTAAAATTTTCATTTTGTTGTGATCTATTTGCCTTTTATCTACTTTTTTTTCGAGATGAAGGGAAAGTGAAAACTCAAGTTTTGATTTAAGAAAAAAGTATAGATCTAAAATGGAAATGTACAATGCACAAATGTAGAGAGAGATAATTCCAAAAATATTCTGTTATTTTTACAGATTGTAAACCCTTTTTAGTTTTTTTAAATGAAATTTTCATTTTGTTGTGATCTATTTGCCTTTTGTCTATTTTTTTGTTTACGTGATGAAGGGAAAGTGAAAAATCAAGTTTTGATTTAAGAAAAAAGTATACATCTTAAATGGAAATGCACAATGCATAAATTTAGAGTGAGATAATTCCAAAAAGTGTCTATTTTTTTAGGGACTATAAACTCTTTTTAGTTGTTATATATCAGGTTTTGCAATCGTCGGGAAAAGGGGGAAGCGTGGGATTTTTAACTAAGTGTTGACTCCCAAATATAGCCCATTACGCTTGATAAATCTCTTTACAATCATCTATGATCGTTAGGTTAGCTTTTTGTAAATGGGCAAAATAATGGCATGTTTCAGTCGGGTACATATCCCTCCGAACGTTCACTTGGGAATTTAATGTTGTTATCTTTAAATGGTTTGGATCCATAGGTCATTTTAGTCTTCAACATGTTTCAAACATGCATATCCATTTTTTGAAAGATGTGTAGAAAAATTCTTTCTTATAAAATTCTGAGCTATTAGTGTTGAACTAGTGGAATTTCCCAAACATGGATAACAAAACTTTTGTGTTCATTTGTGGTGTGTGAATAAATTTTCTTTGCTTAAATTTTTTATTGCTTAAAATTCTTTCCATAGATAAACCCTAAAATTTTCATTTCGTTGTCATCTACAAGCCTTATTTCTCTTTTTTTGTTTACGAGATGAAGGGAAAGTGAAAACTCAAGTTTAGATTTAAGAAAAAAGTATACATCTAAAATGGAAATGCACAGTGCACAAATATGGAGAGAGATAATTTCAAAAAGTTTTTTTAATTTTTAGGGATTGTATATTATTTTATGTTTTTATATATCTGGTTCAGCAATCGTTGGGAAAAGCGGGAGGCGGGGGATTTTTAACAGTGTTGACCCCCAATCCATAAGTCATTCCTTACAAAAATATTGCCCGTTACGTATGATTAATCGCTATACATCAACTATGATCGTTAGGTCAGTTTTTTTTAAATGGGCAAAATAATGGCTTGTTGGACTCGGGTAAATATCCCACCACAGTTTCACTTGGGAAATTAATGTTATTGTCTTTAAAATGTTTGGATCCATAGGTCATTTGCATCTTTAACATGTTTCAAGCATGCATATCCATTTTTTAAAACATGAGTAGAAAAATCTCTTTCTTATGAACTTTTGACTTATAAGGGTTGAACCAGTGGAATTTTCCCAAACTTGGAAAACTAAACTTTTGTGTTCATTTGAGGTGTGTGAATAAATTTTATTTATTTACATTTTTTTATTGCTTTAAATTATTTCCATACATAAAATCTAAAATTTTCATTTTGTTGTGATCTATTTGCCTTTTATCTCTTTTTTTGTTTACGAGATAAAGGGAAAGTGAAAACTCAAATTTTAATTTAAGAAAAAAGTATACATCTAAAATGGAAACGCACAATGCAAAAATGTAGAGAGAGATAATTCCAAAAACTGTCTGTAATTTTTAGGAATTGTGAACTTTTTTTTGTTTTTATATATCAGGTTCTGCATTCGTTCGGAAAAGTGGAAGGCGAGGGATTTTTAACTGCGCAATCCATAAGTCATTCCTTAAAAAAATATAGCCCGTTACACATGATAAATCACTTTACAACCATTTATGATCGTTAGGTCAGCTTTTTGTAAATGGGCAAAATAATGGCTTGTTTGATTCGGGTAAATATCCCACCGCACGTTCTCTTAGGAATTTAAAGTTATTCTCTTTAAAAGATTTGGATCCATAGGTCATTTGAATCTTTAACATGTTTCAAGCATGCATATCTGTTTTTTAAAACATGTGTAGAAAAATCTCTTTCTTATAAAATTCCGAGCAAAAAGGGTTGAACTAGTGAAATTTCCCAAACTTGGTTAACAAAAATTTTGTGTTCATTTTTGGTGTGTGAATAAATTTTGTTTTCTTACATTTGTTATTGCTTTAAATTTTTTCCATACATAAGCTCTAAAATTTTCATTTTGTTTTGATCTATTTGACTTTTATATCTTTTTTTGTTTACGAGGTGAAGTGAAAATGGAAACTCAAGTTTTGATTGAAGAAAAAAGTATACACCTAAAATGGAAATGCACATTTGCAAAAATGTAGAGAGAGTTAATTCCAAAAAGTGTCTGCAATTTTTACGGATTGTAAACTCTTTTTAGTTTTTTATATATCATGTTATGCAATCGTCGGGAAAAGAGGGATGCGAGGGATTATTAACTAAGTGTTGACTCCCAATCCAAAAGTCTTTTCTTACAAAAATGTAACCTGTTATGCATGATAAATCACTTTACAATCATCTATGATCGTTAGCCTAGATTTTTGTAAATGGACAAAATAATGGCTTGTCTGACTCAAGAAAATATCTCACCGCATGTGCATTTGTTATTACTTTAAATTCTTTCTGTACATAAACTCCAAAATTTTCATTTTGTTGTGATCTATTTGCCTTTTGTCTATTTTTTTGTTTACAAGATGAAGGGAAATTAAAAAATCAAGTTTTTATTTAAGAAAAAAGTATACACCTTAAATGGAAATGCACAATGCAGAAATTAAGCGAGAGATAATTCCAAAATGTGTCTGCAATTTTTAAGGACTATAAACTCGTTCTAGTTTTTATATATCAGGTTCAGCAATCATCAGGAAAAGGGGGAGGCGGGGGATTTTTATCTGAGTGTTGACTCCTAGTCCATAAGTGTTCCTTACAAAAATATAGCCCGTTACGCATGATAAATCACTTTACAATCATCTATGATCGTTAGGTCAGCTTTTTGTAATTGGGCAAAATAATGGCTTGTTTGACTCGGGTAAATATCCCACCATACGTTCACTTGGGAATTTTAATGTTATACTCTTCCAAAGGTTTGGATCCATAGGTCATTTTCATCTTTAACATGTTTCAAGCATGCATATCCATTTTTTAAAACATGTGTATAAAAATCTCTTTCTTATAAAATTCTGAGCTATTAGGTTTGAACCAGTGGAATTTCCCAAACTAGGATAACAAAACTTTTGTGTTTATTTGTGGTGTGTGAATAAATTTTCTTTACTTACATTTGTTATTGCTTTAAATTATTTGCATACATAAACTCTAAAATTTTCATTTTTTTGTTATCTATTTGCCTTTTATCTCTTTTTTGTTTATGAGATGAAGGGAAAGTGAAAACTCAAATTTTGATTTAAGAAAAAAGTTTACATCTAAAGTGAAAATGCACAATGCACAATTGTAGAGAGAGTTAATTCCAAAAAGTGTTTGTAACTTTTAGGGATTGTAAACACTTTTTAGTTTTTTATATATCAGGCATGCAATCGTCGAGAAAACGGGGAGGCGGGGGATTTTTCACTGAGTGTTGACTCCCAATCCATAAGGCATTCCTTACAAAACTATAGCCCGTTACGCTTGAATAACCACTTTACAATCATCTTTGACCATTAGGTCAGCTTTTTGTAAATGGGCAAAATAATCGATTGTTTGACTCGGGTAAATATCCCACCGCACGTTCACTTGGGAATTTAATGTTCATATCTTTAAAATGTTTGGATCCATAGGTTATTTGCACCCTTAACATGTTTCAAGCATGCATATCTGTTTTTTAAAACATGTGTAGAAATATATCTTTTTTATTAAATTCCGAGCTATTAGGGTTGAACTAGTGGAATTTTCCCAAACTTGGATAACTAAACTTTTGTGTTCATTTGTGGTGTGTGAATAAATTTTATTTACTTACTTTTTTTATTGCTTTAAATTCATTCCATACATAAAATCTAAAATTTTTAATTTGTTGAGATCTATTTGCCTTTTATCTCTTTTTTTGTTTACGACATGAAGGGAATGTGAAAACTCAAGTTTTAATATAAGAGAAAAGTATACATCTAAAATGGAAATGCACAATACATAAATATAGAGAGAGATAATTCCAAAAAGTACCTGTAATTTTTAGGGATTGTAAACTATTTTTTGTTTTAATATATCAGGTTCTGCTTGTCGGGAAAAGGGGGAGGCATGGAATTTTTAACTAACTGTTGACTCGCAATCCATAAATCATTCCTTAAAAAATTATTGCCCGTTACACCTGATAAATCACTTTACAATCATCTATGATCGTTAGGTCAGCTTTTTGTAAATGGGCAAAATAATGGCTTGTTTGACTAAGGTAATTATCCCACCACACGTTCTCTTAGAAATTTAAAGTTATTCTCTTTAAAAGGTTTGGATCCATAGGTCATTTGAATCTTTAACATGTTTCAAGCATTCATATCCATTTTTTAAAATCTCTTTCTTATAAAATTCCGAACTAAAAAGGTTGAACTAATGGAATATCCCAAACTTGGTTAACAAAACTTTTGTGTTCATTTGTGGTGTGTGAATAAATTTTCTTTACTTACATTTGTTATTGCGTTAATTTATTTCAATACATAAACTGTTAAATTTTCATTTTGTTGTGGTGTATTTGACTTTTATATCTTTTTTTGTTTACGAGATGAAGTGAAAGTGAAAACTCAAGTTTGATTTAAGAAAAAAGTATACACCTTAAATGGAAATGCACATTGCAAAAATCTAAAGAGAGATAATTCCAAAAAGTGTCTGGAATTTTTAGGGATTGTGAACTCTTTTTAGTTTTTTGTTTATCATGTTCTGCAATCATCAGGAAAAGGGGGAGGGGGGAGATTTTTAACTGTGTTGACTCCCAATCCATAAGTAATTCCTTGCAAAAATATCGCCCCTTTCACTCGGGTAAATATCCCACCGAACGTTCTCTTAGGAATTTAATGTTATTATCTTTAAGTGGTTAGGATCCATAGGTCATTTGCATCTTCAACATGTTTCAAACATGCATATCAATTTTTTAAAACATGTGTTGAAAAATCTCTTTCTTATAAAATTCCGAGCTATTTGGGTTAAACTAGAGGAATTTCCCAAACTTGGATAACAAAAATTTGTGTTCATTTGTAGTGTGTGGATAAATTTTCTTTACTTACATTTGTTACTGCTTTAAATTATTGCCATACATAAACTCTAAAATTTTTAATTTGTTGAGATCTATTTGCCTTTTATCTCTTTTTTTGTTTATGACATGAAGGGAAAGTGAAAACTCAAGTTTTAATATAATATAAAAGTATACATCTAAAATGGAAACGCATAATGCAAAAATGTAGAGAGAGATAATTCCAAAAAGTATCTGTAATTTTTAGGGATTGTAAACTCTTTTTTGTTTTTATATATCAGGTTTTACAATCGTCGGGAAAAGGAGGAGGCGAGGAATTTTTAACTGAGTGTTGACTCGCAATCCATAAGTCATTCCTTAGAAAAATATAGCCCGTTATGCAAGATAGATCACTTTAGAATCATCTATGATCGTTTGGTCAGCTTTTTGTAAATGGGCAAAATAATGGCTTGTTTGACTAGGGTAATTATCCCACTGCACGTTCTCTTAGGAATTTAAAGTTAATCTCTTTAAAAGGTTTGGATCCATAGGTCATTTGAATCTTTAACATGTTTCAAGCATGCATATCCATTTTTTAAAACATGTGTAGAAAAATCTCTTTCTTATAAAATTCCGAACTGAAAAGGTTGAACTAGTGGAATATCCCAAACTTGGTTAACAAAACTTTTGTGTTCATTTGTGGTGTGTGAATAAATTTTATTTACTTACATTTGTTATTGCTTTAAATTTTTTCATTACATAAACTCTAAAATTTTCAGTTTGTTGCGGTCTATTTGCCTTTTATATCTTTTTTTGTTTACGAGATGAAGTGAAAGTGAAAACTCAAGTTTTGATGTAAGAAAAAAGTATACACCTTAAATGGAAATGCACATTGCAAAAATATAAAGAGAGATAATTCCAAAAAGTGTTTGGATTTTTTAGGGATTGTAAACTCTTTCTAGTTTTATATTTACCATGTTCTGCAATCGTCGGGAAAAGGGGGAGGCATGAGATTTTTAACTGAGTGTTGACTCCCAATCCATAAGTAATTCCTTTCAAAAATATTGCCCATTTCACTCAGGTAAATATCCCACCGAACGTTCACTTAGGAATTTAATGTTATTATCTTTAAGTGGTTAGGATCCATAGGTCATTTTCATTTTCAACATGTCTCAAGCATGCATATCAATTTTTTAAAACATGTGTTGAAAAATCTCTTTCTTATAAAATTCCGAGCTATTTGGGTTGAACTAGTGGAATTTCCCAAACTCGGATGACAAAAATTTTGTGTTCATTTGTGGTGTGTGTATAAATTTTCTTTACTTACATTTGTTATTGCTTTAAATTATTTCCATACATAAACTCTAAAATTTTCATTTTGTTCAGATCTATTTACCTTTTATCTCTTTTTTTGTTTACGAGATAAAGGGAAAGTCAAAACTCAAGTTTTTATTTAAGAAAAAAGTATCCATCTAAAATGCAAATTCACAATGCACAAATGTAGAGAGAGATAATTCCAAAAGTGTCTATAATTTTTAGGGATTGTAAACTCTTTTTAATTTTTATATATCAAGTTCCACAATCGTTGGGAAAAGGGGGAGGAGGGGATTTTTAACATAGCGTTGACACCCAATCCATAAATCATTCCTTACAAAAATATACCTTGTTACACATGATAAATCATTACAAAAATATACGTTGTTACACATGATAAATCACTTTATAATCATCTATGATCGTTAGGTCATTTTTTTGTAAATGAGCAAAATAATGGCCTTGTTTGACTCGGGTAAATATCCCACCGCACATTATCTTGGGAATTTAATGATATTAGCTTTAAAAGATTTGGATCCATGGGTCTTTTGCATCTATAACATGTTTCAAGCTTGCATATCTATTTTTTAAAACATGTGTAGAAAAATCTCTTTCTTATAAAATTCCAAGCTATTAGGGTTGAAAAGTGGAATTTCCCAAACTTGGATAACAAAACTTTTTTGTTCATATGTGGTGTGAGAATAAATTTTCTTTATTGACATTTGTTATTGCTTTAAATTCTTTCCATACATAAACACTAAAATTTTCATTTTGTTGTGATCTATTTGCCTTTTATCTCTTTTTTTTTACGAGAAGAAGGGAAAGTGAAAACTTAAATTTTGATTTATGAAAAAAGTATACATCTAAAATGGAAATGCACAGTGCACAAATATACAGAGAGATAATTCCAAAAAGTGTCTATAATTTTTAGGGATTGTAAACACTTTTTTAGTTTTTATATATCTGGTTCTGCAATGGTCGGGAAAAGGGGGAGGTGAGATATTTTAATTGAGTGTTGACTCCCAATCCATAAGTCATTCCTTACAAAAATATAGCCCGTTACGCATGATAAATAACTTTACAATCATCTATGATCGTTAGGTCAGCTTTTTGTAAATGGGCCAAATAATGGCTTGTTTGACTTGGGTAAATATCCCATTGCACGTTCACTTGAAAATTTAATGTCAATCTCTTTAAAAGGTTTGGATCCATAGGTCATTTGCATCTTCAACATGTTTCAAGCATGCATATCCCTTTTTTAAAACATGTGTAGAAAAATCTCTTTCTTATAAAATTCCGAGCTATTAGGTTTGAACCAGTGGAATTTTCCAAACTTAGATAACTAAACTTTTGGGTTCATTTGTGGTGCGTGAATAAATTTTCTTTACTTAAATTTGTTATTGCTTTAAATTCTTTCCATACATAAACTCTAAAATTTTCACTTTGTTGTGATCTATTTACCTTTTATCTCTTTTTTTTGTTTATGAGACAAAGGGAAAGGGAAAACTCAAGTTTTGATTTAAGAAAAAAGTATACATCTAAAATGGAAATGCACAATGCAAAAATTTAGAGAAAGATAATTCGAAAAAGTGTTTGTAATTTTTAGGGATTGTAATTTCTTTTACGTTTTATATATTAGGTTCTGCAAACGTCGGGAAAAGGGGGAGGTGGGGGATTTTTAACTAAGTGTTGACTCCCTATCCATAAGTCATTTCTTACAAAAATATAGCCAGTTACTCATGATAAATCACTTTACAATCCTCTATGATCATTAGGTCAGTTTTTTGTAAAACAGCAAAATAATGGCTTGTTTGACTCGAGTAAATATCCCACCACACGTTCACTTGGGAATTTATTGTTATTCTCTTGAAAAGGTTTGGATCGATAGGTCTTTTGATTCTTTAACCTGTTTCAAGCTTGCATATCTATTTTCTAAAACATGTGTAAAGCATGCATATCCATCTTTTAAAACATATGTTGAAAAATCTCTTTCTTAAAAATTCCGAGCTATTAGGGTTGAACTAGTGGAATTTTCCAAACTAGGTTAACAAAACTTTTCTGTTCATTTGTGGTGTGTGAATAAAATTTCTTTATTTACATTTGTTATTGTTATAAATTATTTCCATACATAAACTCTAAAATTTTAATTTTGTTGTGATCTATTTGCCATTTATCTCTTTTTTCTTTTATGAGATGAAGTGAAAGAGAAAACTCAAGTTTTGATTTAAGAAAAAAGTATACAACTAAAATGGAAATGCACATTGCACAAATGTAGTGAGAGATAATTCAAATATGTGTCTGTAATTTTTAGGGATTGTAAACTCTTTTTAGTTTTTATATATCAGGTTTTGCAATCGTCGGGAAAAGGGGGAGGCAAGGGATTTTTAACTGAGTGTTGACTCCCAATCCAAAATTCATTCCTTAAAAAAAATTTCCCATTACCCATGATAAATCACTTTGCAATCATCTATGATCGTTAGGTCAACTTTTTGTAAATGGGCAAAATAATGGCTTGTTTGAATCGGGTAAATATCCTACCGCACGCTCACTTGGGAATTTATTAATATTCTCTTTAAAAGGTCTGAATCCATAGGTCATTGGCATCTTTAACATGTATCAAGCATGCATATCTATTTTTTAAAACACTTGTAGAAAAATCTCTTTCTTATAAACTTTCGATCTATTGGGATTGAACAAGTCGAATCTTCCCAAACTTGGGTAAAAAAAGTTTTGTGTTTATTTGTAGTGTGTGAATAAATTTTCTTTACTTACATTTGTTATTTCTTTAAATTGTTTCCAAACCAAAACTCTAAAATTTTCATTATGTTGTGATCTATTTGCCTTTTATCTCTTTTTTAGTCTACGAGACGAAGGGAAAATGAAAACTCAAGTTTTGATTTAAGAAAAAAATATACATCTAAAATGGAAATGCACAATGCACGAATGTAGAGAGAGATAATTCCAAAAAGTTTCTGTAATTTTTAAGGATTGTAAACTCTTTTTAGTTTTTATATATCAGGTTTAGCAATCGTCGGGAAAAGGGGAGGGGGGCACCTTTTAACTGAGTGTTGACTCCCAATCCATAAGTCATTCCTTTAAAAAGTATTGCCCATATATGGATGATAAATCACTTTACAATCATCTATGATCGTTAGGTCAGCTTTTTGTAAATGGGCAAATTAATGGCTTATTTGACTGAAGTAAATATCCCACCGCACGTTCACTTGGGAATTTAATGTTATTCTCTTTAAAAGGTTTGGATACATAGGTCATTTGCGTATTTGACATTTTTCAAGCATACATATCCATTTTTTAAAACATGTATAGAAAAATCTATTTCTTATAACATTCCGAGATATTAGGGTTGAACTAGTGGAATTTTCCCAAACCTGGATAACAAAACTTTTGTGTTCATTTGTGGTGTCTGAATAAATTTTCTTTACTTAAAGTTATACTATAAAAATTTTATTTTTTTGTGATCTATTTGCCTTTAATCTCTTTTTTTGTTAACGAGATGAAGGGAAAGTGAAAACTCAAGTTTTGATTTAAGAAAAAAGTATACATCTAAAATGGAAATACACTTTGCACAAATGTAGAGTGAGATAATTCTAAAAAGTGTCTGTAATTTTAACTGAGTGTTGACTCCCAATCCAAAAGTCTTTCCCTACAAAAATATAGCCCGTTACACGTGATAAATCACTTTACAATCATCTATGATCGTTAGGTCAGCTTTTTGTAAATGGGTAAAATGATGGTGTAAACAATTCGGGTAAATATCTCACCGCCCGTTCACTTGGGAATTTATTGTTATTCACTGTAAAATGTTTGGATCCATAGGTCATTTGCCTCTTTAACATGTTTCAAGATTGCATATCCAGCATATCCAGTTTTAAAGCATGTGTAGAAAAATCTCTTTCTTATAAACTTCCAAGCAAGGGTTGAACTAGTGGAATTTTCCCAAACTTGGATAACAAAACTTTTGTGTTCATTTGTGGTGTGTGAATAAATTTTATTTACTTAAATTTTTTCTTGCTTTAAATTCTTTCCATACATAAACTCAAAAAATTTCATTTTGTTGTGATGTATTTGCCCTTTTTTCTATGTTTTTGTTTACAAGATGAAGGGAAAGTGAGAACTCAAGTTTTGATTTATGAAAAATGTAAACATCTAAAATGGAAAATCACAATGCACAAATATAGAGAGAGATAATTCAGAAAATTTTCTGTAATTTTTAGGGATTGTAAACTCCTTTTAGTTTATATATATCAGGTTCTGCAATCGTCGGGAAAAGGGTGAGGTGGGGGATTTTTAATTGAGTGTTGACTCCCATTCGATAACTCATTCCTTAAAAAAATATAGCCCATTATACATGTTAAATCACTTTACAATCATCTATGATCATTAGGTTTGCTTTTTGTAAATGGGCAAAATAATGGCTTATTTGACATGGGTAAATATACCACTGCACATTCACATGGGAATTTAATGTTATTCTCTTTAAAGGGTTTGGATCCAAAGGTCATTTGCATCTTTAACAAGATTCAAGCATGCATATCCATTTTTTAAAACATGTGCAGAAAAATCTCTTTTCTTATAAAATTACGAGCAAAAATGGTTAAACTAGTGGAATTTTCCGAAACATGATAATAAAACTTTTGTGTTCATTTGTCGTGTGTAAATAAATTTTGTTTATTTAAATTTTCTATTTATTTAAATTATTTCCATACATAAACTCTAATATTTTCATTTTGTTGTGGTCTATGAGCCTTTTATCTCTTTTTATGTTTACGAGATGAAGGAAAAGTAAAAAGACAAGTTTTGATTTAAGAAAAAAGTATATATCTAAAATGGAAAAGCACAATGCACAAATGTGGAGAGAGATAATTCCAAAAAGTGCCTATAATTTTTAGGGATTGTAAAATCTTTTTAGTTTATATGTATCAGGTTCTGCAATCGTCGCGAAAAGGGGGAGGCGGGGGATTTTTAACTGAATGTTGACTCCAAATCCATAAGTCATTCCTTACAAAAATATAGACTGTCACATATGTTAAATAATTTTACTATCATCTATGATCGTTAGGTAAGCTTTTTGTCAATGGGCAAAATAATGGCTTGTTTGACTCGGGTAAATATCCCACTGAATGTTCACTTAGGAATTTAATGTTATTATCTTTAAAAGGTTTGGATCCATAGGTCATTTGCATCTTTAACATGTTTCAAGCATGCTTATCCATTTTTAAAAACATGTGTAGAAAAATCTTTTTCTTATAAAATTCCGAGCTATTAGGCTGTAACTAGTGGAATTTCCCAAACTTGGATAACAAACCTTTTGTGTTCATTTGTGGTGTGTGAATAAATTTAATTTACTTACATTTGTTATCACATTAAATTTTTTCCTTAGATCAACTCTAAAATTTTCATTTTGTTGTGATCTATTTGCCGTTTATCTCTTTTTTTGTTTACGATGTGAAGGGAAAGTAAAAACTCCAGTTTTGATTTAAGAAAAAAGTATACATCTAAAATTGAAATGCACAATGGTCAAATTTAGAGAGAGATGAATGAAAAAAGTGTCTGTAATTTTTAGGGATTGTAAACTATTTTTAATTTTTATATATCAAGTTCTGCAATCATCGGGAAAATGGGGAGGCGGGGGATTTTTAACTTAGTGTTCACTCCCAATCCATAAATCATTCCTTACAAAAATATAGCCCGTTACACATGATAAATCACTTTACAATCATCTATGATCGTTGGGACTGCTATTTGTAAATGGGCATAATAATGGCTTGTTTGACTTGGGTAAATATCCCATTGCACGTTCACTTGGAAATTTAATGTTATTACCTTTAAAAGGTTTGGATCCATAGCTCATTTGCATCTTTAACTTGTTTCAAGCATGCATTGCCATTTTTTAAAACTTGTCAAGCAAAATCACTTTCATAAAAAATTTCGAGCTACAAGGGTTGAACAAGTGGAATTTCCCAAACTTGGATAACAAAACTTTTCTGTTCATTTGTGGTGTGTAAATAAATTTTTTTTACTTACATTTGTTATTTCCTTAAATTCTTTCCATACACAAACTCTAAAATTTTCATGTTGTTGTGATCTATTTCCCTTTTATCTCTTTTTTTGTTTACGAGATGAAGGGAAAGTGAAAACTCAAGTTTTGATTTAAGAAAAAAATATACATATAAAATGGAAATGCACAATGCACAAATGTAGAGAGAGATAAATCCATAAAGTGTCTGTAATTTTTAGGGATTGTAAAATATTTTTAGTTATTATATATCAGGTTTTGCAATCGTCGGGAAAAGGGGGAGTCGGGGAATTTTTAACTGAGTGTTGACGCCCAATCCATCAGTCATTCCTTACAAAAATATAGCCCGTTACGCATGATAAGTCACTCTACAATCATCTATGATCGTTAGGTAAGTTTTTTGTAAATGGGCAAAATAGTGGCTTGTTTGACACCAGTAAATATCCCACCGCACTTTCACTTGGGAATTTAATGTTATTCTCTTTAAAAGGTTTGGATCCATAGGTCATTTGCATCTATAGCATGTTTCAAACATGCATATCCATTTTTTAAAACATATGTAGAAAAATCTCTTTCTTAAAAAATTTCGAGCTATTAGGGTTGAATTAGTGGAATTTCCCAAGCTTGGATAACAAAACTTTTGTGTTCATTTGTGGTGTGTGAATAAATTTTATTGACGTACATTTGTTATTGCTTTAAATTATTTCCATTATTAAACTCTAAAATTTTCATTTCGTTGCGATCTTTTTTGCCTTTTATCTCTTGTTTTGTTTACGAGATGAAGGGAAAGTGAAAACTCAAGTTTAGATTTAAGAAAAAAGTACACATCTAAAACGGAAATGCATAATGCAGAAATGTAGAGAGAGATAATTCCAAAAAGTGTCTATAATGTTTAGGGATTGTAAACTCTTTTTAGTTTTAATATATCAGATTCTGCAATCGTCGGGAAATGGGGGAGGCTTGGGATTTTTAACTGAGTGTTTACTCCCTATCCATAAGTCATTCCTTACAAAAATATTTGCCGTTATGCATGATAAATCACTTTACAATCATCTGCGATAGTTAGGTCAACTTTTTGTAAATGAGCAAAATAATGGCTTGTTTGACTCGGGTAAATATCCCACCGCACATTCACTTGGGGATTTAATGTTATTCTCATTAAAAGGTTTGGATCCATTGGACATTTGCATCTTTAATATGTTTCAAGCATGCCTATCCATTTTTTAAAACATGTGTAGAAAAATTTCTTTCTTATAAAATTCAATGCTTTTAGTTTTGAACGAGTGGAATTTTCCCAAACTTGGATAACAAAACATTTGTGTGCATTTGTGGTGTGTGAATATATTTTTTTTTCTAATGTTTTTTATTGCTTTAAATTCATTCCATACATAAACTCTAAAATTTTCATTTTGTTGTGATCTATTTGCCTTTTATCTCTTTTTTTGAGATGAAGGGAAAGTCAAAACTATAGTTTTGATTTAAGAAAAAAGTATACATCTAAAATGGAAATGCACAATGCACAAATGGAGAGAGAGATAATTCCAAAAAGTATTTGTAAATTTAAGGGATTGTAAAATTTTTTCTGTTTTTATATATCAGGTTCTGCAATCGTCGAAAAAAGGGGGAGGCGGGGGATTTTTAACTTAGTGTTGACTCCCAATCCATAAGTCATTCCTTACAAAAATATAGCCCGTTACACATGATAAATCACTTTTACAATCATCTATGATCGTTAGGTCAGATTTTTGTAAATGGGCAAAATAATGGCTTGTTTCACTCGGGTAAATATCCACCACACGATCACTTGAGAATTTAATGTTATTCTCTTTAAACAGTTTGGATCCATAGGTCATTTGCATCTTTAACATGTTTCAAGCATGCATATCCATTTTTAAAAACATGTGTAGAAAAATCTCTTTCTTATAAAATTTCGAGCTATTAGGGTTGAACTAGTGGAATTTCCCAAACTTGGTTAACAAAACTTTTGTGTTCATTTGTGGTGTGTGAAAAAATTTTCTTTACTAACATTTGTTATTGATTTAAATTATTTCCATACATAAACTCTAAAATTTTCATTTTGTTGTGATCTATTTGCCTTTAATCTCTTTTTTTTTTTTTACAAGATGAAGGGAAAGTGAAAATGCAAGTTTTGATTTAAGAAAAAGGATACATCAAAAATGGAAATGCACAATGCACAAATATAGAGAGAGATAATTCCAAAAAGTGTCTATAATTTTTAGGGATTGTAAACTTATTTTTAGTTTTTATATATTAGGTTTTGCAATCGTCGGGAAAAGGGCAACGAGGGGGATTTTTAACTGAGTGTTGACTCCCAATTCATAAGTCATTCCTTACAAAAATATAGACTGTTACGCATGATAAATCACTTTAAAATCATCTATAACCGTTAGGTCAACTTTTTGTAAATGGGTAAAATAATGGCTTGTTTGACTCGGGGAAATATCCCACTGAACGTTCACTTGGGAATTTAATGTTATTATCTTTAAAAGGTTTAGATCCATAGGTCATTTGAATCTTTAACGTGTTTCAAGCATGCATATCCATTTTTAAAAACGTGTAGAAAATCTCTTTCTGATAAAATTCCGAGCTATTAAGGTTGAACTAGTGGAATTTCCCAAACTTGGTTAACAAAACTTTTGTGTTCATTTATGGTGTGTGAATAAATTTTTTTTACTTACATTTGTTATTGCTTTAAATTCTTTCCATACATAAACTCTAAAATTTTCATTTTGTTGTGATCTATTTCCCATTTATCTCTTTTTTTGTTTACGAGATGAAGGGAAAGTGAAAATTCAATTTAAAATTTAAGAAAAAAGTATACATCTAAAATTGAAATGCTCAATGCACAAATGTAGAGAGATAATTCCATAAAGTGTCTGTAATTTTTAGCGATTGTAAACTCTTTTTGATTTTGATTTATCAAGTTCTGCATTTGTCAGGGAAAGGGGCAGGTGGAGGATTTTTAACTGAGTTTTGACTGCCAATCCATAAATCATTCGTTACAAAAATATTGCCCGTTACACATGATAAAATAATTTACAATCATCTATGATCGTTAGGTCAGCTATTAGTAAATGGGCAAAATAATGGCTTGTTTGGCTTGGGTAAATATCCTACCACACGTTCACTTGGGAATTTAATGTTATTATCTTCAAAAGGTTTGGTTCCGTAGGTCAATGGCATCTTTAACATGTTTCAGGCATGTATAGCCATTTTTAAAAACATGTGTAGAAAAATCTCTTTCTTATAAAATTCCGAGCTATAATGGTTGACCAAATGGAATTTCCCAAACTTGGATAACAAAAATTTTGTGTTCATTTTTGGTGTGTGAATAATTGTTTTTTTCTTAGATTTTTTATTGCTTTAAATTCTTTCCAATCATAAACTCTAAAATTTTCATTTTGTTGTGATCTATTTGCCTTTTATCTCTTTATTTTTTTACAAGATAAAGGGAAAGTGAAAACTCAAGTTTTGATTAAAGAAAAAATTGTACATCTAAAATGGAAATGCACAATGCCAAAATATAGAGTGAGATAATACCAAAAAGTGTCTGTAATTTTTAGGGATTGTAAATTATTTTTAGTTTTTATATATCGGGTTTTGCAATCGTCAGGAAAAGGGGGAGTCGTGGGATTTTTAACAGAGTGTTGACGCCCAATCCGTAACTCATTTCTTACAAAAATATAGCTCGGTACGTATGATAAATCACTTGACAATCATCTATGATCGTTAGGTCTGCTTTTCGTAAATGGGCAAAATAATGGCTTGTCTGACTCGGGTAAATATCCCACCGCACCTTCACTTTGGGAATTTTAATGTTATTCATTTGTGGTGTGTGAATAAATTTTATTTACTTACATTTTTTATTGCCTTAAATTCTTTCCATACATAAACTCTTAAATTTACATTTTTTTGTGATTTATTTGGCTTTTATCTCTTTTTTTGTTTACGAGATGAAGGGAAAGTGAAAGCTCATGTTTTAATTTAAGAAAAAAGTACACATCTAAATTGGAAATGCACAATGCGCAAATTTTGAAAGAGATAATTCCAAAAAGTGTTTGAAATTTTTAGGGATTGTAAACTCTTTTTAGTTTTTTTATATCAGGTTCGGCAATTGTCGGTAAAAGAGGGAGGCGTGAGATTTTTAACTGAGTGTTGAGTCCCAATCCATAATTCATTCCTTACAAAAATATAGCCCGTTACGCATGATAAATCACTTTACAATCATCTATGATCATTTGGTTAGATTTTTATAAATGGGCAAAATAGTGGCTTGTTTCACTAGGGTAAATATCCCATCGCATGTTCACTTGGGAATTTAATCTTATTCTCTTTAAAAGGTTTGGATCCATAGGTCATTCCCATCTTTAACTTGTTTAAAGCATGTATATCCATTTTTTAAAACATGTAGAAAAATCTCTTTCTTAGAAAATTCCGAGCTATTAGGGTCGAACAAGTGGAATTTTCCCAAACTTGGATAACAAAAAACTTTAGTGTTCATTTGTGGTGTGTGAATAAATTTTTTTTACTTACATTTTTTATCGCTTTCAATTCTTTCCATACATAAACTCTAAAATTTTCATTTTGTTGTGATCTATTTGCCTTTTTATATATTTTTTTGTTTACGAGTAGAAGGGAAAGAGAAAACTCTAGTTTTGATTTAAGAAAAAAGTATACATCAAAAACGAAAATGTACAATGCACAAATGTAGAGAGAGATAATTCCAGAAAGTGTCACTAAGTTTTATGGATTGTAAACTCTTTTTAGTTTTTAAATATCAGGTTCTGTAATCATCGAGAAAAGGTGGAGGCAGGGGATTTTAAACTGAGTCTTGACTCCCAATCCATAAGTCATTCCTTACAAAAGTATAGCTCGTTATGCTTGATAAATCACTTACAATCATCTATGATCGTTAGGTCAACTTTTTGTAAATGGGAAAAATAATGGCTTGTTTGACTCGGGTAAATATCCCTCCACACGTTCATTTTGGAATTTAATTTTATTCTATTCAAAAGGTATGGATGCATAGATCATTGGCATGTTTAACATGTTTCAAGCATTCATATCCATTTTTTAAAACATGTGTAGAAAAATATATTTCTTATAAAATTCCGAGCTATTAGGGTTGAACTAGTGGAATTTCCCAAACTTGGATAACAAAATTTTTTTGTTCATTTTTGGTGTGTGAATAAATTTTCTTTACTTACATTTGTTATTGCTTTAAATTCTTTCCATACATAAACTCTAAAATTTTCATTTTGTTGTGATCTATTTGCCTTTTCTCTTTTTTTTTTACGAGATGAAGGGAAAGTGAAAGCTCAAGTTTTTATTTAAGAAAAAGGTATATCTAAAATGGAAATGCCAAATGAAAAAATGTAGAGAGAGATAATTCTAAAAAGTCTCAATAATTTTTATGGATTGTAAACTCTTTTTAGTTTTTTAATATTAGGTTCTGCAAAGGTGGGGACAAGGGGAAGGCGGGGGATTTTTAATTGAGTGTTGACTCCCAATCCACAAGTCATTCCATACCAAAATAAAGCTCGTTACGCATGATAAATCACTTTAAAATCATCTATAATCGTTAGGTCAGCTTTGCTAAATAGGCAAAATAATGGCTTGTTTGACTCGGGTAAGTATCCCACCGCACGGTCACTTGAGAATTTAATATTATTCTCTTTAAAAGGTTTGGATCCATAGATCATTTGCATCTTTAACATGTTTCAACCTTGCATATCCATTTTTTAAAACATGTATAGAAAAATCTCTTTCTTATAAAATTTCGAGCTATTAGGGTTGAAATAGTGGAATTTCCAAAACTGGATAAGAAAACTTTTGTGTTCATTTGTGGTGAGTGAATAAATTTTCTTTACTTACATTTGTTATTGCTTTCAATTATTTCCATACATAAACTCTAAAATTTTCATTTTGTTGCGATCTATTTGCCTTTTATGTCTTTTTTTGTTTACGAGATGAAGGCAAAGTGAAAACTCAAGTTTTGATTTAAGAAAAAAGTATATATCTAAAATGGAAATGCACAATGCACAAACGTAGAGAAAGATAATTCCAAAAAGTGTCGGTAAATTTTTGGAATTGTAAACACTTTTTAGTTTTTATATATCAGGTTCTGCAATCGTCGGGAAAAGGGGGAGGCTGGGGAATTTTAACTGAGTGTTGACTCCCAATCCATAAGTCATTCCTTACAAAAATATAGCCAGTTACGCATGATAAATCACTTTACAATCATCTATGATTTTTAGCTCAGCTTTTTGTATATGGACAAAATAATGGCTTGTTTGACTCGAGGAAATATCCCACCGCACGTTGACTTTGGAATTTAATGTTATTCTCGTTTAATGGTTTGGATCCATAGGTCATTTGCATCTTTAGCATGTTTCAAGCATGCATATCCATTTTTTGAATCATGTCTAGAAAAATCTTTTCCTTATAAATATCTAAGTTGTTAGGGTTGAACAAGTGGCATTTCCCAAACTTGGATAACAAAATTTTTGGGTTCGTTTGTGGTGTGTGAATAAATTTTATTTACTTAAATTTTTTATTTCTTTAAATTCTTTCCATACATAAACTCTAAAATTTTCATTTTGTTGTGATCTATTTTCCTTTAATCTCTTTTTTTTTTTTTCGAGATGAAGGGAAAGTGAAAGCTCAAGTTTTAAATTAAGAAAAAAGTATACATCTCAAATGGAAATACACAATGCAAAAATGTAGAGAGAGATAATTCCAAAAAGTGTCTGTAATTTTTAGAGATTGTAAACTCTTTTTAGTTTTTATATATTAGGTTCAGCAATCGTCAGAAAAGGGGGAGGTGGGGGAATTTTAACTGAGAGTTGAATCTTAATCCATAAGTCATTCCTTACAAAAAATATAGTCCGTTATGTATGATAAATCACTTTACAATCCTCTATGATATTTATTTCAGCTTTTTGTACATGGGCAAAATAATGTCTTGTTTGACTCGGGTAAATATCCCACCGTACGTTCACCTGGGAATTTAATATTATTCACTTTAAATGATTTGGATCAATAGGTCATTTCCATATTAAACATGTTTCAAGCATGCATATCCATTTTTTAAAACATGAGAAGAAAAATATCTTTCTTATAAAATTTCGAGCTATTAGAGTTGAACAATTAGAATAACCAAAACTTGGATAACAAAACTTTTTTGTTCATTTGTGGTGTGTGAATAAATTTTCTTTACTTGCATTTTCTATCGCTTTAAATTCATTCCGTACATGAACTGTAAAATTTTAATTTTGTTGTGATCTATTTGTCGTTTATATCCTTTTTTTGTTTACGAGATGAACGAAAAGTGAGAACTCAAGTTTTTATTTAAGAAAAAAGTATACATCTAAAATGGAAATGTACAATGCAAAAATGTAGAGAGAGATCATTCCAAAAAGTGTCTATAATTTTTAGGAATTATAAAATATTTTTAATGTTTATCTATTAGGTTCTGCAATCGTTGGGAAAAGGGGGAGGCGAGGGATTTTTAACTGAATGTTGACTCCCAATCTTTAAGTCATTCCTTACAAAAATGTAGCCCGTTACGCATGATAAATCACTTTACAATCACCAATTATCGTTAGGTCAGCTTTTTTTAAATGGGCAAAATAATGGTTTATTTGACTTGGGTAAATATCCCACTGCACGTTTACTTGGGAATTTAATGATATTCTCTTTAAAAGGTTTAGATCCATAGGTGATTTGCATGTTTAACATGTTTCAAGCATGCATATCCATTTTTTAAAACTTGTGAAGAAAAATTGTTATAAAATTCCGAGCTGTTAGGGTTGAACTAGTGGAATTTCCCAAACTTTTGATTTAAAAAAAAGTATAGATCTAAAATGGCAATTCACAATGCACAAATGTTGAGAGATATAATTCCATAAAGTGTCTGTAATTTTTAGGGATTGTAAACTCTTTTTAGTTTTTATATATCTAGTTCTGCAATCGTCGGGAAAAGGGAGAGGTAGGGGATTTTTAACTGAGTGTTGACTCCCAATCCATAAGTCATTCCTTACAAAAATATAGCCCGTTACGCATGATAAATCACTTTAAAATCATCTATGGTCGTTAGGTCTGCTTTTTGTAAACGGGCCAAATAATGGCTTGTTGGACTCAGGTAAATATCCCACCGCACGTTCACTTGGGAATTTAATGTTATTTGCTTTAAGGTTTGGATCCATAGGTCATTTGCACTTTTTAACCTGTTTCAAGCATGCATATCCATTTTTTAAAACATGTGTAGAAAAATCTCTTCCTTAAAAAATTCCGAGCTATTAGGGTTGAACTAGTGGAATTTCCCAAGCTTGGATAACAAAACTTTCGTGTTCATTTGTGGTGTGTAAATAAATTTCTTTACTTACATTTGTTATTGTTTTAAATTATTTCCGTACATAAATCTAAAACTTTCATTTTGTTGTAATCTATTTGCCTTTTATCTCTTTTTTTTAACGAGATGATGGGAAAGTGAAAGCTCAAGTTTTGATTTAATAAAAAAATATACATCTAAAATGGAAATGCACAATGCAAAAATTTAGAGAGAGATAATTCCAAAAAGTGTTAGTAATTTTTAGGGATTGTAAACTCTTTTTAGTTTTTATATATCAGGTTTTTCAATCGTCAGGTAAATGGGGAGGCAGGGCCTTTTTAACTGAGTGTTGACTCCCAATCCATAAGACAAACCTCACAAAAATATAGCCCATAACGCATGATAAATCACTTTACAATCATCTATGATCGTTAGCTCAGCTTTTTGTAAATGAGCAAAAGAATGGCGTGTTTGACTCAGATAATATCCCACCGCACGTTCACTTGGGGATTTAATGTTATTCTCATTAAAATGTTTGGATGCATAGGTCATTTGCATATTTAACATGTTTGAAGCATGCATATCCATTTTTTAAAACATGTGTAGAATAATCTCTTTGTTATAAAATTCCGAGCGATTAGGGTTCAACTAGTGGAATTTCCCAAACTTGGAGAACAAAACTTTTGTGTTCATTTGTGGGGTGTGATTAAATTTTCTTTACTTACATTTGTTATCGCTTTATATTCTTTCATTTTGTTGTGATCTATTTACCTTTTATCTTTTTGTTTTTTATGAGATGATGGGAAAGTGAAAACTCAAGTTTTGATTTAATAAAAAATTATACATCTAAAATGGAATTTCCCAATACACAAATTTAGAGAGAGATAATTCCAAAAAGTGTCAGTAATTTTTAGGGATTTTAAATTATTTTTTGTTCTTATATATAAGGTTTTTAAATCGTTGGGAAAAGGGGGAGGCGGAGGATTTTTTACTGAGTGTTGACTCCCAATCCATCAGACAATCCTTACAAAAATATAGCCCGTTACGCATGATAAATCACTTTACAATCATCTATGATCGTTAGGTTAGCTTTTTGTAAATGAGCAATAGAATGGCTTGTTTGACTCGGGTAAATATCCCACCGCACGTTCACTTGGGGATTTAATGTTATTCTCATTAAAAGGTTTGGATGCATAGGTCATTTGCATGTTTAACATGTTTCAAGCATGCATATCCATTTTTTAAAACATGTGTAGAATAATCTCTTTGTTATAAAATTCCAAGCGATTAGGGTTCAACTAGGGGAATTTCCCAAACTTGGAGAACAAAACTTTTGTGTTCATTTGTGGTGTGTGATTAAATTTTCTTTACTTACATTTGTTATCGCTTTATATTCTTTCATTTTGTTGTGATCTATTTACCTTTTATCTTTTTTTTTTGTTTACGAGATGATGGGAAAGTGAAAACTCAAGTTTTGATTTAATAAAAAATTATACATCTAAAATCGAATTGCCCAATACACAAATTTAGAGAGAGATAATTCCAAAAAGTGTCAGTAATTTTAAGGATTTTAAATTATTTTTTGTTCTTATATATAAGGTTTTTCAATCGTTGGGAAAAGGGGGAGGCGGGGGATTGGTAACTAAGTGTTGACTCCCAATCCATTAGTCATTCCTTATAAAAATATAGCCTGTTACGCATGATAAATCTCTTTAAAATCCTCTTTGATCATTAGGTCAGCTTTTTGTAAGTGGGCAAAATAATGGCTTGTTTGACTCGGGTAAATATCCCACAACAAGTTTTCTTGGGAATTTAATGTTATTCACTTTAAAAGGTTTGGATCCATAGGTCATTTGTATCTTTAACATGTTTCTAATATGCATAACTATTTTTTAAAACATGTTTTGAAAATTTTCTTTTTTTATAAAATTCCGAGCAATTAGAGTTGAACTAGTGGAATATCCCAAGCTTGGATAGCAAAAATTTTGTGTTCATGAGTGGTGTGTGAATAAATTTTCTTTTCTAACATTTTTTATTGCTTTAAATTCTTTCCATACATAAACTCTAAAATTTTCATTTTGTTGTGATCTATTTGCCTTTTCTCTCTTTTTTTTTGGCGAGATGAAAGGAAAGTGACACTCAAGTTTTTATTTAAGAAAAATTTCACATCTTAAATGGAAATTCACAATGCACAAATGTAGAGAGAGATAATTCCAAAAAGTGACTGTAATTTTTAGGGATTCTAAACTCTTTTTAGTTTTTATGTATCAGGTTCTGCAATCATCGGGAAAAGGTGGAGGCGGGGGATTTTTAACAGAGTGTTGACACCTAATCCATAAGTCATTCCTTAAAAAAATATAGCCCGTTACACATGATATAACACTTACAATCATCTATGATCGTTAGGTAAACTTTTTGTAAATGGGAAAAATAATGGCTTGTTTGACTCGGGTAAATATCCCACCGCACGTTCACATGGGAATTTAATGTGATTCTCTTTAAAAGGCTTGGATCCATAGGACATTTTCATCTTTAACATGTTCCAAGCATGCATATCCATTTTTTAAAACATGTGTAGAAAAATCTCTTTTTGATAAAATTCCGAGTTATTAGGGTTAAACTAGTGGAATTTCCCAAACTTGGAGAACAAAAATTGTGTGTTCATTTTAGGTTTGTGAATAAATTTTCTTTACTTACATTTGTTAAAGCTTTAAATTCTTTCCATACATAAATTCTAAAATTTTCATTTTGTTGTGATCTATTTGCCTTTTCTCTCTATTTTTTTACCAGATGTAGGGAAAGTGAAAACTCATGTTTTGATTTACGAAAAAAGTATACATCTAAAATAGAAATGCATAATGCACAAATGTAGAGAGAGATAATTCCAAAAACTGTCAGTATTTTTTAGGGATTGAAAACTCTTTTTAGTTTTTTTATCTATGGTTCTGCAATCATCGAGAAAAGGGGGAGGTGGGGGATATTTAACTGAGTGTTGACTCCCAATCCATAAGATGATTGAGAGAGATAATTCTAAAAAGTGTCCTTAATTTTGAGGGATTGTAAACTCTTTTTAGTTTTTTTTATATCAGGTTTTGCAATCATCAGGAAAAGGGGGAGGCGGGGGATTTTTAACTGACTGTTGACAACCAATAAATTAGTCATTCCTTAAAAAATATAGCCCGTTATGCATGATAAATCACTTTATAATGATCTATGATCATTACGTTATCTTTTTGTAAATGGGCAAGATAATGGTTTGTTTAACTCGGGTAAATATCCCACCGCACGTGCACTTGTAAATTTAATGTTATTCTCTTTAAAAGGTTTGGATCCATAGGTCATTTTCATGTTTAACATGTTTCTAGCATGCATATCCATTTTTTAAAACATGTGTTGAAAAATCTCTTTCTTATAAAATTCCGAGCTATTAGGAATTTCCAAAACTTGGATAACAAAACTTTTGTGTTCATTTATGGTGTGTGAATAAATTTTCTTTACTTACATTTGTTATCATTTTAAATTCTTTCCATACATAAACTCTAAAATTTTAATTTTGTTGTGATCTATTTTCGTATTATATCTTTTTTTGTATATGAGATAAAGTGAAAGTAAAAACACAAGTTTTGATTTAAGAAAAAAGTATATATCTAAAATGGAAATACATAATACAAAAAGGTAGAAAGAGATAATTCCTAAAAGTGTGTGTAATTTTTAGGGATTGTAAACTCGTTTTAGTTTTTTATATTTTACGTTCTTCAAACGTCGGGAAAAAGGGGAGGTGGGAGATTTTTAACTGAGTGTTGACTCCCAGTCCATAAGTCATTCCTTACAAAAATATAGCCCGTTATGCACGATAAATCACTTTAAGATCATCTATGATCGTTAGGTCAGCTTTCTGTAAATGGGCAAAATAATGGCTTGTTTGACTCGGCTAAATATCCCAACGCACGTTCACTTGGGAATTTAATGTTATTCTCTTTCAAAGGTTTGGATCCATAGGTCATTTGCATCTTTAACATGTTTCAAGGATGCATAACTATTTTTTAAAACATGTGTAGAAAGATCTCATTCTTATAAAATTCTGATCTATTAGGGTTGAATTATTGGAATTTCCAAAACTGGATAACAAAACTTTTGTGTTCATTTGTGGTGAGTTAATAAATTTTCTTTACTTACACTTTTTATTGCTTTAAATTATTTCCATACATAAACTCTAAAATTTTCATTTTGTTGTGATCTATTTGCCTTTTATCTCTTTTTTTTTTTTAACGAGATGAAGGGAAAGTGAAAACTCAAGTTTTGATTTAGGAAAAAAGTATACATATAAAATGGAAATTCACAATGCATAAAAGTAAAGAGAGATAATTCCAAAAAGTGTCTGTAATTTTTAGGGATTGCAAACCCTTTTATTTTTATATATTAGGTTCTGCAATCGTCAGCAAAAGGGGGAGGCGGGGGATTTTTAACTGAGTGTTGACTCCCAATCTATAAGTCATTCATTAAAAAAATATAGCCCGTTATGCATGATAAATCACTTTACAATCATCTATGATCGTTAGGTCAGCTTTTTGTAATTGGGAAAAATAATGGCTTGTTTGACTCGGGTAAATATCCCATCACACGTTCACTTGGGAATTTATTGTTATTATCTTTAAAAGGTTTGGATCCATAGTTCATTTGCATCTTTAACATGTTTCAAGCATGCATATCCATTTTTTCAAACATGTGTAGAATAATCTCTTTCTAATAAAATTCCGAGCTATTATGGTTGAACTAGTGGAATTTCCCAAACTTGGATAGCAAAACTTTTGAATTCATTTGTGGTGTGTTCATAAATTTTCTTTACTTACATTTGGTATTGTTTTAAATTCTTTAGATACATAAACTCTAAAATTTTTATTTTGTTGTGATCTATTTGCCTTTTATCTCTTTTTTTTACGAGATGAAGGGAAATTGAAAACTCAAGTTTTTATTTATGAAAAAAATATACATCTAAAATGGAAATACCCAATGCACAAATGTAGAGAGAGATAACTCCAAAAAGTATTTGTAATTTTTATGGATTGTAAACTCTTTTAAGTTTTTTTATATTCGGTTCTGCAATCAACGGGAAAAGGGGGAGACGGGGGATTTTTAACTGAGTGTTGAGACCCAATCCATCAGTCATTCCTTATATAAATATGGCCTGTTACGCATCATACATTACTTTACAATCATCTATGATCGTTATGTCATATTTTTGTAAATGGGAAAAATAATGGCTTGTTTGACTCGGGTAAATATCCCACCGCATGTTCACTTGGGAATTTAATGTTATTCTCTTTAAAAGGTTTGGATCCAAAGGTAATTTTCATTTTAAAAAAGTTTCCAGCATGCATATCCATTTTTTTAAACATGTGTAGAAAATCACTTCCTTATAAAATTCCGAGCTATTAGGGTTGAATTAGTGGAATTTCCCAAACTTGGATTACAAAACTATTGTGTTCATTTGTGGTGTGTGAATAAATTATCTTTACTTACATTTTTTATCACTTTAAATTCTTTCCATACATAAACTCTCAAATTTTCATTTTGTTATTATATATTTGCCTTTTATATATTTTTTTGTTTACGAGATGAAGGGAAAGTGAAAACTCAAGTTTTGATTTAAGAAAAAAGTATACATCTAAAATGAAAAAGCACAATACACAAACGTAGAGAGAGATAATTCCAAAAAGTGTTTGTAATTTTTAGGGATTGTAAACTCTTTTAATTTTTATATTTCAATTACTGCAATAGTCGGGAAAAGGGGGAGGCAGAGGATTTTTAACTGAGTGTTGACTCCCAATCTATAAATCATTCCTTACAAAAATATAGCCCATTACGAATGATAAATCACTTTAAAATCATATATGATCGTTAGGTTAGCTTTTTGTAAATGGGCAAAATAATGGCATGTTTCACTCAAATAAATATCCAACCACACGTTCACTTGGGAATTTAATGTTATTCTCATTAAAAGGTTTGGATCCATTGGTCGTTTGAAACTTTAACATGTTTCAAGCATGCATATCCATTTTTTAAAACATGTGTAGAAAAATCTCTTTGTTATAAAATTCCGAGCTATAAGGGTTGAACCAGTGGAATTTTCTTAAACTTAGATAACAAAACTTTTGTGTACATTTGTGGTGTGGGAATAAATTTTCTTTACTTACATTTGTAATTTCTTTAAATTCTTTCCACACATCAACTCTAAAATTTTGATTTTGTTGTGATCTATTTGCCTTTTATTACTTTTTTGGTTACAATATAAAGCAAACTAAAAACTATAGTTTTGATTTAAGAAAAAGGTATACAACTAAAATGAAAATTCACAATGCCCAAATGTAGAGAGAGATAATTTCAAAAACTGTCTATAATTTTAAGGACAATTTTAATTTTAATTTTATAGTTTAAATTTTTAGGGATTGTAATTTATCAGGTTCTGCAATCGTCGGGAAAAGGGTGTGGCGGGGGAAATTTAACTGAGTGTTATCTCCCAATCATTAAGTCATTCCTTAAGAAAATGTACCCCATTACGAAAGATAAAGCACTTTACAATAATCTATGATTGTTAGGACAATTTTTGAAATTTGGAAAAATAATGGCTTGTTTGACTCAAGCAAATATCCCACTGCACGTTCACTTGGGAATTTAACGTTATTATTTTTAAAAGGTTTGGATCCATAGGTCATTTAGATCTTTAACATGTTTCAAACATGCATATCCATTTTTTAAAACATGCGGAGAAAAGACTCTTTCTTATAAAATTTCGGGCTATTAGGGTTGAACTAGTGGAGTTTCCCAAACTTGGATAACAAAACTTCTGTGTTCATTTGTGGTGTGTGAATAAATTTTCTTTACTTAAATTTGTTATTGCTTTAAATTCTTTCCATACATAAACTCTAAAATTTTCAATTTGTTGTGATGTATTTGCCTTTTATCACTTTTTTTGTTTACGAGGTGAAGGGAAAATGAAAACTCAATTTTGAATTAAGAAAAAAGTACAGATCTAAAATGGAAATGCAAAATGCACAAAGGTAGAGAGAGATAATTCCAAAAAGTGTCTATAATTTTTAGGGATTGTAAACTCTTTATAGTTTTTAGATATTTTGTTCAGTAATCGTCAGGAAAAGAGGGGTGCGGGGGACTTTTAACTGAGTGTTGACTCCCAATCCATAAGTCATTCCTTAAAAAATATAGCCCTTTACACATGATCAATCACTTAACAATCAACTATAATCGTTAGGTCAGTTTTTGTAAATGGGCAAAATAATGGCTTGTTTGTAAATATCCTACCGCACGTTCACTTGGGGATTAAATGTTATTCTCTTTAAAAGGTTTGGATCCATAGGTCATTTGCATCTTTAACATGTTTCAAGCATGCATATCCATTTTTTAAAACATGTGTAGAAAAATCTCTCTCTTATAAAATTTTAAGCTATTAGGGTTGAACTAGTGGAATTTCCCAAGCTTGGATAACAAAACTTTTGTGTTCATTTGTGGTGTGGGAATAAATTTTATTTACTTACATTTGTTATTGCTTTAAATTCTTTCCATACATAAACTCTAAAATTTTCATTTTGTTGTGATCAATTAGCCTTGTTTCTCTTTCTTAGTTAACGAGATGAAGGGAAAATGAAAACACAAGTTTTGATTTAAGAAAAAAGTATACATCTAAAATAGAAATTCACAATGCACAAATCTAGAGAGAGATAATTCCAAAAAGTGTCTGTAATGTTTAGGGAATATAAACTATTTTTAGTTTTTATATATCAGGTTCTGCAATTGTGAGGAAAAGGAGGAGGCAGGGATTTTTAACTGAGTGTTGACACCCAATCCATAAGTCATTCCTTACAAAAATATAGCCCATTATGGATGATAAATCATTTTACAATTATCTATGATCCTTAGGTCAGTTTTTTGTAAATGGGCAAAATAATGGCTTGTTTGACTCTTGTAGATATCCCACCGCACATTCACTTAGGAATTTAATGTTATTCTCTTTGAAAGATTTGGATCCATTGGTCATTTACATCTTTAACATTTTTCTAACATGCATATTTATTTCTTAAAACATGTGTAGAAAAATCTTTTTTTCATATAAAACTCCGAGCTATTAGGGTTGAACTAGTGGAATATCACAAGCTTGGATAACAAAACTTTTGTGTTCATTTGTGGTGTGCAAATATATTTTATTTACAAATATTTCTTATTTCTTTAAATTATTTCCATACATAAACTCTAAAATTTTCATTTTGTTGTGAACTATTTGCCTTTTGTCTCTTTTTTTTTTTAAGAGATGAAGGGAAAGTGAAAACTCAAGTTTTTATTTAAGAAAAAGTACACATCTTAAAAGGAAATGCACAATGCACAAATGTAGAGAGAGATAATTCCAAAAAGTGTCTGTAATTTTTAGGGATTGTAAACTCTTTTTATTTTTTATATATCAAGTTCTGCAATCGTTGGGAAAAGGGAGAGGTAGGGGATTTTTAACTGAGTGTTGACTCCCAATCCATAAGTCATTTCTTACAAAAATATGGCCCATTACGCATGATAAATCACTTACATCATCTATGATGGTTAGGTCAACTTTTTGTAAATGAGAAAAATAATGGCTTGTTTGACTTAGGTTCACTTGGGAATTTAATGTTATTCTCTTTAAAAGGTTTGGACCCAAAGGTCATTTGCAGCTTTAACATGTTTCAAGCATGCATATCATTTTTTTTAAATCTCTTTCTTATCAAATTCCGAGCTATTAGGGTTGAACTAGTGGAATTTTCCAAACTTGGATAAAAAAAATTGTGTGTTCATTTTAGGTTTGTGAATAAATTTTCTTTACTTACTATTGTCAATGCTTTAAATTTTTCCATACATTAACTCTTAAATTTTCATTTTGTTGTGATCTGTTTGCCTTTTCTCTCTTTTTTTTTCACGAGATGAAGGAAAAGTGAAGACTCAAGTTTTGATTTGAGAAAAAAGTATACATCTAAAATAGAAATGCACAATGCACAAATTTGGAGAGAGATAATTCCAAAAAGTGTCAGTATTTTTTAGAGATTGTAAACTCTTTTTTGATTTTTTATATCAGGTTTTGCAATCATCGGGAAAAGGGAAAGATGAGGGATATTTAATTGAGTGTTGACTCCCAATCCATAATTCATTCCTTAAAAAAATATAGCCCGTTACACATGATAAATCACTTTACAATCATCTTTGATCGTTCTGTCAACTTTTTGCAAATGGGAAAAATAATGACTTGTTTGACTCAAGTAAATATCCCACCGCACGTTCGCTAGGGAATTTAATGTTATTTTTTTTAAAAGGTTTGGATCGTTAGGTCATTTTCTTCTTAAACATGTTTCAAGGATGTATATCCATTTTTTAAAACAGGTGTCGAAAAATCTCTTTCTTCTAAAATTCTGAGCTATTAGGGTTGAACAAGTGGAATTTCCCAAACTTGGATAACAAAACTTTTGGGTTTAGTTGTGGTGTGTGAATAAATTTTCTTTACTTACAGTAATTATTGCTTTAAATTCTTTCCTTACATAAACTCTAAAATTTTTATTTTGTTGTGATCTATTTGCCTTTTCTCTCTTTTTTTTTAAGAGATGAAGGGAAAGTGAAAACTCAAGTTTTTATTTAAGAAAAAAGTATATATCTAAAATGGAAATGCCCAATTCACAAATGTAGAGAGAGATAATTCTAAAAAGTTTCAGTAATTTTTAGTGATTTTAAACTCTTTTTAGTTTTTTTATATCAGGTTTTGCAATCGTCAGGAAAAGGGGGAGGCGGGGGATTTTTTACTGAGAGTTCACACCCAATCCAATAGTAATTCCTTACAAAAATATAGCCCATTATACATGATAAATCACTTTACAATCATCTACAATCGTTATGTCATCTTATTTTAAATGGGCAAAATAATGGATTGTTTGAGTCGGGGTGCACTTGCGAATTTAAAGTTATTCTCTTTAAAAGGTTTGGATCCATTGGTCATTTTCATGTTTAACATGTTTCCAGCATGCATATCCATTTTTTAAAACATGTGTTTAAAATTCTCTTTCTTATAAAATTCCGAGCTATTAGGGTTGAACTAAGAGAATTTCCCAAACTTAGATAACAAAACTTTTGTGTTCATTTGTTATTGCTTTAAATTTTTTCTATACATAAACTCTAAAATTTTCATTTTGTTGTGATCTATTTGCCTTTTATATCATTTTTTGTTTTCGAGATGAAGGGAAAGTGAAAACTCAAGTTTTTATTTAAGAAAAAAGTATACACCTAAAACGGAAATGCACAATACACAAATGTTGGGAGAGATAATTCCAACAAGTGTCTGTAATTTTTAGGGATTATAAACTCTTTTTAGTTTTTGTATTTCAGGTACTGCAATCATCGGGAAAAGGGGGAGGCGGAGGATTTTTAACTGAGTGTTGACTCCCAATCTATTAGTCATTCCTCACAAAAATATAGCCCGTTACACATGATAAATCACTTTACAATCATATATAATCGTTAGGTCAGCTTTTTTTAAATGGGTGGCTTATTTGACTCGGGTAAATATCCCACCGCACGTTCACTTGGGAATTTATTGTTATTCTCTTTAAAAGGTTTGGATCCGTAGGTCACTCGCATCTTTAACATGTTTCAAGAATGCATATCCATTTTTTAAAACATGAGTAGAAAAATTAGTTCCTTATAAATCTCCGAACTATTAGGGTTCAACTAGTGGAATTTCCCAAACTTGGACAAAAAAACTTTTGTGTTCCTTTGTGGTGTGTGAAAAAATTTGCTTTACTAACTTTTGTTATTGCTTTAAATTCATTCCATACATAAACTCTAAAATTTTTATTTTGTAGTGATATATTTGCCTTTTTTCTATTTTTTTTTTACAAGATGAAGGGAAAATGAAAACTCAAGCTTTGATTGAAGAAAAATGTATACATCTTAAATGGAAATGCACAATGCACAAATGTAGAGAGAGATAATTCCAAAAAGTGTCTGTAATTTTTAGAGATTGTAAACTCTTTTCAGTTTTTATATATCTGGTTTTGCAATCGTTGGGAAAAGGGGGAGGCGTGGGATTTTTAACTGAGTGTTGACTCCTAATCCATAAGTCATTCCTTACAAAAATATAGCCCGTTACACATGATAAATCAAATACAATCATCCACAATCGTTTGGTCAACTTTTTGGAAATTGGAAAAATAATGCCTTGTTTGACGCGGGTAAATATCCCACCACATGTTCACTTGGGAATTTAATGTTATTCTCTTTAAAACGTTTGGATCCATAGCTCATTTGGGTCTTTAACATGTTTCAAGCATGCATAACCATTTTTTAAAACATGTGTAGAAAAATCTCTTTCTTATAAAATTCCAAGCAATTATGGTTGAACTAGTGGAATTTCCCTAATTTGGATAGCAAAAATTTTGTGTTCATTTTAACTTTGTGAATAAATTTTCTTTACTTACATTTGTATTGCTTTAAATTCTTGCCTTACAAAAAATCTAAAATTTTCAGTTTGTTCTAATCTATTTTCCTTTTCTCTCTCTTTTTTTTACGAGAAGAAGGGAACGTGAAAAATCAAGTTTGTATTTAAGAAAAAATTATAAATCTAAAATAGAAATGCACAATTAAAAAATGTAGAGTGAGATAATTCCAAAAAGTGTGTGTAGTTTTTTAGGGATTGTAAACTCTTTATAGTTTTTTTATATCTGGTTCTGCAATCGTCAAAAAAGGGGGAGGCGCGGGAATTTTAACTGAGTGTTGACACCCAATCCATAAGTCATTCCTTACAAAAATATAGCCCATTACGCATGAGAAATCACTTTACAATCATCTTTCATCATGATGTCAACTTTTTGTAAATGGGAAAAATAATTGCTTGTTTGACTCGAGTAAATATCCCACCACACGTTCACTTGGGAATTTAATGTTATTCTTTTTAAAAGGTTTGGATGCATAGTTCATTTGCATCTTAAACATGTTTCAAGCATGCATTTCCATTTTTTAAAACATGTGTAGAAAAATCTCTTTCTTATAAAATTCCAAGCTATTAGGGTTGAACTAGTGGAATTTCCCAAACTTAGATAACTATAATTTTGTGTTAATTTGTGGTGTGTGAATAAATTTTCTTCACTTAAATTTTTTATTTCTTTAAATTCTTTCCATCTATAAACTATAAAAATTTTATTTTATTGTGATCTATTTGCCGTTGATCTCTTTTTGTGTTTACGAGATGAAGGGAAAGTGAAAACTCAAGTTTTGATTTAATAAAAAAGTTTACATCAAAAATAGAAATGCACAATGCTTAAATGTAGAGAGAGATAATTCAAAAAAGTGTTTGTACTTTTTGGGGATTTTAAACTCTCTCTAGTTTTTTTATATCAGGTTCTGCAATCGTCGGGAAAAGGGGAAGGCGGGGGATTTTTAATTGAGTGTTGACAATCAATCAATCAGTTATTCCTTACCAAAATATAGCCCATTACGCATGATAAATCACTTTACAATCACGTACGATCGTTATGTTATCTTTTTTGTAAATGGGCAATATAATGTCTTGATTCACTCGGGTAAATATCCCCCCGCACGTTCATTTGCGAATTTAATGTTAATCTCTTTAAAAGGTTTGGATCCATAGGTCATTTTGATTTATAACATGTGTCAAGCATGCATATCCATTTTTTAAAACATGTGTAGAAAAATCTCTTTCTTATAAAATTCTGAGCTATTAGGGTTGAACTAGTGGAATTTCCCAAACTTGGATAACAAAACTTTTGAGTTAATTTCTATTGTGTTAATAAATTTTTCTTTACTTACATTTTTTATCGCTTTAAATTCTTTCCATATGTAAACTCTAAAATTTTCATTTTGTTGTGATCTATTTACCTTTTATATATTTTTTTGTATACGAGATGAAAAGAAAGTAAAAACACAAGTTTTGAATTAAGAAAAAAGTATACATCTAAAATGAAAATACACTATACAAAAAAGTAAAGAGAGATAATTCCAAAAAGTGCCTATAATTTTTAGGGATTGTAAACTCGTTTTAGCTTTTTATATTTCAGGTTCTACAATCGTTGGGAAAAGGGGGAGGGGGTGGATTTTTAACCGAGTGTTGACTCCCAGTCCATAAGTCATTCCTTACAAAAATATAGCCTGTTGCATATGATAAATCACTTTAAGATCATCTATGATCGTTAGGTCAAGTTTTTGTAAATGGGCAAACTACTGGCTTGTTTGACTAGGGTAAATATCCCACCGCACGTTCACTTGGGAATTTAATGTTATTCTCTTTAAAAGGTTTGGATCCATAGGCCATTTGCATCTTTATCATGTTTAAAGCATGCATATCTATTTTTTAAAACATGTGTAGAAAAATCTCTTTCTTATAAAATTTAGATCTATTAGGGTTGAATTAGTGGAATTTCCAAAACTGGATAACAAAACTTTTGTGTTCATTTTTGGTGAGTGAATAAATTTTCTTTACTTACATTTGTTATTGATTTAAATTATTTCATTACATAAACTCTAAAATTTTCATTTTGTTGTGATCTATTTGCCTTTTTTCTCTTTTTTATTTTACAAGATGAAGGGAAAGTGAAAACTCAAGTTTTGATTTTAGAAAAAAGTATACATCAAAAATGGAAATTCACAATGTACAAAAGTTGAGAAAGATAATTCCTAAAAGTGTCTGTAATTTTAGGGATTGCGAACTCTTTTTGTTTTTCTATATTCGGTTCTGCAATCGTCGCCAAAAGTTGGAGGCAGGGGATTTTTAACTGAGTGCTGACTCCAAATCCATAAGTCATTCCTGGCAAAAATATAGCCCGATGCACATGATAAATCAGTTTACAATCATCTATGATCGTTAGGTCAGCTCTTTGTAAATGGGAAAAATAATGGCTTGTTTAACTCGGGTAAATATCCCACTGCATTTTCACTTGGGAATTTATTGTTATTATGTTTAAAAGGTTTGGATCCATAGGTCATTTTCATGTTTAACAAGTTTCCAGCATGCATATCCATTTTTTAAAACATGTGTAGAAAAATCTCTTTCTTATAAAATTCTGAGTTATTAGGGTAAAGTAGTGGAATTTCCGAAACTTGGATTAAAAAACTTTTGTGTTCACTTGTGGTGTATGAATAAATTATCTTTACTTACATTTGTTATCGCTTTAAATTCTTTCCATACAAAACTCTAAAATTTTTATTTTGTTGTGATCTATTTGCCTTTAATCTCTTTTTTTGTTAACGAGATGAAGGGAAAGTGAAAACTCAAGTTCTGATTTAAGAAAAAAGTATACATCTAAAATGGAAATGCACAATACACAAATGTACAGAGAAATAATTCCAAAAAAGTGTCTTTAATTTTTAGGGATTTTAAACTTTTTTTAGTTTTTATATTTCAAGTACTGCAATCATCGGGAAAAGGGGGAGGCGGAGAATTTTTAACTGAGTGTTGACTCCCAATCTATAAGTCATTCCTTAAAAAAATATAGCTCGTTACGCAAGATAAATCATTTTAAAATCATCTATGATCGTTAGGTCAACTTTTTGTAAACGGGCGAAATAATGGTATGTTTTACTCGGGTAAATATCCCATCACACGTTCACTTGGGAATTTAATGTTGTTCTTTTTAAAAGGTTTGGATCCATAGGTCATTTGCATCTTTAACATGTTTCAAGCATGCATATCCATTTTTTAAAACATGTATAGAAAAATCTCTTTCTAATAAAATTCCGAGCTATTTTGATTTAACTAGTGGAATTTCCCAAAATCGGATAACAAAACTTTTGTGTTAATTTAAATTTTATTCGCTCGTTATGCATGATAAATTATTTTACAATCATCTGTGATCGTTAGGTCAGCTTTTTGTAAATGGGCAAAATAATCACTTGTTTGAATCGAATAAATATCCAACTGCACGTTCACTTGGGAATTAAATGTTATTCTCTTTAAAAGGTTTGGATCCATAAGTCATTTTCATCTTTAACATGTATATTTGTGGTGTGTGAATAAATTTTCTTTACTTACATTTGTTATTTCTTTAAATTCTTTCCACACATAAACTCCAAAATTTTCATTTGTTGTGATCTATTTGCCTTTCATCTCTTTTTTTGTTTACGATATGAAGGGAAACTGAAAACACAAGTTTTGATTTAAGAAAAAAGTATACATCTAAAATGAAAATGTACAATGCACAAATATAGAGAGATATAATTCCAAAAAGTGACTATAATTTTTAGGGATTGTAAACTCTTTCTAGTTTTTATATATTAGGTTATGCGATCGTCAGGAAAAGTGGTAGGGGATTTTTCATTGAGTCTTGACTCCCATACTAGTAGTCATTCCTTAAAAAAATATAGCTCGTTACGCATTATAAATCACTTTACAATCATCTATGTTCATTAGGTCAGCTTTTGTAAATGGGCAAAATAGTGGCTTGTTTGACTAAGGTAAATATCCCACTGCACGTTCACTTGGGAATTTAATTTTAGTCTCTTTAAAAGGTTTGGATCCAAAGGTCATTTGAATTTTTAACAAGTTTCAAGCATGCATATCCATTTTTTAAAACTTGAGTAGAAAAATCTCTCTCTCATAAAATTCCGAGCTATTCAGGTTCAACTAGAAGAATTTCCCAAACTTGGATTAAAAAATTTTTGAGTTCATTTGTGATGTGTGAATAAATTTTCTTTACTTACATTTTCTATTGCTTTAAATTCTTTCCATACATAAACTCTAAAATTTTCATTTAGGGATGATCTATTTGCCTTTTATCTCATTTTTTTTACGAGATGAAGGTAAAGTGAAAAATCTAGTTTTGATTTAAGAAAAAAGTATCCATCTAAAATGGAAACTCACAATGCATAAATGTAGAGAAAGATATTTTCAAAAAGTGTTTGTAATTTTTAGGGATTGTAAACACTTTTTAGCTTTTATATATCAGGTTCTGCAATCTTCGGAAAAAGGGGGAGGTGGAGGATTTTTAACTGAGTGTTGACTCCAAATCCATAAGTCATTCCATAAAGAAATATCGCCTATCATGCTAGATAAAAAACTTTACAATCATCTATGATCGTTAGGTCAACTTTTTGTAAATGGGCAAAATAATGTCTTTTTTAACTCGGGTAAATATCCCACCGCACGTTCACTTGGGAATTTAATGTTATTCTCTTTAAAAGGTTTGGATCCATAGATCATTTGCATCTTTAACATGTTTCAAGCATGCATATTCATTTTTTAAAACATGCGTAGAAAAATCTCTTTCTTAAAAACTTCCGAGCTATTAGGGTTGAACAAGTGGAATTTCCCAAACTAGGATAACAAATATTTTGTGGTCATTTGTGTGTGTGAATAAATTTTATTTACTTATATTTCTTATTGCTTTAAATTCTTTCCATACAGAAACTCTAAAAATTTTATTTTGTTGTGATCTATTTATCTCTTTTTTGGTTTATGAGATGAAGGGAAAGTGAAAACTTTAGTTTTGATTTAAGAAAAAAGTATACATCTAAAATGGAAATGCACATTGCACAAATGTAGAGAGAGATAATTCCATAAAGTTTCTGTAAATTATAGGGATTGTAAACTCTTTTTAGATTTTATATATCAGGTTCTGCAATCCTCGAGAAAAGGGGGAGGCGGGGGATTTTTAACTGAGTGTTGACTCCAAATCCATAAGTCAATCCTTACAAAAATATAGCCCTTTACGCATGTTAAATCATTTTCCAATCATCAATGATCGTTAGGTCAGCTTTTTCTGAATGCGCAAAATAATGAGTTGTTTAACTCAGAAAAATATCCCACTACATGTTCACTTGGGAATTTAATGTTAATAAATTTAAAAGGTTTGCATCTATAGGTCATTTGCATATTTAACATGTTTGCAGCATACATATCCATTTTTAAAAACATGCGTAGAAAAATCTTTCTTTTAAAGTTCCGAGGTATTATGGTTGAACAAGTGGAATTTCCAAAAACTTGGATAACAAAACTTTTGTGGTCATTTGTGGTGTGTGAATAAATTTTATTTACTTAAATTTGTGATTTATTTAAATTCTTTCCATACATAAACTCTAAAATTTTCATTTTGTTGTGATCTATTTGCCTTTTATCTCTCTTTTTTGTATAAGAGATGATGGGAAAGTTAAAACTCAAGTTTTGATTTAAGAAAAAAGTATAGATCTAAAATGGAAATGCACAATGCACAAATGTGAAGGAGATAATTCCAAAAAGTGTCTATAATTTTTTGGGATTGTAAACTCTTTCAAGTTTTTATATATCAGGTTCTGCAACCGTCGGGAAAAGGGGGAGGAGGGGGATTTTTAACTGAGTGTTGACTCCCAATCCATAAGTCATTCCTCACAAAAATATAGCCCGTTAAGCATGATAAATGACTTTACAATTATCTATCATCGTTAGGTCTACTTTTTCTAAATGGGCAAAATAATGGATCCTTAGGTCTTTTGGATCTTTGACATTTTTAAATGGGGAAAATAATGGATCCTTAGGTCTCTTGGATCTTTGATATGTTTCAAGCATGAATATCCATTTTTTAAAACGTGCATAGAACAATCTCTTTCTTATAAAATTTTGAGCTATTAGGGTTGAACTAGTGGAATTTCCCAAACTTGGATAACAACACTTTTGTGTTCATTTGTGGTGTGTGAATAAATTTTTTTTACTGACATTTTTTATTTCTTTAAATTCTTCCTATACATAAAGTCCAAAATTTTCATTTTGTTGTAATCTATTTGCCTTTTATCTCTTTTTTTTATCATGAGATGAAGGGAAAGTGAAAACCCATGTGTTGATTTAAGAAAAAAGTATTCATCTAAAATGTAAATGCACAATGTACAAATGTAGAGAGAGATAATTCACAAAAGTGTCTGTAATTTTTAGGGATTGTAAACTCTTTTTAGTTTTTATATATCAGGTTCTGCAATCGTCGAGAAAAGGGGGAGGCAGGTGATTTTTAACTGAGTGTTGACTCCCAATCCAAGAGTCATTCCTTACAAAAATATATCCTGTTACGCTTGATAAATCATTTACAGTCATCTATGATTGTTAGGTCAGCTTTTTGTAAATGGCAAAAATAATGGATTGTTTTACTCGGGTAAATATCCCGTCGCACGTTCACTTGAGAATATAATGTTATTCTCCTTAATAAGTTCCATAGGTCATTTGCATCTATAACATGTTTCAAGCATGCATATCCTTTTTTTCAAACATGTGTCGAAAAATCTCTTTCTTATCAAATTTTGAGCTATTAGGGTTGAACTGGAGGAATTTCCCAACTTTGGATATCAAAACTTTTGTTTTCATTTGTGGTGTTTTAAAAAAATTTCTTTACTTACATTTGTTGTTGCTTTAAATTCTTACCATACATAAATTCTAAAATTTTAATTTTGTTGTGATCTATTTGCCATTTATCTCTTTTTTTGTTTATGAGATGAAGGGAAAGTGAAAAATGAAGTTTTGATTTAAGAAAAAAAGTATAAATATAAAATAGAAATGCACAATGCACAAATGTAGAGAGAGATAATTCCAAAAACTGTCTGTAATTTTTAGGTATTGTAAACTATTTTTAGTTTTTTTATATTAGGTTCTGCAATCGTAGGGAAAAGGGGAAGGAGGGGGAATTTTAAGTGAGTATTGACTCCCAATCCATGAAGTCATTCCTTCAAAAAATATAGGCTGTTACGCAGGATAAATCACTTTACAGTCATCTATGATTGTTATGTCAACTTTTTGTAAATGGGCAAAATAATTGCTTGTTTGATTTGGGTAAATATCCCACCGCATGTCACTTGAGAATTTAATGTTATTCTCTTTAAAAGGTTTGGATCTATAGGTCATTTTTATCTTTAACGTGTTTCAAGCATGCATATCCATATTTGAAATTATGTGTAGAAAAATCTCTTTCGTATAAAATTCCGAGCTATTAGGGTTGAACTAGTGGAATTTCCCAAACATGGATATCGATACTTTTGTGTTCATTTGTCATGTGTGAATAAACTTTCTTTGCATACATTTATCATTGGTTTAAATTCTTTCCATACATAGACTCTAAAAGTTTCATTTTGTTGTGATCTATTTGCCTTTTATCTCTTTTTTTGTTTACGAAATGAAGGGAAATTGAAAACTCAAGTTTTGATTTAAGAAAAAAGTATACATCTAAAATGGAAATGCACAATGCACAAATGTTGAGAGAGATAATTCCAAAAATTTTCTGTAATTTTTTGGGATTATAAACTATTTTTAGTTTTTATATATCAGGTTCAGCAATCGTTCGGAAAACGGGGAGGCAGGGGATTTTTAATTGAGTGTTGACTCCCATTACATAAAGTCATTCCTTACAGTAATATAGCCTTTATGTAGGATAAATCACTTTACAATCATCTATAATCGTTAGCTCAACTTTTTGTAAATGGGCAAAATAATGGCTTGTTTGACTCGGGTAAATATCCCACCACACCTTCACTTGGGAATTTAATGTTAGTATCTTTAAAACATTTGGATCCATACGTCATTTGCATCTTTATCATGTTTCAAACATGCATATCCATTTTTTAAAACTTGAGTAGAAAAATATCTTTCTTATAAAATTTTGAGAAATTAGGGTTCAACCTGTGGAATTTCCCAAACTTGGATAACAAATTTTTTTTGTTCATTTGTGCTATGTGAATAAATTTTCTTTACTTACATTTTTTATTTCTTTAAATTCTTTCCGTACATAAACTCTAAAATTTTCATTTAGCGGTGATCTATTTGCCTTTTATCTCTTTTTTTGTATACAAGATGAAGAGAAAGTGAAAAGTCAAGTTTTGATTTAAGAAAAAAGTATAGATCTAAAATGGAAATGAACAACCCAGAAATGAGGAGAGAGATAATTCCTAAAAGTGTCTGTAATTTTTAAGGATTGTAAACTCTTTTAGGTTTTTATATATCAGGTTCTACAATCGTTGGGAAAAGGGGGAGGCGGGGGATTTTTAACTGAGTGTTGACTCCCAATTCATAAGTCATTCCTACCAAAAATATAGCCCGTTACGCATGATAAATCACTTTACAATCATCTATGATCATTAGGTCGGCTTTTTGTAAATGGGAAAAATAATGGCTTGTCTGACTTGAGTAAATATCCCACTGCGCATTCACTTGGGAATTTAATGTTATTCTCTTTAAAAGGATTGGATCTTTGGGTCATTTGCATCTTTAACATGTTTCAAACATGAATATCCATTTTTTAAAACATGCATAGAAAAATCGCTTTCTCATAAAATTCAGAGCTATTAGGGTTGAACTAGTGGAATTTCCCAATTTTGGATTACAACACTTTTGTGTTCATTTGAGGTGTGTGAATAAATTTTTGTTTAAAAAAAATTTATTTCTTTAATTTCTTTCCATACATAAATGCTAAAATTTTCATTTTGTTGTGATCTAATTTGCCTTTTATCTCTTTTTTTGTTTACGAGATGAAGCGAAAGTGAAAAATCAAGTTTTTATTTAAAAATAAATTATGCATCTAAAATGGAAATGCACAATGCACAAATGTAGAGAGAGATAATCCCAAAAAGTGTCTTTAAATTTTAGGGATTGTAAACTCTTTTTAGTTTTTATATGTCAGGTTCTACAATAGTCGGGAATAGGGGGAGGCGGGGGAGTTTTAACTAAGTGCTGACTCCATATTTATAAGACATTCATTACAAAATATATAGCTCATTACGCATGATAAATTACTTTACAATCATCTATGATCGTTAGGTCAGCATTTTGTAAATGGGAAAAATAATGGCTAGTTTGACTCGGGTACATATCCACCGCACGTTCACTTTGGAATTTATTGTTACTCTCTTTAATAGGTTTGGATCCATAGGTCATTTTTATCTTTAACAAGTTTCAAGCATGCATATCCAATTTTTTAAAACATTTATAGAAAAATATATTTCTTATAAAATTTCGAGCAATTAGGGTGGAACTAGCGGAATTTCCCAAACTTGGATGACAAAGCTTTTGTGTTCATTTTTGGTGTGTGAATAAATTTTCTTTACTTACATTTGTTATTGCTTTAAATTCTTTCCATACATAAACTCTAAAATTCTCATTTTGTTGTGATCTATTTGCCTTTTATCTCTTTTTTTGTTTACGAGATGAAGGGAAAGTGAAAAATCAAGTTTTGATTTAAGAAAAAAAGTATACATCTAAAATAGAAATGCATAATACACAAATGTAGAGAGACATAATTCGAAAAACTGTCTATAATTTTTAGGTATTGCAAACTATTTTTATTGTTTTTATATCAGGTTCTACAATCTTCAGAAAAAGGGGGAGGTGGGGGAGTTTTAATTGAGTGTTGACTCCCAATCCATGAAGTCATTCCTTATAAAAATATAGGTTGTTACACAGGATAAATCACTTTATAGTCATCTATGATCGTTAAGTCAGCATTTTGTAAATGGGCAAAATAATTGCTTGTTTGATTTGGGTAAACATCCCACCGCACGTCACTTGTGAATTTAATGTTATTCTCTTTAAAAGTTTTGGATCCATAGGTCATTTGTATCTTTAACATGTTTCAAGCATGCATATCCATTTTTTAAAATATGTGTAGAAAAATCTCTTTCTTATAAAATTCCGAGCTATTAGGGTTTAACTAGGAGAATTCCCAAACTTGGATATCAAAACTTTTGTGTTCATTTGTGGTGTGTGAATAAATTTTCTTTACATACATTTATCATTGGTTTAAATTCGTTCCATACATAAACTCTAAAAGTTTCATTTTGTTGAGATCTATTTGCCTTTTATCTCTTTTTTTGTTTACGAAATGAAGGGAAACTGAAAACTCAAGTTTTGATTTAAGAAAAAAAGTATACATCTAAAATGGAAATGCACAATGCACAGATGTAGAGAGAGATAATTCTAAAAAGTGTCTTTAATTTTTTGGGATTACAAACTATTTTTATTTTTTATATATCTGTTTCAGCAATCGTCTGGAAAGGGGGAGGCGGGGGATTTTTAACTGAGTGTTGACTCCCATTCCATTAAGTAGCCATTCAATAATATAGCCATTATGCGGGATAAATCACTTTACAGTCATCTATAATCTTTAGGTCAGCTTTTTGTAAATGGGCAAAATAATGACTTGTTTGACTTGGGTAAATATCCCATCGCACGTTCACTAGGGAATTTAATTTCAGTACGTTTAAAACATTTGGATCCATAGGTCATTTGCATCTTTAACATGTTTCAAGCATGCATATCCATTTTTTAAAACTTGTGTAGAAAAATCTCTTTCTTATAAAATTCCGAGCAATTAGGGTTCAACTAGTAGAATTTTTGAAAGTTGGAGAACAAAATTTTTGTGTTCATTTATGGTGTGTGAATAAATTTTCTTTACTTACATTTGTTATAGCTTTAAATTCTTTCCATACATAAACTCTAAAATTTTCATTTAGTGGTGATCTATTTGCCTTTTATCTCTTTTTTTTTTACGAGATGAAGGTAAAGTGGAAATTCAAGTTTTGATTTATGAAAAAAGTATACATGTAAAATTAAAATGCACAATGCACAAATGTGGAGAGTGATAATTCCAAAAAGTGCCTGTTCTTTTTAGGGATTGTAAACTCTTTTCAGTTTTTATATACCATGTTTTGCAATCGTCGGGAAAAGGTGGAGGACTCCCAATCCATAAGTCATTCCTTTAAAAAATATAGCCCGTTACGCATGATAAATGACTTTATAATCATCTATGATCGTTAGGTCGACTTTTTGTAAATGGGAAAAATAATTGCTTCTTTGACTCGAGTAAATATCCGGCCGCAAGTTCACTTGGGAATTTAATGTTATTCTCTTTAAAAGGTTTGGATCCATAGGTTATTTGGATCATTTTATCTCTTTTTTTGGTTACGAGATGAAGGGAAAGTGAAAACACAAGTTTTGATTTAAGAAAAAAGTATACATCTAAAATGGAAATGCACAATGCACAAATGTAGAGAGAGATAATTCCAAAAAGTGTCTATAATTTTTAGGGATTGTAAACTCTTTTTAGATTTTATATAACAGGTTCTACAATAGTCAGGAAAAGGGGGAGGTGGGGGATTTTTAACTGAGTGTTGACTCCCAATCAATAAGTCATTCCTTACAAAAAAATATAGCTCCTTACGCATGATAAATCACTTTCCAATCATCTATGATCGTTAGGTCAGCGTTTTCTACATGGGCAAAATAATGGCTTATTTAACTCGGTTAAATATCCCACTGCACGTTCGCTTGGGAATTTATTGTTATTCTCTTTAAAAGGTTAAGATCCATAGGTCATTTGCATCTTTAAAATGTGTCAAGCATGCATTTCCATTTTTTAAAACATGCGTAGAAAAATCTCTTTCTTATAAAATTCCGAGCTATTAGGGTTGAACTAGTGGAATTTCCTAAACTTGGATATCAAAACTTTTGTTTTCATTTCTTTTGTGTGAATAAATTTTCTGTACATACAATTATCATTGGTTTAAATTCTTTCCATAAATAATCTCTAAAAGTTTCATTTTGTTGTGATCTATTTGCTTTTTATCTCTTTTTTTGTTTACGAAATGAAGGGAAATTGAAAACTCAAGTTTTGATTTAACAAACAAGTATACATCTAAAATGAAAAGGCGCAATGCACAAATGTTGAGAGAGATAATTCCTAAAAGTGTCAGTAATTTTTTGGGATTATAAACTATTTTTAGTTTTTATATATCTGGTTCAACAATCGTTGGGAAAAGGGGGAGGTGGGGGATTTTTAACTGAGTGTTGACTCCCATTCCATAAAGTCATTCCTTACAGTAATATAGCCATTATGTAGGATAAATCACTTTACAGTCATCTATAATCGTTAGGTCAACTTTTTGTAAATGGGCAAAATAATGGCTTGTTTGACTCAGTCAAATATCCCACCGCACGTTCACTTGGGAATTTAATTTTAGTGTCTTTAAAACATTTGGATCCATAGGTCATTTGCATCTCTAACATGTTTCAAGCATGCATAACCATTTTTTAAAACTTGAGTAGAAAAATATCTTTCTTATAAAATTACGAGCAATTAGGGTTCAACTAGTGGAATTTCCCAAACTTGGATAACAAAATTTTTGTGGTCATTTGTGGTGTGTGAATAAATTTTCTTTACTTACATTTGTTATTGATTTAAATTTTTTCCATACATAAACACTAAAATTTTCATTTAGTGGTGATCTATTTGCCTTTTATCTCTTTTTTTGTATACGAGATGAAGAGAAAGTGAAAACTTAAGTTTTGATTTAAGAAAAAAGTATAGATCTAAAATGGAAATGCAAAATATAGAAATGAGGAGAGAGATAATTCCTAAAAGTGTCTGTAATTTTTAAGGATTTTAAACTCTTTTAGGTTTTATATACCAGGTTTTACAATCGTTGGGAAAAGGGGGAGGAAGGGGATTTTTAACTGAGTGTTGACTCCCAATCCATAAGTCATTCCTACCAAAAATATAGCCCATTACGCATGATAAATCACTTCACAATCATCTGTGATCATTAGGTCGGCTTTTTGTAAATGGGAAAAATAATGGCTTATTTGACTCGAGTAAATATCCCACTGCACATTCACTCGGGAATTTAATGTTATTCTCTTTAAAAGGTTTAGATCCATAGGTTATTTGCATCTTTAACATGTTTCAAGCTTCCATATCAATTTTTTAAAACATGCTTAGAAAAATCTCTGTCTTATAAAATTCCTAGCTATTAGGGTCAAACTGGTGGAATTTCCCAAACTTGGTTCACAAAATTTTTTTGTTCATTTGTTGTGTGTGAAAAAAATTTATTTTCTTACATTTGTTATTGCTTTAAATACCTTCCATAATTAAACTCTAAAATATTCATTTTGTTGTGATCTATTTGCCTTTTATCTCTTTTTTTTACGAGATGAAGGGAAAGTGAAAACTCAAGTTTTGATTTAAGAAAATAGTATACATCTAAAATGGAAATGCACAATGCACAAATGTAGAGAGAGATAATTCCAAAAAGTGTCTGTAATTTTTAGGGATTGTAAACTCGTTTTAGATTTTATATATCAGATTCTATAAACGTCGTGAAAAGGGGGAGAAGGGGATTTATAACTGAGTGTTGACTCCCAATCCATAAGTCATTCCTTACAAAAATATAGCCCATTATAGATGATAAATCACTTTCCAATCATCTATGTTCGTTAGGTCAGCGTTTTCTACATGGACAAAAAAATGGTTTGCTTAATTTGGGTAAATATCCTAGTGCGCGTTCACTTCGGAATTTATTTTTATTTTCTTTAAAAGGTTTAGATCCATAGGTCATTTGCATCTTTAAAATGTTTCAAGCGTGCATATCCATTTTTTAAAACATGCGTAGAAAAATCTCTTTCTTATAAAATTCCGAGCTATTAGGGTTGAACTAGTGGAATTTCCCAAACTTGGATAACAAAACTTTTGTGGTCATTTGTGGTGTGTCAATAAATTTTCTTTACTTACATTTGTTATTGCTTCAAATTCTTTCCATACATAAACTCTAAAATTTTCATTTTGTTGTGATCTATTTGCCTTTTATCTCTTTTTTTGTATACAAGATGAAGGGAAAGTGAAAACTCAAGTTTTCATTTAAGAAAAAAGTATAGATATAAAATGGAAATGCACAATGCAGAAATGGGGAGAGAGATAATTCCTAAAAATTTCTGTAATTTTTAAGGATTGTAAACCCTTTTAGGTTTTTATATATTAGGTTCTACAATCATCAGGAAAAGGGGGAGGCATGGGATTTTTAACTGTGTGTTGACTACCAATCCATAAGTCATTCCTGCCAAAAATATAGCCCGTTATGCACGATAAATCAGTTTACAATCATCTATGATCGTTAGGTCAGATTTTTCTAAATGGGACAAATAATGGCTTGTTTGACTCCAGTAAATATCCCACCGCACGTTCATTTGGGAATTTAATGTTATTCTCTTTAAAAGGATTGGATCCTTAGGTCATTTGCATCTTAAACATGTTTCAAGCATGCATTTCCATTTCTTAAAACATGTGTAGAAAAATATCTTTCGTATAAAATTCGGAGCACTTAGGGTTGAACTAGTGGAATTTCCCTAAACTTGGATAACAAAACTTTTGTGTTCTTTTGTGGGGTGTGAATAAATTTTCTTTACTTACATTTGTTATTGCTTTAAATTCTTTCCATACATAAACTCTAAAATTTTCATTTTGTTGTGATATATTTGCCTTTTATCTCTTTTTTTGTTCACGAGATGAAGGGAAAGTAAAAACTCAAGTTTTGATTTATGAAAAACGTATACATCTAAAATGTAAATGCACAAAGCAAAATTGAAGAGAGAGATAATTCCAAAGAGTGTCTATAATTTTTAGGGATTGTAAACTCTTTTTATGTTTTATATATCAGGTTCTGCAATCCTCGAAAAAAAAGGGGACGCAGGGAATTTTTAACCAAGTGTTGACTCCCAATCGATAAGTCATTCCTTACAAAAATATAGCCTGTTACGCATCATAACTCACTTTACAGTCATCTATGAATGTTAGGTCAACTTTTGTAAATGGGCGAAAGATTGGATTGTTTGACTCGAGTAAATATCCCACCGCACGTTCACTTGGCAATTAATGTTATTCTCTTTAAAATGTTTGGATCCATAGGTCATTTTCCTATTTACCATGTTTGAAGCATGCATATCCATTTTTTTAAACATGTGTAGAAATATCTCTTTCTTTTAAAATTGCGAACTCTAGAGTTGTACTAGTGGAATTTCCCAAACATGGATAACAAAACTTTTGTGTATATCTGTGGTGTGAGAATAAATTTTCTTTACTTACATTTGTTATTGCTTTAAATTCTTTCCATACATAAAGGCTAAATTTTTTGTTTTATTGTGATCTATTTGGCTTTTATCTCCTTTTTTGTTTACAAAAGGCAAAGTGAAAACTCAAGTTTTGACTTAAGAAAAAAGTATACATCTAAAATGTAAATGCACAATGCACAATGCACAAAGGTAGAGAGAGATAATTGCCAAAAGTGTCTGTAATTTTAAGGGATTGTAAACTCTTTTTATGTTTTATATATCTGGTTCTGTAATCGTCGGGAAAAAGGGGAGGCGGGGGATTTTTAACTGAGTGTTGACTCCCAATCCATAAGTCATTCCTTACAAAAATATAGCTCGTTACGCATGATAAATCACATTACAATAATCTATGAACGTTAGGTCACTTTTTTTAAATGGGCAAAATAATGGCTGGTTTGGCTCAGGTAAATATCCCACCGCACGTTCACTTGGAAATTTATTGTTATTCTCTTTAAAAGGTTTGGATCCATAGGTCATTTGCATCTTGAACATGTTTCAAGCAAGCTTATCCATTTTTTAAAACATGTGTAGAAAAATCTCTTTCTTATAAAATTCCGAGCTATTTGGGTTGAACAAGTGGAATTTTCGAAAACATGGATAACAAAAATTTTTTTTTCATTTGTGGTGTGTGAATAGATTTTTATTTATTACATTTGTTATTGCTTTAAATTCTTTCCATACATAAACTCTAAAATTTTCATTTTGATGTGATGTATTTGCCTTTTATCTCCTTTTTTGATTATGAGATGAAGGGAAAGTGAAAACTCAAGTTTTGATTTAAAAAAAAATGATACATCTAAAATTGAAATGCACAATGCACAAATTTAGAGAGAGATAATTCAAAAAATGTTTCTCTAATTTTTAGGGATTGTAAACTCTTTTTATTTTTTATATATTAGGTTCTACAATCATCAGGAAAAGGGAGAGGCGAGGGATTTTTAACTGAGTGTAGACTCCCAATCCATAAGTCATTCCTTAGAAAAATATAGCCCGTTATACATGGTAAGTCACTTTACAATCATCTATGATCGTTAGGTCAGCTTTTTTTTAGTGGGCATTATAATGGTTTGTTTGACACGAGTAAATATCCCACCGCACGTTCACTTGGGAATTTAATGTTATTCTCTTTCTAAGGTATGGATCCATAGGTCATTTGCATCTTTAACATGTTTCAAGCAAGCATATCCATTTTTTAAAACATGTGTAGAAAAATCTCTTTCTTATAAAATTCTGAGCTATTAGGGTTGAATCTGTGGAATTTCCAAAACTTGGATAAAAAAACTTTTGTGTAGATTTGTGGTGTGTGAATAAATTTTCTTTACTTACATTTGTTATTGCTTTAAATTATTTCCATACATAAACTCTAAAATTTTCATTTTGTTGTGATCTATTTGGTTTTTATCTCTTTTTTTGTTTACGAGATGAAGAGGGAGAGAAAACTCAAGTTTTGATTTAAGAAAAAAGAATATATCTAGAATTTAAATGCACAATGCACAAATGTAGAGAGAGATAAATCCAAAAAGTGTCAATAATTTTTAGGGATTGTAAACTCTTGTTATGTTTTATATATCAGGTTCTGCAATTGTCAGGAAAAGGGGGAGGCAAGGGATTTTTAACCGACTGTTGACTCCCAATCGATAAGTCATTCCTTACAAAAATATAACCCATTACTCATGATAAATCACTTTACAGTGACCTATGATCGTTAGGTCAGCTTTTTGTAAATGGAAAAATTAATGGCTTGTTTGACTCGGGAAAATATCCCACCGCACGTTCACTCGGGAATTTAATGTTATTCTCTTTAAAAGGTTTGGATCCATAGGTCATTTGAATATTTAACATGTTTCAAGCTTGCTTATCCATTTTTTAAATCATTTATAAAAAAATCTCTTTCTTATAAAATTCCGAGCTGTTAGGGTTGAACAAGTGGAATTTCCCAGCACTTAGATAACAAAACTTTTATTTTCATTTGTGGTGTGTGAATAAATTTTCTTTACTTACATTTGTTATTGCTTTAAATTATTTCTATATATAAACTCTATAATTTTTATTTTGTTGTGATCTATTTTGGTTTTATCTCTTTTTTTGTTTACGAGATGAAGGGGAAGTGAAAACTCTAGTTTTTATTTAAGAAAAAAGTATACATTTAAAATGTAAAAGCACAATGCACAAATGTAGGGAGAGATTATTCCAAAAAATTTCTCTAATTTTTAAGGATTGTAAACTCTATTTTGTTTTTATATCAGGTTCTACATCGTCGGGAAAAGGGGGAGCCGGGGGATTTTTAACTGAGTGTTGTCTCCCAATCTATAAGTCATTCCTTATAAAAATATAGCCCGTTAAGCATGATAAATCACTTTACAATTATCTTTGACCGTTAGGTCAGTTTTTTGTAAAAGGGCAAAATAATAGCTTGTTAGACTCATGTAAGTATTCCACCGCACGTTCACTTGGGAATTAAATGTTATTCTCTTTAAAAGGTTTGGATCCATAGGTAATTTCCATATTTTACATGTTTCAAGCTTGCATATCCATTTTTTAAAAAATGTGAAGAAAAATCTCTTATTTATAAAATTCCGAGCTATTAGGGTTGAACTAGTGGAATTTCCCAAACTTGGATAACAAAATTTTTGTGTAAATTTGTGGTGTGTGAATAAATTTTATTTACTAACATTTTTTATTGCTTTAAATTCTTTCCATACATAAACTCTAAAATTTTCATTGGTTGTGATCTAATAGCCTTTTATCTCTTTTTTTGTTTACGAGATGATGGGGAAGTGAAAACTTTTGATTTAAGAAAAAAGTATACATCTAAAATTTAAATCCACAATGCACAAATGTAGAAAGAGATAATTCCAAAAAGTGTCTATAATTTTTATATATCAGGTTTTGCAATCATCGGGAAAAGGTGGAGGCGGGGAATTTCTAACTGAGTGTTGACTCCCAATCCATAAGTCATTCCCTACAAAAATATAGCCCTTTACGCATGATAAATCACTTTACAATCATCTATAATCGTAAAGTCAGCTTTTGTAAATGGGCAAAATAATGGCTTGTTTGACTCGGGTAAATATCCCACCGCACGTTCACATGGGTATTTAATGTTATTCTCTTTAAAAGGTTTGGATCCAAAGGTCATTTGCATCTTTAACAAGTTTCAAACATGCATATCCATATTTTAAAACATGGGTAGAAAAATCTCTATTTTATTAAATTTTGAGCTATTAGGGTTGAACTAGTGGAATTTCCCAAAATTGGATAACAAAAATTTTGTGTCCATTTGTGGTGCGTGGATAAATTTTCTTACCTTACATTTGTTATTGCTTTAAATTCTTTCCATACATAAACTCTAAAATTTTTATTTTGTTGTGATCTATTTGCCTTTTATCTTTGTTTTTTTTATGCTGACAAGAAGAAGGGAATGTGACAAATCAAGTTTATATTTAAGAAAAAAGTATACATCTAAAATGGAAATGCAGAATGCAGAAATGTAGAGAGAGATAAATTCCAAAAATTGTCTGTAATTTTGAGGGATTGAAAAATATTTTTAAATTTTATATATCAGGTTCAACTATCGTCGGGAAAAGGGGGAGGTGGGGGATTTTTAACTGAGTGTTGACTCCCAATCCATAAGTCATTCCTTACAAAAATATAGCCCGTTACGCATGATAAATCACTTTACAATCATCTGAGATCGTTACGTCAGCTTTTTGTAAATGGGGAAAATAATGGCTCATTTGACTCTGGTAAATATCCCACCGCACATTCACTTGGGAATTTGATGTTATTCTCTTTAAAAGGTTTTGATCCATAGGTCATTTGCATCTTTAACTTGTTTCAAGAATGCAAATCCATTTTTTAAAACTTGTGTAGAAAAATCTCTTTCTTATAAAATTCCGAGTTATTAGGGTTGAACTAGTGGAATTTCCCAAACTTGGATAACAAAAATTTTGTGTTCATTTGTGGTGTGTAAATAAATTTTATTCACTTACATTTGTCATTGCTTTAAATTCTTTCCATACATAAACTCTAAAATTTTCACTTTGTTGTTATCAATTTGCATTTTATCTCTTTTTTAGTTTACAAGATGAAGGGAAAGTGAAAACTCAAGTTTTGATTTAAGAAAAAAGTATACATCTAAAATAGAAATGCACAATGAACAGATGTAGAGAGAGATAATTGTAAAACGTGTCTATAATTTTTAGGGATTGTAAACACTTTTCATTTTTTAAATATCAGGTTTTGCAAATGTCGGGAAAAGGGGGAAGCGGGGGATTTTTAACAGAGTGTTGACTCCCAATCCATAAGTCATTCCTTACAAAAATATAGCCCGTTAGGCATGATAAATCACTTTCCAATCATCTATGATTATTAGGACAACTTTTTGTAAATGGGCAAACTAATGGCTTGTTTGACTCTGGTAATATCCCATTGTACATTCACTTGGGAATTTAATGTTATTCTCTTTAAAAGGTTTGGGTCCAGAGGTCATTTGCTTCTTAAACATGTTTCAAGCACGCATAACCATTTTTTAAACATGTGTGGAAAAATCTCTTTCTTATAAAATTTTGAGCTATTATGGTTGAACTACTAGAATTTCCCAAACTTGGATAACAAAATTTTGTGTAAATTTTTGGTGTGTGATTATATTTTCTTTACTTACATTTGTTATTGCTTTAAATTCTTTCCATACATAAACTCTAAAATTTTCATTTTTGTTGTGATCTATTTGGCGTTTATCTCTTTTTTTTACGAGATTATGGGGAAGTGAAAACTCAATTTTTGATTTAAGAAAAAAGTCTATATCTAAAATGTAAATGCACAATGCAAAAATTTAGAGAGAGATATTTCCAAAAAGTGTCTTTAATTTTAAGAGATTGTAAACTATTTTTAGTTTTTATGTATCAGGTTCTGCAATCGTCGGGAAAAGGAGAGGGGGGGGGGGGGGGGGGGGGATTTCTAACTTAGTATTGACTCCCAATCCAAAAGTTATTCCTTAGAAAAATTAAGCCCATTACGCATCATAAATCACTTTACAATCATCTATGATCGTTAAGTCAGTTTTTTGTAATGGGGCAAAATAATGACTTGTTTGACTCGAGTAAATATCCAACCCCACGTTCACTTGGGAATTTAATCTTATTCTCTTTAAAAGGTTTGGATACATAGGTCATTTGCATCTTTAACATATTTCAAGCAAGCATATCCTTTTTTAAAAACAAGTGAAGAAAAATCTCTTATTTATAAAATTCCGAGATATTAGGGTTGAACTAGTGGAATTTCCAAAACTTGGTTAACAAAACTTTTGTGTAAATTTCTGGTGTTTCAATAAATTTTCTTTACTTACACTTTTTATTTCTTTAAATTCTTTCCATATATAAACTATAAAATTTTCTTTTTGTTGTGTTCAATTTGCCTTTTATATCTTTTTTTGTTTACAAGATGATGGGGAAGTGAAAACTCAAGTTTTGATTTAAACATCTAAAATGTAAATGCACAATGCACAAATGTAGAGAGATATAATTCCAAATAGTGTCTGTAATTTTTAGGGATTGTAAACTCTTTTTATTTTTTCAATATCAGGTTTTGCAATCGTCGAGAAAAGGGGAGGCGGGGAATTTTTAACTTAGTGTTGACTCCCAATTCAAAAGTCATTTCTTAAAAAAATATAGCCCGTTACACATGATAAATCACTTTACAATAATCTATGATCGTTAGGTAAAATTTTTGTAAATGGGGAAAATAATAGTTTGTTTGACTCGGGTAAATATCTCAATGCACGTTCACTTGGGAATTTAATGTTATTCCCTTTAAAAGGTTTGGATCCATAGATCATTTGCTTCCTTAACATGTTTCAAGCTTACAAATCCATTTTTTGAAACATGTGTAGAAAAATATCTTTCTTATAAAATTCCGAGCTATTAGGGTTGAACTAGTGGAATTTCCCAAACTTGGAAAAAAAATATTTTGTGTACATTTGTGGTGAGTGAATAAATTTTCTTTACTTACATTTGTTATTGCTTTAAATTCTTTCCATATACAAAACTCTAAAATTTTCCATTTGTTATTGCTTTAAATTCTTTTCATACACAAAACTCTAAAATTTTCTTTTTGTTGTGATCTATTTGCATTTAATCTTTTTTTTTGTTTACGAGATGAAGGGGAAGTGAAAAATCATGTTTTGATTTAAGAAAAAAGTATGCATCTAAAACGGAAATGCACAATGCAAAAATGTAGACAGAGATAATTCCAAAAAGTATCTATAAGTTTTTAGGATTGTAAACTCTTTTTAGTTTTTATATATTAGGTTCTACAATAATCATGAAAAGGGGGAGGCGAAGGATTTTTAACTGAGCATTAACTCCCAATCCATACATCATTCCTTACAAAAATCTACCCCGTTATGCAAGATAAATCACTTTACAATCATCTATGATCGTAAGGTCAGCTTTTTGTAAATGGCAAAAATAATGGCTTGTTTGACTAGGGTAAATATCCCACCGCACGTTCACTTAGGAATTTAATGATATTATCTTTAAAAGGTTTGGATCCATAGGTCATTTGCATCTTTAACATGTTTCAAGCATGCATATCTATTTTTTAAAACATGTGTAGAAAAATCTTTTTCTTATAAAATTCCAAGCTATTAGGGTTGAACTAGTGGAATTTCCCAAACTTAGATAATAAAATTTTGTGTTCATATGTGGTGTGTGAAATAAATTTTCTTTACTTATATTTTTTTATTGCGTTATATTCTTTACGTACATAAACTCTAAAAATTTCATTATGTTGTGATCGATTTGCTTTTTATCTCATTTTTTGTTTACGAGATGAAGGGAAAGTTAAAACTTATGTTTGGATTTAAGAAAAAAGTATACATATAAAATGGAAATGCACAATGAAAAAATGTACATAGAGAAAATTCCAAAAAGTGTCTGTAATTTTTAGGGATTCTAAACTCTTTTTAGTTTTTATATATCAGGTTTTGCAATCGTCGGGAAAAGGGGGAGGCAGGGGATTTTTAGCTGAGTGTTGAATCCTAATCCATAAGTCATTCCTTACAAAAATATTGCCCGTTACGAAATATAAATTACATTACAATCATCTATGATCGTTAGGTCAGCTTATTGTAAATGAGACAAATAGTGGCTTGTTTGGCTAAGGAAAATATCCCACCGCACGTTCACTTGAGAATTTAATGTTATTCACTTTAAATGGTATGGATCCATAGGTCATTTGCATATTTAACATGTTTAAAACATGTATATCCATTTTTTAAAACATGTGTAGAAAAATCTTTTTCTTATAAAATTCCAAGCTATTAGGGTTGAACTAGTGAAATTTCCCAAACAGTGATAACAAAACTTTTATGTTCATTTGTTCTATGTGAATAAATTTACTTTACTTACATTTGTTATTTCTTTAAATTCTTTCCATACATAAAATCTAAAAAATTCATTTTGTTGTGATCTATTTTTCCCTTTTATCTCTTTTTTTGTTACGAGATGAAGGGATAGTGAAAACTCAAGTTTTGATTTAAGAAAAAAGTAAACAGCTAAAATAGAAATGCACAATGCACAAATGTAGAGAGAGATAATTCCAAAAACTGCCTGTAATTTTTAGGGATTGTTTACTCTTTTTAGTTTTTTATCAGGTTTTGTAATCGTAGGGAAAAGGGGGAGGCGGGGGATTTTTAACTAAAGTGTTGATTCCCAATCCATATGTCATTCCTTACAAAAAAATAGCCCGTTACGCATGATTAATCACTTTACAATCATGTATGATCGTTAGGTCAGCTTTTTGTAAATGGGCAAAATAATGGCTTGTTTGAGTCGGGTAAATATCCTACCTCTCGTTCACTTGAGAATTTATGGTTATTCTCTTTAAAAGGTATGGATCCAAAGGTCATTTGCTTCTTTAACATGTTTCGAGCATGCATTCCATTTTTTTAAACATGTGTAGAAAAAATTCTTTCTTATAAAATTCCAAGCTATTAGGGTTGAACTAGTGGAATTTCCCAAACTTAGATAACAAAACTTTTGTGTTCATATGTGGTGTGTGAATAAATTTTCTTTACTTACATTTTTTATTGCGTTATATTCTTTACGTACATAAACTCAAAAATTTTGATTATGTTGTGATTGATTTGCTTTTTATCTCATTCTTTGTTTACGAGATGAAGGGAAAGTTAAAACTTATGTTTTGATTTAAGAAAAAAGTATACATATAAAATGGAAATGCACAATGAAAAAATGTACATAGAGATAATTCCAATAAGTGTCTATAATTTTTAGGGATTGTAAACTCTTTTTAGCTTTTATATATCAAGTTTTGCAATCGTCGGGAAAAGGGGGAGGCAGGGGATTTTTAACTGAGTGTTGACTCCTAATCCATAAGTCATTCCTTACTAAAATATATCCTATTATGCATATAAATCACTTTATAATCATCTACGATCGTTAGGTCAGCTTTTTGTAAATGGGCAAAATAATGGCTTGTTTGACACGGGTAAATATCCCACCGCACGTTCACTTGAGAATTTAATGTTATTCTCTTTAAAAGGTGTGGATCCATAGGTCATTTGCATCTTTAACATGTTTCAAGCATGCATATCCATTTTTTAAAACTTGTGTAGAAAAAATTCTTTCTTATTAAATTGCAAGCTATTAGGGTTGAACTAGTTGAATTTCCCAAACTTAGATAACAAAACTTTTGTGTTCATATGTGGTGTGTGAATAAATTTTCTTTACTTACATTTTTTTATTGCGTTATATTCTTTCCATACATAAACTCTAAAATTTTCATTATGTTGTGATCAATTTGCTTTTTATCTCATTTTTTGTTTACGAGATAAAGGGAAAGTTAAAACTTATGTTTTGATTTAAGAAAAACGTATACATATAAAATGGAAATGCACAATGAAAAAATGTACATGGAGATAAATACAAAAAATGTCAGTAATTTTTAGGGATAGTAAACTGTTTTTAGTTTTGATATATATCAGGTTTTGCAATCGTCGAGAAAAGGGGGAGGTGGGGTTTTTAACTGAGTGTCCACTCCAAATCCATAAGTCATTCCTAACAAAAATATTGCCCGTTACAAAATATAAATTACTTTACAATTATCTATGATTATTTGGTCAGCTTAATGTAAATGAGACAAATAGTGGCTTGTTTGACTCGGGTAAATATCCCACCGCACGTTCACTTGAGAATTTAATGTTATTCACTTTAAATGGTATGGATCGATAGGTCAGTTGCATATTTAACATGTTTCAAACATGTATATCCATTTTTTTAAACACGTGTAGAAAAATCTCTTTCTTATAAAATTCCAAGCTATTAGGGTTGAACTAGTGAAATTTCCCAAACTAGGATAACTAAACTTTTATGTTCATTTGTGTTGTGTGAATAAATTTACTTTACTTACATTTGTTATTTCTTTAAATTCTTTCCATACATAAAATCTAAAAATTTCATTTTGTTGTGATCTATTTTTCCCTTTTATCTCTTTTTTTGTTACGAGATGAAGGGATAGTGGAAACTCAAATTTTGATTTAAGAAAAAAGTATACAGCTAAAATGTAAATGCACAATGCACAAATGTAGAGAGAGATAATTCCAAAAAGTGTCTGTAATTTTTAGGGATTGCTAACTCTTTTTAGTTTTTTATCAGGTTTTGTAATCGTAGGGAAAAGGGGGAGGCGGGGGATTTTTAACTAAAGTGTTGATTCCCAATCCATATGTCATTCCCTATAAAAATTTATCCCGTTACGCATGATTAATCACTTTACAATCATGTATGATCGTTAGGTCAGATTTTTGTAAATGGGCAAAATAATGGCTTGTTTGAGTCGGGTAAATATCCCACCTCACGTTCACTTGAGAATTTATGGTTATTCTCTTTAAAAGGTTTGGATCCAAAGGTCATTTGCATCTTTAACATGTTTCAAGCATGCATATCCATTTTTTAAAACATGTGTAGAAAAATCTCTTTTTTATAAAATACCAAGCTATTTGGGTTGAACTAGTGGAATTTCCCAAACTTGGATAACAAAACATTTGTGTTCATTTGTGGTGTGTGAATAAATTTTCTTTACTTACTTTTTTTATTGCTTTAATTTCTTTCCATACATAAACTCGAAAAATTGCATGTTGTTGTGATCTATTTGCCTTTTATCTCATGTTTGGTTTAATGGATGAAGGGAAAGTGAAAATTCAAGCTTTGATTAAAGAAAATAGTATACATCTAAAATGAAAATGCAAAATGCAGAAATGTAGAGAGAGATAATTACAAAAAGTGTCTGTAATTTTTAGGGATTGTAAACTCTTTTTAGATTTTATATATCAGGTTTTGCAATTGTCAAGAAAAAAGGGGAGCGAGGAGTTTTTAACTGAGTGTTGACTCCCAATCCACAAGTCATTCCTTACAAAATATTGCCAGTTATGCATGATAAATCACTTTACAATCATCTATGATTGTTAGGTCAGCTTTTTGTAAATGGGCAATATATTGGTTTGTTTAACACAGGAAAAAATGCCACCCACGTTCACTTGAGAATATATTGTTGTTCTCTTTAAAAGGTTTGGATCCATCGGTCATTTGCATCTTTAACATGTTATAAGCATGCATATCATTTTTTTAAAACATGTGTAGAAAAATCTCTTTCTTATAAAATTCCAAGCTATTAGGATTGAACTAGTGGAATTTCCCAAACTTAAATAACAAAACTTTTGTGTTCATTTGTAGTGTGTGAATAAATTTTCTTTACTTACATTTGTTATTGCTTTAATGCTTTCCATATATAAATTCTAAAATTTTCGTTTCGTTGTGATTTATTTGCCTTTTATTCTCTTTTTTTGTTTACGAGATGAAGGGAAAGTGAAAACTCAAGTTTTGATTTAAGGAAAAAGTATATATCTAAAATGGAAATGGACAATGCACAAATCTAGAGAGAGATAATTCCAAAACGAGTCTGTAATTTTTAGGGATTGTAAACTCTTTTTAGTTTCTATATCGGGTTCTACAATCGTTGAGAAAAGGGGGAGGCGGCGGATTTTTAACTGAGAGTTTATTCCTAATCCATAAGTCATTCCTTACAAAAATATCTCCCGTTATGCATGATAAATCACTTTACAATAATCTATGATCGTTAGGTCAACTTTTTGTAAATGGGCAAAAAAATGGCTTGTTTGACTTGGGTAAATATCCCACCTCACGTTCACTTGAGAATTTAATGTTATTCTCTTTAAAAAGTTTGGATCCATAGTTCATTTGCATGTTTAACATTTTTCAAGCATGTATTTTCTTTTTTTAAAACATGCATAGAAAAGTATCTTTCGTCTAAAATTTCAAGCTATTAGGGTTGAACTTGTGGAATTTCCCAATCTTGGATAACAAAAATTTTGTGATCATTTGTGGTGTGTGAATAAATTTTATTTACTTACATTTTTTATTGCTTTAAATTCTTACCATACATAAACTCTAAAATTTTCATTTTGTTGTGTTCTATTTTTGCCTTTTATCTCTTTTTTGTTTACAAGATGAACGGAAAGTGAAAACTAGAGTTTTGATTTAAGAAAAAAGTATACATCTAAAATGGAAATGCACAATGCACAAAAATCAGAGTGACATAATTCCAAAGAGAGTGTAATTTTTAGGGATTGTAAACACATTTTAGTTTTTATATTTCAGGTTTTTCAATCTTTGGGAAACAGGGGAGGTGGGGGATTTTTAACTGAGTGTTGACTTCCAATCCGTAAGTCATTCCTTACAAAAATATAGACCATTACACAAAATAAATCACTTTACAATCATCTTTCATCGGTAGGTCAGCTTTTTGTAAATGGGCAAAATAATGTCTTGTTTGACTCGGATAAATAACCCACCGCATGTTCACTTGAGAATTTAATGTTATTCTCTTTAAAAAGTTTGGATCCATAGGTCATTTGCATCTTTAACATATTTCATGCATGCATATCTATTTTTTAAAACATGTGTAGAAAAATCTCTTTCTTATAAAATTCCAAGCTATTAGGGATGAACATGTGGAATTTCCCAAACTTGGATAACAAAACTTTTGTGCTCATTTGTGGTGTGTGAATAAATTATCTTTTTTACATTTGTTATTGTTTTAAATTCTTTCCATTCATAAACTCTAAAATTTTCATTTTGTTGTCATCTATTTTGGCCTTTTATCTCTTTTTTTGTTTACGAGATGAAGGGAAAGTGAAAACTAAAGTTTTGATTTGAAAAAAAATAATATATCTAAAATAGAAATGCACAATGCAAAAATGTAGAGTGAGATAATTCCAAAAAGTGTCTGTAATTTTTAGGGATTGTAAACTCTTTTTAATTTTAATATATCAGATTTTGCAATCGTCGAGAAAAGGGAGAGGCGGGGTATTTTTAACTGAGTGTTAACTACCAATCCATAAGTCATTCCTTACAAAAATATAGCCCAGTATGAATTATAAATCACTTTACAATCATCTATGATCGTTAAGTCAGCTTTTTGTTAATAGGCAAAATAATGGCTTGTTTGACACGGGTAAATATCACACCGTACGTTCACTTGAGAATTTAATGTTATTTTCTTTAAATGGTATGGTTCCGTAGGTCATTTGCATTTTGAACATGTTTCAAACATGCATATTCATTTTTTAAAACTTGTGTAGAAAAATCTCTTTCTTATAAAATTGCAACCTATATGGGTTGAACTAGTGATATTTCCCAAACTTGGATAACAAAACTTTTTTGTTCATTTGTGGTGTGTGAAAAAAATTTCTTTACTTACATTTGATATTGATTTTAATTCTTCCCATACATAAACTCTAAAATTTTCATTTTTTTGTGATCTATTTTTTCCTATTATCTCTTTTTTTGTTTTGCGAGATGAAGGGAAAGTGAAAACTCGAGTTTTGATTTAAGAAAAAATTATACATCCAAAATGGAAATTCACAATGCAGAAATGTAGAGAGTGATAATTACAAATTGTTTCTGTCATTTTTAAGGATTTTAAACTCTTTTTAGTTTTTATATCTCAGGTTTTGCAATCGTCAGGAAAAGGGGGAGGCAAGGGATTTTTAACTGAATGCTGACTCCCAATCCATAAGTCATTCCTCACAAAAAATATAGACCGTTACGCATGATCATTCACTTAAGAGTCATCTATGATCGTTAGGTTAGCATTTAGAAAATGGGCAAAATAATGGCTTGTTTGACTCGCGTAAATATCCAACTGCATGTTCACTTGAGAATTTAATGTTATTCTCTTTAAAAGTTTTGGATCTATAGGTCATTTGCATCTTTAACATTTTTCAAGCATGCATATCCATTTAGTTAAAACATGTTTAGAAAAATCTCTTTCTTATAAAATTCCAAGCTATTAGGGTTGAACTAGTGGAATTTCCCAAACTTGGATAACAAAACTTGTGTTCATTTGTGGTGTGTGAATAAATTTTCTTTACTTACATTTGTTATTTGTTTAAATGCTTTCCATACATAAACTCTAAGATTTTAGTTTTGTTGTGATCTATTTGCCTTTTACCTCTTTTTTTATTTATGAGATGTAGGGAAAGTTAAAAATAAAGTTTTGATTTAAGAAAAAAGTATACACCTAAAACGGAAATGCACAATGTACAAATGTAGAGTGAGATAATTACAAAACGTGTCTGCAATTTTTAGGGATTGTAAACACTTTTTAGTTTTTATATATCAGGTTTTGCAATCATTCGTAAAAGAGGGACGCGGGGGATATTTAACTGAGTATTGACTCCCAATCCAGAAGTCATTCCTTACAAAAATATCTCCTATTACGCATGATAAATCACTTTACAATAATCTATGATCGTTAGGTCAACTTTTTGTGAGTGGGCAAAATAATGGCTGGGTTGACTCAGGTAAATATCCCAATGCACGTTCACTTGAGAATTTAATATTATTCTCTTTAAACGGTTTTGATCCATAGGTCATTTGCATCTTTGAAATGTTTCAAGCATGCATATCCATTTTTTAAAATATGTGTAGAAAAATCTCTTTTTTAATAAAATTCCAAGCTATTAGGGTCGAACTAGTGGAATTTTCCATACTTGGATAACAAAACTTTTCTGTTCATTTGTGGTGTGTGAATAAATTTTCTTTACTTACATTTGTTATTGCTTTAAATTCTTTCCTTACATAAACTCTCTAATTTTAATTATGTTGTATTTTCCTTTTATCTTTTTTTTTTACAAGATGTTGGGAAAGTGAAAACTCAAGTTTTAATTTATGAAAAAAGTATACATCTAAAATGGAAATGTACAATGCAAAAATATATAGAGAGAGATAATTCCAAAAAGTGTCTGTAATTTTTAGTGATTTTAAACTCTTTTTAGTTTTCATATATCCGGTTTTGCAATTGTCTGAAAAAGGGAGAGGCGGGGGATTTTTAATTGAGTGTTGACTCAAAATCCATAAGTCATTCCTTACCAAAATATAGACCGTTACACAAAATAAATCACTTTACAATCATCTTTGATCGGTAGGTCAGCTTTTTGTAAATGGGCAAAATAATGTCTTGTTTGACTCGGGTAAATAACCCACCGCACGTTCACTTGAGAATTTAATGTTATTCTCTTTAAAAAGTTTGGATCCATAGGTCATTTGCATCTTTAATATGTTTCAAGCATGCATATCTATTTTTTCAAACATGTTTAGAAAAATTTCTTTCTTATAAAATTCCAAGCTATTAGGGATGAACATGTGGAATTTCCCAAACATGGATAACAAAACTTTTGTGCTCATTTGTGGTGTGTGAATAAATTATCTTTTTTACATTTGTTATTGCTTTAAATTCTTTCCACACATAAAATCTAAAATTTTCATTTTGTTGTGATCAATTTAGGCCTTTTTTCTCTTTTTTGTATACGAGATGAAGGGAAAGTGAAAACTCTAGTTTTGATTTGAAAAAAAATAATATATCTAAAATAGAAATGCACAATACAAAAATGTAGAGTGAGATAATTCCAAAAAGTGTCTGTAATTTTTAGGGAATGTAAACTCTTTTTAGTTTTAATATATCAGATTTTGCAATCGTCGAGAAAAGGGGGAGGCGAGGGCTTTTTAACTGAGTGTTGACTACCAATCCATAAGTCATTCCTTACAAAAATATAGCCCGTTCTGAATTATAAATAACTTTACAATCATCTATGATCGTCAGGTCAGCTTTTTGTAAATGGGCAAAATAATGGCTTGTTTGACTCGGGTAAATATCACATCGCACGTTTACTTGAGAATTTAATATTATTTTCTTTAAATGGTGTGGATCCGTAGGTCATTTGCATCTTGAACATGTTTCAAACATGCATATTCATTTTTTAAAACATGTGTAGAAAAATCTCTTTCTTATTAAATTGCAACCTATAAGGGTTGAACTAGTGGAATTTTCCAAACTTGGATAAGAAAACTTTTTTGTTCATTTGTGGTATGTGAAAAAAAATTATTTACTAACATTTGTTATTGATTTTAATTCTTTCCATACATAAACTCTAAATTTTTCATTTTTTTGTGATCTATTTTTGCCTTTTATCTCTTTTTTTGTTTACGAGATGAAGGGAAAGTGAAAACTCGAGTTTTGATTTAATAAAAAATTATACATCTAAAATGAAAATGCACAATGAGAAATGTAGAGAGAGATAATTCCAAAAAGTCTCTGTCATTTTTAAGGATTTTAAACTCTTTTTAGTTTTTATATTTTAGGTTTTGCAATCGTCAGGAAAAGGGGGAGGAGAGGGATTTTTAACTGAGTGCTGACTCCCAATCCATAAGTCATTCCTTACCAAAAATATAGCTTGTTACGCATGATCAATCACTTAAGAGTCATCTATGATTGTTAGGTTAGCATTTTAAAAATGGGCAAAATAATGGCTTGTTTGACTCCGGTAAATATCCAACCGCACGTTCCCTTTAGAATTTAATGTTATTCTCTTTAAAAGGTTTGGATCTATAGGTCATTTGCATCTTTAACATTTTTCAAGCATGCATATCCATTTTTTAAAACATGTGTAGAAAAATCTCTTTCTTATAAAATTCCAAGCTATTAGGGTTGAACTAGTGGAATTTCCCAAACTTGGATAACAAAACTTTTGTGTTCAATTGTGGTGTGTGAATAAATTTTCTTTACTTACATTTGTTGTTGGTTTAAATGCTTTCCATACATAAACTCTAAGATTTTAGTTTTGTTGTGATATATTTGCCTTTTACCTCTTTTTTTTATTTACGAGATGTAGGGAAAGTTAAAACTAAAGTTTTGATTTAAGAAAAAAGTATACATCTAAAAAGGAAATGCGCATTGTGCAAATATAGAATGAGATAATTACAAAACGTGTCTATTTTTAGTTTTTACATATCAGGTTTTGGAATCATTAGGAAAAGGGGGAGGCGGGGGATATTTAACTGAGTGTTGACTCCCAATCCAGAAGTCATTCCTTACAAAAATATCTCCTGTTACGCATGATAAATCACTTTACAATAATCTATGATCGTTAGGTCAACTTTTTGTAAATGGGAAAAATAATGGCTAGTTTGACTCAGGTAAATATCCCAACGCACGTTCACTTGAGAATTTAATATTATTCTCTTTAAACAGTTTTGATCCATAGGTCATTTGTATCTTTAAAATGTTTCAAGCATGTATATCCATTTTTTAAAATATGTGTAGAAAAATCTCTTTTTTAATAAAATTCCAAGCTATTAGGGTCGAACTAGTGGAATTTTCCATACTTGGATAACAAAACTTTTCTGTTCATTTGTGGTGTGTGAATAAATTTTCTTTACTTACATTTTTTATTGCTTTAAATTCTTTCCTTACATAAACTCTCTAATTTTAATTATGTTCTATTTTCCTTTTATCTATTTTTTTTGCGAGATGTTGGGAAAGTGAAAACTCAAGTTTTAATTTATGAAAAAATTATACATAAAAAATGGAAATGTACAATGCAAAAATATGGAGAGAGATAATTCCAAAAAGTTTCTATAATTTTTAGTGATTTTAAACTCTTTTTTGTTTTCATATATCAGGTTTTGAAATCGTCAGGAAAAGGGAGAGGCAGGGGATTTTTAACTGATTGTTGAGTCCCAATCCATAAGTCATTCCTTGCAAAAATATAGCCCTTTATGCATGATAAATCTCTTTACAATAATTTATGATCATTAGGTCAACTTTTTCTAAATGGGCAAAATAATGGCTTGTTTGACTTTGGTAAATATCCCACCGCACATTCACTTGAGAATTTAATGTTTTTCTCTTTAAAATGTTTGGATCCATAAGTCATTTACATCTTTAACAAGTTTCAAGCATGCTGATCCATTTTTTTAAACATGTGTAGAAAAATATCTTTCTTATAAAATTTCATACTATTAGGGTTGAACTAGTGGAATTTCCCAACCTTGGATAACAAAAATTTTGTGTTCATTTGTTTTGTGTGAATAAATTTTCTTTACTTACAATTGTTATTGCTTTAAATTATTTCCATACATAAACTCTTAAATTTTCATTTTGTTGTGATCTATTTTTGCCTTTTATCTCTTTTTTTGTTTACGAGATGAAGGAAAAGTGAAAACTCAAGTTTTGAATTAAGAAAAAATTATACATCTAAAATGGAAAAGCACAATGAAAAAATGTAGAGAGAGATAATATCAAAAACCGTTTGTAATTTTTTAGGATTGTAAACTCATTTTAGTTTTTATTAATTAGGTTTTGCAATCGTCGGGAGAAAGGGGAGGCAGGGGATTTTGAACGGAGTGTTGACTCCCAATCCATAAGAAATTCCTTACAAAAATATAGCCTGTTGTTTGACTCCCTAAACTCCCAATCGTTAGGTCTGATTTTATTAAATGGGCAAAATAATGGCTTGTTTGACTCGGGTAAATATCCCACCGCACATTCACGTGAGAATTTAATGTTATTCTCTTTAAAATGTTTGGATCCATAGGTCATTTGCATCTTTAACATGTTTTAAGCATGCATATCCATTTTCTAAAACATGTGTAGAAAAATCTCCTTCTTATAATATTCCATGCTATTGGGGTTGAACTAGTGGAATTTCCCAACCTTGGATAATAAAACTTTTGTGTTCATTTGTGGCGTGTGAATAAATTTTCTTTACTTATATTTGTTATTGCTTTTAATTATTTCCATACATAAACTCTAAAATTTTCATTTTGTTGTGATCTATTTTTGCCTTTTATCTCTTTTTTTGTTTACATGATGAAGGGAAAGTGAAAATTCGAGTTTTGATTTAAGAAAAAAGTATCAGTAATTTTTAGGGATTGTAAACTCTTTTTAGTATTTATATATCAGGTTTTACAATCGTTAGGAAAGGGGGGATGTGGGGAATTTTTAACTGAGTGTTGACTCCAAATCCTTATGTCAGTCCTTACAAAAATATGGCCCGTTACACATAATAAATCACTTTACAATCAGCTATGATCGTTAGGTCAGCTTTTTGTAAATTGGCAAAATAATAGCTTGTTTGACTCGAATAAATAACACACCGCACGTTCACTTGAGAATTTAATGTTATTCTCTTTAAAAGTGTTGGATCCATAGGTCATTTGCATAATTAACATGTTTCAAGCATGCATATAATTTTTTAAAAACATGTGTAAAAATATCTCTTTCTTATAAAATTCCAAACTATTATGGTTGAACTAGTGGAATTTTCCAAACTTGGATAACAAAACTTTTGTCTTCATTTGTGGTGTGTGAATAAATTTTCTTTACTTACATTTGTTATTGCTTTAAATTCTTTCCATACATAAACTCTAAAATTTTATTTTGTTGTGATCTATTTAGGCCTTTTATCTCTTTTTTTGTTTACGAGATGAAGGGAAAGTGAAAAATAAAGGTTTGATTTAAGAAAAAAGTATACATCTAAAATGGAAAAGCACAATGCACAAATGTAGAGAGAGATAATTCCAAAAAATGTCTGTAATTTTTAGGGATTGTAAACTCTTTCTAGTTTTTATATATCCGATTTTGCAATCGTCGGTAAAAGGGGGAGACGGGGGATTTTAACTGAGTGTTGACTACCAATTCATGAGTTATTCCTTACAAAAATATAGCCTGATACGCATGATAAATCACTTAACAATCATCTATGATCGTTAGGTCAACTTTTTGTAAATGGGCAAAATAATGACTTGTTTGACTCTAGTAAATATCCCGTCGGACGTTCACTTCAGAATTTAATGTTATTCTCTTTAAATGGTATGGATCCATAGGTCATTTGCATCTTTAACATGCTTCAGACATTGTTATCCATTTTTTAAAACATGTGTAGAAAAATCTCTTTCTTATCAAATTCCAAGCAATTAGGGTTGAACTAGTGGAATTTCCCAAACTTGGATAACAAAAATTTTGTGTTCATTTGACGTGAGTTAATAAATTTTCTTTACTTAAATTTGTTATTTCTTTAAATTATATCCATACATATACTCTAAATGTTTCATTTTGTGGGGATCTATTTTTGCCTTTTATCTCTTTTTTTGTTTACGAGATGAAGGAATAGTGAAAACTCAAGTTTAGATTTAAGAAAAAACTATACATCTAAAATGTAAATTCACAATGCACATATTTAGAGAGAGATAATTCCAAAAAGTGTTTGTAATTTTTAGGGATTGTAAACTCTTTTAAGTTTTTATATATCAGGTTTTGCAATCGTCGAGAAATGGGGGAGGCAGGGGGTTTTTAACTTAGTGTTGACTCCCAATCCTTAAGTTATTCCTTACAAAAATATAGCATGTTACGCATGGTATATCATTTTACAGTCATCTATGATCGTTAGGTCAGCTTTTTTTAAATGGGCAAATTAATGACTTTTTTAACTCGGGTAAATATGCAACCGCATGTTCATTTGAGAATTTAATGTTATCCCTTTTAAAAGGTTTGGATCCGTAGGTCATTTGCATCTTTAACATGTTTCAAGCATGCATATCCATTTTTTAAAAACATGTGTAGAAAAATCTCTTTCTTATAAAATTCCAAGCTATTATGGTTTAACTAGTGGAATTTCCCAAACTTGGATAACATAACTTTTGTGTTCATTTGTGGTGTGTCAATAAATTTTCTTTACTTGAATTTGTTATTTCTTTAAATTCATTCCATATCTAAACTCTAAAATTTTCATTTTGTTATGATCTATTTTTTGTCTTTTACCTCTTTTTTTTGTACACAAGGTGAAGGGAAAGTGAAAACTCAAGTTTGGATTTAAAAAAAAAAGTATACATCTAAAACTGAAATGCACAATACACAAATGTAGATAGAGATAAGTCAGAAAAAAGTCTGTAATTTTTACGGATTGTAAATTCTTTTACGTTTTTGTATATCAGGTTTTGCAATCGTCGGGAAAAGGGGCAGGCAAGGGATTTTTAACTGAGTGTGGACTCCCTATCCATCAGTCATTCCTTAAAAAAATATAGCTCGTTAGTCATCATAAATAACTTTACAATCATCTCTGATCGGTAGGTCAGCTTTTTGTAAATCAGCAAAATAATGGCTTGTTTGACTCGGTTAAATATCCTACCGCACGTTCACTTGATAATTTAATGTTTTTCTCTTTAAAAGGTTTGGATCCATAGGTCATTCGCATTTTTAACATGTTTCAAGCATGCATATCAATTTTTTAAAACATGTTTAGAAAAATCTCTTTCTTATAAAATTCCAAGCTATTAGGGTTGAAGTAGTGGAATTTCCCAAACTAGGATAACAAAACTTTTATTTTCATTTATACTGTGTGAATAATTTTTCTTTACTTGCATTTGTAATTGCTTTAAATTCTTTCCATACATAAACTCTAAAATTTTCATTTTGTTGTGATCTATTTTTGCCTTTTATCTCTTTTTTTGTGTACGAGATGAAGGGAAAGTGAAAACTCAAGTTTTGATTTAACAAAAAAGTATACATCTAAAATGGAAATACACAATGCACAAAAGTAGGGAGAGATAATTCCAAAAAGTGTCTGTAATTTTAGAGATTGAAAACTCTTTTTAGTTTTTGTACAACAGGTTATGCAATCGTCGGGAAAAGGGGGAGGCGGGAGATTTTTAATAGAGTGTTGACTTCAAATCCATAAGTCATTCCTAGCAAAAATATAGCCCGTTACGCATGATAAATCACTTTACAATCATCTATTATCGTTTGGTCAGTTTTTTGTAAATGGGCAAAATAATGGCTTGTTTGACTCGGGTAAATATCCCACCGCACGTTCACTTTAAAATTTAATGTCATTCTCTTTAAAAGGTGTGGATCCATAAGTCATTTTCATCTTTAACATGTTTCAAACATCCATATCCATTTTTTAAAACATGTGTAGAAAAATCATTTTCTTATAAAATTCTAAGCTATTAGGGTTGAACTAGTGGAATTTCCCAAACATGGATAACAAAACATTTGTGTTCATTTGTGGTGTGTGAATAAATTTTCTTTACTTACATTTTTAATTGCTTTAAATTCTTTCCATACATAAACTCAAATTTTTTTATTTTGTAGTTATCTATTTTTCCCTTTTATCTCAGTTTTTGTTTACGAGATGAAGGGAAAGTGAGAACTCAAGTTTTGATTTAAGAAAAAAGTATATATCTTAAATGCAAATGCACAATGAAAATATATTGAGAGAGATAATTCCAAAAAGTGTCTGTCATTTTTAAGGATTGTAAACTCTTTTCTGTTTTTATATATCAAGTTTTCCAATCATCGGGAAAAGGTGGAGGCGGGGGATTTTTAACTAAGTGTTGACTCCCAATCCATTAGTACAAAAATATAGCCCATTCCGCATGATAAATCACTTTACTATCATCTATGATCGTTCGGTCAGCTTTATGTAAATGGGCAAAATAAAGGCTTGTTTGGCTCGGGTAAATATCCCACCACACGTTCACTTGAGAATTTAATGTTATTCTATTTAAAAGGTTGGGATCCATAGGTCATTTGCCTCTTTAACATCTTTCAAGCATGCATATCCATTTTTTTAAACATGTGTAGAAAAATCTCTTTCTTATAAAATTCCAAGCTATTAGGGTTGAACTAGTGGAATTTCCCAAACTTGGGCAACAAAACTTTTGTGTTCATTTTTGGTGTGTGAACAAATTTTCTTAACATACATTTTTTATTGCTTTCTATTCTTTCCATACATAAACTCTAAAATTTTCATTTTGTTCTGATCTATTTTTACCTTTTATCTCTTTTTGTTTACGAGATGATGGGAAAGTGAAAACTCAAGTTTTGAGTTAAAAAAAAAGTATAGATCTAAAATGGAAATGCGCAATGGAAAAATGTATTAATAGATAATTCAAAAAAGTGTTTGTAATTTTTAGGGATTGTAAACTCTTTTAGTTTTTATACATAAGGTTTTGCAATCGCCGGGAAAAGGGGGAGGCGGGGATTTTTAACTGAATGTTGACTCCCTATCCATAGGACATTCCTTAAAAAAATATAGCCCATTATGCATGATAAATCACTTTACAATAATCTATTATCGTTAGATCAGCTTTTTGTAAATGGGCAAAATAATGGCTTGTTTGACTCGGGTAAATGTCCCATCGCACGTTCATTTGAGATTTTATTGTCATTCTCATTAAAATGTTTGGATCCATAGGTCATTTGCATCTTTATCATGTTTCAAGCATGCATATCCATTTTTTAAAACATGTGTAGAAAAATCTCTTTCTTATAATATTCCAAGCTATTAGGGTTGAACTAGTGGAATTTCCCAAACATGGATAAAAAACACTTTTGTGTTCATCTGTGGTGTGTGAATAAATTTTCTTTACTTGCATTTGTAAGTTCTTCAAATTCTTTACATACATAAACTCTAAAATTTTTACTTATTAGTGATCTATTTTTACCTTTTATCTCTTTTTCTGTTTGCGAGATGAAGGGAAAGTGAAAACTGAAGTTTTGATTTAAAAAAAAAGTATACACCTTAAAAGGAAATGGACAATGCAAAAAAGTTGAGAGAGATAATTCCAAAAAGTGTCTATAATTTTTAAGGATTGTAAACTCTTTTTAGTATTTATAAATCAGGTTTTGCAATCGTAGGGAAAAGGGGGTAGCGGGGGATTTTTAACTGAGTGTTGACTCCCAATCCATAAGTCATTCCTTACAAAAATATTGCCCGTTACAAATGATAAATCACTTTACAACCATCTATGATCGTTAGGTCAACTTTATGTAAATGGGCAAAATAATGGTTTATTTTACTCGGGTAAATATCCCACCGCATGTTCACTTGAGAATTTAATGTTATTCGCTTTAAAAGGTTTGGTTCAATAGGTCATTTGCCTCGTTAACATGTTTCAAGCATGCATATTCATTTTTTAAAACTTGTGTAGAAAAATATCTTTCTTATAAAATTCCAAGCTATTAGGGTTGAACTAGTGGAATTACCCAAACTTGGGTAACAAAAATTTTGTGTTCATTTGTGCTGTGTGATTAAATTTTATTTACTTACAGTTTTTATTGCTTTATATTCTTTCCATACATAAACTCTAAAATTTTCATTTTGTTCTGATCTATTTGCCTTTTATCTCTTTTTTTGTTTACAAGATGATGGGAAAGTGAAAACTCAAGTTTTAATATAAGAAAAAACTATACATCTTAAATGGAAATGCACAATGCAAAAAAGTATTGAGAGATAATTCCAAAAAGTGTCAGTAATTTTTAGGGATAGTAAAATCTTTTTTGTTTTTATATATCAGGTTTTGTAATTGTCAATAAAAGGGGGAGGTGGGGGATCCATAACTGAGTGTTGACTCCCAATCCATACAGAATTCCTTGCAAAAATATAACCTGTTATGCATGATAAATCACTATACAATCATCTATGATCGTTAGGTCAGCTTTTTGTAAATGGGCAAAATAATGGCTTGTTTCACTCTGGTAAATATCCCACCTCACGTTCACTTGAGAATTTAATGTTATTCTCATTAAAAGTTTTGGATCCATAGGTCATTTACATCTTTAACATGTTTCAACCATGCATAATATCCATTTTTTAAATCATGTGTCAAAAAATCTCTTTCTTATAAGATTCCAAGCTATTAGGGTTGAACTAGTAGAATTTCCCAAACATGGATAACAAAACTTTTGTGTTCATTTGTGGGGTGTGAATAAATTTTGTTTACTTGCATTTGATATTACTTTAAATTCTTTCCATACATAAACTCTAAAATTTTCATTTTTTTGTGATCTATCTTTACCTTTTATATCTTTTTTTGTTGACGAGATGAAGGGAAAGTGAAAACTCAAGTTGTGATCTAAGAAAAAAGTATACATCTAAAATGGAAATACACAATGCACAAATGTGGAGAGAGATAATTCCAAAAAGTGTCAGTAATTTTTAGGGATAGTAAACTCATTTTAGTTTTTATATATCATGTTTTTCAATCGTCGAGAAAAGAGGGAGGTGGGGGATATTTAACTGAGTGTTGCGTCCCAATCCATAAGTCATTCCTTACAAAAATATACCTGTTACGTATGCTAAATCTCTTTACAATCTTCTAAGATCGTTAGCTCAACTTTTTGTAATTGGGCAAAACAATGGCTTGTGTGACTCAGGTAAATATCCCACCATACGTTCACTTGAGAATTTAATGTTATTCTCTTTAAAAGGATTGGATCCATAGGTCATTTGCATCTTTTACATGTTTCAAGCATGCATATCAATTTTTTAAAACATATGTAGAAAAATCTCTTTCTTATAAAATTCCACGCTATTAGGGTTGAACTAGTGGAATTTCCCAAACTAGGATAACAAAACTTTTGTGTTCATTTGTATTGTGTGAATAAATTTTATTTTCTTGCATTTTTTATTGCTTTAAATTCTTTCCATACTTAAACTCTAAAATTTTAACCTTTTTGTGATCTATTTTTGCCTTTTATCTCTTTTTTTGTTTACGAGATGATGGGAAAGTGTCTATAATTAATTGGGAAAAATATAATCTAAAATATAAATGCACAATACACAAATAAAGAGAGAGATAATTTCAAAAAGTGTCTATAATTATAAGGGATTGTAAACTCTTTTTAGTTTTTATATATGAGGTTTTGCTATCGTCAAGAAATGGGGGAGGCGGGAGATTTTTAACTGAGTGTTGCCTCCCAATCCATAAGTCATTCCATACAAAAATATAGACCGTTACGCATGATAAATCACTATACAATCATCTATGATCTCTAAGTCAGCTTTTTGTAAATGAGCAAAATAATGGCTTGTTTGACTCGGGTAAATTTCCCACCGCACGTTCACTAGAGAATTTTAAGTTATTCTCTTTAAAAGGTTTGGATACAAAGGTCATTTACATCTTTAACATGTTTCAAGCATTCATATCCATTTTTTAAAACAGGTGTAGAAATAGCTCTTTCTTATAAAATTCCAAGCTATTAGGGTTGAACTACTGGAATTTCCCAAACTTTGAAAACAAAACTTTTGTGTTCATTTGTGGTGTGTGAATAAATTATCTTGACTTGCATTTGTTATTGCGTTAAATTTTTTCCATACATAAACTCTAAAATTTTCATTTTGTTGTGATCTGTTTTTTCCTTTTATCTCTTTTTTTGTTTACGAGATGAAGGGAAAGTGAAAACACAAGTTTTGATTTAAGAAAAAAGTATACATCTAAAATGGAAATGCACAATGCACAAATGTAGGGAGAGAAAATTCCAAAAAATGTCTGTAATTTTTTGGGATTGTCAACTCTTTTAAGTTTTAATATATCAGGTTTTGCAATCATCAGGAAAAGGGGGAGGCGGGGGATTTTTAATTGTGTGTTGACTCCAGATCCATAAGTAATTCCTTACAAAAATATAGACCGTTACACATGATAAATCACGTTACAATCAATTATGATCGTTAGGTCAGCTTTTTCTAAATCGGCAAAATATTAGATTGTTTGACTCAGGTAAGTATCCCAACGCACGTTCACTTGAGAATTTAATGTCATTCTCTTTAAAAGGTTTGGATCCATAGATCATTTTCATCTTTAACATGTTTCAAGCATACATATCTATTTTTTAAAACATGGGTAGAAAAATCTCTTTCTTATAAAATTCCAAGCTATTAGGGTTGAACAAGTGCAATTTCCGAAACTCTAATAACAAAACTTTTGTGTTCATTTGTGGTGTGTGAAAAAATTTTCTTTACTTTGTATTTTTTATTGCTTCAAAATTCTATCCATACATAAACTCTTAAATTTTCATTTTGTTGTGATCTATTTTTTCCTTTAATCCCTTTTTTTATTTTCGAGATGAAGTGAAAGTGAAAACTCAAGTTTCATTTAAGAAAAAAGTAAAGAACTAAAATGTAAATGACCAATGCACAAATGTAGGGAGAGATAATTCAAAAAAGTGTCTTTAATTTTTAGGGATTGTAAACTCTGTTTAGTTTTTATATATAAGGTTTTGCAATCGTCGGGAAAAGGGGGAGGCAGGAGCTTTTTAACTGAGTGTTGACTCCCAATACATAAGTCATTCCTTACAAAAATATAGCCCGTTACGCATGATAAATCATGTTATAATCATCTATGATCAGTTGGTCAACTTTTTGTAAATGGGCAAAATAATGGCTTGTTTGACTCGGGTAAATCAACCTCAGCATGCTCACTTGAGAATTTAATGTCATTCTCTTTAAAAGATTTGTATCCATACGTCATTTGGAACTTTAACATGTTTCAAGCATGCAAATCCAGTTTTTCAAACATGTGTAGAAAAGTCTTTTTCTTATAAAGTTCCAAGCTATTAGGGTTGAACTAGAGGAATTTCCCAAACAAAACTTTTGTGTTCATTTGTGGAGTGTGAATAAATTTTCTTTACGTGCATTTTTTTTAAATTCTTTCCATTCATAAACTCTAATATTTTCATTTTCTTGTGATCTTTTTTTCCTTTTATTTCTTTTTTTGTTGACAAGATGAAGGGAAAGTGAAAAATCAAGTTTTGATTTAATAAAAAAGTATACATCTAAAATTGAAATGCACAATGCACAAATGTATAGAGAGATAATTCAAAAAAGTGTCAGTAAATTTTAGGGATTCTAAAATCTTTTTAGTATTTATATATCAGGTTTTGCAATCGTCGGGTAAATGGGAAGGCGGGGGATTTTTAACTGAGTGTTGACTCCCAAATCATAAGTCATCCGTTAAAAAATTATAGCCCGTTACGCATGATAAATCACATTACAATCTTCTATGATCGGTAGGTCAGGTTTTTGTAAATGGGCAAAATAATGGCTTGTTTGACTCGGGTAAATATCCCATTGCACGTTCACTTGAAAATTTAAAGTCATTCTCTTTAAAAGGTTTTGATCCATAGGTCATTTGCATCTTTAACATGTTTCAAGCATGCATATCCATTTTTTAAAACATGTGTAAAAAATCTCTTTCTTATAAAATTCCAAGCTATTGAACTAGTGGAATTTCCCAAACTCAGATAACAAAACTTTTGTGTTCATTTGTGGTGTGTGAATAAATTTTCTTTACTTATATTTGTTTTTTCTTTTAATTCTTTCTATGCATAAACTCTAAAATTTTCATTTTGTTGTGATCTTTTTGCCTTTTATCTCTTTTTTTGTTTACGTGATGAAGGGAAAGTGAAAACTCAAGTTTTGATGTATGAAAAAAGTGTACATCTAAAATGAAAATGCACAATGCACAAATGCAGAGAGAGATAATTCAAAAAAGTGTCTATAATTTTTACGGATTGTCAACTCTTTTTAGTTTTTATATATCACGTTTTGCAATCATTGGGAAAGGGGGAGGGATTTTTAACTGAGTGTTGACTCCCAATCCTTAAGTCATTCGTTACAAAAATATAGCCCATCACGCATTATAAATCACTTTACAATCATCTATGATCGTTAGGTCAACTTTTTGTAAATGGGCAAAATAATGGCTTGTTTGACTCGGGTAAATATCCCACCGCACGTTCACTTGAGAATTTAATGTTATTCTCTTGAAAAGGTTTGGATCCATAGGTCATTTGCATCTTTAACATGTTTCATGCATGCATATCCATTTTTTAAAACATGGGTAAAAAATTCTCTTTCTTATAAAATTGCAAGCTATCAGGGTTGAACTAGTGTTCCCAAACTTGGATAACAAAACTTTTGTGTTCATTTTTAGTGTGTAAATAAATTTTCTTTACTAATAATAGTTACCTCTTTTAATTATTTCCATACATAAACTCCAAAATTTTCATTTTGTTGTGATCTATTTTTGCCTTTTATCTCTTTTTCGTTTACGAGATGAAGGGAAATTGAAAACTCAAGTTTTGATTTAAGAAAAAAGTATATGACTAAAAATTAAATGCACAATGCACAAATTTAGAGAGAGATAATTCAAAAAAGAGTCTGTAATTTTTAGGGATTGTAAACTTTTTTTAGTTCTTATATATCTGGTTTTGCGATCGTCGAAAAAAGGGGAGGCATGGGATTTTTAATTGAGTGTCGAATCCCAGTCCACAGTCATTCCTAACAAAAATATAGCCCATTGCACATGATAAATAACTTTACAATCTTCTATGATCGCTAGGTCAACTATTTGTAAATTGGCAAAAATAATGGCTTTTTTTACTCGGGTAAATATCCCACCGCACGTCCACTTTAGAATTTATTTTTATTCACTTTAAAGGGTTTGGATCCAAAGGTCATTTGCATCTTTAACATTTTTCAAGCATGAGTATCCATTTTTTAAAACATGTGTAGAAAAATCTCTTTCTTATAAAATTCCAAGCTATTAGTGTTGAACTAGTGGAATTTCCCAAACTTGGATAACAAAAATTTTGTGTTCATTTGTGGTGTGTGAATAAATTTTATTTACTTGCATTTGTTATTGCTTTAAATTCTTTCTACACATGAACTCTAAAATTTTCATTTTCATGTGATCTTCTTTTTCCTTTTATCCCTTTTTTTTTTTACGAGATGAAGGGAAAGTGAAAACGCAAGTTTTGATTTTAAAAAAAATGTATACATTTAAAATTGATATGCACAATGCAAAAATATAGAGAGAGATAATTCCTAAAAGTGTCTGTAATTTTAAGGGATTGTAAAAAAAAAATTTAGTATTTATATATCAGGTTTTGCAATCGTCGAGAAAAGGGGGAGGCGAGGGATTTTTAACTGAGTGTTGACTCCCAATCGATAAGTCATTCATTAAAAAAATATAGCCCGTTACGCATGATAAATCACATTACAATCTTCTATGATCGTTGGGTCAACTTTTTGTAAATGGAAAAAATAATGGCTTGTTTGCTTCGAGTAAAAAGCCCTCTGCACGTTCACTTGAGAATTTAAAGTCATTCTCCTTAAAAGGTTTGGATCCATAGGTCATTTGCATCTTTAACATGTTTCAAGCATGTATATCCATTTTTTTAAACATGTAAAAAAAATCTCTTTCTTATAAAATTCCAAGATACTACGGTTGAACTAGTGGAATTTCCCAAACTTTGATAACAAAACTTTTTTGTTCATTTGTGTTTTGTGAATAAATTTTATTTACTTATATTTGTTTTTTATTTTAATTCTTTCCATGCATAAAGTATAAAATTTCCATTTTGTTGTGATCGTTTTGCCTTTTATCTCTTTTTTTGTTTACGAGATGTGGGGAAAGTGAAAACCCAAGTTTTGATTTTTGAAAGATGTGTACATCTAAAATGGAAATACACAATGTACAAATATAGAGAGAGATAATTCCAAAAAGTGTCTATAATTTTTAGGGATTGTCAACTCTTTTTAGTTTTTATATATCATGTTCTCCAAATGTCAAAAAATGGGGGAGGGGGGGATTTTTAACTGAGTGGTGACTCCCAATCCATAATTCATTCCTTAAAAACATAATACCCATTACGCATGATAAATCACTTTACAATCATCTATGATCGTTAGGTTATCTTTTTTTAAATGTGAAAAATAATGGCTTGTTTGACTCGGAAAAATATCCCACCGCACGTTCATTTGAGAATTTAATGTTATTCTCTTTAAAATAATTGGATACATAGGTAATTTGCATCGTTAACATGTTTCAAGCATTCATATCGATTTTTTAAAAATGTGTAGAAACATCTCTTTCTTATAAAATTGCAAGCTATTAGGGTTGAACTAGTGGAATTTCCCAACCTTCGATAACAAAACTTTTGTGTTCATTTGTGGTGTGTGAATAAATTTTACTTACTTATATTTGTTATTGCTTTTAATTCTTTCCATACATAAACTCTAAAACTTTCATTTTGTTGTGATCTAGTTTTGCCTTTTATCTCTTTTTTAGTTTACGAGATGAAGGGAAAGTGAAAACTCAAGTTTTAATTTGAGAAAAAAGTGTACGACTAAAAAGGAAATGTACAATGCACAAATTTATAAAGAGATAATTCCAAAAAGTGTCTATAATTTTAAGGGATTGTCAACTCTTTTTAGTTTTTATATAACACATTTTGCAATCGTCAGGAAAAGGGGGAGGTTGGGGATTTTTAACTGAGTGTTGACTCCCAAACCTTAAGTAATTCCTTACAAAAGTATAGCCCGTTACGCATGATAAATCACTTTACAATCATCTATGATCGTTAGGTTAGCTTTTTGTAAATGGGCAAAATAATGCCTTGTTTGACTCGGGTAAATATCCCACCACACGTTCACTTGAGAATTTGAAGTCATTCTCTTTAAAAGGTCTGGATCCATAGGTCATTTGCATCTTTAACATGTTTTAAACATGCATATTCAGTTTTTAAAACATGTATAGAAAAATCTCTTTCTTATAAAATTCTACCCTAATAGGGTTGAGCTAGTTGAATTTCCCAAACTTGGATAAAAAAACTTTTGTGTTCATTTGTGGTGTGTGAATAAATTTTATTTACTTACATTTGTTATTGCCTTAAATTTTTTCCATACATAAACTCTAAAATTTTCATTTTGTTGTGATCTATTTTTTCCTTTTATCTCTTCTTTTTTCTTACAAAATGAAGGGAAAGTGAAAACACAAGTTTTGATTTATGAAAAAAATATACATCTAAAATGGAGATGCACAATGAACAAATGTAGAGAGAGATAATTCCAAAAAGTGAATGTAATTTTAAGGAAATTAAGCTCTTTTTAGTTTTTCTTAATCGTGTTTTGCAATTGTCGGGAAAAAGGGAAGGCGAGGGATTTTTAACTATGTGTTCACTCCCAATCCATAAGTAATTCCTTACAAAAAAAAGCTCATTATGCATGATAAATCACTTTAAAATCATCTATGATCGTTAGGTCAGCTTTTTGTAAATGGGCAAAATAATCGCTTGTTTGACTCGGGTAAATATCCCACCACACGTTCACTAGGGAATTTAAGGTTATTCTCTTTAAAAGGTTTGGATCTGTAGGTCATTTGCATCTTTAACATTTTTCAAGCATGCATATCCATTTTTTAAAACAGGTGTAGAAAAATCTTTTTCATATAAAATTCCAACCTATTAGGGTTGAACTAGTGGAATTTCCCAAACTTGGATAAAAAAACTTTTGTGTTCATTTGTGGAGTGTTAATAAATTTTCTTTACTTGCATTCGTAATTGATTTAAATTCTTTCCATTCATAAAATCTAAAATTTTCATTTTGTTGTCATCTATTGTTTTCCTTTTATCTCTTTTTTTGTTTACGAGACGAAGGGAAAGTGAAAAATCAAGTTTTGATTTAGGAAAATAGTATACATCTAAAATTGAAATTCACAGTGCATAAATGTAGAGATAGGTAATTCCGAAAAGAGTCTATAATTTTTAGGGATTGTAAACTCTTTTTATTTTTTGTATATCAAGTTTTGCAATCATCGGGAAAAGGGGGATGTGGGGGATTTTTAAATGAGTGTTGACTCCCAATCCATAATTCATTCCTTACAAAAATATAGCCCATTACGTATGATAAATCACGTTACAATCATCTATGATCGTTATGTCTGCTTTTTTTAAATGGTGAAAATAATGGCTTGTTTTACTCGAGTAAATATCCCACCGCATGTTCACTTGAGAATTTAAAGTCATTCTCTTTAAAAGGTTTGGATCCATAGGTCATTTGCATCTTTAACATGATTCAAGCATGCATATTCATTTTTTAAAACAAGTGTAGAAAAATCTCTTTCTTATAAAATTCCAAGCAATTAGGGTTGTAATAGAGGAATTTCCCAAACTCTGATAACAAAACTTTTGGGTTCATTTGTGGTATGTGACTAAATTTTCTTTACTTATATATGTTATTTCTTTTAATATTTTCCACACATAAACTCTAAAATTTTCATTTTGTTGTGATCTATTTTTGCCTTTTATCTCTTTTTTTGTTTACGAGGTGAAGGGAAAGTGAAAACTCATGTTTTGATTTAAGAAAAAAGTATACATATAAAATTGAACTGCACAATGCACAAATGTAGAGAGAGATTATTCCAAAAAGTGTCTGAAATATTTTGGGATTGTAAACTCTTTTTAGTTTTTATATATCAGGTTTTGCGATCGTCGAGAAAAGGGGGAGGAAGGGGATTTTTAACTAACTATTGACTCCCAGTCCATAAGTCATTCCTTACAAAAATATAGCCCGTGACGCATGATAAATCACTTTACAATCATCTATGATCGTTAGGTCAACTTTTTGTAAATGGGCAAAATAATTTCTAGGTTTCTCGGGTAAATATCCCACCACACATTCACTTGAGAATTTATAGTTATTCTCTTTAAAAGGTTTGGATCCATAGGTCATTTGCATCTTTAACCTGTTTCAAGCATGCACACCTAGTTTTTAAAACATATGTAGAAAAATTTCTTTCTTTAAAATTCATTGCTATTAGGGTTGAACTAGCGGAATTTCCCAAACTTGGATAACAAAACTTTTGTGTTCATTTGTGCTGTGTGATTAAATTTTATTTACTTACATTTGTTATTGCTTTAAATTCTTTCGATAGATAATCTCTAAAATTTTCCTTTTGTTGTGATCTATTTTTTCCTTTTAACACTTTTTTTGTTTACGAGATGAAGGGAAAGTGAAACTCAAGTTTTCCTTTCATAAAAAAGTATACATCTAAAATCGAAATGCATAATTCACAAATTTAGAGAGAGATAATTCCAAAAAGTGTGTGTAATGTTTACGGATTGTAAACTCTTTTTAGTTTTTATATATCATGTTTTGCAATCGTCGGGAAAAGGGGGAGGCGGGGGATTTTTAATTGAGTGTTGACTCCCAATGCATAAGTCATTCCTTACAAAAATATAGCCCGTTATGCTTGATAAATCACATTACAATCATCTATGATCGTTAGGTCTGCTTTATGTAAGTGGGCAAAATAATGGCTTATTTGACTTGGGTAAATTTCCCTCTGCACGTTCACTTGTGAATTTAATGTTATTCTCTTTAAAAGGTTTGGATCCATAGGTCATTTGCATCTTTAACATGTTTCAAGCATGCATATCCATTTTTTAAAACATGTGTAGAAAATTCTCTTTCTTATAAAATTTCAAGCAATTAGGGTTGAAGTAGTGGAATTTCCCAAACTTGGATAGCAAAACTTTTCTGTTCATTTGTGGTTTGTGAATAAATTTTTTATTCTTATATTTATTATTGCTTTAAATTCATTCCATACATAAACTCTAAAATTTTCATTTTGTTGTGATCTATTTTTGCCTTTTATCACTTTTTTTGTTTACGAGATGAAGAGAAAGTGAAAACTCAAGTTTTGATTTAAGAAAAAAGTATACTCTAAAATGGAAATGCACAATGCACAAATGTAGAGCGAGATAATTCCAAAAAGTGTCTGTAATGTTTAGGGATTCTAAACTTTTTTTAGTTTTTATATAACACGTTTTGCAATTGTCGGGAAAAAGGGGTGGCAGGGGATTTTTAACTGAGTGTTGACTCCCAATCCATAAGTCATTCCTTACAAAAATGCAGCCCATTACGCATGATAAATAACTTTACAATCATCTATGATCATATGATCGGCTTTATGAAAATGGGCAAAATAATGGCTTGTTTGACTCAGGTAAATAACCCACTGCACGTTGACTTGAGAATTTATTGTTATTCTCTTTAAAAGGTTTGGATCCATTGGTCATTTGCATCTTTAACATGTTTGAAGCATGCATATCCAGTTTTTCAATCATGTGTAGAAAAATATCTTTCTTATAAAATTCCAAGCTATTAGGGTTGAACTAGTGGAATTTCCCAAAATTGGGTACCAAAACTTTTGTGTTCATTTGTGGTGTGTGAATAAATTTTCTTTTACATACATTTTTTATTGCTTTATATTCTTTCCATACATAAACTCTGAAATTTTCATTTTTTTGTGATCTATTTGCCTTTTATCTCTTGTTTTGTTTAAGAGATGATGGGAAGTGAAAACTCAAATTTTGATTTAAGAAAAAAGTATACACCTAAAATGGAAATGCACAATGCAAAATTTTAGAAAGAAATAATTCCAAAAAGTTTCAGTAATTTTTAGTGATTGTAAACTCTTTTTAGTTTTTATATATCTTCTTTTGCAATCATCGGGAAAAGGGGGAGGTGGGGGATTTTTAACTGAGTGTTGACTCCCAATCCATAAGTCATTCATTACAAAAATATAGCCTATTACGCATGAAAAATCATTTTGAAATCACCTACTATCGTTAGGTTAGCTTTTTGTAAATAGGCAAAATATTGGCTGGTTTGACTTGGGTAAATATCCCTTTGTACGTTCACTTGAGAATTTAATATGATTCTCTTTAAAAGGTTTGGATCCATAGTTCATTTGCATCTTTAACATGTTTCAAGCATGCATATCCATTTCTTAAAACATGTGTAAAAAAATCTCTTTTTTATTAAATTCCTAAGTGAACGTGCAGTGGTATAATTACCTGAGTCAAACAAGCCATTATTTTGTCCATTTACAGAAAGCTGATTTAACGATCATAGATGACTTACGGATTGGGAGTCAACCCTGTGTTAAAAGTCCCCCGCTTCCCTATTTTCCCTTCGATTGCAGAACCTGATATATAAAAACTAAAAAGAGTTTACAATCCCTAAAAATTACAGCCACTTTTTGGAATTATCCCTCTCTACATTTGTGCATTGTGCATTTCCATTTTAGATGTATACTTTATTTCTTAAATCAAAACTTGACTTTTCACTTTCACTTCATTTCGTAAAAAAAAAAAAAGCGATAAAAGGCAAATAGATCGCAACAAAATGAAAATTTAAGAATTTATGTATGGAAATAATTTAAAACAATAAAAAATATAAGTAAAGAAAATTTATTCACACACCACAACTAAGTACAAATTTTTTGTTATCCAAGTTTGGGAAATTCTACTAGTTCAACCCTAATAGGTCGGAATTTTATAAGAAAGAGATTTTTCTACACATGTTTTAAAAAAGCGATATGCATGCTTGAAACATGTTAAAGATGCTAGTGACCTATGGATCCAAACTTCTTAAATAGAATAACATTAAATTCCCAAGTGAACGTGCGGTGGGATATTTACCCGAGTCAAAAAAGCCTATATTTTGCCCATTTACAAAATACTGACCTAATGATCATAGATGTTTGTAAAGTGATTTATCATGCGTAACGGGAAATATTTTTTTAATCAATGACTTATGGACATGGAGTCAACACCAAGTTAAAAATCCCCTGCCTCCCCCTTTTTACGACGATTGCACAACCTGATATATAAGAACTAAAAGAGTTTACAATCCCTAAAAATTATAGACACTTTTTGGAATTATCTCTCTTTACATTTGTGTATTGTGCATTTCAATTTTAAATGTATACTTTTTTCTTAAATGTATACTTTTTTCACTTTCCCAACAAAATAAAAATTATAGAGTTTATGTATGGAATGAATTAAAGCAATAACAATTACAACTAAAGAAAATTTATTCACACACGACAAATGAACAAAAAATTGTTGTTATCCAAGTTTGGTAATTCCACTAGTTCTTCCCTAATAGCTCGGAATTCCATAAGAAAGAGATTTTTCTACACATGTTTAAAAAAATGGATATGTAGTCTTGAAACATGTTAAAGATGCAAATGACCTATGGATCCAAACCTTTTGAAGAGAATAACATTAATTTCCCAAGTGAACATGTGGTGGGATATTTACCAAAGTCTAACAAGCCATTATTTTGCCCATTTACAAAAAGTTGTCCTAACGATCATAGATGGTTGTAAAGTGATTTATCATGCGTAACGGGCTATATTTTTTCAAGGAATATCTTACGGATTGGGAGTCAACACTTAGTTAAAAACATCCCGCCTCCCCCTTTTCCAGACGATTGCAGAACCTGATATATAAAAACTAAAAAGAGTTTAGAATCTCTAAAAATTGCAAAAACTTTTGGAATTATCTCTCTCTACATTTATGCATTGTGCACTTCCATTTTAGACGTATACTTTTTTATTAAATAAAAAGTTGAGTTTTCCCTTTCCATTCATCTCGTAAATAGAAAAAGAGATAAAAGGCAAATACATCTCAACAAAATGAAAAATTTAAAGTTTATGTTTCGAAAGAATTTAAAGCAATAACAAATGTAAGTCAAGAAAATTTATTCTCACACAACAAATGAACACAAAAGTTTGGTTATCCAAGTTTGGGAAATTCCACTAGTTCAACCCTAATAACTCAGAATTTTTAAGAAAGAGATTTTTGTACACATGTTTTAAAATATGCATGCTTGAAACATGTTAAAGATGCAAATGACCTATGGATCCAAACCTTTTAGAGAGAGTAACATTAAATTCCCAAGTGAACGTGAGGTGGGATATTTACCCGAGTCAAACATGCCATTATTTTTGCCCATTTACATAAAGATGACCTAATGATCATAGATGATTGTGAAGATATTTATCATGCATAACGGGATATATTTTTGTAAGGAATGACTTATGGATTGGGAGTCAACACAGTTAAAAATCCCTCGCCTCCCCCTTTTCCCAACGTTAGTAGACATGATTTATAAAAACTAAAAATAGTTTACAATCCCTAAAAATTACAGACACTTTTTTGAATTATCTGTCTCTAAAATTGTGCATTGTGCACTTCCATTTTAGATGTATACTTTTTTCTTAAATCAAAACTTGAGTTTTCACTTTCCCTTCATCTCGTAAATAAAAAAAGGGATAAAAGGAAAATAGCTCGCAAGAAAATGAAATTTTTAGAGTTTATGTATGGAAAGAATTTAAAGCAATAACAATTGTAAGTAAAACAAATTTATTCACACGCCACAAATGGACAAAAAAGTTTTGTTATCCAAGTTTGGGAAATTCCACTAGTTCAACCCTGTTCAACCCTAATAGCTCGGAATTTTATAAGAAAGAGATTTTTCCACACATGTTTTAAAAAATAGATATGCATGCTTGTAACATGTTAAAAATTCAAATGACCTATGGATCCAAACCTTTTAAAGAGTGTAACATTAAATTCCCAAGTGAACATGCGGTGGGATATTTACCCGAGTCAAACAAGCCATTATTTTGCCTATTTACAGAACGCTGAGCTAACGATCGCAGATGATTTTAAAGTGATTCATCTTGTGTAACGGGGTATATTTTTGTAAGGAATGACTTATGGATTGGGATTCAACACTCAATTAATATTCCCTAGCGTTCCACTTTTCCCGACGATTGCAGAATTTGATATGTAAAAACTACAAAGAGTTTACAATCCCTAAAAATTACAAAAACTTTTTGGAATTATCTCTCGCTACATTTGTGCATTGTGCATTTCCTTTTTATACGTATAATTTTTCCTTAAATCGAAACCTGAGTTTTCACTTTCCCTTCATTTCGTAAACAAAAAAAGAGATTAAAGGAAAATAGATCACAACATAATAAAAATTTTAGAGTTTATGTATCGAAACAATTTTAAGAAATAACATATGTAAATAAACAAAATTTATTCACACACCAAAACTGAACACAAAGGTTTTGTTATCCAAGTTTTGGAAATTCCACTAGTTCAACCCTAATAGCTTGGAATTTTATAAGAAAGAGATTTTTCTACACAAGTTTTAAAAAATTGATATGCATGCCTTAAACATATTAAAGATACAAATGACCTATGGATCAAAACCTTTTAAAGAGAATAACATTAAATTCTCAAGCGAACGTGCGGTGGGATATTTACCAGAGTCAAACAAGCCATTATTTTGCCCACTTACAAAAAGCTGACCTAACGATTATAAATGATAGTAAAGTGATTTATCATGCGTAACGGGCTATATTTTTGTAAGGAATCACTTATGGATTGGGAGTCCACACTCTGTTAAAAATCCCCCGCCTCCCCCTTTTCCTGACGATTGCAAAACCTCATATATAAAAACAAAAAAAAGTTTAAAATCCCTAAAAATTACTGACACTTTTTGGAGTTATCTCTCTCTACATTTGTGCATTGTGCATTTCCATTTTAGATGTATACTTTTTCTTAACTCAAAACTTGAGTTTTCACTTTTCCTTCATCTCGTAAAAAAAACCAGAGGTAAAAGGCAAATAGATAACAACAAAATGAATATTTTAGAGTTTATGTGTGGAAAAAAAATTAAAGCAATAAAAAATGTAAGTAAATAAAATTTATTCACACACCACAAATGAACACAAAAGTTTTGTTATCCAAGTTTGGGAAATACCACTAGTTCAACCCTAATAGCTCAGAATTTTATAAAAAAGAGACTTTTCCACAGATGTTTTAAAAAATAGATATGCATGCTTGAAACTTGTTAAAGATGGAAATGACCTATGGCTCCAAACCTTTTGAAGAGAATAACATTAAATTCCCAAGTGAATGTGGGGTGGGATATTTACCTGAGTCTTACAAGCCATTATTTTGCCCACTCACAAAAAGCTAACATAAAGATCATAGATGATTGTAAAGTGAATTATCATGTGTAACGATCTATATTTTAGCAAGGAATGACTTATGGATTTGGAGTCAACACTCAGTTGAAAATCCCCTGCCTCCCCGTTTTCCTGACGATTGCACAACTTGATATATAAAAACTAAAAAGAGTTTACAATCCCTAAAAATTATAGACGCTTTTTGGTATTATCTCTCTCCATATTTGTATATTGAGCATTTCTATTTTATGTGTATACTTTTTTCTTAAATCAAAACTTGAGTTTTCACTTTCCCTACATCTCGTAAACAAAAAAAGAGATAAAAAGCAAATAGATCACAAAAAAATAAAAATTTTAGAGTTTATGTATTGAAAGAAGTTAAAGCAATAACAAATGTCAGTAATGAAAATTTATTCACACACCACAAATGAGCATAAAAGTTTTGTTATCCAAGTTTGGGAAATTCCACTAGTTCAACCCTAGTAGCTTGGAATTATATAAGAAAGAGATTTTTCCTCACATAATTTAAAAAATTGATATGTCTGCTTGAAACATGTTAAAGATGCAAATGACATATGGATCCAAACCTTTAAAAGAGAATAACATTAAATTCTCAAGTGAACGTGTGGTGGGATATTTACCCAAGTCAAACAAGCCATTATTATGTCCACTAACAAAAAGCTGACCTAACGATCATATATGATTGTAAACTGATTTATCATGCGGAACGGGCTATATTTTTGCAAGGAATTACTTATGGATTGGGAGTACACATTAAGTTAAAAATCCTCCGCCTCCCCCTTTTCCCGACGATTGCAAAACCTGATATATAAAAACTAAAAAGAGTTTCCAATCCCTAAAAATTACAGAAAGTTTTTAAAATTTTCTCTCTACATTTGTGCATTGTGTATTTCCATTTTAGATGTAGACTTTTTTCTTAATTCAAAACTAAAGTTATCACTTTTCCTTCATCTCGTAAACAAAAAAAATGAGATAAAGGAAAATAGATCACAACAAAATGAAAATTTTAGAGTTTATGTATGTAAATAATTTAAAGCAATAACAAATGTAAGTAAAGAAAATTTATTCACACACCACAAATGAACACAAAATTTTTGTTATCCAAGTTTGGGAAATTTGACTAGTTCAACCTTAATAGCTTGGAATTTTATACGAAAGAGATTTCTTTACACATGCCTTAAAAAATGGATATGCATGCTTCAAACATTTTAAAAATGCAAATGACCTATGGATCCAAACCTTTTAAAGAAAATAACTTTTAAGTCTCAAGTGAATGAGCGGTGGGATGTTTTCCCTAGTCAAATAAGCCATTATTTGCATGCTTATAAAATGCTTACCTAACGATCATAGATGATTGTAAAGTGATTTATCATGCATAACGGGCTATATTTTTTGTAAGGAATGACTTATGGATTGGGAGTGAACACTCAGTTAAAAATCCCCCTCCTCCCCCTTTTCCCGACAATTGCAAAACCTGATATATAAAAACTATATAGATTTTTCAATCCATAAAAATTACAGACAATTTTTTTAACTATCTCTCTCTACATTTTTGAATTTTACATTTCAATTTTAGATGTATACTTTTTTCTCAAAACAAAACTTGAGTTTTCACTTTCTCTTCATCTCATTAACAAAAAAAGAGATTAATGGAATATAGATCACAAAAAAATGAAAATGTTAGAGTTTATGTGTGGAAAGAATTTAGAGCAATAAAAAATGTAAGTAAATAAAATTTATTTACACACCACAAATGAACACAAAATTTTTATTATCCAAGTTTGGAAAATTCCACTAGTTCAACCCTCCTAAAAGCTTGGAATTTTATAAGAAAAAGATTTTCTACATATGTTTTAAAACACGGATATGCAAGCTTGAAACATGTTAAAGATGCAAATGATGTTTGGATCCAAACCTTTCGAAGAGAGCAACATTAAATTCTCAAGTGAACGTCCGATGGGATATTTACCTGATTCAAACAAGCCATTATTTTGCCCATTTACAAAAAGCTGACCTTACGATCATAGGTGATTGTAAAGTGATTTATCATGTGTAACGGGATATATTTTTGTGAGCAACGACTTTGGGATTCAGAGTCAACACTCTGTTAAAAATCCTTGCCTCCCCCTTTTCCCGACATTTGCAAAACCTGATATATAAAAACTAAAAAGAGTTTACAAACCCTAAAAATTACAGATACTTTTTGGAATTAAATCTCTCTACATTTGTGCATTGTGCATTTCCATTTTAGATGTATACTTTTTTCTTCAATAAAAACTTGAGTTTTCACTTTCCCTTCATCTCGTAAACAAAAAAAGAGATAAAAGGCAAATAGTGGACAATTTTAGAGTTTTTGTATGGAAAAAATTTAAAGAAATAACAAATTTAAGTAAAGAAAATTTATTCACACACCACAAATGAACACAAAAGTTTTGTTATGCAAGTTTGGGAAATTCCACTTGTTCAACCCAAATAGCTTGGAATTTTATTAAAAAATAGATTCTTTTAAAAAATGGATATGCTTGCTTGAAACATGTTAAAGATGAAAATTACCTATGGATCCAAACCTTTTAAAGAGAGCAACATTAAATTTTGAAGTGAACGTCCAGTGGGATATTTACCCGAGTCAAACAAGCCATTATTTTGCCCATTTACAAAAAGCTGACCTAACGATCATAGATGATTGGAATGTGATTTATCATGCCTAACGGGCTATTTTTTTTTTGAGGAATGACTTATGGACTAGGAGTCAACACTCAGTTAAAAATCCCATGCCACCTCCTTTTCTCGACAATTGCAAAACCTGATATATAAAAACTAATAAGAGTTTACAATCCCTAAAAATTATAGAAACTTTGTGGAATTGTCTCTCTCAACATTTGTGCAATGTGCATTTCCATTTTAGATATATACTTTTTTCTTAAATCAAAACTTCAGTTTTGACTTTCCCTTCATCTCGTAAACAAAAAAACATATTAAAGGCAAATACATCACAACAAAATGAAAATTTTAGAATTTATGTATGGAAATAATTTAAAGCAATAAAGAATGAAAGTAAAGAAATTTATTCACACACCTCAAATTAACACAAAGGTTTGTCATCCAAGTTTGGGAAATTCCACTAGAACCCTAATGGCTTTTAATTTTATAAGAAAGAGATTTTTCTACACAAGTTTAAAAAAATGGATATGCATACTTAAAACATCTTAAAGATGCAAATGACTTATGGATCCAAACCTTTTAAAGAGAATAACATTAAATTCTCAAGTGAACGTGCGGTGGGATATTTACCCGAGTCAAACAAGCCATCATTTTGCCCATTTACAAATAGCTGACCTAACGATCATAGAATTGTAAAGTGATTTATCATGTGTAATGGGATATATTTGTATAAGGAATGACTTATGGATTTGGAGTCAACAATCAGTTAAAAGTCCCTGGCCTCCCCCATTTCCTGACGATTGCACAACCTGATATATAAAAACTAAAAAGAGTTTACAATCCCTAAAAATTATAGACACTTTTTCTGAATTATCTCTTGACATTTGTGCATTGTGAATTTCATTTTTAGATGTATACTTTTTTCTTAAATCAAAACTTGAGTTTTCAGTTTCCCTTCATCTCGTAAACAAAAAAAGAGATAAAAGGCAAATAGTTCACAACTAAATGAAAATTTTGTGGTTTAAGTATGGAAAGAATTTAAAGCAATAACAAATGTAAGTGAAGAAAATTTATTCACACACAACAAATGAACTCTAAAGTTTTGTTATCCAAGTTTGGGGAATTCCACTGGTTCAACCCGTATAGCTTGAAATTTTATAATAAAAAGATTTTTCTTCACATGTTTTAAAAAATGGATATGCATGCTTGAAACATCTTAAAGATGCAAATGACCTATGGATCCAAACATTTTAAAGAGAATAACATTAAATTCTCAAGTGAAGGTGAGGTGGGATATTTACCCGTATCAAACAAGCTATTATTTTGCCCACCTAAAAAAAGATGACCTAAAGATCTTGGATGATTGTAAAGTGATTTATCATGCGTAACGGGCTATATTTTTTTAAGAAATGAGGTATGGATTAGGAGTCAACACTCAGTTAAAAATCCCTTGCCTCCCCCTTTTCCTGACGATTGCACAACATGATATATTAAAACTAAAAAGAGTTTACAATACTTAAAAATTACAGAAACTTATTGGAATTATCTCTCTCTACATTTGTGCAATGTGCATTTCCATTTTAGATGTATAGTTTTTTCTTAAATCATAACTTGAGTTTTCACTTTCCCTTCATCTCATAAACAAAAAAAGAGATTAAAGGCAAATTGATCACAACAAATGAAAATTTTAGAGTTTATGTATGGAGAGTATTTAAAGCAATAACAAATGTAAGTAAAGAAAATTTATTCACACACTACAAATGAACACAAATTTTTATTATCCAAGTTTGGGAAATTCCACTAGTTCAACCCTAATAGCTTGGAATTTTATAAGAAAGAGATTTTTCAACACATGTTTTAAAAAATGGATATGCATGCTTGAAACATGTTAAAGATGCAAATGACTTATGGAACCATACCTTTTAAAGAGAATGAAAATAAATTTTCAAGTGAACGTCCAGTGGGATATTTACCCGAATCAAACAAGCCATTATTATGCCCATTTACAAAAAGGTGACCTAAGGATCATAGATGATTGTAAAGTGTGTAACAGGATATATTTTTGTAAGCTATGACTTAGGGATTGGGAGTCAACACTCAAGTAAAAATCCCCCACCTCCTCCTTTTCCCGACATTTTTAAAACCTGATATATAAAAAATAAAAAGAGTTTAAAATCCGTAAAAATTACAGAAACTTTTTGGAATTATCTCTCTACATTTATGCATTGTGAATTTTCATTTTAGATGTATACTTTTTTCTTAAATCAAAACTTGAGTTTTCACTTTCCCTTCATCTCGTAAAAAAAATTGAGATAAAAGGCAAATAGATGACAACAAAATGAAAATTTTAGAGTTTATGTATGAAAAGAATTTAAAGGAATAAAAAATGTAAGTAAGGAAAATTTATTCACACACCACAAATGAATACAAAATTTTTGTTATCCATGTTTTGGAAATTCCACTAGTTCAACCCTAATAGCTTGGACTTTTATAAGAAAGAGATTTTTCTACACATGTTTTAAAAAATGGATATGCTTGATTGAAACATGTTAAATATGCAAATGACCTATGGATCCAAACCATTTAAAGAGAATAACATTAAATTCTCAAGTGACATGCGGTGGGATATTTACCCGAGTCAAACAAGCCATTATTTTGCCCATTTACCAAAACCTGACCTAACGATCATAGATGATTGTAAAGTGATTTATCATGCATAAGGGGATATATTTTTGTAAGCAATAACTTAGGGATTGGGAGTTAACACTCAGATCAAACCACCCTCCCCCCATCACCTTTTCTCGACATTTGCAAAACTTGATATATAAAAACTAAAAAAAGTTGAAAATCCCTTAAACATACAAACACTTATTGAAAATAAATCTCTCTACAGTTGTGCATTGTGCATTTCCATTTCAGACGTATACTTTTTTCTTAAATAAAAACCTAAGTTTTCACTTTACCTTCATCTCGTAAATAAAAAAAGAGATAAATGGCAAAAATATCACAACTAAACGAAAATTTTAGAGTTTATGTATGGAAAGAATTTAAAGCAATAGCAAATGTAAGTAAAGATAATTTATTCATACATAACAAATGAACACAAGTTTTATTATTCAAGTTTGGGAAAATTCGACTAGTTCAACCCTAATAGCTTGGAATTTTATAAGGAAGAATTTTGTTCACATGTTTTAAAAAATGGTTATGCCTGTTTGAAACATGTTAATGATGCATAATGACCTATGGATCCTATCCTTTTAAAGAGAATAACATTAAATTCTCAAGTAAACGTGCGGTGGGATATTTACCCAAGTCAAACAAGCCATTATTTTGCCCACTTACAAAAAGCTGACCAACCGATCATAGATGATTGTAAAGTGATTTATCATGCGAAACGGGCGGAATGACTTATGGATTGGGAGTCAACATTTAGTTAAAAATCCCTGCCTCCCCCTTTTCTTGATGATAGAAAAACCGGATATATAAAAACTAAAAAGAGTTTACAATCCCTTAAAATTACAGACGCTTTTCGGAATTATCTCTCTCTACTTTTGTGCATTGTGCATTTCAATTTTAGATGTATACTTTTTTCTTAAATCATAACTTGAGTTTTCACTTGCCCTTCATCTCATAAACAAAAAAAGAGATAAAAGGCATATAGATCACAACAAAATGAAAATTTTAGAGTTTATGCATGAAAAGAATTTAAAGCAATAACAAATGTAAGTAAAGAAAATTTATTCACACACCACAAATGAACACAAAATTTTTGTTATCCAAGTTTGGGAAATTCCACTAGTTTAACTCTAATAGCTTGGACTTTTATAAGAAAGAGATTTTTCTACACATGTTTTAAAAAATGGATTTGCATGCTTGAAACATGTTAAATATGCAAATGACCTATGGATCCAAACCTTTTAAAGAGAATAACATTAAATTGTTAATGAACATGTGGTGGTATATTTACCCGAGTCAAACAAGCCATTATTTTGCCCATTTACAAAAACCTGACATAACGATCATAGATGATTGTAAAGTGATTTATCATGCGTTAGGGGATATATTTTTGTAAGCAATGACTTAGGGATTGGGAGTTAACACTTAGTTTAAAATACCCCCCCTCCCACTTTTCTCGACATTTGCAAAACCTGATATATAAAAACTAAAAAGAGTTTAAAATCCCTAAAACATACAGACACTTTTTGAAAATAAATCTTTCAACATTTATGCATTGTGCATTTCCATTTTAGACGTATACTTTTTTCTTAAATAAAAACTTGAGTTTTCACTTTCCCTCCATCTCGTAAACAAAAAATGAGATAAAAGGCATTAGTGAAAAATTTAGAGTTTATGTATGGATACAATTTAAAGCAATAACAAATGTAAGTAAAGAAAATTTATTCACACACCACAAATGAACACAAAAGTTATTTTATCCAAGTTTGGAAAATTCCACTTGTTCAACCCTATTAGCTTGGAATTTTATAAGAAATAGATTTTTCTACACATGTTTTAAAAAATGGATATGCATGCTTGAAACATGTTAAAGATACAAATAACCTATGGATCCAAACCTTTTAAAGAAAGCAACATTAAATTCTCAAGTGAACGTCCGGTGGGATATTTACCCAAGTCAAACAAGCCATTATTTTGCCCATTTAAAAAAAGCTGATCTAACGATCATAGATGATTGTAAAGTGATTTATCAAACCTAACGAGCTATATTTTTGTAAGGAATGACTTATGCAATGGGTGTAAACACTCAGTTAAAAATCCCCTGGCTCACCCATTTCCGTATGAGTTCAAAACCTGATATATAAAAACTAAAAAGAGTTTACAATCCCTAAAAATTACATACAATTTTTGGAATTATCTCTCTCAACATTTGTGCATTGTTCATTTCAATTTTAGATGTATACTTTTTTCTTAAATAAAAGCTTGAGTTTTCACTTTCCCTTCATCTTGTAAACAAAAAAAGAGATTAAAGGCAAATAGATCACAACAAAATGAATATTTTAGAGTTTATGTATGAAATAATTTTGAGCAATGACAAATGTAAGTAAAGCAAATTTATTCACGTACCACAAATGAACACAAAATTGTTGTTATCCAACTTTGGGAAATTCCACTAGTTCAACCCTAATAGCTTTGAATTTTATAAGAATGAGATTTTTCTACACATGTTTTAAAAAATGGATATGCATGCTTGAAACAAGTTAAAGATGCAAATGACCTATGGATCCAAACCTTTTAAAGAGAATAACATTAAATTGTCAAGTGAGCGTGCGGTGGGATATTTACCTGAGTCAAACAAGCCGTAATTTTTCCCATTTATAGAAAGTTGACCTTACGATCATAGAATTGTAAAGTGATTTATCATGCGTAATGGGCTATATTTTTATTAGGAATGACTTATGGATTAGGAGTCAACACATAGTTAAAAAATCCCCCACCTCCCCCATTTTTCGACGATTGCACAACTTGATATATAAAAACTAAAAAGAGTTTACAATCCCTAAAAATTACAGATACTTTTTGGAATTTTCTCTCTACATTTGTGCTTTGTGCATTTCCTTTTTTGATGTATGGTTTTTTCTTAAATTAAAAATTGAGTTCTCACTTTCCCTTCATCTTGTAAACAAAAAAAGAGATAAAAGGTAAATAGGTCACAACTAAATGAAAATTTTAGAGTTTATGTATGGAAAGAATATAAAGCAATAACAAATGTAAGTAAAGAAATTTTTTCACACACAACAAATGAACTCTAAAGTTTTTTTATCCAAGTTTGGGAAATTCCACTAGTTCAACTCTAATAGCTTGGAATTTTATAAGAAAGAGATTTTTCTGCACATGTTTTAAAAAATGGATATGCATGCTTGAAACATGTTAAAGATGCAAATTACGTATGAATCCAAACCATTTAAAGAGAATATCTTTAAATTCTCAAGTGAACGTGCGATGGGATATTTACCTTAGTCAAACAAGCCACTATTTTGCCCACTTACAGAAAGTTGTCCTAACAATAATAGATGATTGTAAAGTGACTTATCATGGATAACGAGCCATATTTTTTGTAAGGAATGACTTATGGATTGGGAGTCAACACTTAATTAAAAATCCCCCGCCTCCCACTTTTCCTAATGATTGCAACACCAGTTATATAAAAACTAAAAATAGTTTACAATCCCTAAAAATTACAGAAGCTTTTTGAATTATCTCTCTCTACATTTGTGCATTGTGCATTTTCATTTTAGACATATACTTTTTTCTTAAATCAAAACCTGAGTTTTGACTATCCCTTCGTCTCGAAAAGAAAAAAAGAGATAAAAGGCAAATAGATCACAACAAAATGAAAATTTTAGAGTTTATGTATAGAAAGAATATAAAGCAATAACAAATGTAAGTAAAGAAATTTTATTCACACACGACAAATGAACACAAAAGTTTTGTTATCCAAGTTTGGGAATTTCCACTAGTTCAACCCTTATAGCATGGAATTTTATAAGAAAGATTTTTCAACACAAGTTTTAGAAAAGGGATATGCATGCTTGAAATATGTTAAATATTCAAATGACCTATGGATACGAACCTTTTAAAGAGAATAACATTAAATTCTCAAATGAATGTGCGGTGGAATATTCACCCGAGTCAAACAAGCCATTATCTTGCCCACTTTCAAAAAGCTGACCTAACGATCATAGATGATTGTAAAGTAATTTATCATGCGAAACGGACTATATTTTTGTAAGGAATGACTTATGGATTGGGAGTCAACACTTGGTTAAAAATCCAAGCCTCCTTTCTCGATGATTACAAAACCTGATATATAAAAACTAAAAAGTCTTTTCAATCCCTAAAAAAATTACGGACACTTTTTGGAATTACCTCTCTCTACATTTGTGCATTGTGCATTTCTATTTTAGATGTATACTTTTTTCTTAAATCAAAACTTGAGTTTTCACTTTCCCTTCATTACAGAAACAATAAAAGAGATAAAAGGGAAATTGATCTCAAAAAAATGAAAACTTCAGAGTATATGTATGGAAAGAATTTAAAGCAATAACAAATTTAAGTATACAAAATTTATTCACAAACCACAAATGAACAAAAAAAATTTGTTATCCTAGTTTGGGAAATTCCACTAGTTCAACCCTAATAACTTGGAATTTTAAAAGAAAGTGATTTTTCTACAAATTTTTTTAAAAATGGACATGCATGCTTGAAACATGTTAAGGATGCAAATGACCTATGGATCCAAAACTTTTAAAGAGAATAAAATTCAAACCAGCCATTATTTTGCCCATTTACAAAAAGTTGACCTAACGATAATAGATGATTGTAAAGTGATTTATCATGCGTAACGGGATATATATTTGTAAGCAATGACGTAGGGATTGGGAGTTAACACTCAATTAAAAATCCTTGCCTCCCCCTTTTCCCAACATTTACAAAACCTGTTATATAAAAACTAAAAAGAGTTTACAATCCCTAAAAATTGCAGACACTTTTTTGAATTAAATCTCTCAACATTTGTACATTGAGCATATCCCTTTTAGATTTACACTTTTTTCTTAAATATAAACTTGAGTTTTCACTTTCCCTTCATCCGTAAACAAAAAAAGATATTAAATGCAAATAGTGGAAAATTTTAGAGTTTATGTATGGAAAAATTTTAAAACAATAACAAATGTAAGTAAAGAAAATTTATTCACACACCAAAAATGAACACAAAAGGATTTTATCCAATTTTGGGAAATTCCATTTGTTCAACCCTAAAAGCCTGGAATTTTTTAAGAAAGAGATTTTTCTACACATGTTTTAAAAAATGGATATGCATGCTTGAAACATGATGAAGATGCAAATGACCTATGGATCCAAACGTTTTAAAGAGAGCAACATTAAATTCTCAAGTGAACGTTCGGTGGGATATTTACCCGAGGTAAAGAAGCCATTATTTTGCCCACTTACAAAAAGGTGACCTAACGATCATTGAAGATTGTAAAGTGATTTATCATGCCTAAAGGGCTATATTGTTGTAAGGATTTCTTATGGATTGGGAGTAAACACTCAGTTAAAAGTCGCCCCCCTTAACCATTTCCCGACGATTACACAACCTGATATATAAAAACTAAAAAGAGTTTACAATCCCTAAAAATTACAGACACTTTTTGGAATTATCTCTCTCTACATTTGTGCATTGTGCATTTTCATTTTAGATGTATACTTTTTTCTTAAATCAAAACTTCAGTTATCACTTTCCCTTCATCTCATAAACAAAAAAATAGATAAAAGGCAAATAGATCACATCAAAATGATAATTTTAGAGTTTATATATGGAAATAATTCAAAGCAATAAAAAATGTAAGTAAAGAAAATTTATTCACACACCACTAATGAACACAAAAGTTTTGTTATCCATGTATGGGAAATTCCACTAGTTCAACCCTAATGGCTAGAATTTTAAAAGAAAGAGATTTTTCTACACATGTTTTAAAAAATTGGATATGCATGCTTGAAACATGTTAAAGATGCAAATCACCTACGGATCCAAACATTTTAAAGAGAATAGCATTAAATTCTCAAGTGAGCGTGCGGTGGGATATTTACCCGAGTTAAACAAGCCATTATTTTGCCCACATACAAAAAGTTGTCCTAAAAATCATAGATGATTGTAAAGTGATTTATCATGTGTTATGGACTATAGTTTTTGAAGGAATGACTTATGGATTTGGAGTCAAGACTCAGTTAAAAAACCCATGCCTCCCCCTTTTCTCGATGATTGCAAAACCTGATATATAAAAACTAAAAAGAGTTTAAAATCCCTAAAAATTATAGACCCTATTTGGAATTATCTCTCTCTACATTTTTGCATTTTTCATTTCCATTTTCTAAGTATACTTTTTTCTTAAATCAAAACTTGAGTTTTCACTTTCCCTTCATATCGTAAATAAAAAAAGAGATAAAAGGAAAATAGATCACAAAAAAATGAAAATTTTAGAGTTCATGTATGGAAATAATTTTAAGAAATGAAAAATGTAAGTAAAGAAAATTTATTCACACACCACAAATGAACACAAAATTTTTGTTATCCAAGTTTGGGAAATTCCACTAGTTCAACCCAAATAGGTTGGAATTTTATAATAAGGAGATATTTCTACACCTGTTTTAAAAAGTGGATATGCATACTTGAAACATCTTAAAGATGCAAATGACCTATGTATCCAAACCTTTAAAAGAGAATAACATTAAATTCTCAAGTGAACGTGCTTGGGATATTTGCCCGAGTCAAACAAGACATTATTTTGCCAATTTACAAAACTCTGACCTAACAATCATAGATGATTGTAAAGTGATTTATCATGCGTAACGGGATATATATTTTTCAGCAATGACATAGGGATTGGGATTTACCACTTAGTTAAAAATCCCCAGCCCCCCCCCCCCCCCCCCCCCCCCCCCCCCCCCTTTTCTCGACATTTGCAAAAGCTAGTATATAAAAACTAAAAAGAGTTTACAATCCATAAAAATGTCACAAACAAAAAAAGAGATAAAAGGCAAATAGATCAAATTAAAATGATAGTTTTAGAGTTTATATATGGAAATAATTTAAAGAAATAACAAATGTAAGTAAAGAAAATTTATTCACACACCACTAATGAACACAAAAGTTTTGTTATCCAAGTGTGAGAAATTCCAATAGTTCAACCCTAATAGCTAGAATTTTAAAAGAAAGAGATTTTTCTACACATGTTTTAAAAAATTGGACATGCATACTTGAAACATCTTAAAGATGTAAATGACCTATGGATCCAAACCTTTTTAAGAGAATAACATTTAATTCTCAAGTGAATGTGCTGTGGGTTATTTACCCGATTCAAACAAGCCGTTATTTTGCCCATTTACAAAAAGTTGAACTAGCGATCATAGATGAGTGTAAAGTGATTTATCATGCGTAACGAGTTATATTTTAGTAAGGAATGACTTATGGATTGGGAGTCAATACTCAGTTAAAAATCCCCCGCCTCCCCCTTTTCCCGACGATTGCAAAACCTTATATATAAAAACTAAAAAGAGTTTACAATCCCTAAAAATTACAAAAAGTTTTTGGAATTATCTCTCTCAACATTTGTGCATTTTGCATTTCCATTTTAGATGAATAATTTTTTTCTTAAATCAAAACTTGAGTTTTCACTTTCACTTCATCTCGTAAAGAAAAAAAGAGATTGAAGCAAATAGATTACAACAAAATGAAAATTTTAGAGTTTATGTATGGAAAGAATTTAAAGCAATAACAAAAGTAAGTAAAGAAAATTTATTCACACACCACAAATGAACACAAAATTTTTGTAATCCAAGTTTGGGAAATTCCACTAGTTCAACCCTTATAGCTTGGAATTTTATAAGAAAGAGATTTTTCTTCACATGTTTTAAAAATTTGATATGCATGCTTGAAACATGTTAAAGATGCAAATGACCTAAGGATCGAAACCTTTTAAAGATAATAACATTAAATTATCTAGAGAGCGTGCGGTGGGATTTTGACCCGAGTCGAAAAAGCCATTATTTTGCCCACTTACAAAAAGCTGACGTAATGATCATAGATGATTGTAAAGTGATTTATCATGTGTAACAGGTTATATTTTTGTAATGAATGACTTATGGATTAGGAGTCAACATTCAGTTAAAAATCCCCCACCTCTCCCTTTTCTGGACGTTTGCATAACCTGATATATAAAAACTAAAAAGAGTTTACAATACCTAAAAATTATAGACACTTTTTGGAATTATCTCTCTCTACATTTTTTCAATGTGTATTTCAGTTTTAGATATATACTTTTTTCTTACATCAAACTATTGTTTTCACTTTCCCTTCTTCTCATAAAAAAAAGATATAAAAGGAAAATAGATCATAAAAAAATGAAACTTTTAGAGTTCATGTATGGAAATAATTTAAAGGAATAACAAATGTAAGTAAAGTAAATTTATTCACACACAACAAATGAACACAAAAGTTTTGTTATACAAGTTTGGGAAATTTGACTAGTTCAACCCTTATAACATGGAATTTTATTGGAAAGATTTTTCTACACGTGTTTTAACAAATGGACATGCATGCTTGGAACATGTTAAGGATTCAAATGACCTATGGATCCGAAAATTTTAAAGAGAATAACATTAAATTCTCAAGTGAATGTGCGGAGGGATATTTACCCGAGTCAAAAGAGCCATTATTTTCCAACCTACAAAAAGCTGACCTACGATCTTAGATGATTGTAAAGTGATTTACCAAGCAAAATGGCCTATATTTTTGTAAGGAATGCCGTATGGATTGGGAGTCAAGACTCAGTTAAAATCCCTGCCTCCCCCTTTTCTCAACGATTGCAAAACCTGATATATAAAAAGTAAAAAGAGTTTACAATCCCTAAAAATTACAGATAATTTTGGGAATTATCTCTCTCTACATTTATGCATTTTTCATTTCCATTTTAGATGTATACTTTTTTCTTAAATCAAAACATGAGTTTTCACTTTCCTTTCATCTCGTAAACAAAAAAAGAAATAAATGGAAAATTGATCACAAAAAAATGAAAATTTTAGAGTTTATGTGTGGAAAGAATTTAGAACATTAAAAAATTTAAGTAAATAAAATTTATTCACACCACAAAAGACCACAAAATTTTTGTTATCAAAGTTTGGGAAATTCCACTAGTTCAACCCTAATAGCTTGGAATTTTATAAGAAAGAGATTTTTCTACAAATGTTTTAAAAAGGGATATGTATGCTTGAAACATCTTAAAGATGCAAATGACCTATGGATCCAAACCTTTTAAAGAGAATAACATTAAATTCTCAAGTGAATGTGCGGTGGGATATTTACCCGAGTAAACAAGCCGTTATTTTTCCCATTTACAAAAGGTTGACCTAACGATCATAGATGATTGTAAAGTGATTTATCATGCGTAATGAGCTATATTTTTTTAAGGAATGACTTATGGATTGGGAGTTAACATTCAGTTAAAAATCCCCCGCTTCCCCCTTTTCCTGACGATTGGAAAACCTGATACATAAAAACTAATAAGCGTTTGCAATCCCTTAAAATTACTAAAACTTTTTGGAATTTTCTCTCTCTACATTTGTGCATTGTGAATTTACATTTTAAATTTATATTTATTTCTTAAATCAAAACTTGAGTTTTCACTTTCCCTTCATCTCGAAAACAAAAAAAATAGATAAAAGGCAAGTAGATCACAACAAAATGAAAATTTTAGAGTTTATGTATGAAAAGAATTTAAATAAATAACAAATATAAGTAAAAAAAATTTATTCACACACCACAAATGAACACAAATGTTTTTTTCCAAGTTTGGGAAAATCCACTAGTTAAACTCTTATAGTTTGCAATTTTATAAGAAAGAGATTTTTCTTCACATGTTTTAAAAAATGGATATGCATGCTTGAAAAATGTTACAATTTCAAATGACCTATGGATCAAAACCTTTTAAAGAGCATAACATTAAATTCCCAGGTGAACGTGCGGTGGGATATTTACCCGAGTCAAACAAGCCATTATTTTGCCCACTTACAAAAAGCTGACCTAACGATCTTAGATGATTGTAAAGTGATTTGTCATGCGTAACGGGCTATATTTTTGTAAGGAATGACTTATGAATTAGGAGACAACACTCAGTTAAAAATCCCTCGCCTCCTCCTTTTCCTGACCATTGCACAACCTGATATAAAAAAACTGAAAAGAGTTTAGAATACCTAAAAATTACAGACACGTTTTGGCATTATCTCTCTCTACATTTGGGCAATGTGCATTTCCATTTTAGATGTATACCTTTTTCTTAAATCAAAACTTGAGTTTTTAATTTCCCTTCATCTCGTAAGCAAAAGAAGAGATAAAAAGCAAATGGATCACAACAAAATGAAAATTTTAGAGTTTATGTATGGAAAGAAATAAAAGCAATAGAAAAAATAAGTAAAGAAAATTTATTCACACACAACAAATGAACACAAAAGTTTTTTTATCCAAGTTTTGGAAATTTGACTACTTCAACCCTAATAGCACGGAATTTTATATGAAAGATTTGTTTATACATGTTTTAAAAAATGGATATGCATGCTTGAAACATGTTAAAGATGAAAATAACCTATGGATACAAACCTTTTAAAGAGAATAACATTAAATTCTCAAGTGAACGTGCGGTGGGATATTTACCCGAGTCAAACAAGCCATTATTTTGCCCACTTACAAAAAGCTTACCTAACGATCATAGATGATTGTAAAGTGATTTATCACTCAAAACAGGATATATTTTATTGAGGAATGAATTATGGATTTGGAGTCAACACTCAATTAAAAATCCTTGCCTCCACCTTTTCTCGACGATTGCAAAACCTGATATATAAAAACAAAAAAGAGTTTACAATCCCTAATAATTATAGATACTTTTTGGAATTATCTCTCTCTACATTTTTGCATTGTACGTTTCAATTTTTGATGTATACTGTTTTCTTAAATAAAAACTTGAGTTTTCACTTTCCCTTCATCTCGTTAACAAAAAAAAGAGAAAAAAGGCAAATAGATCACAACAAAATGAAAATTTTATAGTTTATGTATGGAAGGAATTTAAAGCAATAAAAAATGTAAGTAAAGAAAATTTATGCACACACCACAAATGAACACAAAACTTTTGTTATGCAAGTTTGGGAAATTCCACTAGTTCAATCCTAATTGCGTGGACTTTTATAAGAAAGAGATGTTTCTACATATGTTTTAAAAAATGGAAATGCATGCTTGAATCATGTTAAAGTTGAAAATGACCTATGGATCCAAACCTTTTAAAGCGAATACCATTAAATTCTCAAGTGAACTTGTGGTGGGATATTTACCCAAGTCAAACAAGCCATTATTTTGTCCATTTACAAGAAGCTGACCTAACGATCATTGATTATTGTAAAGTCATTTGTCATGCGTAACGAGATATATTTTTGTAGGAAATGACTTAGGGATTGGGAGTCAAGACTCAGTTAAAAATCCCCCGCCACCCCCTTTTCCCGGCATTTGCAAAACCAGATATATAAAACCTGAAAAGAGTTTACAATCCCTAAAAATTACAAACACTTTTTGGAATTAAATATCTCTACATTTGTGCATTGTGCATTTCCATTTTAGATATATACTTTTTTCTTAAACAAAAAATTGAGTTTTCACTTTATCTTCATCTCGTTAACAAAAAAAGAGATAAAAGGCAAATAGTGGAAAATTTTAGGGTTTATGTATGGAAAAAATTTAAAGCAATAACAAATGTAAGTAAATAAAATTTATTCACACACCACAAATGAACACAAAAGTTTTGTTATCCAAGTTTGCGAAATTCCACTTGTTCGACCCTAATAGCTTGGAATTTTATAAGAAAGGGATTTTTCTACACAGGTTTTAAAAAATGGATATGCATGCTTGAAATATGTTAAAGTTGCAATTGACCTATTGATCCAAACCTTTTAAAGAGAGCAACATTAAATTCTCAAGTGAACGTCTGGTGGGATATTTACCCGAGTCAAACAAGACATTATTTTGCCCATTTACAAAAAGTTGACCTAACGATCATAGATGATTTTAAAGCTATTTATCTTGCCCAACAAGATTTATTTTTGTAAGGAATGACTTATTGATTGGGAGTCAACACTCCATTCAAAATCCCCCGCCTCCCCCTTATCCAGACGATTGCAAAACCTGATGTATAAAAACAAAAAAGAGTTTACAATCCCTAAACATTATAGATACTTTTTGGAATTATCTCTCTAAACATTTGTGCATTGTGCATTTCCATTTTAGATGTATACTTTTTTCTTAAATCAAAACTTAAGTTTTCACTTTCCCTTCATCTCGTAAACAAAAAAATAGATTAAAGGCTAATACATCACAACAAAATGAAAATTTTAGAGTTTATGTATGAAAAAAATTTAAAGCAATAAAAAATTTAAGTAAAGAAAATTTATTCACATACCACAAATGAACACAAAGGTTTTGTTATCCAAGTTTGGGAAATTCCACTAGTTCAACCTTTATAGCTCTGAATTTTATAAGAAAGAGATTTTTCTTTAAATGTGTTAAAAAATGGATATGCATGCTTGAAACATCTTAAAGATTCAAATGACCTATGGATCCAAAACTTTTAAAGAGAATAACATTAAATTCTCAAGTGAACGTGCGGGGGGATATTTACCCGAGTCAAACAAGCAAATATGTTGCAAGTTTACAAAAACCTGACCTAACGATCACAGAATAGTAAAGTGGTTTATCATGTGTAACGAGCTATATTTTTATAAGGAATGACTTATGGATTGGTAGTGAACACTCAGTTAAAAATCCCCCGCCTCCCCCTTTTCTCGACTATTGCACAACCTGATATATAAAAACTAAAAAGGGTTCACAATCGCCAAAAATTACAGACACTTTTTGGAATTATCTCTCTACTTATGTGCATTGTGCATTTCCTTTTTAGATGTATATTTTTTTTCTAAATTCAAAACCTGAGTTCTCACTTTCCCTTCATCTCGTAAACAAAAAAAGAGATAAAAGGCAAATAGATCACAACTAAATGAAAATTTTGGAGTTTATTTATGGAAAGAATTAAAGCAATAAAAAATGTAAGTAAAGAAAATTTATTCATACATAATAAATGAACTCAAAAGTTTTGTTATGCATGTTTCGGAAATTCTACTAATTCAACCCTAATAGCTTGGAATTTTATAACAAAGAGATTTTTCTACACATGTTTTAAAAAATAGATATGCATGCTTGAAACATCTTAAAGATGCAAATGACCTATGGATCCAAACCTTTTAAAGAGAATAACATTAAATTCTCTAGTGAACGTGCGGTGGGATATTTACCCGAGTCAAACAACCCATTATTTTGCCCACTTACAAAAGCTTACCTAACGATCATAGATGATTGTCAAGTGATTTATCATGCATAATGGGCTAAATTTTTGTTAGGAATGACTTATAGATTTGGAGTCAACACTCAGTTAAAAATCCCCTGCCTCCCTCTTTTCCTGACGATTGGAAAACCAGATATACAAAAACTAAAAAGAGTTTATAATCCCTAAAAATTATCTCTCTGTACATTTGTGCATTGTGCATTTCCATTTTAGATATGTATTTTTTTCTTAAATCAAAACTTGAGTTTTCACTTTCCATTCTTCACGTAAACAAAAAAAGAGATAAAAGACAAATAGATCACAATTAAATTAAAATTTTAGAGTTTATATATGGAAAACATTTGAAGCAATAACAAATGTAAGTAAAGAAAATTTATTCACAAACCACAAATGAACACAAAACCTTTTTTATCCAAGTTTGGGAAACTCCACTTGTTCAACCCTAATAGCTTTAATTTTATAAGAAAGATTTTTCTACACATGTTTTAAAATATTGGATATGCATGCTTGAAACATGTTAAAGATGAAAATGACCTATGGATCCAAACCTTTTAAAGAGAATAACATTAAATTCTCAAGTTAACGTGCGGTAGGATATTTACCCAAGTCAAACAAGCCAATATTTTGCCCACTTACAAAAAGCTGACCTAACGATCATAGATGATTGAAAAGTGATTTATCATGCGTAATGGGCTATATTTTTATGAGGAATGACTGATGCATTGGGAGTCAACATCAGTTAAAAATCCCCCGCATCCTCCTTTTCCCGACGATTGCAAAATCTGATATATAAAAACTAAAAATAGTTTACAATCCCTTAAAATAATAGGAAATTTTTGGAATTATCTCTATCTACATTTGTGAAATGTGCATTTCATTTTAGATGTATACTTCTTTCTTAAATCCAAACTTGAGTTTTCACTTTTCCTTCATCAAGGAAACGAAAAAAAAGATAAAAGGCAGATAGATCACAACAAAATGAAAATTTTAGAATTTACTTATGGAAAAAATTTAAGGCAATAAAAAATGTAAGTAAATAAAATTTAATCCCACACCACAAATGAACACAAAATTTTTGTTATCGAAGTTTGGTAAATTCTTCTAGTTCAACCCTAATTGCTTGGAATTTTATATGAAATTTTTTTTCTACACATGTTTTAAAAAATGGATATGCATGCTTGAAACATGTTAAAGATGAAAATGACCTATGGATCCAAACTATTTACAGAGAATAACATTAAATTCTCAAGTGAACGAGCGGTGGGATATTTACCCGAGTCAAACAAGCCATTATTTTGCACAATTAAAAAAAGCTGACCTAACGATCATAGATGATTGTAAAATGATTTATCGTGGGTAACGGGCTATATTTTTGTAAGGAATGACTTATGGATTGGTAGTCAACACTCAGTGAAAAATCCCCCGCCTCCCCCTTTTCCTGACGATTGCCAAACCTGATATATAAAAACTAAAAAGAGTTTTCAAACCCTAAAAAATACATAATGTTTTTGGAATTATCTCTCTCTATATATCTGCATTGTCCATTTCCATTTTAGATGTATACTTTTTTCTTAAATAAAAAGTTGAGTTTCCACTTTTCCTTCATCTCATTTACAAAAAAAGCGATAAAAGACAAATAGATCACAACAAAATGAAAATTTTAGAGTTTATGTATGGAAAGAATTTAAAGCAATAACAAATGTAAGTATAGAAAATTTATTCACACACCACAAATGAACACAAAATTTTTGTTATCCTAGTTTGGGAAATTCCACTAGTTCAACCCTAACTGCTTGGAATTTTATAACAAAGAGATGTTTCTACACATGTTTTAAAAAATGGATATGCATGTTTGAAACATGTTAAAGATGGAAATGACCTACGGATCCAAACCTTTTAAAGAGAATAACATTAAATTCTCAAGTGAACGTGTGGTGGGATATTTACCCGAGTCAATCAAGGCATTATTTTGCCCACATACAAAAAACTGACCTAACGGTCATAGATGATTGTAAAATGATTTATCATTCGAAATGGGCTATTTTTTTTTGTAAGGAATGACTTATGGATTGGGTGTCAACAGTCAGGTACAAATCCCTGCTTCCTCCTTTTCTCGACGATTGTAAAACTTGATACATAAAAACTAAAAAGTATTTACAATCCCTAAAAATTGCAGACACTTTTTGGAATTATCTCTCTCTACTTTTGTGCATTGTGCATTTTTATTTTAGATGTATACTTTTTTCTTCAATCAAAACTTGAGTTTTCACTTTCCCTTCATCTCGTAAACCAAAAAAGAGATAAAAGGCAAATAGATCACAACAAAATGACAATTTTAGAGTTTATGTATGGAAAAAATTTAAAGCAATAAAAAATGTAAGTAAAGAAAATTTATTCACAAACCACATATGAACACAAAATTTTTGTTTCCAAGTTTGGGAAATTCCACTTCTTCTACCCTAATAGCTTGGAATTAATAAGAAAGAGATTTTTCTACACGTGTTTTAAAAAATGGATATCCATGCTTGAAACATCTTAAAAATGCAAATGACCTCTGGGTCCAAACCTTTTAAATAGTATAACATTAAATTCTCATGTGAACGTGCAGTGAGATATTTACCCGATTCAAACCAGCCATTATTTTTCCCATTTACAAAAAGTTGACCTAACGATCATAGATCATTGTAAAGTGATTTATCATGCATAACGGGCTATATTTTTGTAAGGAATGACTTATGGAGAGGGTGTCAACACACAGTTAAAAATCCCCCGCCTCCCCCTTTTCTCGACGATTGCAAAACTCATATATAAAAACTAAAAAGAGTTTAAAATACCTTAAAATTACAGATACTTTTTGGAATTATCTCTCTCTCTACATTTTTGCATTGTGCATTGTGCATTTACAATTTAGATGTATACTTTTTTCTTAAATCCAAACTTGAGTTTTGACTCCCCCTTCATCTTGTAAACAAAAAAAGAGACAAAAGGCAAACAAATCACAACTAAATGAAAATTTTAGAGTTGATGTATGGAAAGAATTTAAAGCCATAAAAAATGTAAGTAAAGAAAATTTATTCACACACCACAAATGAACACAAAATTTTGTTATCCAAGTTTGGGAAATTCCACTAGTTCAACCCTAATAGCTCAGAATTTTACAAGAAAGAGATTTTTTGAGACATGTTTAAAAAAATTGATATGCATACTTGAAACATGTTAAAGATTCCATTGACCTATGGATCCAAACCTTTTAAATAGAGTAACATTAAATTCTCAAGTGAACGTGCAATGGGATATTTACCTGAGTCAAACAGGCCATTATTTTTCCCATTTACAAAAAATTGGCCAAACAATCATAGATGATTGTAAAGTGATTTATCATGCGTAAAGGGCTACATTTTTTTAAGGAATATCTTATGGATTGGGAGTCAACACTCCCCATTTTCCTGACGATTGCAAAACCTGATATATAAAAACTAAAAAGAGTTTACAATCCCTAAAAATTACAAACACTTTTTGGAATTATCTCTCTCTTCATTTCTGCATTGAGAATTTCCATTTTAGATGGATACTTTTTTCTTAAATAAAAACTTGAGTTTTCACTTTCCCTTCATCTCGTCAACAAAAAAAGAGATAAAAGGGAAATAAATCACAACAAAATGAAAATTTTAGAGTTAATGTATGGAGAGAATTAAAGCAATAGCAAATGTTAGGAACCAAAATTTAGTCACACACAACAAATGAACACAAAACTTTTGTTATCCAAGTTGGGGAAATTCCAGTAGTTCAACCCTAATAGAATAGAACTTTATAAGAAAGTGTTTTTTCTACACATGTTTTAGAAAATGGATATGCATGCTCTAAACAAGTTAAAGATGCCAGTGACATATGGATCAAAACCCTTTAAAGAGAATAACATTAAATTCCCAAGTAAACGTGCGGTGAGATATTTACCCGGGTCTAATAAGCCTTTATTTTGAACATTTATAAAAATCTAACCTAACGATCATAGATGGTTGTAAAGTGATTTATATGCATAACGGGCTATATCTTTATAAGGAATGCCTTATGGATTTGGAGTCAACACTCAGTTAAAAATCCCCCGATTCCCCCTTTTCTTGACAATTGCAGAACCTGATCTATAAAAACTAAAAAGAGTTTAATTTCCTAAACACTTTTTGGAATTATCTCTCTCGACATTTGTGCATTGTGCATTTCCATTTATGATGCATACTTTTTTCTTAAATCAAAACTTGAGTTTTCACTTTCCCTTCATCTCGTAAACAAAAAAAAAAGAGAAAAAAGGCAAACAGATCACAACAAAATGAAAATTTTAGAGTTTATGTATGGAAAGAATTTAAAGCAATAACAAATGTTAGTAAAGAAAATTTATTGACACACCACAAATGAACACAAAAGTTTTGTTATCTAAGTTTAGGAAATTCCACTAGTTCAACTCTAATAGCTCGGAATATTAAGAAAGAGATTTTTCTACACATGTTTTAAAAAATGGATATGCATGCTTGAAACTTGTTAAAGATGCAAATGACCTATGGATCCAAACCTTTTAAAGAGAATAACATTAAATTCTCAAGTGAACATGTGGTGGGATATTTACCTGAGTCAAACAAGCCATTATTTTGCCCAATTACTAAAAGCTGACCTAACGATCATAGATGATTGTAAAGTGATTTATCATGCATTACGAGATATATTTTTTCAAAGAATGACTAATGGATTGGGAGTCAACACTCAGTTAAAAATCCCGCCTCCCCCTTTTCCTGACGTTCGCAAAACCTAATATATAAAAACTAAAAATATTTTACAATCCCTAAAAATTAGGAACAACTTTTTGGAATTATCTCTCTCTACATTTGTGCATTGTGCATTTCCATTTTAGATGTATACTTTTGTCTTGATCAAAACTTGACTTTTCACTTTCCTTTCTTCTCGTAATCAAAAAAAGAAATAAAAGGCAAATAGATCACAACAATATTTAAAATTTTAGAGTTTATATATGGAAAAATTTTGAACCAATAACAAATGTAAGTAAAGAAAATTTATTCACACACCACAAATGAACACAAAAGTTTTTTTATCCAAGTTTGGAAAATTCCACTCATTCAACTTTAATAGCTTGAATTTTATAAGAAAGAGATTTTTCTACACATATTTTAAAAAATTGGTTATGCATGCTTGAAACTTGTTAAATATGCAAATGACCTTTGGATCCAAACCTTTTAAAGAAAATAACATTAAATTCTCAAGTGAACGTGCGGTGGGATATTTACCCAAGTCAAACAAGCCATTATTTTGCCCACTTACAAAAGGCAGACCTAACGATCATAGATGATTTAAAAGTGATTTATCATGCGTAATGGGCTATATTTTTGTATGGAATGACTTATGGATTGGGAGTCAACACTCAGTTAAAATTCCCCCACCTCCCACTTTTCCCGACGATTGCAAAACCTGATCTATAAAAACTAAAAAGAGTTTACAATGCCATAAAATAATAGAAATTTTTTGGAATTATCTCTCCCTACATTTGTGCAATGTACATTTCCTTTATAGATGTATAATTTTTTCTTAAATCCAAACTTGAGTTTTCACTTTCCCTTCATCTCGTAAACGAAAAAAGAGATAAAAGGCGGATAGATCATAACAAAATAAAATTTTAGTGTTTATGTACTGAAATAATTTAAGGCAATGACAAATTTAAGTAAAGAAAATTTAATTTCACCCCACAAATGAACACAAAAGTTTTGTTATCCAAGTTTGGTAAATTCCACTAGTTCAACCCTAATAGCTTGGAATTTTATAAGAATTTTTTTTTTCTACACATGTTTTAAAAAATGGATATGCATGCTTGAAACATGTTAAAGATGCAAATGACTTATGGATCAAAACCATTTAACGAGAATAACATTAAATTATCAAGTGAACATGTGGTGGGATATTTACCTGAGTCAAACAAGGCATTATTTTGCCCACATACAAAAAGATGACCTAATGGTCATAGATGATTGTAAAATGATTTATCATGCGGAACGGGCTATATGTTTTGTAAGGAAAGACTTATGGATTGGGAGTCAACACTTACTTACAAATCCCTGCTTCCTCCTTTTCTTGACGATTGCAAAACCTGATATATAAAAACTAAAAAGAGTTTACAACCCCTAAAAATTACAGACACTTTTTGGAATTATCTCTCTCAACATTTGTGCATTGTGCATTTCCATTTTAGATGTATACTTTTTTCTTAAAGAAAAACTTGAGTTTTTACTTTCCCTTCATCTCGTAAACAAAAAAAGAGATAAAAGGCAAATACATCACAACAAAATGAAAATTTTAGAGTTTGTGTATGGAAAGAATTTGAAGCAATAAAAAATGTAAGTAAAGAAAATTTATTCACACACCACATATGAACACAAAATTTTTGTTTCCAAGTTTTGGAAATTCCACTTGTTCAACCGTAATAGCTTGGAATTTTATAAGAAAGAGATTTTTCTACACATGTTTAAAAAAATGGATATCCATGCTTGAGACATCTTAAAAATGCAAATGACCTATGGATCCAAACCTTTTAAAAAGAATAACATTAAATTCTCATGTGAACGTGCGGTGGGATATTTACCCGATTCAAACAAGCCATTATTTTTCCCATTTACCAAAAGCTGACCTAATGATCATAGATGATTGTAAAGTGATTTATCATGCATAACGGGCTATATTTTTGTAAGGAATACCTTATGGATTGGGAGTCAACACTCAATTAAAAATCTCCCGCCTCCCAATTTTCCTAACGATTGCAAAACCTGATATATAAAAACTAAAAAGTGTTTACAATCCCTAAAAATTACAAACACATTTTGGAATTATCTCTCTCTACATTTCTGCATTGTGAATTTTTATTTTAGATGGATACTTTTTTCTTAAATCAAAACTTGAGTTTTCACTTTCCCTTCATCTCGGCAAAAAAAAAAAGAGATAAAAGGGAAATAGATCACAACAAAATGAAAATTTTAGAGTTAATGTATGGGCATAATTTAAAGCAATAGCAAATGTTAGTGAAGAAAATTTATTCACACACAACAAATGAACGCAAAATTTTTGTTATCCAAGTTTGGGAAATTCCACTAGTTCAACCCTAATACAATGGAATTTTATAAGAAAGAGATTTTTCTACACATGTTTTAGAAAATGAATATGCATGCTCTAAACATGTTAAAGATGCCAATGACCAACGGATCCAAACCTTTTAAAGAGAATAACATTAAATTCCCAAGTGAACGTGCGATGGGATATTTACCTGGGTCTAATAAGCCCTTATTTTTCCCATTTACAAAAATCTGACCTTACGATCATAGATGATTGTAATGTGATTTATATGCGTAACCGGCTATATTTTTTGAAGGGAGGACTTATGGATTTGGAGTCAACACTCAGGTAAAACTCCCCAGTCTCCCCCTTTTCCCGACAATTGCAGAACCTGATATATTAAAACTAAAAAGAGTTTACAATCCCTAAAAATTATAGACACTTTTTGGAATTATCTCTCTCTACATTTGTGCATTGTGCATTTCCATTTCAGATGTATACATTTTTCTTAAATCAAAACTTGAGTTTTCACTTTCCCTCATCTCGTAAACAAAAAAAGATATAAAAGGCAAATCGATCACAACAAAATGAAAATTTTAGAGTTTATGTATGGAAAGCATTTAAAGCAATAAAAAATATTAGTAAAGAAAATTTATTCACACATCACAAATGAACACAAAAGTTTTGTTATCCAAGTTTGGGAAATTCCACTAGTTGAACTCTAATAGCTCGAAATTTTAAGAAAGAGATTTTTCTACACATGTTTTAAAAAATGGATATTCATGCTTGAAACTTTTTAAAGATGCAAATGACCTATGGATAAAAACTTTTTAAAGAGAATAACATTAAATTTTCAAGTGAACGTGCGGTGGGATATTTACCCGAGTCAAACAAGCCATTATTTTGCCAATTTACTAAAAGCTGACCTACCGATCATAGATGAGTGTAAAGTGATTTATCATGCATTACGGGATATATTTTTGTAAGGAATGACTTATGGATTGGAAGTCAACACTCAGTTAAAAATCCCCCGCCTCCCCCTTTTCCTGACGTTTGCAAAACTTGATATATAAAAACTAAAAAGAGTTTACAATCACTAAAAATTAGAGACAACTTTTTTGAATTATCTCTCTCTACATTTGTGGATTGTTCATTTCCATTTGAGATGTATACTTTTTTCTTAAATCAAAACTTGAGTTTTCCCTTTCCTTTCATCTCGTAAACAAAAATAAAAATAAAAGGCAAATAGATCACAATAAAATGAAAATTTTTGAGTTTATGTATGGAAACAATTTAAAGCAATAACAAATGTAAGTCAAGAAAATTTATTCACACCCCACAAATGAACACAAAAGTTTTTTATCGAAGTTGGGGAAATTCCACTAGTTCAACCCTAATCGCTTGGAATTTTATAAGAAAGAGAATTTTCTACACATGTTTTAAAAAGTGGATATGCATGCTTGAAACATGTTAAAGATGCAAATGATCTATGGATCAGAAGCTTTTAAAGAGAATAACATTAAATTCTCAAGTGAACGTGCGGTGGGATATTTACCCGAGTCAAACAAGCCATTATTTTGTCCACTTACAAAAAACTGACCAAACGATCATAGATGATTGTAAAGTGACTTTATCATGCGTAACGGGCTATATTTTTGTAAGGAATGACTGATGGATTGGGAGTCAACACTCTGCTAAAAATCCCTTGCCTCCCCCTTTTCTCGACATTTGCAAAACTTGATATATAAAAACCAAAAGAGTTCAAAATTTCTAAAAATTATTGACAGTTTTTGGAATTATCTTTGTCTAAATTTGTGCATTGTGCATTTTCATTTGAGATGCATACTTTTTTCTTAAATCAAAACTTGAGTTTTCACTTTCCCTTCATCTCGTAAACAAAAAAAGAGATAAAAGTCAAATAGATCACATCAAAATGAATAGATTTTAAAGCAATAACAAATTTAAGTAAATAAAATTTATTCACACACAAAAAATGAACGCAAAAGTTTTTTTATGCAAGTTTGGCAAAATTTCACTAGTTCAACCCTAATAGCTTGGAATTTTATTAGTAAGTGATTTTTCTAGACATGTTTTAAAAAATGGAGATGCATGCTTGAAACATGTTCAAGTTTCAAATGATCTATGGATCCAAACCTTTTAAAGAGAATAACATTAAATTCTCAAGTGAACGTGCAGTGGGATATTTACCTGAGTCAAACAAGCCATTATTTTGCCCATTTACTAAAAGCTGACCTAATGATCATTGATGATTGTAATGTGATTTATCATGCGTAATGGGCTATATTTTTGTAAGGAATGACTGATGGATTGGGAGTCAACACTCAGTTAAAATTCCTCCGCCTCCCCCTTTTCCCGACGATTACAAAACCTGATATATAAAAGCTAAAAAGAGTTTACAGTCTCTAAAAATTACAGACACTTTTTCGAATTATCTCTCTTTACATTTGTGCATAGTGAATTTCCATTTTTGATGTATACTTTTTTCTTAAATCAAAACTTGAGTTTTCACTTTCCCTCATCTTGTAAACAAAAAAGAGATAAAAGGCAAAGATATCAAAAAAAAAAAAATTTTTTAGAGTTTATGTACGAATGAATTTAAAGCAATAACAAATGTAAGAGAAGAAAATTTATTCACACACAGCAAATGAACACAAAAGTTTTGTTTTCCAAGGTTGGGAAAATTCCACTAGTCCAACCCTTATAGCTCGGAATTTTATAAGAAAGAGATTTTTCTAGACATGTTTTAAAAAATGGATATGCATGCCTGAAACATGTTAAAGGTGCAAATGACCTATGGATCCAAACCTTTAAAATAGACTAATATTAAATTCTCAAGTGAACATGTGATGTGAAATTTAATTACATCGACTTTTATATCTCGCAAGCGTACGAATCGTTCATGTAATCTTGCTGGAAGTGAGGGTCATATCCATAGGGAGGACTAAATTTTGTTTATTCTTCAGTCAACTAGCCTAACCAAATATGAGGAATTAATCTGAACTAAACACTAATTATATCCTAAATTATCAAGCAACAATCTGATTAACTACTTGCACTATAGGAAACGTCAACTCTGGATTTTATCGTGATACATGCCTCTCTCGAGCACCATGTCAAATCCGGATTCTCAATCCTTGCGTCTAGCCCCTCTCGGGCGCCTAGAGTTAATGACAGAGATCGGATTACAATAGAATGCAGAGAATCAATTTCCTATTGTGATGATGCTAAAATTATCAACTCTGGATTTTACCGTGATTCGTGCCTCTCTCGAGAGCCACGTAACCACGAATCCAATTTCTCAATTCTTGCGTCTATCCCCTCTCGGGCGCATAGAGTGAAAGACAGAAATCGGATTAAAATACCAAAATCCAACCTATATTACAATCCTACCCTAACTATCTAATTTAATCAAATATCCGGAAAACAAATATTCGATAAACATTAATTCTCAAATCAAATTTAATAAACATTCAAAACCTAAGTTCAAACTATAGGAAAATTAAATTCCAAAAATGATGGATTACTCCCCTTCTCCTTCCTCTCGCTCGGGCAGCAGACTCGTTCTCATGGGTGCTCCAATTTCCTGAAATTGATGGCTTTGGTAGCAAGAGTGAGTGGCCGGAGGTGGAGACGATGCCGACGAAGAAGGATAGAAACCCACAGATAGAGATGACGACCGGCGAAGAACGGAACGGAGCTGAAGTCTTCTAACCAGCTCTCTCAAGTCTCGGTCGGAGTCGAAATAGCTTTGGAAATGGTCAGAAATGGGTAATCGATGCCGGAGGATCGTCAGAATGCGGAATAGGCGCCGGAGGAGCACTCTCAGGTCACCTCTCGGCCTGGCGAGCAGAAAATGGCAGTGTCAAACTCACCGTGATGGAGACTCTCTCGAGCTCTCCTCGGGTCTGTTCTCGGTTGCCGAACGGCAGTGGACGACAGTGGCACGGCGAACGACGGCTAGAAAACCTCTCGGATCTGCCTTCTTTCGGTCGACGGTCTCCCCTTTTCAATACAATTTTCCCTAAAAAATCACCTCCCTTTCACTAATGGCATTTTGGTAAATATCTCCTTCTCCACCAAAATTCTTCTGAAATTCCATAATTGAATCCATAAAAAGCATTTCAGAAAAAAATAAACCCTAAAAGCAATGAAATATAATTCAGGAGAGATAAATATGCAATATAGACAATGATTAATGCCAAATTCAATAAATGCATGTTTCATTTGAAAACCGATAAATAACCACCTATAACACAATTATAAGGGTTATTCTATTATAATTAACCTATTTCTCATGTCAAAATATGGCATCTATCACACCCCCAAACCTAAATCTTTGCTAGTCCCTAGAAAAACAACAATAGAACCTAAATTAAGCCTTGGAAAACAAAATGCCACTTTCGTAGGGAACACGATTGCATTTAGCACATGCAACAAGCCGTTAAACTCCTACTTTACAGTAGTGGATGAGTTATGTCTCATGAGGGTTTGCATGGAATTTACCCACAAAATTCATCTAAATCAATAATATATAAAGAAAAGTGAAGAAAATTTACTCCTCATTAGCATATGACTAACACTTAGTATCGTAAAATATCTGAAAAATCATTTGAAACCCTACTCAATTTGAAAACCTATGTAAAATATAACACATTATCAATCCAAATACACTCTTTGTTACTCCACTTGAACCAATGTGACCCATAAGCAATTACTTCAACAGAACAAAGAGGCAACAAATAACAATAAAATCCTGGTCACATCACAATTAAGAGAAAATAGTAGAGTAAACCTGTTGTTTGACAATCTCACAACAGAAGTATACCAATTTCAATCTTAACCTGCAACTTCTTTCAAATTACAATTCATCATCAAAGTTAAGTAAACTCATTGCTTCCAGATTTAAAACCATTTTACGCTATTACCAGCGCATTTTTCTATTACCAGCGTAATTTTTGTTTCACTGAATACTTTTGATATTACCACCATTTTGTATTCGTCTTCACTGCACATGCACTTATTTTTAAGTAACCGACTGTTCCGGTGCATGTCCTCAGGTTAGCCTAGGCTGTTTCTGAAGTTATCTGTCTTTTGCAACCAAGAGCATTTCCATTTGCATTCATACATTACAACAAGGAATTTCACTGAGATATAAAAAGGAATGAGTTCAAACAGGCATACAAGACTATTTAGACTAACATAGATCAACACTAGATTTACATGTTCTCTTTTGCAACTAAGTTCCAATTCTAATGCAATAGTAAGTTATCCCATTGAATTCCCATGGATCATAACAAATGATATCATATTTCTAATAGGCATATTCTACACAGTTTTACGAAAAATTTTGAAACACATTTGAGCAACTTATTTTAACTCTACTAAAGTTAACCACATACTAAGAGGAGTAATTTGAAAACAACGAACAAAAATCAAAATAAAATCATTGCTAAGACATAAAATAGCCGTTCCCCATTACCCCCCCCCCCCCCCCCCCCCCCCCCCCCCCCCTCCAAACCTAAACCTAACATTGTCCTCAATGGGGAAAAGTTAAAACACAAGAACGACTACAAAAAGAAATAACATCTAAAGAATAATAAAACTCATGAAAACCACATGCTCCATTGGCACACAAGAAGTAAAGCAAAGCCAAAACAGTGCAAGGAAAAGAGATAGGTGGGACCTTATGTGTTTGGTCATCAATAATAATACCAAAGAGTCAACAAGACCCCCAGGAATGATACATAGTCTCCCTCGAAGAAGGTTTACTCGTATCAGTTGTACCCGTAGGTAATCAGCCGTAGATGAAACCGCTATCCCACATCACACTTTGAAGAAATCTCCGTGTGACTGGCCATTGAAGGCAGTAGGAATCACGCGCTGAACACAAGTCCTTAAGTTACTCACCATAAGGTTTTCATTCAATACTTCAAGATCGAACTAGTCAATCCCAAAACGGTTGTTTGAGTACAGACTTCTCAAACTAGGGACCAAAAGTCTGGTAATTGACTACCGGAACCATTTATGCTCTCAGCCGGCAAGAGAGTACCCTGTGTCCATGACTGGGCAGGCATCGCCGGGGGACCTCCAATCAATCAAGACCAGAGTACACCAAAGGTTATCCCAAATAAGAATGAATAAACCAAAAATAAAAACTGTAATGTACAAAGGGATAAAAACGTGGGGATTGCCCACAATGTACTAAGTTTATAGTCATAAGCAAGACTCTGACGCAGTCAAGATGAAATGACAGGTTTCTCCAAGAAAATCACCATCACCTCCTCCGGTGTGGGGACATTCTCACGATATGATTTGAGCCTCTGACCGTTAACTTTGAAGACCAACCTATCTCCGTGATTGCGGATCTCAATAGCGCCATGAGGAAACACTTGTGTAACCTCAAATGGACCGGACCACCTGGATCTCAGTTGCCCTGGAAACAAATGCAATCGTGAGTTATAAAGTAAAACATTCTACCCAATAGTAAAAGACTTGCGAAAAATAGATTTATCATGTAAAAGCTTTGTTCGCTCCTTATACAGTTTGGCAATCTCATAAGCATCATGACGTATCTCCTCCAACTCATTCAATTGCAATTTCCTCTCCTCACCCGCTTGAGTCAAATCAAAATTCAAAGCCTTAATGGCCCAATAAGCTCTATGCTCAAGCTCAACAGGTAGATGACATGCTTTGCCGAACACTAAGCGAAATGGAGACATCCCAATAGGAGTTTTATAAGCGGTTCGATAGGCCCATAAAGCATCGTCCAATCGAGTGGACCAATCTTTCTTATCAAAATGAACTGACTTCTCCAAAATCCGTTTGATCTCCCTATTAGAGATTTCCACTTGACCACAAGTTTGCAGGTGGTACGGAGTGGACACCCGATGAGTGATGGATTATTTCTTCAATAAGGTCTCAAATGCTCTGTTACAAAAATGAGATCCCCCATCACTGATGATCGCTCTCGGGGTACCAAACCGATTAAAGATGTTTTCTTTTAAAAACTTTACCACCACTTTGTGATCATTTATCTTACATGCAATAGCTTCAATCCATCTAGAGACATATTCAACAGCAACAAGGATGTATTGATAGCTGAATGAGACAGGAAAAGGACCCATGAAGTCAATACCCCACACATCAAACAATTCAACAATAAGAATGGGGTTAAGAGGCATCATGTTCTTCCTAGACAAACAACCAGTCTGTTGGCATCTATCACATACACGACAAAACTCATGGGCATCTCTAAATAATGAAGGCCAATAGAAACCACATTGCAAGACTTTAGTTGTGGTCTTTCTAGCACCAAAATGTCCACCACATGTGTGGGAATGACAAAATTCAAGAATGTTAGCAAAGTCGTGCTCAGGTACACAATGCCTAATGACTTGGTCAGGACACACCTTGAACAAATAAGGGCCATCCCAAAAAAAATGTTTGACTTGGGAAAAGAATTTCAACCGATCTTGTTTACTCCAATAATCAGGAATCCTATGAGTTACAAGATAGTTGACTATGTCAGCAAGCCCAGGCAACTGGGATACTTGGAGAAGTTGTTCATCAGGGAAGGAATCATTTAAAGGAAGGAATCCTTCCTAAGATGCTACACAGATCCTAGATAGATGATCAACAACAACATTCTGACAACCCTTCTTATCTCGAATCTCAAGGTCAAATTCTTGCAATTGCAAGATCCATCTAATCAAGCAAGGTTTAGTGTCCTTGATGGATAATAAGTACTTCAAAGCAGAATGATCAGTGAACACTATAACCTTTGACCCTAACAGATATGATCTAAATTTTTTCAAGGCAAACACAATAGCTAGCAACTTCTTCTCAGTGGTAGTGTAATTCAATTGAGCATCATGAAGAGTGCGGCTAGCATACTAAATGACACAGGGAATTTTATCCATCTTTTGCCCCAAAACAGCCCCCAATGCATAATCACAGGCATCACACAAAAACTCAAAAGGCAAAGACCAAGTAGGGGGTTGGATAATGGGTGCGGTGGACAAACATTTCTTCAGTGTCTCAAAAGCATGAATACAGGTATCATCAAAGGCAAAAACAACATCTTGAGCAAGCAAATTCGTCAAAGGATGAGAAATTTTGCTAAAGTCCTTAATGAAGCGCCTATAGAACCCACCATGGCCAAGGAAAGAACGCACCCCCTTCACAAAAGTAGGTGGTGGCAAATTGGCAATTAGGTCAACCTTGGCTTTGTCTATTTCTACACCCCTCTCAGACATTACATGTCCTAAAATAATTCCTTCTTTTACCATGAAGTGGCATTCTCCCAATTCAAGACTAAATTGGACTTAATACAACGGGACAATACGAGTGAAAGATTGTGCAGACATGTATCAAAACTAGAGCCAAACACAGAAAAGCCATCCATAAAGACCTCTAAAAAATCACCAATCATGTCAGAAAAGATACTCATCATGCACCGTTGGAAAGTGGCGGGCGCATTGCATAAACCAAAAGGCATGCGTCTGTAAGCATAGGTGCCAAACGGACATGTGAATGTGGTATTTTCCTGGTCTTCTGGAGCAATGGGAATTTGATTGTAGCCGGAGTATCCATCTAAGAAGCAATAAAAATTGTGGTCGGCCAATCGCTCTGGCACCTGATCAATGAAAGGTAGTGGGAAGTGATCCTTCCAAGTGGCGGAATTAAGTTTTCTATAGTCAATGCAGACAAGCCACTTGGTGGTAGTTCTTGTGGGAATCAATTCACCACTCTCATTTTTCATTATCGTTATCCCCCCTTTCTTAGGGACAACTTGAATTGGACTCACCCAGGTGCTATCAGAAATAGGGTAAATGATTCCTGTCACAAACAAGTTGATGACTTCGTCTCTCACAATCTCCATCATATGGGGATTTAACCTACATTGCATCTCATGTGAGGCTTTAGTCCCCTCCTCCAAATGAATATGATGCATGCATATGGAGGGGCTAATCCCTTTTAAGGCATCAAGAGTCCACCCCAATGCCTCTCTGGGTGCTTGTAAAATTTCAGTCAATTGTTCCTCCTGCTCAGTACTCAAATCAGAGGCAATAATGACTGGCAATGAGTTCATGGGCCCCAAGAATGCATACTTCAACGAGGGAGGAAGTGGCTTAAGATCTAGCTTGGAAGTTTCAAGAGGTTTGTCCAAGTCAAGATGAAGATCCTGTGGATTATCAGTTGTGACAACCTCATAAGCTTCCTCCAACAGAGGTACAGAACTGAGTAAAGAGTCAACCTCTCGGAAATATGTTTCCTCATCAAAATAGTCCATGTCTAAAGATTTTATGTAAGACTCAAAATATTCAAGAGTGGAATCATCATCAAGCATAATAGTCTCTATCTTAAATGCAGGACTAAGATCATTAGACTCAAGTGGATGGTGCCCGGCATTAAACACATTCAACGAGACCTAAAATTTCCAAAAGACAACTCCAACTCACCACTTTTACAATGAATGATAGCATTAGATGTGGCTAAGAAGGACGTCCTAGGATGACAGAAATTTGGTTGGTCACATTGACTACTGGTTCTGTATCAAGAACAATGAAATCAACCGGGAACAGAAATTTGTCCACTTTTATCAAAACATCTTCAACTATTCCTCATGGTATCTTGACAGAATGGTCAGCTAGTTGAAGTGTGATGGGAGTAGGCTTCAATTCCCCCAAACCTAATTGTTGGTACACAAAGAAAGGAAGCAAATTCACACTTGCCCCTAAGTCAAGAAGAGCTCTCTGGATGGTATGTTCACCAATGACACTTGAAATTGTGGGGCATCCATGATCTTTAACTTTAGGAGGAGTGTTGTGCTTCAGAATTGAACTTACATTCTCAGTAAGAAAGACCTTTTTGTGAACATGTTGTTTTCTCTTCTGTGTACAAAGAAGGTCTTTCAAAAATCAGGCATAGGCAGGGACTTGCCTAATAGCATCAAGAAGTGGAATGTTAATGTGAACCTTACTAAACAGTTCCAATGTTTCATGCATGCTATCTCCTTTCCTAGGTGGGCCCGATAACCTCTGCGGATAAGGAGCTGGTGGGACTTGGTTAGGGATCTGCCTGATTGTTGGTGGAGAACTTACAGGTTCTTCACTCAATGATGTGTCCCCATTGTCATCCTTTGACTCCTTAGACTTAGTGGTCCCTACCCCATTTTTCAACTCACAACCACTCCTAAGGGTGGTTATGGCATTGGCTTGCTCATGGTGGGGTTTGGAACTCAACCCACTCTCATGTGTGCTTTTGGGGTTAGGAATGGTTTGATTCGGGAGTCTATTTTGTGCCTCTTCACTCATGTGTCTGGCCATCTGATTCACTTGCATTTCAAGTTTAGCAATGGAGGACTATGTATTTTGTATGAATACTTGAAGTGTATCCTCAAGTGAAGGTTTTTGTGGAATCAATGGCTGTTGAGTGAAGTGTGGGCGCGGAGCTTGGGGTTGAGTAAACCCTGGAGGACCCCCAACTTGTGGGCCCTTGGACCATGAAAATTTGGGTGCCTAGCCCAACCCGGATTATATGTTTCCGAAAAAGGATCATTCCGGTTTGGGCTATGAAAATTCTGGACTGCATTCAAGTCCTCAATGAGCTCCGGGTAGGATGAACTAGATGGACACATTTGTGTGGGATGAGATGAACCAGAGCGTATGGCACAAACAGTAGATGGGTTAGGAGCAGGTGAACTCTTGGACACCATATCAATTTTTCTAGTCAACCCCTCAATCTTGGCCATGAGCATGGGTGTTTCACTAACCTCGTAGAGACCCCCTCTTTTGGCTTCGTGGGATCTCCTATCAACATTAAATGACGAACCCCATTGCGAAGATTAATCACTCGACGTTTCAAAGAAGTCCCACGCCTCACTAGCACTCTTACCCATCAAACTCCCACCACTCGTTGCATCTACCATGGATCTAACCTGGGGTGTAAGACCTTGATAAAAGTATTGCACTAAATGCCATATCTCAAACCCATGATGCGGACACCTATGGATCAAATCCTTCCATTTCTCCCAAGCCTCATAAAAGTGTTCACCCTCCTGCTGCATAAAGTTGGAGATTTCTCTCTTGAGAGTTGTACTTCTCTGAATGGGAAAGTGCTTGGACAAAAAATTTGTGACTAATGTGTCCCATGAAGTAATGCTGCCCACCTCCAAGGAATTAAGCCAAGACTTGGCCTTATCCTTAAGTGAAAATGGAAAAAGTCTTAACCTGATAGAGTCATCTAAGAAATTCTAGAATTTGAAAGTCGCACAGATATCTAAGAATTCCTTGATGTGGTAATAAGGGCCCTCCTTCTCCAACCCATAGAATGTAGGGAGGAGTTGGATCACACCTGGTTTCAACTCATAACTGGCGGCAGTAGTCGGTGGCAATATAATGCAAGAAGGTAATGTGAAGTGGGATGGGATAGAATAATCCCTCAGGGCTCTACGGTCACCTACTGCAGGTAACTGTAATGGTTCACCCTGATTGGCCATGGTAGCTCCTAACTTGACTTCAGGTGTTTTCCTACAAATATCTTCAACAAAGGGAGCTAATGGTTCACCTAGGGAGCGGCGCCCGTGCCTAAAAACACAAAGAAACAAAACTAGCAATCAAATTAAGCTAAAAAACTCACTACTAAAAATACAAACTAACTAGAAGAAATAAAAATAACTCCATACCAAATCACCAAGAAAAAATTATGAAAGCAAAAATAAAATAAAATAAAATAAAAATAAATCTAACCTAAGACCATGGAGAACAAAGAAATACACTTAATACATGCCTCCCCGGCAACGGCGCCCAAAAACTTGATGTGAAATTTAATTACATCGGCTTTTATACATCGCAAGCGTACGAATCGTTCATGTAATCTAGCAGGAAGCGAGGGTCATATCCACAGGAAGGACTGAATTTTGTGTATTCTTCAGTCAACTAACCTAACCAAATATGATGAATTAATCTGAACTAAACACTAATTATATCCTAAATTGTCAAGCAATAATATGATTAACTACTTGCACAACAGGAAACGTCAACTCTGGATTTTACCGTGATACATGCCTCTCTTGAGCGCCATGTAACCATGAATTCGGATTCTCAATCCTTGCGTCTAGCCCTTCTCGGGTGCCTAGAGTTAATGACAGAGATCGGATTACAATAGAATGCAGAGAATCAATTTCTTATTATAATGATGCTAAAATTATCAATTGTGGATTTTACTGTGATTCGTACCTCTCTTGAGCGCCACGTAACCACGAATCCGATTTCTCAATCCTTGCGTCTATCCCCTCTCGGGCGCATAGAGTGAAAGACAGAAATCAGATTAAAATACCAAAATCCAACCTAGATTACAATCCTACCCTAACTATCTAATTTAATTAAATATCTGGAAAACAAATATTCGATAAACATTAATTCTCAAATCAAATTTAATAAACATTCAAAACCTAAGTTGAAACTATAGGAAAATTAAATTCCAAAATGACGGATTACTCCCCTTCTCCTTCCTTTCGCTCGGGCAACAGACTCGTTCTCACGGGTGCTGCAATTTCCCGAAATTGATGGTTTCGGGTAGCAAGAGCGAGTGGCCAGAGGTAGAGATGATGCCAGCGAAGAAGGATAGAAACCCACGGACAGAGGTGACGACTAGTGAAGAATGGAATGGAGCTGAAGTCCTCTAACCGGCTCTGTCTTGGTCAGAGTCAGAATAGCTCTGGAAATGGTCGAAAATGGGTAATCGACGCCGGAGGATGGTCAGAATGCGGAATCGGCGCCGGAGGAGCCCTCTCGGGTCACCTCTCAGCCTGGCGAGCAGAAACTGGCAGTGTCGAACTCGCGGCGACGGAGACTCTCTCGAGCTCTCCTCGGATCTGTTCTCGATTGCCGAACGGCAGTGGACGATGGTGGCACAGTGAACGACGGCTGGAAATCCTCTCGGATCTCCCTTCTTTCGGTCGACGGCCTCCCCTATTTCGGTCGACGGTCTCCCTTTTTCAATACGACTTGCCCTAAAAAATCACCTCCCTTTCACCAATGGCATTTTGGTAAATATCTCCTTCTCCACCAAAATTCTCCTGAAATCCATAATTGAATCCATAAAAAGCATTTATGGAAGAAATAAACCCTAAAAGCAATGAAATATAATTCCGGAGAGATAAATATGCAATATAGACATTGATTAATGCCAAATTCAATAAATGCACGTTTCATTTGAAACCGATAAATAACCACCTATAACACAATTATAAGGGTTATTCTATTATAATTAACCTAGTTCTCATGTCAGAATATGGCATCTATCAATGTGCGGTAGGCTATTTACCCGAGTCAAACAAGCCATTATTTTGCCAATTTACAAAAAGCTAACTAAATGATTATAGTTGATTGTAAAAATATTTATCATGTGTAACGGATTATATTTTTGTAAGGAATGACTTATGGATGTGGAGTCAACACTCAGTTAAAAATCTCCCGCCTCCCTCTTTTCCCCACGATTACAAAACCTGATATATTAAAACTTAAAAGAGTTTACATTTGTGCATTGTGCATTTCCATTTTAGATCTATGCTTTTTCTTAAATCGAAACTTGAGCTTTCACTTTCCCTTCAACTCGTAAACTTAAAAAGTGATAAAAGGTAAATAGATCACAACAAAATGAAAATTTTATATTTTTTGTTTGGAAAGAATTTAAAGCAATAACAAATGTAAGTAAAGAAAATTTATTCACACATAACAAAAGAACACCAAAGTTTTGTTATCCAAGTTTGGTAAAATTCCCCTAGTTCAATGTTATTGTCCTAGGGTTAAGTACCTATGCCTTCCGCTCCTAACAAGCCGGTCTTTTGGGTAGTATTGGCTAGGTGCTTAACATTTGGTATCAGAGCAGGTGCTACGTCCTGATTTCGAGTCTTCGCATGTAAAGGTGGACCGCACGCCTCTGGCAGGGCGCCTGACCTGGTCCCTGTAGCTGTGTTAAGGCCGCTGTGGTCATCGGCTCAGGAAGGCGAGGTGTACTGTTATGGTCCTAGGGTTAAGTACCTATGCCTTCTGCTCCTAACAGGCCGATCTTTTGGGTAGAATTTGCTATGTGCTTAATATTCAACCCATATAGCTTGGAATTTTATTAGAAAGTGATTTTTCAAGACATGTTTTAAAAAATGGATATGCATGCAAGAAACATGTTCAAGACGCAAATGACCTATGGATCCAAACCTTATAAAGAGAAAAACATTAAATTCTCAAGTGAACGTGCGGTGGGATATTTAACCGAGTCGAACCAGCCATTATTTTACCCATTTACAAAAACCTGACCTAACAATCGTAGATGATTGAAAAGTGATTTATCAGGCGTAATGGGCTATATATTTGTAAGGAATGACTCATGGATTGGGAGTCAACAATCAGTTAAAAATCCTCCGCGTCCCCCTTTTCCCGACGATTGCAAAACCTGATATATAAAAACTAAAAAGATTTTACAATCCCAAAAAATTACAGACACTTTTAGGAATTATCTCTCTCTACATTTGTGCATTGTTTTTTTCCATTTTATATGTATATCTTTTTCTTAAATCAAAACTTGAGTTTTCACTTTCCCTTCATCTCGTACACATAAATAAAGATTTAAGGGAAATAGATCACAACACAATGAAAAATTTAGAGTTTATGTATGGAAAGAATTTAAAGCAATAACATATGTAAGTAGAGAAACTTTATTTTCACACCACAAATGAACACAAAAGTTTTGTTATCCAAGTTTGGGAAATTCCACTAGTTCAACCCTAATAGCTTGGAATTTTATAAGAAAGAAATTTTTCTACCCATGTTTTAAAAAATGGATATGCTTTCATGAAACATGTTCAAGATGTAAATGACCTATGGATCCTAACCTTTTAAAGAGAATAACATTAAATTTTTCAAGTAAACGTGTGGGGGGATATTTACCCGAGTCAAACAAGTCATTATTTTGCCTATTTACAAAAATCTGACCTAACAATCATAGATGATTGTAAAGTGATTTACCATGCGTAATGGGCTATATTTTTCTAAGGAACGACTTATGGATTGGGAGTCAACACTCAGTTAAAAATCACTGCCTCCCCCTTTTCCCGACGATTGCAAAACCTAATATATAAAAACTAAAAAGAGTTTACAATCCCTAAAAATTACAAAGACTTTTCGGAATTATCTGTCTCAAAATTTGTGCATTGTGCATTTGCATTTAAGATATATAATTTTTTCTTAAATCAAAACCTGAGTTTTCACTTTCCCTTCATCTCGTAAAAAAAAAAAAAAAAGAGATAAATGGCAAATAGATCACAACAAAATTAAAATTTTAGAGTTTATGTATGGCAAGAATTTAAAGCAATAACAAATGTAAGTAAAGAAAATTTATTCACACACCACAAATGAACACAAAAGTTTTGTTATCCAAGTTTGGGAAAATTCCATTAGTTCAACCCATAAAGCTCATATTTTTATATGAAAGAGATTTTTCTAGACATGTTTTAAAAATTGGATATGCATGCTTGAAACATGTTAAAGAAGCAAATGACCTATGGATCCAAACCTTTTAAATAGACTAATATTAAATTCTCAAGTGAACGTGCGGTGGGCTATTTACCCGAGTCAAACAAGCCATTATTTTGCACATTTACAACAAGCTGACCAAACGATTATAATTGATTTTAGAGTGATTTATCATGCGTAACGGGTTATATTTTTGTAATGAATGACATATGGTTGTGGAGTCAACACTCAATTAAAAAACCCCCGCTCCCCCTTTTCCCGTCGATTGCAAAACCTGAAATATAAAAACTAAAAAGAGTTTACAATCCCTAAAAATTACAGACATTTTTTGGAAATATCTCTCTCTTCTTTTGAGCATTGTGCATTTCCATTTTAGATGTATTCTTCTTTCTTAAATCAAAAATTGAGTTTTCACTTTCCCTTCATCTTGTAAACATAAAAAGAGATAAAACGCAAATAGATCACAAAAAAATGAAAATTTTAGAGTTTATTTATAGAAAGAATTTAAAGCAATAACAAGTGTAAGTGATGAAAATTTATTTTGACACCACAAATGAACACAAAAGTTTTGTTATCCAAGTTTGGGAAATTCCACTAGTTCAACCCTAATAGCTTGGAATTTTATAAGAAAGAGATTTTTCTACGCATGTTTTAAAAAATGGATATGCATGCTTGAAACATGTACAAAATGCAAATGACCTATGGATCCAAACCTTTTAAATAGAATAACATTAAATTCTCAAGTGAACGTGCGGTGGGATATTTACCCGAGTCATACAAGCCATTATTTTTCCCATTTATAAAAAGCTGACCTAACAATCATAGGTGATTGTACAGTGATTTATCATGCGTCATGGGCTATATTTTTTTAAGGAATGATTTATGGATTGGGAGTCAACAATCAGTTAAAAATCCCTTGCCTCCCCTTTTTCCCCACGATTGCAAAACCTGATATATAAAAACTAAAAAGAGTTTACAATCCCTAAAAATTAAAAACACTTTTTGAAATTATCTCTCTCTACATTTGTGCATAGTGCATTTCCTTTTTAGATGTATACTTTTTCTTAAGTCAAAACTTGAGTTTTCACTTACCCTTTACCAAGTAAACAAAAAAAGAGATAAAAGGAAAATAGACCACAAAAAAATGAAAATTTTAGAGTTTATGTATGGAAATAATTTAAAGCAATAACAAATGTAAGTAAAGAAAATTTATTCACACAAAACAAATGAACACAAAAGTATTGTTATGCAAGTTTGGTAAAATTGCACTAGTTCAACCCTAATAGCTTGGAATTTTATTAGTAAGTGATTTTTCTTGACATGTTTTATAAAATGGAGATGCTTGAAACATGTTCAAGATGCAAATCACCTATGGATCCAAAACGTTTTAACGAGAATAACATAAAAATTCTCAAGTGAACGTGCAGTGGGATATTTACCCGAGTCAAACAAGCCATTATTTTGCCTATTTAAAAAAAGCTGACCTAATGATCATAGATGATTTTAATGTGATTTATCATGCATAATGGGCTTTATTTTTGTAAGTAATGACTTATTGATTGGGAGTCAGCACTCAGTTAAAAATTCCCCGCCCCCCTCTTTTCCCGACGATTGCAAAATGTGATATATAAAAACTAAAAAGAGTTTACAATCTCTAAAAATTATAGAAACTTTTTTGAATTATTTCTCTCTACATTTGTGAACTGTGAATTTCCATTTTTGATGCATACTTTTTTCTTAAATCAAAACTTGAGTTTTCACTTTTCCTTCGTCTCGTAAACAAAAAAAGAGATAAAAGACAAATAGATCACAACAAAATGAAAATTTTAGAGTTTATGTATGAAAAAATTTAAAGCAATAACAAATGTAAGTAAAGAAAATTTATTAATACACAACAAATGAACACAAAACTTTTGTTTTCCAAGGTTGGGAAAATTCCACTAGTCCAACCCTTATAGCTCGGAATTTTATAAGAAAGAGATTTTTCTAGACATGTTTTAAAAAATAGATATGCATGCTTGAAACATATTAAAGATGCAAATGACCTATGGATCCAAACCTTTTAAATAGACTAATATTAAATTCTCAAGTGAACATGTGGTGGACTATTTAGACAAGTCAAACAAGCCATTATTTTGCCAATTTACAAAAAGCTGACCAATTGATTATAGTTGATTGTAAAGTGATTTATCATGCATAACGGGTTATAGTTTTGTAAGGAATGAATTTTGGATGTGGAATCAATACTTAGTTAAAAATCCCCGCCTCCCTCTTTTCCCGACGATTGCAAAACCTGATATATTAAAACTTAAAAGAGTTTACAATCCCTAAAATATTTCAGACACTTTTTGGAAATATCTATCTCTACATTTGTGCTTTGTGCATTTCCATTTTAGATCTATGCTTTTTTCTTAAATCAAAACTTGAGTTTTCACTTTCCCTTCAACTCATAAACATAAAAAGCGATAAAAGGAAAGTAGATCACAACAAAATGAAAATTTTATATTTTACATTTGGAAAGAATTTAAAGCAATAGAAAATGTAATTAAAGAAAATTTATTCACACATAAAAAATGAACACGAATGTTTTGTTATCCAAGTTTGGAAAAATTCCACTAGTTCAATGTTATGGTCCTGGGGTTAAGTACCTATGCCTTCTGCTCCTAACAGGCTGGTCTTTTGGGTAGTATTGGCTAGGTGCTTAACATTTGGTATCAGAGCAGGTGCTACGTCCTGACTTCGAGTCTCTGCGTGCATAGGTGGAGCGAACGCCCTTGGTGGGACGCCATAAGGGAGTATGGGCTCCTGACCTGGTCCCTATTGGTTTGTCAAGGCCCTCGTGGTCATTGGCTCAAGAAGGCGGGGTGTACAGTTATTGTCCTAGGGTTAAGTACCTATGCCTTCTGCTCCTAACAGACCGGTCTTTTGGGTAGAATTGGCAAGGTGCTTAACATTCAACCCATATAGCTTGGAATTTTATTAGAAAGTGATTTTTCAAGACATATTTAAAAAAATGGATATGCAAGCTTGAAACAAGTTCAAGATGCAAATGACCTCTGGACCCAAAACCTTTTAAAGAGAAAAACATTAAATTATCAAGTGAACGTGCGGTGGGATATTTAACTAAGTCAAACCAGCCATTATTTTGCCCATTTACAAAAACTTGAACTAACAATCATAGATGATTGTAAAGTGATTTATCATGTGTAGTGGGTTATATATTTGTAAGGAATGACTTATGGATTGGGAGTCAACGTTAAAAATCCCCCACCTCCCTCTTTTCGTGACAATTGCAAAATTTGATATATAAAAACTAAAAAGAGTTTACAACCCCTAAAAATTACTGACACTTTTTGGAATTATCTCTCTCTACATTTGTGCATTGTGCATTTCCATTTTAGATGTATACTTTTTTCTTATATCAAAACTTGAGTTTTCACTTTCCCTTCATCTCGTCAACAAAAAAAAAGAGAAATGGCAAATAGGTCACAACAAAATGAAAATTTTAGAGTTTATGTATGTGAAGAATTTAAAGCAATAATAAATGTAAGTAAAGAAAATTTAGTCACACAGAACAAATGAACAGAAAAGTTTTGTTATCCAAGTTTGGCAAAATTCCACTAGTTCAACCCATACTGCTCGAAATTTTATAAGAAAGAGTATTTCTACACATGTTTTAAAAAATGGATATACATTCTTGAAACATGTTAATGATGCAAATGACCTATGGATCCAAAACTTTTAAAGAGAATAACATTAAATTCTCAAGTGAAACTGCGGTGGGATATTTACCCGAGTCAAACAAGCCATTATTTTGCCCATTTAAAAAAAGCTGACCTAATGATCATAGATGATTGTAAAGTGATTTATCATGCATAGCAGGCTATTATTTTTTAAGGAATGACTTATGGATTGGGAGTCAACCCTCAGTTAAAAATCCCTTGCCTCCCCCGACGATTGCAAACCCTGATATATAAAAACTAAAAAGAGTTTACAATCCCTAAAAATTACAAAAACTTTTTTGAATTATCTCACTCCACATTTGTGCATTGTACATTTCCATTTTAGATGTATACTTTTTTCTTAAATCAAAAGTTGAGTTTTCACTTTCCCTTCATCTCGAAAACATAAAAAGAGATAAAATGCAAATAGATCACAACAAAATGAAAATGTTGGAGTTTATGTATGGAAAGAATTTCAAGCAATAACAAATGTAAGTTAATAAAATTTATTCACAAAAAATAAATGAACACAAAAGTTTTGTTATCCAAGCTTGGAAAAATTCCACTTGTTCAAACCTTATAGCTTGGAATTTTATTAGAAAGTGATTTTTCTAGACATGTTTTAAAAAGTGGATATGCATGCTTGAAACATGATCAAGATGCAAATGACCTATGGATCTAAACCTTTTAAAGAGAATAATATTAAATTCTCAAGTGAACGTGCGGTGGGATATTTATCCGAGTCAAACAAGCCATTATTTTGACCATTTACAGAATGTTGACAAAATGATCATAGATAATTGTAAAGTGATTTATCATGCATAATGGGCTATATATTTTTAAGGAATGAATTATGTATTGGGAGCCAACACTCAGTTAAAAATCCCCCTCCTCCCCCTTTTTCCCGACAATTGCAAAACCTGATATATAAAAACTAAAAAGAGTTTACAATCCAAAAAAAATACAGACACTTTTTGGAAATCTCTCTCTCTACATTTGTGAATTGTGCATTTTAATTTTAGATGCATACTTTTTTCTTAAATCAAAACTTGAGTTTTTACTTTCCCTTCATCTTGTAAACATAAAAAGAGATAAAAGGAAAATAAATACAACAAAATGAAAATGTTGGAGTTTATGTATGGAAAGAATTTAAAGCTATAAAAAATGTAAGTTAAGAAAATTTATTCAGCAACAACAAATGACCACAAAAGTTTTGTTATCCAATTTTGGCAAAATTCCACTTGTTCAAACCTTACAGCTTGGAATTTTATTAGAAAGTGATTTTTCTAGACATGTTTTAAAAAATGGATATGCATTCTTGAAACATGTTCAAGATGCAAATGACCTATGGATCCAAACCTTTTAAAGAGAATAACATTAAATTCTCAAGTGAACGTGCGGTGGGATATATACCTGTGTCAAACAAGCCATTATTTTGCCCATTTACCAAAAGCTGACGTAACAATCATAGATGATAGTAAAGTGATTCATCATGCGTAATGGGCTATATTTTTGTATGGAATGACTTATGGATTGTGATTCAACACACAGTTAAAAATCCCCCGCCTCGCCCTTTTCCCAACGATTGCAAAACCCAATATATAAAAACTAAAAAGATTTTACAATCCCTAAAAATTACAGACACTTTTTGGAATTATCTCTCTCTACTTTTGTGCATTGTGCATTTCCATTTGAGATGTATACTTTTTTCTTAAATCAAAACTTGAGTTTTCACTTTCCCTTCATCTCGTAAACAAAAAAAGAGATAAAAGGCAAATAGATCACAACAATATTTAAATTTAAGAGTTTATGTATGGAAATAATTTAAAACAATAAAAAATATAAGTAAAGAAAATTTATTCACATACAATAAATGAACACAAAAGTTTTGCTATCCAAGTTTTACAAAATTCCACTAGTTCAACCCTTATAGCGCGAAATTTTATAAGAAAGTGATTTTTCTACACATGTTTTAAAAAATGGATATGCATGCTTGAAACATGTTAATGCTGCAAATGACCTATGGATCCAATCCTTTTAAAGAGAATAACATTAAATTCTGAAGTTAACGTGCGGTGGGATATTTACCCGAGTCAAATAAGCCATTACTAGGCCCATTTACAAAACGTTAACCTAACTATCATAGATGATTGTAAATGATTTATCAGGCATAACCGCTTATATTGTTTTAAGGAATGACTAATGGATTGGGAATCAACTCTTAGTTAAAAATCCTCCGCCTTCCCCTTTTCCTGACGATTGCAAAACCTGATATATAAAAACTGAAAAGAGTTTACAATCCCAAAAAGTTTTAGACACTTTTTGGAATTATCTCTCTCTGCATTTTTGCATTGTGCATTTCCATTTGAGATGTATACTTTTTTCTTAAATCAAAACTTGAGTTTTCATTTTCTGTTCATCTGGTAATCCAAAAAAGAGATTAAAGGCAAATAGATCACAACAAAATGAAAATTTTAGAGTTTATGTATGGAAAGAATTTAATGCAATGACAAATGTAAGTAAAAAAAATTTATTCACACAAAAATGAACATAAAAGTTTTGATATCCATTTTTGGGAAAATAATACTAGTTCGACCCTTTTAGCTCGGAATTTTATAAGAAACAGATTTTTGTAGACATGTTTTAAAAAAAGGATGTGCATGCTTGAAACATGATAAAGATGCAAATGACCGATGGATCCAAAACTTTTAAAGAGAATAACATTAAATTCTCTAGTGAACGTGCAGTGGGATATTTACCCGAGTCAAACAAGATATTATTTGCCAATTTTCAAAAAAGCTAACCAAATGATCATAGATGATTGTAAAGTGATTTATCATGTGTAACGGGCTATATTCTTGTAAGTAATGACTTATGGATTGTGAGTCAACACTCAGTTAAAAATCCCATGCCTCCCCGTTTTCCTGACGATTGCAAAACAGAATATATAAAAACTAAGAAAAGTTTACAATCCTTAAAAATTACAGAGACTTTTCGGAATTATCTATCTTATTATTTGTGCATTGTGCATTTGAATTTAAGATATATATTTTCTTAAATCAAAACTTGAGTTTTCACTTTCCCTTCATCTCGTAAAAAAAAAAAGAGATAAAAGGCAAATAGATCACAACAAAATGAAAATTTAAGAGTTTATGTATGAAAGAATTTAAAGCAATAAAAAATGTAAGAAAATAAAATTTATTCACACACAACAAATGAACACAAAAGTTTTGTTTTCCAAGTTTGGGAAAATTGCACTAGTCCAACCCATTTTGCCCATTTAAAAACTGCTGACCTAACGATCACAGATGATTGTAAAGTGTTTTATCATGCGTAACGGGCTATATTTTTGTAAGGAAGGACTTATGGATTGGGAGTCAACACTCAGTTAAGAATCCCCCACCTCCTCCCTTTTCCCGATATTTGCAAAACCTGATATATAAAAACTAAAAAGAGTTTACAAGCCTTAAAAATACAGACACTTTTTTGAATTATCTCTCTCTTCGTTTGTGTATTGTGCACTTCCATTTTAGATGTATACTTTTTTTCTTAAATCAAAACTTGAGTTTTCACTTTCCCTTTATCTCATAAACAATAAAAAGAGATAAAAGGCAAATAGATCACCACAAAATGAAAATTTTAGAGTTTATTTATGGGAAGAATTTAAATCAATAAAAAATGTAAGTTAAGAAAATTTATTCACACACCACAAATGAACACAAAAGTTTTGTTATCCAAGTTTGGGAAATTCCACTAGTTGAACCCTAATAGCTTGGAATTTTATAAGAAAGAGAGTTTTCTACGCAAGTTTTAAAAAATGGATATGCATGCTTGAAACATGTTAAAGATGCAAAGGACCTATGGATCCAAACATTTTAATGAGAATAACTTTAAATTCTCAAGTGAACGTGCGGTGGGATATTTACTCGAGTCAAACAAACCATTATTTTGCCCATCTACAAAAATCTGACCTAACGATCATAGATGATTGTAAAGTGATTGATCAGGCATAACGGGCTGTATTTTTTAAAGGAATTACTTATGGATTGGGAGACAACACTCAATGAAAAATCCCCCGCCTCCCCCTTTTACCCGATGATTGAAAAACCTGATATATAAAAACTAAAAGGAGTTTACAATCCCTAAAAATTACTGACCCCATTTGGAATTATCTCTCTCTACATTTGTGCATTGTGCATTTCCATTTTAGATGTATACTTTTTTCTTGTATCGAAACTTGTGTTTTCACTTTCCCTTCATCTCGTAAACAAAAATAGAGATAATAGGCAAATTAGATCACAACAAAATGAAAATTTTAGAGCTTATGTATGGAAAAAATTTAAAGCAAAAACAAATATAAGTATAGAAAAGTTTTTCAGACACCACAAATGAACACAAAAGTTTTGTTATCCAAGTTTGGAAATTCCACTAGTTCAATCCTAATAGCTTGGAATTTTATAAGAAAGAGATTTTTCTACACATGTTTTAAAAAATTGATTTGTATTCTTGAAACATGTTAAAGATGTAAATGACCTCTGGATACAAACCTTTTAAAGAGAATAACCTTAAATTCTCTAGTGAACGTGCAGTGGGAGATTTACCCAAGTCAAACAAGCAATTATTTTGCCCATTTATAAAAAGTTGACCTAACAATCATGGGTGATTGTAAAGTGACTTATCATGCGTAACAGGCTATATTTTTTAAAGGAATGACTTAAGGATTGGGAGTCAACACTCAGTTAAAAATCCACCGCCTCCACCTTTTCCTGACTATTGCAAAACCGTATATATAAAAACGAAAAAGAGTTTACAATCCCTAAAATTACAGACACTTTTTTGGAATAATCTCTCTCTATATTTGTGCATTCTGCTTTTCCATTTTAGATTTATACTTTTTTCTTAAATCAAAACTTGAGTTTTCACCTTCCCTTCTTCTCGTAAACAAAAAAAGAGATAAAAGGCAAATAGATCACAACAAAATGAAAATTTTAGAGTTTTTTTATGGAAATAATTTAAATCAATAAAAAATTTAAGTAAAGAAATTTTTTTCACATGCCACAAATGAACACAAAAGTTTTGTTATCCCAGTTTGTGAAATTCCACTTGTTCAACCCTAATTGCTTGGAATTTTATAAGAAAGAGATTTTTCTACACTTGTTTTAAAAAATGGATATGCATGTTTTAAACATGTTAAAGATACAAATGACCTGTGGATCCAAATCTTTTAATCAGAATAACATTAAATTCTCAAGTGGACGTGCGATGGGATATTTACAAGAGTCAAACAAGCCATTATTTTTCATATTTACAAAATGCTGACCTAACCATCATAGATGATAGTAAATTGATTTATCATGAGAAAAAAGGGCTATTTTTTTTGTAGGGAATCACTTATGGATTGGGAGTCAACACTCAGTTAAAAATCCCCCACCTCCCCCTTTTCCCGACAAATACAAAACCTGATATATAAAAACTAAATAGAGTTTATAATCCCTAAAATTTATAGGCACTTTTTGGAATTATCTCTTTGTACATTTTTGCATTGTGCATTTCCATTTTAGCTGTATACTTTTTTCTTCAATCAAAACTTGAGTTTTCACTTTCCCTTCTTCTCGTAAACAGAAAAAGAGATAAAAGGCAAATAGATCACAACAAAATGAAAATCTTAGATTTTATGTATGGAAAGAATTTACATCAATAAAAAATGTAAGTAAAGAAAATTTATTCACACATCGCAAATGAACACAAAAGTTTTGTTTCCAAGTTTGGGAAATTCCCCTACTTCAACCCTAATAGCTTGGAATTTATAAGAGAGAGATTTTTCTACACATGTTTTAAAAAATGGATATGCATGCTTGAAACATGTTAAAGATATAAATGACCTATGGAACCAAACCTTTTAACGAGAATAACCTTAAATTCTCAAGTGAACGTGTGGTGGGATTTTAACCCGAGTCAAACAACCCATTATTTTGCCTATTTACCAAAAGCAGACCTAGCGACCTTAAATTATTGTCAAGTGATTTATCCTGCTTGATAGGCTATATTTTTGTAAGGAATGAGTTATGGATTGTGAATCAACTCTCAGTTAAAATGCCCCCGCCTTCCCCTTTTCCCGATGATTTCAAAACCTGATATATAAAAACAAAAAAGAGTTTACAATCCCTAAAAATTATAGACACTTTTTTGAATTATCTCTCTCTACATTTATGTATTTTGCATTTCCCTTTTATATGTATACATTTTTCTTAAATCAAAACTTGAGTTTTCACTTTCCCTTCATCTTGTATAAAAAAAAAGAGATACAAGGTAAATAGATCACAAAAAAATGAAAATTTTTGAGTTTATTTATCAAAAGAATTTAAATCAATAACAATGCAAGTAAAGAAAATTTTTTCGCACACCTTAAATGTACTCAAAAGTTTTGTTATCTAAGTTTGGGAAATTCCACTAGTTCCACCCTAATAGCTTGGAATTTTATAAGAAAAAGATTTTTTTACACATGTTTTAAAAAATGGATATGCATGTTTGAAACATGTTAATGATTCAAATGTCATATGGATCTAAACCTTTTAAAGACAATAACATTAAATTCTCAAGTGAACGTACAGTATGATATTCACCCAAGTCAAACAAGCCATTATTTTGCCCATTTACAAAAAGCTGACCTAACGATCATAGATGATTGTAAAGTGATTTATCATGCGTAACCGGCTATATTTTTTGTAAGGAATCACTTATGGATTGTGAGTCAACACTCAATTAAAAATCCCTCGCCGCCCTCCTTTCTCGACGATAGCAAAACCTGATGTATAAAATCTAAAAAGAGTTTACAATCCCTAAAAATTATAGACACTCTTTGGAATTATCTCTCTCTACATTTGTACATTGAGCATTTCCAAAGTAGATATATGTTTTTTTATTAAATCAAAAATTGAGTTTTGACTTTCCCTTCATCTCGTACACAAAAAAAGATATAACAGCAATTAGATCACAACAAAATGAAAATTTTAGAGTTTATGTATGGAAAGAAATTAAAGCAATTACAAAGGTAAGAAAAGAAAATTTATTCACACACCACAAACAAACACAAAAGTTTTGTAATCCAATTTTGGGAAATTCCACTACTTCAACCCAAATAGCTTGGCGTTTTATAAGAAAGAGAATTTTCTGCACATGTTTTAAAAAATGGATATGCAAGCTTGAAACATGTTCAAGATGCAAATGACCTAAGGATCAAAACCTTTTAAAGAGAATAACATTAAATTCTCAAGTGCACGTGCGATGGGATATTTACCCGTGTTAAATAAGCCATTATTTTACCTATTTACAAAAATTTGACGATCATAGATGATTGTAAAGTGATTTATCATGAGTAACGGGCTATATTTTTGCAACGAACGACATATGGATTGGGAGTCAAAACTCTGTTAAAAATCCCCCGCCTCCCCTTTTCCTAACGATTGCAAACCAGTATATATAAAAACTAAAAAGAGTTGACAATCCCTAAAAATTACAGACACTTTTTGGAATTATCTCTCTCTACATTTAAGCATTGTGCATTTAAATTTTAGCTGTATACTTTTTTCTTAAATCAAAACTTGAGTTTTCACTTTCCCTTCATCTCGTAAACAAAAAAAGATATAAAAGGCAAATAGATCACAACGAAATGAATATTTTAGAGTTTATTTATGGAAAAAATTTAAATGAATAACAATTGTAAGTAAAGAAAATTTATTCACATGACACAAATGAACACAAAAGTTTTGTTATCCAAGTTTGGGAAATTCCTCTAGTTCAACCCTAATAGCTTGGAATTTTATAAGAAATAGATTTTTCTGCACATGTTTTAAAAAATGGATATGCATGCTTGAAATATATTAAAGATACAAATAACCTATGGAACCAAACCTTTTGAAGAGAATAACATTACATTCTCAAGAGAACGTGCGGTGGGATATTTATCCGAGTCAAACAAGCAATTATTTTGCATATTTACAAAAAATCTGACCTAACGATCATAGATGATTGTAGAGTGATTTATCATGAGTAACGGGCTATATTTTTGTAAGGAATGACTTATGTATTAGGAATCAACACTCAGTTAAAAATCCCCCGCCACCCCCTTTTCTCGACGAATGCAAAACCTGATATATAAAAACTAAAGAGTTTATAATCCCTAAAATTTACATCCACTTTTTGGAATTATCTCTCTCTTCATTTGTTCATTGTGCATTTCCATTTTAGATGTATACTTTTTTCTTAAATCAAAACTTGAGTTTTCACTTTCCCTTCATCTCGTATACAAAAAAAGAGATAAAAGGCAAATAGATCACAACAAAATGAAAATTTTAGAGTTTATGTACGAAAATAATTTAAATCAATGACAAATGTAAGTAAAGAAAGTTTATTCACACACCACAATTCAACTCAAAAGTTTTGTTATCCAAGTTTGGGAAATTCCACTACTTCAACCCTAATAGTTTGGAATTTTACAAGAAAGAGATTCTTCCACACATGTTTTAAAAAATGGATATGCATGTTTGAAACATGTTAAAGATACAAATGACCTATGGATCCAAACCTTTTAAAGAGAATAACATTAAATTCTCAAGTGAACGTGCGGTGGGATATTTACTCAAGTCAAACAAGCCATTATTTTGCCTATTTACCAAATGCAGACCAAGCGATCATAGATGATTGTAAAGTGATTTATCATGTGTTATGGGCTATATTTTTGAAAGGAATGACTTATGGATTGGGAGTCAACACAGTTAAAAATCCCTCGTTTTCCCCTTTTCCAGACGAATGCAAAACCTGATATATAAAAACTGAAAAGAGTTTACAATCTTTAAAATTTACAGACAGTTTTTGGAATTATCTCTCTCCACATTTGTGCATTGTGCTTTTCCATTTTAAGTGTATACTTTTTCTTAAATCAAAACTGGAGTTTTCACTTTCCCTTCATCTCGTAAATTAAAAAAGAGATAAAAGGCAAATAGATCACAACCTAATGAAAATTTAAAGTTTATGTATGGAAAGAATTTAAAACATTAACAAATGTAAGTAAAGAAAAATTATTCACACACCACAAATGAACACAAAAGTTTTTTTATCCAAGTTTTGGAAATTCCACTAGTTCAACCCTAGTAGCATGGAATTTTAAAAGAAAAATATTTTTCAACACATGTTTTATAAAATGGATATGCATGCTTGAACCATGTTAAAGATGCAAATGACCTATGGATCCAAACCTTTTAAAGAGAATAACATTAAAATCTCAAATGAACGTGAGGTGAGATATTTACCCGAGTCAAACAAGGAATTATTTTTCCGATTTACAAAAAGCTGGCCTAAAGATTATAGATAATTGTAGAGTGATTTATCTTGTGTAACTGGCTTTATTTTTGTAAGGAATGACTTATTGATAGGGAGTCAACACTCAATTAAAAATCCCCCGCTTCCCCCTTTTCCAGACGTTTGCAAAACCTGATATATAAAAACTAAAAAGAGTTTAGAATACCTAATAATTATAGGCACTTTTTTTGAATTATCTCTCTCTACATTTGTGCATTGTGCATTTCCATTTTAGTTGTATTCTTTTTTCTTAAGTCAAAACTTGAGATTTCACTTTCCCTTCATCTCGTAAATAAAAAAACAGATAAAAGGAAAATAGATCACAGCAAAATGAAAATTTTAGAGTTTATGTATGGAAAGAATTTAAAGCAATAATGATTGTAAGTAAAGAAAATTTATTCACACACCACAAATGAACACGAAAGTTTTGTTAACCAAGTTTTGGAAATTCCACTAGTTCAACCCTAATAGCTTGGAATTTTATAAGAAAGATATTTTTCTAAACATGTTTTAAAAAATGGATATGCATGCTTGAAACATGTTAAAGATGCAAATGACCTATGGATCCAAACCTTTTAGAGAGAATAATATTAAATCCTCAAGTGAACGTGCGGTAGGATATTTACCTGAGTCAAACAAGCCATTATTTTGCCCATTTACAAAAAGCTGACCTAACGATCATAGATGTTTTTAAAGTGATTTATCATGCGTAACCGGCTATATCCCCCACCTCCCCCTTTTCCCGACGATAGCCAAACCTGATTTATAAAATCTAAAAAGAGTTTAAAATCCCTAAAAATTAAAGACACTTTTTGGAATTATCTCTCTCTACATTTGTGCATTGAGCATTTCCATTTTACATGTATGCTTTTTTATTAAATAAAAACTTGAGTTTTCACTTTCTTTTCATCTCGTAAATAAATAAGAGATAAAGGCAAATAGATCACAACAAAATGAAAATATTAGAGTTTATGTATGGTAAAGAAACTTGAGTTTAAGTAAAGAAAATTTATTCACACACCACAAATGAACACAAAAGTTTGGTTATCCATGTTTGGGAAACTCCACTAATTCAACCCTAATAGCTTGGAATTTTATAAGTAAGAGACTTTTCTACACATGTTTTAAAAAATGGATATGCATGCTTAAAACATGTTAAAGACGCAAATGCCCTATGGATCATAACCTTTTAAAGAGAATAACAATAAATTCTCAAATGAACGTGCGGTGGGATATTTACCCAAGTCAAACAAGCCATTAACAAAAAGTTGACCATAGAATCATAGATGATTGTAAAGTGATTTTTCAGGCATAAGGGGCTATATTTCTTTAAGGAACAACTTATGGAGATGGAGTCAACACTTAGTGAAAAATCCCTCGCCTCCCCCTTGTCCCGAAAATTGCAAAACCTGATACATAAAAACTAAAAAGAGTTTATAGTCCCTAAAAATTGCAGATACTTTTTATTAATTATCTCTCGCTACATTTGTGCATTGTGTATTTCCATTTTAGATGAATACTTTTTTCTTAAATTAAAACTTGAGTTTTCATTTTCCCTTTATCTCGTAAACAAAAAAGAATATAAAAGGCAAATAGATCATAGCAAAAAGAAAATTTTGAGTTTATGTTTGGAAAGAATTTTAAGCAATAACAAATGTAAGTAAAGAAAATTTATTCACACACCACAAATTAACACAAATGTTCTGTTATTGGTGTTTGGGAAATCCAACTAGTTCAACCCTAATAGCTGGGAATTTTATAAGAATGAGATTTTTATACACATGTTTTAAAAAATGGATATGCATGCTTGAAACATGTTAAAGATGCAAATGACCTATGGATCCATATCTTTTAAAGAGAATAATATTAAATTCTCAAGTGAAGGTACGATGGGATATTTACTGTGTCAAACAAGCCATTATTTTGCCCATTTACGAATAGCTGACCTAACGATCATAGATGATTGTAAAGTGATTTATTAAGCATAACAGGCTATACTTTTGTTAGGAATGACTTATGGATTGGGACTCAACACTCAGTTAAAAATCCCATGCCTCCCCCTTTTCTCAACGATTACAAAACCTGATATTTAAAAACTAAAAAGAGTTAACAATCCCTAAAAATTACAGTGACTTTTTGGAATTATCTCTCTCTAAATTTTTGCTTTGTGCATTTCCATTTTAGTTGTATAATATTTTCTTAAATCAAAACTTGAGTTTTCACTTTCCCTTCATCACATAAACAAAAAAAGAGATAAAAGGCGAAAACAACACAACAAAATGAAAATTTAAGAGTTTATGTATCGAAAGAATTTAAAGCAATAACAAATGTAAGTAAAGAAAATTTATTCACACACCACAAATGAACACAAAAGTTTGGTTATCCAAGTTTGGGAAATTCCACTAGTCCAACCCTAATAGCTTGGAATTTTATAAGAAATAGATTTTTCTACACATGTTTTAAAGAATGGATATGTATGCTGGAAATATGTTAAAGATGCAAATGACTAATGGATCCATACCTTTTAAAGAGAATAATATTAAATTCTCAAGTGAAGGTGCGGTGGGACATTTACCTGTGTCAAACAAGCCATTATTTTGCCCATTTACCAAAAGCGGACCTAATAATCATAGATGATTGTAAAGTGATTTATCGTGCTTAACGGGATATTATTGTAAGGAATGACTTATGGAATGGGAGTCAACACTCAGTTAAAAATCCCTCGCCTCCCCCTTTCCCTAAAGATTGCAAAACCTGATATATATAAATTAAAAAGAGTTTAAAAAACCTAAAAATTATAGACACTTTTTGAAATTGCCTCTCTACAAATATGTGCATTGTGCATTTCCATTTTAGTTCTATACTTTTTTCTAAAATTAAAACTTGAATTTTCACTTTCCCTTCATCTCGTAAAGAAAAAAAGAGATAAAAAACAAATAGGTCACAACAAAATGAAAATTTAGAGTTTAGGTATGGAAAGAATTTAAAGCAATAAAAAATGTAACTAAAGAAAATTTATTCACATACCACAAATGAACACAAAAGTTCGGTTATCCAAGTTTGGGAAATTCCACTAGTTCAACCCTAATAGCTTGGAATTTTATAAGAAAGAGATTTTTCTACACATGTTTTAAAAAATGGATATGCATGTTTGAAACATGTTAAAGATACAAATGACCTATGGATCCAAACATTTTAAAGAGAATAACATTAAATTATCAAGTGAACGTGCGGTGGGATATTTACCCGAGTCAAACAGGCCATTAATAAAAAGCAGACGTAAGAATCATAGATGATTGAAAGTAATTTATCATGCGTAACGGGCTATATTTTTTTAAGGAATGACTTATGGAGATGGAGTCAACACTTAGTTAAAAATCCCCCGTCTCCCCCTTTACCCGACGATTGTAAAACCTGATATATAAAAAATAAAAAGAGTTCACAGTCCCTAAAAATTACAAACACTTTTTGGGAATTATTTCTGTCTACATTTGTGCATTGTGCATATCTATTTTAGATGTATACTTTTTTCTTAAATCAAAACTTGACTTTTCACATTCCTTTCATCTCGTAAACAAAAAGGAGATAAAAGGCAAATAGATCACAACAAAAAGAAAACTTAAGAGTTTATGTATGGAAAGAATTTAAAGCAATAAAAAAAGTAAGTAAAGAAAATTATTTCACACACCACAAAGGAACACAAAAGTTTTGTTATCCAAGTTACGAAAATTCCACTTGTTCAACCCTAATAGCTTGGAATTTTATAAGAAAGAGATTTTTCCACACATGTTTTAAATAATGGATATGCATTCTTAAAACACGTTAAATATGTAAATGACTTATGGATCCAAACCTTTTAAATAGAAAAAAATTATATTCTCAAGTGAACGTGCGTTGGGATATTTATCCAAGTCAAACAAGCCATTATTTTGCCCATTTACAAAAACCTGACCTAACGATCATAGATGATTGTAAACTGCTTTATCATGCGAGAAGGGCTATATTTTTGTAAGAAATGACTTATGGATTGGGAGTCAAATCTCAGTTAAAAATACCCCGCCTCCCCCTTTCCCGAGGATTGCAAAACCTCACATATAAAAACTAAAAAGAGTTAAAATGCCTTAAAATGACAGACACTTTTTGGAATTATCTCTCTCCAAAATTGTGCATTGTGCATTTCCGTTTTAGTTATATACTTTTTACTTGAATCAAAACTTGATTTTTCACATTCCCTTCATCTCGTAAAGAAAAAAAGAGATCGAAGGCAAATAGATCACAACAAATTGGAAATGTTAAAGTTTTGTATGGAAAGAATTTAAAGCAATAACAATGTAAGTAAAGAAAATTTATTCACACACCAAAAATGAACACAAAAGTTTTGTAATCCAAGTTTGGGAAATTCCACTAGTTCAACCCTAATTGCTTGAAATTTTATAAGAAAGAGATTTTTCAACACATGTTTTAAAAAATGGATATCCATGCTTGAAACACGTTAAAGATGCAAATGACCTATGGATCCAAACCTTTTATAGAGAATAACTTTAAATTCTCAAGTGAACGTGTGGTGGAATATTTAACCGAGTCAAACAAGCCATTATTTTGACCATTTACAAAAAGCTGATCTAACGATCATAGATGATTGTAAAGTGATTTACCATGCGTAACGGGCTGTATTTTAGTAAGAAATGACTTATAGATTAGGAGTCAACACTCAGTTTAAAATCCCCAGCCTCCCCTTTTTCTGACGATTGCAAAACCTGGTATATATAAACTAAAATGAGTTTATAATCCCTAAACATAAATACACTTTAAGTAAAGAAAATTTATTCACACACCACAAATGAACACAAAAGCTTTGTTATCCAAGTTTTGTAAATTCCACTAGTTCACCCCTAAAAGCTTGGAATTTTATAAGAAAGATTTTCTACATATGTTTTAAAAAATGGATATGCATGCTAGAAACATGTTAAAGATGGAAATGACCTATGGAGCAAAACTTTTTAAAGAGAATAACATTAAATTCCCATGTGAACTTGCGATGGGATACTTACCCGAGTCAAACAAGCCATTATTTTGTCCATTAACAAAAAGCTGACCTAATGAACATTGATGACTGTAAATAGATTTACGTGTAACGGGCTTTATTTTTGTAAGGAATGACTTATGGATTGGGAGTCAACACAGTTAAAAATCCCCCGCCTCCCCCTTTTCCCAACGATTGAAGAGCCTGATATATAAAAACTAAAAAGAGTTTACAATCCCAAAAAATTACTGACACTTTTTGGAATTATCTCTCTCTGCATTTTTGCATTGTGCATTTCCTTTTTTGATGTATACTTTTTTCTTAAATCAAAACTTGAGTTTTCACTTTCCCTTCATCCTGTAAACAAAAAAAAGTGATAAAAGGCAAATAGATCACAACAAAAACAAAATTTTAGAGTTTATGTATGGAAAGAATTTAAAGCAATAACAAATGTAAGTAAAGAAAATTTATTCACACACCACAAATGAACAAAAAATTGTTGTTATCCAAGTTTGGAAAATTCCACTAGTTTAACCCTAATAGCTCAGAATTTTATAAGAAAGAGATTTTTTTACGCACGTTTTAAAAAATGGATATTCATGCTTGAAACATGTTAAAGATGCAAATGACCTAACGATCCAAACCTTTTAAAGAGAATAACATTAAATTCCCAAGTGAACATGTGATGGGATATTTACCCGAGTCAAACAAGCCATTGTATTGCCCATTTAGAAAAAGCTGACCTAACGATCATATTTTTGTAAGGAATGACTTATGGAATGGGAGTCAACACTCAGTTAAAAATCACCCGCCTCCCCCTTTTTTCGACAATAGTAGAACCTGATATATAAAAACTAAAAAGTGTTTACAATCCGTAAAAATTACCTACACTTTTTGGAATTATCTCTCTCTACATTTGTGCATTTTGCATTTCCATTTTTTATGTAAACGTTTTTCTTAAATCAATACATGTTTTCACTTTCCCATCATCTTGTAAAAAAAAAAAGAGATAAAAGGCAAAAAGATCACAACAAAATGAATTTAAAGCAATGACAAATATAAGTACAGAAAATATATTTACACACAACAAATGAACACAAAAGTTTTGCTATCCCAGTTTTGGAAATTCCATTAGTTCAACCCTTATGGCTCGGAATTTTATAAGAAAGAGGTTTTCTACATATGTTTTGAACAATGGATATGCATGCTTGTAACAAGATAAACATGCAAATGACCTATGGATCCAAACCTTTTAAAGAGATTAACATTAAATTCCCAAGTGAACGTGCGGTGGGATATTTACCTGAGTCAAACAAGCCATTATTTTGCCCGTTTACAAAAAGCTGACCTAAGGATCAAAGATGACTGTAAAGTGATTGATCATGCGTAACGGGTTATATTTTTTCAAGTAATGACTTATGGATTAGAAATCAACACTCAGTTAAAAATCCCCCGCCTCCCCCTTTTCTTGACGATTGAAGAATCTGATATATAAAAGCTAAAAAGAGTTTAAAATCCATAAAAATTAGAGACACTTTTTGGAATTATCTCTCTCTACATTTGTGCATAGTGCATTTCCATTTTAGATGTATACTTTTTCTTAAATCAAAATTTGAGTTTTCAATTTTCCTTCATCTCGTAAACAAAAAAAGAGATAAAAGGCAAATAGATCACAACAAAATGAAACTTTTAGAGTTTATGTATGGAGAGAATTTAAAGCAATGAAAAATTTAAGTAAAGAAAATTTATTGACATACCACAAATGAACACAAAAGTTTTGTTATCCAAGTTTGGGAAATTCCACTAGTTCACCCCTAATAACTTGCAATTTTATAAGAAAGAGATTTTTCTACAAATGTTTTAAACTATGGATATGCATGCATGAAACATGTTAAAGTTTCACATGACCTATGGATTCAAACCTTTTTGAAGTGAATAACATTAAATTCCCAAGTGAACGTGCAGTGGGATATTTACCTAAGTCAAACAAGCCATTATTTTCCCATTTACAAAAAGCTGACGTAAGGATCATAGATGACTGTAAAGATATTGATCATGCGTAACGGGCTATATTTTTGCAAGTAATGACTTATTGATTGGAAGTCAACGCTTAGTTAAAAATCCCCCGCCTCCCCTTTTCCTGATGATTGAAGAACCTGATATATAAAAGCTAAAAAGAGTTTACAATCCCTAAAAATTATAGACACTTTTTGGAATTATCTCTCTCTACATTTGTGCATTGTGCATTTCCATTTTAGATTTATTCTTTTTTATTAAATCAAAACTTGATTTTTCACTTTACCTTCATCTCATAAACAGAAAAAGAGATTAAAGGCTAATAGATCACCACAAAATGTAAATATTAGAGTTTATGTATGGAAAGAATTTAAAGAAATACCAAAGGTAAGTAAAGAAAATTTATTCACACACCACAAATGAACACAAAAATGTTGTTATCCAAGTTTGGGAAATTCCACTAGTTCAACCCTAATAGCTCAGAATTTTATAAGAAAAATTTTTTTTACGCATGTTTTAAAAAATGTCTATGCATGCTTGGACTATGTTAAAGATCAAAATGACCTATGGATCCAAACCTTTTAAAGATAATAACATTAAATTCCCAAGTGAACGTGTGGTGGGATATTTACCCGATTCAAACAAGCCATTTTTTTGCCCATTTACAAAAAGCAAACCTAATGATCATAGATGATTGTGAAGTGATTTATCATGCGTAAGGGGTTATATTTTTGTAAGGAATGACTTATGCATTGGAAGTCAACACTGAGTTAAAAATCCCCTGGCTCCCTCTTTTCCCCATGATTGTAGAACCTAATATATAAAAACTAAAATGAGTTTACAATCCCTACAAATTATAGACACTTTTTTGAATTATCTCTATCTACATTTGTACACTGTGCATTTCAATTTAAGATGTATACTTTTTTCTTAAATAAAAACTTGAGACACTTTCCCTTCATCTCGTAAACGAAAAAAGAGATAAAAGGCAAATAGATCACAAGAAAATGAAAATTTTAGAGTTTAAGTTAGGAAAGAATATAAAGCAATAAAAAATGTAAGTAAGGAAAATTTATTCACACAACACAAATGAACACAAAAGTTTTGTTATCCAAGTTTCGGATATTCCACTAGTTCAACCCTAGAAGCTAAGAATTTTATCAGAAAGAGATTTTTTTACGCATGTTTTAAAAAATGGATATGCATACTTAGAACATGTTAAAGATGCAAATGACCTAAAGATCCAAACCTTTTAAAGAGAATAACATTAAATTTTCAAGTGAATGTGCGGTGGGATATTTACCCGAGTCAAACAAGCCATTATTTTGACCATTTACGAAATGCTGACCTAAAGATCATAGATGATTGTAAAGCGATTTATCATGCATAACGGGGTATATTTTTGTAAAGAATGACTGATGGATTGGGATTCAACACTCAGTTAACAATCCCCCACCTCCCCCTTTTCCCGACGATTGCAGAACCTGAAATATAAAAATTAAAATGAGTTTACAACACCTAAAAATTATATACACTTTTTCGAATTACTCTCTCTACATTTGTGCATTGTGCACTTCCATTTTAGATATATACCTTTTTATGAAATCAAAACTTGTGTTTTCACTTTCCCTTCATCTCATAAACAAAAAAAGAGGTAAAAGGCAAATAGATCTCACCAAATTGAAAATTTTAGAGTTTATGTATGGAAAGAATTTAAAGAAATAACTAATGTAAGTAAAGAAAATTTATTCACACACCACAAATGAACATAAAAGTTATTTTATCCAAGTTTTGGAAATTCCACTAGTTCAACCCTAATAGCTCGGAATTTATAAGAAAGAGATTTTTCTACACATGTTTTAAAAATGGATATGCATACTTGAAACATGTTAAAGATGCAAATGACCTATGGATCCAAACCTTTTAAAGAGAATAACATTAAATTCGCAATTGAACATGCGGTGTGATATTTACCAGAGTCAAACAGGCCATTATTTTGCCATTTACAAAAGCTGACATAAGGATCATAGATGATTGTAAAGTGATTTATCATGAGTAACGGGCTATATTTTTGTATGGAATGACTTATGGATTGGGAGCCAAAAATCAATTAAAATTCCCCCGCCTCCCCCTTTTCTTGACGATTGCAGAACCTGATATATAGAAACTAAAAAGAGTTTACAATCCCTAAAAATTACAGACACTTTTTGGAATTATCTCTCTCTACATTTGTGCATTCTGCATTTTCATTTTAGATGTATACTTTTTCTTAAATAAAAACTTGAGTTTTCACTTTCCCTTCATTTCGTAAAAAGAAAAGAGATAAAAGGCAAATAAATCACAATAAAATTAAAATTTAAGAGTTTATGTATGGAAAGAATTTAAAGCAAAAAAATGTAAGCAAGGAAAATTTATTGACAAACCACAAATGAACACAAAAATTTATTGACCCTCAACCCTAAACCCTACACCCTAAATTCTACTAGTTCAACCCTAATAGCTCGGAATTTAATAAGAAAGATTTTTCTACACATGTTTCAAAAAATGGATATTGATTCTTGAAACATGTATAAGATGCAAATGACCTATGGATCCAAACGTTTTAAAGAGAATAACATTAAATTCCCAAGAGAATGTGCGGTGGGATATTTACCCGAGTCAAACAAGCCATTATTTTTCCCATTTACAAAAAGTTGACCTAACGATCATAGCTGATTGTCAAGTGATTTATCATGCGTAACTGGCTATATTTTGTAAGGAATGACTTATGCATTGGAAGTCCACACTAAGTTAAAAATCCCCCGCCTCCCCCTTTTCCCCACGATTGCAGAATCATATATATAAAAACTAAAGAGATTTTAAAATCCCTAAAAATTATAGACATTTTTTCAAATTATCTATCTCTACATTTGTACATTGTTTCCATTTTAGATGTACATTGTTTTCTTAAATCAAAACTTGAGTTTTCACTTTCCCTTCATCTCGTAAGCAAAAAAAGAGATTAAAGGCAAATAGATCACAAGAAAATGAAAATTTTAGAGTTTAAGTTAGGAAAGAATATAAAGCAATATAAAATCTAAGTAAAGAAAATTTATTCACACACCACAAATGAACGCAAAAGTTTTGTTATCCAAGTTTTGGAAATTCCACCAGATCAACCCTAATAGCTCAGAATTTTACCAGAAAGAGATTTTTTTACGCATGTTTTAAAAAATGGATATGCATGCTTAGAACATGTTAAAGATGCAAATGACCAATGGATCCAAACATTTTAAAGAGAATAACAATAAATTCCCAAGTGAATGTGCGGTGGGATATTTACCCGAGCCGGATTGTGAAGTGATTTATCATGCGTAATGGACTATATTTTTTTTATAGAATTACTTATGGATTGGGAGTCAAAACTCAGTTCATTATCCCCCACCTCCCCCTTTTCCCAATGATTCCAGAACATGAAACATAAAAACTAAAATGACTTTACAATCCCTAAAAATTATAGACAATTTTTCGAATTACTCTCTCTATATTTGTGCATTGTGCACTTCCATTTTAGATATATACCTTTTCTTAAAAAAAGTTTGTGTTTTTACTTTCCCTTCATCTCGTAAACAAAAAAAGAGATAAAAAGCGAATAGATCACAACAAAATTAAAATTTTAGAGTTTATTAATGGAAAGAATTTAAAGCAATAACAAATGTAAGTAAAGATAATTTATTCACACACCACAAATGAACACAAAAGTTTTGTTGTCCAAGTTTGGCAAATTCCACAGGTTCAACCCTAATAGCTCAAAATTTTACAAGAAAGAGATTTTTCAACGCATGTTTTAAAAAATGGATATCCATGTTTAAAACATGTTAAAGAATCAAATGACTTATGGATCCAAACCTTTTAAAGAGAATAACATTAAATTCCCTAGTGAACGTGCGGTGGGATACTTACCTGAGTCAAACAAGTCATTATTTTACCCATTTACAAAAAGCTGACCTAACAATCATAGACGATTGTAAAGTAATTTATCATGCTAAATGGGCTTTATTTTTGTGAGGAATGACATGCGGATTGGGAGTCAACAGTCAGCTAAAAATTCCCCGCCTCCCCCATTTCCCGATGTTTGTAGAACCAAATATATAAAAACTAAAAAGAGTTTACAATCCCCAAAAATTACTGACACTTTTTGGAATTATCTCTCTCTAAATTTGTGCATTGTGCATTTCCATTTTAGATGTATACTTTTTTCTTAAATTAAAACTTGAGTTTCCATTTTCCCTTCATCCCGTAAACAAAAAAAGTGATAAAAGGCAAATAGATCAAAACAAAGTGAAATTTTAGAGTTTATGTATGGAAAGAATTTAAAGAAATAATAAATGTAAGTAAAGAAAATTAATTCACACACCACAAATGAACACAAAACTTTTGCTATCCAAGTTTAGGAAATTCCACTAGTTCAACCCTAATAGCTCAAAATTTTATAAGAAGGAGACTTTACTCCGCATGTTTTTAAAAATGGATATGCATGCTTGAAACTTGTTAAAGATGTAAATGACCTATAGATCCAACCCTATTAAAGAGAATACCATTAAATTCCAAAGTGAACGTGCCCTGGGATATTTACCCAATTCAAACTAACCATTATTTTTCCCATTAAAAAAATTGTCCTAACGATCATAGAATATTATAAAGTGATTTATCTTGTGTAACGGGCTATATTTTTTTAAGGAATGACTTAATGATTGGGAGTCAACACTCACATAAAATTCCCCCGCCTCACCCTTTTCCCGACGATTGCAGAATCTGTTAAATAAAAACTAGAAAGAGTTTATAATCCCTAAAATTTACAGACCCTTTTTGGAATTATATCTCTGTACAATTTTACACTGTGCATTTCCATTTTAGATGTAAACTTTTTTCTTAAATCAAAACATGTGCTTTCACTTTCCCTTCATCTCATAAACAACAAAAGAGATAAAAGACAAATAGATCTCACAATAATGAAAATTTTAGAGTTTATGTATGGAAAGAATTTCAAGCAATAACTAATGTAAGTAAAGAAATTTTATTTACACACATAAAATTAACACAAAAGTTTTTTTATCCAAGTTTTTGAAATTCCACTAGTTCAACGCTAATAGCTCGAAATTTTATTAGAAAGAGATTTTTCTACGCATGTTTTTAAAAATGGATATGCATGCTTGAAACATGTTAAAGATGCAAATGACCTATGGATCCAAACCTTTTAAAGAGAATAACATTAAATTCCCAAGTGAACGTACGGTGTGATCTTTACTGGAGTCAAACAAGCCATTATTTTGCCATTTACGAAAAGCTGACATAACGATCATAGATGATTGTAAAGTGATTTCTCATGTGTAACAGGCTATATTTTGGTAAGGAATGACTTATGGATTGGGAATCAACACTCAGTTAAAAATCCCCCGCCTCCCCTTTTCTTGGCGAATGCAGAACCTGATATATAAAAACTAAAAAGATTTTAAAATCCCTAAAAATTACATACACTTTTTGGAAATCTCTCTCTCTACATTTGTGCATTCTGCATTTTCATTTCAGATGTATACTTTTTTCTTAAATCAAAATTTGAGTTTTCACTTTCCCTTCATCTCGTAAACGAAAAAAGAGATGAAAGGCAAATAGATCACAATAAAATTAAAATTTTAGAGTTTCTGTACGGAAATAATTTAAAGCAATAAAAATGTAAGTCAACAGAATTTATTGACCGACCACAAATGAACACAAAAATTTATTGACCCTAAACCCTACACCCTAAATTCTACTAATTCAACCCTAATAGCTCAGAATTTTATATGAAAGAGATTTTTCTACACATGTTTTTAAAATTGGAAATGCATTCTTGAAACATGTTAAAGATGCAAATGACCTATGGATCTAAACCTTTTAAAGATAATAAAATTAAATTCCCAAGTGAATGTGCATTGGGATATTAACCCGAGTCAAATAAGCCAATATTTTACCCATTTACAAAAAGCTGACCTAACGATCATAGATGATTGTAAAGTGATTTATAATGAGTAATGGGCTATATTTTTGTAAGGAATGACTTATGGATTGGGAGTCAATACTCAGTTAAAAATCCCCTGCCACCCTCTTTTTTTGAAGATTGTAGAAATTGATATATAAAAACTAAAAAAAGTTTACAATCCCTAAAAATTATAGACACTTTTGGGATTTATCTCTCTCTAAATTTGTGCATTATGCATTCCCATTTTAGATGTATACTTTTTTCTTAAATCAAAACTAGAGTCTTCAGTTTCCCTTCATATCGTAAAGAAAAAAGAGAGATAAAAGGCAAATAGATCACAACAAAATGAAAATTTTAGAGTTGGTGTGTGGAAATAATTTAAAGAAATGACAAATGTAAGTAAATAGAATTTATTCACACACCACAATTGTACACAAACGTTTTGTTATCTAAGTTATAGAAAATTCCACTAGTTCAACCCTAATAGCTTGGAATTTTATAAGAAAGAGATTTTTCTACACTTGTTTTAAAAAATGGATATGCATGATTGGAACATGTTAAAGATGCAAATGACCTATGGATCCAAACCTTTTAAAGAGAATAACATTAAATTCCCAAGTGAACGTGCGGTTGGATATTTATCCGAGTGAAACAAGAGATTATTTTGCCCATTTAAAAAAAGGTGATCTAACGATCATAGATGATTGTAAAGTGATTAGTCATGCGTAATGGGATATATTTTTGTAAGGAATTAATTATAGATTGGGAGTCAACACTTAGTTAAAAATCCCCCACCTTCCCCTTTTCCAGACGATTTCAGAAACTGATATATAAAAAATAAAAAGAGTTCACAATCCCTAAAAATTACACACATTTTTTTGAATTTTTTCTCTCTACTTTTGTGCATTGTGCATTTCCATTTTAGTTGAATACTTTTTTCTTAAATAAAAACTTGATTTTTCACTTTCCCTTCATCTCATAAAACAAAAAAAAAGAGAAAAAAGGCAAATAGATCACGACAAAATGAAAATTTTAGAGTTTATGTATAGAAAGAATTTAAAGCAATAACAAATGTAAGTAAAAAAATTTACATGAACACAAATGTTTTGTTATCTTAGTTTGGGAAATTCCACTAGTTCAACTCTAATAGCTCGGAATTTGATAAGGAAGAGATTTTTCTACACATGTTTTAAAAAATGGATATGCATGCTTGAAACATATTAAAGATGCAAAGACCTATGGATCCAAACCATTTAAAGAGAATAACATTAAATTCCCAAGTGCACATGCCGTGGGATATTTACCCAATTCAAACTAGCCATTATTTTTCCCGTTAAAAAAATTGTCCTAACGATCATAGAATATTATAAAGTGATTTATCTTGCGTAAAGGGATATATTTTTTTAAGGAATGACTTAATGATTGGGAGTCAACACTCACATAAAATTTCCCCGCCTCACCCTTTTCCCGACGATTGCAGAATCTGATACATAAAAACTAGAAAGAGTTTATAATCACTAAAAATTATAGATACTTTTTGGAATTATATCTCTGTACAATTTTACACTGTGCATTTCCATTTTAGATGTACACTTTTTTCTTAAATCAAAACATGTGCTTTCACTTCCCCTTCATCTCAACAAAAGAGATAAAAGACAAATAGATCTCACAATAATGAAAATTTTAGAGTTTATGTATGAAAAATATTTAAAGCAAAACTAATGTAAGTAAAGAAAATTTATTCACACACCAAAAATTAACACAAAAGGTTTTTTATCCAAGTTTTGGCAATTCCACTAGTTCAACCCTAATAGCTCGAAATTTTATACGAAAGAGATTTTTCTACGCATGTTTTTAAAAAAGGATATGCATGCTTGAAACATGTTAAAGATGCAAATGACCTATGGATCCAAACCTTTTATAGAGAATAACATTAAATTCCCAAGTGAACGTGCGGTGTGATCCTTGCCGGAGTCAAACAAGCCATTATTTTGCCATTTATGAAAAGCTGACATAACGATCATAGATGATTGTAAAGTGAGTTCTAATGCGTAATGGGCTATATTTTGGTAAGGAATGACTTATGGATTGGGAGTCAACACTCAGTTAAAAATCCCCCGCCTCCCCCTTTTCTTGGCGAATGCAGAACCTGATATATAAAAACTAAAAAGAGTTTACAATCCCTAAAAATTACATATACTTTTTGGAAATCTCTCTCTCTACATTTGCGCATTCTGCATTTTTATTTCAGATGCATACTTTTTTCTAAATCAAAATTTGAGTTTTCACTTTCTCTTCATCTCGTAAACAAAAAAAGAGATAAAACGCTAATAGATCACAATAAAATTAAAATTTTTGACTTTATGTATGGAAAGAATTTAAAGCAATAAAAATGTAAGTAAAGAGAATTTATTGACAGACCACAAATGAACACAAAAATTTATTGACCCTAAACCCTAAACCCTAAATTCTACTAATTCAACTCTAATAGCTCTGAATTTTATATGGAAGAGATTTTTTTACACATGTTTTAAACAAGTGATATGCATTCTTGAAACATGTTAAAGATGCAAATGACCTATGGATCCAAACCTTTTAAAGAGAATAAAATTAAATTCCCAAGTGAATGTGAGGTGGGATATTTACCCAAGTCAAACAAGCCATTTTTTTGCCCATTTACAAAAAGCTGACCTAACGATCATAGATGACTGTAAATTGATTTATAATGCGTAATGGGCTATCTTTTTGTAAGGAATGACTTATGGATTGGGAGTCAATACTCAGTTAAAAATCCCCTACCACCCCCTTTTTTTGAAGATCGTAGAAAGTGATATATAAAAACTAAAAATAATTTACAATCCCTAAAAATTATAGACACTTTTTGGAATTATCTCTCTCTACGTTTGTGCATTATGCATTCCCATTTTAGATGTATACTTTTTTCTTAAATCAAAATTACAGTTTTCAGTTTCCCTTCATATCGTAAAAAAAAAAAGAGAGAGATAAAAGGCAAATAGATCACAACAAAATGAAAATTTTAGAGTTGATGTGTGGAAGTAATTTAAAGAAATGAAAAATTTAAGTATATAAAATTTATTCACACACCACAAATGTACACAAACGTTTTGTTATCTAAGTTATGGAAAATTCCACTAGTTCAACCCTTATAGCTTGGAATTTTATAAGAAAGATTTTTCTACACTTGTTTTAAAAAATGGATATGCATGCTTGGAACATTTTAAAGATGCAAATGACCTATGGATCCAAACCTTTTAAAGAGAATAATATTAAAGTCCCAAGTAAACGTGCGGTTGGATATTTATCCGATTCAAACTAGCGATTATTTTACCCATTTACAAAAACGTGATCTAACGATCATAGATGATTGTAAATTGATTTATCATGCGTAACGGGATATATTTTGGTAAGGAATGAATTATAGATTGGGAGTCAACACTTAGTTAAAAATCCCCCACCTTCCCCTTTTCCAGACGATGTTAGAAACTGATATATAAAAACTAAAAAGAGTTCACAATCCCTAAAAATTACAGACATTTTTGTGAATTTTTTCTCTCTACTTTTATGCATTGTGCATTTCCATTTTAGTTGAATACTTTTTTCTTAAATAAAAACTTGAGTTTTCACTTTCCCTTCATCTCATAAAACAAAAAAAGAAATAAAAGGCAAATAGATCACGACAAAATAAAAATTTTAGAGTTTATGTATAGAAAAAATTTAAAGCAGTAACAAATGTAAGTAAAGAAAATTTAAATGAACACAAAAGTTTTGTTATCTTAGTTTGGAAAATTTCACTAGTTCAACTCTAATAGCTCGAAATTTGATAAGGAAGAGATTTTTCTACACATGTTTTAAAAAATGGATATGCATGCTTGAAACATATTAAAGATGCAAAGACCTATGGATCCAAACCATTTAAAGAGAATAACGTTAAATTCCCAAGTGAATGTGCGGTGGGATATTTACCAGAGTCACACAAGCCATTATTTTGCCCATTTACATAAAGCTGACCTAACGATCATAAAATAATGTAAAGAGATTTATCATGTGTAATGGGCTATATTTTTTAAAGTAATGACTTATGGATTGGGAGTCAAGACTGAGTAAAAAATCCCCAGCCTCCCCCTTTTCTCGACAATCGCAAAACCTGATATATAAAAACTAAAAAGTGTTTATAATCTCTAAGAATTACAGAAATTTTTTTGAATTATCACTCTCTACATTTGTGAATTGGGTATTTCCATTTTAGGTATATACTTTTTTCTTAAAACAAAACTTAAGTTTTCACTTTCCCTTCATCTCGAAAAAGAAAGAGAGAAAAGGCAAATAGATCACAACAAAATGAAAATTTTAGAGTTTAAGTATGAAAAGAATTTAAAGAAATACTAAATGTAAGTAAAGAAAATTTATTCACACACCACAAATGAACCCAAAAGTTTTGTTATCCTAGTTTTGGAAATTCCACTAGTTCAACCCTAATATCTCGGAATTTTATAAGAAAGAGATTTTCCTACACATGTTTTAAAAAATTGATATGCATGCTTGAAACATATTAAAGATGCAAATGACCTAAGGATCCAAACATTTTAAAGATAATAACAATAAATTCCCAAGTGAACGTGCGGTAGGATATTTGCCCGAGTCAAACAAGCCATTATTTTGCCTATTTACAAAAAGCTGACCTAACGATCATAGATGATTGTGAAGTGATTTATCATGTGTAACGGGCTATACTTTTTTATAGAATTACTTATGGATTCAGAGTCAACACTCAGTTCATAATCCCCCGCCTCCCCCTTTTCCCAACGATTCCAGAACATGAAATATAAAAACTAAAATGACTTTACAATCCCTAAAAATTATAGACAATTTTTCGAATTACTCTCTCTATATTTGTGCATTGTGCACTTCCATTTTAGATATATACCTTTTTCTTAAACAAAGTTTGTGTTTTCACTTTCCCTTCATCTCGTAAACATAAAAAGAGATAAAAAGCAAATAGATCACAACAAAATTAAAATTTTAGAGTTTATTAATGAAAAGAATTTAAAGCAATAACAAATGTAAGTAAAGATAATTTATTCACACACAACAAATGAACACAAAAGTTTTGTTGTCCAAGTTTGGCAAATTCCACTGGATCAACCCTAATAGCTCAGAATTTTACAAGAAAGAGATTTTTCAACGCATGTTTTAAAAAATGGATATCCATGCTTAAAACATGTTAAAGAATCAAATGACCTATGGATCCAAACCTTTTAAAGAGAATAACATTAAATTCCCTAGTGAACGTGTGGTGGGATACTTACCTGAGTCAAACAAGTCATTATTTTAATCATTTACAAAAAGCTTACCTAACAATCATAGATGATTGTAAAGTAAATTATCATGCTAAACGGGCTTTTTTTTTGTGAGGAATGACATGTGGATTGGGAGTCAACAGTCAGCTAAAAATTCCCCACCTCCCCCATTTCCCGACGTTTGTAGAACCAAATATATAAAACTAAAAAGAGTTTACAATCCCCAAAAATTACTGACACTTTTTGGAATAATCTCTCTCTACATTTGTGCATTGTGCATTTCCATTTTAGATGTATACTTTTTTCTTAAATTAAAACTTGAGTTTCCATTTTCCCTTCATCCCGTAAACAAAAAAAGTGATAAAAGGCAAATAGATCAAAACAAAGTGAAAATTTTAGAGTTTATGTATGGAAAGAATTTAAATAAATAATAAATGTAAGTAAAGAAAATTAATTCACACAAACAAATGAACAAAAAACTTTTGCTATCCAAGTTTAGGAAATTCCACTAGTTCAACCCTAATAGCTCAATTTTATAAGAAGGAGACTTTTCTCCGCATGTTTTTAAAAATGGATATGCATGCTTGAAACTTGTTAAAGATGTAAATGACTTATAGATCCAATCCTTTTAAAGAGAATACCATTAAATTCCAAAGTGAACGTGCCTTGGGATATTTACCCAATTCAAACTAACCAGTATTTTTCCCATTAAAAAAATTGTCCTAACGATCATAGAATATTATAAAGTGATTTATCTTGTGTAACGGGCTATATTTTTTTAAGCAATGACTTAATGATTGGGAGTCAACACTCACATAAAATTCCCCCGCCTCACCCTTTTCCTGACGATTGCAAAATCTAATACATAAAAACTAGAAAGAGTTTATAATCCCTAAAAATTACATACACTTTTTAGAATTATATCTCTGTACAATTTTACACTGTGCATTTCTATTTTAGATGTAAACTTTTTTCTTAAATCAAAACATGTGCTTTCACTTTCCCTTCATCTCATAAACAACAAAAGAGATAAAAGACAAATAGATCTCACAATAATGAGAATTTTAGAGTTTATGTATTGAAATAATTTCAAGCAATAACTAATGTAAGTAAAGAAAATTTATTCACACACATAAAATTAACACAAAAGTTTTTTTATCCAAGTTTTTGAAATTCCACTAGTTCAACGCTAATAACTCGAAATTTTATGAGAAAGAGATTTTTCTACGCATGTTTTTAAAAATGGATATGCATGCTAGAAACATGTTAAAGATGCAAATGACCTATGGATCCAAACCTTTTAAAGATAATAAAATTAAATTCCCAAGTGAATGTGCGGTGGGATATTTACCCGAGTCAAATAAGCCATTTTTTTACCCATTTACAAAAAGCTGACCTAACGATCATAGATGATTGTAAAGTGATTTATAATGCGTAATGGGCTATATTTTTGTAAGGAATGACTTATGGATTGGGAGTCAATACTCAATTAAAAATCCCCTGCCACCCTCTTTTTTTGAAGATCGTAGAAATTAATATATAAAAACTAAAAAAATTTTACAATCCCTAAAAATTATAGACATTTTTTGGATTTATCTCTCTCTACGTTTGTGCATTATGCATTCCCATTTCAGATGTATACTTTTTTCTTAAATCAAAACTAGAGTCTTCAGTTTCCTTTCATATTGTAAAGAAAACAGAGAGATAAAAGGCAAATAGATCACAACAAAATGAAAATTTTAGAGTTGATGTGTGGAAATAATTTAAAGAAATGACAAATGTAAGTAAATAAAATTTATTCACACACCACAAATGTACACAAACGTTTTGTTATCAAAGTTATGGAAAATTCCACTAGTTCAACCCTAATAGCTTGGAATTTTATAAGAAAGAGATTTTTCTACACTTGTTTTAAAAAATGGATATGCATGATTGGAACATGTTAAAGATGCAAATGACCTATGGATCCAAACCTTTTAAAGAGAATAACATTAAATTCCCAAGTGAACGTGCGGTTGGATATTTATCCGAGTGAAACAAGCGATTATTTTGCCCATTTACAAAAAGGTGATCTAACGATCATAGATGATTGTAAAGTGATTTATCATGCGTAACGGGATATATTTTTGCAAGGAATGAATTATAGATTGGGAGTCAACAGTTAGTTAAAAATCCCCCACCTTCCCCTTTTCCAGACGATTTCAGAAACTGATATATAAAAACTAAAAAGAGTTCACAATCCCTAAAAATTACAGACATTTTTTGAATTTTTTCTCTCTACTTTTGTGTATTATGCATTTCCATTTTATGAATATTTTTTTCTTAAATAAAAACTTGAGTTTTCACTTTCCTTTCATCTCATAAAACCAAAAAAGTGATAAAAGGCAAATAGATCACGACAAAATGAAAATTTTAGAGTTTATGTATAGAAAGAATTTAAAGCAATAACAAATGTAAGTAAAAAAATTTAAATGAACACAAAAGTTTTGTTATCTTAGTTTGGAAAATTCTACTAGTTCAACTCTAATAGCTCGGAATTTGATAAGGAAGAGATTTTTCTACACATGTTTTAAAAAATGGATATGCATGCTTGAAACATATAATAGATGCAACGACCTATGGATCCAAACCATTTAAAGAGAATAATATTAAATTCCCAAGTGAACGTGCGGTGGGATATTTACCCGAGTCACACAAGCCATTATTTTGCCCATTTACATAAAACTGACCAAACAGTCATAAAAGAATGTAAAGAGATTTATCATGTGTAATGGGCTATTTTTTTTAAAGGAATGACTTATGGATTGGGAGTCAAGACAGAGTAAAAAATCCCCCGCCTCCCCCTTTTCCCGACGATCGCAAAAGCTGATATATAAAAACTAAAAAGAGTTTATAATCTCTAAGAATTACAGAAATTTTTTGGAATTATCACTCTCTACATTTGTGAATTGGGTATTTCCATTTTAAATATATAATTATTTCCTAAAACAAAACTTGAGTTTTCACTTTCCCTTCATCTCGTAAAAAAAAAGAGAGAAAAGGAAAATAGATCACAACAAAATGAAAAATTTAGAGTTTAAGTATGGAAAGAATTTAAAGAAATACTAAATGTAAGTAAAGAAAATTTATTCACACACCACAAATGAACCCAAAAGTTTTGTTATCCTAGTTTTGGAAATTCCACTAGTTCAACCCTAATATCTCGGAATTTTATAAGAAAGACATTTTTCTACACATGTTTTAAAAAATTGATATGCATGCTTGAAACATGTTAAAGATGCAAATGACCTATGGATCCAAACATTTTAAAGATAATAACAATAAATTCCCAAGTGAAAGTGTGGTAGGATATTTGCCCGAGTTAAACTAGCCATTATTTTGCCCATTTACAAAAAGCTGACCTAACAATTATAGATGATTGTAAAGTGATTTATCATGCGCAACGGGCTATATTTTTGTATATAATTACTTATGGATTCGGAGTGAACACTCAGTTCATAATCCCCCGCCCAACTATTCCAGAACATGAAATATAAAATCTAAAATGACTTTACAATCCTTAAAAATTATAGACACTTTTTTGAATTACTCTCTCTATATTTGTGCATTGTGCACTTCCATTTTAGATATAAACCTTTCTCTTAAACAAAGTTTGTGTTTTCACTTTCCACTAGTTCAACCCTAATAGCTCAAAATTTTATAAGAAAGAGACTTTTTTTCGCAAGTTTTTAAAAAATGGATATGCATGCTTGCAACATGTTAAAGATGTAAATGACCTATGGATCCAAACCTTTTAAAGAGAATACCATTAAATTTCAAAGTGAACGTGCCGTGGGATATTTACCCAATTCAAACTAGCCATTATTTTTCCCATTAAAAAAATTGACCTAACGATCATAGAATATTATAAAGTGATTTATCTGGTGTAACGGGCTATATTTTAAGGAATGACTTAATGATTGGGAGTCAACACTCACATAAAATTCCCCCGCCTCACCCTTTTCCTGACGATAGCAGAATCTGATACATAAAAACTAGAAAGAGTTTATAATCCCTAAAAATTACAGACACTTTTTGGAATTATATATCTGTACAATTTTACACTATGGATTTCCATTTTAGATGTAAACTTTTTTCTTAAATCAAAACATGTGCTTTCACTTTCCCTTCATCTCGTAAACAACAAAAGAGATAAAAGGCAAATAGATCACACAATAATGAAAATTTTAGAGTTTATGTATGGAAAGAATTTAAAGCAACAACTAACGTAAGTAAAGAAAATTTATTCACACACCAAAAATTAACACAAAAGTTTTTTTATCCAAGTTTTGGAAATTCCACTAATTCAACCCTAATAGCTCGGTATTTTATAAGAAAGAGATTTTTCTACGCATGTTTTTAAAAATGGATATGCATGCTTGAAACATGTTAAAGATGCAAATGACCTATGGATCCAAACCTTTTAAAGAGAATAACATTAAATTCCCAAGTGAACGTGTGGTGAGATCTTTGCCGGAGTCAAACAAGCCATTATTTTGCCATTTACAAAAAGCTGACATAACAATCATAGATGATTGTAAAGTGATTTCTCATGCGTAATGAGCTATATTTTGGCAAGGAATGGCTGATGGATTCGGAGTGAACACTCAGTTAAAAATCCCCCGCCTCCCCCTTTTCTTGGTGAATGCAAAACCTGATATATAAAAACTAAAAAGAGTTTACAATCCCTAAAAATTACATACACTTTTTGGAAATCTCTCTCTCTACATTTGTGCATTCTACATTTCCATTTCAGATGTATACTTTTTTCTTAAATCAAAATTTGAGTTTTTACTTTCCCTTCATTTGGTAAACAAAAAAAGTGATAAAAGGCAAATAGATCACAATAAAATTAAAATTTTAGAGTTTATGTATAGAAAGAATTTAAAGCAATAAAAATGTAAGTAAAGAGAATTTATTGACCCTAAACCCTACACCCTAAATTCTTCTAGTTCAACCCTCATAGCTCGGAATTTTATATGAAAGAGATTTTTCTACACATGTTTTAAAAAATGGATATGCATTCTAGAAACATGTTAAAGATGCAAATGCCCTATGGATCCAAACCTTTTAAAGAGAATAAAATTAAATTCCCAAGTGAATGTGCGGTGGGATATTTACCTGAGTCAAACAAGTCATTTTTTTGCCCATTTACAAAAAGCGGACCTAATGATCATAGATGATTGTAAAGTGATTTATAATGCGTAATCAGCTATATTTTTGTAAGGAATGACTTATGGATTGGGAGTCAATACTCCGTTGAAAATCCTCTGCCACCCTCATTTCCTGAAGATTGTAGAAACTGATATATAAAAACTAAAAAAAGTTTACAATCCCTAAAAATTATAGACACTTTTTGGAATTATCTCTCTCTATGTTTGTGCATTATGCATTCCCATTTTAGATGTAGACTTTTTTCTTAAATCAAAACTAGATTTTTCAGTTTCCCTTCATATAGTAAAGAAAAAAGAGAGATAAAAGGCAAATAGATCACAAAAAAATGAAAATTTTAGAATTGATGTGTGGAAAGAATTTAAAGAAATGATAAATGTAAGTAAATAAAATTTTCACACACCACAAATGTACACAAACATTTTGTTATCTAAGTTATGGAAAATTCCACTAGTTCAACCCTTATAGCTTGGAATTTTATAAGAAAGAGATTTTTCTACACTTGTTTTAAAAAATGGATATGCATGCTTGGAACATTTTAAAGATGAAAATGACCTATGGATCCAAACCTTTTAAAGAGAATAATATTAAAGTCCCAAGTAAACGTGCGGTTGGATATTTATCCGAGTCAAACAAGCGATTATTTTGCCCATTTACAAAAAGATGACCTAACGATCATAGATGATTGTAAAGTGATTTATCATGCACAACGGGATATATTTTTGTAAGGAATGAATTTTAGATTGGGAGTCAACACTTAGTTAAAAATCCCCCACCTTCCCCTTTTCCAAACGATTTTAGAAACTGATATTTAAAAACTAAAAATCCCCCACCTTCCCCTAAAAACTAAAAACATTTTTTTGAATTTTTTTTCTTTAATTTTGTGCATTTTGCATTTCCCTTTTAGTTGAATACTTTTTTCTTAAATAAAAACTTGAGTTTTCACTTTCCCTTCATCTCATAAAAAAAAAAGATAAAAGGCAAATAGATCACGACAAAATGAAAATTTTAGAGTTTATGCATAGAAAGAATTTAAAGCAATAAAAAATGTAAGTAAAGAAAATTTAAATGAACACAAAAGTTTTGTTATCTTAGTTTGGGAAATTCCACTAGTTCAACTCTAATAGCTCAGAATTTTATAAGGAAGGGATCTTTCTACACTTGTTTTAAAAAATGGATATGCATGCTTGAAACATATTAAAGATGCAAAGACCTATGGATCCAAACCTTTTAAAGAGAATAATATTAAATTCCCAAGTGAACGTGCGGTGGGATATTTACCCAAGTCACACAAGCCATTATTTTGCCAATTTACAAAAAGCTGACCTACTGATCATAAAAGAATGTAAAGAGATTTATCATGTGTAACGGGTTATATTTTTTAAAGGAATGACTTATGGATTGGGAGTCAAGACTGAGTAAAAAATCCCCCGCCTCCCCCTTTTCCCAACAATCGTAGAACCTGATATATACAAACTAAAATGAGTTTATAATCTCTAAGAATTACAGAAAATTTTTGGAATTATCACTCTCTACATTTGTGAATTGGGTATTTCCATTTTAGATATATACTTTTTTCTTAAAAAAAAACTTGAGTTTTCACTTTCCCTTCATCTCATAAAAAAAAAGAGAGAAAAGGCAAATAGATCACAACAAAATGAAAATTTTAGAGTTTATGTATGGAAAGAATTTAAAGCAATAACTAACGTATGTAAATAAAATTTATTCACACACCAAAAATTAACACAAAAGTTTTTTTATCTAAGTTTTGGAAATTCCACTAATTCAACCCTAATAGCTCGGTATTTTATAAGAAAGAGATTTTTCTACGCATGGTTTTAAAAATGGATATGCATGCTTGAAACATGTTAAAGATGCAAATGACCTATGGATCCAAACCTTTTAAAGAGAATAACATTAAATTCCCAAGTGAACGAGTGGTGAGATCTTTGCCGGAGTCAAACAAGCCATTATTTTGCCATTTACAAAAAGCTGACATAACGATCATAGATGATTGTAAAGTGATTTCTCATGCGTAATGAGCTATATTTTGGCAAGGAATGGCTGATGGATTCGGAGTGAACACTCAGTTAAAAATCCCCCGCCTCCCCCTTTTCTTGGTGAATGCAAAACTTGATTTATAAAAACTAAAAAGAGTTTACAATCCCTAAAAATTACATACACTTTTTGGAAATCTCTCTCTCTACATTTGTGCATTCTACATTTCCATTTCAGATGTATACTTTTTTCTTAAATCAAAATTTGAGTTTTTACTTTCCCTTCATTTGGTAAACAAAAAAAGTGATAAAAGGCAAATAGATCACAATAAAATTAAAATTTTAGAGTTTATGTATAGAAAGAATTTAAAGCAATAAAAATGTAAGTAAAGAGAATTTATTGACCCTAAACCCTACACCCTAAATTCTTCTAGTTCAACCCTCATAGCTCGGAATTTTATATGAAAGAGATTTTTCTACACATGTTTTAAAAAATGGATATGCATTCTAGAAACATGTTAAAGATGCAAATGCCCTATGGATCCAAACCTTTTAAAGAGAATAAAATTAAATTCCCAAGTGAATGTGCGGTGGGATATTTACCTGAGTCAAACAAGTCATTTTTTTGCCCATTTACAAAAAGCGGACCTAATGATCATAGATGATTGTAAAGTGATTTATAATGCGTAATCAGCTATATTTTTGTAAGGAATGACTTATGGATTGGGAGTCAATACTCCGTTGAAAATCCTCTGCCACCCTCATTTCCTGAAGATTGTAGAAACTGATATATAAAAACTAAAAAAAGTTTACAATCCCTAAAAATTATAGACACTTTTTGGAATTATCTCTCTCTATGTTTGTGCATTATGCATTCCCATTTTAGATGTAGACTTTTTTCTTAAATCAAAACTAGATTTTTCAGTTTCCCTTCATATAGTAAAGAAAAAAGAGAGATAAAAGGCAAATAGATCACAAAAAAATGAAAATTTTAGAATTGATGTGTGGAAAGAATTTAAAGAAATGATAAATGTAAGTAAATAAAATTTTCACACACCACAAATGTACACAAACATTTTGTTATCTAAGTTATGGAAAATTCCACTAGTTCAACCCTTATAGCTTGGAGTTTTATAAGACAGAGATTTTTCTACACTTGTTTTAAAAAATGGATATGCATGCTTGGAACATTTTAAAGATGAAAATGACCTATGGATCCAAACCTTTTAAAGAGAATAATATTAAAGTCCCAAGTAAACGTGCGGTTGGATATTTATCCGAGTCAAACAAGCGATTATTTTGCCCATTTACAAAAAGATGACCTAACGATCATAGATGATTGTAAAGTGATTTATCATGCATAACGGGATATATTTTTGTAAGGAATGAATTTTAGATTGGGAGTCAACACTTAGTTAAAAATCCCCCACCTTCCCCTTTTCCAAACGATTTTAGAAACTGATATTTAAAAACTAAAAATCCCCCACCTTCCCCTAAAAACTAAAAACATTTTTTTGAATTTTTTTTCTTTAATTTTGTGCATTTTGCATTTCCCTTTTAGTTGAATACTTTTTTCTTAAATAAAAACTTGAGTTTTCACTTTCCCTTCATCTCATAAAAAAAAAAGATAAAAGGCAAATAGATCACGACAAAATGAAAATTTTAGAGTTTATGCATAGAAAGAATTTAAAGCAATAAAAAATGTAAGTAAAGAAAATTTAAATGAACACAAAAGTTTTGTTATCTTAGTTTGGGAAATTCCACTAGTTCAACTCTAATAGCTCAGAATTTTATAAGGAAGGGATCTTTCTACACTTGTTTTAAAAAATGGATATGCATGCTTGAAACATATTAAAGATGCAAAGACCTATGGATCCAAACCTTTTAAAGAGAATAATATTAAATTCCCAAGTGAACATGCGGTGGGATATTTACCCAAGTCACACAAGCCATTATTTTGCCAATTTACAAAAAGCTGACCTACTGATCATAAAAGAATGTAAAGAGATTTATCATGTGTAACGGGTTATATTTTTTTAAGGAATGACTTATGGATTGGGAGTCAAGACTGAGTAAAAAATCCCCCGCCTCCCCCTTTTCCCAACAATCGTAGAACCTGATATATACAAACTAAAATGAGTTTATAATCTCTAAGAATTACAGAAAATTTTTGGAATTATCACTCTCTACATTTGTGAATTGGGTATTTCCATTTTAGATATATACTTTTTTCTTAAAAAAAACTTGAGTTTCACTTTCCCTTCATCTCATAAAAAAAAAGAGAGAAAAGGCAAATAGATCACAACAAAATGAAAATTTTAGAGTTTAAGTGTGGAAAGAATTTAAAGAAATACTAAATGTAAGTAAAGAAAATTTATTCACACACCACAAATGAACCCAAAAGTTTTGTTATCCTAGTTTTGGAAATTCCACTAGTTCAACCCTAATATCTCGGATGTTTATAAGAAAGATATTTTTCTACACTTGTTTTAAAAAATTGACATGCATGCTTGAAACATGTTAAAGATGCCAATGACCTATGGATCCAAACATTTTAAAGATAATAACAATAAATTCCCCGGTGAACGTGCGGTAGGATATTTTCCCGAGTCAAACAAGCCATTATTTTGCCCATTTACAAAAAGTTGACCTAACGATCATAGATGATTGTAAAGTGATTTATCATACGTAATGGGCTATATTTTTTTAAGGAATGACTTATGGATTGGGAGTCAACACTCAGTTAAAAATCACCCGCCTCCCCCTCTTGTCGACGATTGTAGAACCTAATATGTAAAAACTAAAAATAGTTTACAATCCCTAAAAATTACAGACACTATTTGGAATAATCTCTCTCTACATTTGTAGAATGTCATTTCCGTTTTAGATGTATACTTTTTTCTTAATTAAAAACTTAAGTTTTCACTTCCCTCCGTCTCGTAAAAAAGAAGAAGAGATAAATGGCAAATAGATCACAACAAAGAAAATTTATTCACCCACCATTAATGAACATAAAAGTTTTGTTATCCAGTTTTGGAAATTCCACTAGTTCAACCCTAATAGATCGGAATTTTATAAGAAAGAGATTTTTCTACACATGTTTTAAAAATTTTATATGCATGCTTGTAACATGTTATACATCAAAATGACCTATGGATCCAAACCTTTTATAGAGAATAACATTAAATTCCCAAGTCAACATGCGGTGGGATATTTACCTGAGTCAAACAAGACATTATTTTGCCCATTTACCAAAAGATGACATAGCAATCATAGATTATTTTAAAGTGTTTTATCATGCATAACGGGTTATATTTTGGTGAGGAATTACTATTGGATTGGGTGTCAACACTCAATTAAAAATCCCCCACCTCCCCCTTTTCCCGACGATTGCAAACCTGATTCTAAAAAAATTGAAAGAGTTTACAATCCCCAAAAATTATAGTTACTTTTGTTAAATTATCTCTCTCTACAATTGTGCATTGTGCATTTCCATTTTAGATGTATACATTTTTCTTAAATCAAAACTTGAGTTTTCACTTTCCCTTCATCTCGTAAACAAAAAAAAAAAGGCAATTAGATTACAACAAAATTAAAATTTTAGAGTTTATGTAAGGAAAGAATATAAAGCAATAAAAAATGTAAGTAATGGAAATTTATTCACACACCACAAATGAACACAAACTTTTTGTTATCCAAGTTTGGGAAATTACACTAGTTCAACCCTAATAGCTTGGAATTTTATAAGAAGGACATTTTTCAACACATGTTTTAAAAAATAGATAAGCATCCTTAAACCATGTTTAACATGTAAATTACCTATGGGTCCAAACCTTTTAAAAAGAATAACATTAAATTCCTATTAAATTCCTAAGTAAACATATGGTGGGATATTTACCCGAGTCAAACAAGCCATTATTTTTCCCATTTATAAAAAGCTGACATAGCGAAGAAAGATGATTGTAAAGTGATTTATCATGCATAACGGGCTATATTTTTAAGAGGAATGACTAATGGATTGGGTGTCAACACTCAGTTAAAAATCCCCCGCCTCCCCCTTTTCCTGACGATTCCAGTATGAGTTTACAATGCCTAAAAATTACAGACACTTTTTGGAATTATCTCTCTTTACATTTGTGCATTGAGCATTTGCATTTTAGATGTATACTTTTTTCTTAAATCAAAACTTGAGTTTTGACTTTCCCTTTATCTCGTAAAAAAAAAGACAGTAAAGGCAAATAAATCACAAAAAATTAAAATTTTAGAGTTTTTGTATGGAAAGAATTTAAAGCAATAAAAAATATAAGTAAAGAAAATTTATTCACACACCACAAAAGAACAAAACTTTTGTTATCAAAGTTTGAGAAATTCCACAAGTTCAACCCTAATAGCCCGGAATTTTTTAAGAAATAGGTTTTCTACACATGTTTTAAAAAATGGATATGGATGCTTGAAACATGTTAAAGATGCAAATGACCAATGGATCCAAAACATTTAATGAGAATAACATTAAATTCCCAAATAAACGTGCGGTGGGATATTTGCCCGAGTGAAACAAGCCATTATTTGGCCCATTTACAAAAAGTTGACCTAACGATCATAGATGATTGTAAAGTGATTTATCATACGTAACGGGCTATATTTTTGTAAGGAATGACTTATGGATTAGGAGTCAACACTCAGTTAAAAATCACCCGCCTCCCCCTTTCGTCGACGATTGCAGAACCTAATATGTAAAAACTAAAAACAGTTTACAATCCCTAAAAATTACAGACACTATTTGGAATTATCTCTCTCTACATTTGTACATTGTCATTTCCATTTTTGATGTATACTTTTTTCATAAATAAAAATTTAAGTTTTAACTTTCCCTCCATCTTGTAAAAAAGAAAAAAAAGAGATAACTGGCAAATAGATCACAACAAAGAAAATTTATTCACCCGCCACTAATGAACATAAAAGTTTTGTTATCCAGTTTTGGAAATTCCACTAGTTTAATCCTAATAGATCGGAATTTTATAAGAAAGAGATTTTTCTACACATGTTTTAAAAAATGGTTATGCATGCTTGAAACATGTTAAAGTTTCAAATTACCTATGGATCGAAACATTTTAAAGAGAATAACATTAAATTCCCAAGTGAACATGCGGGGGGATATTTACTCGAGTCAAACAAGCCATTATTTTTCCCATTTACAAAAAGCTGACCTAACGATCATAGATGATCTTTAAATAATTTGTCATGCATAACAGGCAATAGTTTTGTAAGGAATGACTTATTGATTGGGAGTCAACACTCAGATAAAAATCCCCCACCTCCTTTTCCCGATATTTGCAGAACATGAAATATAAAAACTAAAACGAGTTTACAATCCCTATAAATTACATACACTTTTTGGAATTATCTCTCTATTTTTTGGTATTGTGCATTTCCATTTTAGATGTATACTTTTTGCTTAAATCAAAACTTGTGTTTTTACTTTCCCTTCATCTCGTATACAAAAAAAGATATAAAAAACAAATAGATTACAACAAAATAAAAATTTTAGAGTTCATGTATGGATAGAATTTAAAGCGATAACAAATGTAAGTAAAGAAAATTTATTCACACACCACAAATGAATTCAAAAAGTGTTGTTATCCAAGTTTGGGCAATTCCACTAGTTCAACCCTAATAGCTCGAAATTTTATAAGAAAGAGATTTTTCTACACATGTATTAAAAATTGAATATGCATGCTTGAAACATGTTATATATCAAAATGACCTCTGGATCCAAACCTTTTATAGAGAATAACATTAAATTCCCAGGTCAACGTGCGGTGGGATATTTACCTGAGTCAAACAAGACATTATTTTGCCCATTTACATAAAGATGACATCACAATCATAGATTATTTTAAAGTGATTTATCATGCATAACGGGTTATATTTTTGTGAGGAATGACTATTGTATTGGGTGTCAACACTCTGTTAAAAATCCCCCGCTTCCCCCTTTTCCCGACGATTGCAAACCTGATTCTAAAAAAATTGAAAGAGTTTACAATCCCAAAAAATTACAGACACTTTTGTTAAATAATCTCTCTCTACATTTGTGCATTGTGCATTTCCATTTTAGATGTATACATTTTTCTTAAATCAAAACTTGAGTTTTCATTTTCCCTTCATCTCGTAAACAAAAAGAAAAAAGAAAAAAGGCAAATAGATTACAACAAAATTAAAATTTTAGAGTTTATGTAAGGAAAGAGTTTAAAGCAATAAAAATTTAAGTAATGGAAATTTATTCACGCACCACAAATGAACACAAACTTTTCGTTATCCAAGTTTGGGAAATTACACTAGTTCAACCCTAATAGCTTGGAATTTTATAAGAAGGACATTTTTTGACACATGTTTTAAAAAATGGATATGCATCCTTGAACCATGTTTAAGATGCAAATTACCTATGGATCCAAACCTTTTAAAAAGAATAACATTAAATTCCTTGGTAAACGTGCAGAGGAATATTTACCCTAGTGAAACAAGCCATTATTTTTCCCATTTACAAAAAGTTGACATAGCAAAGAAAGATGATTGTAATGTGATTTATCATGCATAACGGGCTATATTTTTATGCGGAATGACTAATGGATTGGGTGTCAACACTCAGTTAAAAATCCCTCGCCTCCCCCTTTTCCCGACTATTGCAAAACCTGATATAAAAAAATAAAAATGAGTTTACAATCCCTAAAAATTACGAAAACTTTTTGGAATTATCTCTCTTTACATTTGTGCATTGTGCATTTGCATTTTAGATGTATACTTTTTTCTTAAATCAAAACTTGAGTTTTCACTTTCCCTTTATCTCATAAAAAAAAGACAGTAAAGGCAAATAAATCACAAAAAATTAAAATTTTAGAGTTTAAGTTGGAAAGAATTTAAAGCAATAAAAAATTTAAGTAAAGAAAATTTATTTACACACCACAAAAGAAAAGAAAACTTTTGTTATCGAAGTTCAGGAAATTCCACAAGTTCAACCCTAATAGCCCGGAGTTTTAAGAAATAGATTTTCTACACATGTTTTAAAAAATGGATATGGATGCTTGAAACATGTTAAATATGCAAATGACCAATGGATCCAAAACATTTAATGAGAATAAAATTAAATTCCCCAATGAACGTGCGGTGGGATATTTACCCAAGTGAAACAAGCCATTATTTGGCCCATTTACAAAAAGCTTACCAAACGATCATAGATGATTGTAAAATGATTTATCATGTGTAACGGGCTAAATTTTTGTAAGGAATGACTTATAGATTGGAAGTCAATTCTCAGTTAAAAATCAAATCCCTTCCTTCCCCTTTTCCCTACAATTGTCGAACCTGATATATAAAAACTAAAAAGAGTTTACAATCCCTAAAAATTACAGACACTTTTTGGAATTATCTCTCTCTACATTTTTGCATTGTGCATTTCCATTTTAGATTTATAATTTTCTATTAAATCAAAACTTGAGTTTTCACTTTCCCTTCATCTCGTAAACAAAAAAATAGATAACAGGCAAATAGATCACAACAAAATGAAAATTTTAGAGTTTATTGATGGAAAGAATTCAAACCAATAACATATTTAAGTAAAGAAAATTTTTTCACACACCACAAATGAACAAAAAAGTTTTGTTATCCAAGTTTGGGAAATTCCTCTAGTTCAACCATACTAGCTCGGAATTTTATAAAACAAAGATTTTTCTACACAAGTTTTCAAAAATGGATATGCATGCTTGAAACATGTGAAAGATGCAAATGACCTATGGATCAAAACCTTTTAAAGAGAATAACAATAAATCCCCAAGTGAACGTACAGAGGGATATTTACCTGAGTCAAACAAGCCATTATTTTGCTCATTTACAAAAAGCTGACCTAACGATCAAAGATGATTGTAAAGTGATTTATCATGTGTAACGGGCTATATTTTTGTAAGGAATGTCTTATGGATTGGGATTAAACACTCAGTTAAAAATCCCCCGCCTCCTCCTTTTCCCGACAATTGAAAAACCTTATATATAAAACCTAAAAAGAATTTACAATCCCAAAAAATTACAGACACTTTTTGGAATTATCTCTCTCTAAATTTTTGCATTGTGCATTTCAATTTTAGATGTATAATTTTTTATTAAATCAAAATTTTAGTTTTCACTTTCCCTTCATCTCGTAAACAAAAAAAAGAGATAAAAGGCAAATAGATCACAACAAAATGATAATTTTAGAGTTTATGTATGGAAAGAATTTAAAGCAATAACATATCTAAGTAAATAAATTTTTTTAACACACCACAAATGAACACAAAAGTTTTGTTTTCCAAGTTTGGGAAATTCCATTAGTTCAACCCTAATAGCTCGGAATTTTACAAGAGAGAGATTTTTATACCCATGTTTTAAAAAATGGATATGCATTATTGAAACATGTTAAAGATGAAAATGACCTATGGATCTAAAACTTTTAAAGAAAATAATATTTAAATCCCCAAGTGAACGTGCGATGGGATATTTACTCGAGTCAAACAAGCCATTAGTTTCTCATTTATAAAAAGTTTGCCTAACGATCATAGATGTTTGTTAAGTGATTTCTCATTCGTATCGGGCTATATTTTTGTGAGGAATGACTTATGGATTGGGAGTCAACACTTAGTTAAAAATCCCCCACCTCCCATTTTCCCGCTGATTGGAGAACCTGATATACAAAAACTAAAATGAGTTTATAATCCCTAAAAATTATAGACACTTTTTGGAATTATCTCTCTCTAGATTTGTGCATTGTGCATTTCCTTTTTAGATCTTTACTTTTTTCTTAAATAAAAACCCGAGTTTTCACTTTCCCTTCATCTCGTGAACAAAAAAAGATATTAAAGGCAAATAGATCACCACAAAATGAAAATTTTAGAGTTTATGTATGGAAAGAATTTAAAGCAATAACAAATGTAAGTAATGAAAATGTATTCCCACACCACAAATGAACACAAAAGTTTTGTTATTAAAGCTTGGGAATACCACTAGTTCAACCCTAATTGCTCAGAATGTTTTAAGGAAGTGATTTTTCTACACATGCTTTAAAAAATGGATATGCATGCTTGAAACATGTTAAAAATGCAAATGACCTATGGATCCAAACCTTTTAAAGCAAATAACATTAAATTCCTAAGTGAACATGCGGTGGGATATTTTAAAGTGATTTATCATGCATAATGGGCTATATTTCTGTAAGGAATGACTTATGGATTGGGAGTCAACACTAAGTTAAAAATCCCCCACCTCCCCCTTTTTCCTGACGATTGCAGAACCTGATATATAAAACCTAAAAAGAGTTCATAATCCCTAAAAATTACAAACACTTTTTGGAATTATATCTTTCTACATTTGTGCATTGTGCATTTCCTTTTTAGATCTATACTTTTTTCTTAAATCAAAACTTGAGTTTTCACTTTCCCTTCATCTAGTAAACAAAAAAAGATATAAAAGGCAAAAAGATCACAACAAAATGAAAATTTTAGTGTTTATGTATGGAAAGAATTTAAAGCGATAATGAATGTAGGAAAAGAAAATTTATTCACACACCTCAAATGAACACAAATTTTTTGTTATCCTAGTTTGGGAAATTCCTCTAGTTCAACCCTAATAGCTCATAATTTTATAAGAAATAGATTTTTCAAAACATGTTTTAAAAAAATGATATGCATGCTTGAAACATGTTAAACATGCAAATGACCTATGGATTCAAACCATTTAAATAGAATAACATTAAATTCCCAATGAACTTGCTGTGGGATATTTACCCGAGCCAAAAGAGCCATTATTTTGCCCATTTACAAAAAGCTGACCTAACAATCATAGGTGATTGTAAAGTGATTTATCATGTGTAACGGGCTATATTTTTTTAAGGAATGACTTAAGGATTGGGAGTCAACACTCAGTTAAAAATCCCCAGCATCCCCCTTTTCATGATGATTACAGAACCTGATATATAAAAATTAAAAAGAGGATACAATCCCTAAAAATTATAGACACTTTTTGGAATTATCTCTCTCTAAATTTTTGTATTGTGCATTTTCATTTAAAATGTATACTTTTTTCTTAAATAAAAGACATGAGTTCTCACTCTCCCTTCATCTCGTAAACAAAAAAAAGAGATAAAAGGCAAATAGATCACAAAAAAATGAAAATTTTAGAGTTCATGAATGGAACGGTTTTTAAAAGAGATAACAAATGCAAGTAAAGAAAATTTATTCACACACCACAAATGAACACAAAAGTTTTGTTATCCAAGCTTGGGATATTCCACTAGTTCAACCCTAATAGCTCAGAATTTTATAAGAAAGAGATTTTTCTTATCATGTTATAAAAAATGGATATGCATACTTGAAACATGTTAAACATGCAAATGACCTATTGATACAAACCTTTTAAAGAGAATAATATTAAATTCCCAAAGGAACGTGCGGTGGGATATTTACCCGAGTCAAACAAGCCATTATTGTGCATATTTACAAAAATAGAAATAAGGATCATAGATGATTGTAAAGTGATTTATCATGTGTAACGGGATATATTTTTGTAAGGAATGACTAATGGATTGGGAGTCAACACTCAGTTAAAAATCCCCCACTTCCCCCTTTTCCCGACGATTGTAGAACCTGATATATAAAAACTAAAAAGAGTTTACAATCCCTAAGAATTATTGACAGTTTTTGAAATTATCACTCTCTAAATTTGTGCATTGTGAATTTCCATTGGATAAGTATAATTTTTTATTAAATCAAAACTTGAGTTTTCACTTTCCCTTCATCACGTACAGAAAAAAAGAGATAAAAGGCGAATAGATCACAACAAAATGAAAATTTTAGAGTTTATGTATGGAAAGAATATAAAGCAATAAAAATGTAAGTAAAGAAAATTTATTCACACGCCACAAATGAACATAAAAGTTTTGTTATCCAAGTTTTGGAAATTCCACTACAACCCAAATAGCTCGGAATTTTATAAGAAAGATTTTTCTTGACATGTTTTAAAAAATGGATATGCATGCTTCAAACATGTTAAAGATGCAAATGACCTATGGATCCAAACCTTTTATTGAGAATAACATTAAATCCCCAAGTGAACGTGCGGTGGGAAATTTACATGAGTCAAACAAGCCATTATTTTGATCATTTACAAAAAGCTGACCTAACGATCATAGATGATTGAAAAGTGATTTATCATGAGAAACGGACTATATTTTTGTAAGGAATGACTTATGGATTGGGAGTCAACACTCAATTAAAATTCCCCTGCCTCCCCCATTTCCTGACAATTGCAGAACCTGATATTTAAAAACTAAAAAGAGTTTACAATCCAAAAAAATTACAGACACTTTTTTGAATTATATCTCATTAAAATTTGTGCATTGTGCATTTCCTTTTAGATATACACTTTTTTCTTAAATCAAAACTTGAGTTTTCACTTTCTCTTCATCTCGTAAAAAAAAGAGATAAAAGGCAATTATATCTCAACAAAATGAAAATTTTAGAGTTTGTGTATGGAAAGAATTTAAAGCAATAACAAATGTAAGTAAATAAAATTTATTCACTCACCAAAAATGAACCCAAAAGTTTTGTTATCCAAGTTTGGAAAATTCCACTAGTTCAACCCTAATAGCTTGGATATTTATAAGGAAGAAATTTTTCTACACATGTTTTAAAAAATGGATATGCATGCTTGAAAAATTTTAAATATGTAAATGACCTATGGATCCATACCTTTAAAAGAGAATAACAATAAATTCCCAAGTGAACGTGCGGTGGGATATTTACCCCAGTCAAACAAGCCATTATTTTTCCCATTTACAAAAAGCAGACCTAACAATCAAAGATGATTTTAAAGTGCTTTATCTTGCGAAACAGGCTATACTTTTGTAAGGAATGACTTATGGATAGGGAGTCAACACTCATTTAAACATCCACAGCCTCCCCTTTTCCCGATGATTGCAGAACCTGATATATAAAAACTGAAAAGAGTTTATAATCCCAAATAATTACAGACACTTTTTGGAATTATCACTCTCTACGTTTGTGCAGTGTGCATTTCCATTTTAGGTGTATACTTTTTTCTTAAATAAAAACTTGAGTATTCACTTTCCTTTCATCTTGTAAACAAAAAAAGAGATAAAAGGAAAAAAGATCACAGCAAAATGAAAATTTTAGAGTTTATGTATGGGAATAATTTAAAGCAATAACAAATGTAAGAGAAGAAAATTTATTCTCACCACGAATGAACACAAAATTTTTCTTATCCAGTTTTGGAAATTCCACTTGTTCAACCCTATTAGCACGAAATTTTATAAGAAAGACATTTTTCTACACATGTTTTAAAAAATAGATATGCATGCTTGAAACATGGTAAGGAGGCAAATGACCTGTGGATCCAAACCTTTTAAAGAAAATAACATTAAATTCCCAAGTGACCGTGCGGTGGGATATTTACTCGAGTCACACAAGCCATTATTTTTCTCATTTACAAAAAGCTGACCAAACGATCATAGATGATTTTAAAGTGATTTATCATGCGTAACGAGCTATATTTTTTTAAGGAATGACTTATGGATTGGGAATCAACACTCAGTTAAAAGTCCACCGCCTCCCCCTTTTCCTGACGATTGCAGTACCTGAAATATGAAAACTAAAAAGAGTTTACAATCCCTAAAATTTAAAGACACTTTTTGGAATTATCTCTCTCTACATTTGTGTGTTGTGCATTTCCATTTTAGATGTATACTTTTTTCTAAAATCAAAACTTGAGTTTTCACTTTCCCTTCATCTCATCAACAAAAAAAGATATAAAGGGCAAAATGATCACAAAAAAATGAAAATTTTAGAGTTTATGTATGAAAATAATATAAAGCAACAAAAAATGTAAGTAAAGAAAATTTATTCACTCACCACAAATGAACGCAAAAGTTTTGTTATCCAAGTTTGCGAAATTCCACTAGTTCAACCCTAATAGCTCGGAATTTTATAAGAAAGAGATTTTTCTACACATGTTATAAAAAATGGACATGCATGCTGGAAACATGTGTAACATGAAAGTGACCTATGGATCCAAACCTCTTATAGAGAATAAAATTAAATTCCCAAGTGACCGTGAGGTGGGATATTTACCCGAGTCAAACAAGCCGTTATTTTGCCCAAATACAAAAGCTGACCTAAGGATCGTAGATGATTTTCAAGTGAATTATCATGTGTAACGAGCTATATTTTTGTAAGGAATGACAAATGGATTGGGAGTCAACACTCAATTAAAAATCCCCCAACTCCCCCTTTTCCTAACGATTGCAATACCTAAAATATTAAAACTAAAAAGAGTTTACAATCCCTGAAAATTACAAAACTTTTTGGAATTATCTCATTTGTGTATTGTGCATTTCCATTTTAGATGTATACTTTTTGTTTTTAAATCAAAACTTGAGTTTTCACTTTCCCTTCATCTCGTAAACAAAAAAAGATATAAAAGGTAAATAGGACACAACAAAATCAATATTTTAGAGTTTATGTACGGAAATAATTTATAGCGATAACAAATGTAGGTAAAGAAAGTTTATTCACACACCAAAAATAAACCCAAAAGTTTTGTTATCTAAGTTTTGGAAAGTCCACTAGTTCAACCCCAATAGCTCGGAATTTTAAAAGAAAGAGATTTTTCTACACATGTTATAAGAAATGAAAATGACCTATGGATCCAAACCTTTTATAGAGAATAACATTAAATTCTCAAGTGATCATGCGGTGGGATATTTACCCGAGTAAAACGAGCCATTATTTTGTCGATTTACAAAAAGATGACATAATGATCATAGATAATTGTGAAGTTATTTATCATACGTAATGGGCAATAATTTTGTAAGGAATGACTGATGGATTGGGTGTCAACACTCAGTTAAAAATCCCCCGCCTCCCCCTTTTCCCAACGATTGCAGAACCTGATATAAAAAAACTAAAAAAGTGTTTTCAAACCCAAAAAATTAGAGACACTTTTTAGAATTATCTCTCTCTAAATTTGTGCATTGGGCATTTCCATTTTAGATATACTTTTTTCTTAAAACAAAAATTGAGTTTTCACTTTCTCTTCATCTCGTAAAAAAAAAACAGAAAGGCAAATAGATCACAACAAAATGAAAATTTTAGAGTTTATGTTTGGAAAGAATTTAAAGCAATAACAAATTGTAAGTAAAGAAAATTTAATCACACACCACAAATGAACACAAAATTTTTGTTATCCTTGTTTTGGAAATTCCACTAGTTCAACCCTAATAGCTCAGAATTTTATAAGAAAGAGATTTTTCTACACATGTTTTAAAAAATGGTTATGCATGCTTGAAACATGTTAAAGATGCAAATGACCTATGGATCCAAACCTTTTAAAGAGAATAACATTAAATTCCCAAGTGAAGGTGCGATGGGATATTTAGCCAACTCAAACAAGCCATTATTTTTCCCATTTAGAAAATGTTGACCTAACGATCATAGATGATTGTAAATGATTTATCAAGCGTTACGAGCTATATTTATGTGAGGAATGACTTATGGATTGGGAGTCAACACTCAGTTTAAAATCCCCCGCCTCCCCCATTTCCCGAGGATTACAGAACCTGTTATATAAAAACTAAAAAGAGTTTAAAATCCGTACAAATTACAGACACTTTCTGGAATTATCTCTCTCTACATTTCTGCATTGTACATTTCAATTTTAGATGTATACTTTTTTCTTAAATCAAAACTTGAGTTTTCACTGTCCCTTTATCTCGTAAACAACAAAATATATAAAAGGCAAATAGATCACAACAAAAAGAAAATTTTAGAGTTCATGTATGGAAAGAATTTAAAGCGATAACAAATGTAAGTTTTGTTATCCAAGTTTGGGTAATTCAACTAGTTCAACCCTAGTAGCTCGAAATTTTATAAGAAAGAGATTTTTCTACACATGTTTTAAAAAATGGATATGCATGCTTGAAACATATAAAACATGCAAATGACCTATGGATCCAAACTTTTTAAAGAGAATAACATTAAATTCCCAGGTGAACGTGCGGTGGGATATTTGCCCGAGTCAAACAAGCCATTATTTTGCCCAATTAAAAAAAGCCGACAAAACGATCATAGATGATTTTAAAGTGATTTATCCTGCGTAACGGGCTATATTTTTTTAAGGAACGACTTAAGGATTAGGAGTCAACACTCAGTTAAAAATCCCCAGCCTCCCCCTTTTCCCAACGAATGCAGAACCTAATATAAAAAAACTAAAAAGAGTTAACAATCCCCAAAAATTATAGACACTTTTTGGAATTATATCTCTCTACATTTTTGCATTGTGCATTTCCATTTTAGATCTATACTTTTTTCTTAAATCAAAACTTGACTTTTCACTTTCCCTTCATCTCCTAAACAAAAAAAGATGTTAAAGGCAAATAGATCACAACAAAATGAAAATTTTAGAGTCTATGTATGGTAAGAATTTAAAGCGATAAAAAATGTAATTAAAGAAAATTTATTCACACACTACAAATGAACACTAAAGTTTTGTTAACCAAGTTTGGGAAAATTCAAGTAGTTCAACCCTAATAGCTTGGAATTTTATAAGAAAGAAATTTTTTTACACATGTTTTCAAAAATGGATATGCATGCTTGAAACATGTTAAAGATGCAAATGACCTATGGAACCAAACTTTTTAAAGAGAATAACATTAAATTCCCAAGTGAACGTGCAATGGGATATTTACCCGAGTGAAACAAGCCATTTTTGGCCCATTTACAAAAATCTGACGTAACGATCAGAGATGATTGTAAAGTGATTCATCATGTGTAACGAGCAATATTTTTGTAAGGAATGAATTATGGATTTGCAGTCAACACTCAGTTAAAAATCCCCCGCCTCCCCCTTTTCCCGCTGGTTGTAGAACCTGATATAAAAAAACTAAAAAGAGTTTACAATCCCTAAAAATTACAGATGCTTTTTGGAAATCTCTTTCTACATTTGTGCATTGCGCATTTCCATTTTAGATGTATACTTTTTTGTTAAATCAAAACTTGAGTTTTCACTTTCCCTTCATCTCGTAAACAAAAAAAGAGATACAAGGCAAATAGATCACAACAAAATGAAAATATTAGAGGTTATGTATGGAAAGAATTTAAAGCAATAACAAATGTAAGTAAAGAAAATTTATTCACACACGACAAATGAACACAAAAGTTAAGTTATCCAAGTTTGGGAAATTCCACTTGTTCAACCCTTATAGCTTGGAATTTTAGAAGAATGAAATTTTTCTACACATGTTTTAAAAAATGGCTATGCATGCCTGAAACATGTTAAAGATGCAAATAACCTATGGATCCAAAACTTTTTAAAGATAATAACATTAAATTCCCAAGTGAACGTGTGGTGGGATTTTTACCCAAGTCAAACAAGCCCTTATTTTGCCCATTTACAAATCGTTGACCTAATAATCATAGTTGATTGTAAAGTGATTTATCATGTGTAACGGTCTATATTTTTGTAAGAAATGATTTATGGATTGGGAGTCAACACTCAGTTAAAACTCTCCCGCCTCCCCCTTCTCCCGACGATTGCATAACTTGATATATAAAAATTAAAAAGAGTTTACAATTGGTAAAAATTATAGACACTTTTTCGAATTATCTCTCTCTACATTTGTGCACTGTGCATTTCAATTTTAGATGTATAATTTTTTCTAAAATCTAAACTTGAGTTTTCACTTTCCCTTCATCTCGTAAACAAAAAAAGAAATAAATAGCTAATAGATCACAACAAAATGAAAATTTGAGAGTTTATGTATGGAAAGAATTTAAAGCAATAACAAATGTAAGTAAAGAAAATTTATTCACACACCACAAATGAACAGGAAAGTTTTGTTAACCAAGTTTGGGAAATTCCATTAGTTCAACCCTAATAGCTCGGAATTTTATAAGAAAAAGATTTTTCTACACAATGTTTTTAAAAATGGATATGCATGCTTGAAACATGTTAAAGATGCAAATGACCTATGGATCCAAACCTTTTAAAGATAATAGCATCAAATTCCCAAGTGAACGTTTGATGGGATATTTACTCGAGTCAAACAAGCCATTATTTTGCCCATTTACAAAAAGCTGACCTAACGATCATTGATGATTGTAAAGTGATTTTTCATGCGTAATGGTCTATATTTTTGTACGGAATGACTTATGGATTGGGAGTCAACACTTAGTTAAAAATCCTTCGCCTCCCCCTTTTTCCCGACGATTAAAGAAACTGATATATAAAAACTAAAAATAGTTTACAATCCCTAAAAATTACTGACACTTTTTGTAATTATCTCCCTCTACATTTGTGCATTTTTCATTTCCATTTTCAGTGTATACATTTTTCTTAAATCAAAACTTGAGTTTTCATTTTCCCTTCATCTCGTAAAAAAAAAAGAGATAAAAAGCAAATAGATCACAACAAAATGAAAATTTTAGAGTTTATGTATGGAAATAATTTAAAGCAATAACAAATGTAAGTAAAGAAAATTTTCACACACCACAACTAAACACAAAAGTGTTGTTATCCAAGTTTGGGAAAATTTCACTTGTTCAACCCTAATAGATAAGAATTTTATCAGAAAGAGATTTTTCTAGACAGGTTTTAAAAAATAGATATGCATGCTTGAAACATGTTAAAGATGCAAATGACCTATGGATTCAAACCTTTTAAAGAGAATAAAATTAAATTACAAAGTGAGCGTGCGGTAGGATATTTACCCCAATTAGACAAGCCATTATTTTACCGATTTACAAAAAGCTGACCGAACGATCATATATGATTGTAAAGTGATATATCAGGCGTTACGGGCTATATTTTTGTAAGGAATGACTTATGGATTGGGAGTCAACACTCAGTTAAAAAACCCCCGTCTCCTCCTTTTCCCAATGATTGCAGAACTTGATATATAAAATTTAAAAAGAGTTCGCAATCCCTAAAAATTACAGACATTTTTTTGAATTATCTCTCTACATTTGTGCATTGTGCATTACCATTTTTGATATATAGTTTTTTCTTAAATAGAAACTTGAGTTTTTACTTTCCCGTCATCTCATAAACAAAAAAAGAGATAAAAGGCAAATAGATCTCAACAAAATGAACATTTTAGAGTTTATGCATGGAAAAAATTTAAAGCAAAAACAAATGAAAGCAAAGAAAATTTATTCGTACACAAAAAAAGAAGACAAAAGTTTTGTTATCCAAGTTTCGAAAATTCCACTAGTTCAACCCAAATAACTCAGACTTTTATAAGAAAGAGATTTTTTTCTACACATGTTTTAAAAAATGGAAATGCATGCTTGAAACAAGTTAAAGACTCAAATGACCTATGGATCCAAAACTTTTAAAGATAATAACATTAAATTCCAAAGTGAACGTTCGATGGGATATTTACCCGAGTCAAACAAGCTATTATTTTGCCCATTTAAAAAAAGTTGACCTAACCATCATAGATGATTGTAAAGTTATTTATCATGCATAACGAGCTATTTTTTTTGTACGGAATGACTTATGGATTGGGAGTCAACACTCCGTTAAAAATCCCCGCCTCCCCCTTTTCCCGACGATATATAAAAACTAAAAAGATTTTACAATCCCTAAAAACTTATAGACACATTTTTGAATTATCTCTCTCTATATTTGTGCATTATGCATTTCCATTTTAGATGTATACTTTTTTCTTAAATCAAAACTTGAGTTTTCACTTTCACTTCATCTCGTAAAAAAAAAAACTAGATAAATGGCAACTAGATCACAACAAAATGAAAATTTTAGAGTTTATGTATGGAAAGAATTTAAATCAATAACAAATGTAAGTAAATAAAATTTATTCACACACCACAAATGAACAAAAAAGTTTTGTTAACCTAGTTTGGGAAATTCCACTTGTTCAACCCTAATAGCTAGGAATTTTATAAGAAAGAAATTTTTCTACTCGTGTATTAAAAAATGGATATGCATGCTTGATACATGTTGAAGATTCAAATGACCTATGGATCCAAACCTTTTAAAGAGAATAACTTTAAATTCCTAACTTTCGGTGGGATATTTAGCCGAGTCAAACAAGCAATTATTTTGCCATTTTACAAAAAGCTGACCTAACGATCATAGATGATTGTAAAGTGATTTATCATGCGTAACGGGCTATATTTTTGGAAGGAATAACTTATGCATTGGCTGTCAACACTTGGTTAAAAATCAATCATATCCCCCTTTTCCTGACGATTGCAGAATATATCAAAACTAAAAAGAAATTACAATCCCTAAAAATTACAGACACTTTTTGGATTTATCTCTCTCTACAGTTTTGCATTTTTCCTTTCCATTTTAGATGTATACTTTTTTCTTAAATCAAAACTTGAGCTTTCACTTTCCCTTCATCTCGAAAAAAAAAAGAGAGATAAAAGGCAAATAGATCACAACAAAATGAAAATTTAAGATATTATGTATGGAAAGAATTGAAAGCAATAAAAAATTCAAGTAAATAAAATTTATTCATACACCACAACTGAACACAAAAGTTTAGTTATCCAAGTTTGGGAAAATTCCACTAGTTCCACCCTAATAGCTCAGAAATTTATAACAACGTGATTTTTCTACTCATATTTTAAAAAATGGATATGCATGCTAGAAACATGTTAAAGATTCAATTGACCTATGGATCCAAACCTTTAAAAGAGAATAACATTAAATTCCCAAGTGAACGTCCGATGGGATATTTACCCGAGTCAAACAAGCCATTATTTGTCCCAATTACAAAGAGTTGACCTAACGGTCATAGATGATTGTAAAGTTATTTATCATGCGTAACAAGCTATATTTTTGTAGGGAATGGCTTATGGATTGGGAGTCAACACTCAGTTAAAAATCCCCCGCCTCCCCCTTTTCCCGACGATTGCAGAACCTGATATTTATAACCTAAAAAGAGTTTACAATCCCCAAAAATTACAGTCACTTTTTGGAATTATATTTCTCTACATTTGAGCACTGTGCATTTCCATTTTATATGAATACTTTTTTCTTAAATCAAAACTTGAGTTTTCACTTTCCCTTCATCTCGTAAAACAAAAAAAAGAGATAAAAGGCAAAAAGATCACAACAAGATGAAAATTTTAGAGTTTATGTATGGAAAGAGTTTAAAACAATGACAAATGTAAGTAAAGAAAATTTATTCACACACCACAAATGAACACAAAAGTTTTGTTATCCAAGTTTGGGAAATTCCACTAGTTCAACCCTTATAGCTCGGAATTTTATAAGAAAGAGATTTTTCTACACATGTTTTAAAAAAAGGATATGCATCCAAACAATTTAAAGATAATAACATTAAATTCCCCAATGAACGTGCGGTGGGATATCTACCCGAGTCAAACAAGCCATTATTTTGATCATTTATAAAAAGTTGACCGAATGATCATAGATGATTATAAAGTGATTTATCTTCTGTAATGAGATATATTTTTGTAAGGAATAACTTATGGATTGGGAGTCAACACTATGTTAAAAATCCCCCGCCCGCCCCTTTTCCCGACAATTACAGAACTTGATATTTAAAAACTAAAAAGAGTTTACAATCCCCAAAAATTACAGACACTTTTTGGAATTATCTCTCTCTACAATTGTGCATTGTGCATTTTCATTTTAGATGTATACTTTTTTCTTAAATAAAAACTTAAGTTTTGACTTTCCCTTCTTCTCGTAAACAAAAAAAGGGATAAAAGCCAAATACATCACAACAAAATGAAAATTTTAGAGTTTATGTAAGGAAATAATTTAAAGCAATAGAAAATATAAGTAAAGAAAATTTATTCACACACCACAAATGAACACAAAAGTTTTGTTATCCAAGTTTCAGAAATTCCACTAGTTCAACCCTTATAGCTCGGAATTTTATAAGCAAGAGATTTTTCTACACATGTTTTAAAAGATGGATATGCAAGCTTGAAACATGTTAAAGAAGCAAATGACCTATGGATCAAAACATTTTAAAGATAATAACATTAAATTCCCAAGTAAACGTTCGGTGGGATATTTACCCGAGTCAAACAAGCCATTATTTTGCCCATTTACAAAAAGCTGACCTAACGATCATAGATGATTGTCAAGTGATTTATCATGCACGATGGGCTATATTTTTTTTGTAAGGAATGACCGATGGATTGGGTGTCAACACTCTATTAAAATCTCCCGCCTCCCCCTTTTCCCGCCGCTTGCAAAACTTGATATATAAAAAGAAAAAAAATTTTACAATCCCTAAAAATTATAGACACTTTTTGGAATTATCTCTCTCTACATTTGTGCATTGTGTATTTCCATTTTAGACGTTTCTTTTTTCTTAAACCAAAACTTGAGTTTTCACTTTCTTTTTTTCTCGTAAAAAAAAAAGAGATAAAAGGCTAATAAGTCACAACAAAATGAAAATTTTAGAGTTTATGTATGGAAATAATTTAAAGCAATAAAAAATTTAAGTAAAGAAAACTTATTCATGCACCACAAATAAACACAAAAGTTTTGTTATCCAAGTTTGGGAAATTCCACTAGTTCAACCCTAATAGCTCGGAATTTTATAAGAAAGAGATATTTCAACACATGTTTTCAAAAAATGGATATGCCTGGTTGAAACATGTTGAAGATGCAAATGACCTATGCATCCAAAACATTTAAAGATAATAACATTAAATTCCCAAGTGAACGTTCGGTGGGATATTTTCACAAGTCAAACTAGCTATTATTTTGCCCATTTATAAAAACCTGACCTAACGATCATAGATGATTGTAACGAGAATTATCATGCGTAACGATTTATATTTTCGTAAGGAATGACTTTTGGATTGGGAGTCAACACCGAGTTAAAAATCCCCCACCTCCCACTTTTCCCGACGATTGCAGAACCTGATATATAAAAACTAAAAACTGTTTACAATCCCTAAAAATTACAGGCACTTTTTCGAATTATCCCACTCTAAATTTGTGCATCGTGCATTTCCATTTAAGATGTATACTTTTTTCTGAAATCAAAACTTGATTTTTCACTTTCCCTTCATCTCGTAAACAAAAAAATAGACAAAAGGCAAATAGATCACTACAAAATGAAAATTTTAGAGTTTATGTATGCAAAGAATTTAAAGCAAAAAAATATTAGTAAAGAAAATTTTTTCACACACCAAAAATGAACTCAAATGTTTTTCTATTCAAGTTCTAGAAAATTCCTCTAGTTCAACCCCAATACCTCGGAATTTTATAAGAAAGAGATTTTTCTACACATGTTATAAAAAATGGATATGCATGCTTGAAACATGTTAAAGATGCAAATGACCTGTCGATCCAAACCTTTTAAAGAAAATAACATTAAATTCCCAAGTGAATGTGCGATGGGATATTTACCCGAGTCAAACAAGCCATTATTTTGCCCATTTACTAAAAATTGACCTAACGATCATAGATGATTTTAAAGTGTTTTATCATGTGTAACGGGCCATATTTTTTTAAGGAATGACTTATGTATAGGGAGTCAACAATCAGTTAAAAATCCCCCGCATCCCCCTTTTCCCGACCATTGAAGAACATGATATATAAAAAACTAAAAAGATTTTACAATCCCTAAAAATTACAGACACTTTTTGGAATTATCTCTCTCTACATTTGTGCAATGTGCATTTCCATTTTAGGTGTATACTTTTTTCTTAAATCAAAACTTGAGTTTTCACTTTCACTTCATCTCGTATACAACAAAGGGGATAAAAGGCAAATTGATCACAACAAAATGAAAATTTTAGAGTTTACGTAAGGAAACAATTTAAAGCAATAACAAATGTAAATAAAGAAAATTTATTCACACACACACAAATGAACACAAAATTTTTGTTAACCAAGTTTGGAAAATTCCACTAGTTCAACCTTATAGATCAAAATTTTATAAGAAAGAGACTTTTCTACACATGTTTTAAAAAATGGATATGCATGTTTGAAATATGTTAAAGATTCAAATGACCTAAGGATTCAAACAGTTTAAAGAAAATAACTTTAAATTCCTAAGTGAACGTGTGGTGGAATATCTACCTAAGTCAAACAAGCCATTATTTTACCCAATTACAAAAAGCTGACCTAACGATCATAAATGATTGTAAAGTGATTTATCATGCATAACGGTCTATATTTTTGTAAGGAATGACTTATGGATTGGGAGTCAACACTAAGTTAAAAATCCCTCGCCTCCACCTATTTCCGACGATTGCAGAACCTGATATATAAAACTAAAAAGAGTTTAAAATCACTTAAAATTACAGATACTTTTTGGAATTACCTCTCTCTACATTTTTTCATTGTACGTTTGCATTTTAGATTTATACATTTTTTCTTAAATCAAAACTTGAGTTTTCACTTGCCCTTCATCTCGTAAACGAAAAAAGAGATAAAAGGCAAAGAGATCACTACAAAATGAAAATTTTAGAGTTTATGTATAAAAAGAATTTAAAGCAATAAAAATTTTTAGTAAAGAAAATTTATTCATACACCACAAATGAGCACAAATTTTTAGTTCTCCAAGTTTGCGAAAATTCCACTAGTACAACCCTAGTAGCTCGGGAATTTTATAAGAAAGAGATTTTTCTATACATGTTTTAAAAAATGGATATGCATGCTTGGAACATGTTAAAAATGCAAATGACCTATGGATCCAAACATTTTAAAGATAATAACATTAAATTCCCAAGTGAACGTGCGATGGGATATTTACCCGAGTAAAAAAAGCCATTATTTTGCCCATTTACAAAAAGCTAACCTAACGATCATAGATGATTGAAAAGTGATTTATCATGCGTAACAGGATATATTTTTGTAAGGAATGACTTATGGATTGGGAGTCGACACTTTGTTAAAAATCCCCCGCCTCCCCCTTTTCCCGAGGATTGCCGAACCAGATATATAAAAACAAAAAAGAGTTTACAATCCCAAAAACTTACAGACAGTCTTTTGAATTATCTCTCTCTGCATTTGTGCATTGTGCATTTCCATTTTAGATGTATACCTTTTTTCTTAAATCAAAACTTGAGTTTTGACTTTCCCTTCATGTTGTAAATAAAAAAGAGAAAAAACGCAAATAGATCACAACAAAAAGAAAATTTTAGAGTTTATGTATGGAAAGAATTTAAACCAACAAAAAATGTAAGTAAAGAAAATTTATTCACTCACCACAAATGAACAAAAAAATTTTGTTATCCAAGTTTGGGAATTTCCACTAGTTCAACCCTAATAGCTCGGAATTTTATAAGAAAGAGATTTTTCTACACATGTTTTAAAAAATGGATATGCATGATTGAAACATGTTGAACATGAAAATGACCTATGGATCCAAACCATTTAAAGATAATAACATTAAATTCCCAAGTGACCGTTCGGTGGGATATTTAGTTGAGTCAAACATGCCATTTTTGGCCAATTTACAAAAAGCTGACCTAATGATCATAGATGATTGTAAAGAGATTAATCATGTGTAACAGGATATAATGGTGTAAGGAATAACTTGTGGTTTGGAAGTCAACACTCAGTTAAAAAGTGCCCGCCTCCTCTTTTCTCAACGATTGCAGAACCTAATGTATAAAAACTAAAAAGAGTATATAGTCCCTAAAAATTACAGACACTTTTTGGCATTATCTCTCTCTAAATTTGTGCATTGTGCATTTCAATTTAAGATGTATCCTTTTTTCTTAAATAAAAACTTGCCTTTTCACTTTCGCTTCATCAGATAAACAAAAAAATAGAAAAAAGGCAAACAGATCACAATAGAATTTAAAGCAAAAAAAATATTAGTAAAAAAAATTTATTCACACAAAAAAATGAACACACAAGTTTTGTTATCCAAGTTTGGGAAAATTCCACTTGTTCCACTCTAATAGCTCGGAATTTTTTAAGAAAGAGATTTGTCTACACATGTTTTAAAAAATGGATATGCATGTTTGAAACATGTTAAAGATGCAAATGACCTATGGATCCAAACCTTTTATAGAGAATAACATTAAATACCCAAGTGAACATGCGGCGGGATATTTACCCGAGTCAAACAAGCCATTATTTTGCCCTTTTAAGAAAAGCTGACCTAACGATCATAGATGATTGTAAAGTAATTTTTCATGTGTAACGGGCTATATTTTTGTAAGGAATGACTTATGGATTGGACTCAACACTAAGTTAAAAATCCCCCGCCTCCCCCTTTTCCCGACGATTGCAGAACACTATATATAAAAACTAAAAAAAGTTTACAATCCCTAAAAATTACAGACATGTTTTTGGAATTATATCTCTCTACATTTGTGAATTGTGCATTTACATTTTAGATGTATACTTTTTTCTTAAATAAAAACTTGAGTTCTGATTTTCCCTTCTTCTCGTAAACAAAAAAAGAGATAAAAGGTAAATAGATCACAACAAAATGAAAATTTTAGAGTTCTATGTAAGGACAGAATTTAAAGCAATCACCGTTGTAATGAAAGAAAATTTATTCGCACACCACAAATCAACACCAAAGTTTTGTTATCCAAGTTTCGGAAATTCCACTAGTTCAACCCTAGTAGCTCTGAATTTTATAAGAAAGAGATTTTTCTACACATGTTTTAAAAAAAGGATATGCATGCTTGAAACATGTTAAAGATTCAAATGACCTATGGATCCAAACCTTTTAAAGAGAATCACTTTAAACTCCCAAATGAACGTGCGGTAGGATATTTTCCCGAGTAAAACAAGCCATTATTTTTCCCATTTAAAAAAAGCTGACCTAACGATCATAGATGATTGTAAAGTGATTTATGATCTCTAAAAATTACAAACACTTTTATGAATTATCTCTCTCTAAATTTGTGCATGGTGCATTTCCATTGATGATGTATACTTTTTTCTTTAATCAAAACTTGATTTTTCACTTTCCCTTCATCTCGTAAACAAAAAAATAGAAAAAGGTAAATAGATCACAACAAAATGAAAATTTTAGAGTTTATGTATGGAAATAATTTAAAGCAATAAAAAATTTCAGTAATGAAAGTTATTCACACATAAGAAATGAACATAAAATTTTTGTTATCCAAGTTTGGGAAATTCCACTAGTTCAACCCTTAAGCTTGGAATTTTATCAGAAAGAGATTTTTCTACACATGTTTTAAAAAATGGATAAGCATGCTTGAAAAATGTTGATGATGAAATTGACCTATGGACCCAAACCCTTTAAAGTTAATAACTTTAAATTCCCAAGTGAACGTACGGTGGGATATTTACCCGTATCAAACATGCAATTATTTTGCCCATTTACCAAAAGCTGATCTAACGATCATAAATGATTGTAAAGAGATTTATCATGTGTAACGGGGTATATTTTTGTAAGGAATGACTTATGGATTGGGAGTCAACACTCAGTTGAAAACCCCCGCCTCCCCCTTTTCCTGACGATTGCTGAACCTAATATATAAAAACTAAAAAGAGTATTCAATCCCTAAAAATTACAAACACTTTTTGGAATTATCTCTCTCTAAATTTGTGCATTGCGCTTTTCCATTTAAGATGTATACTTTTTTCTTAAATCAAAACTTGATTTTCACTTTCCCTTCATCTGGTAAAAAAAAAAAAACAAATAGAAAAAAGGGAATAGATCACTACAAAATGAAAATTTTAGAGTTTATTTATGGTAAGAATTTAAAGCAAAAAAACATATTCGTAAAGAAAATTTATTCACACACCTCAAATGAACACAAAACTTTTGTTATCCAAGTTTGGGAAAATTCCACTTGTTCAACCCTAATAGCTCGAAATTTTATACGAAAGAGATTTTTCTACACATGTTTTAAAAAATGGATATGCATGTGTGAAACATGTTAAAGATGCAAATGACGAATGGTTCCAAACCTTGTAAAGAGAATAAAATTAAATTCCCAAGTGAACGTGCGGTGGTATATTTACCCGAGTCAGACAAGCCATTATTTTGCCCTTTCACCAAAAGCTGACCTAACGATCATAGATGATTGTAAAGTGATTTATCATGCGTAATGGGCTATATTTTTGTAATAAATGACTTATAGATTGGGAGTGAACACTCAGTTAAAAATCCCCTGCATCCCTCTTTTCCCGATGATTGTAGAACATGATATATAAAAAACTAAAAAGAGTTTACAATCCCTAAAAATTACAGTCACTTTTTGGAATTATCTCTCTCTTCATTTGTGCATTGTGCAATTCCATTTTAGGTGTATACTTTTTCCTTAAATCTAAACTTGAGTTTCACTTTCACTTCAACTCGTAAACAAAAAAAGAGATAAAAGACAAATAGATCACAACAAAATGAAACTTTTAGAGTTTATGTATGGAAAGAATTTAAAGCGATAACAAATGTAAAATTTATTCACACACCACAAATGAACACAAAAGTTTTGTTAACCAAGTTTGGGAAATTCCACTAGTTCAACCCTAATAGCTTGGAATTTTATAAGAAAGAGATTTTCCTACACATGTTTCAAAAAATGGATATCCATGCTTGAAACATGTTTAAGATTCAAATGACCTATGGATCAAAAGCTTTAAAAGAGAATAACTTTAAATTCCCAAGTGAACGTGCGGTGGGATATTTACCCGAGTCAAACAAGTCATTATTTTGCACATATACAAAAAGCTCACCTATTGATCAAAGATGATTGTAAAGTGATTTATCATGCGTAACAACTATATTTTTGTAAGAATGACTTATGGAGAGGGAGTCAACACTCAGTTAAAAATCACCCGCCTCCTCCTTTTCCCGACGTTCGCAGAACCAGATATATAAAAAATAAAAAGAGTTTGCAATCCATAAAAATTACAAACACCTTTTGGAATTATCTCTCTCTAAATTTGTGCATTGTGAATTTCCTTTTAAGATGTATACTTTTTTCTTAAAAAAAAACTTGATTTTTCACTTTTCCTTCATCTCGTAAAAGAAAAAATAGAAAAAAGGGAAATAAAATTTATGTATGGAAATAATTTAAGGCAAAATAATATTAGTAAAGAAAATGTTTTCACACACCACAAATGAACACAAAAGTTTTGTTATCCAAGTTTGGGAAAATTCCACTAGTTCAACCCTAATTGCTCGAAAATTTAAAAGAAAGAGATTTTTCAACACATGTTTTCAAAAATGGATATGCATGCTAGAAACATGTTAAAGATGCAAATGACCTTTGGATCCAAACCTTATAATGAGAATAACATTAAATTCCCAAGTGAACGTGCGGTGGGATATTTACCCAAGTCAGACAAGCCCTTAGTTTGCCCATTTACAAAAAGCTGACCTAACGATCATAGATGATTGTAAAGTTATTTATCGTGCGTAAGGGGCTATATTTTTGTAAGGAATGACTTATGGATTGGGAGTCAACACTCTGTTAAAAATCTCTCCCATCCCCCTTTCCCGACGATTGTAGAACTTGATATATAAAAAGCAAAAAAGATTTTATAATCCCTAAAAATTACAGGCACTTTTTGGAATTAATTCTCTCTACATTTGTGCATTGTGCATTTCCATTTTGTATGTATACTTTTTTATTAAATCAAAACTTGAGTTTTCACTTCCCCTTCATCTCATAAAAAAAAAAAAAAAGATAAAAGGCAAATAGATTACAACAAAAAGAAAATTTTAGAGTTTATGTATGGAAAGAATTTAAAGCAATAACAATTGGACGTAAATAAAATTTATTCACACATCACAAATGAACCAAAAAGTTTTGTTAACCAAATTTGGGAAATTCCACTAGTTCAACCCTAATAGCTCGGAATTTTGTAAGAAAGAGATTTTTCTACACATGTTTTTAAAAAAGAATATTCATGCTTGAAACATGTTAAAGATTCAAATGACCTATGGATCCAAACCTTTTAAAAAGAATAACTTTAAACTCTCAAATGAACGTGCAGTGGGATATTTTCCCGAGTCAAACAAGCCATTATTTTGCGCATTTAAAAAAAGCTGACCTAATGATCATAGACGATTGTAAAGTGATTTATCATGTGTAACGGGCTACATTTTTTTAAGGAATGACTTATGGATTAGGATTCAACAGTCAATTAAAAATCCCCCGCTTGCCCCTTTTCCCGACGATTCCAGAACCCGATATATAAAAACTAAAAAGAGTTTACAATCCCTAAAAATTACAAAAACTTTATGGAATTTTCTCTCTCTACATTTTTGCATTTTGAATTTCCATTTTAGATGTATACTTTTTTCTTAAATCAAAACTTGAATTTTCACTTTCCCTTCATCTCATATACAAAAAAAGAGATAAAAGGCAAAGAGATCACAACAAAATGAAAATTTTAGAGTTTATGTATGGAAAGAATTTAAAGCAATAACAAAGTTGAGTAAAGAAAATTTATTCACACACCAATTCACACACCACAAATGAACACAAAAGTTTAGTTATCTAAGTTGGGGAAAATTCCACTAGTTCAACCATAATAGCTCAAAATTTTATAAGAAAGAGATTTTTCTACACCTGTTTTAAAAACTGGATATGCATGCTTGAAACATGTTAAAGATGAAAATGACCTATGGATCGAAACATTTTAAAGACAATAACATTAAATTCCCTTGTGAACGTGCAGTGGGATATTTACCCGAGTTTGACAAGCCATTATTTTGCCCATTTACAAAAAGCTAACCTAACTATCATAGATGATTGTAAAGTTATTTATCATGCGTAATGACCTATATTTTTGTAAGGAATCACTTATGGATTGGGAGTCAACACTCAGTTAAAAATCCCCTCCATCCCCTTTTTCCCGACAATTGCAGAACATGATATATAAAAAACTAAAAAGAGTTTACAATTCCTAAAAATTACAGACACTATTTGAATTTATCTCTCTCTATATTTGAGCATTGTGCATTTCCATTTTAGATGTATACTTTTTTCATAAATAAAAACTAGAGTTTTCACTTTCCCTTCGTCTCGTAAAAAAAAAAAGAGATAAAAGGCAAATAGATCACAACAAAATGAAAATTTTAAAGTTTATGTATGGAATGAATTTAAAGCAATAACAAATCTAAGTATAGAAAATTAATTCACACACCACAAATGAACACAAAAGTTTTGTCATACAAGTTTGGGAAATTTCTCTAGTTCAACCCTAATAGCTCAGAATTTAATAAGAAAGAGATTTTTCTACACATGTTTTAAAAAATGTATATGCATGCTTGAAACATGTTAAAGATGCAAATGACCTATGGATCCAATCCTTTTAAAGAGAATAACATTAAATTCCCAAGTGAACGTGCGGTGGGATATTTACTCGTGTCAAACAACCGATTACTTTACGCATTTACAAAGAGCTGACCTAACGATAATAGATGATTATAAATTGATTTCTCATACTTAACGGGCTATATTTTGTAAGGAATGTCTTATGGATTGGGAGTCAACACTCAGTTAAAAATCCCCCGCCTGCAACTTTTCCCAACGATTGCTCAACTGGACATGTAAAGACAAAAAAGTGTTTACAATCCTTAAAAATTACAGACACTTTTTGGAATTATCTCTCTCTACATTTGTGTATTGTGCATTTCCATTTTAGACATATACTTTTTTCTTAAATCAGAACCTGAGTTTTCACTTTCCCTTCATATCGTAAACAAAAAAAGAGATAAAAGGCAAATAGATCACAACAAAATGAAAATTTTAGAGTTTATGTATGGATATAATTTAAAGCAATAACAAATGTAAGTAAAGAAAACTTATTCCAACACCACAAATGAACCCAAAAGTTTTGTTATCCAAGTTTGAGAAATTCCACTACTTCAACCCGAATAGCTCAAAATTTTATAAGAAAGAGATTTTTCTACAAATGTTTTAAAAAATGGATATCCATGCTTGAAACATGTTGAAGATGCAAAAGAGCTATTAATCCAAACCTTTTAAAGATAATAACATTAAATTCCCAAGTGAATGTTCGGTGGGATATTTACCCGAGTCAAATAAACCATTATTTTGCACATTTACAAAAGGCTGACCTAACTATCATAGACGATTATAAAGTGATTTATCATGTGTAACGGGCTATATTATTTTGTGGAATGACTTAAGGATTGAGAGTCAACACTCTGTTAGAAATCCGCCGCCTCCCCGTTTTCCCTCCGATTGCAGAACCTGATATATAAAAAACTAAAAAGATTTTACAATCCCTAAAAATGACAAATAGTTTTTGGAATTATATTTTTCTACATTTATGCATTGTACATTTCAATTTTAGCTGTAAACTTTTTTCTGAAATCAAAACTTGAGTATACACTTTCCCTTCATATCGTGAAGAAAAAAAGAGATAAAAGTCAAATAGATCAGTACAAAAGGAAAATTTTAGAGTTTATGTATGGAAAGAATTTAAAGCAATAACAAATGTATGTAAAGAAATTTTACTCACACACCACAAATGAACACAAATGTTTTATTATCCTAGTTTGGGAAATTCCACTAGTTCAAACCTAATAGCTTGGAATTTTATTAGAAAGAGATTTTTCTACACATGTTTTAAAAAATGGATATGAATGCTTGGAACATGTTAAAGATGCAAATGACCTATGGATACAAACCTTTTAAAGAGAATAACATTAAATACCCAAGTGAACGTGCGGTGCGATTTTTACCCAAGTCAAACAAGCAATTTTTTTGCCCAATTACAAAAAGTTGACCTAACGATCATAATTGATGGTAAAGCTATTTATCATGCGTAACAGGCTATATTTTGGTAAGGAATCACTTAAAGACTGGGTGTCCACACTCGGTTAAAAATCCCCCGCCTCCCCCTTTTTTCGACGATTGCAGAACCTGATATATAAAAACTAAAAAGAGTTTACAATCCCTAAAAATTTCAGACACTTTTTGGAATTATCTCTCTCTACATTTTTGCATTCTGCATATCCTTTTTAGATGTATAATTTTTTCTTAAATCAAAACATGAGTTTTCACTTTCCCTTCATCACGTAAACAAAAAAAGAGAAAAATGGCAAATAGATCACAAAAAAAATGAAAATTTTAGAGTTTATGTATGGAAAGAATTTAAAGCAATAACAAATGTAAGTAAAGAAAATTTATTCACACACAAAAAATGAACACTAAAGTTTTGTTAACCAAGTTTGGGAAATTCCACTAGTTTAACCCTGATCGCTCAGAATTTATAAGGAAGAGATTTTTCTAGACATGTTTTAAAAAACGGATATGCATACTTCAAACATGTTAAAGATGCAAATGACCTATGAATCCAAACCTTTTAAAGATAATAAAAATAAATTCCAAAATGAATGTTTGGTAGGATATTTACCCGAGTCAAACAAGCCATTATTTTGCCAATTTTCCAAAAGCTTACCTAACAGTCGTAGATGATTGTAAAGTGATTTATCATGCGTAACGGGCTATATTTTTTTAAGGCATGATTTTTGGATTGGGAGTCAACACTCAGTTAAAAATCCGTCACCTCCCCATTTTCCCGACTATTGCAGAACCTAATATATAAAAAAATAAAAAGAGTTTAGAATACCAAAAAATTACAGACAGTTTTTGGAATTATCTCTCTCTACTTTTGAGCATTGTGCATTTCCATTTTAGATGTAAAATTTTTTCTTAAATAAAAACTTGAGTTTTCACTTTCGCTTCATCTCGTAAACAAAAAAGGAGATAAATGTCAATTAGCTCACAACAAAATGAAAATTTTAGAGTTTATGTATGGAATGAATTTAAAGCAATAGAAAATGGAAGTAAAGAAAATTTATTCACACACCACAAATGAACACAAAAGTTTTGTTATCCTAGTTTGAAAAATTCCACTTGTTCAAACCTAATAGCTCAAAATTTTATAAGAAAGCAATTTTTCTACACATGTTTTAAAAAATGGATAAGCATGCTTGAAACAAGTTAAAGATGCAAATGAGCTATCGATCTCAACCTTTTAATCAGAATAACAATAAATTCCCAAGTGAACGAGTGGTGGGACATTTACCCGAGTCAAACAAGCCATTATTTTGCCCAATTAAAAAAAGCTGACTTAACGATCATAGATGATTGTAAATCGATTTATTATGTGTAACATGCTATATTTTTGTAAGGAATGACTTATGGAGTGGGAGTCAACACACAGTTAAAAACCCCTGCCTCCCCCTTTTCCCGATGATTGCAGAACCAGATATATAAAAACTAAAAAGAGTTTACATTCCGTAAAACTTATAGGCTCTTTTTGGAATTATCGCTCTCTACATTTGTGCATTGTGCATTTCCATTTTAGATGTATACTTTTTCTTAAATCAAAACTTGAGTTTCCACTTTCCCTTCATCTCATAAACATAAAAAGAGATAAAAGGCAAATTGATCACAACAAAATGAAAATTTAACAGTTTATGTATCGGAAGAATTTAAAAAAATAACAAAAGTAAATAAAGAAAATTTATTCACACACCACAAATGAACACAAAAGTTTTGTTACCCACGTTTAGGAAATTCCACCAGTTCAAACCTAATAGCTCGGAATTTTATAAGAAATAGATTTTTCTACAAATTTTTTAAAAAAGGGATATCCATGCTTGAAACATGTTGAAGATGCAAATGACCTATTGATCCAAACTTTTTAACGATAATAACATTAAATTCCCAAGTGAACGTTCTGTTGGATATTTACCTGAGTCAAACAAGCCATTATTTTGCACATTTACAAAAGGCTGACCTAGCGATCATAAATGATTGTAAAGTCATTTATCATGCATAACGGGCTATATTTTTGTAAGGAATGACTTATGGATTTGGAGTCAACACTCAGTTAAAAATCTCCCGCCTCCCCCTTTTCCCGACGATTGTAGAACCTGATATATAAAAACTAAAAAGAGTTTACAATCCCTAAAATTTATAGGCACTTTTAGGAATTATCTCTCTCTACATTTGTGAATTTTTCATTTCAAATTTAGATGTATACTTTTTTCTTAAATCAAAACTTGAGCGTTGACTTTCCCTTCATCTCGCCTCCCCCTTTTCCCGTCGATCGTCAAATAGATCACAATAAAATGAAAATTTTAGAGTTTATGTATGGAAATAATTTAAAGCAATAACAAATGTAAGTAAAGAAAATTTATTATCATACCACAAATGAACAGAAAGGTTTTGTTAGACAAGTTTTGGAAATTCCACTTGTTCAACCCTAATAGCTCGGAATTTTATAAGAAAGAGATTTTTTTTACACATGTTTTAAAAAATGGATATGCATACTTTAAACATGTTAAAGATGCAAATGAACTATGGATCCAATCCTTTTAATGAGAATAACATTAAATTCCCAAGTGAACTTGCGGTGGGATATTTACCCGAGTAAAACAAGTCATTATTTTGCCCAATAAAAAAAAGCTGACTTATCGATCATAGATGATTGTAAAGTGATTTATTATGCACAACAGGCTATAGTTTTGTAAGGAATGACTTATGGATTGGGCGTCAACACTCAGTTAAAAATCCCCCGCTTCCCCCTTTTTCCGACAAATGCAGAACTTGATATTTAAAAAGTAAAATAAGTTTAAAATCCCTAAAAATTACAGACAGTTTTTTGAATTTTCTCTCTCTATTTTTGAGCATTGTGCATTTACATTTAGATGTAAACTTTTTTCTTAAATAAAAACTTGAGTTTTCACTTTCCCTTCATCTCGTAAACAAAAAAAAAGCTAAAAGTCAATTAGATCACAACAAAATGAAAATTTTAGAGTTTATGTATTAAATGAATTTAAAGCAATAAAAAATGGAAGTAAAGAAAATTTATTCTCACACCACAATTGAACAGAAAATTTTTGTTATCCTTGTTTGAGAAATTCACTAGTTCAACCCTAATAGTTCGAAATTTTATAAGAAAGAGATTTTTCTACACATGTTTTAAAAATGGAATTTACAAGCCCTTTTCCCGATAATTGCAGAACTTGATATATATATAAAAAAAAAGAGTTTACAAGCCCTAAAAATTACACGCACTTTTGGAATTATCTCTCTCTACATTTTCACATTGTGCATTTCCATTTTAGGTGTATACTATTTTCTTAAATCAAAACTTGAGTTTTCATTTTCACTTCATCTCGTAAAGAAAAAAAGTGATAAAAGGCAAATAGATCACAAAAAAATGAAAATTTTAGAGTTTATGTATGGAAAGAATTTAAAGCAATAACAATTGTAAGTAAAGAAAATTTATTCACACAACACAAATGAACAAAAAAAATTTGTTAACCAAATTTGGGAAATTCCACTAGTTCAACCCTAATAGCTCGGAATTTAATAAGAAAGACATTTTTCTACACATGTTTTAAAAAATGGATATGCATGCTTGAAACATGTTAAAGATTCAAATGACCTATGGATCCAAACCTTATAAAGAGAATAACATTAAATTCCCAAGTGAACGTGCGGTGGGATATTTACTCGAGTCAAACAACCAATTACTTTACGCATTTACAAAGAGCTGACCTAACGATCATAGATGATTATAAATTGATTTATCTTGCTTAACGGGCTATATTTTTGTAAGGAATCACTTATGGATTGGGAGTCAACACTCAGTTAAAAATCCCCCGCTTGCCACTTTTCCCAACGATTTCTCAACCTGACATGTAAAAACTAAAAAGCGTTTACAATCCCTAAAAATTACAGACACCTTTTGGATGTATCTCTCCATACATTTATTCTTTGGTCATTTCAATTTTAGATGTATACTTTTTTTATAAATCAAAACTTGTGTTTTCACTTTTCCTTCATGTCGTAAACAAAAAAAGAGATAAAAGGAAAATTGATAACAGCTAAATGAAAATTTTACATTTTATGTATGGAAATAAATCAAGGCAATTAAAAATGTAAGTAAACAAAATTTATTCACACACCACAAATGAACACAAAAGTTTTGTTATACAAGTTTGGGAAATTTCGCTAGTTTAAGCCTAATACCTTGAAATTTAATAAGAAAAAATGGATACGCATGCTTGAAACTAGTTAAAGATGCAAATGACCTATAGATCCAAACCTTTTAAAGATAATAACATTATATTCCCAAGTGAACATGCGGTGGGATATTTACCTGAGTCAAACAAGCCATTATTTTGCCCATTTACAAAAACCTGATCTAACGATCATTGATGATTATAAAGTGATTTATCATGCGTAATGAGCTATATTTTTTGTAAGGAATGACTTATAGATTCGGACTCAAGACTCAGTTAAAAATCCCCCGCCTCCAGCTTATCCCAACGATTGCAGAATCAGATATATAAAAATTGAAAAGAGTTTACAATCCCTAAAAATTACAGACACGTTTTGGAATTATCTATCTCTACATTTGTGCACTATGTGCACTTCCTTTTTTTATGTATACTTTTTTCTTCAATCAAAACTTGAGATTTCACTTTCCTTGCATCTCGTAAAAAAAAAAGATAAAAGAAAAATAGATCACAACAAAATGAAAATTATAGAGTTTTTGTATGGAAATAATTTAAAGCAATAACAAATTTAAGTAAAGAAAATTTATTCTCCCACCACAAATTAACACAAAATTTTTGTTATCCATGTTTGTCAAATTCCACTTGTTCAACCCTAACAGCTAGGAATTTTATAAGAAAGAGATTTTTCTACACATTTTTTAAAAAATTGATATTCATGCTTGAACATGTTAAAGATGCAAATGACCTATGGATCCAAACTTTTTAAAGAGAATAACATCAAATTCCCAAGTGAACGTGTGGTGGGATATTTACCCGAGTCTAACAAGCAATTACTTTACGCATTTACAAAAACCTGACCTATCAATCATAGATGATTATAAATTGATTTATCAAGCTTAACGGGATATATTTTTGTAAGGAATGACTTATGGATTGGGAGTCAACACTCAGTTAAAAATCCCCCGCCTGCCACTTTTCCCGGTAAATGTTGAACCTGAGATGTAAAAACTAAAAAGAGTTTACAATCCCAAAAATTACAGACACCTTTTCGATGTGTCTCTCCCTACATTTGTACGTTATGCATTTCCATTTTAGAAGTACTCTTTTTTCATAAATCAAAACTTGATTTTTCCCTTTTCCTTCATGTTGTAAACAAAAAAAGAGATAAAAGGTAAATTGATCACAGCAAAATGAAAACTTTACAGTTTATATATGGAAATAAATCAAGGCAACAACAAATGTAAGAAAACAAAATTTATTCACACACCACAAATGAACACAAAAGTTTTGTTATACAAGTTTGGGAAATTCCACTAGTTTAAGCCTAATAGCTCTGAATTTAATAAGAAAAGGATTTTCTACACATCTTTTAAAAAAAGGATACGAATGCATGAAACAAGTTAAAGATGCAAATCACCTACATATCCAAACCTTTTAAAGATAATAACATTAAATTCCCAAGTGAACGTGCGGTGGGATATTTACCCGAGTCAAATAAGCCATTATTTTGCCCATTTTCAAAAACCTGACCTCACAATCATAGATGATTATAAAGTGATTTATCATGCGTAATGAGCTATATTTTTTTAAGTAATGACTTATGGAATGGGACTCAACACTCAGTTAAAAATCCCCTGCCTCCCCCTTTTCCCAACGATTGCAGAACCTAATATATAAAAACTACAAAGAGTTTACAATCCCTAAAAATTACAGACTCTTTTTGGAATTATCTCTCTCTACATTTGTGCACTGTGAACTTCCATTTTTTATGTATACTTTTTCTTAAATCAAAACTTGAGATTTCACTTTCCCTGCATCTCGTAAAAATAAAAGAGATAAAAGGCAAATAGATTACAACAAAATGAAAATTTTAGAGTTTATGAATGGAAAGAATTTAAAGCAATAACAAATGTAAGTAGAGAAAAATTATTCTCCCACCACAAATGAACAAAAAAGTTTTGTTATCCATGTTTGGGAAATTCCACTTGTTCAACCCTAATAGCTTGGAATTTTACAAGAAAAAGATTTTTCAACACATGTTTTAAAAAATGGATATCCATGCTTGAAACATGTTAAAGATGCAAATGACCTATGGATCCAAACCTTTTAAAGAGAATAACATTAATTCCCAAGTGAACTTGCGGTGGGATATTTACCGAGTCAAACAAGCAATTACTTTGTGCATTTACAAAAAGCTGACCTAACGATCATAGATGATTATAAATTGATTTGTAATGCTTAATGGGCTATATTTTTTTAAGGAATGACATTTGGATTGGGAGTCAACACTCAGTTAAAAATCCCCCGCTTGCCACTTTTCTCGACGATTGCTGAATCTGACATGTAAAAACTAAAAAGTGTTTACAATCCCTAAAAATTATAGACACCATTTAGATGTATCTCTCCCTAAATTTATGCATTCTTTAATTCCGTTTTAGATGTATAACTTTTTCATAAATCAAAACTTGAGTTTTCACTTTTCCTTCATGTCATAAACAAAAAAAGCGATAAAAGGCAAATTGATCACAACAAAATGAAAATTTTATAGTTTATGTATGGAAAGATAACAAGGCAATACCAAATGTAAGTAAAAAAAAATTATTCACACACCAAAAATGAACCCAAAGGTTTTGTTATACAATTTTTGGAAATTCCACTAGTTTAAGCCTAATATCTCGGAATTTAATAAGAAAAAGATTTTTCTACACATGTTTTAAAAAAAGGATATGCATGCTTGAAACATGTTAAAGATTCAAATGACCTACAGATCCAAACCTTTTAAAGATAATAACATTAAATTCCCAAGTGAACGTGCGGTGGGATATTTACCCGAGTCAAACATGCCATTATTTTGCCCTTTTACAGAATCCTGACATAATGATCATAGATGATTGTAAAGTGATATATCACGCGTAATGAGCTATATTTTTGTAAGAAATGACATATGGATTTGGACTCAACACTCAGTTAAAAATCCCCTGCCTCGCCCTTTTCTCGACAATTGCAGAACCAGATATATAAAAACTAAAAAGAGTTTACAATCCCTAAATATTACAGACACTTTTGGGAATTATCTCTCTCTACATTTGTGCACTGTGCACTTCCATTTTTTATTTATACTTTTTCCTTGAATCAAAACTTGAGATTTCACTATTCCTGCATCTTGTAAAAAAAGAAGAAATAAAAGGTAAACAGATCACAACAAAATGAAAATTTTAGATTTTATGTATGGAAAGAATTTAAAGAAATAAAAAATTTAAGTAGAGAAAATTTATTCTCCCACCACAAATGAACAGAAAAGTTTTGTTATCCAGGTTTGGGAAATTCCACTTGTTCAACCCTAATAGCTCGGAATTTTATAAGAAAGGGATTTTTCTACACATGTTTTAAAATTTTGATATGCATGCTTGAAACATGTTAAAGATGCAAATGAGCTATGGATCCAAACCTTTAAAGAGAATAACATTAAATTCCCAAGTGAGTGCGGTGGGATATTTTGCCCGAGTCAAACAAGCAATTACTTTACGCATTTACAAAAAGCTTACCTAACAATCATAGATGATTATAAATTGATTTGTCAAGCTTAACGGGCTATATTTTTGTAAGGAATGACTTATGGATTGGGAGTCATCACTCAGCTAAAAATCCCCTGCCTGCCACTTTTCCCGACGATTGTTGACATGTAAAAACTAAAAAGAGTTTAAAATCCCTAAAAATTACAGACAACTTTTGGATGTATCTCTCCTTACATTTATACATTGTGCATTTCCATTTTAGATTTATACTTTTTTCTTAAATCAAAACTTGAGGTTTCACTTTTCCTTCTTGTCGTAAAGAAAAAAAGAGATAAAAGGCAAATTGATCACAACAAAATGAAAATTTTATAGTTTATGTATGGAAATAAATCAAGGCAATAAAAAATTTAAGTGAACAAAATTTATTCACACAACAAATGAACACAAAAGTTTTGTTATACAAGTTTGGGAAATTCCACTCGTTTAAGCGTAATAGCTTGGAATTTAATTAGAAAAAGATTTTTCTACACATGTTTTCAAAAATGGATACGTATGCTTGAAAAAATTTAAAGATGCAAATGACCTACAGATCCAAACGTTTTAAAGACAATAACATTAAATTTCCAAGTGAACGTGCGGTGGGATATTTACCCGAGTCAAACAAGCCATTATTTTGCCCACTTACAAAAAGTTGACCTAACGATCATAGATGATTATAAAGTGATTTATCATGCGTAACGGGCTATATTTTTTTAAAGAATGACTTATATATTGGGAGTCAACACTTAGTTAAAAATTCTCTGCATCCCCTTTTTCCCGACGATTGCAAAACTTGATTTATAAAAACAAAAAAGAGTTTACAATCCCTAAAAATTATAGGTACATTTTAGAATTATCTCTCTCTACATTTGTGCATTGTGGATTTCCATTTTAGATGTATACTTTTTTCTTAAATAAAAACTTGAGTTTTGACTTTGCCTTCATCTCGTAAACAAAAAAAGAGATAAAAGACAAATAGATCAGAACAAAATGAAAATTTTAGAGTTTATGTATGGAAATAATTTATAGCAATAAAAAATGTTAGGAAACAAAATTTAGTCACACACCACAGATGAACACAAAAGTTTTGTTGTGCAAGTTTGGGAAATTCCAATAGTTCAACCCTAATAGCTCGAAATTTAATAAGAAATAGATTTTTCTACATATGTTTTAAAAAATGGATATCCTTGATTGAAACATAATAAAGATGCAAAAGACCTATGGATCCAAACATTTTAAAGATAATAACGTTAAATTCCCAAGTGAACGTTCGGTGGGTATTTACCCTAGTCAAACAAGCTATTATTTTGCCCATTTAAAAAAAGTTGTTGTAACGATCATAGATGATTAAAAAGTGATTTATCGTGCATAACGGGCTATATTTTTTTAAGGAATGACTGATGGATAGGGTGTCAACACTTAGTTAAAAATTCCCTTACTCCCCCTTTTCCCGACGATTGCAAAACTTTATATATAAAAACAAGAAAGAGTTTACAATCCCTAAAAATTACTGCCACTTTTTGGAATTATCTCTCTCTAGATTTGTGCATTGTGCATTTCCATTTTAGACAAATACATTTTTCTTAAATCAAAACCTGAGTTTTCACTTTCCCTTCATATCGTAAAAAAAAAATAGATCAAAGGCAAATAGATCACATCAAAATGAAAATTTTAGAGTTTATGTATGGATATAATAAAGAAAACTTATTCCAACACCACAAATGAACACAAAAGTTTTGTTATCCAAGTTTGAGAAATTCCACTAGTTCAACCCCCAAATAGCTCAAAATTTTATAAGAAAGAGATTTTTCTACAAATGTTTTAAAAACTGGATATCCATGCTTGAAACATGTTGAAGATGCAAATGACCTATTGATCCAAACTTTTTAAAGATAATAACATTAAATTCCCAAGTGAACGTTCGATGGGATATTTACCCGAGTCAAACAAGTCATTATTTTGCACATTTACAAAAGGCTGACCTAACGATCATAGATGATTATAAAGTTATTTACCATGTGTAACGGGCTATATTTTTTTAAGGAATGACTTATGGAATGGGAGTCAACACTTAGCTAAAAATCTCCCGCCTCCCCCTTTTCGCAACGATTGTAGAACCTGATATATAAAAACTAAAAAGAGTTTACAATCCCTACAACTTATAGACACTTTTTAGAATTATCTCTCTCTACATTTGTGCATTGTGCATTTCAATTTTAGATGTATACTTTTTTCTTAAATCAAAACTTTAGTGTTGACTTTCCCTTCATCTCGTCAAATAAAGAAGAGATAAAAGGCAAATAGATCACAATAAAATGAAAATTTTAGAGTTTATGTATGGAAATAATTTAAAGCAATAAAAAATGTAAGAAAAGAAAATTTATTATCATACCACAATTGAACAAAAAAGTTTTGTTATCTAAGTTTTGGAAATTCCACTTGTTCAACCCTAATAACTCGGAATTTAATAAGAAAGAGATTTTTTACACATGTTTTAAAAAATGGATATGTATACTTGAAACATGTTAAAGATGCAAATGACCTATGGATCCAAACCTTTTAAAGATAATAACATTAAATTCCCAAGTGAACGTGTAGTGGGATATTTACCCGAGTCAAACAAGCCATTATTTTGCCCATTTACAAAAAGCTGACCTAACGATCATAGATGATTATAAAGTGATTTATCATGCGTAACGGGCTATTTTCTTGTATGGAATGACTAATGTATTGGGAGTCAACATTCAGTTAAAAATCACCCACCTCCCCCTTTTCCCCACGATTGCAAAACTTGATACGATTGCAGAACTTGATATATAAAACCTAAAAAGAGTTTACAATCCCTAAAAATTACAGGCACTTTTTGGAAGTATCTCTCTCTACATTTATGCATTGTGCATTTCCATTTATATGTATACTTTTTTCTTAAATAAAAACTTGATTTTTGACTTTCCCTTCATCTCGTAAACAAAAAAAGAGATAAAAGGCAAATAGATAACAAAAAAATGAAAATTTTAGAGTTTATGTAAGGAAAGAATTTAAAGCAATAAAAAATGTAAATAAATAAAATTTACTCACACACCACAAATGACCACAAAATTTTTGTTATACAAGTTCGTGAAATTCCACTAGTTCAACCCTAATAGCTCAAAATTTTATAAGAAAGAGATTTTTCTACACATGTTTTAAAAATGGATATGCATGCATGAAACATGTTAAAGATGCAAATGACCTACGGATCCAAACATTTTAAAGATAATAACATTAAATTCCCAAGTGAAAGTTCGGTGGGATATTTACCCGAGTCAAACAAGTCATTATTTTGCCCTTTTACAAAAATTTGATGTAACGATCATAGATGAATGCAAAGTGATTTATCGTGCGTAACGGGCGATATTTTTTGTAAGGAATGACTGATGGATTGGGTTTCAACACAATTAAAAATTGCCCGCCTCCCCCTTTTCTCGACGATAGCAAAACTTTACATATAAAAACAAAAAAAAGTTTACAATCCCTAAAAAATACTGCCACTTTTTTGAATTATCTCTCTCTACATTTGTGCATTGTGCATTTCCATTTTAGATGTATACTTTTTTCTTATAGCAAAACTAGAGTTTTCACTTTCCCTTCATCTCGTAAACAAAAAAAGAGATAAAAGGCAATAGATCACAACAAAATGAAAATTTTAGAGTTTATGTATGGAAAGAATTGAAATCAATAACTAATGTAAGTAAAGAAAATTTATTCTCACACCACAAATGAAAAGAAAGTTTTGTTATCTAAGTTTGGGAAATTCCACTTGTTCAACCTTATTAGCTCTGAATTTTATAAGAAAGATTTTTCTACACATGTTTTAAAAAATGGATATGCATGCCTGAAACATGTTAAAGATGCAAATCACCTATGGATCCAAACCTCTAAAAGATAATAACATTAAATTCCCAAGTGAACGTGCGGTGGGATATTTATGCGAGTCAAACATGCCATTATTTTTCCCATTTACAAAAATTTGACCTAACAATTACCGATGATTTTAAAGTGATTTATCATGCATAATGGGCTTTATTTTTGTATGGAATGACTTATGGATTGGGAGTCAACATTCAGTTAACAAACCCCTACCTCCCCCTTTTCCCGACGATTGCAGAACTTGATATTTAAAAACTAAAAAAAGTTTTCAATCCCTAAAAATTATACACACTTTTTGGAATTATCTTTCCCGACATTTGTGCATTGTACATTTCCATTTTAGATGTATATTTTTTTCTTAAATCAATACTTGAGTTTCCACTTTTGCTTCATCTAGCAAACAAAAAAGAGATAAAAGGCAAACAGATCACAACAAAATGGAAATTTTAGAGTTTACATATGGAAAGTATTTAAAGCAATAAAAAATGTAAGTAATGAAAATTTAGGTACACACTACAAGTGAACACAAAAATTTTGTTCTCCAAGTTTGGGAAATTCGACTAGTCCAACCCTAATAGCTCGGAATTTTATGTGAAAGAGATTTTTCTTCACATGATTTAAAAAATGGATATGCATGCTTGAAAAATGTTAAAGATGAAAATGACATATGGATCCAAACCTTTTAAAGAGAATAACATTAAATTTCCAAGTGAACATGCGGTGGGATATTTACCCGAGTCAAACAAGCAATTATTTTGCCCGTTTACAAAAAGCTGACTTAACGATCATAGATGATTGTAAAGTGATTTATCATGTGTAACGGGCAATATTATTTTATGGAATGACTTAAGGATTGGGAGTCAACACTGTTAAAAATCCGCCTCCTCCCCGTTTTTTCGACGATTGCAGAACCTGATATATAAAAAACTAAAAACAGTTTACAATCCCTAAAAAGGATAGATACTTTTTGGAATTATCTCTTTCTACATTTATGCATTGTGCATTTCAATTTTAGAAGTAAAATTTTTTCTGAAATCAAAACTTGAGTTTCCACTTTCCCTTCATCTCGTAAACAAAAAAAGAGATAAAAGTCAAATAGATCACTAAAAAATGAAAATTTTAGAGTTTATGTATGGTAAGAATTTAAAGCAATAAAAAATGTAAGTACAGAAAATTTATTCACACACCACAAATGAAAACAAAAGTTTTATTATCCTAGTTTAGGAAATTCCACTAGTTCAAACCTAATAGCTTGGAATTTTATTAGAAAGAGATTTTTCTGCACATGTTTTAAAAAATGGATATGCATGCTTGGAACATGTTAAAGATGCAAATGACCGATGGATTCAAACCTTTTAAAGAGAATAACATTAAATACCCAAGTGAACATGCGGTGAGATTTTTACCCAAGTCAAACAAGCAGTTTTTTTTCCCAATTAAAAAAAGTTGACCTAACGATCATAATTGATGGTAAATTTATTTATCATGCGTAACAGGCTATATTTTTGTAAGGAATTACTTATGGAGTGGGAGTCAACACTCAGTTAAAAATCCCCGCCTCCCCCTTTTCCCGACGATTGCAAAACCATATATATAAAACTAAAAAGAGTTTACATTCCCTAAAAATTATAGACACTTTTTGGAATTATCTTTCTCTACATTTGTGCATTGTGCATTTTCATTTTAAATGTAAACTTTTTTCTTAAATCAAAACTTGAGTTTTCACATTCCCTTCATCTCGTAAACATAAAAAGAGATAAAAGGAAAATAGATCACAACAAAATGAACAGTTTTTGTATCGGAAGAATTGAAAACAATAACAAAAGTAAGTAAAGAAAATTTATTCACACCCCAAAAATGAACACAAAAGTTTTGTTATCCACATTTAGGAAATTCCACCAGTTCAACCCTAATAGCTCGAAATTTTATAAGAAAGAGATTTTTCTAATCATGTTTTAAAAAATGAATATGCATGCTTGAATCACGTTAAAGATGAAAATGAAGTATTGATCTAAACATTTTGAAGATAATAACATTAAATTCCCAGGTGAACATTCGATGGGATATTTACTCGACTCAAACAAGCCATTAGTTTTCCCAATTACTAAAAGTTGACCTAACAAACATAAATGATTGTAAAATGATTTATCATGCATAACGGGCTATATTTTTGTAAGGAATCACTTATGGATTGGGAGTCAACACTGAGTTAAAAATCCCCCGCCTCCCCTTTTTCCCGACGATTACCGAACCTGATATATAAAAACTAAAAAGAGTTTACAATCCCTAAAAATTACAGACTACTTTTGGAATTATCTCTCTCTAAATTTGTGCAATGTGCATTTCCATTATAGATGTATACTTTTTTCTTAAATCAAAACATGACTTTTCACTTTCACTTCATCTCGTGAACAAAAAAAGTGATAAAAGGCAAATAAATCACAACAAAATGAAAATTTTAGAGTTTATGTATGGAAAGAATATAATGAAATAACAAATGTAAGTAAAGAAAATTTATTCACACACCAAAAATGAACACAAAGTTTTGTTATGCAAGTTTGGGAAATTCCACTAGTTCAACCCTAATAGCTCGGAATTTTATAAGAAAGAGATTTTTCTACACATGTTTTAAAAATATGATATGCAAGCTTGAAACATGTTAAAGATTCAAATGACCTATGGATCCAATCTTTTTAAAGAGAATAACTTTAAACTCCCAAATGAACGTGCGGTGGGATATTTTCCCGAGTCAAACAAGCCATTATTTTGCCCATTTACAAAAAGTTGACCTAATGATCATGGATGATTGAAAAGTTATTTATCACGAGTAACGGGCTATATTTTTTTAAGAATGACTTATGGAGTGGTAGTCAACACTCAGTTAAAAACCACCCGCCTCCCCCTTTTCCCGAAGATTGTAGAACCTGAAATATAAAAACTAAAAAGAGTTTACAACCCCTAAAAATTACAAACAGCTTTTGGAATTATCTCTCTCTAAATTTGTGCATTGTGTATTTACATTTAAGATGTATACTTTTTTCTTAAATCAAAACTTGATTTTTCACTTTCCCTTCATCTCGTAAACAAAAAAAAAGAAAAAAGGCAAATAGAATTCATGTTTGGAAAGAATTTAAGGTAGAATAATATTAGTAAAGAAAATGTATTGACACACCACATAGGAACACAAAAGTTTTGTTATCCAAGTTTGGGAAAATTCCACTAGTTCAACTCTAATAGCTCGGAAATTTAAAAGAAAGAGATTTTTCAACACATGTTTTAAAAAATGGATATGCATGCTAGAAACATGTTAAATATGCAAATGACCTTTGGATCCAAACCTTATAATGAGAATAACATTAAATTCCTAAGTGAACGTGTGGTGAGATATTTACCCAAGTCAAACAAGCCCTTAGTTTGCCCATTTACAAAAAGCTGACCTAATGGTCATAGACGATTGTAAAGTTATTTATCGTGTGTAAGGGGCTATATTTTTTTAAGGAATGACTTATGGATTGGGAGTCAACACTCTGTTAAAAATCTCCTGCATCCCCCTTTTCCCGACATTTGCAGAACTTGATATATAATAAACAAAAAAGAGTTTAAAAGCCCTAAAAATTACATGCACTTTTTGGAATTATATCTCTCTACATTTTCACATTGTGCATTTCCATTTTAGGTGTATACTATTTTCTTAAATCAAAACTTCAGTTTTCATTTTCACTTCATCTCGTAAACAAAGAAAGTGATAAAAGGCAAATAGATCACAAAAAAAATGAAAATTTTAGAGTTTATGTAGGGAAAGAATTCAAAGCAATAACAATTGTAAGTAAAGAAAATTTATTCACACAGCACAAATGAACAACAAAAATTTGTTAACAGAAATTGGGAGATTCCACTAGTTCAACCCTAATAGCTCGAAATTTTATAAGAAAAAGATTTTTCTACTCATGTTTTAAAAAAAGGATATGCATGCTTGAAACATGTTAAAGATTCAAATGACCTATGGATCCAACCTTTTAAAGAGAATAACTTTAAACTCTCAAATGAATGTGCAATGGGATATTTTCCCGAGTCAAACAAGCCATTATTTTGCCCATTTAAAAAAACGTTAACCTAACGATCTTAGACGATTGTAAACTGATTTATCATGGGTAACGGGCTATATTTTTGTAAGGAATGACTTATGAAATGGGAGTCAACACTCAATTAAAAATCCCCCGCTTGCCGCTTTTCCCGACGATTCCTGAACCTGATATATAAAAACTAAAAAGAGTTTAAAATCCCTAAAAATTACAGACACTTTTTGGAATTTTCTCTCTCTACATATTTTCATTGTGCATTTCCATTTTAGATGTATAATTTTTTCTTAAATCAAAACTTGAATTTTCACTTTCCCTTCATCTTGTATACAAAAAAAGAGATAAAAGGCAAAGAGATCACAACAAAATGAAAATTTTAGAGGTTATGTATGGAAAGAATTTAAAGCAATAACAAAATTAAGTAAAGAAAATTTATTAACACACCACAAATGAACACAAAAGTTTAGTTATCCAAGTTTGGGAAAATTCCACTAGTTCAACCATAATAGCTTGGAATTTTATAAGAAAGAAATTTTTCTACACCTGTTTTAAAAAATGGATATGCATGCTTGAAACATGTTAAAGATGCAAATGACCGATGGATCCAATTATTTTAAAGACAATAACATTAAATTCCCTAGTGAACGTGCGGTGGGATATTTACCCGGATTTGACAAGCCATTATTTTGCCCATTTACAAAAAGCTAACCTAACTATCATAGATGATTGTAAAGTTATTTGTCATGTGTAACAGGCTATATTTTTTTAAGGAATCACTTATGGATCTGGAGTCAACACTCAGTTAAAAATCCCCTCCATCTCCCTTTTCCCGACGATTACAGAACATGATATATAAAAAATTAAAAAGAGTTTACAATCCCTAAAAATTACAGACACTTTTTGGAATTATCTCTCTCTACATTTGTGCATTGTGCATTTCCATTTAAGATGTATACTTTTTTCTTAAAGAAAAACTAGAGTTTTCACTTTCCCTTCATCTCGTAAAAAAAAAAAAGAGATAAAAGGCAAATAGATCACAACAAAATGAAAATTTTAGAGTTTAAGTATGGGAAGAAATCAAGGTAATAACAAATCTAAGTAAATAAAATTTATTCACACACCCGAAATGAACCCAGAAGTTTTGTTATACAATTTTTGAAAATTCCACTAGTTTAAGCCTAATATCTCGGAATTTAATAAGAAAGAGATTTTTCTACATATGTTTTAAAAAGTGGATATGCATGCTTGAAACAAGTTAAAGATTCAAATGACCTACTGGTCCAAACCTTTTAAAGAGAATAACATTAAATTCCCAAATGAACGTGCGCTGGGATATTTACTCAAGTCAAACATGCCATTATTTTGCCCAGTTAAAAAAACATGACCTTACTATCATAGAAGATTATAAAGTGATTTATCATGCGTAATGAGCTATATTTTTGTAAGGAATGACTTATGGATATGGACTCAACACTCAGTTAAAAATCCCCCGCCTGCCACTTTTCCCGACGATTGTTGAACCTGACATATAAAAACAAAAAAGAGTTTACAAGCCCTAAAAATTACAGACACCTTTTGGATGTATCTCTCCCTACATTTATCCCTTGTGCATTTCCTTTTTAGATGTATACTTTTTTCATAAATCAAAATTTGAGTTTTCACTTTTCCTTCATGTCGTAAACAAAAAAAACAATAAAAGGCAAATTGATCACAACAAAATGAAAATGTTATAGTTTATGTATGGAAATAAATCAAGGCAATAACAAATGTAAGTAAACAAAATTTATTCACACTCCACGAATGAACACAAAAGTTTTGTTATACAAGTTTGGGAAATTCCCCTACTTTAAGCCTAATAGCTCGGAATTTAATAAAAAAAAGTTTTTTCTACACATGTTTTCACAATGGATACGCATGCTTGAAAAAGTTAAAGATGCAAATGACCTAAAGATCCAAATGTTTTAAAGAAAATAACATTGAATTCCCAAGTGAACATGCGGTTGGATATTTACTCGAGTCAAACAAGCCATTATTTTGCCCATTTACAAAAACCTAACCTAACGATCATATATGATTATTAAGTGATTTATCATGCGTAATGAGCTATATTTTGTATTGAATGACTTATGGATTGGTGCTCAACACTCAATTAAAAATCCCCACCCTCCCCCTTTTCCCGATGATTGCAGAACCTGATATATAAAAACTTAAAAGAGTTTACAATCCCTAAAAATTATAGACACTTTTTGGAATTATCTCTCTCAACATTTGTGCACTATGCACTTCCATTTTTTATGTATACTTTTTTCTTAAATCAAAACTTGAGATTTCACTTTCCCTGCATCTCGTAAAAAAAAGAAGAGATAAAAGGTAAATAGATCACAAAAAAATGAAAATTGTACAGTTTATGTATGGAAAAAATTTAAAGCAATAACAAATGTAAGTAAAGAAAATTTATTCTCCCACCACAAATGAACTGAAAAGTTTCGTTATCCACGTTTGGGAAATTCCACTTGTTCAACCCTAATATCTCGGAATTTTATAAGAAAGAGATTTTTCTACATAAGTTTTAAAAAATTGATATGCATGCATGAAACATGTTAAAGATGGAAATGACCTATGGATCCAAACCTTTTAAAGATACTAACTTTAAATTTCCAAGTGAACGTGCGGTGGGATATTTACCCGAGTCAAACAAGCCATTATTTTGCCCATTTACAATAAGTTGATCTAACAATCATAGATGATTATAAAGTGATTTATCATGCACAACGGGCTATATTTTTTTAAGGAATGACTTATGGATTGGTAGTCAACACTCAGTTAAAAATCTCCCCCCCCCCCCCCCCCCCCCCCCTCCCACTTTTCCCGACGATTGCTGAACTTGATTTAAAAAAGTAAAAATAGTTTACAATCCCTAAAAGGTACAACCACTTTTTGGAATTATCTCTCTCTACATTTGTGCATTGTGCATTTCTATTTTAGATTTATACTTTTTTCTTAAATAAAAACTTGAGTTTGACTTTCCCTTCATCTCGTAAACAAAAAAAGAGATCAAAGTCAAATAGATCAAAACAAAATGAAAATTTTAGAGTTTATGTTTGGGAAGAATTTATAGCAATAAAAAATGTAAGTAAAAAAAATTTATTCACACACCACAGATGAACACAAAAGTTTTGTTATGCAAGTTTGGAAAATTCCAGTAATTCAACCCTAATAGCTCGAAATTTTTAAAAATGGATATCCATGCTTCAAACATATTAAAGATTCAAATGACCAATGGATCCAAATATTTTAAAGATAATAACGTTAAATTCCCAAGTAAAGGTTTGGTGGGATATTTACCCTAGTCAAACAAGCCATTATTTTGCCCATTGACAAAAAGCTGATATAATGATGATAGATGATTAAAAAGTGATTTATCATGCGTAATGGGCTATATTTTTTTAAGGAATGACTGATGGATAGGGTGTCAACACTTAGTTAAAAATCCCCCGACTCCCCCTTTTCCCGACGATTGCAAAACTTTATATATAAAAACAAAAAAGAGTTTACAATCCCTAAAAATTACTGCCACTTTTTGGAATTATCTCTCTCTACATTTTTGCATTGTGCATTTGCATTTTAGACGTATACTTTTTTCTTAAATCAAAACCTGAGTTTTCACTTTCCCTTCATATCGTAAACAAAAAAAGAGATAAAAGGCAAATAGATCACAACAAAATGAAAATTTTAGAGTTTATGTATAGATATAATTTAAAGCAATAACAAATTTAAGTAAATAAAATTATTGCAACACCACAAATGAACACAAAAGTTTTGTTATCCAAGTTTGAGAAATTTCACTAGTTCAACCCTAATAGCTCGAAATTTTATAAGAAAGAGATTTTTCTACAATTTTTTTAAAAATGGATATCCATGCTTGAAAAATGTTGAAGATGCAAATGACCCATTGATCCAAACAATTTAAAGATAATAACAATAAATTCCCAAGTAAATGTTCGGTGGGATATTTACCTGAGTCCAACAAGCCATTATTTTGCACATTTACAAAGGGCTGACCTAACGATTATAGATTATTATATAGTGATTTACCATGTGTAACGGGCTATATTTTTTTAAGGAATGACTTATGGATTGGGAGTCAACACTCAGTTAAAAATCCCCCTCCTCCCCCTTTTCCCGACGATTGTAGAACCTGATATATAAAAACTAAAAAGAGTTTACAATCCCTAAAACTTATAGACACTTTTTGGACTTATCTCTCTCTATGCATTTTCTTAAATCAAAACTTTAGTGTTGACTTTCCCTTCATCTCGTAAAATAAAGAAGAGAGAAAAGGCAAATACATCATAATAAAATGAAAATTTTAGAGTTTATGTATGGAAATAATTTAAAAAAATAACAAATGTAAGTAAAGAAAATTTATTATCATACCACAAATAAACAGAAAATTTTTGTTATCCAAGTTTTGGAAATTCCACTCCTTCAACACTAATAACTCGGAATTTTATAAGAAAGAGATTTTTTTACACATGTTTTAAAAAATGGATATGCATACTTGAAACATGTTAAAGATGAAAATGACCTATGGATCCAAGCCTTTTAAAGATAATAACATTAAATTCCCAAGTGAACTTGCAGTGGGATATTTACCCGAGTCAAACAAGCCATTATTTTGCCCATTTACAAAAAGTTGACCAAATGATCATAGATGATTATAAAGTGATTTATCATGCATAACGGGCTATTTTTTTGTATGGAATGACTTATGTATTGGGAGTCAACATTCAATTAAAAATCCCCCGCCTCCCCCCTTTCCCCACGATTGCAGAACTTCATATATAAAACCTAAAAAAAGTTTACAATCCCTAAACATTACAGGCACTTTTTGGTAGTATCTCTCTCTCTAAATTTATGCATTGTGCATTTCCATCTATATGTATACTTTTTTCTTAAATAGAAACTTGATTTTTGACTTTCCCTTCATCTCGTAAACAAAAAAAGGGATAAAAGGCAAATGGATCACAACAAAATGAAAATTTTAGAGTTTATGTATGGAAAGAATTTAAAGCAATAACAAATGTAAATAAAGAAAATTTATTCACACACCACAAATGAACACAAAATTTTTGTTATACAAATTCGGGAAATTCCACTAGTTCAACCCTAATAGCTTGGGTTTCAACACTCAGTTAAAAACCGCTCGTCTCCCCCTTTTCCCGATGATTGCAAAACTTTATATATAAAAAAAAAAGAGTTTACAATCCCTAAAAATTACTGCCATATTTTGGAATTATCTCTCTCTACATTTGTGCATTGTGCATTTCCATTTTAGACGTATACTTTTTTCTTATATCAAAACTTGAGTTTTCACTTTCCCTTCATCCCGTAAACAAAAAAAGAGATAAAAGGTTAATAGATCACAACAAAATGAAAATTTTAGAGTTTATGTATGGAAAGAATTTAAATCAATAAAAAATGTAAGTAAAGAAAATTTATTCTCACACCACGAATGAATAGAAAAGTTTTGTTATCCAAGTTTGGGAAATTCCACTTGTTCAACCTTAATAGCTCGGAATTTTGTAAGAAAAATTTTCTACACATGTTTTAAAAAATGGATAGGCATGCCTGAAACATGTTAAAGATGCAAATGACCTCTGGATCCAAACCTCTTAATGATAATAACATTAAATTCCCAAGTGAACGTGCGGTGGGATATTTACCCGAGTCAAACAAACCATTATTTTGCCCATTTACAAAAAGCAGACCTAACGATTATAGATGATTGTAAAGTGATTTATCGTGGGTAATGGGCTTTATTTTTGTATGGAATGACTTATGGATTGGGAGTCAACACTCAGTTAAAAAACCCCTGCCTCCCCCTTTTCTCGACGATTGTAGAACTTGATATTTAAAAAATAAAAAGAGTTTTCAATCCCTAAAAATTACACTCACTTTTTGGAATTATCTATCTCGACATTTGCGCATTGTGCATTTCCATTTTAGATGTATATTTTTTTCTTAAATCATAACTTGAGTTTCCACTTTTGCTTCATCTAGCAAACAAAACAGGAGATAACAGGGAAATAGTTCACAACAAAATGAAAATTTTAGAGTTTATGTATGGAAAGAATTTAACGCAATAAAATGAACACAAAAGTTTTGTTATCCAAGTTTAGGAAATTCCACTAGTCCAACCCTAATAGCTCGGAAATTTATAAGAAAGAGATTTTTCTACACATGTTTTAAAAAATGGATATGCATGCTTGAAACATGTTAAAGATGAAAATGACATATGGATCCAAACCTTTTAAAGAGAATAACATTAAATTCCCAAGTGAACGTGCGGTGGGATATTTACCTGAGTCAAACAAGCAATTATTTTGCCCGTTTAAAAAAAGATGACTTAACGATCATAGATGATTGTAAATTCATTTATCATGTGTAGTGGGCTATATTATGTTATGGAATGACTTAAGGATTGGGAGTCAACACTCGGTTAAAAATCTGCCGCCTCCCCGTTTTCTCGATGATCGATAAACATGATATATAAAATACTAAAAAGTGTTTACAATCCCTAAAAATGACAGATACTTTTTGGAATTATCTCTTTCTACATTTATGCATTGTGCATTTCAACTTTAGATGTAAACTTTTTTTCTGAAATCAAAACTTGAAGTTTACACTTTCCCTTCATCTCGTAAACAAAAAAAAAGATAAAAGTCAAATAGATCACTACAAAATGAAAATTTTAGAGTTTATGTATGGAAAGATTTTAAAGCAATAACAATTATAAGTAAAGAAAATTTATTCACACACCACAAATGAATAGAAAAGTTTTATTATCCTAGTTTGGGAAATTCCACTAGTTCAAACCTTATAGCTTGGAATTTTATTAGAAAGAGATTTTTCTACACATGTTTTAAAAAATGGATATGCATGCTTGGAACATGTTAAAGATGCAAATGACCTATGGATCCAAACCTTTTAAAGAGAATAACATTAAATACCCAAGTGAAAGTGCGGTGCGATTTTTACCCAAGTCAAACAAGCAATTTTTTTGCCCAATTACAAAATGTTGACCTAACGATCATAATTGTGGGTAAAGTTATTTATCATGCGTAACGGGCTAATTTTTTTAAAGAATGACTTATAGACTGGGAGTCCATACTCGGATAAAAATTCCCCGCCCCCCTTTTTCGACGATTGCAAAACCTGATATATAAAAACTGAAAAGAGTTTACAATCCCTAAAAATTACACACACTTTTTGGAATTATCTCTCTCTACATTTGTGCATTGTGCATCTCCTTTTTAGATGTATAATTTTTTCTTAAATCAAAACTTGAGTTTTCACTTTCCCTTCATTACGTAAACAAAAAAAGAGAAAAAAGGCAAATAGATCACAACAAAATGAAAATTTTAGAATTTATGTATGGAAACAATTTAAAGCAATAACAAATGTTAGTAAATAAAATCTATTCACACACCACAAATGAACACTAAAGTTTTTTTATCCAAGTTTTGGAAATTCCACTAGCTCAACCCTAATAGCTCAAAATTTTATAAGGAAGAGATTTTTCTAGACATGTTTTAAAAAATGGATATTCATGCTTCAAACATGTTAAAGATGCAAATGACCTACGAATCCAAAACTTTTAAAGATAATAACTTTAAATTCCCAAATGAATGTTTGGTGGGATATTTACCCGAGTCAAACAAGCCATTATTTTGCCCACTTAAAAAAAGCTGACCTAACAATCATAGATGATTGTAAAGTGATTTATCATGCATAACGGGCTATATTTTTTTAAGGCATGACTTATGGATTGCGAGTCAACACTCATTTAAAAATCCCTCACCTCCCCGTTTTCCCGAGATTGCAGAGCCTGATATATAGAAAACTAAAAAAAGTTTAGAATACCTAAAAATTATAGACACTTTTTGGAATTAACTCTCTACTTTTGTGGATTGTGCATTTCCTTTTTAGATACATAATTTTTTCTTAAATCTGAACTTGAGTTTTCAATTTCCCTTCATTTTGTAAACAAAAAAAGAGATAAAAGGCATATAGATCACAACAAAATGAAAATTTTAGAGTTTATTTATGGAGATAATTTAAAGTGATAACCAATGTAAGTGAAGAAGATTTTTTCACTCACCACAAATGAACTAGTTTTGTTATCCATGTCTGGGAAATTCCACTAGTTCAACCCTAATAGCTCGGAATTTTATAAGCAAAAGATTTTTTTACACTTGTTTTAAAAAATGGATATGCATGCTTGAAACATGTTAAACATGCAAATGACCTATGGATCCAAACCTTTTAAAGAGAATAACATTAAATTCCCAAGTGAACGTGCAGTGGGATATTTACCCGAGTCAAACAAGCTATTATTTTGCCCATTTACAAATAATTGACCTAACGATCATAGATGATTGTAAAGTGATTTATCATGTGTAACGGGCTATATTTTTGTCAGAAATGACCTTTGGATTGGGTGTTAACACTCAATTAAAAATTCCCCACCTTCCCCTTTTCCCAACGATTGCAGAACTAGATATGTAATAACTAAAAAGAGTTTACAATCCCTAAAAATTATAGACACTTTTTGGAATTATCTCCCTCTACATTTGTGCGTTGTTCATTTCCATTTTAGATATATACTTTTTTCTTAAATGAAAACTTGAGTTCTAACTTTCCCTTCTTCTTGTAAACAAAAAAGATATAAAAGACAAAAATAGATTGCATGAAAATGAAAATTTTACAGTTTATGTATGGAAATAATTTGAAGCGATAACAAATGTGAATAAAAAAAATTTATTCACACACCACAAATGAACACAAAAGTTTTGTTACCCAAGTTGTGGAAATTCCACTAGTTCAACCCAAAAAGCTTGCAATTTTATAAGAAAGACATTTTTCTACACATGTTTTAAAAAATGGAAAAGTATGCTTGAAACATGTTAAAGATGCAAATGACCTATGGATCCAAATCTTTTAAAGTGAATAACAATAAATTCTCAAGTAAACGTGTCGTGGGATATTTACCCGAGTCAAACAAGCCATTATTTTTCCCATTTACAAAAAGCTGACCTTGCAATCATAGATGATTGTAAAGTGATTTATCATGCGTAACAGGCTATAATTTTGTAAGGAATGACTTACGGATTTGGAGTCAACACTCAGTTAAAAATCCCCCGTCTCCCCCTTTTCCCGACGATTGCAAAACTTGATATATAAAAACTAAAATGATTTTACAATCCCAAAAAATTACAGACACATTTTGGAATTATCTCTCTCTACTTTTGTGCATTGTGCATTTCCTTTTTAGATATATAATTTTTTCTTAAATCTGAACTTGAGTTTTCAATTTCCCTTCATTTCGTAAACAAAAAAAAGAGATAAAAGGCATATAGATCGCAACAAAATGAAAATTTTAGAGTTTATGTATGGGAATAATTTATATCGATAACAAATGTGAGTAAAAAAAATTATTCACACACCACAAATGAACACAAAAGTTTTGTTATCCAAGTTGTGGAAATTCCACTAGTTCAAGCCTAAAAGTTTGAAATTTTATAAGAAAGACATTTTTCTACACATGTTTTAAAAAATGGAAATGCATGCTTTAAACATGTTACAGATGCAAATGACCTATGGTTCCAAACCTTTTAAAGTGAATAACAGTAAATTTTCAAGTGAAAGTGCGGTGGGATATTTACCTGAGTCAAACAAGCCATTATTTTTCCCATTTACAAAAAGCTGACCTTACGATTATAGATGATTGTAAAGTGATTTATCATGCATAACAGGCTATTATTTTGTAAGGAATGACTTATGGATTGGGAGTCAACACTCAGTAAAAAATCCCCCGCCTCCCCCATTTCCCGACGATTGCAAAACTTGATAAATAAAAACTGAAAAGATTTTACTATCCCAAAAAATTACATACACCTTTTGGATATATCTGTCTCTGCATTTGTGCAGTGTACATTTCCTTTTTAGACATATAATTTTCTTTTAAAACTGAACTTGAGTTTTTAATTTCCCTTCATCTCGTAAACAAACAAAGAGATAAAAGGCATATAAATCACAACAAAATGAAAATTTTAGAGTTTATGTACGGGAATAATTTAAAGCGATAACAAATGTGAGTAAAAAAATTTTATTCACACACCACAATTGAACACAAAAGTTTTGTTATCCAAGTTGTGGAAATTCCACAAGTTCAACCCTAAAAGCTTGGAATTTTATAAGAAAGACATTTTTCTACACATGTTTTAAAAAATGGATACGCATGCTTGAAACATGTTAAAGATGAAAATGACCTATGGATCCAAACCTTTTAAAGAGAATAACATAAAATTCCCAAGTGAACATGCAGTGGGATATTTACCCGAGTCAAACAAGCTATTATTTTGCCCATTTAAAAAAAGTTGACCTAACGGTCATAAATGATTGTAAAGTAATTTTTCATGCGTAAAGGGCTAGATTTTTGTCAGGAATGACTTTTGGATTGGGTTTCAACACTCAATTAAAAATCCTTCGCCTTCCCCTTTTCCCGACGATTGCTGAACCAGATATGTAAAAACTAAAAATAGTTTATAATCCCTAAAAATTACAGACACTTTTTGGAATTATCTCTCTCTACATATGTTCATTGTTCATTTCAATTTTAGATATATACTTTTTTCTTAAATGAAAACTTGAGTTCTCACTTTCCCTTCTTCTCGTAAACAAAAAAAGATGTAAAAGGCAAAAATAGATCACAACAAAATGAAAATTTTACAGTTTATGTATGGAAATAATTTAAATTGATAACAAATGTGAGTAAAAAAAATTTATTCACACACCACAAATGAACTCAAAAGTTTTGTTAACCAAGTTGTGGAAATTCTTCTAGTTCAACCCTAAAAGCTTGGAATTTTATAAGAGACATTTTTCTACACATGTTTTAAAAAATTGAAATACATGCTTGAAACATGTTAAAGATGCAAATGATCTATGGATCCAAATCTTTTAAAGTGAATAACTATAAATTCTCAAGTGAACGTGCGGTGGGAAATTTACCCGAGTCAAACAAGCCATTATTTTTCCCATTTACAAAAAGCTGACCATACGATCATAGATGGTTGTAAATTAATTTATCATGCGTAACAGGCTATTATTTTGTAAGAATGACTTATGGATTGGGAGTCAACACTCAGTTAAAAATCCCCCGTCTCCGCCCTATCCCGACGGTTGCAAAACTTGATATATAAAAACTAAAAAGATTTAACAATCCCAAAAAATTTTAGACACTTTTTGGAATTATCTCTCTCTGCATTTGCGCATTGTGCATTTCCTATTTAGACATATAATTTTTTTTTAAATCTGAAATTGAGATTTCTATTTCCCTGCATCTTGTAAACAAAAAAAGAGATAAAAGGCCTATAGATCACAACAAAATGAAAATTTTAGAGATAATGTACGGGAATAATGTAAAGCGAGAACAAAGGTGAGAAAAAAATTTATTCACACATCACAAATGAACACAAAAGTTTTGTTATCCAAGTTGAGGAAATTCCACAAGTTCAACCCAAAAAGCTTGGAATTTATAAGGAAGACATTTTTCTACACATGTTAAAGATGCAAATGACCTATGGATCCAAATAAATTCCCAAGTGAACGTGCGTTGGGATAATTACACGAGTAAAAAAAGCCATTATTTTGCCCATTTACAAAAAGCTGACCTAACAATCATTGATGATTTTAAAGTGATTTATCATGCGTAATAGGCTATATTTTTGTAAGGAATGACTTATGGATTGGGAGTCAAGACTCAGTTAAGAATCCCCTGCCTCCCCCTTTTCACGACGATTGCAGAACCTAATATATAAAAAATAAAATGAGCTTACAATCCCTAAAAATTACTGACACTTTTTTGAATTATATCTCTCTACATTTTTGCATTTTGCATTTCTATTTTAGATCTATACTTTTTTCTTCAATCAAAATTTGAGTTTTCACTTTCCCTTCATCTCCTGTAAACAAAAAAAGATATAAAAGGCACATAGATCACAAAAAAATTAAAATTTTTGAGTTCATGTATGGAAAGAATTTAAAGCGATAACAAATGTATGTAAATAAAATTTATTCACTCACCACAAATGAAAAAAAATTGTTATCCATGTTTGGGAAATTCCACTAGTTGAACCCTAATAGCTCGGAATTTTATAAGAAAGAGATTTTTCAACACTTGTTTTAAAAAAAGGATATGCTTGCTTGAAACATGTTAAACATGCAAATGACCTATGGATCCAAACATTTTAAAGAGAATAACATTAAATTCCCTAGTGACGTGCAGTGGGATATTTACTCGAGTCAAACAAGATATTATTTTGCCCATTTACAAATAGTTGACCTAACGATCATAGATGATTGTAAAGTGATTTATCATGCGTAACGGGCTATATTTTTGTCAGGAATGACTTTTGGGTTGGGAGTCAACACTCAGTTAAAAATCCCCCACCTCCCCCTTTTCCCGACGATTGCAGAACCAGATATGTAAAAACTAAAAAGAGTTTAGATATATACTTTTTTCTTAAATGAAAACTTGAGTTCTCACTTTCCCTTCTTCTCGTAAACAAAAAAAGATACAAAAGGGCAAAATTAGATCACAACAAAATGAAAATTTCACAGTTTATGTATGGAAATAATTTAAAGCGATAACAAATGTGAGTTAAAAAATTTATTCACTCACCACAAATGAACACAAAAGTTTTGTTATCCAAGTTGTGGAAATACCACTAGTTCAACCCTAAAAGCTTGAAATTTTATAAGAAAGACATTTTTCTACACTTGTTTTAAAAAAAGGAAATGCATGCTTGAAACATGTTAAAGATGCAAATGAGCTATGGATCCAAACCTTTTAAAGTGAATAACAATAAATTCTCAAGTGAACCTGCGGTGGGATATTTACCCGAGTCAAACAAGCCATTATTTTTCCTATTTACAAAAAGCTGACCATACGATCATAGATGATTATAAAGTGATTTATCATGCATAACAGACTATTATTTAGTAAGGAATGACTTACGGATTGGGAGTCAACACTCAGTTAAAAATCCCCCGCCTCCCCCATTTTCCCGACGATTGCAACACGTGATATATAAAAACTAAAAAGATTTTACAAAACCAAAACATTATAGACACTTTTTTGAATTATCTCTCTCTACATTTGTGCATTGTGCATTTCCTTTTCAGATATATAATTTTTTCTTAAATCTGAACTTGAGTTTTCAATTTCCCTTCATCTCGTAAACAAAAAAAAGAGATAAAAGGCATATAGATCACAACAAAATGAAAATTTTAGAGTTTATGTATGGGAATAATTTAAAGCGATAACAAATGTGAGTAAAAAAAATTATTCACACACCACAAATGAGAACTAAAGTTTTGTTATCCAAGTTGTGGAAATTCCACTAGTTAAACACTAAAAGCTTGGAATTTTATAAGAAAGACATTTTTCTACGCATGTTTTAAAAAATGGATACGCATGCTCTAAACATGTTAAAGATGCAAATGACCTATGGATCCAAACCTTTTAAAGTGAATAACATTAAATTCCAAAGTAAATGTGCGTTGGGATATTTACACGAGTAAAAAAAACCATTATTTTGCCCACTTACAAAAAGTTGACCTAACGATCATAGATGATTTTAAAGTGATTTATCATGCGTAACAGACAATATTTTTGTAATGACTGACTTATGGATTGAGAGTCAACACTCAGTTAAGAATCCCCTCCTTCCCCCTTTTCACGATGATTGTAGAACCTGATATATAAAAACTAAAAAGATTTTACAATCCCTAAAAATTATAGACACTTTTTGGAATTATATCTCTCTACATTTTTGCATTGTGCATTTCTTTTTTAGATCTATACTTTTTTCCTAAATCAAAATTTCAGTTTTCACTTTGCCTTCATCCTGTAAACAAAAAAAGATATAAAAGGCAAATTGATCACAACAAAATGAAACTTTTTGAGTTCATGTATGGAAAGAATTTAAAGCGATAACAAATGTAAGTAAAGAAAATTTAGTCACTCACCAAAAATGAACAAATTTTGTTATCCATGTTTGGGAAATTCCACTAGTTCAACCCTAATAGCTCAGAATTTTATAAGAAAGAGATTTTTCTACACACGTTTTAAAAAATGGAAATGCATGCTTGAAACATGTTAAACATGAAATGACCTATGGATCCAAACCTTTTAAGGAGAATAACATTAAATTCCCTAGTGAACATGCAGTGGGATATTTACCCGAGTCAAACAAGCTATTATTTTTTCCATTTACAAATAGTTGACTTAACGATCATAGATGATTGTAAAGTGATTTACATGCGTAATGGGCTATGTTTTCGTCAGGAATGACTTTTGGATTGGGAGTCAAAACTTAGTTAAAAATCCCCCACTTCCCCCTTTTCCCAATGATTACAGTACCAGATATGTAAAAACGAAAAAAAGTTTACAATCCCTAAAAACTATAGACACTTTTTGTAATTATCTCTCTCTACATTTGTGCATTGTTCATTTCCATTTTAGATATATACATTTTTCTTAAATGAAAACTTGAGTTCTCACTTTCCCTTCATCTCGTAAACAAAAAAAGAGATAAAAGGCAAATAGATCATGAAAAAATGAATATTTTAGAGTTTATGTATGGAAAGAATTTAAATCAATAACAAATGTAAATAAAGAAAATTTATTCACACACCACAAATGAATACAAAAGTTTTGTTATCCAAGTTTGGGAAATTCCACTAGTTCAACCAAAATGGCTTGGAATTTTATGAGAAAGAGATTTTTCCACACATGTTTCAAAAAATGATATACGTGTTTGAAACTTGTTTAAGATGCAAATGACCTACGGATCCAAACCTTTTAAAGAGAATAACATTAAATTATCAAGTGAACGTACGGTGGGATATTTACCCAAGTCAAACATGCCACTATTTTTCCCATTTAAAAAAAGTTGATCTAATGATCATAGATGATTGTAAAGTGATTTATCTTGTGTAATGGGCTATTTTTTTTAAGGAATGACATAATGATTGAGAGTCAACACTCTGTTAAAAATCTCCCGCCTAGCCCTTGCCCAGACGATTGCAAAACCTGAAATAAAAAAACTAAAAAGAGTTTGCAATCCATAAAAATTATAGAAACTTTTTTGAATTCTCTCACTTTATATTTGTGCATTGTGCATTTCATTTTTAGATCTACACTTTTTTCTTAAATTGAAACTTGAGTTTTCAATTTTCCTTCATCTCGTAAACAAAAAAAGAGATAAAAGGCAAATAGATCACAACAAAATAAAAAATTTAGAGTTTATGTATTGAAAGATTTTAAAGCAATAACAAATTTAAGTAATGAAAATTTATTCACACACCACATATGAACACAAAAGTTTTGTTATCCAAGTTTGGGAAATTCCACTAGTTCTACCCTAATAGCTTGGAATTTATAAGAAAGATATTTTTTTACACAAGTTTTAAAAAATGGATATGCATGCTTCAAACATGTTAAAGATTTAAATCACCTACGGATCTAAACCTTTTAAAGAGAATAACATTAAATTCTCCAGTGAACATGCGGTGGGATATTTACCCGAGTCAAACAAGCAAATATTTTGCCCACTTACAAAAAGCTCATCTAACGATGATAGATGATCTTAAAGTGATTTATCATGTGTAACTGGCTGTATTTTTGTAAGGAAAGACTTATGGATTGGGAGTCAACACTCAGTTAAATATCCACAACCTCCCCCTTTTCCCGACCATTGTAAATCATGATAAATAAAAACTAAACAGAGTTTACAATCCCTAAAATTACAGACACTTTTTGAATTAACTCTCTCTACATTTTTTCATAGTGCATTTCCATTTTATATGTGTACTATTTTCTTAAATCAAAATTTTAGTGTTCAATTTCGCTTCTTCTTGTAAACAAAAAAAAGAGATAAAAGGCAAATAGATCATAACAAAATGACAATTTTAGAGTTTATGTATGGAAAGCATTTAAAGTAATAACAAATGTAAGTAAAGAAAATTTATTCACACACCGCACATGAACACAAAAGTTTTGTTATCCATGTTTGGCATATTCCACTAGTTCAACCCTAATGGGTTGGAATTTTATAAGAAAGAGATTTTTCTACAAATGTTTTAAAAATGGATATGCGTGCTTGAAACAAGTTAAAGATGCAAATGACCTATGGATCCAAACCTTTTAAAGTGATTAACATTAAATTCTCAAGTGAACGTGTGTGGGATATTTACCTGAGTCAAACAAACCATTATTTTGCGCTTTTACAAATAGTTGACCTAACGATCATAGATGATTGTAAATTGATTTATCATGCGTAACGGGCTATATTTTTGTAAGGAATGACTTATTGATTGGGATTCAACACTTAGTTAAAAATCCCCCGCCTCCCCTTTTCCGGACGATTCCATAACATGTTATACAAAAAGTAAAAAGAGTTTTGCACTTCCTAAAAATTACAGACACATTTTGGAATTATTTCTCTCTACATTTGTGCATTGTGCATTTCAATTTTAGATGTATACTTTTTCCTTAAATCAAAACTTGAGTTTTCACTTTCCCTTCATCTCATAAACAAAAAAAGAGATAAAAGGCAAATAAGTAACAACAAAATGAAAATTTTTGAGTTTATGTATGGAAAGAAAATTTATTCACACACCACAAATGAACACAAAAGTTTTGTTGTCCAAGTTTGGGAAATTCCACTAGTTCAACCCTAATAGCTTGGAATTTTATTGGAAAGAGATTTTTCTACACATGTTTTAATACATGCTTGAAACATGTTAAAGATGCAAATGACCTATGGATCCAAACCTTTTAATGAGAACAACTTTAAATTCTCAATTGAACGTGCGGTGGGATATTTACCCGAGTCAAACAAGCCATTATTTTGCCCATTTTCCAAAAGGTGACCTACTGATGATAGATGATTGTAAAGTGAGTTATCATGTGTAAGGGGCTATATTTATGTAAGGAATGACTTATGGATTGGCAGTCAACACTCGGTTAGAAATCCTCCGCCTCCCCCTTTTCACGACGATTGCAAAACCTGATATATAAAAACTAAAAAGAGTTTGCAGTCCCTAAAAATTACAAACACTTTTTTGAATTAAATCTCTCTACATTTGAGCATTGTGCATTTATTTTTTAGAAATAAACTTTTTTCTTAAATTAAAACTTGTGTTTCACTTTCCCTTCATCTCGCAAACAAAAAAAGAGATTAAAGGCAAATTTATCACCACAAAATGAAAATTTTGGAGTTTATGTATGGAAAGAATTTAAAGCAATAACAAATCTAAGTAAAGAAAATTTATTCACACACCACAAATGAACACAAAAGTTTTGTTATCCAAGTTTGGGAAATTCCTCTAGTTCAACCCATATAGCATGGAATTTTATAAGAAAGAAAATTTTCTAGACATGTTCTAAAAAATGGATATGCATGTTTTAAACATGTTAAAGATGAAATTCACCTATGGATCCAAACCTTCTAAAGAGAATAACATTAAATTCTCAAGTGAACGTGTGGTGGGATATTTACCCGAATCAAACAAGCCATTATTTTGCCCATTTATCAAAAGCTGACTTAACGATCATAGATGATTGTAAAGTGATTTATCATGCGTAACGGGTTCTATTTTTGAAGGAATGACTCATGGACTGGGAGTCAACATTCAGTTAAAATTTCCTTGCCTCCCCCTTTTCCCAACGATTATAAAACCTGATATATCAATACTAAAAAGAGTTTACAATCCCTAAAAATTAAACACACTTTTTTGAATTAACTCTCACTACATTTGTGCATTGTGCATTTCCATTTTATATGTATACTGTTTTCTTAAATCAAAATTTTAGTTTTCAATTTCGCTTCTTCTTGTAAACAAAAAAAAGAGATAAAAGGCAAATAGATCATAACAAAATGACAATTTTAGAGTTTATGTATGGAAAGAATTTAAAGTAATAACAAATGTAAGTAAAGAAAATTTATTCACACACCGCACATGAACACAAAAGTTTTGTTATCCATGGTTGGCATATTCCACTAGTTCAACCCTAATGGGTTGGAATTTTATAAGAAAGAGATTTTTCTACAAATGTTTTAAAAAATGGATATGCATGCTTGAAACAAGTTAAAGATGCAAATGACCTATGGATCCAAACCTTTTAAAGTGATTAACATTAAATTCTCAAGTGAACGTGCGGTGGGATATTTAACTGAGCCCAACAAGCCATTATTTTGCCCTTTTATAAATAGCTGACCTAACGATCATAGATCATTGTAAATTGATTTATCATGCGTAACGGGCTGTATTTTTGTAAGGAATGACTTATTTATTGGGATTCAACACTTAGTTAAAAATCCCCCGCCTCCCCCTTTTCCCGATGATTGCATAACATGTTATACAAAAAGTAAAAAGAGTTTTGCACTCCCTAAAAATTACAGACATGTTTTGGAATTATCTCTCTCTACATTTGTGCATTGTGCATTTCAATTTCAGATGTATACTTTTTCCTTAAATCAAAACTTGAGTTTTCACTTTCCCTTCATCTCATAAACAAAAAAAGAGATAAAAGGCAATTTAAGTAACAACAAAATGAAAATTTTGAGTTTATTTATGGAAAGAAAATAAAGCAATAACAAATGTAAGTAAAGAAAATTTATTCACACACCACAAATGAACACAAAAGTTTTGTTATCCAAGTTTGGGAAATTTCACTAGTTCAACCCTAATAGCTTGGAATTATATTGGAAAGAGATTTTTCTACACATGTTTTAAAAAATGGATATACATGCTTGAAACATGTTAAAGATACAAATGACCTATGGATCCAAATCTTTTAAAGAGAACAACTTTAAATTCTCAATTGAACGTGCGGTGGAATATTTACCTGAGTCAAACAACCCATTATTTTGCCCATTTTCCAAAAGGTGACCTACCGATGATAGATAATTGTAAAGTGATTTATCATGTGTAAGGGGCTATATTAATGTAAGGAATGACTTATGGATTGGAAGTCAACACTCAGTTAGAAATCCTACGCGTTGCCCTTTTCACGACGATTGCAGAACCTGATATATAAAAACTAAAAAGATTTTGCTGTCCCTAAAAATTACAGACACTTTTTTGAATTATCTCTCTCTACATTTGAGCATTATGCATTTCATTTTTAGAAGAACACTTTTTTCTTGAATCGAAACTTGAGTTTTCACTTCCCCTTCATCTCGCAAACAAAAAAGAGATTAAAGGCAAATTAATCACCACAAAATAAAAATTTTGGAGTTTATGTATGGAAAGAATTTAAAGCAAGAACAAATGTATGTAAAGAAAATTTATTCACACAGCAGAAATGAACACAAAAGTTTTGTTATCCAAGTTTGGGAAATTCCTCTAGTTCAACCCATATAGCATGAAATTTTATAAGAAAGAAATTTTTCTAGACATGTTTTAAAAAATGCATATGCATGCTTGAAACATGTTAAAGATGAAAATCACCTATGGATCCAAACCTTTTAAAGAGAATAACATTAAATTCTCATGTGAACGTGCGGTGGGATATTTACCCGAGTCAAAGGAGCCATTATTTCTCCCATTTACAAAAAGCTAACCAAACGATCGTAGATGATTGCAAAGTGATTTATCATGCGTAACGGGCTATATGTTTGTATGGAATGACTTGGAGCAGCACTCAATTACAAATCCCCCGCTTCCCCTTTTCCCAACGATTGTAAAACCTGATATATAAAAAATAAAAAAGAGTTTGTAATCCCTAAAAATTACAGACGCTTTTTTGAATTATCTCTCTCTACATTTTTGCATTGTGCATTTCAATTTTAGATGTACACCTTTTTCTTAAATCGAAACTTGAGTTTTCACTTTCCCTTCATCTCGTAAACCAAACAAGATATAAAAGGCAAATAAATCTCAACAAAATGAAAATTTTAGAGTTTATGTATGGAAAGAATTAAAAGCAATAACAAATTTTAGTAAGGAAAATTTATTCACACACCACAAATGAGGACAAAAGTTTTGTTTTGAAAGTTTGGGAAATTCCACTAGTTCAACCCTAACAGCTTGGAATTTTATAAGAAACACATTTTTCTACACATGTTTTAAAAAATGGATATACATGCTTGAAACATGTTAAAGATGCAAATGACCTATGGATCCAAACCTTTTAAAGAGAATAACATTAAATTCTCAAGTGAACGTGCGGTGAGATATTTGCCCGAGTCAAACAAGCCATTATTTTTCCCATTTACAAAAATTTGAGCTAATGATCACAGATGATTGTAAAGCGATTTATCATGCATAATGGGCTATATTTTTGTAAGGAATTACTAATGGATTTGGAGTCAACATTCAGTTAAAAATCCCTTTTCTCGACAATTGCAAAACCTGATATATAAATACTAAAAAGAGTTTACAACCCTAAAAATTAAACACACTTTTTAGAATTAACTCTCTCTACATTTGCCCATTGTACATTTCAATTTTAGATGTATACTATTTTCTTAAATTAAAATTCGAGTTTTCAATTTCGCTTCTTCTTGCAAAAAAAAAGAGATAAAAGGCAAACATATCATTACAAAATGACAATTTTAGAGTTTATGTATGAAAAGAATTTAAAGTAATAAAAAATTTAAGTAAAGAAAATTTATTCACACACCTCACATGAACATAAAAGTTTTTTTATCCATGTTTTGCAAATTCCACTAGTTCAACCCTAATGGCTTGGAATTTTATAAGAAAAAGATTTTTCTACAAATGTTTTAAAAAATGGATATGCATGCTTGAAACAAGTTAAAGATGCAAATGACCTATGGATCCAAACCATTTAAAGTGATTAACATTAAATTCTCAAGTTAATGTGTGGTGGGATATTTACCTGAGTCAAAAAAGTCATTATTTTGCCCTTTTATAAATAGCTGAGCTAACGATCGTAGATAATTGTAAAGTGATTTATCATGCGTAACGGGCTATATTTTTTAATGAATGACTTATTGATTGGGATTCAACACTTAGTTAAAAATCCCCCGCCTCCCCCTTTTCCCGACGATTGCAAAACATGTTATACAAAAAGTAAAAAGTGTTTACAATTCCTAAAAATTGCATATTGGAATTATCTCTCTCTAAATTTGTGCACTGTGCATTTTAATTTTAGATGTATACTTTTTCCTTAAATCAAAACTATAGTTTTCACTTTCCCTTCATCTCGTAAACAAAAAAGGAGATAAAAGGCAAATAAGTAACAACAAAATGAAATTTTTTTAGTTTATGTAAGGAAAGAAAATAAAGCAATTACAAATGTAAGTAGAGAAAATTTATTCACACACCACAAATGAACAGAAAAGTTTTGTTACCCAAGTTTGGGTAATTCCACTAGTTCAACCCTAATAGCTTGAAATTTTATTGGAAAGATATTTTTCTACACATGTTTTAAAAAATGGATATACATGCTTGAAACATGTTAAAGATGCAAATGACCTATGGATCCAAACCTTTTAAAGAGAACAACTTTAAATTCTCAATTGAACGTGCGGTGTGATATTTACCCGAGTCAAACAAGCCATTATTTTGCCCATTTTCCAAAAGGTGACCTACCGATGATAGATGATTGTAAAGTGAATTATCATGCTTAAGGGGTCATATTTATGTAAGGAATGACTTATGGATTGGCAGTCAACACTCAGTTAGAAATCCTCCGCCTCCCCCTTTTCAAGACAATTGCAAAACCTGATATATAAAAACTAAAAAGAGTTTGCAGTCCCTAAAAATTACCAACACTTTTTGAATTATCTCTCTCTACATTTGAGCATTGTGCATTTTATTTTTAGAAGTACACTTTTTTCTTAAATCGAAACTTGAGTTTTCCCTTTCCCTTCATCTCGCAAACAAAAAAAGATATTAAAGGCAAATTGATCACTACAAAATGAAAATTTTGGAGTTTGTGTATGAAAAGAATTTAAAGCAATAACAAATCTAAGAAAAGAAAATTTATTCACACAGTAGAAATGAACACAAAAGTTTTGTTATCCAAGTTTGGGAAATTGCTCTAGTTCAACCCATATAGCATGGAATTTTATAAGAAAGAAAATTTTCTTGACATGTTCTAAAAAATGGATATGCATGTTTGAAACATGTTAAAGATGAAAATCACCCATGGATCCAAACCTTCTAAAGAGAATAACATTAAATTCTCAAGTGAACGTGTGGTGGGATATTTACCCGAGTCAAAGGAGCCATTATTTCTCCCATTTACAAAAACCTGACCAAACGATCATAGATTGATTTAAAGTGATTTATCATGCGTAACGGGTTATATGTTATTAAGGAATGACTTATGGATTTGGAGTCAACACTCAGTTAAGTAAAGAAAATTTATTCACACACCACAAATGAACACAACAGTTTTGTTATCCAAGTTTGGGAAATTCCACTAGTTCAACCCTAATAGCTTGGAATTTTATAGGAATGAGATTTTTCTACACATGTTTTAAAAATGGATATGCATGCTTGAAACATGTTAAAGATGCAAATGACCTACGGATCCAAACCTTTTAAAGAGAATAGCATTAACTTCTCGAGTGAACATGCGGTGGGATATTTAACTGAATCAAACAAGCCAATATTTTGCCCTTTTATAAAAAGCTGACTTAACAATCATAGATGATTATAAAGTGATTTATCATGCGTAACGGGTTCTATTTTTGAAGGAATGACTCATGGATTGGGAGTCAACACTCAGTTAAAAATCCCTGCTACCCCCTTTTCCCAACGATTGCAAAACCTGATATATAAAAACGAAAAAGAGTTTACAATCCCTAAAAATTATAGACACCTTTTGGAATTATCTCTCTATATATTTTTGCATTGTGCATTTCTATTTTATATGTATACTTTTTTCTTAAATCAAAACTTGATTTTTCACTTTCCCTTCATCGTAAACAAAAACAGAGATAAAAGGCAAAAATAGATCACAACAAAATGAAAATTTTAGAGTTCATGTATGAAAAAAATATTTAAAGTAATAACAAATGTAAGTAAAGAAAATTTATTCACACACCACAATTGAACACAAAAAAATTGTTATCCAAGTTTGGCAAATTCCACTAGTTCAACCATTCTAGCTTGGCATTTTATAAGAAAGAGAGCTTTCTACACATCTTTTATAAAATGGATATGCATGCTTGAAACATGTAAAAGAGGCAAATGGCCAATGGATCCAAACATTTTAAAGAGAATAACATTAAATTCTCAAGTGAACGTGCGGTGGGATATTTACCTAAGTCAAACAAGCCATTTTTTTTACCATTTACTAAAAGCTGACCTAATGATCATAGATGATTTTAAAGAGATTTATCTTTCGTAACGGGCTATAATTTTGTAAGGAATGAATTTGGGTTGGGAGTCAACACTCAGTAAAAAATCCCCCACCTCCCTCTTTTCCCGACGATTGCAAAACCTGATATATAAAACTAAAAACAGTTCACGATCCCAAAAAATTACAGACCCTTTTTGGAATTTCTCTCTCTAAATTTTTGCATTGTGCATTTCCACTTTAGATATATACTTTTTTCTTAAATCAAAACTTGAGTTTTCACTTTCCCTTCATCTCGAACACAAAAAAGAAGATAAAAAGCAAATACATCACAACAAAATGATAATTTTAGAGTTTATGTATATAAATAATTTAAAGCAAAAAAAAAATTTAAATAAAGAAAATTTATTCACACACCACAAATGAACAAAAATTTTTTTAAGCAAGTTTGGGAAATTCCACTAGTTCAACCCTAATGGCTTGGAATTTTAAAAGAAAGATATTTTTCTACACATGTTTTAAAAAATGGATAGGCATGCTTGAAACATGTTAAAGATGCAAATGACCTATGGATCCAAACCTTTGTAAGAAAATAACATTGAATTCTCAAGTGAACGTGCGGTGGGATATTTACCCGAGTCAAACAAGCATTATTTGGCCCATATACAAAAAGCTGCCCTAACGATCATAGATGATTGTAAAGTGATTTATCATACATAACGGGCTATATTTTTTTAAGTAATGACTTATGGATTGGGAACCAACACTCAGTTAAAAATCCCCAGCCTCCCCCTTTTCCCGACGATGGAAAAATCAAATATATAAAAACAAAGAAAAGTTTGCTATCAGTAAAAATTACAGACACTTTTCGGAATTATCTCTCTCCACATTTGTGCGTTGTGAATTTCTATTTTAGATGTTAACTTTTTTCTTAAATCAAAACTTGAGTTTTCACTTTCCTTTCATCTCGTAAATAAAAAAAGAGATAAAGTCAAATAGACCAATACAAAATGAAAATTTTAGATTTTATGTATGGAAAGAATTTAAACCAAAAACAAAAATGTAAGTAAAGAAAATTTATACACACACCACAAAAGAACAAAATAGTTTTGTTATCCAAGTTTGGGAAATTCCACTAGTTCAATCCTAATATCTTGGAATTTTATAAGAAAGAGATTTTTCTAAAAATGTTTTAAACAATGGATATGCATGCTTGAAACATGATAAAGATGCAAAAGACCTATGGATCCAAACCTTTTAAAGTGATTAACATTAAATTCTCAAGTGAACGTGCGGTGGGATATTTACCTGAGTCAAACAAGCCATATTTTTGCCCTTTTATAAATACCTGACTAACGATCATAGATGATTGTAAAGTGATTTATCATGCGTAACGAGCTATATTTTTGTAAGGAATGACTTATTGATTTGTATTCAACACTTAGTTAAAAATCCACCGCCTCCCCCTTTTCCTGACGATTGCAAAACATGCTATACAAAAAGTAAAAATAGTTTACAATCCCTAAAAATTACAGACACATTTTGGAATTATCTCTCTCTACATTTGTACATTGTGGATTTCAATTTTAGATGTATACTTTTTCCTAAAATCAAAACTTGAGTTTTCACTTTCCCTTCAACTTGTAAACAAATAAAGAGATAAAAGGCAAATAAGTAACAACAAAATGAAAATTTTTGAGTTTATGTACGGAAAGATAATAAAGCAATAACAAATTTAAGTAAAAAAAACTTATTCACACACCACAAATGAACACAAAAGTTTTGTTATCCAAGTTTGGGAAATTCCACTAGTTCAACCCTAATACTTTGGAATTTTATTGGAAAGAGATTTTTCTACACATGTTTTAAAAAATGGATATGCATGCTTGAAACATGTTAAAGAAGCAAATGACCTATGGATCCAAACCTTTTAAAGATAATAACATTAAATTCTCAACTGAACGTGTGTTGGGATATTTACCCGAGTCAAACAAGCCATTATTTTGCCCATTTTCAAAAAGTTGACCTACCGATGATAGATCATTGTAAAGTAATTTATCATGCGTAAGGGGCTATATTTATGTAAGGAATGACTTATGGATTGCAGTCGACACTCAGTTAGAAATCGTCCGCTTCCCCCTTTTCACGACAATTCCAAAACCTGATATATAAAAACTAAAAAGAGTTTGCAATCCCTAAAAATTACAAAGACTTTTTTGAATTATCTCTCTCTACATTTGTGCATTGTGCATTTCAATTTTAGATGTACACCTTTTTCTTAAATCGAAACTTGAGTTTTCACTTTCCCTTCATCTCGTCAACAAAAAAAGAGATAAATGGCAAATAGATCACAACAAAATGAAAATTTTAGAGTTTATGTAAGGAAAGATTTAAAGCAATAACAAATGTTAGTAAATAAAATTTATTCACACATCACAAATGAAGACAAAAGTTTTGTTATGAAAGTTTGGGAAATTCCACTAGTTGAAACCTAACAACTTGGAATTTTATAAGAAACATATTTTTCTACCGAGTGAATATGCAGTGGGATATATACCCGAGTCAAACAAGCCATTTTTTTGCCCATATACAAAAAGTTGAGCTAATGATCATAGATGATTATAAAGTGATTTATGATGCATAATGGGCTATATTTTTGTAAGGAATTGCTTATGGATTTAGAGTCAACATTCAGTTAAAAATCCACCGCCTCCCCCTTTTCCCGACGATTGCCAAACCTGATATATAAATACTAAAAAGATTTTAAAACCCTAAAAATTAAACACACATTTTTGAATTAACTCTCTCTACATTTGTGCATTGTGCATTTCCATTTTAGATGTATACTGTTGTCTTAAATCAAAATTTGAGTTTTCAATTTCGCTTCTTTTTGTAAAAAAAAAAAAAAAGAGATAAAAGGCAAATAGATCATAACAAAATGACAATTTTAGATTTTATGTATGGAAAGAATTTAAAACATTAAAAAATGTAAGTAAAGAAAATTTATTCACTCACTATAAATGAACACAAAAGTTTTGTTATCCAAATTTGAGAAATTCCACTTGTTAAACCCTAATAGCCTGGAATTTTATAAAAAAGATATTTTTCTACATATGTTTTAAAAAATAGATATGCAAGCTTGAAACATGTTAAAGATTTAAATGAAATATGGATCCAAATCTATTAAAGAGAATAACATTAAATTCTCAAGTGAACGTGCAGTGGGATATTTACCCGAGTCAAACCAGCCATTTTTTTGCCCAATTACAAAAAGCTAACCTAATAATCATAGATGATTGTAAAATGATTTGTCATGCATAAAAGGCTATATTTTTTAAAGGAATAACTTATGGATTGGGAGTCAATACTTAGTTAAAAATCCCCCGCCTCCCCCTTTTCCCGACGATTGCAAAACCGGATATATAAAAACTAAATAGAGATTACAATCCCTAAAAATTGTAGACACTTTTTTGAATTATCTCTCTATACATTTGTGGATTATACATTTCAATTTTAGATGTATACTTTTTTCGTAAATCAAAACTTGAGTTTTCACTTTCCTTTCATGTCATAAACAATAAAAGAGATCTAAGGCAAATAGATCACAACAAAATAAACATTTTAGAGTTTATGTATGGGAAGAATTTAAAACAATAACAAATGTAAGTAAAGAAATTTTTTCACAAACCACAAATGAACAAAAAAGTTTTGTTATCCAAGTTTGGGAAATTCCTCTAGTTTAACCCTAATGGTTTGGAATTTTATAAGAAAGAGATTTTTCTACACATGGTTTAAAAAATGGATATGCATGCTTGAAACATGTTAAAGATGAAAATGACCTATGGATCCAAACTTTTTAAAGAGAATAACATTAAATTCTCAAGTAAACGTGTGGTGGAATATTTACCTGAGTCAAACAAGCCATTATTTTGTCCATTTAAAAATACCTAACCTAACGATCATGGATGATTGTAAAGTTATTTATCATGCGTAACGGGTATCTTTTTGTATGTAATAACTTATTGATTGGGATTCAACACTCAGTTAAAAATTCCCTGCCTCCTCCTTTTCCCGACTATTGTAAAACATGCTATATAAAAACTAAAAAGAGTTTACAATCCCTAAAAATTAAAAACACTTTTTGGAATTATCTCTTTCTACATTTGTGCATTGTGCATTCCATTTTAGATGTATATTTATTCCTAAAATAAAAACTTGAGGTTTTCACTTTCCCTTTATCTCGTAAACAAAAAAAGAGATAAAAGGCAAATAGATCATGAAAAATTTAATATTTTAGAGTTTATGTATGGAAAGAATTTAAAGCAATAACAAATGTAAGTAAAGAGAATTTATTCCCACACCATAAATGAACACAAAAGTTTTGTTATCTAAGTTTGAGAAATTCCACTAGTTCAACCCACATGGCTTGGAATTTAATAAGAAAGAGATTTTTCTACACATGTTTTAAAAAATGATATGCGTGCTTGAAACATGTTTAAGATGCAAATGACCTATGGATCCAAATCTTTTAAAGAAAATAACATTAAATTGTCAAGTGAACATGCGGTGGGATATTTACCGAGTCAAACAAGCCACTATTTTGCCCATTTACAAAAAGTTGATCTGACGATCATTGATGATTGTAAAGTGATTTATCTTGTGTAAGGGGCTATATTTTTTAAAGGAATGACTTATAGATTGGGAGTCAACACTCTGTTAAAAATCCCCCGCCTCACCTTTTTCTCGACAATTGCTAAACCTGATATATAAAAACATAAAAGAGTTTGCAATCCCTAAAAATTAAAGACACTTTTTTGAACTCTCTCACTCTATAGTTGTGCATTGTGCATTTAAATTTTAGATGTATACTTTTTTCTTAAATCGAAACTTGTGTTTTTCAGTTTCCCTTCATCTCATAAACAAAAAAAGAGATAAAAGTTTGCAAAATTCCACTAGCTCAACCCTAATAGCTGGGAATTTTATTGGAAAGAGATTTTTCTACACATGTTTTAAAAAATGGATATGCATGTTTGAAACATGTTAAAGATGCAAATGACCTATGCATCCAAACCTTTTAAACAATATAACTTTAAATTCTCAACTGAACATGTGGTGGGATATTTACCCGAGTCAAACAAGCCATTATTTTGCCCATTTTCAAAAAGTTGACCTACCGATGATAGATGATTGTAAAGTGAATGATCATGCGTAAGGGGCTATATTTATGAAAGGAATGACAAATGGATTAGCAGTCAACACTCTATTAGAAATCATCCGCCTCCCCCTTTTCACAATGATTGCAAAACCTGATATATAAAAACTAAAAGAGTTTGCAATCCCTAAAAATTACAGACACTTTTTTGAATTATCTCTCTCTACATTTGAGCATTGTGCATTTCATTTTTAGAAGTCCACTTTTTTCTTAAATTGAAACTTGAGTTTTCACTTTCCCTTCATCTCGTAAACAAAAAAAGAGATTAAAGGCAAATTGATCACAACAAAATGAAAATTTTGGAGTTTATGTATGGAAAGAATTTAAAGCAATAACAAATGTAAGTAAAGAAAATTTATTCACACACCAAAAATGAACACAAAAGTTTTGTTATCCAAGTTTGAGAAATTCCTCTAGTTCAACCCATATAGCATGGAATTTTATAAGAAAGAAAATTTTCAAGACATGTTCTAAAAAATTATAGACACTTTTTTGAATTATCTCTCTCTACATTTTTGCATTGTGCATTTCAATTTTAGATGTATACCTATTTATTAAATCGAAACATGAGTTTTCATTTTCCCTTCATCGTTCGTAAACAAAAAATGAGATAAAGGGCAAATAGATGAGAACAAAATGAAAATTTTAGAGTTTATGTATGGAAACAATACAAAGCAATAACAAATGTAAGTAAAGAAAATTTATTCACACACCACAAATGAACACAAAAGTGTTGTTATCCAAGTTTGGGAAATTCCACTAGTTCAACCCTAATAGCTTGGAATTTTATAAGAAAGAGATTTTTCTACACAAGTTTTAAAAATGGAAAGGAATGCTTGAAACATGTTATAGATGCAAATGACCTATGGATCCAAACCTTTTGAAGAGAATAACATTAAATTCTCAAGTGAACGTCCGGTGGGATATTTAACCTAGTCAAACAAGCCATTATTTTTCCCATTTATAAAAAGCTGACTTAACGATCATAGATGATTGTAAATTGATTTATCATGCGTAACGGGTTCTATTTTTGAAGGAATGACTTATGGATTGGGATTCAACACTTAGTTAAAAGTCCCCCGCCACCCTTTTTCCTAACGATTGCAAAACCTGATATATAAAAACTAAAAAGAGTTTACAATCCCTACAAATTACAGACACTTTTTGGAATTATCTCTCTCTATATTTGTGCATTGTGCATTTATATTTTATGTATACATTTTTCTTAAATCAAAACTTGATTTTTCACTTTCCCTTCATCTTGTAAATGAAAAAAGAGATAAAAGGCAAAAATTGGTCACAACAAAACGAAAATTTTTGAGTTTATGTATGGAAAATAAATTTGAAGCAATAAAAAATGTAGGTAAAGAAAATTTATTCTCTCACCACCATTAAACACAAAAGTTTTGTTATCCAAGTTTGGAAAATTCCACTAGTTTAACCCTTCTAGCTTGGAATTTTATAAGAAAGAGAGTTTCCTGCACATGTTTTAAAAAATGGATATGCATGCTTGAAACATGTTAAAGATGCAAATCACCAATGGATCTAAAAATTTTAAAGAGAATAAAATTAAATTCTGAAGTGAACGTGCGGTGGGATATTTACCAAAGTCAAACAAGCCATTTTTTTGCCCATTTACTAAAAGCTGACATAATGATCATAGATGATTATAAAGAGATTCATCTTTCGTAATGGGCTATATTTTTGTAAGGAATGAATTTGGATTGGGTATCAAAAATCAGTTAAAAATCCCCCACTCCCCCTTTTCCCGACGATTGCAAAACCTCATATATAAAAACTAAAAACAGTTTACGATCCCGAAAAATTACTGAACATTTTTGGAATCATCTCTCTCTACATTTGTGCATTGTGCATTTCCTTTTTAGATATATACTTTTTTCTTAAATCAAAACTGGAGTTTTCACTTTCCCATCATCTCGTAAACAAACCAAGAGATAAAAAGCAATTACTTCACAACAAAACGCAAATTTTTGAGTTTATGTAAATAAATCATTCAAAGCAATAAAAAATTTAAATAAAAAAAATTTATTCACACACCACAAATGAACACAAAAGTTTTTTTATGCAAGTTTGGGAAATTCCACTAGTTCAACCCTAATGGCTTGGAATTTTAAAAGCAAGATATTTTTCTACACATGTTTTAAAAAATAGTTAGGCAAGCTTGAAACATGTTAAAGATGCAAATGACCTATGGATCCAAACCTTTGTATGAAAATAACATTGAATTCTCAAGTGAACGTGCGGTGGGATATTTATCCGTGTCAAACAAGCCATTATTTGGCCCTATATACAAAAAGTTGCCCTAACGATCATAGATGATTGTAAAGTGATTTATCATGCGTAATGAGCTATTTTTTTAAGGAATGACTTATGGATTGGGAGTCAACACTCAGTTAAAAATCTTCTGCCTCCACCTTTTCCCGTTGATTACAAAATCAGATATATAAAAACAAAAAAAATTTTACAATCCATAAAAATTACAGACACTTGTCGGAATGATCTCTCTCTACTTTTGTGTGTTGAGCATTTCCATTTTAGATGTTAACTATTTTCTTAAATCAAAACTTAAGTTTTCACTTTCCCTTGACCTTGTAAACAAAAAAAGAGATAAAAGGCAAATAGACCAATACAAAATGAAAATTTTAGAGTTTATGTATTGAAAGAATTTAAAACAATAAAAAATATAAGTAAAGAAAATTTACTCACACACCACAAAGGAACACAATAGTTTTGTTATCCAAGTTTGGGAAATTCCACTTGTTCAACCCTAATAGCTTGGAATTTGATAAGAAAGAGATTTGTCTACAAATGTTTTAAAAAATGGATAAGCATGCTTGAAACATGTTAAAGATACAATTGATCTATGGATCCAAACTTTTTAAAGTGATTAACGATAAATACTCAAGTGAACGTGCGGTGGGATATTTACCTGACTCAACCAAGCCATTATTTTTCCCTTTTATAAATAACTGACCTAACGATCATAGATGATTGTAAAGTGATTTATCATGCGTAACGGGCTATATTTTTGTAAGGAATGACTTATTGATTGGGATTCAACACTTAGTTAAAAATCCCCCGCCTCCTCCTTTTCCCGACGATTGAAAAACATGCTATACAAAAAGTGAAAAGAGTTTACAATCCCTAAAAATTACAGACACGTTTTGGAATTATCTCTCTATACATTTGTGCATTGTGCATTTCGATTTTAGATGTATATTTTTTCCTTAAATCAAAACTTGAGTTTTCACTTGCCCTTCATCTCGTAAACAAAAAAAGAGATAAAAGGCAAATAAGTAACAACAAAATGAAAATTTTAGAGGTTATGTATGGAAAGAAAATAAAGCAATAAAAAATGTAAGTAAAGAAAATTTATTCACACACCACAAATGATCACAAAAGTCTTGTTATCCATGTTTGGGAAATTCCACTAGTTCAACCCTTATAACTTGGAATTTTATTGGAAAGAGATTTTTCTACACATGTTTTAAAAAATGGATATGCATGCTTGAAACATGTTAAAGATGAAAATGACCAATGGATCCAAACCTTTTAATGGGAATAACATTAAATTCTCAACTGAACGTGCGGTGGGATATTTACCCGAGTCAAACAAGCCATTATTTTGCCCATTTTAAAAAAGTTGACCTACCGATGATAGATGATTGTAAAGTGATTTATCATGCGTAAGGGGATATATTTATTTAAGGAATGACTTATGGATTGGCAGTCAACACTCAGTTAGAAATCCTCTGCCTCCCCCTTGTCACTACGATTGCAAAAGCTCATATATAAAAACTAAAAAGAGCTTTCAATCCCTAAAAATTACAGAGACTTTTTTGAATTATCTCTCTATATATTTGAGCTTTGTGCATTTTATTTTTAGAAGTACACTTTTTTCTTAAATCGAAACTTGAGTTTTCACTTTCCCTTCATCTCATAAACAAGAAAAGAGATTAAAGGCTAATTGATCACAACAAAATGAAATTTTTGGAGTTAATGTATGGAAAGAATTCAAAGCAATAACAAATGTAAGTAAAGGAAATTTATTCACACACCATAAATGAACAAAATTTTTTTGTTAACCAAGTGTGAGAAATTCCTTTAGTTCAACCCATATTGCAACAAATTTTATAAGAAAGCAATTTTTCTAGATGGATTCTAAACAATGGATATGCAAGGTTGAAACATGTTAAAGATGTAAATCACCTATCCATCCAAACATTTTCAAGAGAATAACATTAAATTCTCAAGTGAATGTGCAGTGGGATATTTATCCGAGTCAAAGAAGCAATTATTTTTCCCATTTACAAAAAGCTGACCTAATTTTCATAGATGATTGTAAAGTTATTTATCAATCGTAACGGGCTATATGTTTGTGTAGAATGACTTATGGATTATGAGTCAACACTCAGTTAAAAATCCCCTGCCTCCCCTTTCCCCCGACGACTGCAAAACCTAAAATATAAAAAATAGAAAGAGTTTGTAATCCCTAAAAATTACAAACATTTTTTTGAATTATGTCTCTCTACTTTTGTGCATTGTGCATTTCCATTTTAGATGTATACTTTTTCCTAAAATCAAAACTTGGGGTTTTCACTTTCCATTCATCTCGTAAACAAAAAAAGAGATAAAAGGCAAATAGATCATGAAAAAATGAATATTTTAGAGTTTATGTATGGAGAGAATTTAAAGCAATAACAAATGTAAGAAAAGAAAATTTATTCACACACCACAAATGAACACAAAAGTTTTGTTATCCAAGTTTGGGAAATTCCACTAGTTCAACCCAAATGGCTTGGAATTTTATACGAAAGAGATTTTTCTACACATGTTTTAAAAAATGATATGCGTGCTTGAAACATGTTTAAGATGCAAATGACCTAGGGATCAAAACCTTTTAAAGAGAATAACATTAAATTCTCAAGTGAACGTGCGGTGGGATATTTACCCGAGTCAAATAAGCTACTAGTTTGCCCATTTACAAAAAGTTGATCTAACGATCATAGATGATTTTAAGAGATTTATCTTGTGTAACGGGCTATATTTTTTTAAGGAATGACTTATGGATTGGGAGTCAACACACTTTTAAAAATCCCCCGCTTCGCCCTTTTTCAAACGATTGCAAAACCTGATATATAAAAACTAAAAACAAGTTGGAATCCCTAAAAATTGCAAACACTTTTTTGATTTCTCTCACTCTATATCTGTGCATTGTGCATTTCAATTTTAGATGTACCCTTTTTTCTTAAATTGAAACTTGAGTTTTTAGTTTCCCTTCATCTCGTAAACAAAAAAAAGAGATAAATGGCAAATAGATCACAACAAAATAAAAATTTTAGAGTTTATGTATTGAAAGATTTTAAAGCAATAACAAAAGTAAGTAATGAAAATTTATTCACACACCACAAATGAACACAAAAGTTTTGTTATCCAAGTCTGGGAAATTCCAGTAGTTCAACCCTAATAGCTTGGAATTTATAAGAAAGAGATTTTTCTACACATGTTTTAAAAAATGGATATGCATGCTTGAAACAAGTTAAAGATTTAAATCACCTACGAATCTAAACCTTTTAACGAGAATAACATTAATTTCTCCAGTGAACGTGAGGTGGGATATTTACCCAAGTCAAACAAGCCAATATTTTGGCCACTTACAAAAAGCTGACCTAACGATCATAGAATATTGTAAAGTGATTTATCTTGCCTAACTGGCTATATTTTTGTAAGGAATGACTTATGGATTGGGAGTCAACACTCAGTTAAAAATCCACTGCCTCCCCCTTTTCCTGACCATTGCAAATCATGATATATAACAACTAAACAGAGTTTACAATCCCAAAAAATTACAGACACTTTTGGGAATTTTCTCTCTCTACATTTGTGTATTATGCATTTCCATTTTAGATGTATACTTGTTTCTTAAATCAACACTCTAGTTTTCACTTTCCCTTCATCTCGTAAACAAAAAAAGAGATAAAAGGCAAATAGATCACACCAAAAGAAATATTTTAGAGTTTAAGTATGGAAATAATTTAAAGCAATAAAAAATGTAAGTAAAGAAAATTTATTCACACACCACAAATGAACACAAAAGTTTTGTTATCCAAGCTTGGAAAATTCCACTAGTTCAACCCTAATGGCTAGAAATTTTATAAGAAAGAGATTTTTTTACAAATATTTTATAAAATGGATATGCATACTTGAAACATGTTAAAGATGCAAATGACCTATAGATCCAAACCTTTTAAAGTGATTAACATTAAATTCTCAAGTGAATGTGCGGTGGGATATTTACTTGAGTCAAACAAGCCATTATTTTGCCCTTTTAAAAATAGCTAACCTAACAAGTGATTTATCATGCGTAATGGTCTATATTTTTGTAAGGAATGACTTAGTTAAAAATCTCCCGCCTCCCCCTTTTCCCGACAATTGCAAAATCTGATATATAAAAAATCAAAAGAGTATGTAATCCCTAAAAATTACAAACACTTTTTTGAATTATCTCTCTCTAAATTTGTGCAATGTGCATTTCAATTTTAGACGTACACCTTTTTATTAAATGGAAACTTGAGTTCTCACTTTCCCTTCATCTCTCGTAAACAAAAAAAAAGATAAAAGGCTAATAGATAAGAACAAAATGAAAATTTGAGACTTTATGTATGGAAAGAATACCAAGAAATAACAAATGTAAGTGAAGAAAATTTATTCACACACCACAAATGAACACAAAAGTTTTGTTATCCAAGTTTGGGAAATTCCACTAGTTCAACCCTAATAGATTGGAATTTTATAAGAAAGAGATTTTTCTAGACATGTTTTAAAAAATGGAAATGCATGCTTGAAACATGTTAAAGATGCAAATGACCTATGGATCCAAACCTTTTAAAGAGAATAACATTAAATTCTCGAGAACACGTGCGGTGGGATATTTAAACAAGTCAAACAAGCCATTATTTTGCCCATTTATAAAAAGCTGACTTAACGATCATAGATAATTATAAAGTGATTTACCAAGCGTAATGGGTTCTATTTTTGAAAGAATAACTTATGGATTGGGAGTCAACACTCAATTAAAAATCCCCAGCTATCCCCTTTTCCCAATGATTGCAAAACCTAATATATGAAAACTAAAAAGAGTTTACAATCCTGAAAAATTACAGACACTTTTTTGAATTATCTCTCTCTACATTTGTGCATTGTGCATTTCCATTTTAGATGTATACTTTTTTCTTAAATCAAAACATGATTTTTCACTTTCGTTTCATCTTGTAAGCTAAAAAAGAGATAAAAGGCAAAAATTGATCACAACAAAACAAAAATTTTAGAGTTTATGTATAGAAAAAATATTTAAAGCAATAACAAATATAAGTAAAGAAAATTTATTCACACACCATAAATGAACACAAAATTTTTTTTATCCAAGTTCGGCAAATTCAACTAGTTCAACCCTTCTAGCTTGGAATTTTACAAGAAAAAGAGTTTTCTACACATGTTTTAAAAAATGGATATGCATGCTTGAAACATGTTAAAGATGCAAATGACCAATGGATCCAAACATTTTAAAGAGAATAACATTCAATTCTCAGGTGAACGTGCGGTGGGATATTTACCCGAGTCAAAGAAGCCACTTTTTTGCCCTTTTACTAAAAGCTGACCTAATGATCATAGATGATTGTAAAGAGTTTTATCCTTTCATAACGGGCTATATTTTTGTAAGTAATGATTTGGATCGGGAGTCAACACTGAGTTAAAAATCCCCCACCTCCCCTTTTTCCCGACGATTACAAAACCAGATATATAAAAACTAAAAACAGTTTACGACCCTGAAAAATTATTGACCCTTTTTGGAATTATCTCTCTCTACATTTGTGCATTGTGCATTTCAATTTTTGGTATATACTTTTTCTTAAATCAAAACTTGAGTTTTCACTTTCCCTTCATCTCGTAAGCAAAAAAAGAGATAAAAAGCAAATACATCACAACAAAATGAAAATTTTAGAGTTTAAGTATATAAATAATTTAAAGCAATAAAAAAATTAAATAAAGAAAATTTATTCACACACCACAAATGAACACAAAAGTTTTTTTATTCAAGTATGGGAAATTCCACTACTTCAACCCTAATGACTAGGAATTTTAAAAGAAACATATTTTTCTACACATGTTTTAAAAAATGGATATGCATGGTTGAAACATGTTAAAGATGCAAATGACCTAAGGATCCAAACCATTGCAAGAAAATAACATTGAATTCTTGAGTGAACGTGGGGTGGGATATTTACCTGAGTCAAACAAGCCATTATTTGATATACAAAAAGTTGCGCTAACGATCATAGATGATTGTAAAGTGATTTATCATGCGTAGCGGGCTATATTTTTTAAAGCAATGACTTATGGATTGGGAGTCAACACTCAGTTAAAAATCCCCCCCCCCCCCCCCCCCCCCCCCCTCTTTTCCCGAGGATTGCAAAATCAGAAATATAAAAACAAAAAAAAGTTTACAATCCATAAAAATTACAGACACCTTTCGGAATTATCTCTCTCTATATTTGTCTGTTGTGCATTTCCATTTTAGATATTAACTTTTTCTTAAATAAAAACATGAGTTTCACTTTCCCTTTATCTCGTACACAAAAAAAGAGATAAAAGGCAAATAGACCAATACAAAATGAAAATTTTAGAGTGTATGTATGGAAAGAATTCCGAGGATTGCAAAATCAGAAATATAAAAACAAAAAAAAGTTTACAATCCATAAAAATTACAGACACCTTTCGGAATTATCTCTCTCTATATTTGTCTGTTGTGCATTTCCATTTTAGATATTAACTTTTTCTTAAATAAAAACATGAGTTTCACTTTCCCTTTATCTCGTACACAAAAAAAGAGATAAAAGGCAAATAGACCAATACAAAATGAAAATTTTAGAGTGTATGTATGGAAAGAATTTAAACCAATAAAAAATGTAAGTAAAGAAAATTTATTCATACACCACAAAGGAACACAATAGTTTTGTTATCCAAGTTTGGGAAATTCCATTAGTTCAACCCTAATAGCTTGGAATTTTATAAGAAAGAGATTTTTCTACAAATGTTTTAAAAAATGGATATGCATGCTTGAAACATGTTAAAGATGCAAAGGACCTATGGATCCGAACCTATAAAGATATTAACATTAAATTCTCAAGTGAACGTGCAGTGGGATATTTAACTGAGTCAAACAAGCCATTATTTTGCCCTTTTATAAATAGCTGACCTAACGATCATAGATGATTGTAAAGTAATTTATCATGCCTAACGGGCTATATTTTTGTACGGAATGACTTATTGATTGGGATTCAACACTTAGTTAAAAATCCCCCGCCTCCCCTTTTCCTGATAATTGCAAAACATGCTATACAAAAAGTAAAAAGAGTTTACTATCCCTAAAAATTACAGACACATTTTTGCATTGTGCATTTCTATTTTAGATGTATACTTTTTCCTTAAATCAAAACCTGAGTTTTCACTTTCCCTTCATCTCGTAAACAAAAAATTTGATTAAAGGCAAATAAGTAACAACAAAATAAAAATTTTAGAGTTTAAGTATGGAACGAAAACAAAGCATTAACAAATGTAACTAAAGAAAATTTATTCACACACCACAAATGAACAAAAAAGTTTTTTTATCCAAGTTTGGGTAATTCCACTAGTTCAACCCTAATAGCTTGGAATTTTATTGGAAAGAGATTTTTCTACACTTGTTTTAAAAAATGGATATGCATGCTTGAAAGATGATAAAGATGCAAATGACCTATGGATCCAAACCTTTTAAAAAGAATAACATTAAATTCTCTACTGAACATGCGGTGGGATATTTACCCGAGTCAAACAAGCCATTATTTTTCCCATTTTCAAAAATTTGACCTACCGATGATAGATGATTGTAAAGTGATTTATCATGCGTAAGGGGCTATATTTATGTGAGGAATGACTTTTGTATTTGCGGTCAACACTTAGTTAGAAATTCTCCGCCTCCCCCTTTTCATGACGATTGTAAAACCTTATATATAAAAACTAAAAAGAGTTTGCAATCCCTAAAAATTACAGACACTTTTTGAATTATCTCTCTCTACATTTGAGCATTGTGCATTTGATTTTTAGAAGTACACTTTTTTCTTAAATCGAAACTTGATTTTTCACTTCCCCTTCATCTCATAAACAAAAAAAGAGATTAAAGGCAAATTGATCACAACAAAATGAAAATTTTGGAGTTTATGTTTGGAAAGAATTTAAAGCTATAACAAATGTAAGTAAAGAAAATTTATTCACACACCATATATGAACACTAAAGTTTTGTTATCCAAGTTTTGGGAATTCCTCTAGTTTAACCCATATAACACGGAATTTTATAAGAAAGAAATTTTTCTAGACATGTTTTAAACATTGGATATGCAAGCTTGAAACATGTTATAGATGAAAATCACCTATGCATCCAAACCTTTTAAAGAGAATAACATTAAATTCTCAAGTGAGCATGCGGTGGGATATTTACCCGAGTCAAACATGCCATTATTTTTCCCATTTACAAAAACCTGACCTAATGATCATAGATGATTGTAAAGTGATTTATCATGCATAATGGGCTATTTTTTTGTATGGAATGACTTATGAATTTGGAGTCAACACTCAGTTAAAAAATCCCCCGCCTCCCCCTTTTCCCGATGATTGCAAAACTTGATATATAAAAAATAAAAAGAGTTTGTAATCCCTAAAAATAATTAACACTTTTTTGAATTGTGTCTCTCTACATTTGTGCATTGTGCATTTTAATTTCAGATGTACACCATTTTCTTAAATCGAAACTTGAGTTTTCACTTTCCCTTCATCTCGTAAACAAAAAAAGAGATAAAAGACAAATAGATCACAAGAAAATGAAAATTTTAGAGTTTATGTAAGGAAAGAATTTAAAGCAATAACAAATGTTAGTAAAGAAATTTCATTCACACACCACAAATGAAGACAAAAGTTTGTTCTGAAAGTTTGGGAAATTCGACCAGTTCAACCCGAATAGCTTGGAATTTTATAAGAAACAGATTTTTCTACATATGTTTTAGAAACTTGGATATACATGCTTGAAACATGTTAAAGATGCGAATGACCTATCGATCAAAACATTTTAAAGAGAATAACATTAAATTCTCAAGTGAACGTGCGGTGGGATATTTATCCGAGTCAAACAAGCCATTATTTTGCCCATTTACAAAAGGTTGAGCTAATGTTCATAGATGTTTGTAAAGTGATTTATCATGCATAACGGGCTATATTTTTTTAAGGAATGACTTATGGATTTGGAGTCAACATTCAGTTTAAAATCCCCGGCCTCCCCCTTTTCCCGAGTATTGCAAAACCTGATATATAAATACTAAAAAGAGTTTACAAACCCTAAAAATTAAAGACACTTTTTTGAAGTATCTCTCTCTACATTTGTGCGTTGTGCATTTCCATTTTAGATGTATACTTTTTTCTTAAATCAAAATTTGAGTTTTAAATTTCACTTCTTCTTGTAAACAAAAAAAGAGATAAAAGGCAAATAGATCATAATAAAATGACAATTTTATAGTTTATGTATAGAAAGAATTTAATCTAATAACTAATGTAAGTAAAGAAAATTTATTCACTCACTACAAAAGGAACACAAAAGTTTTGTTATCCAAGTTTGAGAAAATCCACTAGCTTGGAATTTTATAAAAAAAAAGGATTTTTCTACACATGTTTTAAAAAATGGATATGCATCCTTGAAACATGTTAAAGATCTAAATGACTTATGGATCCAAATCTATTCAAAAGAATAACATTAAATTTCCAAGTGAACGTGCGATGGGATATTTACCCGAGTCAAACAAGCCATTTTTTTGCCCTGTTACAAAAAACTAACCTAACGATCATAGATGATTGTAAAATGATTTATAATGCGTAACGGGCTATATTTTTGAAAGGAATGACTTATGGATTGGGATTCAATACTCAGTTAAAAATCCCCCGCCTCTCCCTTTTCCCGATGATTGCAAAACCTGATATATAAAAACTAAAAAGAGTTTACAATCCCTAAAAATTACAGACTCTTTTTTGAATTATCTCTCTCTATATTTTTGGATTATACATTTTAATTTTTGATGTATACCTTTTTCGTAAATCGAAACTTGAGTTTTCACTTTCCCTTCATGTCATAAACAAATAAAGAGATAAAAGGTAAATAGATCACAACAAAATAAAAATTTTAGAGTTTGTGTATGGAAAGAATTTAAAGCAATAACAAATGTAAGTAAAGAAATTTTTTTCACAAACCACAAATGAACAAAAAATTTTTGTTACCCAAGTTTGGGAAATTCCACAAGTTCAACCCTAATGGTTTGGAATTTTATAAGAAAGAGATTTTTCTACACATGGTTTAAAAAATGGATATGCAAATGACCTATGAATCCAAACCTTTGAAAGAGAATAACACTAAATTCTCAAGTAAACGTGCGGTGAAATATTTACTTGAGTCAAACAAGCCATTATTTTGTCCATTTACAAATAGCTGACCTAACGATCATAGATGATTGTAAAGTTATTTAACGGGTATCTTTTTGTTAGGAATGACATATTGATTGGGATTCAACACTTAGTTAAAAATCCCATGCCTCCTCCTTTTCCTGATGATTTCAAAACATGTTATATAAAAACTAAAAAGAGTTTACAATCCCTAAAAATTACAAACACTTTTTGGAATTATCTCTCTCTACATTTGTGCGTTGTGCATTTCCATTTTAGATGTATACTTTTTCATAAAATCAAAACTTGGGATTTTCACTTTCCCTACATCTTGTAAACTAAAAAAGAGATAAAAGGCAAATAGATCATGAAAAAATGAATATTTTAGAGTTTATGTTTGGAAAGAATTTAAAGAAATAACAAATGTAAGTAAATAAAATTTATTCACACACCACAAATGAACACAAAAGTTTTGTTATCCAAGTTTGGGAAATTCCACTAGTTCAACCCAAATGGCTTGGAATTTTATAAGAAAGAGATTTTTCTGCACATTGTTTTAAAAAATGATATGCATGCTGAAACATGTTTTAGATGCAAATGACCTATGGATCCAAACCTTTTAAAGAGAATAACATTAAATTGTCAAGAGAATGTGCAGTGGGATATTTACCCGAGTCAAACAAGCCACTATTTTGCCCATTTTCAAAAGGCTGATCTAACGATCATAGATGATTGTAAAGTGATTTATCTTGGGTAACGGCTATATTTTTTTAAGGAATGACTTATGGATTGGGGGTCAACACTCCGCTAAAAACCCCCCACCTCGCCCTTTTCCCGACGATTGCAAAACCTGATATATAAAAACTAAAAAGAGTTTGTAATCCCTAAAAATTACAAACACTTTTTTGAAGTCTCTCACTCTATATTTGTGCATTGTGCATTTCAATTTTAGATGTACATTTTTTTCTTAAATCGAAACATGAGTATTCAGTTTCCCTTCATTACGTAAACAAAAAAAGAGATAAAAGGCAAATAGATCTCAACAAAATAAAAATTTTAGAGTTTATGAAATGAAAGATTTTAAAGCAATAACATATGTAAGTAATAAAAATTTATTCACACACCACAAATGAACACAAAAGTTTTGTTATCCAAGTTTGGGAAATTCCACTAGTTCAACCCTAATAGCTTGGAATTTATAAGAAAGTGATTTTTCTACACATGTTTTAAAAAATAGATATGCATGCTTGAAACATGTTAAAGATTCAAATCACCTACAGATCAAAACCTTTGTAAGAAAATAACATTGAATTCTCAAGTGAACGTGCGGTGGGATATTTACCCGAGTCAAACAAGCCATTATTTGACCCATATACAAAAAGCTGCCCTAACAATCATAGATGATTTTAAAGTGATTTATCATGCGTAACGGGCTATTTTTTTTAAGGAATGACTTATGGATTGGGAGTCAACACTCACTTAAAAATCCCTCGGCCCCCCTTTTCCAGACGATTGAAAATCTGATATATAAAAATAAAAAAAAGTTTACAATCCATAAAAATTACAGACACTTTTCGGAATTATCTGTCTCTACATTTGTCCATTGTGCATTTCCATTTTATATGTTAATTTTTCTTAAATCAAAACTTGAGTTTTCACTTACCCTTCATCTCGTAAACAAAAAGAGAGATAAAAGGCAAATAGACCAATACAAAATGAAAATTTTAGAGTTTATGTATGGAAAGAATTTAAACCAATAAAAAATTTAAGTAAAGAAAATTTATTCACGCACCGCAAAGGAACACAATAGTTTTGTTATCCAAGTTTGGAAATCCCACTAGTTCAACCCTAATGGCTTGGAATTTTATAAAAATGAGATTTTTCTGCAAATGTTTTAAAAAATGTATATGCATGCTTGAAACATGTTAAAGATGCAAATGACCTATGGACCCAAACATTTTAAAGTGATTAACATTAAATTCTCAAATGAACGTGCGGTGGGATATTTACCTTAGTCAAACAAGCCATTATTTTGCCCTTTTTAAATAGGTGACCTAACGATCATAGATGATTGTAAAGTGTTTTATCATGCGTAATGGGCTATATTTTTATAACGAATAACTTATTGATTGGGATTCAACACTTAGTTAAAAATCCTCCGCCTCCCCCTTTTCCAGACGATTGCAAAACATGCTATACAAAAAGTAAAAAGAGTTTAAAATCCCTAAAAATTACAGACACGTTTTGGAATTATCTCTCGCTACATTTGTGCATTGTGCATTTCTATTTTAGATGTATACTTTTTCCTAAATCAAAACTTGAGTTTTCACTTTTCCTTCATCTCGTAAACAAAAAAATAGATAAAAGACAAATAAGTTACAACAAAATGAAAATTTTAGAGTTTATGTATGGAAAGAAAACAAAGCAATAACAAATGTAAGTGAAGAAAATTTATTCACACACCACAAATGAACACAAAAGTTTTGTTATCCAAGTTTGGGAAATTCCACTAGTTCAACCCTAATAGCTTGGAATTTTATCGGAAAAATATTTTTCTACACATGTTTTAAAAAATGGATATGCATACTTGAAACATGTTAAAGATGCAGATGACCTATGGATCCAAACCTTTTAAAGAGAATAACATTAAATTCTCAACTGAACATGCACTGAGATATTTACCCAAGTCAAACAAGCCATTATTTTGCCCATTTTCAAAAAGTTGACCTTCCGATGATAGATGATTGTAAAGTGATTTATCATGCGCAAGGGGCTATATTTATGTAAGGAATGACTTATGGATTGGCGGTAAACACTCAGTTAGAAATCCTCCGCTTCCCCCTTTTCACGGCGATTGCAAAACCTAATATATAAAAACTAAAAAGAGTTTGTAATCGTTAAAAATTACAAACACTTTTTTGAATTATCTCTCTCAACATTTGAGCATTGTGCATTTCATTTTTAGAAGTATACTTTTTTTCTTAAATTGAAACTTGAGTTTTCACTTTCCCTTCATCTCGCAAACAAAAAAAGTGATTAAAGGCAAATTGATCACCACAAAATGAAAATTTTGGAGTTTATGTATGGAAAGAATTTAAAGCAATAACAAATGTAAGTAAAGAAAATTTATTCACACACCAGAAATGAACACAAAAGTTTTGTTATCATAGTTTGGGAAATTCCTCTAGTTCAACCCATATAGCATGGAATTTTATAAGAAAGAAAATTTTCTAGGCATGTTCTAAAAAATTGATATGCATGCTTGAAACATGTTAAAGATGAAAATCACTTATGGATCCAAACCTTTTAAAGAGAATAACATTAAATTCTCAAGTGAACCGGTGGGATATTTACCCGAGTAAAAGGAGCCATTATTTCTCCCATTTACAAAAAGTTGACCAAACAATCATAGATGATTGTAAACTGATTTATCATGCATCACGGGTTATATGTTTTTAAGGAATGACTAATGGATTTGGAGTCGACACTCAGTTAAAAATCCCCCGCCTCCCCTTTTTCCCGACGATTGCAAAACCTGATATATAAAATATAAAAAGAGTTTTTAATCCCTAAAAATTATAGACACTTTTTTGAATTATCTCTCTCTACATTTGTGCATTGTGCATTTCCATTTTAGATATATACTTTTTTCTGAAATCAAAACTTGAGTTTTCACTTTCCCTTCATCTCGTAAACAAGAAAAGAGATAAAAACAAATACATCACAACAAAATGAAAATTTTAGAGTTTATGTATATAAATAATTTAAAGCAATAAAAAATTTAAGTAAAGAAAATTTATTCACTCACCACAAATGAACACAAAAGTTTTTTTATGCAAGTTTGGGAAATTCCACTAGTTCAACCCTAATGGCTTTGAATTTTATAAGAAAGATATTTTTCTACACATGTTTTAAAAAATGGATAGGCATGCTTGATACATGTTAAAGATGCGAATGACCTATGGATCCAAACCTTTGCAAGAAAATAACATTGAATTCTCAAGTGAACATGCAGCGGGATATTTACCTGAGTCAAACAAGCCATTAATCGGCCCACATACAAAAAGCTGCCCTAACGATCATAGATCATTGTAAAGTGATTTATCATGCGTAACGGGCTATATTTTTTTAAGGAATGACTTATGGATTGGGAGTCAACACTCAGTTAAAAATCCCCTGCCTCCCCCTTTTCCCGATGATTGTAAAATCAGATATATAAAAACAAAAAAACATTTACAATGCATAAAAATTACTGACACTTTTCGGAATTATCTCTCTCGCATTTGTGCGTTGTGCATTTCCATTTTAGATGTTAACTTTTTTTTTAAATCAAAACTTGAGTTTTCACTTTCCCTTCATCTCGTAAACAAAAGAAGCGATAAAAGGCAAATAGACCAATACAAAATTAAAATTTTTGAGTTTATGTATGGAAAAAAATTTCAAGCAATAACAAATGTAAATAAAGAAAATTTGTTCAAACACCACAAATGAACACAAAAGTTTTGTTATCCAAGTTTGAGAAATTCCACTAGTTCAACCCTAATAGCTTGGAATTTTATAAGAAAGAGAGTTTTCTACACATGTTTTAAAAAATGGATATGCATGCTTTAAACATGTTAAAGATGCAAATGATTTATGGATTCAAACCTTTTAAAGAGAATAACATTAAATTCTCACGTGAACGTGCGGTGGGATATTTACCTGAGTGAAACAAGCCATTATTTTGCCCATTTACAAAAAAGTTGACCTAACGATCAAAGATGATTTTAAAGTTATTTATCATGTGTTACGGGCTATATTTTTGTAATGAATGACTTATGGATTGGGAGTCAATACTTAGTTAAAAATCCCCCGTCTCCCTCTTTTCCCGGCGATTGCAAAACCTGATATATTAAAATTAAAAAGCGTTTACAATCCCTAAAAATTACAGACACATTTTGGAATTATCTCTCTCTACATTTGTGCATTGTGCATTTCCATTTTAGATGTAAAATATTTTCTTAAATCAAAACTTAAGTTTTCATTTTCCCTTCATCTCGTAAACAAAAAATGAAATAAAAGGCAAAGAGATCACAAAAAAATAATAATTTTAGAGTTTATGTATGGAAAGAATTTAAAGCAATAAAAAATGTATGTAAATAAAATTTATTCACACACCACAAATGAACACAAAAGTTTTGTTACCCAAGTTTGGGAAATTTCACAAGTGCAACCCTAATAGTTTTGAGTTTTATGAGAAAGAGATTTTTCTAAACATGTTTTATAAAATGGATATGCATGCTCCAAACATGTTAAACATGCAAATGACCAATGGATCCAAACCTTTTAAAGAGAATAACAATAAATTCTCAAGTGAATGTGCAGTGGGATATTTACTCGAGTCAAACAAGCCATTATTTTACACATTTACAAAAAGCTGACCTAACGATGAAAGATGATTGTAAAGTGATTTATCATGTGTAACGGGCTACTTTTTTTAAGGAATGACTTATGGATTGGGAGTCAACACTCAGTTAAAAATCCCTTGCTTCCCCTTTTTCCTGATGATTGAAAAACCTGATATATAAAAACTAAAAAACTTTACAATCCCTAAAAATTACATAAAATTTTTGGAATTATCTCCCTCTACATTTCTGCATTGTGCATTTCCATGTTAGATGTGTACTTTTTTCTTAAATCAAAACTTGAGTTTTCACTTTCTCTTCATCTCGTAAACACAAAAAGAGATAAAAGGCAAATAGATCACAACAAAATGAAAATTTTATATTTTATGTATGGAATGAATTTAAAAGCAATAACAAATGTAAGTAAAGAAAATTTATTCTCACACCACAAATGAACACAAAAGTTTTGCTATCTAAGTTTGAGAAATTCCAATAGTTCAACCCTTATAGCTTGGAATTTTTTGAGAAAGAGATTTTTCTACACATGTTTTAAAAAATGGATATGCAAGCTTGAAACATGTTAAAGATGCAAATGACCAATGGATCCAAACCTTTGAAAGTGATTAACATTAAATTCTCAAGTGAATGTGCGGTGGGATATTTACTCGAGTCAAACAAGCCATTATTTTGCCCATAGACAAAAAGCTGACCTAACGATCATATATGATTGTAAAGTGATTTATCAAGCATAATGGGGTATATTTTTGTAAGGAATGACTATGGATTGGGAGTCAACACTCAGTTTAAAATCTCCTGCCTCCCCCTTTTCCTAGCGATTGTAAAACATGATATATAAAAACTAAAAAAAGTTTACAATCCCTAAAAATTACAGACACTTTTTGGAATTATCTCTCTCTACATTTGTCTAGTGTGCATTACCATTTTAGATGTATACTTTTCTCTTAAACAAAAATTTGAGTTTTCTCTTTCCCTTCATCTCGTAAACAAAAAAAGAGATTAAAGGCAAATAGTTCACAACAAATCGAAAACTTTAGAGTTTATGTATTGAAAAAAATATTTAAGCAACAACAAATGTAACTAGATAAAATTTATTTAGACACCACAAATGAACACAAAAGTTTTGTTATCAAAGTTTGGGAAATGCCACTAGTTCAATCCTACTAGCTTAGAATTTTATAAGAAAGAGATTTTTATACACATGTTTTAAAAAATGGATATGCATGCTTGAAACATGTTAAAGATGCAAATGACCTACGGATCGAAACCTTTCGAAGAGAATAACATTAAATTCTCGAGTGAACGTGCAGTACGATATTTACCCGTGTCAAACAAGCCATTAGTTTACCCTTTTACAAAAAGTTGACCGAATGATCATAGATGATTGTAAAGTGATTTATCAAGGCTTTATTTTTGAATGGAAGGACTTAAGGATTGGGACTCAACACTCAGTAAAAAATCCCCCACCTCCCCTTCTCCCGACGATTACAAAACCAGATATAAAAACTAAAAAGAGTCAACATTCCCTAAAAATTACATACACTTTTTAGAATTATCTCTCTCTACATTTTTGCATTGTGCATTTCAATTTTATATGTATACTTTTTTCTTAATTCAAAACTTGAGTTTTCACTTTCCCTTCATCTCATAGACAAAAAAAGAGATAAAAGGCAAAAATAGATCACAACAAAAGGAAAATTATAGAGTTTATGTATGGAAAGAATTTGAAGCAATAAAAAATCTAAGTAAAGAAAATTTATTCACACACCACAAATGAACACAAAATTTTTGTTATCCAAGTTTGGGAAATTCCAATAGTTTAACCCTAATAAATTGGCATTTTATAAGAATGATATTTTTCTTCACATGTTTTAAAAAATGGATATGCATGCTTGAAACATTTTAAAGATGCAAATGACCTATGGATCCAAACCATTTAAAGAGAATAACATTAAATTCTCAAGTGAATGTGTGGTGGGATATTTACCCGAGTCAAGCAAGCCTTATTTTGCCCATTTACAAAAAGCTGACCTAACAATCATTGATGATTGCAAAGTGATTTATCAAGCATAACTGCCTTTATTTTTTTCAGGAATGACTTATGGATTGGGAGTCAACACTCAAGGTAAAATCCCCAGCCTCCCCCTTTTCCCGACGATTATAAAACCATTTATTTAAAAACTAAAATGAGTTTAAAATCGCTATAAGTTACAGACACTTTTTGGAATTATCACTCTCTACATTTGTGAAATGTGCATTTCCATATTAGATGTTTATTTTTTTATTAAATCAAAACTTGAGTTTTCACTTTCCCTTCATCTCGTAAACAAAAAAAGAAAAAAAAGGCAAATAGATCACAACAAAATGAAAATTTTAGAGTTTATGTATAGAAAGAATTTAAAGCAATAACAAATGTAAGTAAAGAAAATTTATTCACACACCAAAAATGAACACAAAAGTTTTGTTATCCAAGTTTGGGAAATTCACTTGTTCAACCCTAATAGCTTGGAATTTTATAAGTAAGAGTTTTTTCTATACATGTTTTAAAAAATGGATATGCATATTTGAAACATGTCAAAGATTCAAATGACCTATGGATCCAAATGTTTTAAAGAGAATAATCTTAAATTCTCAAGAGAACGTGCGGTGGAATATTTTTCCGAGTCAAACTAGCCTTTATTTTGCGCATTTAAAAAAATCTGACCTAACAATCATAGATGATTGTAAAGTGATATATAATGCATAACAGGCTAAATTTTTGTAGGGAATGACTTATGGATCAGTCAACACTTAGTTAAAAATCCCCCGCCTCCCCCTTTTCACAATGATAGCAAAACCTGATATATAAAAACTAAAAAGAGTTTACCATCCCTAAAAATTATAGGCGCTTTTAGGAATTATCTCTCTCTACATTTGTGCATTGTGCATTTCCATTTTACATGTATTCTGTTTTCTTAAATCAAAATTTGAGTTTTCACTTTCCCTCAACTCATAAAAAAAGAGATAAAAGGCAAAAATAGATCACAACAAAATGAAAATTTTAGCGTTGATATATGGAAAGAATTTAAAAAAATATTAAATGTAAGTAAATAAAATTTATTCACACATCACAAATGAACACAAAAGATTTGTTATCAGAGTTTGGGAAATTCCACTAGTTCAACCCTAATAGCTTGGAATTTTATAAAGAGATTTTTCTACAAATGTTTTAAAAATGGATATGCATGCTTGAAACATGTTAAAGATGCAAATAACCTATGGATCCAAACCTTTTAAAGAGAATAACATTAAATTCTCTAGTGAACGTGCTGTGGATATTTACCCGAGTCAAAGAAGCCATTATTTTGCCCATTTACAAAAAGCTGACTTGACGATCATAGATTATTGTAAAGTGATTTATCATGGAATGATTTACTGGTTGGGAGTCAACACTCAGTTAAAAATCCCCCGCCTGCCCCATTCCTGATGATTGAAAAGCCTGATATATAAAAACTAAAAAGAGTTTTCAATCCCTAAAAATTACAGACACTTTTTGAAGTTATCTCTCTCCACATTTGAGCATTGTGCATTTCCATTTTATATGTATATGTTTTCTTAAATCAAAACTTGAGTTTTCACTTACCCTTCATCTCGTAAACAAAAAAAGAGATAAAAGGTAAAAAAAGATCACAAAAAAACAAAAATTTAAGAGTTTATGAATCAAAAAAAAAATTAAAGCAATAACAAATGTTAGTAAATAAATTTTATTCACACACCACAAATGAACACAAAAGTTTTGTTATCCATGTTTGGGAAATTCCACTAGTTCAACCCTAATGGCTTGGAATTTTATAAGAAAGAGTTTTTACTACACATGTTTTAAAAAATGGATATGCATGCTTGAAACATGTCAAAGATGCAAATGACCTATGGATCCAAATCTTTTTAAGAGAATATCATTAAATTCTCAAGTGAACGTGCGGTGGGTTCTTTACCCGAGTCAAACAAGCCATTATTTTGCCCATTTACATAAAGCTAACCTAACGATCATAGATGATTGTAAGGTGATTTATCATGCGTAATGGGCTATATTTTTTTGTAAGGAATGACTTATTGATTGGGAGTCAACACTCTATTAAAAATTCTAGGCCTCCCCCGTTTCTCGTCGATTGCAAAACCAGATATATAAAAACAAAAAAGAGTTTACAATCCCAAAAAATTACAGGCAGTTTCTATAATTATCTCTTTCTACATATGTGCATTGTGGTTTTCCATTTTAGAATATATTCTTTTATCTTAAATCAAAACTTGAGTTTTCACTTTCCCTTCATCTCATAAACAAAAAAAGAGATAAAAAGCAAAAAAAGATCACAAAAAAACAAAAAATTTAGCGTTTATGTAAGGAAAACAGATGTAAAGCAATAACAAATGTTAGTAAAGAAAATTTATTCACACACCACAAATGAACACAAAAGTTTTGTTATCCATGTTTTGGAAATTCCACTAGTTCAAACCTAATAGCTTGGAATTTTATAAGAAAGATTTTTTACTACACATGTTTTAAAAAATGGATATGCATGCTTGAAACATGTCAAAGATGAAAATGACCAATGGATCCAAACCTTTTAAAGAGAATAACATTAAATTCTCAAATGAACGTGCGGTGGGTTATTTACCCGAGTCAAACAAGTCCTTATTTTGTGCATTTACAAAAATCTCACCTAACGATCATAGATGATTGTAAAGTGATAAATCAAGCCTAATAGGCTATATTTTTGTAGGGAATGACTAATGGATTGGGAGTCAACACTCACTTAAAAATCCCTCGCCTCCTCTTTTTCCTATAGATTGGAAAATTTGATATATAAAAACTAAAAAGAGTTTACAATCCCTAAAAATTACAAACACTTTTAGGAATTATCTCTCTCTACATTTGTACATTATGCATTTCCATTTTACATGTATTTTTTTTCTAAAATCAGAACTTGAGTTTTCACTTTCTATTCATCTCATAAAGTAAAAAAAGAGATAAAAGGCAAAAATAGATCACAACAAAACCAAAATTTTAGAGTTGATGTTTGGAAAGAATTTAAAGAAATAAGAAATGTAAGTAAAGTAAATTTATTCACACACCAAAAATGAACACAAAAGTTTTGTTATCCAAGTTTGGGAAATTCAACTAGTTCAATCGTAATAGCTTGGAATTTTATAAGAAAGAGATATTTTCTACATATGCTTTAAAAATTGGATTTGCATGCCTGAAACATGTTAAAGATGCAAATGACCTATGGATCCAAACCTTTTAAAGAGAATAACATTAAATTCTCAAGTGAACGTGTGTTGGGATATTTACTAGAGTCAAACAAGCCATTATTTTGCCCATTTACACAAAGCTGACCTAACGATCATAGATGATTGTAAAGTGATTTATCAAGTGTAACTGGCTATATTTTTGTAAGGAACGACTTATGGATTGGGAGTCAACACTCAGTTAGAAATCCCCCGCCTCCTCTTTTTCCCGACAATTGTAAAACCTGATATATAAAAACTAAAAAAAGTTTACAATCCCTAAAAATTAAACACTTTTTGGAATTATCTCTCTCTAAATTTTTGCATTGTGCATTTCCTTTTTAGATATATAATTTTTTCTTCTATCGAAACTTGAGTTTTCACTTTCCTTACATCTCGTAAACAAAAAAAGAGATAAAAGGCAAATAGATCACAACAAAATGAAAATTTTAGAGTTTATGCATGGAAAGAATTTAAAGCAATAACTAATGTAAGTAAAGAAAATTTATTCACACACCACAAATGAACACAAAAGTTTTGTTATTAAAGTGTTGGAAATTCCATTAGTTCAACCCTAATGGCAAGGAATTTTATAAGAAAGAGATTTTTCTAAACATGTTTTAAAAAAAGGATAGGCATGCTTAAAACATGTTAAAGATGCAAATGACCTATGGATCCAAACCTTTTAAAGAGAATAACATTAAATTCTCAAATGAACGTGCGGCAGGATATTTACCTAAGTCAAACAAACCATTATTTTGCCCATTTTCAAAAAGCTGACCTAAAGATCATAGATGATTGTAAAGTGATTTATCATACGTAACGTGCTATATTTTTGTTCGGAATGACTTATGGATTGGGAGTCAACACTTAGTTAAAAATCCCCCGCCTCCACCTTTTCCTGACGATTGCAAAACCTGATATATAAAAACTAAAAAGAGTTTATAATCCCTAAAAAGTTTAGAAAGTTTTTGGAATTATCTCTCTCTACATTTTTGCATTGTGCATTTCCATTTTACTTGTATACTTATTTCTTAAATCAAAACTTGAGTTTTTACTTTCCCTTCATCTCGTAAACAAAAAAAGAGATAAAAAGCAAATAGATTACAACAAAATGAAACTATTAGAGTTTATGTATAGAAATAATTTCAAGCAATAACAAATGTATGTAAAGAGAATTTATTCATACACCACAGATGAACAAAAAAGTTTTGTTATCCAAGGTTGGGAAATTCCACTAGTTCAACCCTAATAGCTTCGAATTTTATAAGAAAGAGATTTTTCTAAACATGTTTTAAAAAATGGATATGCATGGTTTAAACATGTTAAAGATGCAAATGACCTATGGATCTAGACCTTTTATAGAGAATTACAATCAATTCTCAAGTAAACGTGCGGTGGGATATTTACCCGAGTCAAACAAGCCATTATTTTTCTTTTTTACAAAAAGCTGATCTGACGATTATTGATGATAGTAAAGTGATTTATCATGAGTAACGGGCTATATTTTTGTAAGGAATGACTTACGGATTGGGAGTCAACAGTCAGTTAAAAATCCCCCGCCTCTTCGTTTTCCCGATGATTGGATAACTTGATATATAAAAACTAAAAAGAGTTTACAATCCCTAAAAATTACAGACACTTTTAGGAATTACCTCTCTCTACATTTCATAAATCAAAACTTGAGTTTTGACTTTTCCTTCATCTCATGAAGTAAAAAAAGAGATCAAAGGCAAAAGTACATCACAACAAAAAGAAAATTTTGGAGTTGTTGTTTGGAAAGAATTTAAAGCAATAACAAATGTAAGTAAAGAAAATTGATTCACACACCACAAATGAACTCAAAAGTTTTGTTATCCAAGTTTGAGAAATTCCACTAGTTCAACCCTAATTGCTTGGAATTTTATAAGAAAGAGATATTTCTACACATATTTGAAAAAATGGATTTGCATGCTTGAAACATGTTAAAGATGCAAATGACCTATGGATCCAAACCTTTTAAAGAGATTAACATTAAATTCTCAAGTGAACGTCCGGTGGGATATTTAACCGTGACAAACAATCCACTATTTTTCCCATTTACAAAAAGTTGACCTAAAGATCATAGATGATTGTAAAGTGATTTATCATGCGTAATAGGCTATATTTGTTTAAGGAATGACTTCTGGATTGGGTGTCAACACTTTGTTAAAAATCCCCCCCCCCCCCTCGTCCTTTTCTCAGTGATTGCAAAACCAGATATATAAAAAAGAAAAAGAGTTTAAAATCCCTCAAAATTATAGAGACTTTTTGGAATTATCTCTCTCCACATTTATGCATTGTGCATTTTTATTTTAGATGTATACTTTTTTCTTATATCAAACTTTGAGTTTTCACTTTCCCTTCATCTCATAAACAAAAAAAGAGATAAAAGGCAAATAGATCACAAAAAAAAAAGAAAATTGTAGAGTTTATGTATGGAAAGAATTTAAATCACTAACAAATGTAAGTAAAAAAATTTATTCGCACACTAAAATGAAAACAAAAGTTTTGTTATCCAAGTTTGGGAAATTCCACTAGTTCAACCCTAATAGCTTGGAATTTTATAACAAAGAGATTTTTCTACACTTGTTTTAAAAAATGGATATGCATGCTTGAAACATGTTAAAGATGGAAATGACATAAGGATCCAAACCTTTTAAAGATAATAACATTAAATTCTCAAGTGAACGTGCGGTGGGATATTTACTCGAGTCAAACAAGCCATTATTTTGCCCATTTAAAAAAAGCTGACCTAACGATCATAGATGGTTGTAAAGTGATTTATCTTGCGTAACGGGCTATATTCTTGTAAGGAATTACTTATGGATTGGGAGTCAACACTCAGTTAAAAATCCCCCGCCTCCCCCTTTTCCCGATGATTGCAAAACCTGATATAGGAGAACTAAAAATAGTTTACAATTCCTAAAAATTACAGACACTTTTTGGTATTAGCTTTCTCTACAATTGTGCATTGTGCTTTTCCATTTTAGATGAATACTTGTTTCTTAAATCAAAACTTGAGTTTTCACTTTCCCTTCATCTTGTTCAAAAAAAAGAGAAAAAAGGCAAATAGATCACAACAAAATGAAATTTTAAGAGTTTATGTATGGGAATAATTTAAAGCAATAACAAATGTAAGTAAAGAAAATTTATACACACACCACAAATGAACACAAAATTTTTGTTTCCAAGTTTGCGAAATTCCTCTTGTTCAACCCTCATAGCATGTAATTTTATAAGAAGGAGATTTTTCTACCCTTGTTTAAAAAAAGGGTATGTACACATGAAATATGTCAAAGATGCAAATCACCTATTGATCCAAACATTTTAAACAAAATAACATTAAATTCTCAAGTGAATGTGTGGTGGGATATTTACCCGAGTCAAACAAGCCGTTATTTTGCCCATTTACAGAAAGCTGACCTAACAATGATAGATGATTGTAAAGTGATTTATCATGCGAAACGGGCTATATTTTTTTAAGGAATTACTTATGGATAGGGATTCAACACTCAGTTTAAAATCCATGGCCTCCCCCATTTCCCGACGATTGCAAAACCAGATATATAAAAACTAAAAAGAGTTTACAATCCCTAAAAATTACAGAAACTTATTGGAATTATCTCATATAAATTTCTGCATTGTGTGTTTCCATGTTTGATGTATACTTTTTTCTTAAATCAAAACTTGAGTTTTCACTTTCCCTTCATCTCGTAAACACAAAAAGAGATAAAAGACAAATAGATCAACACAACAAGAAAATTTTAGAGTTTACGTATGGAATGAATTTGAAGCAATAAGAAAAGTAAGTAAAGAAAATTTTCACACACCACAAATAAACACAAAAATTGTGTTATCCAAGTTTGAGAAATTCCACTAGTTCAACTCTAATTGCTTGGAATTTTATAAGAAAGAGATTTTTCTAGACATGTTTTAAAAAATGGATATCCATGCTTGAAACATGTTAAAGATGCAAATGACCTATGGATTCAAACCTTTTAAAGAGAATAAGATTAAATTCTCTAGTGAACGTGCAGTGGGATATTTACCTGAGTCAAACATGCCATTATTTTGCCCATTTACATAAAACTGACCTAACGATCAGAGATGATTGTAAAGTGATTTATCATGTGTAACGGGCTATATTTTTGTAAGAAATGACTTATGGATTGGGAGTCCACACTCAGTTAAAAATCCACTGCTTCCCCCTTTTCCCGACGATAGCAAAACCTGATATATAAAAACTATCAAAAGTTTACTATCCCTAAAAATTACAAAAAATTTTAGGAATTATCTCTCTCAACATTTGTGCATTGTGCACTTCCATTTTAGATGTATATTTTTTTCTTAAATAAAAACATGAGTTTTCACTTTCCCTTCATCTCGTAAACAAAAAAAGAGATAAAAGGCAAATAGATCACAACAAAATGAATATTTTAGAGTTTATGTATGGAAATAATTTAAAGCAATAAAAAATGTAAGTAAAAAAATTTATTCACACATCACAAATGAACACAAAAGTTTTGTTATCCAAGTTTGGGAAATTCTAGTAGTTCAATCCTAATAGCTAGGAATTTTATAAGAAAGAGATTTTTCTGCACATGTTTAAAAAAATGGATTTGCATGTTTGAAACATGTTAAAGATGCAAATGACCTATGGATCCAAAACTTTTAAAGAGAATAACATTAAAGTCTCAAGTGAACGTGTGGTGGGATATTTACCCAAGTGAAACAAGCCATTGTTTTGCCCATTTATAAAAAGCTGACCTAACGATTATAGATGATTGTAAAGTGATTTATCATGCGTAACGGGCTATATTTTTGTATGAAATCACTTATGGATTGGGGGACAACACACAGTTAAAAATCCCCTACCTCCCCCTTTTCCCGACGATTGCAAAACCTCATATATAAAAACTAAAAAGAGTTTACAATCCCTAAAAATTACACACATTTTTTGGAATTATTTCTCTCTATATTTATGCATTGAGCATTTCTATTTTAAATGTATACTTTTGTCTTAAATCAAAACTTGAGTTTTTATTTCTCCTTCATCTTGTAAACAAAAAAAAAGAGATAAAAGGCAAATCGATCCCTACAAAATGAAAATTTTAGAATTTTTTAAGGAAAGAATTTAAAGAAATAATAAATTTAAGTAAAGAAAATTTATTCACACACCACAAATGAAGTCAAAAGTTTTGTTATCCAAGTTTGAGAAATTCCACTTGTTCAACCCTAATTGGTTGGAATTTTATAAGAAAGAGATATTTCTACACAAGTTTTAAAAAATGGATATGCATGCTTAAAACATGTTAAAGATGCAAATGACCTATGGATCCAAACCTTTTAAAAAGAATAACATTAAATTCTCAAGTGAACAATTGTTGGGATATTTACTAGAGTCAAACAAGCCATTATTTTGCCCATATACCAAAAGGTGACCTAACGATCATAGATGATTGTAAAAGTGATTTATCATGTGTAACGGGCGATACTTATGGATTGGGAGTCTTCACTCAGTTAGAAATACCCCGCTTCCCCCTTTTCCCGACGATTGTAAAAAATGATATATAAATACAAAAAAGAGTTTACAGTCCCTAAAAATTACAGACAGTTTTTTGGAATTATCACTCTCTACATTTTTGCATTGTGCATTTCCATTTTACATGTATTCTTATTTCTTAAATCAAAACATGACTATTCACTTTCCCTTCATCTTGTAAACAAAAAAAGAGATAAAAGGCTAATAGATCACATCAAAATGAAAATGTTAGAGTTTATGCATGGAAAGAATTTAAAGCAATAACTAATGTAAGTAAAGAAAATTTATTCACACACCTCAAATGAACACAAAAGTTTTGTTATCCAAGTTTGGGAAATTCCACTAGTTCAATCCTAATAGCTTGGAATTTTATAAGAAAGAGATTTTTCTACTCAAGTTTTAAAAAATGGATATGCATGCTTGAAACATGTTAAAGATGCAAATGACCTATGGATCCAAACCTTTTAAAGAGAATAACATTAAATTCTAAAGTGAACATGCGGTGGTATATTTACCCGAGTCAAACAAGCCATTATTTTGCCCATTTACAAAAATATGACCTAACGATCATAGATGATTGTAAAGTAATTTATCATGCTTAACGGGCTATATTTTTCTAAGGAATGACTTGTGGATTGGGAGTCAACACTCAGTTAAAAATCCCCTGCCACCCCATTTTCCTGACGATTGCAAAACCTGAATTATCTCTCTCTAATTTTTTGCGTTGTGCATTTCCAGTTTAGATGTATACTATTTTTCTTAAATCAGAACTTGAGTTTTAACTTCCCTTTATCTTGTAAACAAAATAAGAGATAAAAGGCAAATAGATCACAACAAAACAAAATTTTAGAGTTGATGTATGGAATGAATTTAAAGCAAAAATAAATGTAAGAAAATAAAATTTATTCACACACCACAAATGAACACAAAAGTTTTGTTATACAAATTTGAGAAATTCCACTAGATCAACCCTAATTGCTTGGAATTTAATAAGAAAGAGATATTTCTACACATGTTATAAAAAATGGATGGGCATGCTTAAAACGTGCTAAAGATGCAAATGACCTATAGATCCAAACCTTTTAAAGAGAATAAAATTTAATTCTCATATGAACGTGGGTTGGGAAATTTACCAGAGTCAAACAAGCCATTATTTTGCCCCTTTACAAAAAGCTGACTTAACGATCATAGATGATTGTAAAGTGATTTAACATGTCTAACGTGCTATATTTTTGTAAGGAAAAACTTATGGATTGGGAGTCAAAACTCAGTTAAAAATCCCCTGCATCCCCCTTTTCCCGACGATTGCAAAACCTGATATATAAAAACTAAAAAAAGTTTAAAATCCCTAAAAATGACACACACTTTTTGGAATTATCTCTCTCTAATTATTGCATTGTGCATTGCCTTTTTAGATATATAATTTTCTCTTAAATCGAAACTTGAGTTTTCCCTTTCCCTTCATCTCGTAAACAAAAAAAGAGATAAAAGGCAAATTGATCACAACAAAATGAAAATTTTAGAGTTTATGTAAGGAAAGAATTTAAAGCAGTAACAAATTTAAGTAAAGAAAATTTATTCACACACCACAAATGAACACTAAATTTTTGTTATCCAATTTTGGGAAATTCCACTAGTTCAACCCTAATGGCTTGAAATTTTATAGGAAAGAAATTTTTCTACACATATTTTAAAAAATGGATATGCATGCTTGAAACTTGTTAAAGATGCAAATGACCTATGGATCCAAACCTTGTAAAGATAATAACATTAAATTCTCAAGTGAACGTGCAATGGGATATTTAACCGAGTCAAACAAGCCATTATTTTGCCTATTTAGAAAAAACAGACCTAACAATCATAAATGATTGTAAAGGAATTTATCATACGTAACGGGCTATTTTTTGTAAGGAATGACTTATGAAGTGGGAGTCAACACTCAGTTAAAAATCCCCCGCCACCCCCTTTTCCCGACGATTGTAAAACCAGATATATAAAAACTAAGAAGAGTTTACATTCCCTAAAGATTATAGACACTTTCAAGAATTATCTCTCTCTACATTTTTCCATTGTGCATTTCCATTTTTGATATATAACTTTTTCTTAAATCAAATCTTGAGTTTTCACTTTCCCTTCATCTCGTAAATAAAAACAAAGATAAAAGGCAAATAGATCACAACAAAATGAAAATTTTAGAGTTTATGTATGGAAGGAATTTAAATCAATACAAAATGTAAGTAAAGAAAATTTATCCACACACCACAAATGAACACAAAAGTTTTTTATTCAAGTTTGGGAAATTCCACTAGTTCAACCCTAATGGCTTGGAATTTAACAGGAAAGAGATTTTTCAACACATGTTTTAAAAAATGGATAGTCATGCTTGAAACTTGGTAAAGATGAAAATGAACTATAGATCCATACGTTTTAAAGAGAATAACATTAAATTCTCAAGTGAACGTGCGATGGGATATTTACCCAAGTCAAAGAAGCCATTATTTTGCCCATTTACAAAAAGCTGATCTAAAATTCATAGATGATTGTAAAGTGATTTATCATGCATAACAGGCAATATTTTATTAAGGAATGACTTACGGATTGGAAGTCAACAAACAATTAAAAATCTCCCGCCTCCCCCTTTTCTCGACATTGCAAAACCTGATATATAAAAACTACAAAGTGTTTATAATCCCTAAAAATTGCTAACACTTTTTTGAATTATCTCTCTCTAAATTTTTGAGTTGTGTATTTCCATTTTAGATGTATACTTTTTTCAAAAATCAAAAGTTTAATTTTAACTTCCCTTCATCTTGTAAACAAAAAAAGAGATTAAAGGCAAACAGAGCACAACAAAATGAAAATTTTAGAGCTTATGTATTGAATGAATATAAATAAATAACAAATAAAAGTAAAAAAAAATTATTCACACACCACAAATGAACCCAAAACTATTGTTATCCAAGTTTGGGAAATTCCACTAGTTCAACCCTATTGGCTTGGAATTTTATAAGAAAGAGATTTTTCAACACATGTTTTAAAAAATGGATATGCATGCTTGAAAAAAGTTAACGATGCAAATACCCAATGGATCCAAACCTTTTAAAGAGAATAGCTTAAAATTCTCAAGTGAACATGCGGTGGAATATTTACCCAAGTCAAACAAGCCATTATTTTGCCCATTTACAAAAAGCTGACCAAACAATCATATATGACTGTAAAGTGATTTGTCATGCGTAATGGGCAATATTTTTAAGGAATGACATATGGATTGGGAGTCAACACTCAGTTAAAAACCCCCCTCCTTCCCCTTTTCTCGACAATTGCAAAACCTGATATATAAAAACTACAAAGTGTTTATAATCCCTAAAAATTTAAGACACGTTTTTGAATTATCTCTCTCAAAATTTGTGCCTTGTGCATTTCCATTTTAGATGTATCCACTTTCCTTAAATCAAAACTTGAGGTTTAACTTCCCTTCATCTTGTAAACAAAAAAAAAAAAGATAAAAGGAAAATAGATCACAACAAAATGAAAAATTTAGAGTTCATGAAGGGAAACAATTAAAACAATAAAAAATGTAAGTAAAGAAAATTTATTCACACACCACAAAAGAACACAAAAGTTTTGTTATCCAAGTTTGAAAAATTCCACTAATTCAATCCCAATAGCAGGGAATTTTATAAGAAAGAAATTTTTCTACTCAAGTTTTAAAAAATGGATATGCATGCTTGAAACATGTTAAAGATGCAAATTACCTATGGATCCAAACCTTTTAAAGAGAATAACATTAAATTCTCAAGTGAAAGTCCGGTGGGATACTTACCTGAGTCAAACATGCCATTATTTTGTGTATTTACAAAAAGTTGACCTAACGATCATAGATGATTATAAAGTGATTTATCATTCGTAATGGGCTATATTTTTGTAGGGAATGATTTACGGATTGGAAGTCAACACTCAAATAAAAATTCCATGCCTCCCCCTTTTCCAGACGGTTGCAAAACCTGACATATAAAAACAAAAAAGAGTTTACAATCCCTAAAAATTACAAACACTTTTTGGAATAATCTTTCTCAACATTTGTCCATTGTGCCTTTCAACTTTAGATGTATACTTTTTTCTAAAATCAAAACTTGAGTTTTCACTTTCCCTTCATCTTGTAAACAAAAAAAGAGATAAAAGTCAAATTGATCACAACAAAATAAAAATTTTAGAGTTTATGTAAGGAAATAATTTAAAGCAAAAACAAATGTAAGTAAATAAAATTTATTCGCACACCACAAAAGATAACAAAGGTTTTGTTATCAAAGTTTGAGAAATTCAACTTGTACAACCCTAATAGTTTGCAATTTTATAAGAAAAAAATTTCTCTACACATGTTTTACAATATGGATATGCATGCTTGAAACATGTTAAAGATGTAAATGACCTGTGGATCCAAACCTTTTAATGAGAATAACATTAAATTCTCAAGTGAACGTGTGATGGGATATTTACCCAAGTCAAACATGTCATTATTTTGCCCATTTAAAAAAAAGTTGACCTAACGATCATAGATGATTGTAAAGTGATTTATCAGGCGTAACAGACTATGTTTTTGTAAGGAATGACTTATGGATTGGGAGTTAATACTCAGTTAAAAATCCCCTACCTCCCCCTTTTCCCGACGATTGCAAAACTGATATATAAAAACTAATAAGAGTTTACAATCCTTAAAAATTACAGACACTTTCAGGAATTGTCTCTCTCTACATTTGTGCATTGTGCATTTCCATTTTAGATATATAACTTTTTCTTAAATCAAAACTTGAGTTTTCACTTTCCCTTCATCTCGTAAACAAAAAAAGAGATAAAAGGCAAATAGATCACAACAAAATGTTAATTATAGAGTTTATGTATGGAATGAATTTAAAGCAATAACAAATGTAAGGAATGAAAATTTATTCACACACCAAAAATGAACAAAAAAGTTTTGTTTTCCAAGCTTAGAAATTTCCACTAGTTCATCCCTAGTGCCCTGGAATTTTACAAGAAAGAGATTTTTAAACACATGTTTTAAAAAATGGATATGCATGCTTGAAACATGTTAAATATGAAAATGACCTATGGATCCAAACCTTTTAAAGGGAATAACATTATATTCTCAAGTGAACGTTCGGTGGGATATTTACCCAAGTCAAACAAGCCATTATTTTGCCCATTTACAAAAAGTTGACCTAACAATCATAGATGATTGTAAAGTGATTTATCATGTATAACAGGCTATATTCTTGTAAGAAATGACTTATGGATTGGGAGCTAACACTCAGTTAAAAATCCCCCGCCTCCCCCTTTTCTTGACGATTGCAAAACCTATTATATAAAACGATAAATTGTTTATAATCCCTAAAAATTGCGGACACTTTTTTGAATTATATCTCTCTAAATTTGTGCATTGTGCATTTCCATTTTACCTGTATATTTTTTTCTTAAATCAAAACCTTAGTTTTGACTTCCCTTCATCTTGTAAACAAAAAAAAGAAGATAAAATGCAAATAGATCACAATAAAATGAAAATTTTAGAGCTTATGTATGGAATGAATTTAAAGCAATAAAAAATGTAAATAAAGAAATTTTAATCACACACCACAAATGAACACAACACATTGTTATCCAAGTTTGGGAAATGCCACTAGTTCAACCCTAACGGCTTGGAATTTTATAAGAAAGAGATTTTTCAACACATGTTTTAAAAAATGGATATGCATTCTTGAAACATGTTAAAGATGCAAATGACCAATGGATCCAAACCTTTTAAAGAGAATAGCATTAAATTCTGAAGTGAACATGCAATGGGATATTTTCCCAAGTCAAACAAGCCATTATTTTGCCCATTTACAAAAAGCTGACCAAACAATCATAGATGATTGTAAAGTGATTTGTCATGTGTAACGGGCTATATTTTTGTCAGGAAAGACTTATGGATTGGGAGTCAACACTAAGTTAAAAATCCCCTCGCTGCCCCTTTTCTCGACGATTGCAAAACCCGATATATAAAAACTACAAAGTGTTTATAATCCCTAAAAATTGCAGACACTTTTTAGAATTATCTCTCTCTAAATTTGTGCATTGTGCATTTCCACTTTAGATGTATATTTTTTTCTTAAATAAAAACTTTTGTTTTAACTTCCCTTCATCTTGAAAAAAAAAAAGAGATAAAGGGCAAATAGATCACAACAAAATGAAAATTTTAGAGCTTATGTATGGAATGAATTTAAAGCAATAACAAATGTAAGTAAAGAAAATTTATTCACACACCACAAATGAACACAAAACTTTTTTTATCCAAGTTTGGGAAATTCCACTAGTTCAACCCTAATGGCTTGGAATTTTATAAGAAAGAGATTTTTCAAGACATGTTTAAAACAATGGATATGCATGCTTGAAATATGTTAAAGATGCAAATGACCAATGGATATATACCCTAGTCAAACAAACCATTATTTTGCGCATTTACAAAAAGTTGACCTAACGATCATAGATGATTGTAAAGTGATTTATCATGCGTAACGAGCTATATTTTTGTGGGGAATGACTTATGGATTAAGAGTCAACACACAGTTAAAAATCCCACGCATCCCCTTTTTCCCGACGATTGCAAAACCTGACATATAAAAACAAAAAACAATCCCTAAAAATTATAGAAAATTTTTGGAATTATATTTCTCTACATTTGTGCATTGTGCATTTCAATTTTAGATGTATATTTTTTTCTTAAATCAAAACTAGAGTTTGCACTTTCCCTTCATCTTATAAACATAAAAAGAGATAAATGGAAAATTGATCACAACAAAATAAAAAATTTAGTGTTTGTGTATGGAAAGAATTTAAAGCAATAAAAAATTTAAATAAATAAAATTTATTCACACACCACAAAAGATAACAAAAGTTTTGTAATATAAGTTTGAGAAATTCCACTAGTTCAACCCTAATAGCTTGGAATTTTAGAAGATAGAGATTTTTCTACACATGTTTGAAAATATGGATATGCATGATTGAAACAAGTAAAAGGTGCAAATGACCTATGGATCCAAACCTTTTAAAAAGAATAACATTAAATTCTCTAGTGAAGTGCGGTGGGATATTTACCCGAGTCAAACAAGCCATTATTTTGCCCATTTACAAAAAGCTGACCTAACGATCATTGATGATTGTAAAGTGATTTATCACGCATAACGGGCTATATTTTTGTAAGGAATGACTTAGGGAGTGGGAGTCAACGCGCAGTTAAAAATCCTCCACCTCCCCCTTTTCCCTACGATTGCAAAACCTGATATTTAAAAACTAAAAAGAGTTTGCAATCCCTAAAAATTACAAACACATTTTTGAATTATCTCTCTCTACATTTGTGCATTAGGCATTTCAAATTTAGATGTATACTTTTTTATTAAATCAAAACTTAAGTTTTCACTTTCCCTTTATCTCGTAAGTATAAAAATGGATAAAAGGCAAATAGATCACAACAAAATTAAAATTTTAGAGTTTATGTATGGAAAAAATTTAAAGCAATAACAAATGTAAGTAAAGAAAATTTATTCACATACCACAAATGAACACAAAAGTTTTGTTATCCAAGTTTTGGAAATTTCACAAGTTCAACCCTAATGTCTTGGAATTTTATAAGAAAGAGATGTTTCTACACATTTTAAAAAATGGATAAGCATGCTTGAAACATGTTAAAGATGAAAATTACTTATGAATCCAACCCTTTAAAAGAGAATAACATTAAATTCTCAAGTGAACGTGCATTGGGATTTTAACCCAAGTTAAACAATCCATTATTTTGCCAATTTACAAAAATTTGACCTAACGATCATAGATGATTGTAAAGTGATTGATCATGCATAACATGCTATATTTTTTTAAGGAACGACTTATGGATTCGGAGTCATCACTCAGTTAAAAATCCCCCGCCTTCCCCTTTTCCCGATGATTGAAAACCTAATATATAAAACCTAAAAAGTGTTTACAATCAATAAATATTACAGAAACTTTTTGGAATTATATCTCCCTAAAGTTGGGCATTGTGCATTTCCTTTTTAGATATATAATTTTTTCTTAAATCGAAACTTGAGTTTTCACTTTCCCTTCATCTCGTAAACAAAAAAAGAGATAAAAAGCAAACAGATTACAACAAAGTGAAAATTTTAGAGTTTATGTAAAGAAAAAATTTAAACCAATAAAAAATGTAAATAAATAAAATCTATTAAAACACCACAAATGAACACAAAAGTTTTGTTATCCAAGTTTAGTAAATTCCACTAGTTCAACCCTAATGGCTTGGAATTTTATAAAACAGAGATTTTTCTACACATGTTTTAAAAAATAGATAGGCATGCTTGAAACAGGTTAAAGATGAAAATGACCTATAGATCTAAACCTTTTAAAGAGAATGACATTAAATTCTCAAGTGATCGTGTGGTGGGATATTTACACAAGTGAAAAAAACCTTTATTTTGCCCATTTACTAATAGTTGACCTAACAATCATAGATGATTGTATGGTTATTTATCATGTGTACCGGGCAATATTTTTCTAAGGAATGACTTATGGATTGGCAATCAACACTCAGTAAAAACTCCCCCGCTTACCCCTTTTCCCAACAATTGCAAAACCTGATATATAAAAACTAAAAATAGTTTACAATCACTAAAAATTACAGTCACTTTTTCGAATTATCTCTCTCTACATTTTTGCAATGTGCATTTCCATTTTACAAGTATACTTATTTCTAAAATCAAAACTTGAGATTTCAGTTTCCCTTCATCTCGTAAAAAAAAAAAGAGATAAAAGGCTAATAGATCACAACAAAATGAAACTTTTGGAGTTTATGTTTGGAAATAATTTAAAGCAATAACAAATGTAAGTAAAGAAAATTTATTCACACACCACAAATGAACACAAAAGTTTTGTTATCCAAGTTTGAGAAATTCCACTAGTTCAACCCTATTGGCTTGGAATTTTATAAGAAAGAGATTTTTCTACACATGTTTTAAAAAAGGGATATGCATGTTTGAAACAGGTTAAAGATGCAAATGACCTATGGATCCAAACCTTTTAAAGAGAATAACATTAAATTCTCATATGAACGTGTGGTGGGATATTTACAGGAGTCAAACAAGCCATTATTTTGCCCATTTTCAAAAAGTTGACATAACGATAAAAAACGATTGTAAAGTGATTTATCATGCGTACCGGGCTATATTTTTGTAAGGAATGACTTATGGATTGGGTGTCAACACTCAATTAGAAGTCCCCCGCCTCCCGGTTTTCCCAACGATTGCCAAACCTGTTATATAAAATAGCATTATTATTTTAGTTTTTTTACTAATTTACTTTATTTTATTTCAGTTTTAGGCCATAAGGGTATTTTTGGAATTATTTATTAATAGGGATATTTTTGGAATATTTTATCCATAGGGATATTTCTGTAATATTTTATTAAACCCTAACAGGGTGAACCCTATTTAAGGGGTAAGAGTAATTAAAAAAGAAAGCATTAAAGTATTAAGAATTAGGTTAAATCTAGCATAGAGAGGCTTAGAGTTCTCCTCAACGAGCTCTAAGGTTATCAAGCTTCCCTTAGGATTGATCTTTCGTTTTCGTCTTCCCCATGTCTTCCTACTACTCCTACATAATGCCTGGAAGACCCGTGACCCGTGGCAGACCCCAGATCCTTCCAAGGAATCCTTGTGTCAGATCCGAGACTATACCAACTAGTATCAGAGCGGGAACACAATGGGTTATTCTATATCCCAAGAAAGATGGATTGCTATGGGTAAGATTGGAGGAAATACGGTTAGATGTTTCCATTGAACATTATGGAAGGGAGAAACTCGTTGCTGCAGCAAAACAGGTCATACAACCTCAAATCTCTATCTCGGATGGGCAGAACTGCCCATGGCCGAAAAAATTAATAATTTCGTCTCGAGAGGCAGACGGGGCAACAGGCCAAGGGCCGGAAAAATCAAAAATTTTGTCATCGTTACCAAAAAAAATCCATGTAGAAGAGGCGGACGCTGGTTTTTTAAAAAAAAGGGGCGCCGATTTTGACCTCCACATTTTCGAAATCACACCTTCGAAATCACAGTCGATTTTGGCCTCCACATTTTCGCAATCTCCCGGTGGGACCTCAATTTTTAGGATCTCGGAAGGGTATTATGCCTCACTTCCGTCGGTAATCAAGGGTGGGGGTTCCACCTCCCAAAACCCCTCTGCACGGCCAGCCTAGTGTCTTCCGGTGATTCTTCTGATAGGGGTGTGTTTCCGAGAGCCCTCGCTCTCGGAAAATTACCAGGCGACGACGCCCAAAACGGCTGCTCTTCACCACCGGACACGAAGGCGATTCCGTCAGTGCCGTCATACACAACTCCGGTGGGATTCGACTTTCGACCACCATCTCCCACACTCATTCCACCTCTCAGTAGAACAGAGCAAACCATTGTTCCAAATTGGGGAGGGGGGGGGGGGGAGGGATAGTGAATTGGAATTTTTTTTTTTTGAGGGGCTTTGTGTTTCTATGGATGAGCACAATACCTGTGCAGATGTGGATCTTCGAATTGTAGCTGTGGGATTTAATTTTCTGGATCCCCTGTATGCTATTTGGCCATGAACATTCCACCCTGTTCGGAGCCGTGTGGACGCAAGACGACCGTCGCCCGCCTTCATCGGCGCCCTGAGGGAAGGAGCATCTGTCGACAAGGTTTCGGCACTTACTGACGGCCGCTATGCTCGGGATCGGTAGGAGGATAATGCCAGATTTTGATGTTCGAAGAATCGTCGATGAAGGTTTCGGCAGTTACCGACAGCCGCTATGCTCGGGATCTGTAGAAGGATAACGCCGGATTTTGATTTCCGAAGAATCGTCGATGAAATTTCCGCCGAAGGAGGAAGAAGATGGTTCAATTCAAATTTTCCTAAGTTAGGAAAATTTCATCAGGGCACGAAGCTGAGTCATGCGCTGGACCGGGTTCCTAAACCGAGTTAACCAGGTTAACACGGATCGGGCCAAAAAAAAAAAAAAATCGTGTCCAGAAGGTGGGTCGTGCGCCGGACCGGGTTCCTGAACCGAGTCAACCCAGGTTAACCCAAACCGGGCCAAAAAAACAAAAAAATTTGGCATCCTGAAGGGTGATCATTGCTATCGCAGATGCTACTTCGGCACCGGTGGAGACGTCAGCATACAGACACTACTTCCGAGCTTGAGGACAAGCTCGTCTTCCAAGGGGGGTGTAATGTTATGCACGCAATAAAATTATTATTTTAGTTGATTTATTAATTTACTTTATTTTATTTCAGTTTTAGGCCATAGGGGTATTTTTTGAATTATTTATTAATAGGGATATTTTTGGAATATTTTATTCATAGGGATATTTATGTAATATTTTATTAAACCCTAACAGGGTGAACCCTTTTTAAGGGGTAAGAGTAATGAGAAAAGAAAGCATTGAAGTATTAAGAATTAGGTTAAATCTAGCGTAGAGAGGCTTAGAGTTCTCCTCAATGAGCTCTAAGGTCATCAAGCTTCCCTTAGGCTTGATCTTTCGTTTTCGTCTTCCCCATGTCTTCCTACTACCCCTACGGTGATGCCTGGAAGACCCGTAACCCGTGGCAGACCCCAAATCCTCCCAAAGAATCCTTGTGTCAGATCTGGGACCGTACCATTATCCAAGTTTTGGAAATTCCACTAGTTCAACCCTACTAGCTTGAAATTTTATAAGAAAGTGATTTTTCTGCACATGTTTTAAAAAATGGATATGCATGCTTGAAACATGTTCAAGATGCAAATGACCTAGGGATCCAAACCTTTTAAAGAGAATAACATTAAATTCTCAAGTGAACATGCAATGGGATATTTACTTAAGTCAAACAAGTCATTATTTTGCCCATTTACAAAAGTTGACCTAACGATCATTGATGATTGTAAAGTGATTTAACATGCTTAAATGGCTATATTTTTGTCAGGATTGACTTATAGATTGGGCATCAACACTGAGTAAGAAATCCCCTGCCTCCCCCCTTTCCCGACATTTGCAAAACCTGATATATAATAACTAAAAGAGTTTACAATCCCTAAAAATTACAGACACTTTTTAGTCTTATCACTCTCAACATTTGTGCATTGTGCATTTCCATTTTAGATATATAACTTTATCTTAAATCAAAACTTGTGTTTTCACTTTCCCGTCATCTTGTAAACAAAAAAATAGATATATGGCAAATTGATCACAAAAAAAAAAAATTAGAGTTTATGTATGGAAATAATTTAAAGCAATAAAAAATGTAAGTAAATAAAATTAATTCACACACCACAAATGAACACAAAAGTTTTGTTATCCAAGTTTGGGAAATTCCACTAGTTCAACCCTGATGACATGGAATTTTATAAGAAGGAGATTTTTCTACAAATGTTTTAAAAAATGGATATGCAAGCTTGACACATGTTAAAGATGCAAATGACCTATGGATACAAACCTTTTAAAGAGAATAACATTAAATTCTCAAGTGAATGTGCGGTGGGATATTTACAGGAGTCAAACAAGCCATTATTTTGCCCATTTACAAAAAGCTTACCTAACAATCATAGATGATTGTAATGTGATTAATCATGTGTAACGGGCTATATTTATGTAAGGAATGACTTACGGAATGGGAGTCAACACTAACTTAAAAATCCCCCGCGTCCCCCTTTTCCCGACTATTGCAAAATCTGATTTATAAAATCTACAAAGTGTTTATAATCCCTAAAAATTGCATACACGTTTTTCAATTATCTCTCTCTAAATTTGTGCATTGTGCATTTCAATTTTAGATGAATACTTTTTTCTTAAATCAAAATTTGAGTTTTAACTTCCCTTCATCTTGTAAACAAAAAAAGAGATAAAAGGCAAATAGATCACATCAAAATAAAAATTTTAAAGTTTATGTATGGAATGAATTGAAAGGAATAACAAATGTAAGTAAAGAAAATTTATTCACACACCACAAATGTACACAAAATCTTTGTTATCCAAGTTTGAGAAATTCCACTAGTTGAACCCTAATAGCTTGGAATTTTATAAGAAAGAGATTTTTCTACACATGTTTTAAAAAATGGATATGCATGCTTGAAACATGTTAAAGATGCAAATGACCAATGGATTCAAACCTTTTAAAGAGAATAACATTAAATTCTCAAGTGAACGTGAGGTGGGATATTTACTCGAGTCAAACAAACCATTATTTTGCCCATTTACAAAAAGCTGACCTAACGATCATTGATGATTGTAAAGTGATTTATCATGCATAACGGGCTATTTTTTTGTAAGGAATGACTAATGGATTGGGAGTACACACTCAGTTAAAAATCCCCCGCCTCCTTCTTTTCCCGATGATTGCATAACCTGATATATAAAAACTAAAAAGAGTTTACAGCCCTAAAAATTACAGACACTTTTTGGAATTATCTCTCTCTACATTTGTGCATAGTGAATTTCCATTTTAGAATAATACTTTTTTCCAAAATCAAAACTTGAGTTTTCCCTTTCCCTACTTCTCCTAAACAAAAAAGAGATAAAAGGCAAATAGATCGCAACAAAATGAATATTTGAGAGTTTATATATGGAAACAATTTAAAGCAATAAAAATGTAAGTAAAGAAAATTTATTCACACACCACAAATGAACACAAATGTTTTGTTATCCAAGTTTGAGAAATTTCACTAGTTCAGCTCTAATGGATATGAATTTTATAAGAAAGAGATTTTTGTACACATGTTATAAAAAATGGATATGCATGCTTGAAACATAATAAAGATGCAAATGACCTATAACATTAAATTCTCAAGTGAACGTGCAAAGGGATATTTACCCGAGTCAAACAAGCCACTATTTTGCCCATTCACAGAAAGCTAACCTAACGATCATAGATGATTGTATAGTGATTTATCATGCTTAAGGGGCTATATTTTTGTAAGGAATGACTTATGGATTAGGAGTCAACACTCAGTTAAAAATCCTCCACCTCCCCCTTTTCTCGAGGATTGCAAAACCTGATAGATAAAAACTAAAAAGAGTTTGCAATCCCTAATAATTACAGACACTTTTTTGAATTATCTCTCTCTATATTTGTGCATTGTGCATTTCAATTTTAGATGTATACTTTTTTCTTAAATCGAAACTTGAGTTTTCACTTTCCCTTCATCTAGTAAGCAACAAAAAGAGATAAAAGGCAAATAGATTAGAACAAAATGAAAATTAGAATTTAAAGTAATAACAAATGTAAGTAAATAAAATTTATTCACACACCACAAATGAACACAAATGTTTTTTTATCCAATTTTTGGAAATTTCACTAGTTCAACTCTAATGGCTTGGAATTTTATAAAAAAGAGATTTTTCTACACATGTTTTAAAAAATGGATATGCATGCTTGAAACATGTTGAAGATGCAAATGACCTATGTATCCAAACCCTTTAAAAAGAATAACATTAAATTCTCAAGTGAACGTGTGTTGGTATATTTACCAGATTCAAACAAGCCATTATTGTTGTTACGGTCCCAGATCTGACACGTGAGGAAGACGATGACGATGAATAGGAATGTGATGATTGACCTGGATCTCAAAGGGAGAATCCGTCCAGTTTACTCTAAGCTTACTCTAAATTAACTTCAAAACTCAATGCTTGTGTTTCTCACTACTCTTACCCCTTAAATAGGGTTCACCCGGTTTGGGTTTACAATAAAATATTCTAAAAATACCCCTATAAATAAAATATTAAAAATATACCCCTATAAATAAAATATTCCTAAAATATCCCTGTAACCTAAAACTGAAATAAAATAAAATAAATTAAAGAAAACAACTAAAATAATAATGTTATGCCATGCATAACATTTTAATGTTATTGTGTGCATAACATTACATAGCCCCTGGAAGACGAGCTTGTCCCCAAGCTCGGAAGCAGTGTCTGCGCAAGTGTCAACTACGGTATCGGAGAGCCTCAAGCCAGCGAATAACATTTTTTTTTTCAGAGTTGACCCAGTTTGAGTTGGCCTAGGTTGACTCAATTCTGGAAACCCGGTCCTGCACGCGACTCAGCTTCCTGCACTGATCAAATTTTCCTAACTTAGGAAAATTTGAATCGGGAGTCATCTTCCTCCTTCGGCGGAAATTTCGCTGATGGGTCTTTTAGGGAAATCGTAAATTTTCCTCATCCTCATGCCGATCCCAAACAGAACGGCCGTCGGACATTGCAAGAACCTCGGCTCCTTCCCTCATGGCACCGACTAAGGAAGGCGATGGCCGTATGCCGTCCTCATGACACCGTACGGTGCAGATATTTTGCCGATTGAGTCTCCTGCTGCTCCGGCAGTGAACAACAGCCCTTGGAGGCTTTGCCGCTTGAAAATTTGCTAAGACAGTGTGCTCGCAGAAATATTTCCTGGTCGAAATGGCTGGAAAAGTTTCCCTCTCCCATTTGGAACGGAGTGTGGTTTGCCGTGAGCAGTCGAGGTTTGATTTCGGGATTTCAGAAATCTCTTCCGAAAGGGCAAGCTTTCGGACTTGAGGGGGGACCTGGAAACGGTCTTCCGTGGGTGTCGCCAAAGGGATTTCGTGATATCATTCCGATTTGGGACATGTTGAGTCCCCAATTTCGGAGGTCGCCGTTGCGGAATCGACGCAGGTGGTCGGCGCTGGTGGATGGTGGTGCTGAAGCGTTTGGGGTGAATCTGGATTTGAGGTTTCCCCCAAATCCTCCGCAGGAGTCTCTGCCGGAAGAGGAACGAAGCCAAAGCCTCTGCATTACCCTTTTTCCCGTCAGAGACAGTTTTTCCATGGGATGTCTCTCTATACCTCTTCATTCGCCATAATTTAACTTCATCGGAGATATCTTCTCTGAGGAATGCCTCTCTGTACACCGTCGTCAGCCAATATTGCACCCAACCAGCACGCCACATCTGTATACTTTCCGGCGTGTCACCATCTTCAGCGATTTCATGGACTTGTCTGTGCATCACCAAATATGGGTCTTCAATGGGCATCGTGTTCCTATTCTGATACCAGTTGTTACGGTCCCAGATCTGACATGTGAGGAAAACGATGACGATGAATAGGAATGTGATGATTGACCTGGATCTCAAAGGGAGAATCTGACCTATTTACTCTAAGCTTACTCTAAATTAACTTCAATACTCAATGCTTGTGTTTCTCATTATTCTTACCCCTTAAATAGGGTTCACCCGGTTAGGGTTTCCAATAAAATATTCTAAAAATACCACTATAAATGAAATATTAAAAAAATACCCTTATAAATAAAATATTCCTAAAAATCAATGTAATCTAAAAATAAAATAAAATAAAATAAATTAATGAAAACAACTAAAATAATAATGTTATGCCATGCATTGAGCCAGGTCGAGCTTCCTTCAAAGCTCGATCATCCCATTCTTATTCATTGTCATCATCTTTCTCACGTGTCAGATCTGGGACCGTAACAATTGGTATCAGAGCGGGAACACAATGGGTTATTCTATATCCCAAGAAAGATGGATTGCTATGGGAAAGGAATTTGAGGAATTACGAGCACGATTAGATGCTTCCATTGAACATTATGCAAAGGAGGAACTCATTGCTGCAGCAAAATAAGTTACACGACCTCAAATCTCCGACCACATATGCACACAAGAGGTAGCAGAAGCTACCTCGAATGGGCAGAACGGCCCATGGCCGGAAAAATCAAAAAATTCGTCTCTAGAGCCGGACGTAGAAAAGGAAAAAGGGTTATCTGCCACGACCTTGAAATCAGTCCTTCCCTACTCATGGCAAGCTGCTATTATGCACGCAGCCACACTCCATTCCGCATGGGAGGGGAAATATTTCCCGGCCATTCCTACCAGGAAATATTTCCGAGAGTCTGTCTCAAAAAAATTCTAATTGGTGAAGCCTCCAAGGGGTGCTAGTGATCGCAGGAGCAGCACGAGACTCCATCGGTGAAAATTTTGCCCTGTTCGGTGACATTCCAATAGAAGAACTGTCGGCGACATTCCAACAGAAGATTGTTGGCGACATTTCTGCAGAAGACCGTCTGCGACAATTCAGTGAAAGACCCGTCGGCGACATTCCAGCAGAACCATCAACAACATTCCGAGAGGCCTCTGTCTCGGCAACTCTCCCAGTGGTGAAGCGAAGCCCCAACAGGCTGATCTTCACCACCGGAGAAGAAGGAGATTTTGTCGGTGACATTTCCGCAGACGACCGTCAACGACAATTCAGAAGAAGATCGGTCGGCGACAATTCAGCAGAAGACCTGTCGACGACATTCCAACAGAAGAACCATCGGCGACATTCCAGCAGAAGACTGTCGACAAAATTTCCACAGAAGACCGTCAGCAACATTCCAGTGGAGAAGACCCGTCAGCGACATTCCAGTAGATGACCAATTGGCAACGCTTCCGCAATTACCGGCTCCAGCCCTGTTCAGGATTTGCTGTAGGAGGAAGAAGGGGCCCGATTAAATTTTCCTAATTTAGGAAAATTTAATCGGCACTATCCGCTGAGTCGCAAGCCGGACCAGGGTTCCTGAACCGAGTCAACCCAGGTTAACTCAGACCGGCCCAAAAAAAAGTTGGGCAAATAGAGGGGGGGTCATAGCTATCGCGGATGCTACTTTGGCACCGGTGGAGACGTCGGGATACAGACACTATTTTTGAGCTTGAGGGCAAGCTCGTCTTCGAAGGGGAGTGTAATGTTATGCACGCAATAACATTATTATTTTAGTGTTTTCTTTAATTTACCTTATTTATTTTAGTTTTAGGCCACATGGGTATTTTTCGACTATTTATTTATAGGGGTATTTTTGTAATATTTTATCTTAAACCCTAACTGGGTGAACCCTATTTAAGGGATATGAGTAATGAGAAACACAAGCATTGAAGTATTAAGAATTAGGTTAAATCTAGTGTAAAGAGGTGAGATCCGAGGTTAGGGTTTTCCTTAAAAACCCACATATTTTTCATCCTCCATTGATCTTCGTCTACCCCATGTCTTCCTACTATCCCTAAAGTAATGCTTGGAAGACCCATAACCCGTAGCAGATCCCAGATCCTCCCAAAGAATCTTTGTGTCAGATCCGGGACTGTAACAATTTTTCCCGTTTACAAAAAGCTGACCTAACAATCATAGATGATTGTAAAGTGATTTATTATGTGTAATGGGCTATATTTTTGTAAGGAATGACTTATGGATTGGAAGTCAACCCTCAGTTAAAAATCACCCCCCCCCCCTTTTTCCCAACGATTGCAAAACCAGATATAGAAAAACTAAAAAGAGTTTACAATCCCTAAAAGTTACAAACTCTTTTTGGAATTATCTCTCTCAAAATTTGTGCATTGTACATTTCCTTTTTAGATATATAATTTTTTATTAAATCGAAACTAGAGTTTTCACTTTCCTTTCATCTCGTAAACAAAAAGAGAGATAAAAGGCAAATGGATCACAACAAAATGAAATTTTAAGAATTTATGTAAGGAAATAATTTAATTCAATGACAAATGTAAGTAAAGAAAATTTATTCACACACCACAAATGAACACAAAATTTTTGTTATCCAAGTTTGGGAAATTCCACTAGTCCAACCCTAATGGCTTGGAATTATATAAGAAAGAGATTTCTCTACACATGTTTTAAAAAATGGATAGGCATGCTTGAAACATGTTAAAGATGCAAATGACCTATGGATCCAAACCTTTTAAAGAGAATAACATTAAATTCTCAAGTGAACGTGCGGTGGGATATGTACCCAAGTCAAACAAACCATTATTTTGCCCATTTACAAAAAGCTGACCTAACGATAATAGAAGATTGTAAAGTGATTTATCATGCGTAACAGTGTATATTTTTTTAAGGAATGACTTATGGATTGGGAGCCAACACTCTGTTAAAAATCTCTTGCCTCCCCCTTTTCCCAACGATTGCAAAACTTGATATATAAAAACTAAAAAGAGTTTACAATCACTTAAAATTATAGACACATTTTCTCCCTATATTTTTGAATTGTGCATTTCTGTTTTACATGTATATTTATTTCTTAAATCAAAACTTGAGTTTTCACTTTACCTTCATCTCGTAAACAAAAAAAGAGATAAAAGGAAAAATAGATCACAACAAAATGAAACTTTTAGAGTTTATGTATGAAAATAATTTAAACCAATAACAAATATATGTAAAGAAAATTTATTCACACACCACAAATGAACACAAAAGTTTTGTTATCCAAGTTTCGAAAATTCCACTAGTTCAACCCTATTGGCTTGGAATTTTATAAGAAAGAGATTTTTATACACATGTTTTAAAAAAAGGATATGCATGCTTCAAACATGTTAAAAATGAAAATGACCTATGAATTCAAACCTTTTAAAGAGAATAGCATTAAATTATCAAGTGAACGTGTGGTGGGATATTTACCCGAGTCAAACAAGCCATTATTTTGCCCATTAACAAAAACCTGACCTAATGATCAAAGATGATTGTAAAGTAATTTATCATGCGTAACTGGCTATATTTTTTAAAGAAAAGACTTATGGATTGGGAGTCAACACTCAGTTAAAATTCCCCCACCTCCCCCTTTTCCCAACTATTGCAAAATCTGATATATAAAAACTACAAAGTGTTTATAATCCCTAAAAATTGCAGACACTTTTTTGAATTATCTCTCTCTACATTTTTTTCATAGTGCATTTCCATTTTAGATTACTTTTTTCTTAAATCAAAACTTGAATTTTCACTTTCCCTTCATCATGTAAACAAAAAAAGAGATAAAAGGCAAATAGATCACAATAAAATGAAAATTTTGGAGTTTAGGTATGGAAAGAATTTAAGTCAATAACAAATGTATGTAAAGAAAATTTATTCGGACACCACAAATGAACACAAAAGTTTAGTTATCCAAGTTTGGGAAATTCCACTACTTCAACCCTTCTAGCTTGGAATTTTTTAAGAAAGAGATTTTTGTACACATGTTTTTAAAAATAGATATGGATGCTTGAAACATGTTAAAGATGAAAATGATCGTTGGATCCAAACCTTTTAAAGAGAATAACATTAAATTCTTAAGTGAACGTGCGATGGGATATTTACCCAAGTCAAACAAGCCATTATTTTGCCCATTTACAAAAAGCTGACCTAACGATCATAGATGATTGGAAAGTGATTTATCATGCGTAACGAGGTATATTTTTGAAAGGAATGACTTATGGATTGGGAGTCAACACTCAATTATAAATCCCCCGCCTCCCTCTTTTTCAGACGATTGCAAAACCAAATATATAAAGACTAAAAAGAGTTTACAATCCCTAAAAATTAAAGACACTTTTGGAATTATCTCTCTCTGCATTTGTGCATTGAGCATTTCCATTTTGGATATATAAATTTTTCTTAAATCGAAATTTGACTTTTCACTTTCCCTTAATCTTGTAAATGAAAAAAGAGATAAACGGCAAATAGATCACAACAAAATTAAAATTTTAGAGTTTATGTAAGGAAAGAATTTATAGCAATAACAAATGTAAGTAAATAAAATTCATTCACACACCACAAATGAACACAAAAGTTTTGTTATCAAACTTTAGGGAAATTCCACTAGTTCAACCCTAATTGCTTGGAATTTTTTAAGAAAGAAATATTTCTACACATATTTAGAAAATGGATATGCATGCTTGAAACATGTTAAAGATTTAAATGATCTATAGATCCAAACCTTTTCAAGAGAATAACACTAAATTCTCAAGTGAACATGCGGTGAGATATTTACCCAAGTCAAACAAGCCACTATTTTGCCCATTAAAAAAAAGCAGACCTAAAAATCATAGATAATTGTAAAGTTATTTATCATGCGTAACGGGCTATATTTTTGTAAGGAATGACTTGTGGCTTGCGAGTCAACACTCAGTTAAAAATACCAGCCTCCCCCTTTTCCCGATGATTACAAAACTTGATATATAGAAACTTAAAAATGTTTACAATCCCTAAAAATTATAGACACTTTTTGGAATTATCTCTCTGTACATTTGTGCATTGTGCATTTCCTTTTTAGATATATACTTTTTTCTTAAATCAAAACTTTAGTTTCTTCTTTCCCTTCATCTTGTAAAAAAAAAAGAGATAAAATGTAAAAATAGATCACAAAAAAATGAAAATTTTAGAGTTTATGTATGGATAGAATTTAAAGCAATAACAAATATATGTATATAAAATTTATTCACACACCACAAATGAACACAAAAGTTTTTTTATCCAAGTTTGGGAAATTCCACTAGTTCAATCCTAATAGCTTGCAATTTTATAAGAAAGAGATTTTTCTACTCATGTTCTAAAAAATGGATACGCATGCTTGAAACATGTTAAAGATGCAAATGACCTATGGATCCAAACCTTTTAAAGAGAATAACATTAAATTCTCCAGTGAACGTGTGGTGGGATATTTACCCTAGTCAAACAGGCGATTGTTTTGCGCATTTACAAAAAGCTAACCTAACGATCATAGATGATTGTAAAGTGATTTATCATGTGTAACGGGCTATATTTTTGTAAGGAATGACTTATGGATTGGGAGTCAACACTCAGTTAAAAAACCCCTTTCTCCCCTTTTCCTGACTATTGCAGAACCTGATATATAAAAACTAAAAAGAGTTTAAAATCCCTAAAAATTACAGACACTTTTTGGAATTATCGCTCTCTACATTTTTGCATTGTGCATTTCCATTTTAGACGTATACTTTTTTCTTAAATAAAAACTTGACTTTTCACTTTCCCTTCATCACGTAAACAAAAAAAGAGATAAAAGGCAAATAGATCACAATAAAATAAAAATTTTAGAGTTTATGTATGGAAAGAATTTAAAGCAATAACAAATGTAAGTAAAGAAAATTTATTCACACACCACAAATGAACACAAAAGTGTTGTTATCCAACTTTGGGAAATTCCACTAGTTCAACCCTAATGGCTTGGAATTTTATAAGAAAGTGATTTTTGTACACATGTTTTAAAAATTGGATATGCATGCTTGAAACATGTTAAAGATTCAAATGACCAATGGATCCAAACCTTTTAAAGAGAACAACATTAAATTCGCAAGTGAACGTGCGGTGGGATATTTACCCTAGTCAAATAGGCCATTGTTTTGCCCATTTAAAAAAAGCTGACCTAACTATCATAGATCATTGTAAAGTGATTTATCATGCGTAACAGGCTATATTTTTGTAAGGAATGACTGATGGATTGGGAGTGAACCTTCAATTAAAAATCGCCAGTCTTCCCCTTTTCCCGACGATTGCAAAACATGATATATAAAAACTAAAGAGAGTTTACAATACCTAAAAATTATAGACACTTTTGGAATTATCTCTTTCTACATTTTAGCATTGTGCATTTCCAATTTAGATATATATTTTTTTCTTAAATTCACACTTGAGTTTTCACTTTCCCTTCATATCGTAAACAAAAAAAGAGATAAAAGGCAAATATATCACAACAAAATGAAAATTTTAGAGTTTAAGTATGGAAAGAATTTAAAGCAATAACAAATGTAAGGAAGGAAAATTTATTCACACACCACAAATGAACACAAAAGTTTTGTTATCCTAGTTTAGGAAATTCCACTAGCTTAACCCTATTAGCTTGGAATTTTACAAGAAAGATATTTTTCTACACTCGTTTTAAAAAATTCATATGCATGCTTGAAACATGTTAAAGATGCAAATGACCTATTGATCCAAAACTATTTAATGAGAATAACATTAAATTCTCAAGTGAACCCGTTTAAAAAAAGTTGACCAAACGATCATATATGATTAACGGGTTATATTTTTGTTTGGAATGACTTAGGGATTGGGAGTCAACACTCAGTTAAAAATCCCCCGCCTCCCCCTTTTGCCGTCGATAGCAAAACCTGATACATAAAAACTAAAAAAAGTTTACAATCCCTAAAAATTACAGACACCTTTTTGAATTATCTCTCTCTAAATTTGTGCATTGTGCATTTCCTTTTTAGATGTATAATTTTTTCTTAAATCAAAACTTGATTTTTTACTTTCCCATCATCTCGTAAGCAAAAAAGAAGATAAAAGGAAAATTGATCACAACAAAATGAAAATTTTAGAGTATATGTATGAAAATAATTTAATGCAAAAACAAATAAAAGTAAAGAAAAATTATCCGTACACCACAATTCAACACAAAAGTTTTTTTATCCGAGTTTGGGAAATTCCATTAGTTCCACCCTAATAGCTAGGAATCTTATAAGGAAGAGATTTTTCTACACATGTGTTAAAAAAATTATATGCATGCTTGAAACATGTTAAAAAACCAAGTCACCTATGAATCCAAACCTTTTAAAGAGAATAACATTAAATTCTCAAGTGAACGTACGGTGTGATATTTACCCGAGTCAAACAAGTGATTATTTTGCCCATTTACAAAAAGCTAACCTAACGATCATAGATGATTGTAAAGTGATTTATCATGTGTAATGGGCTACATTTTTGTAAGGAATAACTTATAGATTGGGAGTCAAGACTCCGTTAAAAATCCCACACCTCCCACTTTTCCCGACGAATGCCAAACCTGATATATAAAAACTAAAAAGAGTTTAAAATCCCTGAAAATTACAAAAACTTTTTGAAATTATCTCTCTCTACATTTTTGCAGTGTTCATTAAATGTATACCTTTTTCTTAAATCAAAACTAGAGTTTTCACTATCCCTTCATCTCATAAATAAAAAAAAGAGATAAAAGGCAAAAATAGATCATAACAAAATGAAAATTTTAGAGTTTATGTATAGAATGAATTTAAAGCAATAAAAAATGTGAGTAAAGAAAATTTATTCACACCCCACAAATGAACCCAAAAATTTTTGTTATCCAAATTTGTGAAATTCCACTAGTTCAACTCTACTAGCTTGGAATTTTATAAGAAAGAGATTTTTCTACACATGTTTTAAAAAATGGATATGCATGCATGAAAAAAGTTAAAGATGCAAATGACCTATGGTTCCAAACCTTTTAAAGAGAATAACAATAAATTCTCAAGTGAACGTGCGGTGGGATATTTACCCGAGTCAAACAAGACATTATTTTTGCCAATTTAAAAAAAGTTCACCTAATGATCATAGATGATTTTAAAGTGATTTATCTTGTGTAACGGACTATAGTTTCGTAAGGAATGACTTATGGATTGGGAGTCAACACTCAGTTAAAAATCCCCAGCCTCTCCCTTTTCCCAATGATTGCAAAACCTGATATATAAAAACTAAAAAGAATTTACAATCCCTAACAATTACAGACACTTTTTAAAATTATCTATCTCTAAATTTGTGCATTGTGCATTTCCATTTTAGAAGTATATTTTTTTCTTAAATCAAAACATGAGTTTTCTTTTTCCCTTAATCTCGTAACCAAAAAAAGAGATCACAACAAAATAAAAATTTTAGAGTTTATGTATGGAAAGAATTTAAAGCAATAAAAAATAAAAGTAAAGAAAAATTATTCACACATCGCAAATGAACACAAAATTTTGGTTATCCGAGTTTTGGAAACTCCTCTAGTTCAACCCTAATAGCTTGGAATTTTATAAGAAAGAGATTTTTCTACAGATGTGTTAAAAAATGGATATGCTTGCTTGAAACATGTTAAAGATGCAAATGACCTATGGATCCAAACCTTATAAAGAGAATAACATTAGATTCTCAAGTGAACGTGCGGTGGGATAGTTACAAGAGTCAAACAAACCATTATTTTGCCCTTTTCCAGAAAGTTGACCGAACGATCATTGATGATTTTAAAGTGATTTATCATAGGTAACGGGCTATATTTTTGTAAGGAATGACTTATGGATTGGGAGTCAATAGTTAGTTAAATCCCCCGCCTCCCCCTTTTCCTGACGATTGCAAAACCAGATATATAAAAACTAAAAAGAGTTTACAATCCCTAAAAATTGCAGACACTTTTTGGAATTATCACTCTCTACATTTGTGCATTGTGCATTTTAATTTTAGATGTATAATTTTTTATTAAATTAAAACTTGAGTTTTTACTTTCCCTTCATATTCTAAAAAAAAAAGAGATAAAAGGCAAATAGACCACTACAATATGCAAATTTTAGAGTTTATGTATAGAAAGAATTTAAGCAATAAGCAATGTAAGTAAAGAAAATTTATTCACACACCACAAATGAACACAAAAGTTTAGTTATCCAAATTTGAGAAATTCCACTAGTTCAACCCTAGTAGCTTGGAATTTTAAAAGAGAGAAATTTTTGTACACATATTTTAAAAAATGGATATGCATGCTTGAAACAAGTTAAAGATGCAAATGACCTATAAATCCAAACCTTTTAAAGAGAATAACATTAAATTCTCAAGTGAATGTGCGGTGGGATATTTACCCGAGTTAAACAAGCCATTATTTTGGCAGTTTACAAAAAGCTAACCTAACGATCATAGATGATTCTAAAGTGATTTATCATGCGTAACGGACTATATTTTTGTAAGGAATAACTTATGGATTAGGAGTCAACACACTGTTAAAAATCCCCGGCCTCCCCCTTTTCCCGACGATTGATTTATCCATTTTAGATGCATACTTTTTTTAAATCAAAACTTGAGTTTTTACTTTCCCATCATCTCGTAAACAAAAAAAAGAGATAAAATCCAAATAAATCACAACAAAATGAAAATTATAGAGTTTTTGTATGGAAAGAATTTAAAGCAATAACAAATGTAAGGAAAATTTTTTCACACACCAAAAATGAACACAAAATTTTTGTTGTCCAAGTTTTGGAAATTCCACTAGTTCAACGCTAATGGCTCGGTATTTTATAAGAAAGAGATTTTTCTACACATGTTTTAAAAAATGGATATGCATGATTAAAACATATTAAATATGCAAATGACCTATGGATTCGAACCTTTTAAAGAGAATAAATTTAAATTCGTAAGAGGACGTGCGGTGGGTGATTTAGCCGAGTCAAACAAGCCATTATTTTACCCATTTACAAAAAGTTGACCTAACGCTCATACGTAATGGGTTATATATTTGCAAGGAATGACTGATGGATTGGGAGTCAACACTTAGTTAAAAATCCCCCGCCTCCACCTTTTTCCGTCAATTACAAAACCTAATATATAAAAATTAAAAAGATTTTTCGATCCATAAAAAATTACAGACACTTTTTTGAATTATCTCTCTCTAGATTTGTACATTGTGCATTTCAATTTTAGACGTATACTTTTTTCCTAAAACAAAACTTGAGTTGTCTCTTTCCCTTCATCTTGTAAACAAAAAAAGAGATAAAAGGCAAAAATAGGTAACAACAAATTGAAAATTTTAGAGTTTATGTATGGAAAGTATTTTAAGCAATAAAAAATGTAAGAAAAGAAAATTTATTCACACACTAAAAATGAACACAATTGTTTTTTACCCAAGTTTTGGAAATTTCACTAGTTCAACCCTAATGACTTGGAAATTTATTAGAAAGAGATTTTTCTACACATTTTATTAAAAAATGGATATGAATGCTTGAAACAAGTTAAAGATGCAAATGACCTATGGATCCAAACCTTTTAAATAGATTAACATTAAATTCACAAGTGAACGTGCGGTGGGATATTTACTTGTGTCAAATAAGCCATTATTTTGCCCATTTACAAAATGTAGACCTAACGATCATATATGATTGTAAAGTGATTTATCATGCATAACGGACTACATTTTGGTAAGGAATGACTTATGGATTTGGAGTCAACACTCAGTTAAAAATCTCCCGCCTCCCCCTTTTCCCGACGATTGCAAAACCTGTCATATAAAGACTAAAAAGAGTTTACAAACCATAAAAATTACAGACACTTTTTTGAAATATCTCTCTCTACATTTGTGCATAGTGCATTTCCATTTTAGATGTATACTTTTTTCTTAAATCAAAACTTGAGTTTTCCCTTTCCCTTCATCTTGTAAACAAAAAAAAAAAAAAAAAAGATAAAAGGCAAAAATAGATCACAGCAAAATGAAAATTTTAGGTTTTATGTATGGTAAGAATTTAAAGCAATAACAAATGTAAGTAAAGAAAATGCACTCACACACCACAATCTCTTGGGATCTTTAATGCCTCATGTTTCCTAGAAACACTTTTCTAGCTGAAAATTCTTTGCAAGAAAATTTTGTGGTAAGGCAATTTTAGTTGAAACAAATTACTTTCTACAACTATAACGCCATGTTAGTACCTTTTTTCAGGAAACATTGGAAATGTATTTCAAGTCAAAATATGTTGTGGTCCCTGACCATAGACCTCGTCACTCGATGAAGGGAAGGATGACCAAGGGGAACAGGGGATGAACCAGGCCTAACGGACTTACCTGGTCAACCTATGTTGCCGAGAATGGGAGGGAGTGAAGGAAGGATTGGAGATGTGGAGTCAGACTCGTCGAAGGGATGCCTGAACCTTGGATTCGTCAAGGAGAACGCCGATCCAGGGTTCCTTAGAGGAGAATCCCGATCCTGGTTAGGTTGAAATCATTCTTGCCTAATTTCATTTCGTGAGCTCCCTTAAAGCAATTCACGCTAAGGGCCCAATTGAATGTTTTTACAATCCTGCCATTGTGGATTACATGCTAACGACTTATGAAATAAAATAGACATATAATCCTATGGTACTTGGTTGTTCCACTGAGTCACCAACTCGCCCGCATCGCCTATGGATGACTTGTCCTGCTATAGAGTCCATAACATCACTCCCACCTTGGAGAAAGAGCTTGTCCACAAGCTCGAACGTAGGGTAGACGTGCTAGAAAAAATCTAGGTCTTCCCAAGTGGCTTTTGTGGCATCTGTGTGTGTCCACTAGACTAGGACTTCTTTGCGCTCATGATTCAGTCGAGCACTTAATATTTTGGCAAGAGTGAGAGAAACTTTACCATCTTCAATAGGTGGTAAGGTGGGAATAGATTGGGGGTGGGACCCTTGAGCGGCTTGAGTAAGGAGACATGAAAGACATTGTGTAGCTTGGACCTTGGAGGAATTTGTAGCTTATATGCAACCTGCCGAATACGCTGGATAATTTTGAAGGGGCCAAAATATTTTGGAGAAAGCTTGTGATGAGTGCTTGCAATAGAATTTTGACGATAAGTTTGACGGTAGAGCCATACAAAATCATCCATATTGTACTGAATATCGCGGTGTCCATGATCATAATAGTGCTTCATGCAGGCTTGAGTTGTTCGAAGGTGTTGGACAGTAAATTTCAACAATTGACCATGAGTTATAAGAGCTTGGTCCACTGCATCCACTCTGGTAGTCCCACGAGCATAGGAGAGCAAGTGAGGAGGATCCCTGCCATATAGTATATTGAATGGTGTTGCATGTAAAGTCTTGTGGAAAGAAGTGTTGTAGCAGTACTCCACCCAAGGAAGGCAATCTACCCACTTTTTAGGACTGTCCCCCACAAAACACCGCAAGTACATCTCAATTGTGCGGTTGACCACCTCAGTCTAGTTGTCTGTCTGAGGGTGGTATGTGGAGGAGTATTTGAGTTTGGTACCACAAAACTTGAAAATGTCCTTCCAAAAGATACTAGTAAAGACCACATCTCAATCACTGACGATGGATTCCGGAATACCATGGAGGTAGACAATGTTGGCAAAGAAAACTTGGGCTACAGTGGCTACTGTATATGGATGCTCCACAGGGATAAAGTGTGCATATTTAGAAAAATGGTCTACCACCACCAAGAGAACAGATTTGCTCGAAGTTTTCGGAAGCCCTTCAATGAAATCCTTAGAAATGTCTGCCCATACCTACGTGGGAAGAATGAGTGGTTGTAAGACGCCAGCTGGACTCAAATGATCAGCTTTGTTTCGTTGACACACTAGACACTCAGCCACATACGTTGCAACTGTGGATTTCATCCCTGGCCAATAAAAATCTTCTCGGATGCGCTAAAGAGTTTTTTGTAGCCCTTCATGTGTGCTGTCATGATAAGAAGAGAGAGCCAGTGTTACCAACGGTGAAGTGGATGCTAGATATACTGTTTATAGAGAATAATGTGGTCATGAATGGACCAATGGGCTGACTTAGTGCCTACAACAATCTGTTGTGACAACTCCTATAAATTTGGTGTGTGCTGGTGTTCCTCTCTGATGGAATCTAGTAAGATAGAAGTGGTGTGTCTGATGGCAGCCAAATGAAGTTGGTCTTCGGTACGATGGGAGAGGCCATCAATAGCTTTATTCAGAGTACCCGCTGTTGAAAGATAAACTCAAGCCCACACGACCAAGGAAGGCCCACATATCTAAGATTATTATAAGATGGGCCACACGGCCAAGGAAGGCCTACAAGATGGGCCCAAGCCCATAAGAAGTAGGATCCACAATGATTACCATGATCTGGCATCCTTATCACATCAATTGGAAGATCAAGGACTCACAAAAGTATCTTTATCTTAGACCAAGAAGAGTTTTAGTTTGAGTTATGTTTGTGTTTTATCAATATTGAGTTATTTAATTGTGTTAGGACTTATCTTTAAGTGTTAGAGTTTGGGTGTAATTGGGACAAGGGTAGTTTTATTTTAATTGGACTCTACTACCTTCCTCTATTATAAATAGAAGTTCATGTACTCTAATTACAACAAGTTATTGATGTCAATGAAGTATTTCACTTTTCCATAAATTCAACATGGTATCAGAGCAGGTTCTATGATTTAATGTGATCCTTTTCTCTAAACCCTAAACCCTAAGTCTAGGTTCATAGTTATTTTTTTCAGTCCCTATACCCATAGATTTCTTTGCGGTTTTTACCTCTATACAAAGTTTTTCATATTGCAAATTATATATTGACGGAAATATATTTGATTCTACTTTCTAAGGGAAAATGATTTGTTCCAATCGGAGTTATCTACAGAGAGATGTTGATATTTGAATGAGCGCAAGTCAGATTGCAAAAAGGTTCGAGCAACAACAACAATCTTCAAATTCTGAGGTATTTTTTGCTATCAATAACTAGACTTTATATTGAGAAATATATAGCAAAATAAATATTAATACATCTATTCTTTTAACCATTCAACAAATTTCTTATCTGAGTTATCTACAAATAGAAATTGATATTTGAAACAGAAAAGGTCAGATTGAAAATGAGGTTCGAGCGGCAGCAGAAAGCTTCAAATTCTGAGGTATTTTATGCTATCAAGAAAGATACTTTATATGGAGAATTATATATCAAAAGAAATATCCATAAGTCTATTTTCTTACCAACTCAACCAATCCTCGGTATGATCTTTTTATAAGGAGATATTGATCTTTGAAGAATCAATGATCATTCTGGAAAAAAAAAGTAGAAACAGTGCTTCATTCGTCCAAATGATAGAGACTAAAATATATCAGATTATTTATCTTCTTAAAATTATATTTTATGAAATGAAGTTATACTTGTATGAAATATATTTAATTCTAGGTTCAGACGAATAAAATCTCATGTCAATCTGAACTATATTTAAAGAAATATTCGCATTGCAAGAATCAAAGGTCATGCTAGTATTCTATTGTATTGAAAAATCCGAATTCATGCCCATTGTTTTGCATCACTTTTTGAGTTGATATATCAGAAAAACATCTCACTTATCCCTGGTTTGAGGACTTATCTATGCATATATGTTATATGGGCTTATTTCTACATCAATGATATTTGGTTCAGCTTGAGGGGGAGATTGTGCATCTAAGAAGAAATTTTTATATCGGATTATTTCATGGGTAATTTTACAAAGTTTATTATTTCGTTCGTGTTATATGTGTTGGAAGATGGTGGTGTTATATTCAGCTGCAACTATTATGTCTCTTTGGGGACATTATTATAGAAGAAGAGGTGGCCTCATGTCATCATTTATTTTACCCCGTCAAAAAGATGAAAATAATTAGTGGTTGGGAATCCATGACGGAGGAACTTCATCCCCGTCAAAAAGATCAAAATTATTTGTGGTTGGAAGTCCATGACGGAGGAACTTCATCCCCATCAAAAAGATCAAAATTATTTGTGGTTGAAAGTCCATGACGGAGGAACTTGTAATTACATATATGTTATCCCTCCCCCCTCCCCCTTCCCCCCTTGTAATGGTTTTTATGTCTCCTACCACTTGAGAGTCGTTGTCCTATGGAGGGACATGGCGGTGGACACTTTAGAGCAATGCCGATAGACACACTACCGATAGAAGTGGAGTGTGTCCTACATCTAGCATTAAGACTGGAGTATGAAGCAATGGCTTACCGGCTAGGAGTGATTTTCATAAGGCCTCAATAAAGGACGCAACAACGTGAGGGGGAGTATTGGAAGATGAAGGCATATTGGAAGATGTGTCATTTTATACAAAAATATTCTATACATCATTTGCAGCAAGTTAGGAGTTCATGTTGTTCTCTCACCCCTAGCTTGAGGGGGAGTGTTGAAAGATAAGCTCAAGCCTACACGACCAAAGAAGGCCCACAAGATGCGCCCAAGCTCATAAGAAGTAGGACCCACAATGATTACCATGAGCTGGCATCCTTATCACATTAGTTGGAAGATCAAGAAGGGCTCACAAAAGTATCTTTATCTTAGGGTCATGACCAAGAAGAGTTTTAGTTTGAGTTATGTTTGTCTTTGATAAATATTGAGTTATTTAATTGTGTTAGGACTTATCTTTAAGTGTTAGAGTTTGGGTGTAATTGGGACAAGGGTAGTTTTATTGTAATTGGACTCTACTACCTTCCTCTATTATAAATAGAGGTTCATGTACTCTGATTACAACAAGTTCTTGATGTCAATGAAGTATTTCACTTTTCCATAAATTCAACACCCGCTTTATGTTCCACCTAAAAATCAAAGCCCATTAACTTGCTAAGCCAGTGTTGTTGGGGAGAAGTTGATATGCGTTGATTCAACAAAAACTTCAAACTATAGTGGTTTGTGTGGATAAGAAAAAAGCATCCCCATAAATAAGGTCACCAATGGCGGACGGCCTTGGCTAAGCCAATGAATTCCCATTCATAGGCTGGTAGCTTATGATGGTGAAGTCCGAGTTGACGGCTGAAACAGGCAATTAGGTGCTTGGATTGTTGAAGCAACGCCACAATCCCTCCTCCTAAGGCGTCACATTCTACCAAATCTTTGAAATCTCGTAACTGCTACATTGGAACTGATGCTAGAGCTTGCTTGAGTGCTTGGAATGATTTGCAGTGCTATCATGCCAGTGGAAGGTATTGCGGCGGAGAAGATTGGATAGAGGAGCAGCTAGTGGTGCATAGTTGTGGATAAACTTTCTGTAATACCCGGCTAAGCCCAGAAATCCTCTCAATGCTGAAATATGGTACGGTAGTGGCCAATGCACAATTGCTTCAATCTTTTCCGGATCCACTGTCTCCCCTATGGCTGTAATAAAATGACCAGATAGGCCACCTGATTGGTACCAAATGAGCACTTGGAACGTTTTAATTATAAATGATGTGTCCGAAGAAGTTGGAACACCAGACGTAAGTCTCTTAAAGGGTGACTCCAAGACTTGTTGTAGATCAAAATGTCATCAAAGAATACTAACACAAATTTTCGGAGATAGTCATTAAATACCTCGTTCATTAGTGCCTAAAATGTAGAAGGGGCATTGGAGAGACCGAAAGGCATGACGATGAACTCAAAGTGACCTTGGTGAGTACGGAATGCGGTCTTCTCTATATCCAGAGGGTACATTCTGACTTGGTGATACCCCGAGCGCAAGTCTAACTTTGTGAAAACTTTTGCTCCAAGCAATTAGTCTAATAACTCATCCACAACTGGAATAGGGAACTTGTCCTTAATGGTCTTGGCATTTAACTCATGGTAGTCCACACAAAAGCGCCTAGTACTGTCATTTTTCTTTACCAATAAAACTGGCGAGGAGAAAGGGGACTTACTTGGCCGGATGAAACCCCATTTCAGCATGTTTCGGCATTGACATTCAATTTCATCCTTTTGGAGGTGGGGGTACCTATATAGTCTCACAACCACCACTTCAGACCCAGCCTTCAAAGTGATCCAATGATGACAATGTCTCAATGGCGGTAGAGTAATAGGTTCCAAAAATAAGTCCTGGAAGTGATTCATCAAGTTGTCTAAATTGCTGTCCACCGGGGTGTGTTGCTGAAGTCCATGTAGATGCACTGGCACCTCAGTTTTACATCCTTGTAGTGTAACCTTGTAGTTGCCAACTTCAAAGCTCATCATCAATGCTGAAAAGTCCCACAAGATGGGCCCTAATGTTTGGAGCCACTTAACCCCCAAAACCATATCGAATCCTGCCAGTGGGATGATAAAAAACTCCGTAGAAAATTGTTGATTATCAATAGTAAACCTGACTTCCTTGCTGATCCCATAACTAGGCACATTTTCCCCATTTGCAACAGAGACTGAAGCTACATGCCACGTTTGAATTGGAAGCTTTAAAAACTTGGCAGCCGTGAAACTCAATAAATTATGAGTGCTGCCGGAGTCCACAAGCCTTAAAAGGGGTTGCTCGTTGACTAAGGCACAAACTTGCATGGTTGTGGTAGACTGGAGGCCTGTGATTGTGTGCAAAGAAATGGCAGGCTCTTCAACCTCGAGCTGCTCTACTTCTGAATTTTCTGCTCATCCTTCACTTCTAACCAGAATAGTTTCTTACACTGGTGGCTGAATGTGTACTGCTCATCACAATTATAACATAACCCCTTCGATCTACGTTCTTCCATTTCAGACCGATTTAATTTCCAGATGAATGCTGGAGTGGATGGAGGAGGTTTAGGTGTTGTAGAAGTAGTGGTAGCAGTATTACTTTGCCACAGTGGTGCTATGGTAGGCACTGTCGAGCTGTTCTTTCCCCCTTGCCAGACAGGTCTTCGAGTTTGAAATTTCTGTTTGGTTTCCAAGGCTCTAGCCAAATTCATTGCTCTTGTCAAATCCGTAGGCCCAAGTAGTTTCACTTGTAAATGGAGGGACTCAGTGAGGCCAGCCGTGAACAAACTGACATGTCAGTCCACTCGTACCACTTTTCTGGCTCGTGCTAATTTCTCTTGAAATTGCTTTTGGTACAAAGGCGACATTACCCGTCTGTCATAATAGTACTAAATCGCCCAAAGGATTGCTTTGAGCAGGGGACCCAAACCGTATGGTGCACAATTCTTTAAATTCATCCCATTCTATGCCAGGATGTTCCAACTCAAGTTGATGGCCCCATAGTTGCGCTTCATCGAGCATGTGGAATGCGCCCAACCCAACTTTGTCTATTTCAGCCGTTCGTTGATTGTAAAACAAAATTTCACAGTGATATAACCAAATTAAAGGGCCGTCAACCCCATTGTAAACCGGAAAATAGAGTTTAGTGTACCTTGGGACCGCCCAATTGCTTGGACTGAAATTTCCCCCATATCCAGTGTGTTATGTGCGTCCAATGTGATGTGCTCCTTGTCCATTTGTAGGTGCCCTCTCTCGAGGTTGGTTTTTTTTCCTGAAATCATCTTATACTTGAGAGAGTCAACTATCCAGCACTGCTACTAGTCGGCCCTCAGTCTCCTCCGGTCTGGTGTAAACCATTTCCGAGACTCTTACCAAAAAATCCTCATGGGTCGAAGACTCCCCCATATTTACCTGCTCTGATACCAACGTGTTGTGGTCCTTGACCATAGATCTCGTCACTCGACGAAGGGAAGGTTCGCCAAGGGCAACAGGGGATGAACCAGGCCTAAAGGACTTACCTGGTTGACCTATGTTGCCGAGAATGGGAGGGAATGAAGGAAGGATTGGAGATGTAGAGTCAGACTCATCGAAGGGATGCCTGAACCTTGGGTTTGTCAAGGAGAATGCCAATCTTGGGGTCCTTAGAAGAGAACGCTGATCCTAGTTAGGTTGAAACCATTCTTGCCTCATTTCATTTCGTGAGCTCCCTTAAAGCAATTCACATTAAGAGCCCAATTGAATGTTTTTACAATCTTGCCATTGTGGCTTACATGCTAATGACTTATGAAATAAAATAGACATATAATCCTACGGTACTTGGTTGTTCCACTGAATCACCAACTCCTCCACGTCGCCTCTGGATGACTCGTCCTACTATGGATTCCATAACAAAATACATCTCCAGGGACCATTAGTGCCTCATGTTTCCTTGAACCATTTTCCAAAATTTAAATTCTTACCAAGAAAATTTTGTGGTTAGACAATGTTTAATGAATAAAAATTACTTTCTACAACTATAAGGCCTTGTTAATGCAATTTTCTGGAAACGTTGGAAAAATATTTTTAGTGAAAATACATCTCTAGGGAACATTAGTGCCTCATGTTTCTTGGAAACACTTTTCAAGCATAAAATTCTTACCAGGAAATTTTTCTGGAGAGGCAATTTTTCATAATCAAATTACTTTTTACAACTATAAGGTATTGCTAGAGGCATTTTTTTAGGAAACATTTGAAAAGTATTTCTTATAAAAATACGTCACATGTGAAAATTTGTGCCTCACGTTTCCCTTAAACAATTTATAATAAAAAAATCATTCTAGGAATATTGTTATGGAAAGCAATTTTTTAAACAAATAAGGCCTTGGTGGTGCATTTGTGGAGGAAAAATTGCAAAAGTATTTGTAGTAAAAATATGACTCCAAAGACCATTAGTTTCTCCTGATTCCTGGAAACATTTTTCTTGATGAAAATTCTTAGAAGGAAAATTTTGTGGTAAAGCAATATTTGCTTAAACCAATTACTTTCTACAAATATAACACCTTGTTAGTGCCCTTTTTTAGGAAACATTGGAAAATTATTTCTAATAAAAATAAATAACAGGAGACTATTTGTGCCTCGTGTTTCTTGGAAACACTTTACAAACAAAAAAATCAATCTAGGAAAATTTTATTGTAATGGTGTTTTTAAAAAAATTACTTTCTAAAACTATAAGGCCTTGCTAGTGCATATGCTAAGGAAACATTGCAAAAAGTATTTTTAGTAAAAATACTTCTCCAGAGTCCATTAGTGCCTCATGTTTCATGGAAACACTTTTTAAGCTACCAGGAAAATTTTGTAGTTCTGCAATTTTTGCTAAAATAAATTACTTTATACAACTATAATGTCTTGTCATGTAGGAAATGTATTTCTACTAAAAATACATCTACAGGGACCATTAATGCCTTATGTTTGGTGGAAACACTTTTCAAGTTGAAAACTCCTATATGAAAAATTTTGTGGTGAGGCAATTTTTGCTGAAACATATTACTTTATACAACTATAACAACTTGTTAGTGCACTTTTTAAGGAAATTTTTGAAAAGTATTTCTAGTAAAAATGCATCTCTTGGGATCATTAATGCCTCATGTTTCCTAGAAACACTTTTCTTGCTGAAAATTCTTTACAAGAAATTTTTGTGGTAAGGCAATTTTAGCTCAAATAAATTACTTTCTATAACTATAACGCCATGTTAGTGCCTTTTTTCAGGAAACATTGGAAATGTATTTCAAGTAAAAATACATCTCTAGGGACCATTAGTGCCTCATGTTTCCTTGAACCACTTTCCAAAATGTAAATTCTTACCAAGAAAATTTTGTGGTTTGCCAATGTTTAATGAAGAAACATTACTTTCTACAACTATAAGGCCTTGTTAATGCATTTTTTTGGAAACGTTGGAAAAGTATTTTTAGTAAAAATATGTCTCTAGAGAACATTAGTGGCTCACGTTTCCTGGAAACAATTTTCAAGCTGAAAATTCTTAAGAGAAAAATTTTTTTGGAAAGCAATTTTTGGTATAACAAATTACTTGCTACTACTATTTTGTCCTTTAACAAGAAACTTTGGAAAAAAATATTTCTAGTTAAAACACGTCTATAGGGACCATTAGTGCCTCATGTTTCTTGGAAATACTATTCAAGCAGAAAATTCTTACTAGGAAAATTTTCTGAAGAGGCAATTTTTTCAGAATCAAATTACAATTTACAACTATAAGGTATTGTTACAGGCATTTTTCAGGAAACAATGAAAAATTATTTCTAATAAAAATACGTCACATGTGACAATTTGTGTCTCATGTTTCCTGTAAATAATGTATAAGAAAAAGATCGTTCTAGGAATATTTTTATGGTAAGGAATTTTTTTAAAACAAATTACTTTCTACAACTATAAGGCCTTGGTGGTGCATGTGTTAAGGAAATGTTGCAAAGTATTTGTAGTAAAAATACGTCTCCAGAGTCCATTAGTGCCTCATGATTCCTAAAAACATTTTTCTTGCTGAAAATTCTTACAATGAAAATTTTGAGGTAAGGCAATATTTGCTTAAACCTATTACTTTTTACAACTATAACACCTTGTTATTGCCTTTTTTCAGGAAACATTGGAAAATTATTTCTAATAAAAATACATCACATGAGACTATTTGTACCTCATGTTTCTTGGAAACATTTTCCTAGCAAAAAAAATATTCTAGGAAAATTTTATGGTAAGACGTTTTTTTAAAACATTATTTTCTAAAACTTTAAGGACTTGCTAGTGCATTTGTTAAGGAAACATTGCAAAAATTATTTTTACTAAAAATACGTCTCCAGAGTCCATTAGTGACTCATGTTTCCTTAAAACACTTTTTATGCTATGAGGAAAATTTTGTAGTTGTGCAATTTTTGCTAAAACAAATTACTTCATACAACTATAAGGCCTTGTCTGTGCATTTCTTCAGGAAATGAAGGAAATGTATTTCTAGTAAAAATACCTCTCTAGGGACCATTAGTGCCTCATGTTTCCTAGAAACACTTTTCTTGCTAAAAATTATTACAAGGAAAATTTTGAGGTAAGGTAACATTTGTTCAAACCAATTACTTTCTACAACAATAAGGACTTGTTAGTGCCTTTTTTTCAATAAACATTGAAAATGAATTTCTAGTAAAAATACATCTCTAGGGACCAATAGTGCCTCATGTTTCCTTAAACCACTTTTCAAGATGTAAATTGTTACTAGGAAAATTGTGGTAAGGAATTTTTTGTTGAAAGAAATTACTTTCTACAACTAAAAGGCCTTGTTAAGGCTTTTTTTTAAGGAAAAGTGAAAAAAATATTTCTTGTAAAAATACATGTCTAGGCACCATTAGTAGCTAATGTTTCCAAGAAACAATTTTCAAGTTGAAAATGCTTACCAGGAAAAACTTGTCGTAAGGAAATTTTTGCTTAAACAAATTACTTTCTACTACTATAAGGCCTTGTTAGTACCTTTTTAAAGGAAATGTAGGGAAAGTATTTCTTGTAAAATTACGTCTCAAGGGACCATCCGTGCCTCATTTTTGTTGCAAACACTTTTCTTGCTTAAAATTCTACAATGAAAATTTTGTGATGTGGCCTTTTTTTAAAACAAATTACTTTCTAAAAAAAATAAGGCATTATTAGTGTAGGAAATGCTGGAAAATTATTTCTAGAAAAAATACGTCTCCAAGGAAATTTAGTGCCTCGTGTTTCCTAGAAACATTTTTCTAGCTGAAAATTTGTACTTGGAAAATTATATGGTGTGATAATTTTATCTGAAACAACTTACCTCCTACAACTATATGGCCTTGTTAGTGGATTTTTTCAAGAAAATAGTGAAAAAATATTTATAGTAAAAATACATCTCCAGGGATCATATGTTTACTGGAAACACTTTTCAAGCTGAAAAATTCTTTGTAGAAATTTTTTGTGGTAACACAATTTTTTTCTTAAACATATTACATTATACAACTATTAGTCTTGGTTAGTGCATTTTTTTTAGGAAACGTTGGAAAAGTATTTCTAATAAAAATATGTCTCCAGGGACCATTATTGCCTCATGTTTCATGGAAACACTTATCAAGAGGAAAACTCTTAGTTGTAAAATTTTGTGATGCCTTTTTTACAACATTAATTCCTTCTTAGAGCCTTTTTTTATGAAACGTTGGAAATGTCCTCTTAGCCAATGCATTTATTTATAGCTTTACAGTGCCCTTAGGACTACAACATGATAAAAGAAGAGACATAAAAGGAACATGTATTTACATCTTTATGCCATCTTTATCGAAAGCATCTTATTTTACCCATATGCCACCACTTAGATGTGTGGACTTACTAGCCTTGATCTTGTGGACTTGAGTCCATCTTCCAACAAGGGACATCTGTTGATCAAATAGGCAGCGGTGCTAATAGCTTTCGACCAGAACATCTTTGGCAATCATGAATGTAATCTCATGCTCCTAGCACGCTCGTTTTGAGTTATGTTTATCCTCTCAGCCACACAATTCTTTTGAGGTTTTCCAGGAATGTTCTTCTTCATCTTGGTATCATTATCGGCACAATACCACTTGAAATCATCATCTATGTATTCTCCCCCATTATCTGACTGCAGACACTTCACCTTCAAATATATCTCATTCTCAACCATTGCTTTTAATCTCTTGAATGTATCAAAGACATCAGATTTATTTTTTAGGAAATAAACCCATGCCTTTCTGCTTGTATCATCAATAAATGTCACATAGTAGTTAGAACTACCAAGGGAAGTAACAGTTGAAGGCCCCCCCACATCTGTGTGAACCACTTAAATTTTGCTGTCTTTTGCTCATTTCTAGCCTTAGAAATGCTAACCCTTTTCTGCTTGCTGAAAATACAACCTTTACAAATACTATTATTTACAGTTTTCAACCTTGGTAGTTTCCCTTGTGACTGAAGCACTTTCATTCTCTTCTCACTCATGTGATCGAGCCTATAATGCCACAAGTTAGAATTATCAAGAGCATTAGCAACTGCAACCATGTCTCTGCAACTGGAAGTGATGTAAAGAGTTCCAGTTTTAACTGCTTGTATAACAACCATGGCTCCCTTAGTGACTTTCCAGGTAACACCATTAAAAGTCACATTATGACCTTCGTCAAGCTACCCTTACTGAAATCAAATTATGCATAGATTTTGGTACATGTCTCACCTTGTGAATTTTCCACACTGTCCCATTTCACTTCCTCAAACTGACATTACCAATATCGACAATATCCAAATGTTCTCCATTAGCAAGATATAGCTTCCCATGATCTCCAACAACATAATTCTCCATGATCTCACAATGTGCAGTGGTGTGAAAAGAAACTCTTGAATCAAACACCCAAGAGTCAATAGGGCTATCAATCAACAAGAGTAAAACATCTTGTATTTATTTAGTTACAGAATTTGCAGCATTGTTTTTATTTTCATTTTCTTCGATGCTCTGCAGTTTTTCTCTCTGTGACTTGACTTTCTAAAATGCATGCACTCCACATTCCTTCCGAATGTGGACTTGCTTCTTCCATTCCTTGACTTCTCGCTACCATTGCCCTTGATGGAATTCCTCTCGAAGTTCCTGCCACTAGTATTGACACTTAAGGCAGAATTAGATGTCGACGATTCTCCAGAGTCCTTTCTACAAACTTCTGTTATGAAATCAATAGCAAGTTGACTCATGCAGGGATGCCATGGCTGAGTCAATTATTTAGTCATTAAGTTACTTAGTTGTTAATTTACTTAGTCAGTAAGTTAAGTCAATTACTTAGTCATTAATTTTATTTACTTTAAATGTTGTGGAGGGGAAAATCTATAATTTTCTCTTGAACCTTTTTTATGTGATCTCTATTTAGGGGTGTAAGGAATGGAAACGTGACTAGTCTGAATTTAGGTTAAACAAAGGGTTTTGAGTTCTCCTAAAGGAGCTAGGGTGTGTGTGTTCTCCTTAATGAACCTAGGGTTTTCACGTTTCCCTATGCCTTTATTTTCTTTTCTTCTCTTCTTCTTCCCTAGGAATCATTGTGTTAGATTCGGGATCTTAACAACGTGGTATTAGAGCGGGAACACAATGAGTGATGCTTTGTCCCGAGAAAAATGGCTTGCCATACCCGACCTATTGGGAGAAATACACACAGGGGTTTCAACATTGTGGAATGAAATGTATGACTCTTCCAGTATAATGTCTGAGCCATTTCTAGAAATCGAGAAGCATCACGTTAAGGCCTCAGAGGGGAAGGTCACCACTCTAGAAGATTAACAATTGCTGCCCATCGTTCGACCTCAAATCGCATCAGAACTGCCAAATTTGGGTTCAACCTCAAATCTCCCCTATTCACGGAAACCTAACCTTCTTTCAGAAATTGAGACTGGAAATTTTTTAGCAGAGGAACCCCATGCTAAATTTTGGCTATGACTTGCTGCTAATCACCGAAACAGGCCAGGCTCTCCTTCGTCATGAGGCATAAAAATCTTCTCCCAGTAGTTTTGATTGTTCATCATTAGCAGTTTATACGAACAGGAAGGTAAAACAAATCCAGAGATTTTCATTTCGAAGTGGAAATTTTTACCGTGGCGGAAGGAGAATCCGAAGCGAGCTTGAGTGCAAGAGCAAAGACGAAGAGCTTCGGGACTCAGGACTTTCCTTGGGGTCGATTGATTCTGTGACCCATAGAGACCATAATGTCCTCGATGCCAGCACACCCAATTTTTTCAGAAAATACAAGCTCGACAGGCTCATTGCCAGGGACCCTTCGCCAAGGTTTATTACGCCAAGTCTGTCATTGATGGCACGACGTTCCCTATCAAGGTCATCGGCAAGAAGATCTTGGATGAGATCACCATGGTTCCAAGAATCCTCTGTGAGGTCTCCATCATTCAGGACTAGGACTTCAACTCTACTTTCCAAAATAATTAGAGATTGAAGTTCGAAAGCCCTATTAGCTTTAGGGGTACCTCATATTGTGACTTATATGAAGCAATAGCGAAGCTCCTTCCCAAACTTCTCGAACAGCCGACGGTTTCTCTTATTCCGGCTAACTGCAGAGCGGATAAAAAATTGGAGAAAAGGAAATGGCGACCACAATGGGAGAAATGGCACCGACAGCAGGATTTGAAATCAGGAACAGAGAATTCCAAAAAATTGCATATTGCATTTGGGTTTCTGGCAGCGAATGTTTTCTCAAAGGTACAAGTTGTTTCAGTTATTGGCTATGCGTGGGTCTTTGGATCAGAATGTTGAGCACCTAGCCGTTGCTACCCAAAAGACTGGCATGTTATGAGCTGAAGGCATAAGGACTTAACCCACGACCATAACATCACACCTACCTTCATAAGCTGATGACCACGGCGGTCACACTCTAGCGACGACCCACTCTAGCGACGGCTCACTCTAGTTTCTGCTAGGTCGCCCCCTCCACTTAGGACTCACGCCGCGGGGATTCGAACTCGCGATGTAGCGCATGCTCTGATACCTAATGTTGAGCACCTAGCCAATACTACCCAAAAGACTGGCCTGCTAAGAGCGGAAGGCAAAGGTACTTAACCCAAGACCATAACACAGGACTCCTGGGAGGCTTTCTATTTCAATTTTTTTTTTTTTTTGACAATACAAGCTTCTCAAGAGACTAGGTTTTAGTGATGGAGAATATCCTTGGTTTTTCTCTATACCGAGGTCTATATGAGTTTGCACAGCATGCCTTTATTGGAAATTCTGTTGGAATTTCTGGAATGCGTTGGAGGGATCTGAATGACATTAATAATGGGATCAAAGAAGTTTTAACTATTATTTTTAATGAAATGTCTGAAAGAAATGTGGGTTCTTGGATTAGGAGGATTACAGGGTATGCTCAAAAGGGGCAAAAAGGCTTATGGCCAGTTGAAGGTGTTAACCTAGATGGGGTTGATGTTGTTTCAGTCCTCTCAGCTTGTGCTCAATTAAAGGTGTACATACAAGTTAATTGTTTCAAAGAGGCTACTGCTGTCAGCATTTTTGTCAACTTTATCCTTGCTGCCTTGTATGGCATTGCAGTGGCAGCTCTTGGAATGCTGGACCACCATTGTTACTGGTGTGGCCATTGATGCATATGGTCCCATTAGTGAAACCGCTGGAGGTATTGCTGAGATGGCTGGCATGAGTCATAGGATATGCGAAATAACTATTGCCCTTGAGGCCGTTGGAACCACTACTGCTGCTATTGGAAGAGGGTTTTGTTATGCACGAGATAACATTATTATTTTAGTTGTTTTATTTAATTTACCTTATTTTATTTCAGTTTTAGGCCATAGGGGTATTTTTGGAATTATTTATTAATAGGGATATTTTTGAAATATTTTATTCATAGGGATATTTATGTAATATTTGATTAAACCCTAACAGGGTGAACCCTATTTAAGGGGTAAGAGTAATGAGAAAAGGGAGGATTGAAGTATTAAGAATTAGGTTAAATCTAGCATAGAGAGGCTTAAAGTTCTCCTCAACGAGCTCTAGGGTTTTCAAGCTTCCCTTAGGCTTGATCTTTCGTTTTCATCTTCCCCATATCTTCCTACTACCCCTACAGTAATGCCTGGAAGACCCGTAATCCGTGGCAGACCACAAATCCTCCCAAAGAATCCTTGTGTCAGATCCAGGACCGTAACAATTGGTATCAGAGCGGGAACACAATTGGTTATTCTATATCCCAAGAAAGATGGATTGCTATGGGTAAGGAATTGGAGGAAATACGAGTGCGGTTAGATGCTTCAATTGAACGTTCGGCAAGGGAGGCTCCCACAAAAAAGGTCATACGACCTGAAATCTCTGATTACGGCATATGCATAGAAGAGGCAGTTGCTGCCTTGGACGAGCAGAAAGGCCAAGGGCCAGGAACTCCAACGGCGACGACATCGGCATCTGGGGATTCCAAAACACCAAAAATGGCTGCACTGGAAATTCCGACGGCACTCGAAATCTTCGAGCAAGCGCAAAACTTCTTAAATGCCTTGAAGGGCTACGATTCGCCTCCAAGTGGTGCGATTCGCCGCCGGAGTAGCAGGTGACTCAGTCGCGTCCCTCGGGTCCGTCGGCAAACTACCTGAGAGCCCTCTGTCTCGAAAAAATTCCAAGCAGCGACACCTCAGCGGGCTTCTCGTCGCCACCGGCAAAGCAGGAAAGTTCGTCGGTGCCGTAAGCAACTTTTCCGCAAGGGATCTCGGTTCCGGGGGGCTGAGCAATGATGATTCACAAGTTTCTGAGACCCCTCTGTCTCAAAAACTATCCAGGCGGCGAAGCCCCGACGGGCTGCTATTCGCCACCGAAAATCAGGCGATTCCGTCGGTGCCAGGAGAGAGGAAGGAGACGCCCATCGCCGGACTTTGTCGGTGCCGTGAGGAACGGATCCGCCGGCCATAGAGTTCGGGAGCTGCCGAAGGAAGAAGACGACTCCCGATTAAATTTTCCTAACTTAGGAAAATTTAATCGGCCCGGTCCGCTGCGTCGCACGCCGGACCGGGTTCCTGAACCGAGTCAACCCAGGTTAACTCGGACTGGCCAACCCCAAAAAAAAAAAAAAAAAAAAAAGTGGGCAAACAGAGGGAGCGTCATAGCTATCGCGGATGCTACTTCAGCACCTATGAAGACGTCGACATACAGACACTACTTCCGAGCTTGAGGACAAGCTCGTCTTCCAAGGGGGGTGTAATGTTATGCACGCACTAACATTATTATTTCAGTTGTTTTATTTAATTTAATTTATTTTATTTCAGTTTTAGGCCATAGGGGTATTTTTGGAATTATTTATTAATAGGGATATTTTTGGAATATTTTATTCATGGGGATATTTCTGTAATATTTGATTAAACCCTAACAGGGTGAACCCTATTTAAGGGGTGAGAGTAATGAGAAAATGGAGGATTGAAGTATTAAGAATTAGGTTAAATCTAGCGTAGAGAGGCTTAGAGTTCTCCTCAACGAGCTCTAGGGTTTTCAAGCTTCCCTTAGGCTTGATCTTTCATTTTCCTCTTCCCCATGTCTTCCTACTACCCCTACGGTAATGCCTGGAAGACCCGTAACTCGTGGCAGACCCCAGATCCTCCCAAAGAATCCTTGTGTTAGATCCAGGACCGTAACAAAACCCGTAGGTTCGTTAAGGAGAAAGCATACCCCCGAGCTCATATAGGAGAACTCAAAACCCTCTGTTTAATCTAAATTCAGACTTGTCTCTTTTCCATTCCTTACACCCCTAAACAAGGATCACGTCAATAAGGTTCAAGAGAAAATTATAGATTGCCCCTCCGTGGAATTTAAAGTAAATAAACTTAATGACTAAGTAATTGACTTAACTTATTGACTAAGTAACTTAACATGTAAGTAACTTAATAACTAAGAAACTGACTCAGCCAAAGTAATTGACTCAGCCATGATATCTCTGCATGATTTGGCCTGCTATTGAGTTCATAACATTACACCCCTCCTGGAGAAAGAGCTTGTCCTCAAGCTTGAAGATCGGGATGCTTGCCAAAATGTTGCCATATCTCCCCAAGTAGCATCTATGGCATCCGCGTCAACCCACAGGATGACATAAGTGGTGTAAGCGCTGCAATGTAACACCCCAGACAGAGAGATTGTGGTATTTGAAACCCTCCACTAGCTCCCCCAGTTGGCAAAAAGTTTCCTCTGAAAATTAACAATTTTTTTTTATCCAAGTACTATACTGTGGTAGAAGCACCAATAGTATTCAACATATATTCTCCACCTCGGAGTGCATTTTTTGCTCCTTTCCTTTCTTCTTCAGCCTCATTTTCACGTTCTTTCCAACTCTCATATGCATGGTTTTCTGTTTGTAGCTCATGCCTGCAGATCGAGCACGAATTATACTCATCCAGCCATTGGAAATAAATTCTTGCAAGGCAACTCCAGCATCTTGTCATCTATAACCAAGTTCTCCCTACAAAGTGCACATTCTGTCTCTCTCCCTAGCATCACCCAGATTTCAGGTGTGACTGTGATGACTGGAAGCCTTGCAACCATCTCTTTTGAGGTTGGAGGTGGCTTCTTTGGTCTAGCACCAATTTCCTGTAGTGAAGCTTCAATGACAGAATGAATGTCCTGCAAACCACTGATTTCTTGCATAGTTTTTACCAACTCTTCCAACATTGCAGAAGTAGCATCGGGACCAAAATCATTTGTTCTATTACTCTCCCCATGGGATTGAGAAGACTCAACAGCACTAACCTGCCCTTGTGTGGTAGCAAGAGTTGTAAGTAAATTATGTGCCACGAGCCATCCAGGTGGCCAGGGCTCAAGTCCAACTGTTAAATGTACTTCAAACAGAAATATATAATCTCTGTGCAGAGTATTTGGTGTGGAGTCTGAGGCCTGGTGTCCATTCTCTGCCTCATCTAAATGTTCAAGAGCCCTAGCAATGCATGCTCCCAGGTGCTCCTTTTGTGAAGACTCAGCAACAATGCGTTCTGCATCTTCAAAAAGCCTCAAACCTGCTTGCTAGAATCCCATTGGTGTGCATCTAGTCTGCAAGATCGTTGCTGCCCGAAAAATTACAGAATAAATGAATTTATGAAGTTACGGAGAAGTAGAAGAATAGGTTTCAAGAAGAATGGATTGGATCAAAGACACGGCTTCTTCAAAAGTTTGTTTCTTCCCTAGCTGTTTCTGCAGCTCTTGCAATTTCTGCTGCACAGAATCTTCGGACGCCATTAGTTTTAGCTCACTTCTCCTTCTTTCTTGTAGCTTCTCTAGTGTCTTAGAAAAGGAAGTGAAATTCCAGAGAATAAGAAATGCATTTCCCGCACTCTTCATGGTCACAGCGTGTTAAGCACCTAGCCAATACTACCCAAAAGACCGGCCTGTTAGGAGCGGAAGACATAGATACTTAACCCAGGCCCATAACTAGGATGTCCCATAACATCACACCCCCCCTTCGCGAGCCGACGACCACGACGGCGCAACGACATAGGCCCGACCCGGATTTTTTATCCTACGACCTACCTATATTTTAATCTAGCCTTTGCGCGCGATGCAGCGACACTGGCCCGACCCGGGTTTTTATCCTACGGCCTACCAGTATTTTAATCCAGCCTCTGCAGCGTTGCCGGGAATCGAACTCGCGACCGAGGGTCGGCTCTGATACCAAATGTTAAGCACCTAGCCAATACTACCCAAAAGACCGGCCTGTTAGGAGCGGAAGACATAGATACTTAACCCAGGCCCATAACCAAGATGTCCCATAACACAGCGGAGAACCAGTATGGAAGCATTGCACCCACAATCAACCCAGTGAAGACTTAAGGTGTCAAAACATCCACTGTGGAAATTTCAGCACGGCTCACAAAGGCACCAAAGAGAGCCAAAGACACCAAGGCGGTTGAACCAATGGCAAACCTGTTACAGTCCCGGATCTGACACAAGGATTCTTTGGGAGGATTTGGGGTCTGCCACGGGTTACGGGTCTTCTAGGCATTACCGTAGGGGTAGTAGGAAGATATGGGGAAGATGAAAACGAAAGTTCAAGCCTAAGGGAAGCTTGAAAACCCTAGAGCTCGTTGAGGAGAACTCTAAGCCTCTCTACGCTAGATTTAACCTAATTCTTAATACTTCAATCCTTCCTTTTCTCATTACTCTTACCCCTTAAATAGGGTTCACCCTGTTAGGGTTTAATCAAATATTACAGAAATATCCCTATGAATAAAATATTCCAACAATATCCCTATTAATAAATAATTCCAAAAATAACCCTATGGCCTAAAACTGAAATAAAATAAAGTAAATTAAATAAAACAACTAAAATAATAATGTTATTGCGTACATAACAGGTTTTCAAGCTTCTTTTTGGCTTGATATTCTTTCCTTCTCTACGAATCGTTGTGTTAGATCCGGGATCGTAACAGCTTCCCCCTGCAAGAATGGTATCCCAAACATCGTTAAAGATCAATTTTCCATTACTTGCATAGGGTCTGACCGCAACCCTCACAAGTTCCCAACAATTTGGCAGAGATGCCAAAAGATTTAATGCATGAACCTTATCATCAAATTTAATTTGAACGGAGGTCAATTGATTGACAATCATGCTAAACTCTTTTAAATGTTATGCTACTAATTTTTTTCTATCAAATTTAAATTGAAGAATTTTTTTTCGTTAGATGTACCTTATTATTTGTGGAAGGCTGCTCATACATTTCGGACATAATCTTCATCATCCCCTCTGTGGTTTTCTCCGATGCCATGTTTAGAGCAATGTTCTTTGACAATTTTAATGGGACTACTCCCAACACTTGTCTATTGAGGAGATTCCATCGATCATCCTTCATACCGTCTGGTTGCATATCCAGAAGTGGTGCGTGTAGCTTTTTACTATAAAAATAATCTTTGATCTGCATCCTCCAGAATACAATCCATACCATCGAACTTGTTGATTCCAAGTGTCAATCCTTCTCTGCCAGCCATTTCTTTCAATCACAAACCAAACCTCTGATACCACTTGTTAGGAATTAGATGCACTAATTCCAAACTAACGAGAGCAATAATAATAAACACGGAAGAAATAAAAGCAAGCAATGAAAATTAAAAACAAGATTTATACAGGTTCTTCTAGAGGTGAGACTACGTCTTGTCTTCCACCGCTACAGTAATCAACTATGAAGATGAAATAGTTTACAAAGAGAAACCACACACACTTACATGTGCTTTTCTCTAACCTCTCAAGCTACAATTCCAGATGCTCCTCAAGATGATGATACTCATCAAAATGATAAAACCCTAACAACGACGACCCCATATATAAAAAGAAAATAGGGCAATTGGATTACAAGTGTGAAATTCCCACACTACCCTTAATGACACATCAGTCAAAATATCGTGTCAGAGGGTAAGATTTAATTAAGCTCCACAACTTAACACGCATGGCATGAAATATTTTCCAAAATATAGGCCTAGAGATGAACCGATGGAGTGGGAGCTTATATGTCTAATTTTTTTCCTTTTCAACTGTCGAAAGATGGGCCCAAGCCCACACGACCAAGGAAGGCCCACACATCCAAGAGATATGGAAGATTGGCTGAAGGCCCATAGACCAAGGAGAAGGCCCACATACCTATACAATAATGGAAGGATGGTAAATAAAGAGTCGTCTCATAAAGATGGCACTGATGTAATTAGTTTAAGTACCAGGGGCATAATTGTAATATTGTAGGATTATTAATATGTAAATTGAGTTTTAGGGGAAGGGTTAGGAGACAAGTCCATAACCTCTTCTTCCTCCTATTTTCTCCCAATATGCGTCTCTCCTTTTTTCCTTGAGCTAAATCCATGGAGTCCTGAAAATCAATATGGTATCAAAGCATGATTTTTAGGACTATTGCTATTGTTTTTAGAATTCTCATTTTTTTGGGCGCATGATTATGCGTCTTCTCCTATTTTTGTTTTTTATTTTAAAAGCTCACAATCTCATTTACTCTATGGGGTTTTCCCCTTACGTGATTATTCAAAGTTTGTTGTTGTTTGTCTTTACTGCTGATAATTCTCTGCTTCTATCCTTGGCGAATTCTGATTCTGAATCTAGTGGTCTATCTCAAGTAGCGGCTATTTAGGCAAGGTTCATATTTTTCTGTGTGATTTAATATTGGATATCTCTAGGCTCCTTTCCATTGTTTTTTGTTGGTTACTGGTTGCTTGGTAACATATATAATTCTGAGTCTTTGTTAATCGACGTAACCACTTGAACTGCAAGCTAGAGAATCATTGTGCTCCAATTTTGGGTGTCCACATGACGCAGATAGGTTCTGGTTTCTGGTGCTTATTGGTTTGTTTCTATGACGTGGATATGGATTGCTGGTTTTTGCGAATCCTTGGCAGTCGTTGTCTCTGATTATTGGTTCCTAAGAATCTTTACTGATTCTGTCTCTGATTATTGGTTCCTAATAATCTTTACTGATTCTGGTGGCTGATTTTGTTACTCTGTGCAACGGTCATTGGATAACAGTAGAGTAAGAGAATATTTTTGCTGTAGTTAGTCTCCACGTATTCATCTACTACTGATTATAGTGCGAAATGCTTTTATGCATTAGAGTGTGCATGGTACTCATTATTCATCAGTTGTTGTAGTCTTCATGTAACAAAGCAAAGGGAGTAGTAATCTCGGTAGAGGGAGCAATAATTTTTTTGTAGTATGGTATGTGGTGGTCTTGACGTAATCTGTTATGGTCCCGGATCTGACACAAAGATTCATTGTTAAGGTTCCGGTTTGGTCATGGGAAATTGTAGAACAACCTGGTAGAATTGTAGAGAGACATGGAGAGGAAGATAAAAATCAATTGAAAACCCTAGAGCTCGTTGAGGACAGCTTTTAGTCTGTTTAACCTAAATTTAACCTAAAATCAATGCTTGTCTTTCTCATTACTCTTACCCCTTAAATAGGGTTCCCCCTGTTAGGGTTTAAGATAAAATATTACAAAAATACCTCTATAAATAAAATATTCCAAAAATACCCTTATAATTAAAATATTCCAAAAATACCCATGTGGCCTAAAATGAAATAAAATAATGTAAATTAAATAAAAATAATTAAATATTAATATTATTGCATGCATAACATTACACCCCCCTCAGAAGAATGAGCTTGTCCTCAAGCTCGTAACTAGGGTCTGTACGCCGACATCTCCTCCTGGGGCCAAGTAGCATCCGCGATCGCTATGTCTGCCCTCTGGATGCCCAAAACTGGAGCACTCCCTCTAGCAACTTTCTTTTTTTTACGCTTGACTGTAGGGATGCATGTCGAATGTCGCTACATCTCCCCAAACAGCATCTCTGCCCTTCCTCAGTCCTGGACTGGTGTGAAACAGCCCCTCATGGTGGCCCCCCATTGGCCAGGTTGCACTGCCTACACTTTGCCAGCCTGGCAGCAACAACATCAAGACCAGCCCCTTGGGATGGAGAAGAATCAGCAGCACTAACCCCCTCCATTTGCTGCACCTTGAAACACTCAAAGGCCGGAAACCATCACTGATAACAGGTTCAGCAGAAGCAATAGATTCAGCATCACCGAAATGATACAGCCTGTGTCCAACACTCTGGGTTAGTGCCTTGATTGCATGCCAATAGCCCTCTGCATCCACAAGAAGCACCTCGGCTGGGCTGGCTAGCAGCAGTGTATGCTGGACTGTCACAGCAGCCTTGTTGGCTTGGCTGGCTGTTAGCAGAGTATGCTGGACTGCCACAGCACTCCACTGGGTTAAGAGAGCCTTTGCTAGGTGTAAAGAACTCCATGGAGTGGAACTTCCTCTCTGCCCATAAACACTGCCATACCGCTTGCCTAAATATGGACCGATTAGGTGTGTTGTTTCCCATTGGTGTTCACCGAACTAGACAGCATTAATCACTGCGGTATGTCCCTGAATCACATCAGCTATAGATGCACCCTGTGAGTCATTTCCATTTTGGTCTACATATTCCAGGTGTTGCTCGTCTGCATCACTTCGACCCGGTGTTATTTTTTCTGCTGACCCCATTGCTGCAGTGCCACCACAGTAGCAATTTGCAGGCCACTGTCCAAGTCAGGTGTGCATGAAGCTATGTCCCATTCATGGTTCTATCTCTGTACACAATATGGAACTGCATTATATTTTTCAGGTTGTCGTTGCTGCTGGGGTGCCCTTATCTGCACTACAATAACAGCAGCAACATGAGATAGCCTCTTTGGCTCCAACTCAAAGCTAGAGGTGAAGTCTACATAACTAGACTCCATTGCACCAGATCAATGGTCTTTAGAACTGATGTGCCTGTTACAATATCACTAATGTCGACTACATCAACAATAGGAATCTGGGTAGCATCTTCCAGAACTTCCATCCCAAAGATAGACATGTCAAATCCATAGACATTTTCCCATAATGGAACGCTAGGTCCACTTCTCCCAACTCCAGGACCAAACATAGTTGTCATATCAGGGAGAATGGTCCCTGCTTTAGTAGCAAATAAAATCAGTATTCCAGTACCACAACCAACATCCAGAACTGTTGCATGGCTCATGAGAGAAGGATTATTCAGAATAGCTGCCCTATAAGAATCTGTCCTCACCATCTCGCTGATCATCTCTCTGTGACTTCCAAAAGAACTGTATGCCCCAAAATAATTCTCGTTTACTTTCTTGACTTCTCTGGCAGCAACATTTGCAAAAGAACCCTTCAAACTTTTATCCTTCCTTTCCCATGCAGGAAATCTTCCAAGCTCACCCCCCGGCATGCCATTTCCAGCAATAACATTTTGGGCCTTGTAAGCAACAATTGGAAATTCATGAACATCTTCATGTACCTTCTTAAAGGGTCCATGAACATAATCAAATTCAGATAAAACAGCATCAAGAACATTCTCATCCGCCAAGCAAATTCCAGCAAAATCTTTGACGTTGTCCACCTCCCTCAGGAATTCCTCTCTATCAACTGTTGGGGTACATTCATCTCGGTCATCTTCGTCCCCGCCAAAACTACGCAAAAATGCATCCTCCGACATGAATGGTTTCAAATCTAATGTCTTCCCTTCAGGGATAGAAGCACAAGCAGTGCTAATAGTGACAATATGGAAGGACACTTCTGCTGAATTGCCTCCAAATTCAAATACTGGGGCTGTGAAGAAAATTACCTCATAGTCTTTCTTGGTGAGCCACACAAGGAATGGAGATTTTTCCAACTGTTCCATATACTCCAGTTCATTTTTTTCTTTGTCATCCAACGTTAAGCTGGGCAATGTGGAAGTGTTGTTGGAAGCATATTCTGCATCATTAAACATATAACTGAATAACTCCATGCAGCTCCTCAAGCCAGGTAGTAAGTTCCTAGCTATAAGGCAACTATTTCTTCCAAAATTCTCAATTCCTTTCATGTATAACTCCTTCTCAATAGGAGACCAACTGTTTTCAGCAACATCTGCTTCTAATTCTCCCTTGCCTGAATAGAAACTTTGCAGTGTAATAGGAACTTCAATCCCAATGTTTGGGTGGACTCCTGATATACTTTCATCCATTTTTCCCTCCACAAGATCAGAAGCTGCCTCTGGGCCGTCCACTGTTTTCTGTTTGTTAGTTATTGAAGAAATAGATGTTTCATTAGTGGCCAACACGCTATAGTTTATAGCATTAGGCTTCCCCATATTTTTAGGACTTGTTATCTCTTCAAATTTTGTAGTTACATCCTTTTCTATGGAAGCCATATTGCCTATCAACCCAAAGTGTTTGGACAAGGGCCTCAGCTACATAACGGCTAGTCTCCTCCAAAAAAATTTCAACTTGAACCCCACATCCAAAAATTTGAAGACTCACAGTCGCACAGATATTGTGCTCATCCACAGAAAAACAAAGCCCCTCAAAAAAAAATTCAGCATTCTCTGTAAAATTATTTCTATGAATCCAGGCAGCCCCAGAAAAAATTACATGTCAAAATTCATACACCCAAAATTTCTCTGCTTCTTAGAACAGAAACACACCAAGCCAAAATTTTGAATTGGAAATTTGTGGCTGAACAGCATACATGGGATCCCAAAAATTAAACAGAAAACCCCTCTGTTTCGCAACACTAAAATTTTCACGGAACAATTTTGATGCCATTGGGAAGGAATTATGTAAAATATAGATGGATTTCAGAAAAGAGAAGATGAAATTTTGGAAAATTCGTCGCAGTAGTTTACCCCAGATTTTGTGGAAATTCGTTTGCCGCTATGCTGCCAAGACCGAGTTTGAGCGGAAATTTCACCGACGGACCCGACGGAGTCTCCTGCTTCTCCTGTGGCAAATCGTAGCCCGTTGGGGCTTCGCCATTTGGGATTTTTCCATGTCGACGGTTAAGAACCGACCTTCTGCCGGCCATGATAATGAATATTGGGAGTCAAACCCAAATCAACTTTTATTGACGAGATTGTGTCTGCATACCCTTCCGATTTTGGATTTCTAGTGTCCTTTGGAGATTTTTGAGGCCCCCGTATTCGGATTTGGGTTCGCACCAGTGTTGTCCACGACCGATGATGTCTTGGCAGAAAACCCTGCCGAGTGTCCCAAATAGTGGTCCCCGCTGTGCGGCTTTGGCTCTCCCTGGGCTGAAATTTTGAAGGTTTCCGAGACATGGCTTTTCTGTCCATCCGGATTTGTGGTTTCCCCCGAATCTTCCGCAGGGCCTTCAGCCGGCAAACGGCACAAATTTTTTTATTTTTCTAGGTCGTGGCCTGTTGCTCCGACCAAGACAACTTCTGCTGCTTTCCCTTCTCATACATCCTGCTCGGGGATTTCAAGTCGTATGAGTTTTTCGATGGCAAAGTCAGCAGAAAATACTTCTCTTGTTGTACGCAATTCTTTGTCAATTGCTCTATACCGTGCATGTCTTTCTTCCCATTGATCATTCATGGCAATCCTTTTTTCTCGTAGGGAGACATGGAGAGGAAGATGAAAATCAATCGAAAACCCTAGAGCTCTTTGAGGAGAGCTCCAAGCCTGTTTAACCTAAATTTAACCTAAAATCAATGCTTGTCTTTCTCATTACTCTTACCCCTTAAATAGGGTTCAACCTATTAGGGTTTAAGATAAAATATTACAAAAATACCCCTATAAAAAAAATATTCTAAAAATACCCCTATAATTATAATATTCCAAAAATACCCCTATGGCCTAACTGAAATAAAATAATATAAATTAAATAAAAATAATTAAATATTAATGTTATTGCATGCATAACATAATCGGAGTAGACGAAGCATTGAATCACCATCGTTGAAGTCATTCCTTGCTGCTGCAAAGGCAAGATGGAAGTGGCAAGCTCAGACACATCCGTTTCTGAGGAAACTTACCCACATTGGTGAAGCAATTAGCGACCTATTCAAATTCCATATCACAATCTCTGGTCTGTGTCATTGCTGCTGTTTAAGGGGCGTTACAACAAGAATTTTGGTTTGGAATTTCTATTTAAGGGGTGTTCTAGATTTCCCGCTAGTATTGTTGTTTGGACATCTCATTAACAGAAAATACACATCCTTTTAAGAAGCATAATTTTTGGTTTGGATTTTTGTTTGGATATCTGCATCTCATTAGTAGGAGATACATATCCCTTCAGCAATAGATCAAGGCTTTGTCAGATTTTTTTTTTTCAGCAACAGAGGCAGCTTCGTCTTCGTTGGTATGGCTTATACAAGCTGCTGATTTACCGATTGATTTCCAGAAACTTATCTTGATCTTACTGCTGATTTTCTGGAAAATCCTCTAATCAGTACCTTGAATTTAATGTACCGGGAAGAGAGTCTTTGTTTTTAATCAGAGTTCTCTGCTATCTTTTGAAGATAGAATCGTATCTTCCTGCTATCAAAATCTTCTAGCTGGTTTACTGAGCTGACTCTAATCCTCCTTTGCTTGGCAATCACCAGCACCACAGTGTTACCATTTCTGGCTGAAGATGCATCTTTTGATCCGAAGGTTTCTGCTTCGTATGAATCTGAGTTTATTTATGGAAGATATCTTGATTTTGTATTGTCACCTACTGCTGTTAATCTAAAGAAAATGTTGTCGAGTTTCTGATTATAACTGTCACGTTCATTGTTGCTGGTTCATTGGCAGATCATACTGCTGTTTTTAGGACCACTTGCTCATCATTGACAGCCGCAACAATACCTCTCTACTCTCTCTGGTTTTCTGCTGTGTTCGGAAGTGGGGAAGACGATAAATAAATTAAATTTCCAACTTAGGTGTGTTGGATGATATCGTGGACTGCTATTTTATACAGGAAAATCTTATACACCATTTGCAGCAAGCTGGACATTCATGATGTTTTATCACCCTCAGCTTGAGGGGAAGTATTACAAGATGGACCTAAGCCCACATGACTAAGGAAGACCCACACATCCAAATGTTTTAAAATATGGGTTCAAGCCCATAAGACCAAGGAAGGCCCACACATCCAAGAGATGCGAAAGATGGGCTCATATAGTGATGGTAGGATGGTAAATAAAGAGTCATCTCATAGATATTGCATTGATGTAATTAGATTAAGTTCCAGAGCATAATTTTAATATTGTAGTTTCATTAATCTATAAATTGAGCTTTAAGGGAAAGGTTAGGACACAAGTCCATAACCTCTTTCTTCTTCCTATTTTATCCCAATATATCATCTCTCCTTTTCTCCATGAGCTAAATGCATGGAATTCTGAAAATTAACACGGTATCAGAGCATTGATTTTCAGGACTCGTAGCTATGATTTTTAGGATTCCAAAAACCCTTTTATTTGTCATATTGATGGTTCATTTTTTATAGTTCTTTTTATGTCATCTCCTTCAGCTTTATGATTATTTTATTTCTTTGGCTTTCTTTGCATCATTCTTGAGAGGAGAATCTCCACCATCTGGGTGTTGAATCCTTTGCCTTCTGACATCACTTGGCTCCAGTTCAATCATCGGTCACTAGCCATACAGTGATAGTTTTATTACTAAAAAGAGTAGTACCAGTGTCAAAAAATGAAGAGGTGTTTGTGATGCCAAGAAGACTAAAAAAACTTGTATTGTGGTCTTTATATCAGAGTCGTATATGGTATTAGTATTACACCTTTGGTCCCTATCGACGAGATGGAGTGCGAGGAGACGATGAAGAAGGCAGGGAAGGAGGTGCAAGTGCTATACAACTTTGGTCACGGGCACTGATTCTACTTGAACAAAATTTACATCGTCTCCATCCCCATCCAATCCACATCCACATGCATTTTCTACCACTCTTGTCAATTCATCTAAACTAGAGTAACCGGCTCAGAAAAGGAAAAAGTAGAAAGCTTTGGATCCGATAAGTAGAAGCAAAGGAGTGTTACAGCATCCACAACAACTGCGATTCAAGTGCCGGTGATGGAGCTAGTGAATAGCAGACAATATTATACTCTTCTAGTTGTTGTCTGGTTGCATGCTTTCCTCCTATAGCCATTGCCTTTGTCATCGTATCACGACGACACCAGTTTGTAGCTGAATAGCTATTCTTCACTAGATTATTTTTCTCTATCACAAAAAGAGGTTTATGCCAAGAATACATTTTCTCTTGCTGCTATTTCCTTTTTTGGAAAATTCCTTGGCTCATCTCCTTGCATCAAGTCCATTACCATTTACAGAGACTCATTAGTTGTTGTTGTTATATCTATTTTTCAGAATGTCTCGTGACTGTATCCCTTTGTGTTGCCATTTTTGGATGACAACTCTAATTATTTCAGAATCTCCTTGTTGGTCCTCTACTGTTTAAGTAACTTCTAAAGATAGAGTTTTTTCTGCTAGCCTTTCCTGCCCCAGCTAGATTGCCATTTTGGGAGGATGAAGATGATAGCTAGATTGATTTCACCAACAAGTCTCGTAGCTGTCTCACCATTTGATATGCCGAGCTTCACTCACGGCTTGAAGATTTTCTAGGATATTTCTGGAAGATGACTGCTCCATTGTGATGTTTAGGGATGATGACTTCTTGAAAAATTAAATGTTTATTAAGTTAGGAAACTTGTTTTCATCCAACACTGATTCAGCTTCAAGCCCAACTCAGACCAAACCTTGTCGGGTCAACCCACCGACCCGAGAATCATTGCGTGCCGCTTGGGTTAACTAGTGGGTTGGGTCAACTCAGACTGAATCAACTCAGTTCAGATCAACCTGACTCAGCCACTTGTTTTCCTGCCTCGGTTATACAGGTCCGGGTCCTGAGTTTTATACCCATTTCTTCCGTGACTCAACTACATTGGTCTATTACTTAACTCAGCTTGACACGGTCCCTTGTCTTCAGCATGATATTATGTAGAATTAATTGACAACTTATTCCTTGATCAACATATTATTTGGTGCACAACGTTCTAATGATCTCTGAGCGGATTATTTTATGGGTCCTTGGATTTTCATTAATTGGTACGTGTTATTGGGCTCATGCCCATTTCATCTGTTACTATCGTGTCTCTTTGGCTGAGACATTATTATTGAAAGACTTTTGTGTGTGGACAACCAGGCCCTCAACAACGTCACTTCCAAAGACAAGTATCCCTTTCCCATTATTGATGAATTACTTGATGAATTATGTGGTGCAGAGATTTTCTTCTAAGCTTGACCTTTCCTCGGGCTACAATCAAATTTGAGTAGCTAATAATGATGATTAGAAAACCACATTTAGAACACATGAGGCAAAGGTGGTTAGAAAAATTACTTTCTGAACCTACCATTGCTTACATTAAATTTTGCTTCCAAAGAGAATTAGTACACCATGAGGCAAAGGTGGTTGGTTAAATTGATGAGATATGACTTTGATATTATATACAAAAAACTGAATGGGAATGGTACAGTTGATAGTTTGCCAAGGAAACATGACCATACACTTCTTATTCTATGTGCTTCTCTTGTTCCTTTGGTTTTACAAGATATCAAAACTACGTATAGCACTGATCCACTACTCCTAGAACAACTTATTAAGGATTGGGAAGACTGTACATTGGCCCCCAACTACAAAAGAGTCAATTCCTTACTCTTCCTCTATAATCGGGTAGTGGTTCTGTGTACAACAAAGAAATGGTACATGCAATTTTGAGAGAGATGCACAACTTCTCCACAACCAATCATGCAGGTTTCCTAAAAACCTTCCATAGGGTGAGAAACACTATTTCTTAGCTGGGGCTCAAAGCTAATGTTAAAAACTAAATAGTAGCGTGTGATAAATAATCAAATATGACACAACTACTCCGACGGGTCTCTTGCAGTATTTGCCCCGTCCAGAAAGAATATGGAAGATGTTTCAATAGATTTTATTGAGGGACTACCACCATCTACGGGAAAGACAAATAGTCTAGTACTAATGGATACATTGAGCAAGTATGCTCACTTTTTGTGTCAAGCAGCATTCACACACTATCAAAACAATTGTTGAAGTATATGTTATACATGTGGCAAAATCCATGGCATGACATAAACTATATTCTTTGATAAGGACTAAATTTTATAAGCTCCTTTTTAGAGAATATTTGTTTTGAAAGGTACCACCTTGAAGATGACCACAACTCACCACCATCAGACGATGACCAAACAAAGGTGGTTGTGAGGGTTTGTCAATAAGAAACCCATTACATGGACTTTTTATCTGCCAAGGGCATTTGAATATTCCTAAAATACCTCCTATCACACTTCCTTCAAGATGTCTCCTTTTGAGGTTGTCTATTGCAGGCCTCTCCCCACTTTTCTTCCTGTAGGTGAGCACTACAAAGGTCGTTGCTCTAGAAGAAGCCTTTTAAGACTGAGATTAGTCATTAAAGGTCAACAAACACCAGCTCACCTTAGCCAAACAAAAAATTAGCATGACACAAGGCACTAAGAGGTGGAGTTTGTGGTTGATGACTTCGTAGTTCAAGGTTCAACCCTATAGGTAATAGTTTCTTGCGGCTAGGAGGAATCAAAAGTTGTCTCCATGATTTTTTGGACCTTACAAAATACTTCAAAGAATTGGGAAGGTGGCCTATAAGTTGGAGTTGTTAGTAAAAGCTTCTATTTGTCCAGTCTTCCATATTTCCTAGTTAAGAAACACATTGTCTCAACCACACTTCTAACTATAGAAGCTGATGCTGCTGCCATTCTTTATTCATTCTTGAAATGCAACACGTTCAACATGGAACAAGATTACACACACAGCTATTAGTTCAATGGGCTCATGCCCAAAAGATATTTTACAACAATTCCCCACTTTTCAACCTTGAAGTCAAGCTTGGTCTTCCGGGGGGTGAAATGATAGAATTCATAATTTTTATACTATACTTACATGGGCTATGGAAGGAGGATCTAAGGGAATCAAATTAGAAAGTTTGGAGAAGACTTGGACACCAAGCAAGAAGAAGGGGGTCTCCAACTTAGGTGAATGTTTGATATTTTGTCAAAAAAGTCAAAAAATTTAGCCAACAAAGGAGTCTTGTGTATCTTAGTTTCCTATTAGGAAGTCTAATTTGCTACTTGATGTAATATCTAGAGTAAGAGTTTTAGTTAAAGATGAAGTTTCCTATTTGATGTAATGTTGAGTTTTAATTTGGAAGAAGTTTGGCTATGGCAAATCAGCCAAAGCCTTTATTCTTTTTCCTCTTTGTTCTTCTCTTCCTCTCTTTATCTACTCGTGCATTATCTCTTTCTCTCCTATCACTCTCTTCCGTCTTTTCTTCTCCTCCCATGAGCTCTCTCTCTCTCTCTCTCTCTCTCTCTCTCTCTCTCTCTCTCTTTCTCTCACCTTCCTTCTTCCCTTCTCTTCCCATGTTTTTTTTCTCTTTGTTAATTTTTCAAAGAGGAAGCATGAAAGAATGAGGGGAAAGGAGAAAAAGTAAGAAAGATATGAGAAAAGAGAGTGAACAAGGAGGAGCACATGTATTGATATGAAGAGAAAATTATGAGTGTTGTATCCCTTGCTCTTTTATAATAAAAATACAATGGCTTATGCTAAAAATAAAATTTTCTAAAGTTTTTAATTATATCTAATAATATCTCAATAAATCTAATCACAATAATTGGTAAAAAACGAAATTAAAACTAAGAAAATAAGGAGAAAAACTTCCTTGCACATGTTCTCCATTTAGATTATTTTTTTCCTCTTATTCTTGGACTTTGTTTCAACTGTGAAAACTCAACATAGATTCCTTGGTAATAGCTTCTTTTACACTCCCCCTAAAATTAGGATTTGTAACTTCAAGTTGCAAACAATCTTCATCATGACACATGTTTAGCTAAAAAATAAATTCTAATCTTTTGTCACTTGGAAAAGAAATTGTGATTGCAAAAGAAATTCTAATTTTCTTGGTTTATCTTGCTTGTAGTCTTTAGCTTGTTCTCCCTCTTACTTGGATATTTTGGTTACATAAAATTTGATTACTACAAATTATAGAATCCTTCATTATCTGTTACCTTGTACTTGTACTTCTTCTTTTACTTCTCCTCCTCAAGTTGAGGATAGTTTTAGTTCTTTACCAAGTGACCCAATATTCAAAAGTAATGGTGAGAGAAGAAAAATCACCCCTAGACCTGTTGAATTTATGGAAAAGTGAAATACTTCATTGACATTAATAACTTGTTGTAATCAGAGTACATGAACCTCTATTTATAATAGAGGAAGGTAGTAGTGTCCAATAACAATAAAATTACCCTTGTCCCAATTACACCCAAACTCTAACACATAAGGTAAGTCCTAACATAATTAGGTAACTCAATATTGATAAAAGACAAATATAACTTAAACTAAAACTCTTCTTGGTCATGACCCTAAGATAAAGATACTTTTGTGAGTCCTTGATTTTCCAACTGATGTGATAAGGATGTCAGCTCTTTGTAATTATTATGGGTCCTACTTCTTATGGGCTTGGGCCCATCTTGTGGGCCTTCCTTGGTCATGTGGCCCATCTTATAATAATCTTACATATGTGGGCCTTCCTTGGTCGTGTTGGCTTGATCTTAGCTTCCAACACTCCCCCTCAAGTTAGGAGTGAGAGAACAACATGAACTCTCAGCTTGCTGCAAATGATGTATAAAATATTTTTTTATAAAATGACACATCTTCCAATATGCTTTCATCTTCCAACATTCTCCCTCATGATGTTGTGTCCTTCCTTGAGGCCCTGCGGCATTATAAGTGAGAGTAAAAATCACTCCTAGCCGGTAAGCCATTGCTTCATACTCCAGTCTAAATTCTGGATGTAGGGCACACTCCTTTGCTATCGGTAGTGTGTCTATCGGTATTGCTCTGAAGTGTCCACCACCATGTCCCTCCACAGGACAATGACTCTCAAGTGGTAGGAGACATAAAAGCCATTACGAGGGGGATAACATGGACGTACTCATAAGTTCCTCCGTCACGGACTTCCAACCACAAATAATTTTCATATTTTGGACTGGGATGAAGTTCCTCTGTTGTGGACTCCCAACCAAAAATAATTTTCATCTTTTTGACGGGGATGAGGTTCCTCCGTCATGGACTTCCAACCACAAATAATTTTCATCTTTTTGACGGGGATGAAGTTCCTCCATCGTGGACTTCCAACCACGAATAATTTTCATCTTTTTGATGAGGATGAAGTTCATCCGTTGTGGACTCCCAACCACAAATAATTTTGATCTTTTTGACGGGGTAAAATAAATGATGACATGATGCCACCTCTTATTCAATAATAATGTCCCTAAAGAGACATAATAGTTCAGCTGAATATAACACGACCATCTTCCAACACATATAACAAGAACCAAATAGTAAACTTTGTCAAAGAACCCATGAAATAATATGATATAAAAATTTCTTCTTTGATGCACAAGCTTCATCTTTTGTGGTCTCCCTTTCTTGAATATTTTGGTCACATAAAATTATCCTCAACATAAGGAATAAAATATCTCTTTCTTGTTCTTCTTCTACTTCTCCCCCTCAAGCTGGGAGGTAATGGCAGTGATCCCAGCTTGAACCAAATATCATAGAAGTAACAATAATCCCAAATAACAGAGATTTGTAAATAAACCCTCAAACCAGGGAGAAGTGAGATATTTTCCTGATATATCAACTCAAACAGTGATACAAAACAATCGGCATAAATTCGGATTTTTCAATACAACAGGATACCAACATGACCTTTGATTCTTCCAATTCGAAATATAGATCAGATTGAGATGAAATTTTTTCCTTATGAAAGTAGAATTAAATAAATTTCATCCAATTATAACATCTCTTCATAAAATATAATTATCATAAGATAAATAATCTGATAGGTTTCGGTCTCTGTCATTTGGCCGAACTAAGTTCAGTTTCTCCTGTTTTTCCATAATAACCATTGACTCTTCCAAGATCAATATCTCCTTCTAAAAAAATCATATCGAGAATTGGTTGAATAGGTCAGAAAATAGACTTACATAAATTTATCTTGATATATAATTATCCATATAAAGTCTCTTTCTTGATAGCTTAAAATACTTCAGAAGTTGAGACTTTCCGCTGTTGCTCGAACCTTTTTTTCAATTTGACCTTTACTGCTTCAAATATCGATTTCTCTTTGTACATAACTCAGATAAAAAATTGAGGTAAAATAATAGACTTACATATATCTAGTTTGATATATATTTCTCCATATAAATTCTAGTTCTTGATAGCAAAAATTACCTCAAATTCAGAAGATTGCTGCTGCTACTCGAACCTTTTTCCAATCTGACCTTCGCTCATTCAAATATCGATATCTCTCTGTAGATAACTCCGATTGGAACAAATCATTCTTATTTGGAAAGTAGACTCAAATATATTTCTGTAAATATATAACTTGTAATATTAAAAACTATGTATAAAGGTAAAAATCGCAACGAAAACTACAGGAGTAGGGACTAAAAAAACATAACTACGAACCAAGACCTAGGGTTTAGGGTTTAGAGAAAAGGATCACATTACCTCTGTGAGTTGACTAAGTCAACTCAGAAAACCTGCTCTGATACCATGTTGAATTTATGGAAAAGTGAAATACTTCATTGACATCAATAAATTGTTGTAATAAGAGTACATGAAGCTCTATTTATAATAGAAGAAGGTAGTAGACTCCAATTACAATAAAACTACCCTTGTCCCAATTACACCCAAACTCTAACACTTAAGGTAAGTCCTAACATAATTAGGTAACTCAATATTGATAAAAGAAAAATATAACTTAAACTAAAACTCTTCTTGGTCGTGACCCTAAGATAAAGATACTTTTGTGAGTCCTTGATTTTCCAACTGATGTGATAAGGATGCCAGCTCTTGGTAATCATTTTGTGTCCTACTTCTTATGAGCTTGGGCCCATCTTGTGGGCCTTCCTTGGTCATGTGGCCCATCTTATAATAATCTTACATATGTGGGCTTTCCTTGGTCATTTGGGCTTGATCTTATCTTCCAACAAGACCAATGACAAAACTCTAACTCCAATCTAAAATGATTGTTCAAATTGAAGGCAGCCTGTCTTATTTTAGGGCAATAAAAAGAATCTATTCACTTTTAAGGGTGTCTCAAAAATACCACTTGGGTAAAAATTAAAATAATTGAAAGTTATATGTTGGGTGCAAATCTGTTCTTTGCAAGTAGTGGGTTAGAAGGCTTTAATCTAAAGTGATTTTAATTAAAAATAAATTGCTTTGAGGAATAGATAGAAGCTCTCATACTAGCATTGCTCTTCATAGTTTTAAATAAAAAGGAGTCACTTTTAGACCAATAGATGGGATGAAAAAAAAACCAAGTTTAACACTAAAGGGAGATAAAAAAAAACCAATAAATAATTTTTTTTAGTTAGAACATAATAATAGAAACTATCTAAAATAGAATTCTCATTTAAGATAATTTCTTTTCAAAAAAACTTGACCAATTAGGAAAAACCTTTTCAACAAAGAAATTCTAGAATAAGGGAGGTTTAAGAAAAATATATTTTGAGTTTAAATTGAGGAGAAAATATTTTATAATATAGAAATTTCAGACTTTATTAAGAAAGCAAACTAAACTCATGTAAGTAGAAGAATGGGAAACTCGTGTTATGTGAGATACAAAAATAGAAACTCTTACGGAATGATGCTCAAGTTGGGAAACACTTAATTAAAATTTAAAAACAACTAGAAAACTTAGTCAAACTAATATTATCATCTCAAAAAGGAAAAAATTGGCATAAAATTCGGAGTTCCACATGCAACAAGCGACCAGCATGACCTTCGATTTTTCCAATGTTGATATCTCTCTTTGGAAGCATCCAATTGAGAAACGGTTTGTTGGATTAGAAAATAGACTCACATACCTTTTTTTACATCAAATTTTATTTGCTACTTCAGATATTGATTTCTCTTTGTAGAAAACTCCGATTACCAAAATCCTTTTTGAGTTGAAAACTAGACTAAAATATACTTCCATAAATTTTTAATTTTAAAAATTAAATATTGTTTATGATAATGTAAACTCCAAAGACAAAAATGGGTGCTAGGTAAAAAGGAAGACTCTATCCGCTTTTGCTTCTCCATCTCAAAACCTTGCCACTTTGATACCATGTTAACTTACAAAGAAGAAGTATGGAAGAGAGAGACATGAGAAAAAGTAAGAAAGAGAGGAGACACAAGAGGGAACCAAGGAGGAGCATGTATATTGATATGAAGAGGAAAATTTGAGAATGGTGCATCCTTTGATCCCTTACATGGTTTTTAAAAAATGATACAATGACTCGTACTAAAAATAAACTTTCCCAAACTTCCAAATTACACCTAATAATATCTCACTAAACCTAATCACGATAAGGAAAAGAAATCTCCCCCCCCCCCCCCCCCCCCCCCCTCCCCCTTCATACATGCTCCATTTAGGGTCTTCTTTTCTTCTTCTTCTTTGACTTTTCTTTAATTATTAAACCTCCTTTGCTTGAGACACAACTTAGATTCTTTTATTATAAAATTCTTCAACACCATCCCCCCAAGCTATACTTTGTAACTTCAATAAGCAAACAATCTTTGTCATAAAATTTATGTGGCTGAAAAAGAAATTTTTGATCTTGTGTAGATTGAACAAGAAATTATGATTCCAAAAGAAGTTCTAATTGTCTTGATTCATCTTGTTCTTGTCTATATCTTGTTTTAATCTCATCTTGTTGTCCCCCTAAGATATTCTGATTGCACAAAATTTGATTACCACTTGTAGAATTTGTTGTTGCCTATTACCTCATACTTACACTTCTTATTCGACACTCCTCAAGCTAGGAATCTCTTTTTTATTTTCCAAGAAACCCTAGCTTCCACAAAATAATGGTGAGAACAGAAAAAACACCCTAGCCTAATGATCAAACTCCAACTCCTATCTGAAATATCCATTTAAATTTAAAGGCGGTTCAATCCGTTTAGGGCAATGGAAAGAGTCAACTCACTTTTTAAGGGTAGGTTAAAATTTCTACTTGAAAAACTAAAATAATAGATTTAAGATATGTTGGGTGCACTCCTTTTTTTTGCAAGTAATGGGTTTATAGGCATTACTCTTAAGTCATTTTAGAAAAAAAATTTGAAGCAGTTTGAGGAATTTAGGGTGTGAATAAAAAGATAGCAGTGCTTATATTTCAAATGGAAGGAGGCACACAATGTAGCACTTCATAATTCCAATAAAGGATGAAGCTTTAGACTAATAGATGTATGAAAAATGACCAGATTTGACTCAAAAGGGAAATAAAAAGTAATTCCTCTATGAACATTTATGATGAGTAGTTACACCAATGGTAAAATCATGTTGGCCTCCATTATTTTATGATAATAAAATGGGTAGCTAAAAAGTGTGCTACTAATAGAGTTATCAATGTATTTTAGACATTTTAAAGAAAAAAATTGAAATAGTTTGAAGAATTAAGGGTGTGAATAAAAAGATAGCAGTACTTATATTTTAAATGGAAGGAGGTACACATTGTAGCAATTCATAATTCCAATTAAGGATGAAGCTTTAGACTAATAGATGGATGAAAAATGACCAGATTTGACTCAAAAGGGAAATAGAAAAAGTAATTCCTCTATGAACATTTATGATTGAGGAGCTACACCAATGGTAAAATCATGTTGGCCTCTATTACTTTATTATCATAAAATGGGTAGTTTGAAAGTATTCTACTAACAAAGTTATCATTGTATTTTAGACACATGCCTTCCTACACAAGTACTATGTGGTCTACGACAAAATCTAAAAACAAAAGAAATATCAATCAAGTTTCCAAGTTAAGACCCAAAACCAAAACTCGTTGAAGATTGTAGCTTGGAAGAAGAACTTACACAAAATAAGCTTGAAAACTTGAAGACCTAGAGTAATAGTAAAATAAAAAATCTCAAAAACTCTAGTTAAGTAAATAGATAACTAACCCTCCTACCTCTCCCTCCTTGTTGGGGAGGATTAGCTGAGTATTTCTTGGCTATTCAAAGCATTCCAAGGCTTTTTTAATTGAAACTATCAATAAACCTTCTTGAGAGAAAAAAAAGTAGTTTTATCTGAAAATAACTTCATTCTCTTTCAAATCACTCAACATTCCTAGCTATCTCAAGCTCCTCTACATAATCTCTCATTTTTGAAGATTTGGAAGTTTAGATTGCATAGGAGAGGGTATCTCTCCAACAAAATGTTGTAAGTTTTATTTTACTCTTTTATATTTTAGTTTTTTTAATAGAGGTTCTCTAGTACCTTTAAGAGAGAAGAATTGGCATTCTAGAGTATGGAATCAAGAAAGGGAATGCTTGATCCTAGGAGCATCTTGAGTTGCAGCCCAAGCGGTTAGAGAGAAACACCAGTAAGTGTGCGATTTCTCTTGTAAATTATTTCTTCATAGTGGATTACTACAGCGGCGGAAGACAGGATGTAGTCTTAGCTTGAGGTAAACTTGTATAAATCTTGTTGTGTTTTTTCCATGGTTTCTTTTCCCTTCTTTCACAATGTGGTGTCAAAGAAAACTACAACAGGGATGATGAAGATTTTGTTCGACATGTATGAGAAGCCGTCTGCAAATAATAAGGTATATCTCATAAAAAATTCTTCAATTTAATGATGACATAAAATACACTAGTGGCATCACATTTGAATGAGTTTAGCATGATTGTCAATCATTTGACGTCGGTTAAGATTAAATTTAACTATGAAGTTTGTGCTTGAGTTCTTTTGGCATCTCTGTCAAATTGTTGGGAGCCTATGAGGGCTGCAGTCAACATCTCTGTAGGCAACGGGAAATTGATTTTTAATGATATTCGGGATACCATTCTTGTGGAGGAAGTTCGTAGAAAAGACTCTAGAGAATCGTCGACATCTAGTTCTGCCCTAAGTGTTGATACTAGGGGTAGGAACTTCGAGAGGAATTCCAACTAGGGTAATGGTAGAGAGAAGTCAAAGAATGGAAGAAGCAAGTCCAAATTTGGAAGGAATGTCGAGTTCCAGAATTGTGGGAAGTTTGGTCACATAAAGAAGATCTACAGAGCACCGAAGAAGGATGAAAAGAAAGGTGATGTTGTAAATGCGATGACTGAAGAAGTTAAGATGCTTTACTCTTGTCAGTTGATAGCCCTATTGATTCTTTGGTGTTAGATTGAAGAATTAACAATCCATGAAGAGAATTGTCAACCACTATAAATCCTATGTTAGATTCAACACTATAAAATGCTCCGTCGGTCAGCCTGAAGTGATGCAACACAGACTCAACCTTATGTTTTAGAAAGTCAGACATGGGATTAAAGGGTTATGTAGATGCTGACATGGCTGGACACATTGATGGCAGGAAGTGTACTACTGGATATGTATACACATTGGGTGGTATAGTAGTTAGTTGGGTCTATAAGTTTTAAAAGATAGTTGCTCTTTTCCCATTGAGGCAAAATATGTCACCGTGACCGAAGCTAGCAAAGAGATGGTATGGCTCCAATCTTTTTGGAAAAAATTTCATCTCAAACATGGGAAGAATGTGTTGTATTGTGACAGTCAAAGTTCTATTCATTCAGCAAAGAATCTTGTTTATCATTCCAGTGCATTACACTTCATCAGATCGGCTCTAGAGGATGAAGTCTTAGTGTCACAATGCGGGACCCACCAACTCGTGGTATCTTTGTGGGTCCCACTTGATGCTCAAATATTTCAACTCATTCCAGCTCGTGCTTGTTATCTTCCAACTCATGCCAGCTCGTGTGATGAGTTGGAAGAACAAGTAGAACCCACAAAGATAACCACGAGTTGGCATATTTAGCCTATGGTCACATCCTCATAGAAGAATTTTAGTTTGAGTTATATTAGTCTTCTAATTATGTTGAGTTATTTTATTATAATAAACTTATCTTTAAGTGTTATAGTTTGAATGTAATTAGGAGAATGGTAGTTTAATTGTACTTGAACTCTACTACTTTCCTCTAATATAAAGAGAGGTGCTTGTACTCGAACTTAAATCATCAAAGTGAAGTAGTTCTCAACTTCTCTCTCGTGAAGATTTCTTCTCTTGCCTAAACTCTTTTCTTTCCTTTTTTTTTTCTTCTCTCCTCTCTACCCAAGAACCCTCTTTCTCCTTCTTTTATTTTCTCCCTCTCTCACCTTGCTTGAGATTTCAGTAAATGGATCCTAAATTCAACACTTAGCACTTGAGAAGATCCGAGGGAATCAGAATCCAACTGATATGTTGATGAAAATTGTTATGATCGAGAAACTAAAGTTGTGCACAACTTCACTTGGACTTCTTTCTGAGGATTGAGAAGTTGTTGCCGCTGTAGAGGAGATATTGATGATAGATTAATCTCCAAGTGGGAGATTGTTAAGTTGTGGAGCCTAATTAACGCCTTACGTTGAGTTGGTCGCGGATATATTAACTGTTGTTTCATTAAGGGTAGTTTTGGAATTTTACTCTTGTAATGTGGTTGCCCTAGCTTTTTGTGCTTGTTTTTCCCTTCTTTCGCGTTTATTGTTATTGCTCTCATTAGTTTGGAATTAGGTGTCTAATTCCTAACATCAAATACCTGAGAATCCACCTCAAGTGACTCGCTGGTTTTGCATCATTCATGTTGAACTTGCTCAACACCTCTTCACATATTCTTCTTGTGACAGTTTCAAAACATCAATATCCCTACTAACCCTCATCCCAAGGAGTTGTTTTTCAGCACCCAAATCCTTGATTGCAAACTTCTTGGACAACTCCATTTTCAACTTATCTATTTCCCTTTTGCAAGAACCTATAATCAACATGTCATCAACATATAGCATTAGAATGATGTAGGAGTTATCAAGGTTCTTTACGCAACAACAATGATCCGCTAAAACCTTAAGAAACCAATACCACTTATGATGATGTCAAACTTCTTATACCACTGTCTTGGAGCTTGTTTAAGACTATACAAGCACTTTCAAAGTTTTCACACCATTTTCTAAGTGCAAGTCTTCATTTGTCACTAGTTCAAACACTATTCTAATAGTAGTCAATTTCATTACTAGAGAGAAAATCTCAGTGTAGTCAATGTCTTCTTTTTGTTGAAAGCCTTTTACAAGCAGTCTTGCCTTGTACCTCTTGCTGCCATCATATTCGTCTTTTATTCAGTACACCTATTTATTCTACAAAGACTTCTTCCCTTTTGGTAACTTTTTAAATTGCCAAGTCTGATTGGATAACAGTGAATCCATCTCATCCCTCATGGTCAACACCCACTTGGGTGATTCATCAACTTGCACGACTTCCTCATAACTCTCTGGTTCACCTTTATCAATCAACAAAATATAATTCAATGCAAGGGAGTATCTCTATGGTGGTCTTCTAGTTCTGGTAGATCTTATGAGTTCAGTCACATAAATGTTCTGATTTACTTTTGGGGCTATGTTTTCCTGGTCTTGAGAAATATTCGCCATCTCAATAATTGGAAGATCTCTCAACTGAATCACTTCAAAGTTTTTAGCTTCATTACTTGTGCTCTCAGAATCTGTTCTCTACATGTCTTTATAAAGGGTACCTTCTTTGAAGATCACATCTTTGCTCCAGATAACCTTAAGACTTTGGTCATCCCAAAATGTTATCCAAGCTCGGTACCACCATAGTCAATAAAGAAAAATATCTTGGATTTGGCATCAAGTTTACATCTAATAGCAGAATCAATGTGAATATATGAAACACAACCAAACACTTTCAAGAAAGAAAGGTTTACCTATTTTCTGCTCCAAACCTCTTATAGTATTTTGCAATCCAATGGTGTTGAAGGACCTTTTTTTTTATCAAATAGACAGTAGTGCTAATAGCCTCAGACCAGAAGATCATTGGAAATCCCACATGTAATCTCATTCTCCTAGCATGCTCGTTCAAAGTCCCATTCATCCTCTTAGCCACACCATTCTATTGATGTTTTTCAGGAATGGTCTTCTTCATCTTGATTCCATTATCAACATAATTCACTTGAAATCATCATCTATGTATTCTCCCTCATTATCTTACTACAAGCACTCCACCTTCAAATCAGTCTCATTCTCAACCATTGCTATCCATCTCTTGAATGTATGAAAAACATCATATTTATTTTTTTGGAAATAAAATCAAATTGTTCTGCTTGCTTCATCAATAAATGTCATTTAGTAATTAGAACCACCAAGGGAGGTAACAGTTTAAGGTCCCCACACATCTATATGAATGAACACCAATTTTGTTATCTTTTGGTACTTTCCAGCCTTAGAAAAGCTAACCCTTTTCTGTTTGCCAAAAATATAGCCTTCACACAAACTGTTGTTTACAAATTTCAACCTTGGTAGCTTCCCTTTGGACTAAAGCACTTTCATTCCCTTTTCACTCACGTGACTGAGCCTATAATGCCACAAATCAGAATTAATAACAGCAACCGCAACCACACCCGTGTTTCTACAACTAGAAGTGATGTAAAAAGTTCCAGCTTTAACTTCTCATGCAACAACCATGGCTCCCTTAGTGAATCTCCATGTGATACTATTAAAAGTCTCATTATGACCTTCACTATCAAGATGCCCTACTAAGATTAGATTACGCATCGGTTTTTGCACATGTCTCTCTTTGTCAATTTTTCACCCTAACCCATTTGACATCCTCAAACTGACATCACCAATACTGACAATATCAATGGTTCTCCATCAGTAAGATACACCTTCTCGTGATTTTCATCAACATAATTCTCCATGATCTTGTGATGCATAGTGATGTGAAAGGAAGCTCCTAAATCTAATAGCCAAGAGTCAATAGGGCTATCAATTGACAAGAGTAAAGTATCTTGTACTTCTTCAGTCACCGCATTTGCAACATCTTTTTTCTTTCATCCTTATTTGGTGCTCTGCAGTTCTTATTTATATGACCAGACTTGCCACAATTCCACCATTCCACATTCCTTCCAAATTGGGACTTGCTTCTTCATTCCTTGCCATCTACTGTTGCCCTTGTTGGAATTACACTCAAATTTTTTTCCCCTAGTATCGACATTTAGGGCAGAATTAGATGTCGATGATTCTCTGGAGTCCATTCTACAAACTTTCTCAGCAAGAATAGTAACCCGAACATCATTAAAGTTCAACTTCCCATTACATAAAGAATTGTTGACCGCAACCCTCATAGGCTCCCAACTATTTGGCAGAGATGCCAAAAGAATTAAGGCACGAACCTTATTATCAAATTAATCTAAAAGGAGGTCAATTGATTGACAATCGTACAAAACTCATTCAAATGTGTTGCCACTGGTGTATTTTCTGCCATTTTTAAATTGAACAGTTTTTTCATGAGAGGTATCTTATTATTTATAGAAGGCTTCTCATACATATCAGACATGCAAATTAGATGCCCTAATTCCAAACTAACGAGAGAAATAGTAATAGTCGCGGAAGCAAGGAAAAGCAAGCACGATAACAAACAAGATTTATACAAGTTCGCGTCAAGGTAAAACTACATCTTGTCTTTCATTGTTGTTGTAATCCACTATAAAGATGAAATTATTTAGAAGAGAAATTACACACACTTACATGTGGTTTTTCTCTAACCTCTTTTGATCACAACCGATGCACATCGGATGATAAAATCCTAATAACAACACCCCAAATATAAAGAGGAAACAAGGGCAATAGCAATACAAGAGTTAAATCATCAAACTACCCTTAATGAAATAGTAGTTAATATATCATGGACTGGGAGGGGGGCTTCCTGCCCCCCTTCCAACCCCCGCGACGATCTTACTGCTAAGGTCAATCCGCATACCGACTCAGCATAAGGCGTTGATAACAATCTTCATCATTCTCGTTGTGATTTTCTCCAATGCCACGTTATGAGCAGCATTCTTCGACAGTGTCAACTGGATCACTCCCAAATCCTATCATCTTTCATGCCTTCTGGTTTCATATCTAAAAGTGGTGAGTGCATCTTTTTACTATACTGATAATCTTCAATCTACATCGTCTAGAATGCAAAATTCATACCATCAAACTTGTTGATTCCAAGTGTTGATCCTTCTCCGCTAGTCATTGCTCTCAATCCTAAACAAAGGTCTTATACCACTTGTTAGGAATTAGACTCCCTAGTTCAATACTAACGAGAGCAATAATAATCGTAGAAGAAGAAATAATCAAGCATGAAAAACTCAAGATTTATACAAGTTCACCTCAAGGTGAGACCACCTCCTATCTTTTGCCGTTGCAACACTTCACTATGATGATAAAACAGTTTACAAGAGAAATCGCACCCACACACAAGATCTATCCACATACTAACTTTTCTTTAGGCGTTATTTAGACTCCACAATTTAACACTACCATGTTAACTTTCAAATAAGCATGGTAGACAAAGAGAAGAGGAGAAAACGTAAGAGAGAGGAAAAAAGAGAGGAAATCGAAGAGTGAATGAATCGATATGAAGAGGAAATTGTGAGAGTGGTGTATTTATTGCTCTTTTACATGGTCCTTTTTATAATAGAATACTGACTTATGCTAAAAATAAACTTTTTTAAAGTTCCTAATTACGCCCAATAATCTCTCACTAAATCTAATCTCAATACTTTGCAATAAGAAAACTATAACTAAGAGAATAAGGAGGAAATCTTCCTCTCACATATGATCGACTTAGATTCTTCTTCTTCTCTTCCTCTTTGACTTTATTTTATTAGTGAGACCTCCTTTTCATGAGACTCACCTTGGATTATTTGGTAATAGCTTTCTTCAACACTTTATATCTACCTTCACCCTCTTCCAAACCTTTTAATCACCCTATCTCAATCTTCCATTGTGCTTGACTACAAGGGTAGGACCTTTCCAATGAGGGTTCTATCATACAGAAGTTAAGCTTCCTATGGTGATGAAATGTGATAATCAAGCAACTATATTAATAGAATAATCTAGTATTTTATGAAAGAACTAAACACATGGAAGTGGATTATCACTATATTAGAGACCAAGTTATGAATGGAAAGATAATTACATATCATGTGAGAAATGAAGATCAAGTAAACCTCTCCAACAAGGCTTTCCAAAGAGCTCAATTTACTAAATTGGCTTCCAAGCCAGGAATGTTTGATTTTTATTATCCAACTTGAGGGGAGTGTTAGAATATAAGGAGATAGTTTGTAAACTTTAGTATTTAAATAAGGGTAGAAGAGTGTAATTTAAATAAATTTTTTTTTAAATATCTATTGTATAGCTCATTGGGTATTATTAATAATTTTCAGTGTTCCTCTTATATAACTTGATGGAGAACTTTAGTGAGCTTAATCTTTTGGGGCAAGCCTTTGAACAATTCAACTTCTCTCTTTCCTTCTTTCCTACTTCTTTTTCAAAATCTTATGTAATTAATCTCAGATTAAGCTCACACTTAATCACAGTTTCCTTGTCTAAATTTGATAAAAAAAAATTGATAACCTATATTTGTCGAGTCCAAACTGGAGTCGGCTTGTTGATAGACAAAAACATGGTTTTCTTTCTTTTCCTTGGAAATCATAGTAATAACTACCATAAAAATCTTATTATATTTCAAAATAATTTCAAATAAGAAAATAATAAGATTTTAAATTAGAGATTTCTAGAAAACCTGTAATCATGAAAAACTTTGTAGGAAATGCTTTCCCTGGGATATTCATGATTTTCAACCAGGGCAGTGACATGGCCTAAGAATTGTACTAACTAAAAAGAAAATCATATGTTGTACAAGACATAGAAGTGTGCTCTTTTAACCTCCATCCTATTTACTTTTTACAACCATTCTTTACGTGGTACAATTAGTAGTATCACTTCTGCAGCAACTTTTAAGATGGACTGGCCAAGAATATTGGTAATGTTACTTTTAAGATAGGAATTTACTGTATTTGTTGAAGAGAGTAAGACTTACCTCCAAATGGGATCCTCAATTGGCTGAGAATAGACACTAATCATCTTATCTTCATTTCTCTTTTTCACAAAGCCTAAACAGATCTCCGTGGGGTCTTTCTGAGGTGCAGTCTCTTGACGTCTTTTTTTCTCTGATTCACGAGGAGCTGAACTTGTTTCTCCATCCAAACGTTTCCTTGGGCTGCTAGTAAAAGAAGAAGAATCGGCAATCATGAAACTAGTTTTGTTTCAACAGTTTGCATCTGACAACTGTATTATGATACGATACAGAGCGCAAGTGAATCTAAGTACTTTGATTATTTATGATTTTTGAAAGAGCATTAGCAACTTGTAACAGAGGACTGTATATTAGCGCAAGTGTAACAGAGAAAAATAGTTGTTTGGCTATGACCGTACGGCTTGAGAAAAACTAATGCCATTTTGATAATCAACTTTTTTACTTATAGTGCTGAAATTTGTGTTACACTTTTGAATTCTTTCATCCTTTGTAGATTTTCTTTGGTGTAGGGAATGGAACGATGCATGAGACTCATTGACTAAGGAGAGCAGTTCCTATTCACTCCAATGGATCTAACCCCATGCTAAAATGGGCTAGCATATCTAAACTCAATTTTTTATATCTTTTGTAAGACAGAAATGCACATCCACACATAACAAAGTTTAAAAGAAAAAAGAAAAACACATAGATATGATAATATATCAACTCACTTCTACTCTATTGTCTCTTCTTTGATTGTGTTTCATTTGATTGTTGTTTCAAGACAGGTGCAATTTTTCACTATTTAATAGGAAACATACCCTAAAATTCGGATTCTCAATATGTTGGCTCTTACAACTTTCCCCCAATTAATCAGCAATGGAATCTAAAAAGAGTAAAAACCTTGGATGAAAGATTTTCAGGATCTTCAATCGTCTCTCATCAACAAACGATACTCTCCAAACTTACCTTTATATAATGTGGAAAACACAAAATTAAAAAAAAAACATCAAATGGGTGATTCGTTTGTAGCTGATTTATGTTTCATATTTTTCCAAAAATAATATTATCTCCACAGGTCACCAAATTGAAAAATACTACAATGAATTCTACCCATATAAAAAGTAATGAAATTAATATTTTAACATCTTACCACAAACGTTTTTTTTTTTTTTTTTTTTTTGTAAAATCTGTACTAGTTATTGCCATGTTTACAAAAATTATAAATAACCTTTAAACATAGTTTTGTGTGTCTTAAGTGTTTTTTGTCTGCCAAAGTAGTAAAACAAAAGGTTCAAAAAAATTCTAAATTGTAAACTACTAAAATAATTCTTATTACATTCAAAGGAACAAGGAGGTTGGACTTGTGTTCTCCCAAGTTTAGTTACATGCAACCTTTTCCCATGCTTATAAAACTCATAATATCGACTGGGTTGCAAACTACCACATTTCATCTACAAAGGTTTTTTTTATCTTTTATCCTTCAATAACATAAACTTTTTATTTATTTTATAAATATTTAAAAAATATATTATAATATAAAAACTTAAATATCATCAACTATCAATAATTTAAAAAAGATATTTCATTGAAATCCAACAACTAATTAAATATGGAATAGCAAATGACTACTCGGATTAAATCCATGTTCTTGATTTCTTCATATAAAATGTCTCTTATTATTTTATACCTATAAATTTTCTCTTATTGGAAATTTCATTTATAATCATTTATACATATATATCTCTAGGCACACTCATGATGTGCAAGGGCGATAAAGAAAATAATTGTATATCTTCAACTAACCATACAAAATTAAATTGTTAAATTTAAGAAAAATTTTATTAATTTTATTAACACATGAATAATTTCATCTAAGAAATTTTTTGTTTTAATATATATATTAGTAAAATATCTATTTGCAATGGGTTAATTTGGTAATCGTTTCAAAAAGCCCAAACATATGTCTTGCTTCTCGGTTCTTATTGAATTATAGCCTAGCTTGAGGGTAATAAAAGCCTCTTATAAATCATAGCACTAAGAAACCACAATCTAATCAATCTATTTCTCATGTGGAGTGAGATAGACTTCATGTGGTGTGAAAAAAAATACGGTAAAAATGGACAAGGACTTTAGACCAATAAAACCTACAAAACACAATTTAGAGAGGTGAAGATTTCAGGATGAAAACTATAGAGTAATATTCTTAAAAAAAGAAGAAGAAGAATAAGAAGAAGAAGAAGAAGAAGAAGAATACAACCATACATAAACATTAAGGATCTAAAACAGAAATACTCTTACTTGGAAGACTAGAAGTGCGAAATTTCAAATCTGGCTCAAGCAATCTTTTTGTGCTTCCGTAGCAATGCGCCGCGTAATATGACTGCTTGAAAGATATGTAGAAGGAAGAAATAGAATTCCTAGGGTTTTGATTTATATACTTTAAATTTCTTAACCTTAATTAATAACCCCCTAAATATTTATAGTAAAAAATCATAAAGATGTATAAAAAAACAATTGCATGCGAATAGGACTATTCATTATGGGGTACATACATCTAAAATCCATTCAGAATTGAGTTAGCTTATAACCTGGCTTAGATTTTCAGACCCAAACTCAAACTTAAGTTAAAATCCTAAACCAACAATAGAAGTTCTTCGGATGCCTTTACCTAGTACTTACCCTTATAATAGATTACATCTCCTAGAAAATATTAAGATAGATGATGATAAGCTCGGGGTGGCAACAAGGTGGGATAACAAGATATAATGTCATAGTACAATGGCCATTTATCCTCACAAGACAAGTATAAGGCCAAGTGGTTTAGTTTGAGGTTAGAATGTGTTTTTTTACCCCTAGTTACCTTTTAAAATTTTAAAGAAATGTGAAAAATAAGTAGAATAAAGAATAATTATAACCTATTTTTTAAATGATAAAAAAATTCAGATGCTAATTTTTATAAATTTTTGATTGACAAGAGAGAAAAAATTGATGGCTTAATTTTGATGACCTCTTTAAAGAATAAATATTTGTTATTAGATGATATCTCCATCTGATTTTCTTCTTTGTAACAATCAATATGAGGTTTGCTTTGGGTTCTCAATTTAAAGTTTTTTTTTTGAAATTTTTGGTTTTCTTTGTCGGTCAAAATTAGATTTGCTTTCTTATTTGTTTGCTTCAAATCATTCGATATTTTCCATTTCTACCTAACCAAAAGTTTACTTTTTTGTTTGTTTTCACTAATAACCAACTCTACATTGATTTTACCCATGAATGTTGCTTGTTTTCTTCAAGTATTGCTTTTTCTCCAAATTAATAACACTTGATATATCCTAACTGGAGCATTTATTGAGTTTTCACATTTATTTTGCAAATTTTTTGAGGTAGGTAGGAAAATGCAAGACAATTAGATAGGGAAGTAGGGCTTGAAAAAGGAAATAGTTAAATGAGGTTAGAACAAGGCTGAGAATTCAACCCATAATATGATTAGAAGCCTGCTATGAATAAATTTTTATGTGACTAATAATAAAGAATTCAAAGAGTTGTGTAGAAATTATCCAATTAATGGGAAGGATCAGAGACAAAACCCAAGTATTAAAGAAGGAAGAATGGAATCTTAAAGACCAAAGAAATTTTCTTAATTGCTAAGAATTTCTATTTTTAAGGTGAAATGACCAACTCCAACTTGAAGGGGATTGTTGAAGCATCAAAGAGTCTAAGATGAGTTTCATGCACAACATTTCTCACAAGGGAGTCTAAGAAGAATCTCATGCAAGACAAGTCTCACAAGAGAAGCAAGGTAAAAAGAAAAAACTCATGTAAAAGAAGACGTTTTCTAGTTTTTTTTTTTTTTTTGTTTCTTTCATGTTTAATTTAGCAAGTTATAGTTTGAGTGTAATTGGATATCTTGGGCAGTATAGTTAGTTTGTAACTAGGAAATCTTTTTTTCTTTATTAATAAGAATGCCAAAGAGGAAGGGAGACAAGCATGTTAATCTCCTCTCCTAGTTTATTTTCTCTTAATGTGCCTTTACCTCTCTTGTCTCTTGTTCTCTTCTTCCTCTCTCATGTTTTCCTCTCAAGCATGCCCATTTTATGAAATGAAACACTAAACTTCATGTGAACAACCCTTCTGCATCCCCTAACTAAGCTAAATATTTTAGCCACAAACATGTTAATTTTTTTGTCTTCCAATAACCACAATATTCAATGTAACTATCTTTTAGATTTTTTTATTATTTATTTATGGTTGTCATAAAAAATCCTGATTGCATTTGTTTATTATTATTTTTAGTTGTGATAAAAAAATCCCAATAGCATAAATTGGGTGTAAGGGGGTAAGGATGCTAACCAAAAACCCACCTTGTCAGGGTTGATGAGCCTAATTTGTAATAACAAATAAGGCTCATATAATAGGTTGGATTTTTTATATGAATAGGAAGAAAGGAGTCTGGGCCTAACTCTATATAAACTTAGGTCAATTTTTAATTTAATCATAAAATTTTAATTGAATAAATAAAAAATAATTTCTTCGTATTTGGCATGTATTTGTTTGTTCCATTAAAAAACAAATGTAGAGTGAGAGTGAATAGATTTTTTTATTATCCCTCAAGTATTTTCAAAGTTTCTAGAATTTAATTGTGCAATGTAAAAATTAAAATCAGAGTTCAACCACAAAAATTCATACAATCACATGATGATCATATGATGATCTATATTGGTTCACATCTTAAAATATTCTAGAGTTTCCAATCCAACTACAAGTTGTTTTCACCTTAAGTTAATTCACTATGCTTTGGGTTGTCTAATTGTACGAACAATAAATAGTCTCTAAGACAATTATATTGTTGTCCACACAAGGATTTACTCTTATCAATTAAATACAGTAGCTGGCATACAAAACTTCACCCTCATAAAGGAATACAGTAACAATTACATTATCCAACCTAGACCCACAAAGGAATATTCCTGCAACTTGCTAGGCAATCTTGCCTAGACCCACAAAGGAATTTTGCAACAACAGCTCAATAGGTACACTAGGCCTAAACCCACCAAGGGATTTTCAGTACCGCTTGCTTTCACAATGATTTATGGTTCACAACAGCTTCTAAGGCCTAATGGTTATTTCCTATTCAACCAAACTGGACCCTCTTAATACAGAAGAGGAGAGGATGGTCTTGCCTTAACAAGGCTTAAGTCAACAATGCAAAGGTTACTTGCTTATAGTTCAAGCTAAATATAGAAATGTCTTAATATAGCAGATATTGTAATAAAAACATAGTATGGATAGATACACCAATCCTAATTATCTATTTGAGTTAATAGTAGCTCAATCAGTTCCTCAAATGACTAGATTTAAAGTTCAAAAATCAGCGTAAAATTGGATACATTTTGAAAAATGGCTTGGGGGGGGGGGGGGGGGGGGGGGGGGGGGGGGGCACTTAAATGTAGTTCAATCAAATAAAGATTCTACAATCTAAGCGCACAAGTAACATTTTTTTGGAGCTTTAAACTTCAGAAGAGTTTGAACAAGTAACTTTTCTTTATCTCTACTTTTTTGTTTCTTATTATGTAAAAGGGGTAGTCTTGTAATTCTTGATATCTAGTGAATGTTACAGATAAAGTTGGAAAAGGGTGTGGGTGGAACGACATACACATGAATCTCTTTTCTCTCTTTCTCACATATTCTCTCTCATTCAATTTGTCCCTACTTCTGTGCACTTTCATCTTCTTCCACATGGCTAAGTAAGAAAGTTCTCAAAGGTATTTCATAGAACTCTAGAATCTAACACGTTCTAAACAACTTTGATGTTTATAAAGTATAAGATCTTATAGTTTAGACTTACTTGACCAAGTGTATTTTATGGATTTTAAAATAGGAGTCACATAAGCACTTTGATTTTTAAAATATGTGCACCAAAATATGTGCACCAAAATACTTGGATTTTTGTAACAACCCAATTTTTTAATATAACACAAATGACTCCAAAAATTTTCTTGCTAGAAGAAAAATAAAATATCAAAATCAAGATGCATAAAAACCAGCGAGGATTAAGCTAAGTAAACAATATTTCAAAGTAAAAGCACAAGAAATAAATAGCTTTTTTATGAATAGCATTTAAAATTCCTAAATCCATTTCCAAAAAATCTGTTTCTAAGTATGAGAAATGCTTATGAGTGATTTTTTTGCTTTATGAGTCAAAAGTGGCAAATCTTGGAGTGAAATCAACTCATAAAGACGAGTTCTTGATGTTAAAAAATAGAGTCATAAAACATAGAAAGGGACACTTGTCCTTTTTAAAATCACAATAGAATCTCAAATACATCTCTCAAGAAAAACATAAAATTCTTGCACTAACGTGCTTCTAATATAGATAGCTTATGTACATATTTTGAAGACCTATCTTTCTTTGATTGAAGCTTCATTCTTAATTTGCAATTTTTTTGGAATGGGTTGTTTAAATGATTGTGGATCAGTCGAATGATCTTCACTAGATTCTTGTTGTTCTTCCTCAAAGTGTTTGGTTTCTTTGTGTTGGATTTAGGATCCCATGATAAGGTCCTCGACCAAGAGGGTAAGAGAGAGGAGAAGAAAAGGAGAGGAAGAATGAAGAGAGAACAAAGAGGGACAAGGTACGGGGGGGGGGGGGGGGGGCGGGGGAGGAGAGAGAGAGAGAGATACTTTGAGAGAAAAGTCTATGGACGAATTTGAGAGAGAAAGGGGAGACTTAATGATCTAACCCTTGCCTTGAGCCTCTATTTATAGTTTATGAAGGAAGGTTACAATGACTACAATGGCCTTAGGGATACAATCTCTGAAAAGGAAAAGATATAAGTTGCATATATCATCTTCATTAGTTACAACCTTATGCCCCTTAATCATTAAATTACACATTGTGCCACCTCCTTGATGTGGGAAGGTATTTACTGTAGCCACTTTGAGATGTCTTCCAAAACTCCCCCTCAAGCTGGTGGAGAGAAAACATCATTGATATCTAATTTGCCACATATAGTGGTTAAGATCTTGAGTGTGACTGGTTTCGTAAGAATGTTTGCCACCTGCCCTTGTGATGGAACATGTATAAGATATAAGATTCCAGCCTGAAATGTTTCCCGAATAAAGTGGCAGTCTACCTCAATGTGGTTTATCCTCTCCTGGAAAATAGGATTTGAAGTGATATGAATGACTACCTAGTTGTTGCAATATAATTCCATAGAAGCTCCTATATAGAATCCTGATTTAGTTAGAAAAAATCTGATCCATAGAAGCTCTGTTTGGGCCTTACTTATTTACTCTGCTTCTGCAATTGAGCTTGCAACAATATTTTACTTTTTGCTTCTCTATGTAACCAGGTTACCTCCAACTAAGGTACAATACCCTGAAGTGGACTTCTTATCATTAGGTGATCCAGTCAATCTACATATGAGAAACCTTCTATGTTGAAATGGCCATGATTCTTATAGAGAAGCTCTTTTTTTTGGAGCTCCTTTGAAATATCTTTGTATCCTCTCCAAGGCTTGACAATGGGTAAGTTGTGGTTTGTCCGTATATTGACTCACCACACTTACTACATATGATATATCTGGTGTGGTCACTGTGAGGTAAATAAACTTTCCCACAAACCTCTAATATTTACCTATATCAACATCTTCGCCAGAGCTTGCACATAGTTTTTCATTAGGATCCATTGGAGTGTCAATAGGTCGACTCCCCATCCATGTGTCCTCGAGTAGGTCCAAGGTATACTGTCTCTAAGATAATATGATCCCATGCTTTGATTGGTATACCTCAATTCCTAGAAAATATTTTAGAAGTCCAAGATCCTTTGTTTAAAATTCTTGGTAAATACTTTCTTTGACATCTTTGATGTTGTCCTCACTACCAGTTAAGACGATATCATCCACATAAACTACTAGTAATACTTTTCCATTTGAGGTATTTTTGATAAAGGAAAAATGATCTATTGAGCACCGGTTGAATCCATACCGTAACATTGCTTAGCTAAAATTTTGCAAACCAAGCCTGAGAAGACTATTTAAGGCCACTGAAAGACTTTCTCAATTTGCATACCGACTCTCCCTCAACCACAAAACCAAGTGGTTGGTGCATATACATCTCTTCTTTTATGTTCCCATTCAAATTTTTTTTTTTTTGACATCCAACTGAAATATTGCCCCAGTGGAATTAGTAGCCAGAGATTATAAGATGTGTATCGAGCTTAATTTAGAAACTAGAGAAATTTTTTTCCCATAATCCACTCCATAACATTGAGCGTATGTCTTGGAAATGAGTCGGTCTTTGAGGCGTGTTGAATTTGTGGAAAGAGAAATACTTTATTGACTTATTATAATCAAATTACATGAACCTCTATTTATAAAAGAGGAAGGAAGTAGAGTCCAATTACAATTAAACTACATTTGTCCTAATTATACCCAAACTCTAACACTTAAAAGATAAGTCCTAGCATAATTAAATAACACAATATAAAAAAAAGACTAACATGACTAAAAAACCTTTAAATTGAAACTCTTTTGTGATACCTACTTCCATAATAATTCTGGGTCTGTAAGACTTCTTATGCCACCTCACATGATCATGGTGGGTCTCACCAGCTTGTGTGTTCATGGTGGGTCCATATCTTATGGGCTTTGGCCCATCTTCCAAAACTTCCCCTCAAGCTGGGGGTGACAGAACATCATGAACTCCCAGGTTGCTGCAAAAGATGTATAAGATCGTCTTGTAAAAATGGCAGTCCTCCATATCTTCCAATGCTTCCCCTCACGCTAGTGGTCTCTTCCATGAAGTTGAGGTGGCATAAGATAAGTGAGATTAAAATCACTCCAAGCCGTATGACATTGTCTTTACGCAATACTTAGAAGTGTAACAAAACTCCTGCATGACCGTGTCCCTCCACAGGACAACGACTCTCAAGTGGTAGGATTAATAAATGCCAATAAAGGGGGGTAACAAATATGTAGTAATAAGCTCCTCCATCATAGTGTCCCAACCCGGGAACCGACTCTCATAGGTAGAAATGGATGATAAATGCTTTTCATTCACAAGACGTCTATAAAAGAAGTGATACATGATAAATGACAGCCATTCACAAGATAGCAATAAAAGACGTCATAAGTGGGTAATGTTTATCATTCACGAAACAACAATAAAAGACCCACGGGTATATATATATATAAAGTCTCAATGGTCTTAAAACACCCAAACATGATGGACTTAACTCCCAACCGAAGCAACACGCGGGAGATTGGCCCAAAGAGGTATGTGAGAGTCAAATAATAGCTGGTAGGAGAAAGGTTGTCAAATAACCAATAGGTAATGGGTAAAGAGGAAGATAGGATGCTGAGGCCATCACTTCTTCAATAATAACATCTCATCCAAAGAGACACAATAGTTGCAGCTGAAATAGGCTGGGCCCATATAACACAAACCAAAATAATAAAAATCATTGTAAAATGACCCATGAAATAATCCAATGCGAGTAGTTACACCAAATATATGTTATCAATACTTCAAAATAATAATCCACCTGGAGAAAAAGAATCGAGTCAAGACAATTAAGATATCACCAATAACTAATACAATTATTATTGCAAGTTAGGATTCTTGGTCTTCAATGTTTTTTTATGCTCTCCCTTTCTTGAATATTTTGATCACATAATACTTACCACAACATATGAAATAAAATACCTCTTTCTTGTACTTCTACTTCTCCCCCTCAAGCTGGGAGGTAATGACACTGATCCCAGCTTGAACCAAATAACATAGATGTAGTATGACAGTGATATAGTTGATCAATAATAGCAACTCAAAAATTGATGCAAAACATTCGGCTTAAACTCGGATTTTTCAATGCAACAGGATATCAGCATGACCTTCGATTCTTCCAATGAGAATATATCTTTAAATATAGATCAGATTGGCATGAAAATTTCTCCTTATGAAACTAGACTTAAATAAATTTCAGCCAAGTATAATTTATCTTCATAAAATATACTTATATTGATATATATAATCTGATAGATTTGGGTCTTTGTAATTTGGTTGAACTAAGTACTCTTTCCCCTTTTTCCAACATGACCATTGAATCTTCCAAGATCAATATCTCCATATAAAAAACTCAGATAAAGAATTGGTTTAATAGTTAAGAAAATAGAATTAGAGATATTTCTTTTGATATTTAATTCTCCATATAAAGTTTCATTCTTGATAGCATTAAATAACTCAGTAGTTGAAGCTTTCTGCTGCTGCTCGAATCTCTTTTGTAATCCGACCTTTGTTGCTTCAAATATCGATTTCTATTTATAGATAACTCTAATTTGAAAAAATAACTTTTACTTGGAAATTAGACTTGAATATCTTTCTATCAATATATAATATGCAATATTAAAAGCTCAGTATAAAGGTAAAAATTCAAAGCAAACAAATGGTATAGGGATTGAAAAGAGAAAAAAAGAAGACAAATACGAACCTAAAAAACTAGAGATAATAGATCAGAAAAGGATATCATTATCTTTGTGGGTTGATTGATTCAATACCATGTTGAATTTATGGAAAAGAGAAATACTTCATTGACTTATTATAATCAGAGTACATGAAACTCTATTTATGATAGAGGAAGGTAATAGAGTCCAATTACAATTAAACTACCTTTGTCCAAATTACACCCAAACTCTAACACTTAAAAAGATAAAGATAAGCCCTAGCATAATGAAATAATTCAATATTAATAGAAGACTGACATGAATAAAAAACCTTTAAACTGAAACTCTTCTATGAGATCTGCTTCCATTATAATTTTGGGTCTGTAAGACTTCTTATTGTGTAAGACTTCTTATGCCACCTCAAGTGATCATGGTGAGTCAATATCTTATGGGCTTGGGCCAATCTTCCAACAAACTTGGATATGTGGGCCTTCCTTGTTCATGTGGACTTGGGCCCATCTTCCAATAGAACAAGCAACATAACCATCTGGAATGTGTTTGATAGTAAAAACCCATTTATAGCCCACTAGTTTCTTTCCAAGAGGAAGGGGAACAAAGACCCAAGTTTGACTTTCATACAAGGCATGCAGTTCTTCTTCCATGGCTACCTTCCATCCTAGATGTCTCCAAGCCTCCTGATAGGGCTGCGGAACAAAGTTGAAGAAATAGATGCAAGAAACTAATAGCATGAAGAAAACAATTGATGGTGAGAAACAAAGTTTGATATAGGATGAGAAGTGGATGTTAGAAATTAGACGCCCTAATTCCAAACTATCGAGAGCAACAATAATAATCAAAGAAGAAAAATAAGCAAGCAAAAAAAATACAACAAGATGTACATAGGTTCGCCTCAAGGTGAGACTATGTCTTGTCTTTTGCCACTATAGTAATTCACTATCAAGATGAAATTGTTTACAAGAGAAATTGCACACACTCATAGGTGTTTTTATCTAACCTCTCTCAGGCCACACCACAATACAAGAGGGAAAGATTAGTGGTCCAGATACCGACTCAGTGTAAGGCATTGATTAAGCTCCACAACTTAACAGTGGAGGGCCTACTGCAAGTATGAGGCTCCTTCTGCAGAGCTATGGGCCAAATATCAAATTGTGGGCCAAATACAATAGGAGAAGACTGACTTACCTTAGATGGATCTATAAACTTCACAAGTGTGGTGTTGGCTCAGTCTTCAGGGGGATGAAGTAGATCCACATCAAGTGGCACAACGGGCTTCAAAGTTTCTTGTACTAATGAAAGACCCGGAGGTGCATCTTTTGAGATATAAAAAGATGTGTCCTAAAAAAAGGTGAACTTATTAGAGACAATTAACTTCTAAATATAAGGATTATAATAGACATAACCTTTTTGGGTACGAGAGTAGCCCGAAAAGATACACTTTAGAGACTTAGGCTCAAGCTGACTCTTTGGAGAGGGTGTGATATGAACAAAGCATGTGCAACCAAAGACCTTCAAACAAAGTGAGTATGGGTCTTCATCTGAAAAAAAAATAATGAGTATAGGGATTTATGGCTAAGAACTAAAGAAGGTAGCCTATTAATAAAGAAGTAGGTTGTAAGAGTGGCATGTGGCTAGTAATATTATAGCACCTTCATAGAGTAGAGTAAGCCATGGGCTACCTCAAGAAGTTGCAGTTTTTTCTTTCAGTTACACCATTTTGTTGAGGGGCTTAGGCACAAAATTTGATGAATAATACCACTATCATGACAAAAAGGATTGAAATTCACCTTTTGGCATTATTCACTCAAAGGTGACAAAATATTTAACTTGAGATATGTTTGAGACATTTAAGGGTCCCCATACATCTGAATGAATTAATGAAAGGGAGCAACACCTTTAAGTTTATTTCGAGGAGAATATGTTGTCCTCTGGTGTTTGCTCAATTGATAGACTTAATAATCGAAATTTGATAAAGTTTTTAAAGATGAAAATAAGTGCTGAAACGATGCTACTGATGGATGACCAAACCGGTTGTGTCGTAACCTTGCCTTTGTCCAAGAAGTGGCAATTGCAGTGAGTGGAAGAGAGTTTAAGTAATAAATGCTCCTTTGTTCATGGCCGCCATAATCATGTGCTTAGTTGTGAGATCCTGGAAAACACATGAAGAAGGTGAGAAGGTTATGGAGAAATTAAAACATTTTGTTTACTGGCTAACAAATAAAAACATTTAAGGGAAATTGAGGGACAAATAGGACATAAGTAAGCGAAAGGGATGGTGTAACAGAGGAGGATCCCTTCCCAAGAACTTTAGTTATGGATCCATTAACCATGGTAAAAAAACTTATTTGGTAGACATGGCTATAGGAAATTTAATAGATTCTTAGTACCTATAAGATGCTCGGAGGCCCCTGAGTCGATGATCCAAGATAAAGAGGATGAAGTTGGAGAAATTATACCCAAAGTAGTGGCAGTAGTAGTAGTAGTTGAAGATGCAAAAAAAGATGGAGGGGATACCATCAAAGTTTTTATCCTTTATAAGATATCATAATCATCATCGGTGATAGTCTTCTTTTCTCTTTGTGACTTAGATTGGGTAGCATTATTCTCATTTTGAACCGAGGCTTGGTTGGCAATGACCCAGTTCGGTTTGCCATGAAGCTTCCAATAGGTATCGACCAGATGGTTACTCCACCATAGTGAGTGCAGACACATTTGTCTAACCTTGAAGGACCATAGCCACTTCTACCACCTCTTGCTCGGCCTCCTCTATAATTTCTACCGTGCCCTCGGGTGGTAGAAGATTTACCCCTATTTCCTGACTATATAGCAGATGATACATTAGTTTGAGAGGTGGAGGAAGGATCTTGTATCTGAAGTAATATTTCACTTATGTCATCAAAAGATGAAAATGTGGAGGAGCTAAGGAGTTGGGATTTTTCCACTTCAAGAAATAACTTGATATTTGACAAATAAATAGCAACTGCTAAGGCCTCCCATTTCTTTTCTTGAACCGATATATCAATGGACTAGGTTTGAGAAAATTTCCCACTCATTAATCAGCCCTCTAAACCTAGCCAAGAAATCATGCAAGTTTTCTCCTTATTTAGTAATAAACATGTTATTAAATACATCATATAGTTTCCTCCTTGTTGTCAATTAGGCAACTAATGACAATTGTGTCATTCTTGAGCCATTTAATATAGAAATTATCAACTTCATCTATGGGTGGAGCTGGTTTAGCCAAATGTCCTAAGAGATCTCTAGTTATAAGGAATCTCTTAACCGACTGATCTCAACTTAAGTAATTTGAGAAACTGTTATGGTCCTGGGTCATGGATCTTGTAACATGGCACTAGAAAGGGTAATCTAGAGTTTTGGGGATGAGTTCTGCACTGCTAAAGTCACTATTGGTTTTGGAAAATGGAAAAGAGAAAGAAGAAAAGATAAGAAAATCAGATTCGTAAGGGAATCTAGACCTTTGGGTTAGTTGAAGAGAACTCCAACCCTAGAGCTCATTGAGGAGAACTCCAAATCCCAATTTAGGTTAAAATCAGACTTGTCTTTTCCCATTCCTCTTTCCCCCTTAAGTAGGGTTTGTGCCAACAAGAGTTCAAGAAAAATAATTACAATAATGTCCCTACAACATACTAATTCTTCAATTGAAATAAAAATGAAGTAAAAACAAATTGAAAGAAAAGCAATTAACTGAATAACTAAATGGCTCAGCCGTGGCTCCTCTGAATGACTCAGCTTGCTATTGAGTCCATAACATCACTCCCCTTGGAGAAAGAACTTGTCCTCATGCTCAAAGGTAGGGTAGGCTTGGCGGAATGTCTCCAGATCTTCCCATGTTGTAGATGCTTCATACGTGTTAGCCCACTGGATGAGAACCTCCCACCTATTATGAATTTGTCAGGCTTGCAAATTTGTGGCTGGAGAGAGGATAACATGCCCCTCTATCACTGAAGGTAAGAACGGAGGTGGATTGGTACCATTGAATGGTTTGAGGAGTGACACATGAAAGACATTATGAAGCTGAGAGTGTGGTGGAAGCTGAAGCTGGTAAGCCACTTGGCCGATGCCCTGGATAACCGAGAAGGGCCCAAAATTTTTGGGTGATAGCTTGTGGTGGGGGCCAGCAATGGAATGTTGATGGTAGGGTTGGAGGCGGAGCCCCACATAATCACCTGGGTTGTATGTAACATCTTTGTGCCCCTTGTCATAGTATTCCTTCATCTGAGCCTAAGCTTTCTTGAGATGTTGGGTAGCATCTTGGAGTACTTGATCATGGTCCAGCAATGCCTAGTCAAGAGATTCAACTCTGGTGGAGCCAAATATATGAAAAAAACCGTAGAAGATCCCTGCCATAGAGAACCTTGAAAAGGGTAACTTGCAAAGTTGTATGAAAAGATGTATTGTAGCAATATTCTGCCCATGGAAGCCATTCAAACCATCGTTTAGGGCGGTCACCCACAAAGCACAGTAAATACGTTTCCACCATATGGTTAACAACCTCAGGGTGGCCATTGGATTGAGGTTGAAAAGAAGATGAAAATTTGAGTTTGGTACCGCATAATTGGAAAAGCTCTCTCCAAAAATGGCAGGTAAAGACTGCATCATGATCACTCATGATAGACTTCGGAATGCCGTGCAAACAAACAATATTTTCTAAAAACACTTGAGCTACTCTGGAAGCCGTATAACGATGAGCCAATGGAATAAAGTGAGAATACTTTGAAAATTTTTCAACCACCACAAATAGGATGGATTTTCCATAAGTTTTGGGGAGGCCATCAATGAAGTCCATGGAAAGATCAACCCAAACCTGTGTGGGAAGGATTAGTGGTTGAAGGATGCCAACTGGTGATAAATGTTCAGCCTTGTCACATTGGCATACATGACACGAGGTCACGTAATCTACAAGAAAAAATTGGCCCTAATCCAATGCAAGAAAAATCTGCTCTAATTCGATGCAACGTCTTTTGAACACCCTCATGAGTGCTATCATGATAAGTGGATAAAATTACTACAATCAAGGAAAAGGAGTGTTGTAAATAGATACAATTGTCATACATTATAATGTTGTCCTAGATATCCCACTAGGAGTCCATTGTCCTTGCCGTAATCTTATGAGACAATTCTTGGAGTGCTAGAGTAGTCTAATGGTCCTCTTTAATGGAGTCTAACAGGAGAGACTTTGGCTAACTAATCGCATATAATTGGTGTTGTTCGTCCAGACGACGGGATAAGGCAACAACCACCTTATTCTATTTGCCTGACTTATGTTTCATCATAAAGTCAAATCCCATTAATTTTCTATTCTAATGCCGCTATAGAGAAGTAGAGATGCATTGCTCCAGTAAAAATTTTGAGGTTGTAATGATCAGTGCGGATGAGGAAGGTGCGTCCCCGCAAGTATGGCCACCAATGTTGAACAGCCTTGGCCAAACCAATTAGCTCTCATTAACAAGCGGGTAACTTCTGGTGATGTGCCACTAATTTGCGGCCAATTATGCAATGGGATGCTGAGTTTGTCGTAGAATTGCCCCAATACCTCCCTCGGAAGCGTCACTCTCAACCAAAAATAAGGCCTCAAAGTCTTGCAATTGCAGGACTGGGTGGAAGCTCAAGCTTATTTGAGTGCATTGAAAGAGTCTATAGCCGCATCGCTCCAATTGAAGGCATTGCATTTGAGAAGACTGGTCAAGGGAATGGCCAGCGTTCCATAAATTTTTTATGAACTTCCGATAATATCCCACTAACCCCAAAAATCCTCTTATGGCTGAAATGTTGTGCGGTTGTGGCCAATTGGTGACTACTGTAATTTTTTCTAGGTCCACTGTTACACCCTTTACTGAGATTATGTGGCCAAGAACTTGGGGTACCCCAAATGAATATTTAGAGCATTTCAAGTAGAGGTGATGTGCTCGGAGAAGTTGGAAAACAAGTTGTAAGTCTTCCAAATGCTTGTCCCTTGATATGTTGTAAATCAAAATATCACCAAAGAAGACTAACACAAACTTTTGGAGGTAGCCATGGAACACCTCATTCATCAAATCTTGAAATGTGGAAGGTGCATTGGATAACCCGAGTGGCATCACCACGAACTCAAAATGTCCTTGGTGAGTATGAATGCTGTTTTCTCAATATCGGAAGGATGCATTCTAACTTGATGATAACCCGATCATAAATCTAACTTGGTAAAAATTTGAAAATCATGCAATTCATCCAATAACTTATCCACTACTTGTATGGGAAACTTGTCTTTAACTATTTTTACTTTTAGCTCCTTGTAGTCCACACAAAATCTCCATGTGCCATCATGTTTCTTAACTAGAAGGACTGGTGAAGAGAATGGGGAACAATTGTTGCAAATAAGGCCCTATTCCAGCAAGGCTTGGCTCTGCCATTCTATTTCATCTTTCTGGAGGTGTTGATACCTATATGGTCTAATAACCACCACATCTGATCCAGTGCCTCAATGGAGGCAGCCCTGAAAGCTCCTGAAACAAGTCTATGAACTCTTCCAGTCACTTTTCTAACGTGCTGTCTGATGGTTCCTATTTGTGTAGTAGGTGGATATGATGTGCCACTTCAGCTTGACTGCCCTTTAGCATTACTTGGCTTCCTTCCGACACAAAACTCATTGTTATAACAGAGAAATCCCACAAAATTGGGCCCAAGGTTTGCAACCATTTGATTCCAAGTACCATATCAAATCCAGCTAATAGTATGACAAAAAATTCAGTGGTAAAATGAATGTTACCAATTGAAAACTTTACTGCCTTGTAGACCCCATAGCTAGGGATTTTCTCACCATTGGGAACTAAAACCATGGCAATTGGGTGAGGCTGGATCCCAAGTTGAAGATGTTTAGCAGCTGTTTAGCATAAGAAATTGTGGGTACTTCCAGAGTCCACTAACCCCACAAGTTCCTTGTCTAGAACCCTTGCCCGTACTTGCATACTTTTGGCTGACTTCTGTCTAGTAATTATTGCATTCAAAGAAATTTCTGGTTCGTCCTCCTCTTGAGGACCTTCATTCGGTTCTTCTTATCCCAATGCATCTAACTCCGACCAGAACAATCTTTTACATTGGTTGCCTGCTCTGTAAGGTTCATTACAGTTATAACATAGGTTTTTTGCCCTGCGGTCAGCCATTTCTAAACCAGATAATTTTTTTATATATTTCAATGGTGGTTCGTCCTTTTATCTGCTGCCATAGTATTAGTCAGTGTATTTTTGGGTGGCTGCATTGTTGGCAAGGTCACCTAAGGTGAGTAGTTCCTCCTCCTTGTCAACCAGTCATCCAACTTTGAACTTTCTGTCATGCATCCAGTGCTTGAGCTAAATCCATTGCTCATGCCAAATCAGCAGGTGCATGGAGTTCCACCTCTAACTTCAAAGACTCATTAAGGCCTGCTGTAAACAAATTTACCTGCTGGTTGACTCTAACCTTCCTGCTTGCTTGAGCCAATTTTTCTTGGAATTGTTTATGATAATGGTCCATGGATCCGGTTTGTCTTAATAGGACCAAATCCCCCAACGGGTTGCTGTGTGTTGGAGGGCTCAATCTTATAGTACATAACTCTTTAAATTCCTCCCAATCTAGCACCAATCTCTCAGATTCTACTTGATGAAACCATAACTGCACTTCAACAAGCATGTGGAAGGTGGCCAGTCCCACCTTATCAAATTCAGGTGTCCCTTGATTAAAAAAAAATTCTCACATCTATGCAAGCGAATTAAGGGGTTGTCTAGTCCAGTAAAAGTGGGAAAATCCAATTTTGTATACCTGGGTACTGTACCTCCACCCTGTTGTGCATGGACACCAATGCGCCTTGCATGCTTCTCCCCCCTTCTACTGTGCGAGTTGTCCTCCCCCCTTGGGTCTGGGGTTGGGTTTCTTGCAGCCAAAAGATCTGAAACCATACCTGAGAGTATCTCCATTTGTAGGATAATACTTGGAATTTGTTCTAGTTGTTGGCCAAAATTTGTCATTCTCACCTCTTGTTCGGCCTTTGCGTCCTGCATCTCTCTCACCATGGCTCTCAACTCTTCATTGCTGGACATATCACCCAAGTTACCCTGCTCTAATAACAAGTTGTTATGGTCCCGGGTCATGGATCTTGTAACACGACGCTAGAAAGGGTAATCCAGAGTTTTGGGGACGGGTTCAGCACGGCTAAGGTCACTCTTGGTTTTGGAAAATGGAAAAGAGAAGAAAGTAAAATTCAAAAGGGAACTTGGATATTTGAGTTCGCTGAGGATAACTCCAACCCTAGAGCTCATTGAGGAGAACTCTAGATCCCTATTTAGGCTAAAATCAGAATTGTCTTTTCCCATTCCTCATCCCCCCCTAAGTAGGTTTGGCGCCAACAAGAGTTCAAGAGAAAGAATTAAAATAATTCCCTTATGGCATAATAACTCTTCAATTGAAATAAAAATGAAGTAAAAGCAAATTGAAAAATGCAATTAACTGAATAACTAATTGACTCTGCCACGACACCTCTGAATGACTCGGCCTACTATTGAGTCCATAACAGAACACTTAAGTTTGAAACATAGGAGGGGTAATTTTTCTTCTTGTATGTGAGCTTAGTAAATTTTTCCAATAGGGATTCTAGAATGGTATAACCTTACCTCACTTGGTATTTCTTGTTGAAGGCCTCCAATGAAGCTACCAACTTGAGCCAATGGACTCAGTTGACTATGCATTCAAACTTTGTTTGGTACTCTTTGATGGAGCCACTTTGCTTGAGCTTTATGAGAAGAGAATCAAAATATCGATATTGGTTGGCCCAAATCATATGCATAGATCTTGTACAAACACATGCCAAGTGATAAGAGGGCTGGTGTGGTTGTTCTCTTGGAACCAACACACATATCTCCTTCTAGATGGAAACAAGCTAGAAGAATTTTTTGGTTTTCATCAGTTTATTGATGTTGATTTTTAGGACTCCATAGATTTAGCTCATGGAGAAAAGGAGAGATGACATATTGGAGAAAACATGAGGAAGAAGAGGTTATGGACTTGTATCCTAACCCTTCCCTTGAAGCTCAACTTATAAATTAATAATCCCACAATATTATAATTATGCCCCTGGTACTTAAACTAATTATATCAGTGCCATCTCTATGAGATGACTCTTTATTTACCATCATTGTATGGGCTTGTGGGCCTTCTCCTTGGTCTACAGGCCTTGAGCCCATCTTCCACATCTCTTGGATGTGTGGGCCTTCCTTGGACATGTGGGTTTGGGCCCATCTTCCAACACTCCCCCTCATGTTGGGGCTGATAGGACATAATGAAAGCCCAACTTGCTGCAAATGTTGTATGGGATCTTCTGTATAAAATGGAAGTCCACCATATTTTCCAACACTCCCCCTCAAGCTAGTGGTTTCTTCCAAGAGGTCCAACTGTCATAATATAAGTGAGAGTAAAATCTGTTATGGATTCAATAGTAGCTTGAGTCATTCAGAGGCGACGTGATTGTGTCAATTACTTTGGCTGAGTCAGTTAGTCATTAAGTTACTTAGTTATTAAGTTAAGTCATTAAGTTACTTAGTTATTAAGTTAAGTCATTAAGTTTATTTACTTTTCAAGTTGAATGTCTAGGAGGGGCATATCTATAATTTTGTACTCTTGAACTGTACTTAAGGGGTGAAAGGAATGGGAAAGGGAAGTCTTGATTTTAGGTTAAACAAAGGATTTTTGAGTTCTCCTAAATGAGCCCCGTGGTGTGCGTTCTCCTCAATGAACCTAGGGCCTCAAGCTTCCCTTCGACTTGATTTTCTTTGTCTTTCATCTTCTCCCCCTGTGAATCATCGTGTGAGATCCGGAACCGTAACAACTTGGTATAAGAGTTTGAACATGGGTGATTCGTCCAAGAGTTACAAGCTTCGAAGCAAAATCCAGAGAGGTGCGATTTGCAGCAATGAGGGTAGAAAATGCAGCAATGTGGGCAAAAAGTGAGGAACGAATGAAAAGACACGACCAAAAAATCAATGGGATGTGGGGTATGATGTTTGGAAGAAATCCACCCCTAGATTGAAGGGTGGAAGACTTGAGATTGGCCAAAATTGAGAAGCATCGCTATAAGGCCTTAGAGGGGAAGGTCACCGCTTCGGAAGATGAACAGTTGCTGCCCATCATTCGACCTCAAATCGCATCAGAACAGCCAAATTTTGGTTCGACCTCAAATCTCCCCTGTTCAAGGCAACCTAAACTTCTCCCAGAATTGAAGACAGAAAATTTCCGAGCGGAGAAGCCCCATGTTGCAGTTGTTTTCCTTTGGCAACAGATCAGGCTCTACTTCATCAGGGGGCATAAAAATCTTGAGATTTTGATTTTGGAGTGGAAATAGTTGCTTTGGTGGAAAATGATAAGTCTAGACTAGTTGGTTTCGATCTGAAATTGTGACCATCGAGTTGCAGCCTCTCGCTCTCACTCTCGCTCTCCAAGTTGGAAACCAACTTGACTGAATTTTGTGGCAAGTTTCAAAACCGATTTTCTCCAAATTTTGTCTTGTCCATTCTCAAGTCCCTAGACTTTGTAAGAAAAAACTCTACAATGGTGTTGAGGTTGTTCAGTTGGACTGAGAACCAGAAAGGTTACTCGCATAAGCTTGAACGTTATGTGTTGCTTGCTGATATATTGGCTTCCACTGGTGATTTGGAAGGAGTTCAGGCTCTAGTGTTAAAAATTTGCGATGGGGATTTTTTGGGTCACGTGTATTCAGCCTGCGGAGAAGTAGCGTCCACTAGGACACTTATTCGTTGAAATTCTTCGACCAGGTGGGGGTTGTGGGAATGCTATTTTGGATGATTATGAAATGTGTGGAGATGTGTTTGTGGTTACTTCTTTGATGCATATGTATTCCAAGTTCGGGGATATTCCTGGTGCTTACCAAACAATTGATGAAATGCCCTTTCGAGATGTGGGTACTTTGGCACACCATGAGAGCTGGATTCTGCAGAAAAGATGTGATGTCATGGAACACTATCCTCAATGGTTTTGCAAAGAATGGGCTTGCTGATGGGGCAATTAAGCTTTTCCATGTTTTGGGTAAGTCTGAAGGCATACTAGTAGATCAGGGTACTATTATAAGCCTTCTCCCTGCTTTATCCCATTTAGGATCTATGCGACAAGGAATGGTAATTCCTGGAAGAACTATATGGACTGGTTTGTTATATGAGGTGTTTGTTGTAACATGTCTTATTTACATGGATGCCAAATGTGGAGAAATCAAGATTGTTCATTATGTACTTGATAGAATGGACCAAAAAGTTTTACTAGCATGGAATGCACTCACTAATGGTCACTGGAAATTGGGGGATCCTTGGGCAATAGTTTACGCAAAGAAAAGATATGCTACACTGGAAGAACTGGGGTGGACAGAAGTAATTACGAATCAATTGAATCCTATTTGGATTTCAAAAATCGGATTTGTGTGTCAATTTGAAACTGCCCAACCACTGGTATGTAGGGTGTATGATGTTGGTAACCAGTTTCATGACATGCTTGTCAAGGTACTTCAGGTGGATGTGACTAGAAGAGTTTTTTACCAAATCTCACAGAGAAATTTAAATTGTTGGAATACAATGATGTTCGGACACTGTATTCATGGATATCTTGCGGCAATGGTGGGACAAAGTTCCAATAACGAAATGGGTGCCAAGGCAACATCAAAGAAAATGTGTTGACCAAGGAAATTACCTTTATTGGACTGTTCTATGCTTATATTCATGCAGGATTAATATCAGAGGGCCACAAGTGTTTTAATGAAATGTTGACTATATCTGACATCAGTCCCAAGTTCGCACACTTTTGGTGCATGGCTAATCTTGACCCACATGCTACTACACAAAGTGAGGATAGTTGTAAATTTGGAGGTCTCATTTTCATTTTGGATGGAGCACATAGTCCAACAAGCATGGAAGTGTGTGAAAAATGGTTTTCCCAAGCAGTGCAAGACGACATCAACCAACTTTCTGTAGACAAGCAACATCATAATATTCCCAACATCAAACAAGAAGAGGAACAAAATCTCCCAACAAATGCCATAGATGACACGACTGGCCCAGGGGAGGACATGGAGACGCTCCACCAAGCTTACCCTATCTTCGAACTTGAGAACAAGCTCTTTCTTCAAGGGGGAGTAATGCTATGGACTCAATAGCAAGCCGAGTCATTCAGAGGCGACGTGGCTGAGTCTATTACTTAGTCATTAAATTACTTAGTTGTTAAGTTATTTAGTTATTAAGTTAAGTCATTAAGTTTATTTACTTTTCAAGTTGAGTGGCATAGAGGGGCATATTTTTAATTTTGTACTCTTGGACCCTACTTAAGGGTTGAAAAGAATGGAAAAGAGAAGTCTTGATTTTAGGTTAAAGAAAGGATTTTTGAGTTCTCCTAAATGAGCTAAGGGATGTGTGTTCAGGTCAACAAACCTCGGGTCTCAAGTTTCCCTTCGGCTTGATTTTCTTTGTCCTTCATCTTCTCCCACTGTGAATCACCGTGTGAGATTTGGGACTGTAACAAAATCACTCCTAGCTATTAGACATCGCTCCATACTCGAGTCAAATAACTCATGCAGGATGTTGGGCACACTCCTATCTTTTGTAGGTAGTGGGTCTATAAGCATTCCTTTGAAGTGTAATTAAACTTCTCAATCACTGTATCCCTCCACAAAACACCGACTCTCAAATGGTAGGAATAAAAAATACCAATTAAGGAGGGGTAAAGAGTAATCACCCAGAAGATAATATTCTGGGGCCACCTTGTGTTTTTTTTTTTCATCGGAATAACCAATGCTGACAAAAATCATCAAGTGAGAAGTCCTTCAATAATAATGTCTCAGCCAAAGAGACATATTAACAACAAATGAAATGGGCTTGGGCCCAATAACACGTACCAAATAATAAAAATCCTTAAAAAATTATCCTTAAAATAATTTGTTGCGATTTTGTGCACAAAATAATATACTGACCAAGGAATAAGCTGCCAATACTTTAAAATAATAATCCAACCAGAGACAAGGAACCAAGTTGAGCCGAGTCAAATATCAGACCAATATTACTGAGTCGCAAGAGAAATCAATAGAGAACTCATGACCCGAACACATATAACATAGGAAAATAAACAAGAGGGCATAGTCGGCTTGACCTAGACCAAGTTGACCCAACCCACTGAGTTAACCCAAGCGGAATAGAATGAGTCTGGCGCTCGCCCGTTGGGTTTACCATGTGGAACAGAACAAACCCGGTTCGGTCACTCGGCAGAATAAAATCTCTACAGCACCTTATTGATTTTTAGGAATCCATGGATTTAGCACATGGAGAAAAAGAGAGATGACAAATTGGGAGAAACTAGGAGGAATAAAGAGGTTATGGACTTGTGTCCTAACCCTTCCCCTGAAGCTCAATTTATAGATTAGTGAAACTATGGTATTACAATTATGCCCCTAAAACTTAACCTAATTACATCAATGCCATCTCTATGACATGACTCTTTATTTACCATCTTGACATCACTATATGGGCCTATGGACCTTCTCCTTGGTCTAAGAGCCTTGAGCTCGTCTTCCACATCTCTTGGATGGGTGGGACTTCCTTGGTCTTATGGGCTTGAGCCCATCTTCTAACACACTTGGATGTGTGCGCCTTCCTTGGTTGTGTGGGCTTGGGCCCATCTTCCAACTCTCCCCCTCAAGCTGGGGGTGAGAGAACAACATGAACGCCTAGCTTGCTACAAATGGCGTATAGGATCTTCTCGTATAAAATGGTAGTTCACCATATCTTCCAACACTCCCCCTCAAGCCGGTGGTCTCTTCCAATTGGCCCAATTGGCATAATATAAGTGAGAGTAAAATCACTTCTAGCCGTAAGACATCGCTCCATACTCCAGTCAAATAACTCATGTTGGATGTTGGGCAAACTCCTATCTTCTGTAGGTAGTGGGTCTCTAGGAATTGCTTAGAAGTGTAATCAAACTCCTCCATCATCGTGTCCCTCCATAGGCAAGAGTAATAAATACCAATTAAGGAGTGTAATAGGTAATCACCTAAAAGATAATATTTTGGGGCCACCATATGCTTTCTACTTCATCAAATAACCAATGCTGACAACAATCAGCAACTAACAAGTCTTTCAATAATAATGTCTCAGCCAAAGAGACACAATAGTAGCAAATGAAATGGGCATGGGCCCAATAACACGTACCAAATAATGAAAATTCAAGGACCCATAAAATAATCCACTCAGAGATCATTAGAAGATTGTACACCAATAATATGTTGACCAAGGAATAAGTTGTCAATTAATTCTACATAATATCATGTTGGAGCCAAGGGACCATGTCAAGCTGAGTTAAGTAGTAGACCAATGTAGTTGAGTCACAAAAGAAATAGGTATAAAACTCAGGACCCGGACCTGTATAACCGAGGTAGGAAAACAAGTGGGCTGAGTCAGGTTGATCCGAATTGAGTTGATTCAGTCTGAGTTGACCCAACCCACTAGGTTAACCCGAGCGGCACGCAATGAGTCTCAGGTCGGTGGGTTGACCCGACAAGGTCTAGTCTGAGTTGGGCTCGAAGCTGAATCAGTGTTGGGATGAAAACAAGTTTCCTAACTTAATAAACATTTAATTTTTCAAGAAGTCATCATCCCTAAACATCACAATGGATCAGTCATCTTCCATAAATATCTTGGAAAATCTTCAAGCCGTGATTGAAGATCGGCATATCAAATGGTGAGACAGCTACAAGACTTGCTGGTGAAATCAATCTGGCTATCATCTTCGTCCTCCCAAAATGGCAATCTAGCTGGGGCAGGAAAGGCTAGCAGAAAAAACTCTATCTTTAGAAGTTACTTAAATAGTAGAGGACCAACAAGGAGATTCTGAAATAATTAGAGTTGTCATCCAAAAATGGCAACACAAAGGGATATAGTCACGAGACATTCCAAAAAATAGATATAACAACAACAACTAATGAGTCTCTGTAAATGGCAATGGACCTGACGCAAGGAGATGAGCCAAGGAATTTTCCAAAAAAGGAAATAGTAGCAAGAGCAAATGTATTCTTGGCATAAACCTCTTTCTGCGATAGAGAAAAATAATCTAGTGAAGAATAGCCATTCAGCTACAAACTAGTGTCGTCGTGATACGATGACAAAGGCAATGGCTATAGGAGGAAAGCATGCAACCAGACAACAACTAGAAGAGTAGAATAGTATCTGCTATTCACCAGCTCCATCACAGGCGCTTGAATCGCAGTTGTTGTGGATGTTGTGGCACACCTCTGCTTCTACTTATCGGAGGCAAAGCTTTCTACTTTCTCCTTTTCTGAGCCGGTTACTCTAGTTTAGATGAGTTGACAAGAGTGGTAGAAAATGCATGTGGACGTGGATTGGATGGGGATGGAGAGAATGGCGATTTTTTTTCAAGTAGAATCAGTGCCCGAGACCAAAGTTGTATAGCACTTGCACCTCCTTCCCTGCCTTCTTCATCGCCTCCTCGCACTCCATTCCCCCGTCGTAGATCAGATCTTGCTCGTCGATAGAGACCAAAGGTGTAATACTAATACCATATACGACTCTGATATAAAGACCACAATAAAAGTTTTTTTAGTCTTCTCGGCATCACAAACATCTCTTCATTTTTTGACATTGGTACTACTCTTTTTAGTAATAAAACTATCACTATATGGCTAGCCACTGATGACTGAATTGGAGACAAGTGATGTCAGAAGGCAAAGGATTCAACACTCAGATGGTGGAGACTCTCCTCTCAAGAATGTTGCAAAGAAAGCCAAAGAGATAAAATAATCATAGAGCTGAAGGAGATGACATAAAAAGAACTATAAACAATGAAATTATTTACAAGAAAAATTACACACACTAACATGTGGTTTTTCTCTATCCTCTCTTGAACACAACTGATGCACATCAGATGATAAAATCCTAATAACAACACCCCAAATATAAAGAGGAAACATGGGCAATAGCGATACAAGAGTTAAATTATAAAACTACCCTTAATGAAATAGTAGTTAATATATCGTGGACTGGGAGGGGGGCTTCCTGCCCCCCTTCCAACCCCCAGGACGATCTTACTGCTATGGTCAATCCGCATACCGACTCAGCATAGGGCATTCATAACAATCTTCATCATTCTCGTTGTGATTTTCTCCAATGCCACGTTATGAGTGGCATTCTTCGATAGTTTCAACTGGATCACTCCCAAATCCTATCATCTTTCATGCCTTCTGGTTTCATATCTAAAAGTGGTGAGTGCATCTTTTTACTATACAGATAATCTTCAATCTGCATTGTCTAGAATGAAAAATTCATACCATCAAACTTGTTGATTCCAAGTGTTGATCCTTCTCCGCTAGTCATTGCTCTCAATCCCGAACAAAACTCTTATACCACTTGTTAGGAATTAGACGCCCTAGTTCAATACTAGCGAGAGCAATAATAATGGCAGAAGAAGAAATAATCAAGCATGAAAAACTCAAGATTTATACAGGTTCACCTCAAGGTGACACCACCTCCTATCTTTTGCCGCTGCAACACTTCACTAGGATGATAAAGCAGTTTACAAGAGAAATCGCACCCACACACACAAGATCTATCCACATACTAACTTTTCTTAAGGCGTTATTTAGATTCTGCAATTTATCACTACCATGTTAACTTTCAAATAGTAAGCATGGTAGACAAAGAGAAGAGGAGAAAACGTAAGAGAGAGGAGAAAAGAGAGGAAATCGAAGAGTGAATGAATCGATATGAAGAGGAAATTGTGAGAGTGGTGTATTTATTGCTCTTTTACATGCTCCTTTTTATAATAGAATACTGACTTATGCTAAAAATAAACTTTTTTAAAGTTCCTAATTACGCCCAATAATCTCTCACTAAATCTAATCACAATACTTTGCAATAAGAAAACTATAACTAAGAGAATAAGGAGGAAATCTTCCTCTCACATATGATCGACTAAGATTCTTCTTCTTCTCTTTCTCTTTGACTTTATTTTATTAGTGAGACCTCCTTTTCATGAGACTCACCTTGGATTATTTGGTAATAGCTTTCTTCAACACTTTATATCTACCTTCACCCTCTTCCAAACCTTTTAATCACCCTATCTCAGTCTTCCATTGTGCTTGACTACAAGGGTAGGACCTTTCCAATGAAGGTTCTATCATATGGAAGTTAAGCTTCCTATGGTGATGAAATGTGATAATCAAGCAACTATATTAATAGAATAATCTAGTATTTTATGAAAGAACTAAACACATGGAAGTGGATTATCAATATATTAGAGACCAAGTTATGAATGGAAAGATAATTACTTATCATGAGAGAAATGAAGATCAAGTAGACCTCTCTAACAAGGCTTTCCAAAGAGCTCAATTTACTAAATTGGCTTCCAAGCCAGGAATGTTTGATTTTTATTATCCAACTTGAGGGGAGTGTTAGAATATAAGGAGATAGTTTGTAAACTTTAGTATTTAAATAAGGGTAGAAGAGTGTAATTTAAATAACTTTTTTTTTAAATATCTATTGTATAGCTCATTGGGTATTATTAATAATTTTCAGTGTTCCTCTTATATAACTTGATGGAGAACTTTAGTGAGCTTAATCTTTTGGGGCAAGCCTTTGAACAATTCAACTTCTCTCTTTCCTTCTTTCCTACTTCTTTTTCAAAATCTTATGTAATTAATCTCAGATTAAGCTCACACTTAATCACAGTTTCCTTGTCTAAATTTGATAAAAAAAAAATTGATAACCTATATTTGTCGAGTCCAAACTGGAGTCGGCTCGTTGATAGACAAAAACATGGTTTTCTTTCTTTTCCTTGGAAATCATAGTAATAACTACCATAAAAATCTTATTATATTTCAAAATAATTTCAAATAAGAAAATAATAAGATTTTAAATTAGAGATTTCTAGAAAACCTGTAATCATGAAAAACTTTGTAGGAAATGCTTTCCCTGGGATATTCATGATTTTCAACCAGGGCAGTGACATGGCCTAAGAATTGTACTAACTAAAAAGAAAATCATATGTTGTACAAGACATAGAAGTGTGCTCTTTTAACCTCCATCCTATTTACTTTTTACAACCATTCTTTACGTGGTACAATTAGTAGTATCACTTCTGCAGCAACTTTTAAGATGGACTGGCCAAGAATATTGGTAATGTTACTTTTAAGATAGGAATTTACTGTATTTGTTGAAGAGAGTAAGACTTACCTCCAAATGGGATCCTCAATTGGCTGAGAATAGACACTAATCATCTTATCTTCATTTCTCTTTTTCGCAAAGCCTAAACAGATCTCCGTGGGGTCTTTCTGAGGTGCAGTCTCTTGACGTCTTTTTTTCTCTGATTCACGAGGAGCTGAACTTGTTTCTCCATCCAAACATTTCCTTGGGCTGCTAGTCCCCCGCTTCCTTTTGGCAGGAGTCAAGTTGAGATCAAACTTAACAAGTCTTGAGCTCATTCCGATTCACTTCTATGCAAGAATTACTGCAAGACCAAACGCTTGCAGAGCTCAAACAAAACGGGTGCAGTAAAAGAAGAAGAATCGGCAATCATGAAACTAGTTTTGTTTCAACAGTTTGCATCTGACAACTGTATTATGATACGATACAGAGCGCAAGTGAATCTAATTACTTTGATTATTTATGATTTTTGAAAGAGCATTAGCAACTTGTAACAGAGGACTGTATATTAGCGCAAGTGTAACAGAGCAAGAATAGTTGTTTGGCTATGACCGTACGGCTTGAGAAAAACTAATGCCATTTTGATAATCAACTTTTTTACTTATAGTGCTGAAATTTGTGTTACACTTTTGAATTCTTTCATCCTTTGTAGATTTTCTTTGGTGTAGGGAATGGAACGATGCATGAGACTCGTTGACTAAGGAGAGCAGTTCCTATTCACTCCAATGGATCTAACCCCATGCTAAAATGGGCTAGCATATCAAAACTCAATTTTTTATATCTTTTGTAAGACAGAAATGCACATCCACACATAACAAAGTTTAAAAGAAAAAAGAAAACACACATAGATATGATAATATATCAACTCACTTCTACTCTATTGTCTCTTCTTTGATTGTGTTTCGTTTGTTTGTTGTTTCAAGACAGATGCAATTTTTCACTATTTAATAGGAAACATACCCTAAAATTCGGATTCTCAATATGTTGGCTCTTACAACTTTCCCCCAATTAATCAGCAATGGAATCTAAAAAGAGTAAAAACCTTGGATGAAAGATTTTCAGGATCTTCAATCGTTTCTCATCAACAAACGATATTCTCCAAACTTACCTTTATATAATGTGGAAATCACAAAATTAAAAAAAAAAACATCAAATGGATGATTCGTTTGTAGCTGATTTATGTTTCATATTTTTCCAAAAATAATATTATCTCCACAGGTCACCAAATTGAAAAATACTACAATGAATTCTACCCATATAAAAAGTAATGAAATTAATATTTTAACATCTTACCACTAACGTTTTTTTTTTTTTTTTTGTAAAATCTGTACAAGTTATTGCCATGTTTAAAAAAATTATAAATAACATTTAAACATAGTTTTGTGTGTCTTAAGTGTTTTTTGTCTACCAAAGTAGTAAAACAAAAGGTTCAAAAAAATTCTAAATTGTAAACTACTAAAATAATTCTTATTACATTCAAAGGACAAGGAGGTTGGACTTGTGTTCTCCCAAGTTTAGTTACATGCATCCTTTTCCCATGCTTGTAAAACTCATAATATCGACTGGGTTGCCGACTACCACATTTCATCTACAAAGGTTTTTTATCTTTTATCCTTCAATAACATAAACTTTTAATTAATATTAGAAATATTTTAAAAAAATATTATAATAATAAAACTTAAACGTCATCAACTATGAATAATTTAAAAAAGATATTTCATTGAAATCCAACAACTAATTAAATATGGAATAGCAAATGACTACTCGGATTAAATCCATGTTCTTGATTTCTTCATATAAAATGACTCTTATTATTTTATACCTATAAATTTTCTCTTATTGGAAATTTCATTTATAATCATTTATACATATATATCTCTTGGCACACTCATGATGTGCAAGGGCGATAAAGAAAATAATTGTATATCTTCAACTAACCATACAAAATTAAATTGTTAAATTTAAGAAACATTTTATTAATTTTATTAACACATGAATAATTTCATCTAAGCAATTTTTTGTTTTAATATAAATATATATTAGTAAAATATCTATTTGCAATGGGTTAATTTGGTAATCGTTTCAAAAACCCCAAACATAGGTCTTGCTTCTCGGTTCTTATTGAATTGTAGCCTAGCTTGAGGGTAATAAAAGCCTCATATAAATCATAGCACTAAGAAACCACAATGTAATCAATCTATTTCTCATGTGGAGTGGGATAGACTTCATGTGGTATGAAAAAAAATACGGTAAAAATGGACAAGGACTTTAGACCAATAAAACCTACAAAACACAATTTAGAGAGGTGAAGATTTCAGGATGAAAACAATAGAGTAATATTCTTAAAAAAAGAAGAAGAAGAATAAGAAGAAGAAGAAGAAGAAGAAGAAGAATACAACCATACATAAACATTAAGGATCTAAAACAGAAATACTCTTACTTGGAAGACTGGAAGTGCGAAATTTCAAATCTGGCTCAAGCAATCTTTTTGTGCTTCTGTAGCAATGCGCCGCGTAATATGACTGCTTGAAAGATATGTAGAAGGAAGAAAAAGAATTCCTAGGGTTTTGATTTATATACTTTAAATTTCTTAACCTTAATTAATACCCCCCTAAATATTTATAGTAAAAAATCGTAAAGATGTATAAAAAACAATTGCATGCTAATAGGACTATTCATTATGGGGTACATACATCTAAAATCCATTCAGAACTGAGATAGCTTAGAACCTGGCTTAGATTTTCAGACCCAAACTCAACCTTAAGTTAAAATCCTAAACCAACAACAGAAGTTCTTCAGATGCCTTTACCTAGTACTTACCCTTATCATAGATTAAATCTCCAAGAAAATGTTAAGACAAATGATGATAAGCTCGGGGTGACAACAAGGTGGGTTAACAAGATATAATGTCATAGTACAATGGCCATTTATCATCACAAGACAAGGATGAGGCCAACTGGTTTAGTTTGAGGTTAGAATGTGTTCCTTTGCCCCTAGTTACCTTTTCGAATTCTAAAGAAATGTGAAGGATAAGTAGAATAAAGAATAATTATAACCTATTTTTTAAATGATAAAAAAATTCAGATGCAAAAAACCCTCAATTGATTGCCAAGAGAGAAAACATTGATGGCTTGATTTTGATGACCTCTTTAAAAAATAAATATTTTTTATTAGAAGATATCTCCATCTGATTCTCTTCTTTGTAAAAAATCAACATGAGGTTTGCTTTGGGTTTTTGAAATTTTTGGTTTTCTTTGTCGGTCAAAATTAGATTTGCTTTCTTATTTGTTTGATTCAATTCATTCGACATTTTCCATTCCTACCTAACCAAAAGTTTACTTTTTTTTTCCACTAATACCCAACTCTATATTGATTTCACCCATGAATGTTGCTTGTTTTCTTCAAGTATTGCATTTTCTCCAAATTGATAACACTTGATTTCTCTTAAATGGGACCTTTATTGAGTTTTCACATTTTTTGTGAAAAGTTTTTGAGGTAGGTACGACAATGCAAGACAATTAGGTAGGGCGGCAGGGCTTGAAAAGGGAAATAGTTAAATGAGGTCAGAACAAGGTTGAGAATTCAACCCACAATAAGATTAGAAGCCTGCTATGAATAAATTTTTATGTGACCAGTAATAAAGAATTCAAAGAGTTGTGTCAAAAGTATCCAATTAAGAGGAAGGATATGAGACAAAACCCAAGTATTAAAGAAGGAAGAATTGAATATTAAAGACCAAAGAAATTTTCGTAGTTGCTAATAATTTCTATTTTTAACGTGAAATTACCAACTCAAACTTGAGGGGGACTGTTCAAGAAGCTACATCAAAGAGTCTAAGATGATTTTCATGCACAACATTTCTCACAAGGGAGTCTAAGAAGAATCTCATGCAAGACAAGTCTCACAAGAGAAGCAAGCTCAAAAGAAAGAACTCAAGTAAAAGAAGACGTTTTCTAGTTTTTTTTTTTTTTTTTATTTCTTCCATGTTTAATTTAGCAAGTTATAGTTTGAGTGTCATTGGATATCTTGGGCAGTATAGTTAATTTTTAACTAGGAAATGTTTTTTTCTTTATTAATAAGAGTGCTGAAGAGGAAGGGAGACAAGCATGTTAATCTCCTCTCCTAGTTTATTTTCCCTTAATGTGCCTTTACCTCTCATGTCTCTTCTTCCCCTCTCATGTTTTCCTCTCAAGCATGCCCATTTTATGAAATGAAACACTAACCTTCATGTGAACAACCCTTCTACCTCCCCTAGCTAAGCTAAATATTTTAGCCACAAACATGTTAAATTTTTTATCTTCCAATAACCACAATATTCAATGTAACTATCTTTTAGATTTTCTTATTATTTATTTATGGTTGTCATAAAAAAATCCTGATTGCATTTGTTTATTATTTGTTTATGGTTGTGATAAAAAAATCCCAATAGCATAAATTGGGGTAAGGATGCTAACCAAGAACCCACCTTGTCAAGGGTGATGAGCCTAATTAGTAATAAAAAATATAGGCTCATATAATAGGTTGGAGTTTTTATATGAATAGGAAGAAAGGAGTATGGACCTAAGTCTATATACTAAGGTCAATTTTCAATTTAATCATAAAATTTTAATTGAATAAATAAAAAATAATTTCTTCGTATTTGGCATGTATTTGTTTGTTCCATTAAAAAACAAATGTAGAGTGAGAGTGAATAGATTTTTAGCTTATCCCTCAAGTATTTTAAAAGTTTCTAGAATTTAATTGTGCAATGTAAAAATTAAAATCAGAGTTCAACCATAAAAATTCATACAATCACATGATGATCATATGATGATCTATATTGGTTCACATCTTAACATATTCTAGAGTTTCCAATCCACTTACAAGTTGTTTTCACCTTAAGTTAATTCACTATGTTTTGGGTTGTCTAATTGTACATACAATAAATAGTCTCTAAGACAATTATATTGTTGTCCACACAAGGATTTACACTTATCAATTAAATACAGTAGCTGGCATACAAAACTTCAGCCTCATAAAGGAATACAATAACAATTACATTATCCAACCTAGACCCACAAAGGAATATTCCAGCAACTTGCTAGTCAATCTGGCCTAGACCCACAATGGAATTTTGCAACAACAGCTCAATAGGCACACTAGGCCTAAACCCACCAAAGGATTTTCAGTACCGCTTGCTTTCACAGTGATTTATGGTTCACAACAGTGTCTAAGGCCTAATGGTTCTTTCCTATTCAACCAAACTGGACCCTCTTAATACAGATGAGGTGAGTAAGGTCTTGCCTTAACAAGGCTTAAGTCAACTCATAAAGACAAGTTCTTGATGTTCTAAAATAGAGTCATAAAACATAGAAAGGGACACCTTGTCCTTTTTAAAATCACAATAGAATCTCAAATATATCTCTCAAGAAAAACATAAATTTCTTGAAATAACGTGCTTCTAATATAGATAGGTTATTTACATATTTTGAAGACCTATCTTTCTTAGATTGAAGCTTCATTCTTAATTTGCAATTTTTTTGGAATGGGTTGTTTAAATGATTGTGGATCAGTCGAATGATCTTCACTAGATTCTTGCTCTTCTTCCTCAAAGAGTTTGGTTTCTTTGTGTTGGATTTAGGATCCCATGATAAGGTCCTCGACCAAGAGGGTATAAGAGAGAGGAGATAAGGAAGAAGAGGAGAAGAAAATGAGAGGAAAAATGAAAAAAAGAACAAAGGGGGAGGGGGGAAAGAGAGAGAGACTTTGAGAGAAAAGTCTGTGGACGAATTTGAGAGAGAAGAGGGGAGACTTAATGATCTAACCCTTGCCTTGATCCTCTATTTATATTTTATGAAGGAAGGTTACAATGACTGCAATGGCCTTAGGGATACAATCTCTCAAAAGGAAAAGATATAAGTTGCATATATCATCTTCATTAATTACAACCTTGTGCCCCCTAATCATTAAATTACACATTGTGCCACCTCCTTGATGTGGGGAAGGTATTTACAGTAGGCACTTTGAGGTGTCTTCCAACACTCCCCCTCAAGCTAGTGGAGAGAAAACATCATTGATATCCAATTTGCCACATATAGTGGTTGAGATCTTGAGTGTGACTGATTTCGTAAGAATGTTTGCCACCTGCCCTTGTGATGGAACATGTCTGAGATATAAGATTCCAGCCTGAAATGTTTCCTGAATAAAGTGGCAGTCTACCTCAATGTGGTTTATCCTCTCCTGGAAGATAGGATTTGAAGTGATATGAATGACTACCAAGTTGTCGCAATATAATTCCATAGAAGCTCCTTTATAGAATCAGGATTTAGTTAGAAGAAATCTGATCCATAGAAGCTCTGTTTGGGCCTTACTTATTTACTCTGCTTCTGCACTAGAGCTTGCAACAACATTTTACTTTTTGCTTCTCTATGTAACCAGGTTACCTCCAACTAAGGTACAATACCCTGAAGTGGATTTCTTGTCATTAGGTGATCCAGCTCAATCTACAGATGAGAAACCTTCTATGTTGAAATGGCCATGATTCTTATAGAGAAGCCCTTTTTCTTGGAGCTCCTTTGAAATATCTTTGTATCCTCTCCAAGGCTTGACAATGGGTAAGTTGTGGTTTATCCGTATATTGACTCACCACACTTACTGCATATGATATAACTGGTCTGGTCACTATGAGGTAAATAAACTTTCCCACAAGCCTCTGATATTTACCTATATCAACATCTTCGCTAGAGCTTGCACATAGTTTTGCATTAGCATCCATTGGAGTGTCAATAGGTCGACTCCCCATCCATGTGTCCTCTAGTAGGTCCATGATGTACTTTCTCTGAGATAATATGATCCCATGCTTTGATTGGTACACCTCTATTCCTAGAAAATATTTTAGAAGTCCAAGATCCTTTGTTTAAAATTCTTGGTAAATACTTTCTTTGACATCTTTGATGTTGTCCTCATCACTACCAGTTAAGACGATATCATCCACATAAACTACTAGTAATACTTTTCCATTTGAGGTATTTTTGATAAAAGCAAAATGATCTATTGAGCACCGGTTGAATCCATACCATAACATTGCTTGGCTAAATTTTGCAAACCAAGCTTGAGGAGACTATTTAAGGCCACTGAAAGACTTTCTCAATTTGTATACTGACTCTACCTCAACCACAAAACCAAATGGGTGGTGCATATACATCTCTTCTTTTATGTCCCCATTCAAATTTTTTTTTTTGACATCTGAAATATTGCCCAAGTGGAATTAGTAACCAGAGATTATAAGATGTGTATCGAGCTTAATTTAGAAACTAGAGAAATTTTTTTCCCATAAACCACTCCATGAGCGTATGTCTTGGAAATGAGTCGGTCTTTGAGGCATGTTGAATTTATGGAAAGAGAAATACTTTATTGACTTATTATAATCAAAGAACATGAAGGAAGTAAAGTCCATTTACAATTAAACTACATTTATCCCAATTACACCCAAACTCTAACACTTAAAGATAAGTCCTAGCATAATTAAATAACACAATATAAAAAAAACTAACATGACTAAAAAATCTTTAAATTGAAACTCTTTTGTGAGACCTACTTCCATAATAATTCTGGGTTTGTAAGACTTCTTATTGTGTAAGACTTCTTATGCCACCTCACATGATCACGGTGGGTCTCACCAGCTTGTGTGATCATGGTGGGTCCATATCTTATGGGCTTTGGCCCATCTTCCAAAACTTCCCCTCAAGGTGGGGGTGTGAGAACATCATGAACTCCCAGCTTGCTACAAATTATGTATAAGATCGTCTTGTAAAAATGGCAGTCCTCCATATCTTCCAATGCTCCCCGTCATGCTAGTGGTATCTTCCATGAAGCTGAGCTGGCATAAGATAAGTGAGATTAAAATCACTCCAAGCCATATGACATTGTCTATACGCAATGCTCAGAAGTGTAATAAAACTCCTGCATCACCGTTTCCCTCCACAGGACAACGACACTCAAGTGGTAGGATTAATAAATGCCAATAAAGGGGGATAACATATATGTAGTAATAAGCTCCTCCATCATAGTGTCCCAACCCGGGCACCAACTCTCATAGGTAGAAATGGATGACAAATGCTTGTCATTCACAAGACGTCTATAAAAGGTGTGATACATGATAAATGACTGTCATTCACAAGATAGCAATAAAAGACGTCATAAGTGGGTAATGTTTGTCATTCACGAGGCAAAAATAAAAGACCCATGGGTATATATATAAAGTCTCAATGGTCTTAAAACACCCAACCATGATGGACTTAACTCCCAACTAAAGCAACATATGGGAGATTGACCCATAGAGGTATGTCAAAGTCAAATAACAGCTGGTAGGAGAAAGGCTGCCAAATAACCAATGGGTAATGGGTAAAGAGGAAGATAGGATGCTGAGGCCATCACTTCTTCAATAATAATGTCTCATCCAAAGAGACACAATAGTTGCAACTGAAATAGGCTGGGCCCATATAACACAAACAAAATAATAAAAATCATTGTAAAATGACCCATTAAATAATCCAATGCGAGTAGTTGCATCGAATATTTGTCAATACTTCAAAATAATAATCCAGCTGGAGAAAAAGAATCGAGTCGAGCCAATTAAGATATCACCAATAATTAATACAATTATTATTGCAAGTTAGGATTCTTGGTGTTCAATGTTTTTTTGTGCTCTCCCTTTCTTGAATATTTTGATCACATAATACTTATCACAACATATGGAATAAAATACCTCTTTCTTGTACTTCTACTTCTCCCCCTCAAGCTGGGAGGTAATGACAGTGATCCCAACTTGAACCAAATAACATAGATGTAGTATGGTAGTGATATGGTTGCTCAATAATAGAAACTCAAAAATTGATGCAAAACATTCGGCTTAAATTCAGATTTTTCAATGCAACAGGATATCGGCATGACCTTTGATTCTTCCAATGAGAATATATCTTTAAATATAGATCAGATTGGCATGAAAATTTCTCCTTATGAAACTAGACTTAAAAAAATTTCATCCAAGTATAATTTTTCTTCATAAAATATACTTATATTGATATATATAATCTGATAGATTTGGGTCTTTGTAATTTGGCTGAACTAAGTACTCTTTCCCCTTTTTCCAACATGACCATTGAATCTTCCAAGATCAATATCTCCGTATAAAAAACTCAGATAAAGAATTGGTTTAATAGTTAAGAAAATAGATTTAGAGATATTTCTTCTGATATGTAATTATCCATATAAAGTTTCATTCTTAGTAGCATTAAATTGCTCAGAAGTTGAAGCTTTCTGCTACTGCTCGAACCTCTTTTTTAACCCGACCTTGGATGCTTCAAATATCAATTTCTATTTGTAGATAACTCTAATTGGAAAAAATAACTTTTCCTTGGAAATTAGACTCGAATATCTTTCTGTCCATATATAATATGCAATATTAAAAGCTTAGTATAAAGGTAAAAATTCAAAGGAAACAAATGGTATAGGGATTGAAAAGAGAAAAAAAAAAAGATAAATACGAACCTAAATAGCTAGAGATAATAGATCAGAAAAGGATCCCATTATCTTTGTGGGTTGATTGAGTCAATACCATGTTGAATTTATGGAAAAGAGAAATACTTCATTGACTTATTATAATCAGAGTACATGAAACTCTATTTATGATAGAGGAAGGTAATAGAGTCCAATTACAATTAAACTACCTTTGTCCCAATTACACCCAAACTCTAACACTTAAAGATAAAGATAAGCCCTAGCATAATTAAATAACTCAATATAAATAGAAGACTAACATGACTAAAAAACCTTTAAACTGAAACTCTTCTATGAGATCTGTTTCCATAATAATTTTGGGTATGTAAGACTTCTTATGCCACCTCAAGTGATCACGGTGAGTCAATATCTTATGGGCTTGGGCCCATCTTCCAACAAACTTGGATATGTGAGCCTTCCTTGCTCATGTGGACTTGGGGCCCATCTTCCAATAGAACAAGCAACATAACCATCTAGAATGTGTTTGATAGTAAAAACCCATTTATAGCCCACTAGTTTCTTTCCAAGAGGAAGGGGAACAAGGACCCAAGTTTGATTTTCATACAAGGCATGTATTTCTTATTCCATGGCTACCTTCCATCCTAGATGTCTCAAAGCCTCATGATAGGACTATGGAATAGAGATGAAGAAATAGATGCAAGAAACTAATAGCATGAAGAAAACAATTGATGGTGAGAAAAAAATTTTGATATAGGATGAGAAGTGGATGTTAGAATTAGACGCCCTAATTCCAAACTATCGTGAGCAACAATAATAATCAAAGAATAAAAATAAGCAAGCAAAAAAATACAACAAGATTTACACAGGTTCGCCTCAAGGTGAGACTATGTCTTGTCTTTCGCCACTGTAGTAATTCACTATCAAGATGAAATTGTTTATAAGAGAAATTGCACACACTCATAGGTGTTTTTATCTAACCTCTCTCAGGCCACCACATATGATTCTCCACAATGATGATAAAACCCTAATAGTGGTGCCATCAAATATAAAAGAAAAATTAGGGCCACCGCAATACAAGAGGGAAAGATTAGTGGTCCACGTACCGACTCAGTGTAAGGCATTGATTAAGCTCCACAACTTAACCGTGGAGGGCCTGCTTCAAGTCTGAGGCTCCTTCCGCAAAGCTATGGGCCAAATATCAAATTGTGGGCCAAATACAATAGGAGAAGGCTGACTTACCTCAGACGGATCTATAAACTTAATGAGTGTGGTGTTGGTTGAGTCTTCAGGGGCTGAAGTAGATCTGCATAAAGTGCCACAACGGGCTTCAAAGTTTCTTGTACTAATGAAAGACCCGGAGGTGCATCTTTTGAGATATAAAAAGATGTGTCCTCAAAAAAGGTGAACTTATTAGAGACAATTAACTTCTAAAGATAAGGATTATAATAGACTTAACCTTTTTTGGGTACGAGAGTAGCCCGAAAAGATACACTTTAGAGACTTAGGCTCAAGCTAACTCTTTGGAGAGGATGTGATATGAACAAAGCATGTGCAACCAAAGACCTTCAAACAAAGTGAGTATGGGTCTTCATCTGAAAAAAAATAACGAGTATAGGGATTTATGGCTAAGAACTAAAGAAGGTAGCCTATTAATAAAGAATTAGATTGTAAGAATGGCATGAGGCTAGTAATAGTATAGCACCTTCATAGAGTAGAGTAAGCCACGGGCTACCTCAAGAAGTTTTCAGTTTTTTCTTTCAGTTACACCATTTTTTTAGGGGCTTAGGCACAAAGTTTGATGAATAATACCACTATCATGAAAAAAAGGATTGAAATTCGCTAGATAGGTACTTTTGTCATTATTCAATCGAAACAATTGTATTTTTTTTCCAAATTGTGAAGACACCATAACATGAAAGGAGTTAAATATGGAAAAAAATTCAGATCGTTCTTTAAACAAAAATTTCCATGTTACTCTAGTCAAGTCATCAACAAAGGTGATAAAATATTTAACTTGAGATATGTTCGAGACATTTAAGGGCCCCCATATATTTGAATGAATTAATGAAAAGGGAGCAACACCTTTAAGTTTATTTCGAGGAGAATATGTTGTCCTCTGGTGTTTGCTCAATTGATAGACTTAACAATTGAAATTTGATAAAGTTTTTAAAGATGAAAATAAGTGCTGAAGCGATGTTACTGATGGATGACCAAACCGGTTGTGTCACAACCTTGCCTTTGTCCAAGAAGTGGCAATCGCAGTGAGTGGAAGAGAGTTTAAGTAATAAATGCTCCTTTGTTCATGGCCGCCACAATCATGTGATTAGTTGTGAGATCCTGGAAAACACATGAAGAAGGTGAGAAGGTTATGGAGCAATTAAAACATTTTTTTTACTGGCTAACAAATAAAAAAATTTAAGGGAAATTGAGGGACAAATAGGACATAAGTAAGCGGAAGGGATGGTGTAACAGAGGAGGATCCCTTCCCAAGAACTTTGGTTATGGATCCATTAACCATGGTAAAAAACTTATTTGGTAGACATGGCTATAGGAAATTTAATAGACTCTTATTACCTATAAGATGCTCGGAGGCCCTGAGTCGATGATCCAAGATAAAGAGGATGAAGTGGGAGAAATTGTACCCAAAGCAGTGGCAGTAGTAGTAGTTGAAGATGCAAAAAAAGATGGAGGGGATACCATCAAAGTTTTTATCCTTTATAAGATATCATAATCATCATCGGTGATAGTCTTCTTTCCTCTTTGTGACTTAGATTGGGTAGAACTATTCTCATTTTGAACCGAGGCTTGGTTGGCAATGACCTAGTCCGGTTTGCCATGAAGCTTCCAATAGGTATCCACCAGATGGTTACTCCACCATAGTGAGTGCAGACACATTTGTCTAACCTTGAAGGACCTGAGCCACTTCTACCACCTCTTGCTTGGCCTCTTCTATAATTTCTACCATGCCCTCGGGTGGTAGAAGATTTACCCCTATTTCCTGAGTACATAGCAGATGATACATTAGTTTGAGATGTGGAGGAAGGATCTCGTATCTGAAGTAATATTTCACTTATGTCATCAAAAGATGAAAATGTGGAGGAGCTAAGGAGTTGGGATTTTTCCACTTCAAGAAATGGCTTGATATTTGACAAATAAATAGCGACTGCTAAGGCCTCCCATTACTTTTCTTGAACCGATATATCAATGGAATAGGTTTGAGAAAATTTCCCACTCATTAATCAGCCCTCTAAACCTAGCCAAGAACTCATGCAAGTTTTCTTCTTATTTAGTAATAAACATGTTATTAAACACATCATATAGTTTTCTCCTTGTTGTCAATTAGCCAACTAATGACAATTGTGTCATTCTTGAGCCATTTAATATAGAAATTATCAACTTCATCTATGGGTGGAGCTGGTTTAGCCAAATGTCCTAAGAGATCTCTAGTGAAAAGGAATCTCTTAACCGACTGATCTCAACTTAAGTAATTTGAGAAACTGTTACAGTCCCGAGTCATGGATCTTGTAACATGGTACTGGAAAGGGTAATCCAGAGTTTTGGGGATGAGTTCTGCACTGCTAAGGTCACTATTGGTTTTGGAAAATGGAAAAGAGAAAGAAGAAAAGTGAAGAAAATCAGATTCGTAAGGGAATCTAGACCTTTGGGTTAGATGAGGAGAACTCCAACCCTAGAGCTCATTGAGGAGAACTCCAAATCCCAATTTAGGCTAAAATCAGACTTGTCTTTTCCCATTCCTCTTTCCCCCCTAAGTAGGGTTTGTGCCAACAAGAGTTCAAGAAAAATAATTACAATAATGCCCCTACAACATACTAATTCATCAATTGAAATAAAAATGAAGTAAAAACAAATTGAAAGAAAAGCAATTAACTGAATAACTAAATGGCTCAGCCGCGACGCTTTTGAATGACTCGGCCTACTATTGAGTCCATAACATTACTCCCCTTGGAGAAAGAACTTGTCCTCAAGCTCAAAGGTAAGGTAGGCTTGGCAGAATGTCTCCAGATCTTCCCATGTTGCAGATGCTTCATATGTGTTAGCCCACTGGATGAGAACCTCCCACCTATTATGAATTTGTCAGGCTTGCAAAATTGTGGCTGGAGAGAGGATAACATGCCCCTCTATCATTGGAGGTAAGAATGGAGGTGGAGGTGGAGTTGTACACTTGAATGGTTTGAGGAGTGACACATGAAAGGCATTATGAAGTTGTGAGTGTGGTGGAAGCTGAAGCTGGTAAGCCACCTGGCCGATGCCTTGGATAACCGAGAAGGGCCCAAAAAATTTGGGTGATAGCTTGTGGCGGGGGCCAACAATGGAATGTTGATGGTAGGGTTGGAGGTGGAGCCACACATAATCACCTGGGTTGTAAGTAACATCTTTGTGCCCCTTGTCATAGTATTCCTTCATCCGAGCCTAAGCTTTCTTGAGATGTTGGGTAGCATCTTGGAGTACTTGATCATGGTCCAGCAATGCCTGGTCAAGAGATTCAACTCTGGTGGAGCCAATATATGAACATAATCATAGAAGATCCCTGCCATAGAGAACCTTAAAAATGGTAGCTTGCAAAGTTGTATGAAAAAATGTATTGTAGCAATATTTTGCCCAGGGAAGCCATTCGAACCATCGTTTAGGGCCGTCACCCACAAAGCACAGTAAATACATTTCCACCAAACGGTTGACAACCTCAGTCTGGCCATTGGATTGAGGATGAAAAGAAGATGAAAAGTTGAGTTTGGTACCGCATAATTGGAAAAGCCCTCTCCAAAAGTGGCAGGTAAAGACTGCATCATGATCACTCACGATGGACTTTGGAATGCTTGCAAAATAACAATATTTTCTAAAAACACTTGAGCTACTCTGAAAGCCCTATAAGGATGAGCCAATGGAATAAAGTGAGAGTACTTTGAAAAATTTTCAACTACCACAAATAGGACAGATTTTCCATAAGTTTTGGGGAGGCCATCAATGAAGTCCATAGAAAGATCAACCCAAACCAGTGTGGGAAGGATTAGTGGTTGAAGGATGCCAATTGGTGATAAATGTTTGGCCTTGTCACATTGGCATACATGACACGAGGTCACGAAATTTGCAAGAAAAAATTGGCCCTAATCCGATGCAACGTCTTTTGAACACCCTCACGAGTGCTATCATGATAAGTAGATAAAATTACTACAATCAAGGAAAAGGAGTGTTGTAAATCGATACGATTGTCATACATTATAATGTTGTTCCGGATAGCCCACTTGGAGTCCATTGTCCTTGCCGTAATCTTGTGAGACAACTCTTGGAGTGCTAGAGTAGTCTAATGGTCCTCTTTAATGGAGTCTAAAAGGAGAGACTTTGGCTGACTAATCGCATATAATTGGTGTTGTTCGTCCAGATGTCGGGATAAGGCATCAACCACCTTATTCTATTTGCCCGACTTATATTTCATCATAAAGTCAAATCCCATTAATTTTCTATTCTTATGCCGTTGTAGAGAAGTAGAGATGCATTGCTCCAGTAAAAAATTTGAGGCTGTAATGATCAGTGCGGATGAGGAAGGTGCGTCCCCGCAAGTATGGCCACCAATGTTGAATAGCCTTGGCCAAACCAATTAGCTTCTGGTGATGTGCCACTAATTTGGGGCCAAATGTGCAATGGGATGCTGAGTTTGTTGTAGAACCGCCCCAATACCTCCCCCGGAAGCATCACACTCAACCAAAAATAAAGCCTCAAAGTCTTGCGATTGCAGGATTGGGGTGGAAGCTCAAGCCTGTTTGAGTGCATTGAAAGAGTCTATAGCCGCATCGCTCCAATTGAAGGCATTACGTTTGAGAAGACTGGTCAAGGGAATGGCCAGCGTTCCATAACTTTTTTATGAACTTTCGATAATATCCCACTAACCCCTAAAATCCTCTTAAGGCTGAAATGTTGTTCGGTTGTGGGCAATTGGTGACTACTATAATTTTTTCTAGGTCCACTATTACACCCTTTACTGAGATTATGTGGCCAAGAACTGGGGGTTCCCCAAATGAATATTTAGAGCATTTCAAGTAGAGGTGATGTGCTCGGAGAAGTTGGAAAACAAGTTGTAAGTCTTCCAAATGCTTGTCCCTTGATATGTTGTAAATCAAAATATCACCAAAGAATACTAACACAAACTTTTGGTGAAAGCCATGGAATACCTCATTCATCAAAGCTTGAAATGTGGAAGGTGCATTGGATAACCCGAGTGGCATCACCACGAACTCGAAATGTCCATGGTGAGTACGGAATGATGTTTTCTCAATATCGGAAGTGTAGAATTCAGGATCTCATGAAAGGAACTTTAGATCAACAAGAAAGAAGAAGAAGAAGAAGAGAGAAGGAGAAGACAAGAAGAAGAACGTGGAAGGAGAGAGTTTGGATCAAGTGAGAAGAGGGTTGCGTCAAAAAAAAAAATGAGGGTTGGAGGAATTTGTGGAAAGAGAGGAGAGTGCTTCAATGTCCTACCTCGTAGCCAATACCTTTATTTATAGTCTTACAATGCCCTTAGAGCTACAACTTGATAAAACAAAAGACATAAAAGAAACACATATTTACACTTCTATGCCATCTTTATGGAAAGTACCATATTTTACACATATGCCACTCCTTTGATGTGTGGGCTTCTTGTCTTGAGCTCGTGGGCTTGAGCCCATCTTCCAACACTCCCACTCAAGCTGGAGGAGAAAAAAGATCATAAATACCCAGCTTGCCACATATAAACGATAGGATTTTAGATGTAACGGGTTTAGTGAGAATATCAGCTACTTGCTCTTGAGATGACACATGTTTGAGAGAGATTATTCCTGCTTGAAACTTCTCCCGTATAAAATGACAATCCACCTCAATATGTTTAGTTCTTTCATGAAAAACTAGATTTGAAGTGATATGAATGGCTATTTGATTATCACAATGCAGATTCATGGATCCCTTTTTATAAAAACCTAGTTCAGTAAGAAGGGTCCTGATCCATAAAAATTCACTAACGGTATGGGCCATAGCTCTGTATTCTACTTCGGCACTAGATCTTGCAATCATATTTTGCTTCTTACTTTTCCATGTAACCAAGTTTCCCCCAACTAGATTACAATATCCTGATGTAGATTTTCTATCATCATGAGATCTAGCCCAATCTGCATTTGGGAAGCCTTCTATGTTGAAGTGCCCATGTTTTTTATACAACAATCCTCTTCCTGGAGCTCCTTTTAGATAACATAATATTATCTCTAAAGCCTGCCAGTGAGATAAATCATTTTTCCCGCAAGTATTTGATATTTGCCAATATCAATATCTTCTTCATTTGTGGCACGTAATTTTACATTTGTATCCATAGGTGTGTCAACTGGTCTACAACCCTTCAATCTTGTTTCTTCAAGGACATCCAAGACATATTTCCTTTGAGACAATATTATCCCATGTTTGGATTGAAGAACTTCTATACTTAAAAAATATTTAAGCATACCGAGGTCTTTAGTCTTGAATTCCTGACATATCATCTGCTTCACCTCTTGTATGCTCAAAGCATCATCACCGGTTAAGATAATATCATCCATGTATACGGCCAATAATATTTTCCCTTTGATCGTATCTTTATAATATACAGAATTATCAACTGAGCACCGATGAAAATCAAACCGTAGGAGTGTTTGACAAAATTTATCAAACCACAAAATTTTCTTGGTAAGAATTTACATTTTGGAAAGTGGTTCAAGGAAACATGAGGCACTAATGGTCCCTAGAGATGTATTTTTACTTGAAATACATTTCCAATGTTTCCTGAAAAAAGGCACTAACATGGCGTTATAGTTATAGAAAGTAATTTATTTGAGCTAAAATTGCCTTACCACAAAAATTTCTTGTAAAGAATTTTTAGCAAGAAAAGTGTTTCTAGGAAACATGAGGCATTAATGATCCCAAGAGATGCATTTTTACTAGAAATACTTTTCAAAAATTTCCTTAAAAAGTGCACTAACAAGTTGTTATAGTTGTATAAAGTAATATGTTTCAGCAAAAATTGCCTCACCACAAAATATTTCATATAGGAGTTTTCAACTTGAAAAGTGTTTCCACCAAACATAAGGCATTAATGGTCCCTGTAGATGTATTTTTAGTAGAAATACATTTCCTACATGACAAGACATTATAGTTTTATAAAGTAATTTATTTTAGCAAAAATTGCAGAACTACAAAATTTTCCTGGTAGCTTAAAAAGTGTTTCCATGAAACATGAGGCACTAATGGACTCTGGAGAAGTATTTTTACTAAAAATACTTTTTGCAATGTTTCCTTAACATATGCACTAGCAAGGCCTTATAGTTTTAGAAAGTAATTTTTTAAAAAACACCATTACAATAAAATTTTCCTAGATTGATTTTTTTGTTTGTAAAGTGTTTCCAAGAAACACGAGGCACAAATAGTCTCCTGTTATTTATTTTTATTAGAAATAATTTTCCAATGTTTCCTAAAAAGGGCACTAACAAGGTGTTATAGTTGTAGAAAGTAATTGGTTTAAGCAAATATTGCTTTACCACAAAATTTTCCTTCTAAGAATTTTTATCAAGAAAAATGTTTCCAGGAAACAGGAGAAACTAATGGTCTTTGGAGTCATATTTTTACTACAAATACTTTTGCAATTTTCCTTAACAAATGCACCACCAAGGCCTTATTTGTTTAAAAAATTGCCTTCCATAACAATATTCCTAGAATGATTTTTTTATTATAAATTGTTTAAGGGAAACATGAGGCACAAATTTTCACATGTGACGTATTTTTATAAGAAATACTTTTCAAATGTTTCCTAAAAAAATGCCTCTAACAATACCTTATAGTTGTAAAAAGTAATTTGATTATGAAAAATTGCCTCTCCAGAAATATTTCCTGGTAAGAATTTTATGCTTGAAAAGTGTTTCCAAGAAACATGAGGCACTAATGTTCCCTAGAGATGTATTTTCACTAAAAATATTTTTCCAACGTTTCCTGAAAATTGCATTAACAAGGCCTTATAGTTGTAGAAAGTAATTTTTATTCATTAAACATTGTCTAACCACAAAATTTTCTTGGTAAGAATTTAAATTTTGGAAAATGGTTCAAGGAAACATGAGGCACTAATGGTCCCTGGAGATGTATTTTGTTATGGAATCCATAGTAGGACGAGTCATCCAAAGGCGACGTGGAGGAGTTGGTGATTCAGTGGAACAACCAAGTACCGTAGGATTATATGTCTATTTTATTTCATAAGTCATTAGCATGTAAGCCACAATGGCAGGATTGTAAAAACATTCAATTGGGCCCTTAGCATGAATTGCTTTAAGGGAGCTCACGAAATGAAATGAGGCAAGAATGATTTCAACCTAACTAGGATCAGCGTTCTCTTCTAAGGACCCCAAGATTGGCGTTCTCCTTGACAAACCCAAGGTTCAGGCATCCCTTCGATGAGTCTGACTCTACATCTCCAATCCTTCCTTCATTCCCTCCCATTCTCGGCAACATAGGTCAACCAGGTAAGTCCTTTAGGCCTTGTTCATCCCCTGTTGCCCTTGGCGAACCTTCCCTTCATCGAGTGACGAGATCTATGGTCAAGGACCACAACACGTTGGTATCAGAGCAGGTAAATATGGGGGAGTCTTTGACCCATGAGGATTTTTTGGTAAGAGTCTCGGAAATAGTTTACACCAGACCGGAGGAGACTGAGGGCCGACTAGTAGCATTGCTGGATAGTTGACTCTCTCAAGTATAAGATGATTTCAGGAAAAAAAACCAACCTCGAGAGACGGCACCAACAAATGGACAAGGAGCACATCACATTGGACGCACATAACACACTGGATATGGGGGAAATTTCAGTCCAAGCAATTGGGCGGTCCCAAGGTACACTAAACTCTATTTTCTGGTTTACAATGGGGTTGACGACCCTTTAATTTGGTTATATCACTGTGAAATTTTGTTTTACAATCAACGAACGGCTGAAATAGACAAAGTTAGGTTGGGCGCATTCCACATGCTCGATGAAGCGCAACTATGGGGCCATCAACTTGAGTTGGAACATCTTGGCATAGAATGGGATGAATTTAAAGAATTGTGCACCATACGGTTTGGGTCCCCTGCTCAAAGCAATCCTTTGGGCGATTTAGTACTATTATGACAGACGGGTAATGTCGCCTAGTACCAAAAGAAATTTCAAGAGAAATTAGCATGAGCCAGCAAAGTGATACGAGTGGACTGACATGTCAGTTTGTTCACGGCTGGCCTCACTGAGTCCCTCCATTTAGAAGTGGAACTACTTGGGCCTACGGATTTGACAAGAGCAATGAATTTGGCTAGAGCCATGGAAACCAAACAGAAATTTCAAACTCGAAGACCTGTCTGGCAAGGGGGAAAGAACAGCTCGGCAGTGACTACCATAGCACCATTGTGGCAAAGTAATACTGCTACCACTACTTCTACAACACCTAAACCTCCTCCATCCACTCCAGCATTCATCTGGAAATTAAATCGGCCTGAAATGGAAGAACGTAGACCGAAGGGGTTATGTTATAATTGTGATGAGCAGTACACATTCAGCCACCAGTGTAAGAAACTATTCTGGTTAGAAGTGAAGGACGAGCAGAAAATTCAGAAGTAGAGCAGATCGAGGTTGAAGAGCCTGCCATTTCTTTGCACACAATCACAGGCCTCCAGTCTACCACAACCATGCAAGTTTGTGCCTTAGTCAACGAGCAACCCCTTTTAAGTCTTGTGGACTCCGGCAGCACTCATAATTTATTGAGTTTCACGGCTGCCAAGTTTTTAAAGCTTCCAATTCAAACGTGGCATGTAGCTTCAGTCTCTGTTGCAAATGGGGAAAATGTGCCTACTTATGGGATCAACAAAAAGTCAGGTTTACTATTGATAATCAACAATTTTCTGCGGAGTTTTTTTATCATCCCATTGGCAGGATTCGATATGGTTTTGGGGGTTAAGTGGCTCCAAACATTAGGGCCCATCTTGTGGGACTTTTCAGCATTGATGATGAGCTTTGAAGTTGGCAACTACAAGGTTACACTACAAGGATGTAAAACTGAGGTGCCAGTGCATCTACATGGACTTCAGCAACACACCCCGGTGGACAGCAATTTAGACAACTTGATGAATCACTTCCAGGACTTATTTTTGGAACCTATTACTCTACCGCCATTGAGACATTGTCATCATTGGATCACTTTGAAGGCTAGGTCTGAAGTGGTGGTTGTGAGACTATATAGGTACCCCCACCTCCAAAAGGATGAAATTGAACGTCAATGCCGAAACATGCTGAAATGGGGTTTCATCCGGCCAAGTAAGTCCCCTTTCTCCTCGCCAGTTTTATTGGTAAAGAAAAATGACAGTACTAGGAGCTTTTGTGTGGACTACCATGAGTTAAATGCTAAGACCATTAAGGACAAGTTCCCTATTCCAGTTGTGGATGAGTTATTAGACTAATTGCTTGGAGCAAAAGTTTTCACAAAGTTAGACTTGCGCTCGGGGTATCACCAAGTCAGAATGTACCCTCTGGATATAGAGAAGACCGCATTCCGTACTCACCAAGGTCACTTTGAGTTCATCATCATGCCTTTCGGTCTCTTCAACGCCCCTTCTACATTTTAGGCACTAATGAACGAGGTATTTAATGACTATCTCCGAAAATTTATGTTAGTATTCTTTGATGTCATTTTGATCTACAACAAGTCTTGGAGTCACCATTTAAGAGACTTACGTATGGTGTTCCAACTTCTTCGGACACATCATTTATAATTAAAACGTACCAAGTGCTCATTTGGTACCAATCAGGTGGCCTATCTGGTCATTTTATTACAGCCATAGGGGAAACAGTGGATCCGGAAAAGATTGAAGCAATTGTGCATTGGCCACTACCGTACCATATTTCAGCATTGAGAGGATTTCTGGTCTTAGCCGGGTATTACAGAAAGTTTATCCACAACTATGCACCACTAGCTGTTCCTCTATCCAATCTTCTTCGCCGCAATACCTTCCATTGGCATGATAGCACTGCAAATCATTCCAAGCACTCAAGCAAGCTCTAGCATCAGTTCCGATGCAGCAGTTACGAGATTTCAAAGATTTAGTAGAATGTGACGCCTTAGGAGGAGGGATTGTGGCGGTGCTTCAACAATCCAAGCACCCTATTGCCTATTTCAGCCGTCAACTCCGACTTCACCATCATAAGCTACCAGCCTATGAATGGGAATTCATTGGCTTAGCCAAGGCCGTCCGCCATTGGCGACCTTATTTATGGGGATGCTTTTTTCTTATCCACACAAACCACTATAGTTTGAAGTTTTTGTTGAATCAACGCATATCAACTTCTCCCCAACAACACTGGCTTAGCAAGTTAATGGGCTTTGATTTTTAGGTGGAACATAAAGCGGGTGTTGAATTTATGGAAAAGTGAAATACTTCATTGACATCAAGAACTTGTTGTAATCAGAGTACATGAACCTCTATTTATAATAGAGGAAGGTAGTAGAGTCCAATTACAATAAAACTACCCTTGTCCCAATTACACCCAAACTCTAACACTTAAAGATAAGTCCTAACACAATTAAATAACTCAATATTGATCAAAGACAAACATAACTCAAACTAAAACTCTTCTTGGTCATGACCCTAAGATAAAGATACTTTTGTGAGCCCTTCTTGATCTTCCAACTAATGTGATAAGGATGCCAGCTCATGGTAATCATTGTGGGTCCTACTTCTTATGAGCTTGGGCGCATCTTGTGGGCCTTCTTTGGTCGTGTAGGCTTGAGCTTATCTTTCAACACTCCCCCTCAAGCTGGGGGTGAGAGAACAACATGAACTCCTAACTTGCTGCAAATGATGTATAGAATATTTTTGTAAAAAATGGCACATCTTCCAATATGCCTTCATCTTCCAATACTCCCCCTCACGTTGTTGCGTCCTTTATTGAGGCCTTATGAAAATCACTCCTAGCCGGTAAGCCATTGCTTCATACTCCAGTCTTAATGCTAGATGTAGGACACACTCCACTTCTATCGGTAGTGTGTCTATCGGCATTGCTCTAAAGTGTCCACCACCATGTCCCTCCATAGGACAACGACTCTCAAGTGGTAGGAGAAATAAAAACCATTATAGGGGGGGGGGGGGAGGGGGGAGGGATAACATATATGTAATTATAAGTTCCTCCGTCATGGACTTTTAACCACAAATAATTTTGATCTTTTTGATGGGGATGAAGTTCCTCCATCATGGACTTCCAACCACAAATAATTTTGATCTTTTTGACAGGGATGAAGTTCCTCCGTCATGGATTCCCAACCACTAATTATTTTCATCTTTTTGACGGGGTAAAATAAATGATGACATGAGGCCACCTCTTCTTCTATAATAATGTCCCCAAAGAGACATAATAGTTGCAGCTGAATATAACATGACCATCTTCCAACACATATAACACGAACGAAATAATAAACTTTGTAAAATTACCCATGAAATAATCCGATATAAAAATTTCTTCTTAGATGCACAATCTCCCCCTCAAGCTGAACCAAATATCATTGATGTAGAAATAAGCCCATATAACATATATGCATAGATAAGTCCTCAAACCAGGGATAAGTGAGATATTTTTCTGATATATCCACTCAAAAAGTGATGCAAAACAATGGGCATGAATTCGAATTTTTCAATACAATAGAATACTAGCATGACCTTTGATTCTTGCAATGTGAATATTTCTTTAAATATAGTTCAGATTGACAAGAGATTTTATTCGTCTGAACCTAGAATTAAATATATTTCATACAAGTATAACTTCATTTCATAAAATATAATTTTAAGAAGATAAATAATCTGATATATTTTTGTCTCTATCATTTGGACGAATGAAGCACTGTTTCTAATTTTTTTTTCCAGAATGACCATTGATTCTTCAAAGATCAATATCTCCTTATAAAAAGATCATACCGAGGATTGGTTGAGTTGGTAAGAAAATAGACTTATGGATATTTCTTTTGATATATAATTCTCCATATAAAGTATCTTTCTTGATAGCATAAAATACCTCAGAATTTGAAGCTTTCTGCTGCCGCTCGAACCTCATTTTCAATCTGACCTTTTCTGTTTCAAATATCGATTTCTATTTGTAGATAACTCAGATAAGAAATTTGTTGAATGGTTAAAATAATAGATGTATTGATATTTCTTTTGCTATATATTTCTCAATATAAAGTCTAGTTATTGATAGCAAAAAATACCTCAGAATCTGAAGATTGTTGTTGTTGCTCGAACCTTTTTGCAATCTGACTTGCGCTCATTCAAATATCAACATCTCTCTGTAGATAACTCCGATTGGAACAAATCATTTTTCTTTAGAAAGTAGAATCAAATATATTTCCGTCAATATATAATTTGCAATATGAAAAACTTCGTATAGAGGTAAAAACCGCAAAGAAATCTATGGGTATAGGGACTGAAAAAAATAACTATGAACCTAGACTTAGGGTTTAGGGTTTAGAGAAAAGGATCACATTAAATCATAGAACCTGCTCTGATACCATGTTGAATGTATGGAAAAGTGAAATACTTCATTGACATCAATAACTTGTTGTAATTAGAGTACATGAACTTCTATTTATAATAGAGGAAGGTAGTAGAGTCCAATTAAAATAAAACTACCCTTGTCCCAATTACACCCAAACTCTAACACTTAAAGATAAGTCCTAACACAATTAAATAACTCAATATTGATAAAACACAAACATAACTCAAACAAAAACTCTTCTTGGTCTAAGATAAAGATACTTTTGTGAGTCCTTGATCTTCCAATTGATGTGAGATGCCAAATCATGGTAATCATTGTGGATCCTACTTCTTATGGGCTTGGGCCCATCTTGTAGGCCTTCCTTGGCTATGTGGCCCATCTTATAATAATCTTAGATATGTGGGCCTTCCTTGGTCGTGTGGGCTTGAGTTTATCTTTCAATAACGGGTACTCTGAATAAAGCTATTGATGCCCTCTCCCATCGTACCGAAGACCAACTTCATTTGGCTGCCATCAGACACACCACTTCTATCTTACTAGATTCCATCAGAGAGGAACACCAGCACACACCAAATTTATAGGAGTTGTCACAACAGATTGCTGTAGGCACTAAGTCAGCCCATTGGTCCATTCATGACCACATTATTCTCTATAAACAGTATATCTAGCATCCACTTCACCGTTGGTAGCACTGGCTCTCTCTTCTTATCATGACAGCACACATGAAGGGCTACAGAAAACTCTTTAGCGCATCCGAGAAGATTTTTATTGGCCAGGGATGAAATCCACAGTTGCAACGTATGTGGCTGAGTGTCTGGTGTGTCAACGGAACAAAGCTGATCATTTGAGTCCAGCTGGCGTCTTACAACCACTCATTCTTCCCACGCAGGTATGGGCAGACATTTCTAAGGATTTCATTGAAGGGCTTCCGAAAACTTCGAGCAAATCTGTTCTCTTGGTGGTGGTAGACCATTTTTCTAAATATGCACACTTTATCCCTGTGGAGCATCCATATACAGTAGCCACTCTAGCCCAAGTTTTCTTTGCCAACATTGTCTACCTCCATGGTATTCCGGAATCCATCGTCAGTGATCGAGATGTGGTCTTTACTAGTATCTTTTGGAAGGACATTTTCAAGTTTTGTGGTACCAAACTCAAATACTCCTCCACATATCACCCTCAAACAGACAACCAGACTTAGGTGGTCAACCGCACAATTGAGATGTACTTGCGGTGTTTTGTGGGGGACAATCCTAAAAAGTGGGTAGATTGCCTTCCTTGGGTGGAGTACTGCTACAACACTTCTTTCCACAAGACTTTACATGCAACACCATTCAATATACTATATGGCAGGGATCCTCCTCACTTTCTCTCCTATGCTCGTGGGACTACCAGAGTGGATGCAGTGGACCAAGCTCTTATAACTCGTGGTCAATTGTTGAAATTTACTGTCCAAATGAAGCACTATTATGATCAGGGACACCGCGATATTCAGTACAATCCGGATGATTTTGTATGGCTCTACCATCAAACTTATCGTCAAAATTCTATTGCAAGCACTCATCACAAGCTTTCTCCAAAATATTTTGGCCCCTTCAAAATTATCCAGCGTATTGGGCAGGTTGCATATAAGCTACAAATTCCTCCAAAGTCCAAGCTACACAATGTCTTTCATGTCTCCTTACTCAAGCCGCTCAAGGGTCCCACCCCCAATCTATTCCCACCTTACCACCTATTGAAGACGGTAAAGTTTCTCTCACTCCTGCCAAAATATTAAGTGCTCGACTGAATCATGAGCGCAAAGAAGTCCTAGTCTAGTGGACACACACAGATGCCACAAAAGCCACTTGGGAAGACCTAGATTTTTTCTAGCACGTCTACCCTACGTTCGAGCTTGTGGACAAGCTCTTTCTCCAAGGTGGGAGTGATGTTATGGACTCTATAGCAGGACAAGTCATCCATAGGCGATGCGGGCGAGTTGGTGACTCAGTGGAACAACCAAGTACCATAGGATTATATGTCTATTTTATTTCATAAGTCGTTAGCATGTAATCCACAATGGCAGGATTGTAAAAACATTCAATTGGGCCCTTAGCGTGAATTGCTTTAAGGGAGCTCACGAAATGAAATTAGGCAAGAATGATTTCAACCTAACCAGGATCGGGATTCTCCTCTAAGGAACCCTGGATCGGCGTTCTCCTTGACGAATCCAAGGTTCAGGCATCCCTTCGACGAGTCTGACTCCACATCTCCAATCCTTCCTTCACTCCCTCCCATTCTCGGCAACATAGGTTGACCAGGTAAGTCCGTTAGGCCTGGTTCATCCCCTGTTCCCCTTGGTCATCCTTCCCTTCATCGAGTGACGAGGTCTATGGTCAGGGACCACAACATATTTTGACTTGAAATACATTTCCAATGTTTCCTGAAAAAAGGTACTAACATGGCGTTATAGTTGTAGAAAGTAATTTGTTTCAACTAAAATTGCCTTACCACAAAATTTTCTTGCAAAGAATTTTCAGCTAGAAAAGTGTTTCTAGGAAACATGAGGCATTAAAGATCCCAAGAGATGCATTTTTACTGGAAATATTTTTCCGACATTTCCTAAAAATAATGCAATAACAAGTTGTTATAGTTGTATAAAGTAATATGTTTCAGCAAAAATTGCATCACCACAAAATTTTCATGATAAGAGTTTTCAACTTGAAAAGTGTTTCCACCAAAGATAAGGCATTAATGGTCCCTGGAGACATATTTTTACAACAAATATTTTTCCATGGTTTTCCTGGAAAAAATGCACTAACAAAGCCTTATAATTGTGGAAAGAAATTTGTTGCAAGAGCACGACCTTATTGTTGTAGAATGTAATTTGCTTCATAAAAAATTGCCTTACAATAAAAATTTCCTAGAAAAAAATTTACACCTTGTAAAGTGGTTCCAAGAAACTTGAGGCACTAATGGGTCCCTGGAGATGTATTTTTCTTGAAATGCCTTACCGCGAAATTTTCCTGATATGAATTTTCAACAAGAAAAATGTTTCCAGGAACATGAGGCACTAATGGTCTCTGGAGATACATTTTTACTACAAATACTTTGCTAACACTTCCCAAAAAAAAAAAAAAATGAATCAACAAGGCCTCTATATGTTTCAACAAATATTGCCTTACTACAAAGTTTTCCTGGTAAGAATTTTCTGATAGAAAAGTGTTTCCAGGAAACATGAGGCACTAATGGTTCCTAAAGATGTATTTTTACTAGGAATAAATTTTGAAAGTTTTTGAAAAAATGCACTAACAAGTCCTTCTAGTTGTAGAAAGAAATTTGTTACGCAAAAATATTGCCACATTAAAAATAAAATCTTTGTAAGAAATTTTATCTTGAAAATTGTTTCTAGGAAACATGAGGAACTAATGGTCCCTATAGAAGTGTATTTACTAGAAATACTTTTCCAACGTTTCCAGAAAACTGCACTAGCAAGGTCTTATAGTTGTAGTTAGTAATTATTTTAGCAAAAGTTGCCTGACCACAATTTTTCGATTAACATTTTTAATCTTGAAAAGTGTTTTCGGGAAACTTGAGGCACAAATGGTCTTTAGATACATATTTTTGAAAGAAATATATTACCAGTATTTCCAAAAACAAAGGCACTAACAAGGTCATATAGTTGAGGAAAGTAATATGTTTCAGCAAAAATGCCATACCACCAATTTTTTTGGAAAAAAAACATTTCAATGAGAAAAGTGTTTCCAGTAAACAAGAGGCACTAATGGTCCCTGGAGACGTATTTTTACTTGAAATACTTTTCCAATGGTTCCTGAAATATTGCACTAACAAGGACTTATAGTAGCAGAATGTAATTTGTTTTAGCAAAAATAGCCTCTCCACAAAATTTTTTTCGTAAGAACTTTCTACGAGAAAAGTGTTTCCTGGAAATATGAGGCACTAATGGTCCCTGGACACATATTTTTACTAGAAACACTTTTCCAATGGTTCCTGAAATATTGTAGTAACTAGGACTTAGAGTAGTAGAATGTAACTTCTTTCACCCAAAATTGCCTCTTCAAAAAAATATCTTGGTAAGATTTTTTTGCTTGAAAAATGTTTCCTAGGAACACGAAGCACTAATAGTCTCTATAGACTAATTTTTAGTAGAAATAATTTTCCAACATTTCAGAAAAGAATGCATTAGCAAAGCCAAATAGTTGTAGAAAGTAATTTGATTCAGCAACAATATCTTAACACAAAATTTTTGTGGGATGAAATTTTCAGCTTGAAAATTGTTTCCAAAAAACATGGGGAACTAATGGACCTTGGAGATGTATTTTTACTATAACTACATTTCCAATATTTCCTAAAATGCAGTAACAAGGCTTTATAGTTGTCAAAAGTTATTTGATTCAGCAAAAAATGTCTCACCATAAAAATTTTCTAGTAAGAATTTTTTTCTTGAAAAGAGTTTCCCAACAACTTGAGACACTAATGGTCCCTGGAGCTGTATTTTAACTAGAAATACTTTTGAAACATTTCCTTTAAAAAAAGGCAATAAAAAGGCCTTATAGTTGTAGCAAGTAAATGTTTCAGCAAACATTGCCACACCATAAAATTTTCCTCGTAAGAATTTTCAGCTAGAAAGATGTTTCCAGGAAACATGAGGCACTAATAGTCCCTGGAGACGTATTTTCACTATAAATACTTTTCCAACATCTCCTAAAAAATGCAGTAACATGGCCATTTAATTGTAGAATGTATTTTGTTTCTACAAAATATGGTTCTCCACAAAATTGTCCTTGTAAGAATTTTCAACTAGAAAAGTGTTCCAAGAAACATGAAGCACTAATGGTCTTTGGATATGTATTATTACTAGAAACACTTTTCTAATGTTTGTTGGAAAAAAAAAGAACTAAAAAAGGCCTCATAGTTGTAGAAATTAATTTGTTTCTACAAATATTGTCATACCACAAAATTTTCCAGGTAAGAATTTTCAGTTCGAAAAGTGTTTCCGGGAAATATGAGGTCTATGGGTCCCTGGAGACGTATTTTTACAAGAAAGCCATTTCCATATTTTCCCGATAAAAGGCACAAACAAGGCCTTATGGTCATAGAAACTAATTTGTTTCAGAAAAAAAAAATTTCCACAATTATTTCTTGGTAAGAATTTTCAGCTAGAAAAGTGTGTCCAGGAAACATGAGGCACTAATGGTCCCTGGAGACGTATTTTTTCAAGAAATTCTTTGACAATGTTTCTTGAAAAAAGGAACTAATAGTCCCTATAGACATATTTTTACTAGAAATACTTTTCTAATGTTTCCCTAAGAAATATACTAACAAGGCCATATAGTTGTAAGAAGTAATTTGTTTCATTAAAAATTGCCTAACCACAAAATTTTCCTGGTAAGAATTTTCAGCTTGAAAAGTGTTTCCTCAAAACTTGAGGCACTAATGGTCTTTGGAGACGAATTTTTACTACAAATAGTTTTCCAACGCTTCTTGAAAAATGCACTAACAAGTTGTTATAGATGTAGAAAGTAATTTTATTTTAGAAAAAAAGCCTTGCCACAAATTTTTCCTGGTAAGAATTTTCAAGTTAAAAAATGTTTCCAGTTACATGTGGCACTAATGGTCCCAGAAGATGAATTTTTACTGGAAATAATTTTCCAATGTTTCCTAAAAAAAATGGATTATCAAAGCCTAATAGACGTAGAAAGTACTTTGTTCCAGAAAAAAATGCCTTACCACAAAATTTTCTTTAAAAGAATTTTAAGCTAGATAAGTGTTTCCATGAAACATTGGGGACTAATGGTCCCTAGAGACACATTTTTAAAAGAAATATTTTTCCAAATTTTCCTTAAAAAATGCCCTAACTAGGCCTTATATTATTAAAAAGTAATTTGTTTCAACCAAAAATGCCTTACTAAAAAAATATCCTTGTAGGAATTTTTAGCTAGAAAAATGTTTCATAGAAACATGAGGCACTAATGGTCTCTAAAGATGTATTTTGACCAGAAATACTTTTCCAACGTTTCCTGAAAAACTGCACTAACAAGGCCTTAAAGTTATAAAAATTTATTTCATTCACCAAAAATTGTCTTACCACAAAAATTTCTTTTTGCGAATTTTTAACAAGAAAAGTGTTTGAGGTAACAAGAAGCACCAATAGTCCCTGTAGTTTTATTTTTACAAGAAATATTTTGCAAACTTTTTTTGAAATGTTTTACTAAAAAAAACTTATAGTTTTTGAAAGAAATTTGTTTCAGCAAAAATTGCATTACCACTAAATTTTCCCTATAAGAATTTTCAGCTAAAAAAGTGTTTCAAGAAAAATGAGGCACTAATCATCCCTGAATACTTATTTTTACTAGAAATACATTTTAAACTTTTAGCGAAAAATGCACTAACAAGGCCTTATAGTTGTAGAATAATTTGTTTTAGAAAAAATTGCCTTACCACAAAATTTTCCTGGTAAGAATTTTAAGTTTGAATAGTGTTTCAAGGAAACATGATGCACTAATGGTCCCTACAGATGTATTTTTACAAGAAATAATTTTCCATTATTTCCTGAAAAAATGCACTAACAAGGCCGTACAGTTGTAAAAGTAAGTCGTTGAACCAAAAATTTCTTCACCACAAAATTTTCCTAGAAAGAATTTTCAGCGAGAAAAGTGTTTCTAGGAAACAAGAGGCACTAATGGTCACTTGAGATGTATTTTTACTAGAAATACTTTTCTAATATTTTTCATAAAAATACACGAACAAGGCCTTATAGTGGTAGAAAGTAATTTGGTTCAACAAAAATTACTATTCCACAAAATTTTCTTGGTAATAATTTTCTTCTAGAAAAGTGTTTCCAGGAAACAGGAGGCACTAATGGTCCCTCAAGACGTATTTGTATGACTCCTGATCATAGAATGTAATTTGTTTCAGCAAAAATTGCCTGAACACAAAATTTTCCCGCTAAGAAATTTTAGTTAGAAAAATGTTTCCAAGAAACATGAGGCATTAATGGTCTCAATAGATTTATTTTTACTAGAAATATTTTTCCAATGTTTCCTAAAAGTGCACAAATAAGGCCTTATAGTTGTAGAAAGCAATTTGGTTCAACAAAAAATGCCTGACCATAAAATTTACCTGGAATGAATTTTTAGAATGAAAAGCGTTCAGAGGAAACATGAGGAACTAATGGTCCCTAGGGATGTATTTTACATGAAAAATATTTCCAACATTTTCTGAAAAAATTCTATAAAACGGCATTATAGTTTTAGAAAATAATTTGTTTAAAAAATTGTCTTACCACAAAATTTTCTTGGTAAGAATGTTCAACTAGAAATGTGTTTCCAGGAAACATGAAGCACTAATGGTACCTAGAGACATATTCCTACTAGAAATATTTTGCCAATGATTTCAAAAAAAGCAACTAACAAGGCATTATAGTTTTAGAAAGTAATTTATTTTATCAAAAATTGCTTGACCACAAAATTTTTCAGGTAAGAATTTTCAACTAGAAAAGTGCTCCCAAGAACAATGAAGTACTAATGATCCTTAGAGATGTATTTTTACTAGAAATAATTTTCCAACATTTCCTAAAAATGGCACTAAAAAGGCCTTATAGTTGTTGAAAGAATTTGTTTCACTAAAATATCCCTAACCACAACAATTTTTTAGTAAGAATTTCAACTAGAAAAGTGTTTGCATAAAACATCATGCACAAATAGTCTTTAGATACGTATTTTTTATGAGAAATAACTTTCCAACATTTCCTAGAAAAATGAAATGACAAGGCCTTATAGTAGTAGAAAGTAATTTGTTTTAGAAAAAAATGCCCCACCACAAAATTTTCTTAGTAATAATTTTTTAGCTAGAAAAGTATTTTCAAGAAACTTGAGGCACTAATTATCCCTGGAGAAGTATTTTTACAATAAATACATTTCCAACATTTCCTAAAAAAAATACAAAAACAAGGCTTTATAGTTGAAAAAAGTAATTTGTATCACCAAAAATTGCTTTTCCACAAAATCTTTCTGGTAAGACTTTTTTTTCTCGAAAAGTGTTTCCAAGAAACTTGAGGCACTAATGGTTCATGGAGACGTATTTTTATACAAAATACTTTTCCAAAGATTCCTAAAAATGCATGAACCAAGCCTTATAGTGGTAGAAAGTAATTTGTTTTAGAAAAAATACCCTAGCATTAAATTTTCCAGGTAAGAATGTTCAGCTAGAAAAGTGTTTCCAAGAAATATGAGGCACTAATAGTCCCAAGAGATGTATTTTTACAAGAAAAACATTTCCAACATGTTTGAAAAAAAGGCACTAGTAAGGCCTGATAGTTGTAGAAATTAATTTGTTTCAACAAAAATTGCTTTACCACAAAATTTTCTTGGTATAAATTTTTTGCTAGAAAATTGTTACCAAGAAAAAGAGGCACTAATGGTTTTTAGCGATATATTTTTACTGGAGACCCTTTTCCATCGTTTCCTGCAAAACATGCACTAACAAGGCCTTATAGTTTTAGAAAGTAATTTGTTTCAACAAAAAATGCCATACCAAAAAAATTTCCTGGTAAGAATTTTTAGCTAGAAAAGTGTTTTAAGAAAACATGAGCTAGTAATGGTCCATGGAGACATTTTTTCACTAGAAATAGTTTTCAACGTTTCCTAAAAAATGGCATTAGCATGCCTCAAAACTTTTCTCGTAAGAAGTTTTTGCAAGAAAAGTGTTTCTAGGAAATATGAGGCACTAATGGTCCTTGAGACGTATTTTTATTTTTAAAATAAATACTTGTCCAACATTTTTTGAAAAAAAAATCACTAACATGGCCTTATAGTTGAAGAACGTAATTTGATTCAGCAAAAAAATGCCTTACCACAATATTTTCATGGTAAGAACTTTCACCTAGAAAAGTGTTTCCAAGAAACATGAGGCACTAATGGTCTCCATAGATGTTTCTTTACTAGACATATTGGCCAAATTTTCCTAAAAATAGACACTGATAGGCCTTATAGTTGTAGAAGGTAAGTTATTTTAGAAAAAAATTGTCTTACCCCAAAATTTTCAAGGGAAGAATTTTTAGCTAGAAAAGTGTTTCCAAGAAACATAAGGAACTAATGGTCCCTGGAGTGGTATTTTTACTAGAAATACTTTTCCTAAGTTTCCTGAAAAAAAATGCACTAACAAGGCCTCATAGTTGTAGAAAGTAATTGGTTTCAGCAAAAATTGTTTGACTCGAAAATTTTCCTCATAATATTTTTTTGCTGGAAAAGTGTTTCCAAGTAACTTGAGGCACTAATTATCTCTACTGATATATTTTTAAAAAATACATACATAAAGTCTTCTAGTAGTGGAATGTAATTTCTTTAAAAAAAAAAGCCTTACCACAAAAGTGTTTCCAAGAAACATGAAGCACTAATGGTCCCTTAAAACGTATTTTTATTAGAAATACTTTGCTAATGTTTCCCAAAAAAAGTCACTTTCAAGGCCTTATTATTTTAGAAACAAATTTGTTTCAACAAAAATTGGTTTACCTCAAAAAATTTCTCATAAGAATTTTCTGTTAGAAAAGTGTTTCTAGGAAACATGAGGCACTAATGCTCCCTATAGACGTATTTTTACGAAATACTTTCCTAAAAAAAGCCACTAACAAGGCCTTCTATTTGTAAAATTTAATTTGCTTCAACGAAAAATGCCTTATCACAAAAATTTTTAGGTCAGATGTTTTAGCTGAAAACGTGTTTCAAGGATACATCAGGCACTAATGGTCCGTGGAGACGTATTTTTACAAGAAATACTTTTCCAACATTACCTGAAAAAAAAGAAACTAACAAGGCCTTATAGTTGAAAAATGTAATTTGTTTCATCAACAATTGACTTACCACTAAATTTTCTTTGTAAGAATTTTCAGCTAGAAATGTGTTTACAGGGAACTTGAGGCACAAATGGTCTCTGGAGACATATTTTTACAAAAAAATTTTTTTCCAACATTTCCTGAAAAAGGCACTAACAAGGCCTTATAGTTCTAGAAAGTAATTAGCTTCAGACAATATTGGCTCCGATAATATTGTCTTGATAAGAATTCTTAGCTAGAAAAGTGTTTTCAGGAAACATGAGGCTCATAGAAATAATTTCTCCAATATTTCCTGAATGAGCCACTAACAAGGTATGTATTGTTACTAGAAATATTTCTCCAATATTTCCTGAAAAAGCGCAATAACAACGCCTCATAGTGGTTAAATGTAATTTGTTTCAGCAAAACTAGTTTTACCACAAAATTTTCTAGGTAAGAACTTTTAGCTAGGAAAGTGTGTTCTGGAATCATGAGGCTCCAATGGTGCCTAGAGACATATTTTTAAAATAAATACTTTCCAACATTCCTAATCAATTGCACTAAGAAAACGTTAAAGTTGTAGAAACTAATTCGTTTCACAAAAATTGCCTACCTTAAAAATTTTCTTTGTAAGTATTTTTAGCTAGAGAAGTGTTTCTAGGAAACATAAGGCACTAATGGTCCTTGGATACTTATTTTGTACTAAAAATATTTTTGCAACGTTGCCTAAAAACATTCCCTAACAAGGCCATATAGTTGTAGTAAGTTATTTCTTTTATCACAATTTTTCTTGTAAGAATTTTTGTTTGAAAAGAATTTCCAGGAAACATGAGACATTAATGGTGCTCGAAGACATATTTGTACTACAAATAAATTTCCAACATTTCTTAAAAAACTGCACTAATGAAACCATATAGTTGTTGAAAGTAGATTGTTTCAACAAATATTGCCTAACCTCAAAGCTTTCCTGGTAAGAATTTTTAGGTTGAAAAGTGTTTCCAGGAAACATGAGGCACTAATGGTCCTATAAGACGTATTTTTCCTAAAAATAATTTTCCAATGTTTCTAGAAAAAAAATAAGAACTAACAAGGCCTTATAGTTTTACTAAATAATTTGTTTAAGCAAAAAACGCATTACAAAAAAATTTCTTGGTAAGAATTTTCAGCTAGAAAAGTGTATCCAGGAAACATGAGGCAATAATAGTCCTAGGAGATGTATTTTTTTTTTTAAAAATACTTTGCCAATGTTGCTTGAAAAAAAAACTAGCAAGGCCTTATAATTTTAGAAAGTAATTTGTTTTGGAAATAATTGTCTTACCACAAAATTTTCGTGGTAAGAATTGTCTGCTAGAAAAGTGTTTCTAGGAAACATGAGGCCTTAGTGGACCCTGAAGACATTTTTTTACTAGAAATACTTGGACAATGTTTCCTAAAAAAAGCAACTACCGAGGCCTTTTAGTTATTGAAATAAGTTGTTTTAGAAAAGAATTGCCATACCACAGAATTTTACTGGGAAGAATTTTCTACAAGAAAAGTGTTTCCAAGAAACATGAGGCACTAATGGCCCATGGATATGTATTATTACTAGCATTATTATTCCAACGTTTCCTAAAAAAATGCAATAACAAGGCCTTATAATTGTTGAAAGTAATTTGTTTTAGAAAAAATTGCAAAACCAGAAAATTTTCTTGGTAAAATTTTTTATCTCGAAAAGTGTTTCCTAGAAACTTGAGGCACTAATAGTCCTTGGTGACATATTTTTATTGGAAATACTTTTCCTATTTTCCTGAAAAAAGGACTATCAAGGCCTTACAATTGTTGAAAGTAATTTTTTCTGCAAAAAAATCGTTACCGCAAACTTTTTAGTAACGAAGCCTTACAATTGGTAAGAATGTTTAGTTTTAAAAGGGTTTCAAGGAAACCTGAGGCACTAATGTTCCCTGGAGATGGATTTTTCCTAGAAATACTTTTCCAACATTTTCTTAAAAAAAGCACTAACAATGCCTTATAGTTGTAAAAAGTAGTTTGTTTCATAAAAAATAGGATTTCCACAAAAATTTCCTGGTAAGAATTTCCAAGTTGAAAAGTGTTTCCAGGAAACATGATTCACTAATGGGCCCTAGAGACATTTTTTTTTCCTAGAAACGTTTTTTCAATGTTTCCAAAAAAAAATTCACTAACAAGACCTTATAGTTTTAAGAAGTAATTTGTCTAAGTAAGAAATGCTAGGAAACATGAGGCACTAAAGGTCTCTGGAGACATATTTTTACTAGAAATACTATTTCCAATGTTTCCTGAAAAAAGTCATTATTGAGGGATCACGGTTATAAAAAGTAATTTGTTTAAAAAAATGCCTAACCAGAAAAGTTTTATTGTAAGAATTTTCTGCTAGAAAAATTATTCTAGGAAACATGAGGCACTAATGGTCCTTACATATGTATTTTTACTAGATATGTTTTTCCAACGTTTCATGAAAAAAGGCATAAAAAGGCCATATAGTTGTAAAATGTATTTTGTTTAAGCAAAAATTCCCTTACCTCAAAATTTTTCATGTAAGAAATTTCTGCTAGAAAAGTGTTTCCTAGAAACCTCAGACACTACGGTCATTGGAGACATATTTTTACTAGAAATAGTTTTCTAATGTTTCCTGAAAAATGCACAAACAAGTCCTTATAGTTATACAAAGTAGTTTGTTTCTACAAAAATTACCTTAACTCAAAATTTACTTGGTAAGAATTTTAAGCTAGAAAAGTGTTTCCAAGAAACATGAGTCGCTAATGGTCTTTGGAGAGCTATTTTTATGAGAAATACATTTCCAATGTTTCCTAAAAAAAAGGTACTAACTAGAACTTACATTTCTAAAAATTAATTTGTTTCAGCAACAATTGCCTTAACTCAATACTTTCTAGGTAAGAATTTTTAGCTGGAAAATGTTTCCAGGAAACATGAAACACTAATGATCCCACGAGATGAATTTTTACAAGAAATATGTTTCCAACCTTTTTTGAAACAAAAGGCACTAACAAGGCCTTATAGTTGTAAAATGTAATTTGTTTATGCAAAAATTTTTTTACCACAAAATTTTCCTAGTAAGAATTTTCGTCTTGAAAAGTGTTTCTAGGAAACATTAGGCACTAATGTTCCTCAGAGATGTATTTTTACTTGAAATACTTTAACAAAAATTCCTAAAAATGCACTAACAAGGACTTATAGTTCTAGAAACTAATTTGTTTCGACAAAAAATTGCCTAACCAAAAAGTTTTCTTGGTAAGAATTTTCAGCTAGAAAAGTGTTTCTAGGGAACATGAGGTATTAATGGTCCCATGAGATATATTTTAGAAAGAAATATTTTTCAAAATTTTCTGTAAAACATGCACTAACATGACCTGATTGTTGTAGAAAGTGATTTATTTCAGCAAAATTTTCCTAGTAAAATTTTCAACTTAAAAAGTGTATCCAGAAAATTTTCACATTTTTTGTAAACATACACTATCTAGTAAAAAATTTTCCCAAAAATATTTTTCCAATGTTTCCTCAAAAGATGCACAAAGAAGGCCTTATAGTTGTAGAAAGTAATTTCAAAATTTTAATGTTTCTTCAAAATTTTCCTGATAAAAATTCTCAATTGTAAAAGTGTTTGAGAGATAAATGAGGCACTAATGGACCCTAAAGATATATTTTTACAAGAAATAATTTCTAGCATTTTTTGAAAAAATGCACTAACAAAGCCTTATGATTGTAGAAAGTAATTAGTTTCAACAAAAAAATTTATTCCAAAAATTTTTCTTGGAAAGAATTTTCATCAAGAAAATGTTGAGGACTCAATAGCTAACTGATAAATTGGGTTGAAGGCCCTATCCCAAAATGACTAGCCACTTAGGAAACATCTTCTGCCAACTAATAAATGCCAGATCTTTATACTCACTAATGTATGTGGGACTATCCTTTTGAAATCTCCCCCTCACGTGTAGGCACATGGATATTTTGGGTAGAGGCCCTCATGTGGCGGCACGTGGATAATTTGGGTGGATGCCCACATATGAGAACCTTGCTCTGATACCATGTTAAATTGGATTGAAGGCCCTATCCCAAAATGACTAGCCACTTAGGAAACCTCTTCTGTCAACTAATAAATGCAAGATCTTTATACTCACTAATGTATGTGGGACTATCCTTTTTAAAACTAACCGAGTCATCCAAAGGAGGCTCATTGAGTCACTGAGTTAATTGCTTTATTTCCATATTGTTTTAAATTCGTTTTTATGCATTATTTAAGTTAAATTGCCATAGGGGCAGAATTTTAAAATTAAACCCTAAAATTATGTTGCCTTCAACCCTACTTAGAGGGGAAGGAGAATGAGAAAAGGCAAGTCTTGAATTAGGTTAAACAGGGTTCAGAGTTCTCCTTGACGAGCTCTAGAATCAAGTTCCCTCTTGAATATGAATTTCTTTCTTCTCTCTTTGATTTTTTGTTTTACCTTCCTCTTCACCAAAAACAAGGAGAGATTTCTTCCTCTTTTCCGAGCTCAACAAGAGGCCTTTAGCCTCTAATCAGTGCGCAAAAGCAAGAGAGGATCTCTCTCCCTCTCTCTTTTTGAGCCAAGATAGAGGTTTTCCAGCCACTATACCGAGAGCAGCAAAGGCTAGAGGTTCTTCAACCACTAAACTAGAGAGCAGCAAGGTTAGGGACTCTTAACCTCTCATCCGTGGACTGCCCAAGTTAGAGTCTTTTCAGCCCCTAACCCGGACAGCAGCTGGAAGGGTCCTAACCCTCTCAGTCGTGAGCAGCAAGGGGCCATTCCCCTCCTGTCCGAGAGCAGCAAGGGCTTCCCATCCTCTTACCAAGAACAGCAGCATAGCTGAAAAAAGGAAGCTCTTTTCCTTCCAATTGAGAGCAGCAACTCTCTTACAACTCTGGATTCACCAATCCCACACCGAGTTACCAAAGCAAGGGACCATAACAACTTTGTATTAGAGATATACCGTTGTTGCAAGTTCGAATCCCAGAGGGGGCGACCTAGATGCCAGATTAAAATTACTGGTAGGCTCAAAAAGTGAGTCGGACCAGTGTTGCTAGAGTGGGCCACTGAGGATGTTGGCTCATAATGGTGGGAGTATTGTTATGATCCTGGGGTTAAGTACTTGGCTTTCTGCTACCAAATAGATCGGTCTTTTGGTAAGTATTGGCTAGGTGCTTAACATTTGATATCAGAGCGGGAACACAATGAGTGATTCTTCATCTCGAGAAAAATGTCTAGCCATACTCAATCTATTGGGAGAAATAAGTGCAAGGTTTTTAGCATTGGTAGAAATACGCACAAAAATTTTAGCAAGCTATGATGGAGGCGTGAATCTGTTAGGTTCTTCCCTTGCCATGGATCAAGTGATTTATCATGCATAACGGGCTATATTTCTATAAGGAATGACTTATGAATTGGGAGTCAACACTTGGATAAAAATCCCCCGCCTCCCCCATTTCCCAACGATTACAAAACCTGGTATATAAAAACTAAAAAAGAGTTTACTATCCCTAATAATTACATACACTTTTTGAAATTATCACTCTCTACATTTGGGCATTCTGCATTTCCATTTTAGATTTGAACTTTTTTTCTTAAATCAAAACCTGAATTTTATCTTTCCTTTCATCACGTAAAAAAAAAAAGAAATAAAGGGCAAATAGATCACAACAAAATGAAAAATTTAGAGTTTATGTATGCAAAAAATTTAAAGCAATAACATATGTAAGTAAAGAAAATTTATTCACACACCACAAATGAACACAAAAGTTTTGCTATCCAAATTTGGGAAATTCCACTTGTTCAACCCTAATAACTTGAAATTTTATAAGAAAGAGACTTTTCTACACATGTTTTAAAAAATGGAAATGCATGCTTGAAACATGTTAAAGATGCAAATGACATATGGATCCCAACCTTTTAAAGAGAATGACATTAAATTCTCAAGTGAACGTGCGGCGGGATATTTATCTGAGTCGAACTAGCCATTATTTTGCAGATTTACAAAAAGCTGCCTAACGATCATAGATGATTGTAAAGTGATTTATCATGCGCAATGAGCTATATTTTTGTAAGGAATGTCTTATCGATTGGGATTCAACACTCGGTTAAAAATCCCCCGCCTCCCCCTTTTTCCGATGATTGCAAAACCAAATATATAAAAACTAAGAAAGAGTATACAATCCCTAAAAATTACAGGCACTTGTTGGAATTATCACTCTCTACATTTGTGCATTTCGCATTTCCATTTTAGATGTGTACTTTTTTTCTTAAATCAAAACTTGAATTTTCACTTTCCCTTCATCTCGTAAACAAAAAAAGAGATAAAAGGCAAATAGATTACAACAAAATAAAAATTTTCGAGTTTATGTTTGGAAAAAAATTAAAGCAATAAAATATGTAAGTAAAGAAAATTTCTTCACACTCCACAAATGAGCACAAAAGTTTTCTTATCCAAATTTGAGAAATTCCAGTAGTTCAACCCTAATTGCTTGGAATTTTATAAGAAAGAGATTTTTCTACACATGTTTTCAAAAACGGAAATGCATGCTTGAAACATGTTAAAGATGCAAATGACCAATGGATCCAAACCTTTTAAAGAGAATAACATTAAATTCTCATGTAAACATGCGATGAGATATTTACTCGAGTCGAACAAGCCATTAATTTGCCCAATGACAAAAAGCTGACCTGATGATCATAGATGATTGTAAAGTGATTTATCATGCGTAACGGTCTATATTTTTGTAAGGAATGACTCATGGATTGAGAATAAACACTCGGTTAAAAATTCACCGCCTCCTCCTTTTCTCGACGATTGCGAAACCAGATATATAAAAAATAAAAAGAGTTTACTATCCCAAAAAATTACAGACACTTTTTGGAATTATCAATCTCTAGATTTGTGCATCGTGCATTTCCATTTAAGATGTGTAATTTTTTTTCCTAAATAAAAACTTGAGTGTTCACTTTCCCTTTATCTCGTAAACAAAACAAGAGATAAAAGGCAAACAGATCACAACAAAATGAAAATTTTAGAGTTTATGTATGGAAAACATTTAAATCAATAATAAATGTTAGTAAAGAAAATTTATTCACACACCACAAACTAACACAAAAGTTTTGTTATCCTAGTTTGGGAAATTCCACTAGTTCAACCCTAATAGCTTGGAATTTTATAAGAAAGAGATTTTTCTACACGAATTTTAAAAATTGGAAATGCATTCTTGAAACATGTTCAAGATGCAAATGACCTATGGATCCAAACCTTTTAAAGAGAATAACATTAAATTCTCAAGTGAACGTGCGGTGAGATATTTACCCGAGTCAAACTAGCCATTATTTTGCCCATTTACAAAAAGCTGACCTAACAATCATAGATGATTGTAAAGTGATTTATCATGCGTAACGGGCTATATTTTTGTGAGGAATAACTTATGGATTGGGAGTCAACACTTGGTTAAAAATTCCCCGCCTTCCCCTTTTCCCGACGATTGTAAAACCTCATATATAAAAACTAAAAAGAGTTTACAATCCCTAAAAAATACAGACACTTTTTGGAATTATCACTCTCTACATTTGTGTATTGTGAATTTCCATTGTAGATGTGTACTTTTTTTTCTTTAATCAGAACTTGAGTTTTCACTTTCCCTTCATCTCGTAAACAGAAAAAAAGAGATAAAAGGCAAATTGACCACAACCAAAAGAAAATTTTAGAGTTTAGGTATGGAAAAAAATTTCAATCAATAAAAAAATAAGTAAATTTTTTTTCACACACCTCTAATGAACACAAAAGCTTTGTTATCCAAGTTAGGGAAATTCCTCTAGTTCAACCCTAATAACTTGGAATTTTATAAGAAAGAGATTTTTCTGCACATGTTTTAAAATATGGATAGGCAAGTTTGAAACTTTTTAAAGATGCAAATGACTTATGGATCCAAACTTTTTATAGAGAATACCATTAAATGCTTAAGTGAACATGCAGTGGGATATTTACCCGAGTCAAACAAGCCATTATTTTGCCCATTTACAAAATGCTGACCTAACGATCATAGATGATAGTAAAGTGATTTCTCATGTGCAACGGCCTATATTTTTTTGAGGAATGAGTTATGGATTGGGAGTCAACACTCGGTTAAAAATCCCCTGCCTCCCCCTTTTCCCGACGATTGCAAAACATGATATATAAAAACTAAAAAAGAGTTTACAATCCATAAAAATTATAGATACTTTTTGGAATCATCACTCTCTACATTTGTGCATTGTCCACTTCCATTTTATATGTGTACTTTTTTTCTTAACTCAAAGCTTGAATTTTCACTTTCCCTTCATCTCATAAAAAAAAAAGAGACAAAAGGCAAATAGATCACAACAAAATGAAAATTTTAGACTTTATGTATGGAAAAAATTTAAAGCAATAACATATGTAGTTCAAGAAAATTTATTCAAACACCACAAATGAACACAAAAGTTTTATTATCCAAAATTTTGAAATTCCACTAGTTCAACCCTAATAGCTTGGAATTTTATAAGAAAGAGATTTTTCTACACATGTTTAAAAAAATGAAAATGCATGCTTGAAACATGTTAAAGATGCAAATGACCTATGGATCCAAACCTTTTAAAGAGAATAACATTAAATTCTCAAGTGAACGCGCGGTGGGATATTTACCCACCTCAAACAAGCCATTATTTTGCCTATTTACAAAAAATTTACCAAACGATCATAGATTATAAAGTGATTTATCAAGCATAACGGGCTATATTTTTGTTAGGAATGACTTATGGATTGGGAGTCAACACTCGGTTAAAAATTCCCCTCCTCCCCCTTTTCCCTTCGATTGCAAAACCTGATATATAAAAACTAAAAAGAGTTTACAATCCCTGAAAATTATAGACACTTCTTGGAATTATCACTCTCTACATTCGTGCATTGTGCATTTCCATTTTAGATGTGTACTTTTTTTCTTAAACTAGGGTTTTCACTTTCCCTTCATTTCGTAAAAAAAAAGAGAGATAAAAGGCCAATAGATCACAACACAAAGAAAAATTTAGTGTTTAGGTATGGAAAAAATTAAACCAATAACAAATGTAAATAATGAAAATTTATTCACACACCACAAATGAACACCAAATTTTTGTTATCCAAGTTTGGGAAATTCCACTAGTTCAACCCTAATAGCTTCGAATTTTATCAGAAAAAGATTTTTCCACACTTGTTTTAAAAAATGGAAATGCATGCTTGAAACAGGTTAAAGATGCAAATGACCTTTCGATCCAAACCTTTTAAAGTGAATAACATTAAATTCTCAAGTGAATGTGCGGTCGGATATTTACCCGAGTCAAACAAGCCCTTATTTTGCCCATTTACAAAAAGCTGACCAAACGATCATAGATGATTGTAAAGTGATTTATCAAGCGTATCGGGCTATATTTTTGTATGGAATGACTTATGGATTGGAAGTCAACGCTCGGTTGAAAATCCCCCGCCTCCCCATTTTCCCGACGATTCCAAAACCAGATATATAAAAAAAAAAGAGTTTACAATCCATAAAAATTACGGTCACTTTTTGGAATTATCAATTTCCACATTTGTGCATAGTGCATTTCCATTTAAGATGTGTACTTTTTTTCTTAAATCCAAACTTGAGTGTTCACTTTCCCTTTATCTCGTAAACAAAAAACGAGATAAAAGGCAAACAGATCAGAACAAAATGAAAATTTTAGAGTTTATGTATGGGAAAAATTTTAAGCAACAACAAATGTAAGTATAGAAAATTTATTCACACACCACAAATGAACACAAAACTTTTGTTATCCAAGTTTTGGATATTCCACTAGTTCAACCCTAATAGCTTCGAATTTTATAAGAAAGATATTTTTCCACACATGTTTTAAAAATTGGAAATGCATGCTTGAAACATGTTAAAGATGAAATGACCTATGGATCCAAACCATTTAAAGAGAATAACATTAAATTCTCAGGTGACGTATAGTGTTGGGATATTTACCCGAGTCAAACTAGCCATTATTTTGCCCATTTACAAAAAGCTGACCAAACGATCATAGATGATTGTAAAGTGATTTATCATGTGTAACGGGCTATATTTTTGTAAGGAATGACTTATGGATTGGGAGTCAACACTCGGTTAAAAATTCCCCACCTCCCCCTTTTCCCGACGATTACAAAACCTGATATATTAAAACAAAAATAAGTTTACAATCCCTAAAAATTACAGTCACTTTTTGGAATTATCACTCTCTACAATTGTGCATTGTGAATTTCCATTTTATATGTGAACTTTTTTTTCTTAAATAAAAACTTGAGTTTTCACTTTCCCTTCATCTCGTTAACAAAAAAAAAAAAGGGAAAAAGGCAAATAGATCACAACAAAAAGAAAATTTTTGATTTTAGGAAAGAAAAAATTTAAAGCAATAAAAAATGTAAGTAAAGAAAATTTATTTACACACCACTAATGTACCCAAAATTTTGTTATCCAATTTTGGGAAATTCCTCTAGTTACACCCTAATAGCTTGGAATTTTATAAGAAAGATATTTTTCTACACATGTTTTAAAAATGGATATGCATGCTTGAAACATGTTAAAGATGCAAATGACCTATGGATCCAAACCTTTTAAAAAGAATAACATTAAATTCACAAGTGAACGTGCGGTGGGATATTTACCCGAGTCAAACAAGCCATTATTTTGCATATTTACAAAAAGTTGACCTAACATTCATAGATGATTGTAAAGTGATTTATCATGCATCATGGGCTTTATTTTTCTAAGGAATGACTTATGGATTGCGAGTCAACACTCGGTTAAAAGTCCCCCACCTCCCCCTTTTCCCGACGATTGCAAAACCCGATACAGGAACTAAAAAGAGTTTACAATCCCTAAAAATTACTGACACTTTTTCGAATTATCACTCTCTACATTTGTGTGTTGTGTATTTCCATTATAGTTGGGTACTTTTTTTTTCTTAAATCAAAACTTGAGTTTTCACTTTCCCTTTATCTCGTAAACAAAAACAAAAGATAAAAGGCAAATAGATCACAACAAGATGAATATTTTAGAGTTTATGTATGGAATAAATTTAAAGCAATAACAAATGTAAGTAAAAATTTTTTATTGATGCACCACAAATGAACACAAAAGTTTTGTTATCATAGTTTTGGAAATTCCACTAGTTCAACCCTAATAGCTTGGAATTTTATAAGAAAGAGATTTTTCTACACATGTTTTAAAAATTGGAAATGCATGCTAGAAACATGTTAAAGATGGAAATGACCTTTGGATCCTAACCATTTCGAGAGAATAACATTAAATTCTCAAGTGAACGTGCGGTGGGATAATTACCCGAGTCAAACAAGATATTATTTTGCCCATTTACAAAAGGCTGACCTAACGATCATAGATGATTGTAAAGTGATTTATCGTGTTTAACAGGCTATAATTTTTTAAGGAATGACCTATGAATTGGGAGTCAACACTCGGTTAAAAATCCCCCGCCTCCCCCTTTTCCCAATGATTGCAAAACTGGATAGATAAAAACTAAAAAGAGTTTACAATCCCTAAAAATTACAGACACTTTTTTAGAATAATCAATCTCTACATTTGTGTGTTGTGCATTTCCATTTTAGATGAGTATTTTGTTTACTTAAATCAAAACTTGAGTTATTACGTTTCCTTCATCTTGTAAACAAAAAAAAGGGATAAAAGGCAAATAGATCAGAACAAAATGAAAATTTTAGAGTTTATGTATGGAAAAAATTTAATCCAATAACAAATGTAAGTAAATAAAATTTATTCACACACCACAAATGAACACAAAAGTTTTCTTATCCAAGTTTGGGAAATTCCACCAGTTCAGCCCTTATAGCATGGAATTTTTTAAGAAAGAGACTTTTCTACACATGTTTTAAAATAGGCATATGCATGCTTGAAACATGTTAAAGATGCAAATGACCTATGGATCAAAACCTTTTAAAAAGAATAACATTAAATTGTCAAGTGAACGTTTGGTGGGATATTTACCCGAGTCAAACAAGCCTTTATTTTCCCCATTTTCTAAAAGCTGACCTAATGATCATAGATGATTGTAAAATGATTATCATGCGTAACGGGGTCTATTTTTTGTAAGAAATGATTTATGTATTGGGAGTCAACACTCCATTAAAAATCCCCCGCCTCCCCCTTTTCCCAACGATTGCAAAACCTCAGACATAAAAAGTAAAAAGCGTTTACAATCCCTAAAAATTACAGACAGTTTTTGGAATTATCACTCTCTACATTTGTGCATTGTGCATTACCATTTTAGATGTGTAATTTTTTTCTTAAATCAAAACATGAGTTTTCACTTTCCCTTCATCTCGTAAAAAAAAAAAAAAAGATAAAAGGCAAATAGATCACGACAAAAAAAAATTTTAGAAAATTTATTCACACACCACAAATGAACACAAAAGTTTTTTTTATCAAAATTTTGGAAATTCCACTAGTTCAACCCTAATAGCTTGGAATTTTATAAGACAGAGATTTTTCTGCACTTGTCTGAGAAAATGAAAATGATTTCTTGAAACATGTTAAAGATGCAAATGACCTATGGATCCAAACATTTTAAAGAGAATTACATTTAATTCTCAAGTGAACATGCGTTGGGATATTTACCTGAGTCAAACAAGCCATTATTTTTCCCATTTACAAAAAGCTGACCAAAAGATCATGGATGATTGTATTGTTATTTATCATGTGTAACGGGCTACATTTTTGTAAGGAATGACTTATGGATGGGGAGTCAACACTCGGTTAAAAATCCCCCACCTCCCCCTTTTCCCAACGATTCCAAAACCTCATATATAAAAACTAAAAAGAGTTTACAATCCCTAAAAATTACATACACTTTTTGGAATTATCACTCTCTACATTTGTGCGTTGTGCATTTCCCTTTTTGACGAGTACTTTTTTTTCTTAAATAGAAACTTGAGTTTTCACTTTTCCTTCATCTCGTAAATAAAAAAAGAGATAAAAGGAAAAAAGATCACAACAAAATGAAAATTTTAAAGTTTATTTATGGAAAAAATTAAAGCAATAACAAAAGTAAGTAAAGAAAATTTATTCACACACTACAAATGAACACAAAAGATTTGTTATCCAAGTTTGGGATATTCCAGAAGTTACACCCTAATAGCTTTGAATTTTGTAAGAAATTTTTTTCGACACATGTTTTAAAAAATGGATATGCATGCTTAAAACATGTTAAAGATGAAAATGACCTATGAATCCAAACCTTTTGAAGAGAATAACATTAAATTCTCAAGTGAATGTACAACAGGATATTTACCCGAGTCAAACAAGCTTTTATTTTGCCCATTTACAAAAAGCTAACCTAATGATCATAGATGACTGTAAATTTATTTATCATGCGCAACGGGCTATATTTTTATAAGGAATGACTTATGGATTGGGAGTCAACACTCGGTTAAAAATCCCCCACCTCCCCCTTTTTCCTATGATTGCAAAACCTAATATTTAAAAACTAAAAAGAGTTCACAATACCTAAAAATTACAGACACTTTTTGGAATTATCAATCTCAATATTTGTGCATTGTACATTTCCATTTTAGATGTGTACTTTTTTTTCTTAAATCAAAACTTGAGTTTTCACTTTCCCTTCATCTCAAAAACAAAAACAGAGATAAAAGGCAAATAGATTGCAAAAAAATAAAAATTTTAGAGTTTATGTATGGAAAAATTTTAAAACAATAACAAATGTAAGTAAAGAAAATTTATTCATACACCACAAATGATTACAAAAGTTTTTTTATCCAAGTTTGTGAAATTCCACTAGTTCATCCCTAATAACTTTGAATTTTATATGAAAGAGACTTTTCTACACATGTTTTAAAAAATGGATATGCAAGCTTGAAACTTGTTAAAGATGGAAATGACCTATGGATCAAAACCTTTTAAAGAGAATATCATTAAATTATCAAGTGAACGTGCGGTCGGATATTTACCCGAGTCAAACAAGCCATTTTTTTGCCCATTTAGAAAAATATAGCCCGTTATGCTTATAAAGTGATTTATCAAGCATAACGGGCTATATTTTTGTTAGGAATGACTTATGGATTGGGAGTCAACACTCGGTTAAAAATCCCACTCCTCCCCCTTTTCCCTTCGATTGCAAAATATGATATATAAAAACTAAAAAGAGTTTCCAATCCTTAAAAATTACTGACACTTTTTGGAATTATCACTCTCTACATTTGTGCATCGTGTATTTTCATTTTAGATGTGTACTTTTCTTAAATCAAAACTAGAGTTTTCACTTTCCCTTCATCTCATAAAAAAAAGAGATAAAAGGCAAATAGATCACAACACAAAGAAAATTTTAGTGTTTAGGTATGGAAAAAATTTAAACCAATAACAAATGTAAGTAATGAAAATTTATTCACATACCACAAATGAACACAAAATTTTTGTTATCCTAGTTTGGGAAAGCGATTTTTCTACACATGTTTTAAAAAATGGAAATGCATGCTTGAAACTGGTTAAAGATGCAAATGACCTTTCGATCCAAACCTTTTAAAGTGAATAACATTAAATTCTCAAGTGAATGTGCGGTCGAATATTTACCCGAGTGAAAAAAGCCATTATTTTTCCCATTTACAAAAAGCTGACCTTACGATCATAGATGATTGTAAAGAGATTTACCTTGCAAAATGTGCTACATTTTTTTATGGAATGACTTATGGATTGGGAGTCAACAGTTTGTTAAAAATCCCTCGCCTCCCCCTTTTCCCTACGATTGCAAAAATCTATATATAAGAACTAAAAAGTTTTAAAATCCCTAATAATTACATACACTTTTTTGAATTATCACTCTCTACATTTGGGCATTGTGCATTTCCATTTTAGATGTAAACTTTTTTTTTCTTATATCAAAACTTGAGTTTTCACTTTCCCTTCATCTCATAAAAAAAAAGGAGATAAAAGGCAAATAGATCTCAACAAAATGAAAATTTTCAAGTTTATGTATGGAAAAAATTTCAAGCAATAACAAATATAAGTAAAGAAAATTTATTGACACACCACAAATCAACACAAGAGTTTTGTTATCATAGTTTGGGAAATTCCACTAGTTCAACCCTAATAGCTTGGAATTTTATAAGAAAGAGATTTTTCTAGACATGTTTTAAAAAATTGAAATGCAGGTTGGAAACATGTTAAAGATGCAAATGACCTATGGATCCAAACCATATAAAGAGAATAACATTAAATTCTCAAGTGAACGTGCGGTGGGATACTTACCATAGTCAAACAAGCCATTATTTTTCCCTTTAAAAAAGGCTGACCTTACGATCATAGATGATTGTAAAGTGATTTATCATGTGTAACGGGCTATATTTTTATAATAAATGTCCTATGGATTGGGAGTCAACACTCGGTTAAAAATCCCCCACCTCTCCCTTTTCCTGACGATTGCAAAACCTGATATATTAAAACTAAAAGGAGTTTACAATCCCTAAAAATTATAGAAAATTTTTGGAATTATCACTCTCGACATTTGTGCATTGTGCATTTCCATTTTAGAAGAGTACTTTTTTTTCTTATATCAAAACTTGAGTTTTCACTTTCACTTCATCTCGTAAAAAAAAAGAGATAAAAGGGAAATAGATCACAAAAAAATGAAAATTTGGACTTTATGTATGGAAAAAATTTAAAGCAATAACAAATGTTAGTAAAGAAAATTTATTCACACACCACAAATGAACACAAAAGTTTTGTTATCCAAGTTTGGGAAATTCCTCTAGTTCAACCCTAATAGCTTGGAATTTTATAGGAAAGATATTTTTCTACACATGTTTTAAAAAATGGATATGCATGCTTGAAATATGTTAAAGATGCAAATGACCTATGGATCCAAAACTTGTAACTAGAATAACATTAAATTCTCAAGTGAACGTGCGGTGGGATATTTACCCGAGTCAAACAAGCCATTATTTTGCCTATTTACAAAAAGCTGACCTAACGATCATAGATGATTGTAAAGAGATTTATCATGTGTGAAGAGATACATTTTTGTAAGGAATGAATTATGGATTAGGAGTCAGTAGTCAATTAAAAATCTCTCGCCTCCCCTTTTTCCCGACGATTGCAAAATCTGATTTGTAAGAACTAAAAAGAGTTTACATTACCTAAAAATTACAATTGAATTATCACTCTCTACATTTGTGCGTTGTGCACTTCCATTTTAGATGTGCACTTTTTTTTCTTAGATATAAACTTGACTTTTCACTTTCCCTTCATCTCGTAAACAAAAAAAGAGATAAAAGGCAAATAGATGACAACAAAATGAAAATTTTAGAGTTTATGTATGGAAAAAATTTAAAGCAATAAAAAATGTAAGTAAAGAAAATTTATTGACACACTACAAATGAACACAAAATTTTTGTTATCCTAGTTTGGGAAATTCCACTAGTTCAAGTGATTTATCATGCGTAACGAGCTATATTTTTGTAAGGAATGACTTATGGATTGGAAGTCAACTCTCAGTAAAAAATCCCCCGCCTCCCCCTTTTCCCGATGATTGCAAAACCTAATATATAAAAACAAAAAATAGTTTACAATCCCTACAAAATACAGATACTTTTTTGGAATTATCACTCCCTACATTTGTATGTTGTGCATTTCCATTTTAGATGTTTACTTTTTTTCCTTAAATGAAAACTTGAGTTTTCACTTTCCCTTCATCTCATAAAAAAAAAAAGATATAAAAGGCAAATATATCACAACAAAATGAAAATTTTAGAGTTTATGTATGGAACAAATTTAAAGCAATAACGAATGTAAGTTAAGAAAATTTATTGACACACCACAAATGATTACAAAAGTTTTATTATCCAAGTTTGGGAAATTCCACTAGTTCAACCCTAATAGCTTTGAATTTATAAGAAAAAGACATTTCTACACATGTTTTAAAAAATGGATATGCAAACTTGACACATGTTAAAGATGCAAATGACCAATGGATCCAAACCTTTTAAAGAGAATAACATTAAATTCTCAAGAGAACGTGCAGTGGGATATTTACCAGAATCAAACAAGCCATTATTTTTCCCATTTACAAAAGGCTGACCTAACGATCATAGATTATTCTAAAGTAATTTACCTTGCGCAATGGTCTATATTTTTGTAAGGAATGACCAATGGTTTGGGAGTCAACAGTCGGTTAAAAATCCCCCGCCACCCCATTTTCCCGACAATTGCAAAACCTGATATATAAAAACAAAAAATAGTTTACAATCCATAAAAAATACAGACACTTTTTGGAATTATCACTCTCTAAATTTGTGCGTTGTGTATTTGAATTTTTTATGAGTACTTTTTTTCTTAAATTAGAACTTGAGTTTTCACTTTCCATTCATCTCGTAAACAAAAAAAAGAGATAAAACGCAAAAAGATCACAACAAAATGAAATTTTTGGAGTTTATGTATGGAAAAAATTTAAATTAATAACAAATGTAAGTAAATAAAATTTATTCACACACCAAAAATGAACACAAAAGTTTTGTTATCCAAGTTTGGGAAATTCCACTAGTTCAACCCTAATAGCTTGGGATTTTATAAGAAAAAGATTTTTCTACACATGTTTAAAAAAATGGATATGCATGCATGAAACATGTAAAAGATGAAAATAACCTATGGATCCAAACCTTTTAAAGAGAATAACTTTAAATTCTAAAGAGAACGTGTGATATTTATTCGAGTCAAACAAGCCATTATTTTGCCTATTTGCAAAAAGTTGAACTAACGATCATAGATGATTATAAAGTGATTTATCATGCGTTATGGGCTATATTTTTGTAAGGAATGACTTTTGGATTGGGAGTCAACACTCGGTTAAAAATCCCCTGCCTCCCCTTTTTCCTGATGATTGTAAAACCTAATATTTTAAAACTAAAAAGAGTTTACAATCCCTAAAAATTACAGACACTTTTTGGAATTATCACTCCCTACATTTGTGCGTTTTGCATTTCCATTTTAGATTTGTACTTTTTTTTCTTAAATCAAAACTTGAGTTTTCACGTTCCCTTCATCTCATAAACAAAAAAAAAGAGATAAAAGGCTAATAGACCACAAAAAAATGAAAATTTTAGAGTTTATGTATGGAAAATATTTAAAGCAATAACAAATGTAAGTAAAGAAAATTTAGTGACACACCACAAATGAACACTAAAGTTTTTTTATCATATTTTTGGAAATTCCACTAGTTCAACTCTAATAGCTTTGAATTTTATAAGAAAAAGATTTTTCTACACATGTTTTAAAAAATGGAAATGCATGCTTGAAACATGTTAAAGATGCGAATGACCTATGGATCCAAGCCATTTAAAGAGAATAACATTAAATTCTTAAGTGAACATGTGGTGGGATATTTACCATAGTCAAACAAGCCATTATTTTACCCCTTTACAAAAGACTGACCTAACAATCATAGATGATTGTAAGTGATTTACCATGTGTAACGGGCTATATTTTTGTAAGGAGTGACCTATGGATTGGGAGTCAACACTCGGTTAAAAATCCCCTGCCTCCCCCTTTTCCCGATGATTGCAAAAACTGATATATAAACACTAAAAAGAGTATACAATCCCTCAAAATTACAGGCACTTTTTGGAATTATCACTCTCTAGATTTGTGCATCGTGCATTTCCATTTTAGATGTGTACTTTTTTTTCTTAAATCAAAACTTGAGTTTTCACTTTCCCTTCATCTTGTCAACAAAAAAAGAGATAAAAGGCAAATAGATAAAAAAAAAAATGAAAATTTTAGAGTTTATGTATGGAAAAAATTTAAAGAAATAAAAAATGTAAGTAAAGAAAATTTATTGACACATCACAAATGAACACAAAAGTTTTGTTATCCTAGTTCGGGAAATTCCACTAGTTCAACCCTAACAGTTTGGAATTTGTTAAGAAAGAAACTTTTCTACACATGTTTTAAAAAATGGAAATGCATGCTTGAAACATGTTAAAGATGCTAATGACCAATGGATCCAAACATTTTAAATAGACTAACATTAAATTCTCAACTGAACGTGCGGTCGGATATTTACCCGTGTCAAACAAGCGATTATTTTGCCCATTTACAAAAAGTGACCTAACGATCATAGATTATTATAAAGTGATTTATCATGTGTAACCGGATATATTTTATGAAGAACGACTTATGGATAGGGAGTCAACACTCGGTTAAAAATCCCCCGCCTCGCCCTTTTCCCTTTGATTGCAGAAGCTGACATATAAAAACTAAAAAGAGTTTACAATCCCTAAAAAATACAGACTTGATTTTGGAATTATCACTCTCTACATTTGTCCATCGTGCATTTCCATTTTAGATGTATACTTTTTTCTTAAATCAGAACTTAAGTTTTCACTTTCCCTTCATCTTGTAAACAAAAAAAAAAAAGAGATAAAAGGCAAATAGATCACAACAAAAAGAAAATTTTAGAGTTTAGGTATGGAAAAAATTTAAACCAATAAAAAATGTAAGTAATGAAAATTTATTCACACACCAAAAATGAACAAAAAAAAAATTTTATCCAAGTTTCGGAAATTCCACTAGTTCAACCCTAATAGCTTGGAATTTTATAAGAGAGATTTTTCTATACATGTTTTAAAATATGGAAATGCTTGCTTGAAACAGGTTAAATATGCAAATGGCATATGGATCCAAACCTTTTAAAGTGAATAACATTAAATTCTTAAGTGAACGTGCGGTGGGATATTTACCCAAGTCAAACAAGCCATTATTTTGCCCATTCACAAAAGCTGACCAAACGATCATAGATGGTTGTAAAGTGATTAATCATGCGTAACGGGATATATTTTTTTAAGGAATGATTTAAGTAAAGGGAGTCAACACTAGGTTAAAAATCCCCCACCTCCCCCTTTTCCCGATGATTGCAAAACCTAATATATAAAAACTAAAAAGAGTTTACAATCCCTAAAAATTACAGACACTTTTTGGAATTATCACTCCCTACATTTGTACGTTGTGCATGTCTATTTTAGATGTTTACTTTTTTTTCTTAAATAAAAACTTGTGTTTTCACTTTCCCTTCATCTCATAAACAAAAAAAGAGATAAAAGCCAAATAGATCACAACAAAATGAAAATTTTAGTGTTTATGTATGGAAAAAATTTAAAGCAATAACAAATGTATGTAAAGAAAATTTATTTACACACCACAAATGATTACAAAAGTTTTGTTATCCAAGTTTGGGAAAGTCCACTAGTTCAACCCTAATAGCTTGAATTTTATAAGAAAGAGACTTTTCTACACATGTTTTTAAAAATGGATATGCATGCTCGAAACATGTTAAAGATGCAATTGTCCTGTGGATTTAAACCTTTTAAAGAGAATAATATTTAATTCTCAAGTGAACGTGCGGTGGGATATTTACCCAAGTAAAACAAGCCATTATTTTTCCTATTTACAAAAAGCTGACCCAACGATCATAGATAATTGTAAAGTGATTTATCGTGTGAAACAGGCTATGTTTTTGTAAGGAATGACTTATGGATTGGGAGTCAACACTCGGTTAAAAATCCCCTGCCTCCTCCTTTTCCCTTCGATTGTGAAACCTAATATATAAAAACTAAAAAGAGTTTACAATCCCTAAAAATTACTGACACTTTTTGGAATTTTCACTCTCTACATTTGGGCATCATGCATTTCCATTTTAGATGTATACTTATTTCTTAAATCAAAACTTGAGTTTTCACTTTCCCTTCATCTCATAAACACACAAAAAAAAAAGATAAAAGGCAAATTGATCACAACAAAAAGAAAATTTTAGAGTTTAGGTATGGAAAAAATTTAAACCAATAACAAATGTAAGTAATGAAAATTTATTCACACACCACAAATGAACACAAAAGTTTTGTTATCAAAGTTTGGGAAATTCCACTACTTCAACCCTAATAACTTGAAATTTTATAAGAAAGAGATTTTCTACACATGTTTTAAAAAATGGAAATGCATGCTTGAAACAGGTTAAAGATGCAAATGACCTATGGACCCAAACCTTTTATAGCGAATAACATTAAATTCTCAAGTGAACGTGTTGTAGGATATTTACTCGAGTCAAAGAAGTCATTAGTTTGTCCATTTAGAAAAATCTGACCAAACGATCATTGATGATTGTAAAGTGATTTATCATGTTTAACGGGATATATTTTTACAGGAATGACCGGTGGATTTGGAGTCAACACTCGGTTAAAAATCCCCCGCCTCCCCCTTTTCATGACGATCGTAAAACCTGATGTATAAAAACTAAAAAGAGTTTACAATCCCTAAAAATTACAGATTCTTTTTGGCATTATGACTCTCTACATTTGTGCATTTTGAATTTCCATTTTAGATGTGTACTTTTTTTCTTAAATCAAAACTTGAGTTTTCACTTTTCGTTCATCTCGTAAACAAAAAAAGAGATAAAAGGCAAATAGATTACAACAAAATGAAAATTTTAGAGTTTATGTATGGAAAACATTTCAAGAAATAACAAATGTAAGTAAAGAAAATTTATTCACACACCAAAAATGAACACAAAAGTTTTGTTATCCATGTTTGGGAAATTCCACTAGTTCAACCCTAAAAGCTTGGAATTTTATAAGAAAGTGATTTTTCTACACATGTTTTAAAAAATCGATATCCATGCTTGAAACATGTTAAAGATGCAAATGCCCTTTGGATCAAAAACTTTTAAAGAGAATAACATTAAATTCTCCAGTGAACGTGTGGTAGGATATTTACCAGAGTCAAACAAGCCATTGTTTTGCCTATTTACAAAAAGTTGAGCTAACGATAATAGATGAATGTAAATAGATTTATCATGCGTAACGGGCTACATTTTTTTAAGGAATGACTTATGGATTAGGAGTCAATAGTCAGTTAAAAATCCCTTGGCTCCCCCTTTTCTAGATGATGACAAAATCTGATATGTAAGAACTAAAAAGAGTTTACTATACCAAAAAATTACAGACACTTTTTTGAATTACCACTGTCTACATTTGTGCATCGTGCATTTCCATTTTAGATGTGTACTTTTTTTTCTTAAATCAAAACTTGAGTTTTCACTTTCCCTTCATCTTGTAAACAAAAAAAAAAGATAAAAGCCAAATAGATCACAACAAAATGAAAATTTTAGAGTTTATGTATGGAAAAAATTTAAAGCAATAAAAAATGTAAGTAAATAAAATGTATTGACACATCACAAATGAACACAAAAGTTTTGTTATCCTAGTTTGGGAAATTCCACTAGATCAACCGTAATAGCTTGGAATTTTATAAGAAAGAGACTTTTCTACACATGTTTTAAAAAAAGGAAATGCATGCTTGAAACATGTTAAAGATGTAAATGACCTATGGATCCAAACCTTTTATAGAGAATAGCATTAAATTCTCAAGTGAACGTGCGGTTGGATATTTACCCGAGTCAAATAAGCCATTATTTTGCCCATTTATAAAAGCAGACCTAACGATCGTAGATGATTATAAAGTGATTTATCATGCGTAACGAGCTATATTTTTTTTAAGGAAAGACTATGGATTTGGAGTCAACACTCGGTTAAAAATCCCCCACCTACCCCTTTTCCATTCGATTTCAAAACTTGACATATAAAAACTAAAAAGAGTTTACAATCCCTAAAAATTACATACCGTTTTTGGAATTATCGCTCTTTACATTTGTGCATCATTCATTTCCATTTTAGATGTATTTTTTTTTCTTAAAAAAAAACTAGAGTTTTCACTTTCCCTTCATCTCGTAAACAAAAAAAAAAAAAAGATAAAAGGCAAATCGATCACAACAAAAAAAAAATTTTAGAGTTTAGGTATGGAAAAAATTTAAACCAATAACAAATGTAAGTAATGAAAATTTATTCACACACCACAAATGAACACAAAAGTTTTGTTATCCATGTTTTGGAAATTCCACTAGTTCAACCCTAATAGCTAGGAGTTTTATAAGAAAGATATTTTTCTACACATGTTTTAAAAAATGGAAATGCATGCTTGAAACAGGTTAAAGATGCAAATGTCCTATGGATCCAAACCTTTTAAAGAGAATAACATTAAATTCTCAAGTGAACGTGCGGTGGGATATTTACCCGAATCAAACAAGCCATAATTTTGCCCATTTACAAAAACAGACCAAAAGATCATAGAGGATTGTAAAGTGATTGATCATGCTTAATGGGCTATATTTTTTTAATGAATGACCTATGGATTGGGAGTCAATACTTGGTTAAAAATCCCCCCCTCCCCCTTTTCCCGATGATTGCAAAACCTGATATATAAAAACTAAAAAGAGTTTACAATCCCTAAAAATTACAGAATCTTTTTGGAATTATCACTCTCTACATTTGTGCGTTGTGCTTTTCTGTTTTAGGTGTGCACTTTTGTTTCTTAAATCAAAACTTGAGTTTTAACTTTCCCTTCATCTCGTAAACAAAAAAAAGAGATAAAAGGAAAATAGATCACAAAACAATGAAAACTTTAGAGTTTATGCATGGAAAAAAATTTAAGCAATAAAAAATGTATGTAAAGAAAATTAATTGACACACCACAAATGAACAGAAAAATTTTGTTATCCAAGTTTGGGAAATTCCACTAGTTCAACCCTAATAGGTTGGAATTTTATAAGAAAGAGATTTTTCTACACATGTTTTAAAAAATGGAAATGCATGCTTGAAACATATTAAAGATGCAAATGACCTATGGATCCAAACCATTTAAAGAGAATAACATTAAATTCTCAAGTGAACGTGCGGTGGGATATTTACCAGAGTCAAGCAAGCCATTATTTTGGCCATTTACAAAAAGCTGACTTAACGTTCGTAGATGATGTTAAAGTGATTTATCATGCGTAACGGGATATATTTTTGTAAGGAATGACTAATTGATTGGGAGTCAACACTCGGTAAAAATCCCCCGCCACCCCCTCTTCCCCAATATTGAAAAACTTGATAGATAAAAACTAAAAAGATTTTACAATCACTAAAAATTACAGACACTTTTTGGAATTATCACTGTCTACATTTGTGCATTGTGCATTTTCATTTTAGATGTGTACTTTTTTTTCTTAAATAAAAACTTGAGTTTTTAGTTTACCTTCATCTCGTAAAAAAAAAAGAGATAAACAGAAAATAGATCACAACAAAAAGAAAATTTTAGAGTTTAGGTATGGAAAAAATTTAAAGCAATAACAAATGTATTGTAAAGAAATTTTTTTCACACACCACAAATGAACACAAGTTTTGTTATCGATGTTTGGGAAATTCCACTTGCTCAACCCTAATAGCTTGGAATTTTATAAGAAAGTGATTTTTCTACACATGTTTTAAAAAATGGATATGCATGTTTGAAACTTGTTAAAGATGCAAATGACCTATGGATCCAAACCTCTTAAAGAGAATAACATTAAATTCTCAAGTGAACGTGCAGTGATATTTACCCGAGTCAAACAAGACATTATTTAGCCCATTTACAAAAAGCTAACCAAACAATCATAGATGATTGTAAAGTGATTTATCATACGTAACGGTCTATATTTTTGTAAGGAATGACTTATGGATTGGGCGTCAACACTCTGTTAAAAATCCCCCCTTCCCCCTTTTCCCGACGATTGCAAAACCTTATATATAAAAACTAAAAAGAGTTTACAATCCCTAAAAATTACAGACAATTTTTGGAATTATCACTCTCTAAATTTGTGCATTGTGCATTTCCCAATTAGACGTGTACCTTTTTTTCTTAAATCAAAACTTGAGTTTTCACTTTCCCTTCATTTCGTAAACAAAAAAAGAGATAAAAGGAAAAAAGATCACAACAAAAAGAAAATTTTAGAGTTTAGGTATGGAAAAAATTTAAAGCAATAACAAATGTACGTAAAGTAAATTTATTCACACACCACAAATGAACACGAAAGTTTTGTTATCCAAGTTTGGGAAATTCCAATAGTTCAACACTATTTGGTTTTAATTTTATAAGAAAGAGATTTTTCTACACTTGTTTTAAAAACTGGATATGCATGCTTGAAACATTTTAAAGATGCAAATGACCTATGGATCCAAACCTTTTAAAGAGAATAACATTAAATTCTCAAGTGCTGGAGCGGTGGGATATTTACCCGAGTCAAACAAGCCATTATTTTGCTCATTTTCAAAAAACTGACCTAACGATCATCGAAGATTATAAAGTGATTTATCATGCGTAACGGCCTATAATTTTGTAAAGAATGACTTATGGATTGGGAGTCAACACTTAGGTGAAATTCCCCCCCCCCCCCCCCCCTGATATATAAAAACTAAAAAGAGTTTACCATCCTTAAAAATTACAGACACTTTTTGGAATTATATCTCTCTATATTTGTGCATTGTGCATTTCCATTTTAGATGAACACTTTTTTCTTAAATCAAAACTTGAGTTTTCACTTTCCCTTCATCTCATAGACAAAAAAAAAAAGAGATAAAAGGCAAATCACAACAAAATAAAAATTTTAGAGTTTATGTATGGCAAGAATTTAAAGCAATAACAAATGTAAGTAAAGAAAATTTGTTCACACACCAAAAAAAAAAAAAAAAGTTTTGTTTTCAAAGTTTGGGAAATTCCACTAGTTCAACCCTAATAGCTCGGAATTTTAAAAGAAAGAGATTTTTCTACTCATGTTTTAAAAAAGGATATGCATTCTTGAAACATGTTAAAGATGGAAATGACCTATGGATCCAAACCTTTTAATGGGGGAGGTGGGGGATATTTACCTGAGTGTTCACTCCCAATTCATAAGTCATTCCTTACAAAAATATAGCTCGTTACACATGATAAATCACTTTACAATCATCTAAGATCGTTAGGTCAACTTTTTGTAAATGGGCAAAATAATGGGTTGTTTGTCTCGGGTAAATATCCCACCGCACATTCACTTGAGAGTCAAATGTTATTCTCTTTAAAAGGTTTGGATTCATAGGTCATTTCCATCTTTAACATGTTTCAAGCATGCATATCCATTTTTTAAAACATGTGTAGAAAAATCGCTTTCTTATAAAATTCCAAAATATTTGGGTTCAACTAGTGGAATTTCCAAAACTTGGATAACAAAACTTTTGTGTTCATTTGTGGTGTGTGAATAAATTTTCTTTACTTACATTTCTTATTTCTTGAAATTCTTTCCATACATAAACTCAAAAAGTTTCATTTTGTTGCGATCTATTTTTTCCTTTTATCCGTTTTATTGTTTACGAGATGAAGGGAAAGTGAAAACTCAAGTTTTGATTAAAGAAAAAGTATACATCTAAAATGGAAATGCACAATGCACAAATGTAGAGAGAGATAATTCAAAAAAGTGTCTTTAATTTATAGGGATTGTAAAATCTTTTTAGTTTTTATATATCGGGTTTTGCAATCCACAGGAAAAGGGGGAGGCGGTGGATTTTTAACTGAGTGTTGACTCCCAATCAATAAGTCATTCCTGACAAAAATATAGCCCGTTACACATGATAAATTACATTACAATCATCTACGATCATTAGGTCAACTTTTTTTAAATGGGCAAAATAATGGCGTGTTTGACTCGGGTAAATATCCCACCGCATGTTAACTTGAGAGTTCAATGTTATTCTCTTTAAAAGGTTTGGATCCATAGGTCATTTGCATCTATAACATGTTTCAAGCATGCATATCCATTTTTTAAAACATGTGTAGAAAAATCACTTTCATATAAAATTCCAAGCAATTAGGGTTGAACTCGTGGAATTTCCAAAGCTTGGATTACATAACTTTTGTGTACATTTGTGGTGTGTGAATATATTTGCTTACTTACATTGTGTTTTTTCCTTTTATCCCTTTTTTGTTAACGAGATGAAGGGAAAGTGAAAACTCAAGTGTTGATTTAAGAAAAAAGTATACATCTAAAATGGAAATGCACAATGCACAAATGTAGAGAGAGATAATTCAGAAAAGTGTCTGTAATTTATAGGGATTGTAAACTCTTTTTAGTTTTTATATATCATGTTTTGCAAACGTCGAAAATGGGGGAGGCGGGGGATTTTTAACTAAGTGTTGACTCCCAATCAATAAGTCATTCCCTGTAAAAATTCAAACCGTTATGCATGATAGATCACTTTACAATCATCTATGATCGTTAGGTCAACTTTTTGTAAATAGGCAAAATAATGGCTTGTTTGACTCGGGCAAATATCCCACCGCATGCTCACTGTAGAATTTATTGTTATTCTCTTTAAAAGGTTTGGATCCATCGGTTATTTGCATCTTTAACATGCATAGCCATTTTTTAAACACATGTGTAGAAAAATATGTTTCTTATAAAATTCCAAGATATTAGGGTTGAACTAGTGGAATTTCCCAAACTTGGATAACAAAACTTTTGTGATCATTTGTGGTGTGTGAATAAATTTTCTTTACTTACATTTTTTCTTGCTTTAAATTCTTTCCATTAATAAACTCTAAAATTTTTGTCTTGTTGTGATCTATGTGCCTTTTATCTCTTTTTTTGTTTATGAGATGTAGGGAAAGTGAAAACACAAGTTTCGATTTCAGAAAAAGGTATTCCTCTGAAATTGAAATGCACAATGCACAAATGTAGAGAGGGATAATTCAAAAAAGTGTCTGTAATTTTTAGGGATTGCAAACTCTTTATAGTTTTTATATATCAGGTATCGCAATCGTCGGGAAAAGGGGGAGGCAGGGAATTTTTAATTGAGCGTTGACTCCAAATCCATAAGTCATTCCTTACAAAAATATAGCCCGTTACGTATGATATATAACTTTACAATCATCTATGACCGTTACCTCAGCTTTATGTAAGTGGGCAAAATAATGGTTTGTTTGACTCGGGTAAATATCCCACCGGACGTTCACTTGAGAATTTAGTGTTATTCTCTTTAAAATGTTTGGATCCATAGGTCATTTGCATCTTGAACATGTTTCAAGCATGCATATCCATTTTTTAAAACATGTGTAGAAAAATCTCTTTCTTTTAAAATTCCAAGCTATTAGGGTTGAACTAGTAGAATTTCCTAAACTTGGATAACAAAACTTTTGTGTTCATTTGTGGAGTGTGGATAAATTTTCTTTACTTAAATTTGTTATTGCATTAAATTCTTTTCATGCATAAACTCTAAAATTTTCATTTTGTTTTGATCTATTTGCATTTTATATCTTTTATTCGTTTACAGGATGAAGGGAAAGTGAAAACACAAGTTTTGATTTAAGAAAAAAGTATACATCTAAAAAGGAAATGCACAATGCACCAATGTAGAGAGAGATAATTCAAAAAAGTGAATGTAATTGTTAAGGATTGTTAACCCTTTTTAGTTTTTATATGAGGTTTTGTAATTGACGGGAAAAGGGGGAGGCGGGTGAATTTTAATTGAGTGTTGACTCCCAATCCTTAAGTCATTCCTTTCAAAAACTATTGCCTGTTATGCATGATAAATCACTTTACAATCATCTATAATCGTTAGGTCAGCTTTTTGTAAACGGGCAAAATAATGGCTTGTTTGACTCAGGTAAATATCCCACCGTACGTTCACTTGAGAATTTTTTGTTATTCTCTTTAAAAGTATTGGATCCATAGGTCATTTTCATCATTAACATGTTTCAAACATGCATATTCATTTTTTAAAACTTGTTTAGAAAAATCGCTTTCTTATAAAATTCCCAGCTATTAGGGTTGAACTAGTGGAATTTCCCAAACTTGGATAACAAAATTTTTGCCCTCATTTGTGGTGTGTGAATAAATTTTACTTCATTTACATTTTTTATTGCTTTAAATTCTTTCCATACATAAACTCTAAAGTTTTCATTTTGTTGTGATCATTTTGCCTTTTATCCATTTTTTGTTTACGAGATGAAGGGAAAGTGAATACTAAATTTTTTATTTAAGAAAATAGTATACATCTAAAATGGAAATTCACAATGCAAAAATATATAGAGAGATAATTACTAAAAGTGTTTGTAATTTTTAGGGATTTTAAATAATTTTTAGTTGTTATATGTCAGGTTTTGTTATCATCGGGAAAAGGGCAAGGCAGGGGATTTTTAACTGAGTGTTGACTCCCAATCCATAAGTCATTCCTTAAAAGAATATAGCCCGTTATGCATGATAAATCACTTTACAATCATCTATGATCGTTAGGTCAACTTTTTGTAAATGTGCAATATAATGGCTTGTTTGACTCTGGTAAATATCCCACCCCACATTCACTTGAGAATTTAATGTTATTGTGTTTAAAAGGTTTGAATCCATAGGTCATTTGAATCTTTAACATCTTTCAAGCATTCATATCTAGTTTTTCAAACATGTGTAGAAAAATCTCTTTCTTTTAAAATTCCAAGCAATTAGGGTTGAACTAGTGGAATTTCTATAACTTGGATAACAAAACTTTTGTGTTCATTTGTGGTGTGTGATCGCTTTAAATTCTTTCCATACATAAACTCTAAAATTTTCATTTTTTTGTGATTTTTTTTTGCCTTTTTCTCTTTTTTTTGCTTATGAGATGAAAGGAAAGTGAAAACTCATGTTTTGATTTAAAAAAAAAAGTATACATCTAAAATGCAAATGCACAATGCACAAATGTAGAGAGAGATAATTCCAAAAAGTTTCTGTAATTTTTAGGGATTGTAAACTCTTTTTAGTTTTTATATATCAGGTTTTGCAATCATCGGGAAAAGGGGGAGGCGGGGGATTTTTAATTGAGTGTTGACTCCCAAACCATAAGTCATTTTTTAAAAAAATATAGCCCGTTACACATGATAAATAACTTTACAATCATCTATGATCGTTAAGTCTGCTTTTTGTAAATGGGCAAAATAGTGGCTTGTTTGACTCTGGTAAATATCCCACCGCATGTTCACTTGAGAATTGAATGTTATTGTCTTCAAAAGGTTTGGATCCATAGGTGATTTGCATCTTTAACAAGTTTCATTCATGCATATCCATTTTTTAAAACATGTGCAGAAAAATCTCTTTGTTTTAAAATTCCATGCCATTAGAGTTGAACTAATGGAATTTCCCAAACTTGGATAACTAAACTTTTGTGTTCATATGTGGTGTGTGAATAAATTTTGCTTACTTACAGTTTTTATTGAATTATATTCTTTACATACATAAACTCTAAAATTTTCATTTTGTTGTTATCTATTTGCATTTAATCTCTTTTTTTGTTTACGAGATGAAGGGAATGTGAAATCTCAAGTTTTGATTTAAGAAAAAAGTATACATGTAAAATGGAAATGCACAATGCAAAAAGGTAGAGGGATTGTAAATAGTTTTTAGTTTTTATATGTCAGGTTATGCAATCATTAGGAAAAGGGGGAGGCATTGAATTTTTAACTGAGTGTTGACTCCCAATCCATAAGTCATTCCTTACAAAAATATAGCCCGTTACGAAAGATAAATCTCTTTACAGTCATCAATGGTCGTTAAGTCAACTTTTTGTAAGTGGGCAAAATAATGGCTTGTTTGACTCGGGTAAATATCCCACCGCATGTTCACTTGAGAAATTAATGTTATTCTCTTTAAAAGGTTTGGATCCGTAGGTGATTTGCATCTTTAACATGTTTCAAGCATCCATATCCATTTTTTAAAACATGCGTAAAAAATCACTTTCTAATAAAATTCCAAGCAATTATGGTTGAACAAGTGGAATTTTGCAAACTTGGATAACAAAACTTTTGTTAGTGCTTTACATTCTTTCCATACATAAAGTCTAAAATTTTCATTTTGTTATGATCTATTTTCCTTTTATCCCTCTTTTTGTATATGAGATGAAGGGAAAGTGAAAACTCAAGTGTTGATTTAAGAAAAAAGTATACATCTAAAATGGAAATGCACAATGCACAAAAGTAGAGAGAGATAATTCAGAAAAGTGTCTCTAATTTTTAGGGATTGTAAACTCTTTTTAGTTTTTATATATGATGTTTTGCAAATGTCGAGAAAAGTGGAGGTGGGGGATTTTTAACTGAGTGTTGACTCCCAATCCATAAGTCATTCCTTACAAAAACATAGCCCGTTCCACATGATAAAACACTTTACAATCATCTATGATCGTTAGGTCAAATGTTTTTAAATGGGTAAAATAATGGCCTGTTTGACTCAGGTAAATATCCCACCGCACGTTCAATTGAGAATTTAATGTTATTCTCTTTAAAATGTTTGGATCTATAGATCATTTGCATCTTTAACATGTTTCAAGCATGCATATTCATTTTTTAAAAAATGTGTAGAAAAATCTCTTTCTTATAAAATTCTAAGCTATTAGGGTTGAACTAGTGGAATTTTCAAAACTTGTATTACTAAAATTTTGTGTTCATTTGTTGTGTGTGAATAAAATTTCCTTGCTTACATTTGTTATTGCTTTCAATTCTTTCCATACATAAACTCTAAAGTTTTCATTTTGTTATGATCTATTTGCCTTTTATCTCTTTTTTTTGTTTACGAGATGAAGGGAAAGTGAAAACTCAAGTATACATCTAAAATGGAAATGCACAATGTACAAATGTAGAGATAGATAAGTCAGAAATGTGTCTGTAATTTGTAAGGATTGTAAACTCTTTTTAGTTTTTATATATGATGTTTTGTAAACGTCAGGAAAAGGTGGAGGCGGGGGATTTTTAACTGAATGTTGTCTCTCAATCAATAAATCATTCCTTACAAAAATTTACCCAATTACGCATGATAAATTACTTTACAAATCTATGATCGTTAGGTCAGATTTTTGTAACTCCGGTAATTATCCCACCACACGTTCACTTGAGAATTTAATGTTATTCTCTTTAAAAGATTTTGAGCATTAGGTCATTTGCATCTTTAACATGTTTCAATCATGCATATCCCTTTTTTAAAACATGTGTAGAAAAATTGCTTTCTTAGAAAATTCCAAGCTATTAGGGTTGAACTAGTGGATTTTCCCAAACTTGGACACAAAACTTTTGTGTACATTTGTGGTGTGTGAATAAATTTTATTTACTTACATTTGTTATTGCTTTAAATTCTTTCCATACATAAACTCTAAAATTTTTATTTTGTTGTGATCTATTTTTTTCTTTTATCTCTTTTTTTGGTTTACGAGAAGAAGGGAAAGTGAAAATTCAAGTTTTGATTTAAGATAAAAGTATAAATCTAAAATGGAAATTCACAATGCACAAATGCAAAGAGAGATAATTCAAAAAAGTGTCTATAATTTATAGGGATTGTAAAATCTTTTTAGTTTTTATATGTTAGGATTTGCTATCGTAGGGAAAAGGGGAGGCGGGGGATTTTTAACTGAGTGTTGACTACCAATCAATAAGTCATTCCTTAAAAAAATATAGCCCGTTACACATGATAAATCACTTGACAATAATCTAAGATCGTTAGGTCGATTTTTTTAAATGGGCAAAATAATGGCCTGTATGACTCGGGTAAATATCCCACCGCACATTCTCTTGAGAGTTTAGTGTTATTCTCTTTAAAAGGTTTGGATCAGTAGGTCATTGGAATCTATAGCATGTTTCAAGTATCCATATGCATTTTTTAAAATATGTGTAGAAAAATCACTTTCTTATAAAATTCCAAGCAATTAGGGTTGAACTACTAGAATTTCCCAAACTTGGATAACCAAACTTTTGTGTTCATTTGTGGTGGGTGAATAAATTTTGGTTATTTATATTTGTTATTGCTTTACCTTCTTTCCATACATAAAGTCTAAAATTTTCATTTTGTTGTGATCTATTTGCTTTTTATCTCTTTTTTTTTGTATACGAAATAAAGGGAAAGTGAAAACTCAAGTGTTGATTTAAGAAAAAAGTATAGTATACATCTAAAATGGAAATGCACAATGCATAAATGTAGAGAGAGATAATTCCGAAAAGTGTCTGTAATTTTAGGGATTGTAAACTCTTTTTATTTTTTTATATCATGTTTTGCAAACGTCGGGAAAAGTCGGTGGCAGGGGATTTTTAACTGAGTGTTGACTCCCAATCAATAAGTCATTCCGAACAAAAATTCAGACCGTTACGGATGACAAATCACTTTACAATCATCTATGATCGTTAGGTCATTTTTTTGTAAATGGGCAAAATAATGGCTTGTTTGACTCGGGTAAATATCCCACCGCACATTTACTTGAGAATTTAATGTTATTCTCTTTAAAAGGTTTGGATCCATAGGTCATTTGCATCTTTAACTTGTTTCAAGCATGCATATCCATTTTTTTAACATGTAAAGAAAAATCTCTTTCTTATAAAATTCCAAGCTATTAGGGTTGAACGAGTGGAATTTCCTAAACTTGGATAACAAAACTTTTGTGTTCATTTGTGTGTGTGGATAAATTTTTTATACTTAAATTTGTTATTGCATTAAATTCTTTTTATACATAAACTCTAAAATTTTCATTTTTTTTGTGATCTATTTGCCTTTTATCTCTTTTTTTGTTTACAAGATGAAGGGAAAGTGAAAACTCAAGTTTTGATTTTATAAAAAAGTATACATCTAAAAAGGAAATGCACAATGCACAAATGTAGAGAGAGATAATTCAAAAAAGTCTCTGTAATTTTTAGGGATTGTTAACTCTTTTTAGTTTTTATATGAGGTTTTGTAATCGTCGGGAAAAGGGAGAGGCGGTTGATTTTTGACTGAGTGTTGACTCCCAGTCCTTATGTCATTCCATACAAAAATATAGCCCGTTATGCAAGTTAAATAACTTTACAATCATCTACGATCGTTTGGTCACCTTTTTGTAAATGGGCAATATAATGGGTGGTTTGACTCAGGTAAATATCCCCCTGCACATTCACTTGAGAATTTAATGTTATTCTCTTTAAAAGGTTTGGATCCATAGGTCATTCGCATCTTTAACATGTTTCAAGCATTCGTATCCATTTTTTCAAACATGTGTAGAAAAAGCTCTTTCTTATAAAATTACATGCAATTAGGGTTGAATTAGTGGAATTTTCAAAACTTGGATTAAAAAACTTTTGTGTTCATTTTTGGTGTGTGAATAAACTTTCTTTACTTACATTTATTATTGCTTTAAATTCTTTCCACACATAAACTCTAAAATTTTCATTTTGTTGTGATCTATTTTTTCCTTTTTTTCTCTTTTTTTACTTACGAGATGAAGGGAAAGTGAAAACTCAATTTTTGATTTAAAAAAAATTATACATCTAAAATGCAAATGCACAATGCACAAATATTGAGAGAGATAATTCCAAAAAATTTCTTTAATTTTTAGGGATTGTAAACTCTTTTTAATTTTTATATATCTGGTTTTGCAATCGTCAGGAAAAGGGGGAGGCGGGGGATTTTTAATTGAGTGTTGAATCCCAAACCATAAGTCATACATTAAAAAATTATAGCCCGTTACTCATGATAAATAACTTTAAAATCATCTATGACCGTTAGGTTAGCTTTTTGTAAATGGGCAAAATAATAGCTTGTTTGACTCAGGTAAATATCCCACCGCACATTCACTTGAGAATTGAATGTTATTCTCTTTAAAAGGTATGGATCCATTGGTCATTTGCATCTTTAACATGTTTCATTCATGCATATCCATTTTTTAAAACATGTGTAGAAAATTCTCTTTTTTTAAAATTCCTAGCTATTAGGGATGAACTAGTGGAATTTCCCAAACTTGGATAACTAAACTTTTGTGTTCATATGTGGTTTGTGAATAAATTTTGCTTACTTAAAGTTTTTATTGCTTTAAATTCTTCACATACATAAACTCTAAAATTTTCATTTTGTTGCGATCTATTTGCATGCTATCTCTTTTTTTGTTTACGAAAGAAGTATTCATGTAAAATGGAAATGCACAATGCAAAATTGTAGACGGATTGTAAACTATTTTAAGTTTTCATAAGTCAGGTTATGCCATCATCGGGAAAAGGGGGAGGCGATGAATTTTTTACTGAGTGTTGACTCCCTATCTGTAAGTCATTCCTTACAAAAATATAGCCCATTGTGAAAGATAAATCTCTTTACAATTATATATGATCGTTAAGTCAGCTTTTTGTAAATAGGCAAATAATGGCTTGTTTGACTCAGGTAAATATCCCACCGCACGTTCACTTGAGAATTTAATATTATTCTACTTAAAAGGTTTGGATCTGTAGGTGATTTGCATCTTTAACATGTTTCAAGCATGCATATCCATTTTTTAAAACATGCGTAGAAAAATCTCTTTCTTATAAAATTCCTAGCCATTAGGGTTGAACTAGTGGAATTTCCCAAACTTGAATAACAAAACTTTTGTGTTCATTTGTGGTGTGTGAATAATTTTTCTTAACTTACATTTGTTATTGCATTAAATTCTTTCCATACATAAAATTATAAAATTTTCATTTTGTTGTGATCCATTTTTGCCTTTTATCTCTTTTTTTGTTTACGAGAAGAATGGAAAGCGAAAACTCAAATTTTGATTTAAGAAAAAAGTATACATCCAAAATGGAAATGCACAATGCACAAATGTAGAGAGAGATAATTCAGAAAAGTGTCTGTAATTTTTAACTATTGTAAACTCTTTTTAGTTTTTATATATCATGTTTTGTAAACGTCGGGAAAAGGGGGGGCGGGGGATTTTTAACTGAATGTTGACTCCCAATCAATAGGTCATTCCTTACAAAATTTGAGCCCGTTATTCATGATAAATCACTTTACAATCATCTATGATCGTTAGGTCCACTATTTGTAAATGGGCAAAAAAATGGCTTGTTTCACTCGGGTAAATATCTCACCGCACGTTCACTTGGGAATTTAATGTTATTCTCTTTAAAAGGTTTGGATCCATAGGTCATTTGAATATTTAACATGTTTCAAGCATGCATATCCATTTTTTAAAACATGTGTAGAAAAATTGCTTTCTTACAAAATTCCAATCTATTAGGGTTGAACTAGTGGATTTTCCCATACTTGGAGAACAAAACTTTTGTGTTAATTTGTGGTGTGTGAATAAATTTTATTTACTTACATTTGTTATTGCTTTACATTCTTTCCTTACATAAAGTCTAAAATTTTCATTTTGTTGAGATCTATTTGCCTTTTATCTCTTTTTTTTGTATACGAGATGAAGGGAAAGAGAAAACTCAAGTGTTAATTTAAGAAAAAAGTATACATCTAAAATGGAAATGCACAATGCACAAATATAGAGAGAGATAATTACGAATTTTTTTCATAATTTATAGGGATTGTAAACTCTTTTTAGTTTTTATATATCATGTTTTACAAACGTCGGGAAAAGGGGGAGGCGGGGGATTTTTAACTAAGTGATGTCTCCAAATCAATATGTCATTCCTTACAAAAATTTAGACTGTTACGCATGATAAATCATTTTACAATCATCTATGAATGTTAGATCAACTTTTTGTAAATGGGAAAAATAATGGCTTGTTTAACTCGGGTAAATATCCCACCTCACGTTCACTTGAGAATTCAATGTTATTCTCTTTAAAAGGTTTGGATCCATAGGTCATTTGCATCTTTAACATGCATATCCCTTTTTTAAAACATGTGTAGAAAAAATTGTATCTTATAAAATTCCCAGATATTATGGTTGAACTAGTGGAATTTCCCAAACTTGGATAACAAAACTTTTGTGATCATTTGTGGTGTGTGAATAAATTTTCTTTACTTACAATTTTTTTACTTTAAATTCTTTCCATACATAAACTCTAAAATTTTCGTTTAGTTGTGATCTATTTGCCTTTTATCTCTTTTTTAGTTTATGAGATGTAGGGAAAGGGAAAAATCAAGTTTCAATTTAAGAAAAAAGTATTCCTCTGAAATTGAAATGCACAATGCACAAATGTAGAGAGGGATAATTCAAAAAAGTGACTGTAATTTTAAGGGATTGCAAACTCTTTTTAGTTTTTATATATCAGGTTTTGCAATTGTCCGAAAAAGGGGGAGGCAGGGGATTTTTAGCTGAGTGTTGACTCCCAATCCTTAAGCTATTCCTTAAAAAAATATAGCCCGTTACACATCATAAATCACTTTACAATCATCTATGATCGTTAGGTCAACTTTTTGTAAACGGGCAAAATAATGGCTTGTTTGACTCTGGTAAATATCCCACCGCAGTTCACTTGAGAGAATTTAATGTTATTCTCTTTAAAAGTTTTGGATCCATAGGTCATTTGCATCTTTAACATGTTTCAAGCATGCAAATCCATTTTTTAAAACATGTGTAGAAAAATCTCTTTCTTATACAATTCAAGCCATTAGGGTTGAACTAGTGGATTTTCTCAAACTTTGATAACAATACTTTTGTGTTCATTTGTGGTGTGTGAATAAATTTTATTAACTTACATTTTTTATTGTTTTAAATTCTTTCCATACGTAAATTCAAAAATTTTCAATTTGTTGTGATCTTTTTTTGCCTTTTATCTCTTTTTTATTTACGAGATGAAGGGAAAGTTAAAACTCAAGTTTTGATTTAAGAAAAAAGTATGCATCTAAAATGGAAATGCACAATGCACAAATGTAGAGAGAGAGAATTCCAAAAAGTGTCTATAATTTTTAGGGATTGTAAACTGTTTTTAGTTTTTATATATCAGGTTTTGCAATCGTCGGCAATAGGGGGACGCGGGGAATATTTAACTGAGTGTTGACTCCCAATCCATAAGTCATTCCTTACTAAAATATAGCCCGTTATGCATTGTCAAACATTCTACAATGATCTATGATCGTTAGGTTAACTTTTTTTAAATGGGCAAAATAGTGGCTTGTTTGACTTGGGTAAAAATCCCACCGCACGTTCACTTGAGAATTTAATGTTATTCTCTTTAAAAGGTTTTGATCCATAGGTCATTTGCAACTTTAACATGTTTCAAGTTTGCATATCCATTTTTTAAAACATGTGTAGAAAATTCTCTTTCTTGTAAAATTCCAAGCAATTAGGGTTGAAGTAGTGGAATTTCCCAAACTTGGATAATAAGACTTTTCTGTTCATTTGTGGTGTATGAATAAATTTTCCCTACATACATTTGTTATTGCATTAAATTATTTCCATACATAAACTCTAAAATTTTCATTTTGTTGTGATCTTTTTGCCTTTTATCTCATTTTTTATTTACTAGATGAAGGGAAAGTGAAAACTCAAGTGTTGATTTAAGAAAAAAGTATACATCTAAAATGGAACTACACAATGCACAAATGTTGAGAGAGAAAAGTGCTGTAATTCTTTGGGATTGTAAACTCTTTTTAGTTTTTATATATCATGTTTTGCAAACGTAGGGAAAAGGGGGAGGTGGGGGATTTTTAACTAAGTGTTGACTCCCAATAAATAAGTCATTCCTCACAAAAATATACTCCGTTAGCCATGATACATCACTTTACAATCATCTATGATCGTTAGGTGAGCTTTTTGTAAATGGGCAAAACAATGGCTTCTTTGCCTTGGGTAAATATCCCACCGCACGTTCACTTGAGAATTTAATGTTACTCTCTTTAAAAGGTTTGGATCGATAGGTCATTTGCATCTTTAACATGTTTCTAGCTTGCACATCCATTTTTTAAAACATGTGTAAAAAAATCTCTCTTATAAAATTGCAAGTAATTAGGGTTGAACTTCTAGATTTTCCCAAACTTGGATAACAAAAATTTTGTGTTCATTTGTGGTGTGTGAATAAATTTTATTTACTTACATTTGTTATTGTTTTAAATTCTTTCCGTAAATAAACTCTAAATTTTTTATTTTGTTGTGATCTATTTTTGGCTTTTATCACTTTTTTTATTTACGAGATGAAGGGAAAGTCAAAACTCAAGTTATGATATGAAAATGGTATACATCTAAAATGTAAATGCACAATGCACAAATTGAGAGGGAGATAATTTTAAAAAGTGTCTGTAATTATTAGGTATTCTAAACTCTTTTTAGTTTTTATATATCAGGTTTTGCAATCGTCGGGAAAAGGGGGAGGTGGGGGATATTTAACGTAGTGTTGACTCCCAATCTATAAGTCATTTCTAACATAAATATAGCCCTATACGAATGATAAATCACTTTACAATCATTTATGATCGTTAGGTCAGCTTTTTGTAAATGGGGGAAATAATGGGATGTTTGTCTTGGGTAAATATCCCACCACATGTTCACTTGAGAATTTAATGTTATTCTCTTTATAAGGTTTGATTCCATAGGTCATTTGTATCTTTAACATGTTTCAAGCATGCATATCCATTTTTTCAAACATGTGTAGAAAAATCTCTTTCTTATAAAATTCCAGTCTATTAGGGTTGAACTTGAGCAATTTCCCAAACTTGGATAACAAAATTTTTTTGTTCATTTGTGGTGTGTGAATAAGTTTTCCTTACTTACATTTGTTATTGCTTTAAATTCTTTCCATTCAAAAACTCTAAAATTTTCATTTTTTTGCGATCTATTGGCCTTTTATCTCTTTTTTTGTTTACGAAATGAAGGGAAAATGAAAACTCAAGTTTTGATTTAAGAAAAAAGTACTCATCTAAAATGGAAATGCAAAATACACAAATGTAGAGAGAGATAATTCAGAAAAGTGTCTGTAATTTTTAGGGATTGTAAACTCTTTTTAGTTTTTATATATCAAGTTTTGCAAACGTCAGGAAAAGGGGGATGTGGGGGATTTTTAACTGAGTGTTGACTTCCAATCAAAAAGTCATTCCTTTAAAAAATTAAGTCTGTTATGCATGATGAATCTCTTTACAATCATCAATGATCATTTGGTCAGCTTTTTGTAAATGGGCAAAATAATGGCTTGATTGATTTGGGTAAATATCCCACCGCACGCTCACTTGAGAATTTATTGCTATTCTCTTTAAAAGGTTTGGATCCATAGGTCATTTTCATCTTTAACAAGTTTCAAGCATGCATATCCATTTTTTAAACATGTGTAAAAAAATCTCATTCTTATAATTCCAAGATATTAGGGTTGAACTAGTGGGTTTTCCCAGACTTGGGTAACAAAACATTTGTGTTCATTTGTGGTGTGTGAATAAATTTTATTTACTTATATTTTTTATTGCTTTAAATTATTTCCACACATAAACTCTAAAATTTTCTTTTTTTCGGGATCTATTTTTGCCTTTGATCTCTTTTTTTTATTTACGAGATGAAGGGAAGGTCAAAACTCAAATTTTGATTTAAGAAAAAGTATACATCTAAATTGGAAATGCACAATGCACAAAAGGTAGAGAGAGATAATTCCAAAAAGGGTCTGTAATTTGTAGGGATTGTTAACTCTTTTTAGTTTTTATATATCAGGTTTTGCAATCGTCGGGAAAAGGGGGACGCGGAGCATTTTTAATTGAGTGTTGACTCCGAATCAATAAGTCATTCCTTACAAAAATATAGCCCATTACGTATAATAAATCACTTTACAATCTTCTATGATCGTTAGGTCAGCTTTTCGTAAATGGGCAAAATATTGGCTTGTTTGACTCGGGTAACTATCTGACCGCACATTCACTTTATTCTCTTTACAAGGTTAGGATCCATAGGTCATTTGCATCATTACCATGTTTCAAGCATGCATATCCTTTTTTTGAAAACATGTGTAGAAAAATCTCTTTCTTATAAAATTACTGGCCATTAGGGTTGAACTAGTGGAATTTCCCAAACTTGGATAACAAAAGTTTTGTGTTCATTTGTGGTGTGTGAATAAAATTTCATTACTTACATTTTTTATTCCTTAAAATTCTTTCCATACATAAACTCTAAATTTTTTGTTTTTTTGTGATCTGTTTTTGCCATTTTATCTCTTTTTTTGCTTACAAAATGAAGGGAAAGTGAAAACTCAAGTGCTGATTTAAAAAAAAAAAGTATCCATCTAAAATGGAAAGGTACAATGCACAAATCTAGAGTGAGATAATTCTGAAAGTGTCAGTAATTTTTAGGGATTGTGAACTCTTTTTAGTTTTTATATATCATGTTTTGCATACGTCGGGAAAAGGGGATCGAGGGGGATTTTTAACTGAGTGTTGACTCCCAATCAATAAGTGATTCTGTACAAAAATATAGCCCATTACGCATGATAAATCACTTTAAAATCTTCTATGATCGTTTGGTCAACTTTTTTTTAATGGACAAAATAATGGCTTGTTTGACTCAGGTAAATATCTCGCCGCATGTTCACTTGAGAGTTTAATCTTATTCTCTTTAAAAGGTTTGGATCCATAGGTCATTTGCATCTTTAACAAGTTTCAAGCATGCACATCTATATTTTAAAACATGTATAGAAAAATCTCTTTCTTATAAAATTCCAAGCTATTAGGGTTGAACAAGTGGAATTTCCAAAACTTGGATAACAAAACTTTTGTGTTCATTTGTGGTGTGTGTGCATAAATTTTCCTTACTTACATTTGTTTTTTTTTTTTACATTATTTCCATACATAAACTCTAAAATTTTCATTTTGTTATGATCTGTTTGCCTTTTATCTCTTTTGTTTGTTGATGAGATGAAGGGAAAGTGAAAACTCAAGTGTTGATTTTAGAAACAAGTATACATCTAAAATGGAAATGCACACTGTAGAGAGAGATAATTAAGAAAAGCGTCTTTATTTTTTATGGATTATAAACTCTTTTTAGTTTTTATATATCATGTTTTGAAAACTTGGGGAAAAGGTGGAGGCGGGGGATTTTTAACTCTGTTGACTCCCAATCAAAAAGTTATTCCTTTCAAAAATATAGCCTGTTACCCATGATAAATCACTTTACAATCATCAATGATCATTAGGTCAGCTTTTTGTAAATGGGAAAAATATGTGCGTGATTGACTCGGGTAACTATCCCATCACACATTCACTTGAGAATTTAATGTTATTCTCTTTAAAAGGTTAGGATCCATAGGTCATTTGCATCTTTAACATGTTTCAAGCATGCATAACCATTTTTTAAAACATGTGTGGAAAAATCTCTTTCTTAAAAAATTTCAAGTCATTAGGGTTGAACTAGTGGAATTTCCCAAACTTGGATAAAAAAAGTTTTGTGTTCATTTGTGGTGTGTGAGTACATTTTCTTTACTTACATTTGTTATTGCTTTAAATTCTTACCATACATAAAACCTAAAATTTTCATTTTGCTGTGATCTATTTTTGCCTTTTATCTTTTTTTTTTTTTTTGTTTACAAGATGAAGGGAAAGGGAAAACTCAAGTTTTGATTTAAGAAAAAAGTATACATCTAAAATGGAAATGCACTATGCACAAATGTAGAGAGAGATATTTCAAAAAAGTGTCTGTAATTTTTATGGTTTGTAAACTCTTTTTAGTCTTTATATGACAGGTTTTGCAATCGTCGGGAAAAGGAGGAGGCGGGAGATTTTTAACTGAGTGTTGACTCCAAATCCATAAGTCATTCCTTACCAAAATGTAGTCCGTTATGCATGATAAATCACTTTACAATCATATATGATCGTTAGGTCTACATTTTGTAAATGGGCAAAATAATGGCTTATTTGACATAGGTAAATATCCCACCGTACGTTTACTTGTGAATTTAATGTTAATCTATTTAAAAGGTTTGGATCCATAGGTCATTTGCATCTTTAACTTGTTTCAAGCATTCATATTCATTTTTTAAAAAATGTGTAGAAAAATCTCTTTCTAATAAATTTCCAAGCCATTAGGGTTGAACTAGTGAAATTTCCAAAACTTGGGTAAAAAACAATTGTGTTCATTTGTAGTGTGTGAATAAATTTTCTTTTCTTACATTTTTTATTGCTTAAAATACTTTCCATACATAAACTCTAAAATTTTCAATTTGTTGTTACCTATTTTTGTCTTTTATCTCTTTTTTCGTTTACAAGATGAAGGGGAAGAGACAACTCAAGTTTTGTTTTAGGAAAAAAGTATACGTCTAAAATTGAAATGCACAATGTACAAATCTAGAGAGAAATAATTCAAAAAAGTGTCTGTAATTTTTTATGGATCGAAAAATCTTTTTAATTTTTATATATTAGGTTTTGCAATCGACGGAAAAAGGTGGCGGCGGGGGATTTTTAACTAAGTGTTGACTCCCAATCCATCAGTCATTCCTTACAAATATATAACCCATTACGTATGAGCGTTAGGTCAGCTTTTTGTAAATGGGTAAAATAATGGCTTGTTTGACTCGGCTAAATCACCCACCGCACGTTCTCTTACGAATTTAAATTTATTCTCTTTAAAAGGTTCAAATCCATAGGTCATTTGCATATTTAACATGTTTCAAGCATGCATATCCATTTTTTAAAACATGTGTAGAAAAATCTCTTTCTTATAAAATACCGAGCCATTAGCGTTGAACTAGTGGAATTTCCAAAACTTGGAGAACAAAACTTTTGTGTTCATTTTTGGTGTGTGAAAAAATTTTCCTTACATTTGTTATTGCTTTAAATTCTTTCCATACAAAAACTCTATAATTTTCATTTAGTTGTGATTTATTTGGCTTTTATCTCTTTTTTTTGTTTACGAGATGATGGGAAAGTAAAAACTCAAGTTTTGATTTTAAAAAAAGTATGCATCTAAAATGGAAATGCACAATGGACAAATGTAGAGTGGGATACTTCAAAAAAGTGTCTATAATTTTTATATATCAGGTTTTGCAATCGTCGGGAAAAGGGGGAGGCCGGGGATTTTTAACAGTGTGTTGACTCCTAATCCATAAGTTATTCCTTACAAAAATATAGCCTGTTACGCATGATAAATCACTTTAGAATCATCTATGATCGTTAGGTCAGCTTTTTGCAAACTGCCAAAATAATGGCTTGTTTAACTCGGGTAAATATCCCACCGCACGTTCACTTGAGAATTTAATGTTATTCTCTTTAAAAGGTTTGGATTTATAGGTCATTTGCATCTTTAACTTGTTTCAAGCATGCATATCCATTTTTTAAAATATGTGTACAAAAATTTCTCTCTTTTAAAATTCCAAGCTACTAGGGTTGAACTAGTGGAATTTCTCAAATTTGGATAACTAAACTTTTGTGTTCATTTGTGGTGTGTGAATAAATTTTCTTTACTTACATTGGTTATTGCTTAAATTCTTTCTATACATAAACTCTAAAATTTGCATATTGTAGTGGTCTATTTGCCTTTTATCTCTTTTTTTTTTTAGAATATGAAGGGAAAGTAAAAACTCAAGTTTTAATTTAATAAAAAATTATACATCTAAAATTAAAATGCACAATGCACAAATGTAGAGAGTGATAATTCCAAAAAGTGTCTGCAATTTTTAGGGATTGTAAACTCTTTTTAGTTTTTATATATCTGGTTTTGCAATCATCAGGAAAAGGGGGAGGCGGGGGATTTAACTAACTATTGACTCCCAATCCATAAGTCATTCCTTACAAAAATATAGCCCGTTACCTATGATAAATCACTTTAAAATCATCAATGATCGTTCGGTCAACTTTCTGGAAAAGGGCAAAATAATGGTTTGTTTGACTCTTGTAACTATCCCACCGCACGTTCACTTGAGAATCTAATGTTATTCTCTTTATAAGGTTTGGATCCATAGGTCATTTGCATCTTTAACATGTTTCAAGCAAGCATATCCATTTTTTAACACATCTGTAGAAAAATCTCTTTCTTATAAAATTCCAAGCTATTAGGGTTGAACTAGAGGAGTTTCCCAAACTCGGATAACCAAAATTTTGTGTTCATTTGCGATGTGTGAATAATTTTTCTTTACTTTTATTTTTTATTGCTTTAAATTCTTTCCATACATAAACTCTAAAATTTTCATTTTGTTGTGATCTCTTTTTTTGGTTACGAGATTAAGGGAAAAAGAAAACTCATGTTTTGATTTAAGAAAAAAATATACTTCTAAAATGGAAATGCACAATGCACAAATTTAGAGATAGATAATTTCAAAAAGTGTCTGTAATTGTTAGGGATTGTAAATTCTTTTTAGTTTTTATATATCAGGTTTTGCAATCGTCGGGAAAAGGGAGAGGCTGGGGATTTTTAACTGAGTGTTGAATCCCAATCCATAAGTTATTCCTTAGCAAACTATAGCCCGTTACACAAGATAAATCACTTTAAAATCATCTATGATCGTTAGGTGAACTTTTTTTAAATTGGCAAAAATAATGTCTTGTTTGACTCGGGTAAATAACCCACCGCACGTTCACTTGAGAATTTATTGTTATTCTCTTTAAAAGGTTTGGAACCATAGGTCATTTGCATCTTTAACTTTTTTCATGCATGCATATCCATTTTTTAAAACATGTGTAGAAAAATCTCTTTCTTATAAAATTCCAAGGTAGTAGAGTTGAACTAGTGGAATTTCACAAATTTGGATAACAAAAATTTTTGGGTTCATTTGTGGGGTGTGAATAAATTTTCTTTACTCACATTTTTTATTGCTTTAAATTCATTCTATACATAAACTCTAAAATTTTCATTTTGTTGTGATTTATTTTTGCCTTTTATCTCTTTTTTTTTGTTTACGAGATGAAGGGTAGTGAAAACTCTAGTTTTGATTTAAGAAAAAGGTATACATTTAATGCACACTGCAAAAATGTAGAGAGAGATAATTTAAAAAAGTGTTTGTAATTTTTAGGGATTTTAAACTCTTTTTAGTTTTTATATATCAGGTTTGGCATTCGTCGGGAAAAGTGGGAGGTGTGGGATTTTTAACGGAGTCTTGACTCCCAATCCATAAGTTATTCCTTAAAAAAATGTAGCCCATTACACATGATAAATCACTTTACAATCATCTATGATCGTTAGGTTAGCTTTTTGTAAATGGGCAAAATAATCACTTGTTTGACTCGGGTAAATATCACACCGTACGTTCACTTGAGAATTTAATGTTATTCTCTTTAAAAGGTTTGGATTCGTAGGTGACTTGCTTTTTTAACATGTTTCAAGCATGCATATAATTTTTTTAACGCATGTGTAGAAAAATCTCTTTCTTATAAGATTCCTAGCTATTAGGGTGGAACTAATGGAATTTCCCAAACTCGGATAAAAAACTTTTGTGTTGATTTGTGGTGTGCGGATAATTTTTCTTTACTTTTATTTGTTTTTGCATTAAATTATTTCCATACATATACTCTAAAATTTTCATTTTGTTGTGATCAATTTTCCTTTTATCTTCTTTTTTGCTTACGAGATGATGGGAAAGTAAAAACTCAAGTTTTGATTTAAGAAAAAATTATACATCTAAAAAGGAAATGCACAATGCACAAATTTAGAGAGAGATAATTCAAAAAGGTGTCTGTAATTTTTAGGGATTGTAAACTTTTTTTAGTTTTTATGTATCAGGTTTTGCTATCGATGGCAAAAGGGGGAGGCGGGGGATTTTTAACTGAGTGTTGACTCCCAATCCCTAAGTCATTCCAAACAAAAATATAACCCGTTAATCATATATGATCATTTGGTCAAATTTTTTTAAACGGGTTCACTTGAAAATTTAATGTAATTCTCTTTAAATAGTTTTGGATCAATAGGTCATTTGCATCTTTAACATGTTTCAAGCATGCATATGAATTTTTTAAAACGAGTGTAGAAAAATATCTTTCTTGTAAAATTCCAAGCTAATAGGGTTAAGCTAGTGGAATTTCCTAAACTAGGATAACAAAACTTTTGTGTTCATTTGTGGTGTGTGAATAAATTTTCCTTCCTTACATTTGTTATTGCTTTAAATTCTTTCCATACTTAAACTCTAAAATTTTCATTTTGTTGTGATATATTTGCCTTTTATCTCTTTTTTTGTTTACGATATGAAGGGAAAGTGAAAACTCAAGTGTGAATTTAAGAAAAAAATATATATCTAAATTGGAAATGCACAATGCTAAAATGTAGAAAGAGATAATTCCAAAAGTGTCTATAATTTTTAGGTATTGTAAACTCTCTTTAGTTTTTATATATCATGTTTTGCAATCGTCGGGAAAAGGGGAAGACTGGCGATTTTTAATTGAAGGTTCACTCCCAATCCATCAGTCATTCCTTACAAAAATATTGCCTGTTACGCATGATAAATCACTTTACAATGATCTATGATAGTTAGGTCAGCTTTTTGTAAATGGGCAAAACAATAGCCTGTTTGACTAGGGTAAATATCCCACCGCACGTTCATTTGTGAATTTAATGTTATTCTCTTTAAAAGGTTTGGATCCATTGGCCATTTGAATCTTTAACATGTTTCAAGCATGCATATTCAATTTTTAAAACATGTGAAAAAAATCACTTTCTTATAAAATTCCAAGCCATTAGGGTTGAACTAGTGGAATTTCCCAAAGTTGGATAACAACACTTTTGTGTTCATTTGTGGTGTGTGAATAAATTTTCTTTACTTACATTTGTTATTGCTTTAAATTCTTTCCATACATAAACTCTAAATTTTTTATTTTATTGTGATCTATTTGCCTTTTATCTCTTTTTTTGTTTACGTGATGAAGGGAAAGTGAAAAGTCAAGTTTTGATTTAAGAAAAAAGTATACATCTAAAATGGAAATGCACAATGCAAAAATGTAGAGAGCGATAATTCCAAAAAGTGTCTGTAATTTTTAGGGATTTTAAACTCTTTTTAGTTTTTATATATCAGGTTCTGCAATAGTCAGGAAAAGGGGAGAAAGGGGTTTTTTAACTGAGTGTTGACTCCCAATCCATAAGTCATTCCATACAAAAATATAGCCCATTACACATGATAAATCACTTTACAATCATCTATGATCGTTAGGTTAGCTTTTTGTAAATGCGCAAAACAATCGCCTGTTTGACTAGGGTAAATATCCCACTGCACGTTCACTTGAGAATTTAATGTTATTCTCTTTAAAAGGTTTGGATCCATAGGTCATTTGCATCTTTAACATGTTTCAAGCATGCGTATCCATTTTTTAGAACATGAGTAGAAAAATCTCTTTCTTATAAAATTGCAAGCTATTAGGATTGAACTAGTGGAATTTCCCAAACTTAGATAACAAAACTTTTGTGTTCATTTGTGGTGTGTGAATAAATTTTATATACATATATTTGTTATTGCTTTAAATTCTATCCATACATAAACTCTAAAATTTTCATTTTGTTGTGATCTATTTTTACATTTTATCTCTTTTTTTTTTTACAAGAAGAAGGGAAAGAAGAAACTAAAGTTTTGATTTAAGAAAAATGTATACATCTAAAAAGGAAATGCACAATGCACAAATGTACAGAGAGATAATTCCAAAAAGTGTCTATAATTTTTAGGGATTGTAAACACTTTTAAGTTTCTATATATCAAGTTTTGTAATCATCGGGAAAAGGGGGAGGCTGGTATTTTTAACTGAGTGTTGACTCGCAAGCCACAAGTCATTCCTTAAAAAAATATAGCCCGTTACGCATGATAAATAACTTTACAATTATCTATGATTTTTAGGTCTGCTTTTTTTTAATGGGGAAAATAGTGGCTTGTTTGACTTGGGTAAATATCCCACCGCATGTTCACTTGAGAATTTAGTGTTATTCTCTTTAAAAGGTTTGGATCTATAGATCATTTAAATCTTTAACATGTTTCAAGCATGCATATCCATTTTCTAAAACATGTGTAGAAATATTTCTTTCTTAAAAAATTCCAAGCAATTAGGGTTGAACTAGTGGAATTTCCCAAAAGTTGGATAACAAAACTTTTGTGTTCATTTGTGGTGTGTGAACGAGTTTTATTTACTTACATTTGTTATTGCTATAAATTCTTTCCTTACATAAACTCTAAAATTTTAATTTTGTTGTGATCTATTTGCCGTTTATCTCTTTTTTCATTTACAAGATTAAGGGAAAGTGAAAAGTCAAATTTCGATTTAAGAAAAATTTATATATCTAAAATGGAAATGCTCAATGCACAAATGCAGAGAGAGATAATTCCAAAAAGTGTCTTTAATTTTTCGGGATTGTAAACTCTTTTTAGTTTTTATATATTTGGTTTTGCAATCGTCTGAAAAAGAGGAAGGCGGGGGATTATTAATTGAGAGTTGACTCCCAATCCATAAGCCATTCCTTACAAAAATATACCTCGTTACGCATGATAAATCACTTTCCAATCATCTATGATCGTTAGGTCAGCTTTTTGTAAATGGGCAAAATAATGGCTTGTTTGACTCGGGTAAATATCCCATCGCACGTTCACTTAAGAATTTAATGTTATTCTCTTTAAAAGGTTTGGATCCAAAGATCATTTTCATCTTTAACATGTTTCAAGCATCCATATCTATTTTTAAAAACATGAGTACAAAAATCTCTTTCTTAAAAAATTCCAAGCTAGAAGGGTTGAAGTAGTGGAATTTCCCAAACTTGGATAACTAAACTTTTGTGTTCATTTGTGGTGTCCGAATAAATTTTCTTTACATACATTTGTTATTGACTTAAATTCTTTCCATACCTAAACTCCAAAATTTTCATTTTATTGTGATCTATTTGCCTTTTATCTCTTTTTTTGTTTACATGATGAAGGGAAAGTGAAAATTCAAGTTTTGATTTAAGAAAAAAGTAATCTAAAATGGAAATGCACTATGAAAAAATGTAGAGAGAGATAATTCAAAAAAGTGTCTGCATTTTTTAGGGATTATAAATACTTTGTAGTTTTTATATATCAGATTTTGCAATAGTTGGGAAAAGGGGGAGGCGGGGGAATTTTAACTGAGTGTTGACTCCCAATCCATAAGTCTTTCCTTAAAAAAATAGCCAGTTACGCATGATAAATTACTTTACAATCATCTATGATCATTAGGTCAGGTTTTTGTTAATGGGCAAAATAATGGCTTGTTTGACTCAGTTAAATATCCCACCACACGTTCACTTGATAATTTAATGCTATTCTCTTTAAAAGGTTTGGATTCATAGGTCATTTTCATTTTTAACATGTTTGAAGCATGCATATCCTTTTTTTAAAACATGTGTATAAAAATCTCTTTCTTATAAAATTCCAAGCCAATAGGGTTGAACTAGTGGAATTTTCGAAACTTGGATAACAAAACTTTTGTGTTCATTTGTGGTGTGTGAATAAATTTTCTTTACATATATTTGTTATTGGTTTAAATTATTTTCATACATAAACTCTAAAAGTTTCATTTTGTTGTGATCTATTTTTCCTTTTATCTCTTTTTTTGTTTACGAGATGAAGGTAAAGTAAAAACTCAAGTTTTGATTTAAGAAATAAATATACATGTAAAACAGAAATGCACAATTCAAAAATACAGGGAGAAAATGTGTCTGTAATTTTAAGGGATTGTAAACTCTTTTTAGTTTTTATATATCAAGTTTTGCAATCGTTGGGAAAAGGGGGAGGCAAGAGATTTTTAACAGAGTGTTGACTCCCAATCCATAAGTCATTCCTTAAAAAAATATACATAGTTACGCATGATAAATCACTTTACAATCTTCTATTATCGTTAGGTCAGCTTTTTGTAAATGGGCAAAATAATGGTTTGTTTGACTTGGGTACATATCCCACCGCATGTTCACTTGAGAATTTAATGTTATTCTCTTTAAAAGGTTTGGATCCATAGGTCATTTGCATCTTTAACATGTTTCAAGCATGCCTATCCATTTTTTAAAACATGTGTAGAAAAATCTCTTTCTTATATAATTCCAAGCCATTAGGGTTGGACTAGTGGAATTTCCCAAACTTGGATAACAAAAATTTTGCGTTCATTTGTGGTGTGTGAATTAATTTTCTTTACTTACATTTTTTATTGCTTTAAATTATTTCCATACATAAACTCTAAATTTTTTTTTTGTGATCAATTTGCCATATATCTGTTTTTTTGTTTACAAGATGACGGGAAAGTGAAAACACAAGTTTTGATTTAAGATAAAGTTATATATCTAAAATGGAAATGCACAATGCACAAATGTTGAGAGTGATAAGACTAAAAAGTGTCTGTAATTTTTAGGGATTGTAAACTCTTTTAGTTATTATATATCAGGTTTTGCAAACGTCGGGAAAGGGGGGAGGCAGGGGATTTCTTACTCAGTGTTGATGCCCAATCTATAAGTCATTCCTTACAAAAATATAGCCATTTAAGCATGTTAAATCACTTTACAATCATCAATGATCGTTAGGTCAACTTTTGTAAATGGGCAAAATAATGGCTTGTTTGACTTAAGTAAATATCCCATTGCATGTTCACTTGAGAATTTAATGTTATTCTCTTTAAAAGGTTTGGATCCCTAGGTCATTTGCATCTTTAACATGTTTCAAGCATGCATATCCATTTTTTAAAACATGTGCAGAAAAATCACTTTCTTATAAAATTTCAAGCTAGTAGGGTTGAGCTAGTGGAATTTCCAAAACTTGGATAATGGTACGGTCCCAGATATGACACAAGGATTCTTTGGGAGGATATTGGGTCTGCCACGAGTTACGGGTCTTCCAGGCATCATCGTAGGGGTAGTAGGAAGACATAGGGAAGACGAAAACGAAAGATCAAGCCTAAGGGAAGCTTGATAACCTTAGAGCTCATTGAGGAGAACTCTAAGCTTCTCTACGCTAGATTTAACCTAATTCTTAATACTTCAATGCTTTCTTTTCTCATTACTCTTACCCCTTAAAAAGGGTTCACCCTGTTAGGTTTTAATAAAATATTACATAAATATCCCTATGAATAAAATATTCCAAAAATATCCCTATTAATAAATAATTCAAAAAATACCCCTATGGCCTAAAACTGAAATAAAATAAAGTAAATTAATAAACCAACTAAAATAATAATGTTATTGCGTGCATAACATTACACCCCCCTTGGAAGACGAGCTTGTCCTCAAGCTCAGAAGTAGTGTCTGTATGCCGACGTCTCCACCGGTGCCGAAGTAGCATCTGCGATAGCAATGATCACCCTTCAGGATGCCAATTTTTTTTGTTTTTTTGGCCCGGTCTGGCGTACGACCCACCTTTTGGACACGATTTTTTATTTTTTTTGGCCCCGTCCATGTTAACCTGGTTAACTCGGTTTAGGAACCCAGTCCGGTGCATGACTCAGCTTCGTGCGCTGATGAAATTTTCCTAACTTAGGAAAATTTGAATTGAACCATCTTCTTCCTCCTTCGGCGGAAATTTCGTCGACGATTCTTCAGAAATCGAAATCCGGCGTTATCCTCCTACAGATCCCGAGCATAGCGGCCGTCGGTAAGTGCCGAAACCTTCATCGACAATTCTTCAAAAATCGAAATCTGGCGTTATCCTCCTACCGATCCCGAGCATAGCGGCCGTCGGTAAGTGCCGAAACCTTGTCGACAGATGCTCCTTCCCTCAGGGCGCCGATGAAGGCGGGCGACGATCATCTTCCGTCCACACGGCTCCGAACAGGGTGGAAAGTTCGTGGCCGAACAGCATACAGGGGATCCAGAAAATTAAATCCCACAGCTACAATTCGAAGATCCACATCTGCACAGGTATTGTGCTCATCCATAGAAACACAAAGCCCCTCAAAAAAAAATTCCGATTCACTATCCTCCCCCCCCCCCCCCCCCCCCCCCCAATTTGGAACAATGGTTTGCTTTGTTCTACTGAGAGGTGGAAAGAGTGTGGGAGATGGTGGTCGAAAGTCGAATCCCACCGGAGTTGTGTATGACGGCACTGACGGAATCGCCTTCGTGTTCGGTGGTGAAGATCAACCGTTTTGGGCGTCGCCACCTGGTAATTTTTCGAGAGCGAGGGCTCTCGGAAACACACCCCTATCAGAAGAATCGCCGGAAGACACTAGGCTGGCCGTGCAGAAGGGTTTTGGGAGGTGGAACCCCCACCCTTGATTACCGACGGAAGCGAGGCATGATACCCTTCCGAGATCCTAAAAATTGAGGTCCCACCGGGAGATTGCGAAAATGTGGAGGCCAAAATCGGCGGTGATTTCGTAGGTGTGATTTCGAAAATGTGGAGGTCAAAATCGGTGCCCCTTTTTGTTAAAAAACCAGCGTCCGCCTCTTCTACATGGATTTTTTCTGGTAACGATGACGAAATTTTTGATTTTTCCGGCCCTTGGCCTGTTGCCCCCGTCCGCCTCTCGAGACGAAATTATTAATTTTTTCGGCCATGGGCAGTTCTGCCCATCCGAGATAGAGATTTGAGGTTGTATGACCTGTTTTGCTGCAGCAACGAGTTTCTCCCTTCCATAATGTTCAATGGAAGCATCTAACCGTGCTCGTATTTCCTCCAATTCTTACCCATAGCAATCCATCTTTCTTGGGATATAGAATAACCCATTGTGTTCCCGCTCTGATACCAGTTGGTATAGTCTCGGATCTGACACAAGGATTCCTTGGGAGGATCTGGGGTCTGCCACGGGTCACGGGTCTTCCAGGCATTACCGTAGGGATAGTAGGAAGACATGGGGAAGACAAAAACGAAAGATCAAGCCTAAGGGAAGCTTGATAACCTTAGAGCTCGTTGAGGAGAACTCTAAGCCTCTCTATGCTAGATTTAACCTAATTCTTAATACTTTAATGCTTTCTTTTGTAATTACTCTTACCCCTTAAATAGGGTTCACCCTGTTAGGGTTTAATAAAATATTACAGAAATATCCCTATGGATAAAATATTCCAAAAATATCCCTATTAATAAATAATTCCAAAAATACCCTTATGGCCTAAAAATGAAATAAAATAAAGTAAATTAATAAAAAAACTAAAATAATAATGCTATTTTATATAACAGGTTTTGCAATCGTTGGGAAAACCGGGAGGCGGGGGACTTCTAACTGAGTGTTGACACCCAATCCATAAGTCATTCCTTACCAAAATATAGCCCGGTACGCATGATAAATCACTTTACAATCGTTTTTTATCGTTAGGTCAGGTTTTTGAAAATGGGAAAAATAATGGCTTGTTTGACTCCTGTAAATATCCCACCACACGTTCATATGAGAATTTAATGTTATTCTCTTTAAAAGGTTTGGATCCATAGGTCATTTGCATCTTTAACCTGTTTCAAGCATGCATATCCCTTTTTTAAAACATGCGTAGAAAAATCTCTTTCTTATAAAATTCCAAGCCAATAGGGTTGAACTAGTGGAATTTCGCAAACTTGGATAACAAAACTTTTGTGTTCATTTGTGGTGTGTGAATAAATTTTCTTTACTTACATTTGTTATTGCTTTAAATTATTTCCAAACATAAACTCCAAAAGTTTCATTTTGTTGTGATCTATTAGCCTTTTATCTCTTTTTTTTTTTACGAGATGAAGGGAAAGTGAAATCTCAAGTTTTGATTTTAGAAATAAGTATAATTGTAAAATGGAAATGCACATTGCAAAAATGTAGAGAGAGATAATTCGAAAAAGTGACTGTAATTTTTAGTGATTGTAAACTATTTTTAGTTTTTATATATCAGGTTTTGCAATCGTTGGGAAAAGGGGTAGGCGGGGGATTTTTTACTGAGTGTTGATTGCCAATCCATAAGTCATTCCTTAGAAAAATATTGCCCGGTACACATGATAAATATCCATACAATCATCTATGATTGTTAGGTCAACTATTAGTAAATGGGCAAAATAAAGGTTTTTTTCCTTGTGTAAATATCCCACCACACGATCACTTGAGAATTTAATGTCATTCTCTTTAAAAGGTTTAGATCTATAGGTCATTTTCATCTTTAACCTGTTTCAAGCATGCCTATCTATTTTTTAAAACATGTGTAGAAAAATCTCTGTTTTATAAAATTCCAAGCCATTAGGGTTGAACTAGTGGAATTTACCAAACTTGGATAACAAAATTTTTGTGTTCATTTGTGGTGTTTTAATAGATTTTATTTATTTACATTTTTTATTGGTTTAAATTTTTTCCTTACATAAACTCTAAAATTTTCACTTTGTTGTAATCTATTTGCCTTTTATCTCTTGTTTTGTTTACGAGATGAAGGGAAAGTGAAAACTCAAGTTTCGATTTAAGAAAAAATTATATATCTAGAAAGGAAATGCACAATGCCCAACTTTAGGGAGATATAATTCCAAAAAGTTTCTGTAATATTTATTGATTGTAAACACTTTTTAGGTTTTATATATTAGGTTTTCAATCGTCGGGAAAAGGGGAAGGCGGGGGATTTTTAACTGAGTGATGACTCCAAATCCATAAGTCGTTCCTTAAAAAAATATAGCCTGTTATGCATGATCAATCACTTTACAATCATCTACGATCGTTAGGTCAGATTTTTGTAAATTGGCAAAATAATGGATTGTTTGACTTGGGTTAAAATCCCAACGCACGTTCACTTGAGAATTTAATGTTATTCTCTTTTAAAGGTTTGGATTCATAAGTAATTTTCATCTTTAACATGTTTCAAGCATGCTTATCCATTTTTTAAAACGTGTAGAAACATCTCTTTCTTATAAAATTCCAAGACATTAGGGTTGAACTTGTGAAATTTCCAAAACTTGGATAACAAAACTTTTGTGTTCATTTGTGGTGTGTGAATACATTTTCTTTACTTACATTTGTTATTGCTTTAAATTTTTTCCATACATAAACTCTAAAATTTTAATTTTGTTGTGATCTATTTGCCTTTTATCCATTTTTATACTTACGAGATAAAGGGAAAGTGAAAACTTAAGTTTTGATTTAATAAAAAAGTATACATCTAAATTTGAAATGCCTAATGCACAAATGTAGAGAGAGATAATTCAAAAATGTGTTTGTAATTTTTAGGGATTGCAAACTCTTTTTAGTTTTTAAATATCAGTTTTTGCAATCGTAGGGAAAAGGGGGAGGTAAAGGATTTTTAACTGAGCGTTGACTCCCACTCCCTAAGTCATTCCTTACAAAAATATAGCCCGTTACGCGTGATAAATCACTTTACAATCATCAATGATCGTTAGGTCAGCTTTTTGTAAATGGGCAAAATAATGGCTTGTTTGACTCGGGTAAATATCCCACCGCACTTTCACTAGAGAATTTAATGTTATTCTTTTTAAAAGGTTTGGATCCATAGGTCATTTGCACCTTTTACTTGTTTCAATCATGCATATCCATATTTTCAAACAAGTGTAGAAAAATCTCTATCTTCTAAAATTCCAAGCTATTAGGGTTGAACTAGTGGAATTTCTCAAACTTATATTACAAAACTTTTGTTATCTTTTGTGGTGTGTGAATAAATTTTATTTATTTAAAATTTTTATTGCTTTAAATTCTTTCCATACATAAACACTAAATTTTTTATTTTGTTGTGATCAATTTTCCATTTATCTCTGTTTTTTGTTTACAAGATGAAGGGAAAGTGCAAACTCTAGTTTTGATTTAAGAAAAAAGTATACATCTGAAATTGAAATGCACAATGCACAAATGTAGAGAAATATAATTCCAAAAATTTTCTATAATTTTTAGTGATTGTTTTTTGTTTTTATATGTCAGGTTTTGCAATCGTCGGGAAAAGGGGGATGCATGGGATTTTTAACTGTGTGTTGACTCCTAATCCATAAGTCATTCCCCACAAAAATATAGCCCGTTACGCATGATAAATCACTTCACAATCATCTATGATCGTTAGGTCAACTTTTTGTAAATGCGCAAAATAATGGTTTGTTTGACTAGGGTATATATCCATTGGTCATTTGCATCTTTAACATATTTCAAGCATGCATATCCATTGTTTTAAACATGTCTTGAAAAATTTGTTTCTTATAAAATTCCAAGCCATTAGGGTTGAACTAGTGGAATTTCCCAAACTTGGATAAAAAAAGTTTTGTGTTCATTTGTGGTGTGTGAATAAATTTTCTTTACTTACATTTGTTATTGCTTTAAATTCATTCCATACATAAGCTCTAAAATTTTCATTTTGTTGTGATCTATTTGCCCTTTATCTCTTTTTTTTTTCAAGATGAAGGGAAGTTAAAACAAAAGTTTTTATTTAAGAAAAAAATATATATCTAAAGTAGAAATGCACAATGCACAAATTTAGAGAGAGATAATTCTAAAAAGTGTCTGCAATTTTTAAGGATTATAAACACTTTGTAGTTTTTATATATCGAGTTTTGCAATCGTCGAGAAAAGGGGCAGCGAGGGGATTTTTAACTTAGTGTTGACTCCCAATCCATAAGTCTTTCCTGACAAAAATATAGCCCGTTACACATGACAAATCACTTTACAATCATCTATGATTGTTTGGTCAGCTTTTTGTAAATGGGCAAAATAATGGCTTGTTTGACTTGGGAAAATATCCCACCGCATGTTCACTTCAGAATTTAATGCTATTCTCTTTAAAAGGTTTGGATCCATTGGTCATTTGCATCTTTAACATGTTTCAAGAATGCATATCCATTTTTTAAAACATGTGTTGAAAAATCTCTTTCTTATAAAATTCCAAGCCATTAGGGTTGAACTAGTGGCGTTTCCCAAACTTGGATAACAACGTGTTGTGTTCATTTGTGCTGTGTGATTAAAATTTCTTTATTTACATTTGTTATTGCTTTAAATTCATTCCATACATAAGCTCTAAAATTTTCATTTTATTGTGATCTATTTGCATTTTATCTTCTTTTTTTGTTTACAAGATGAAGGGAAGTCAAAACTAAGGTTTTGATTTAAGAAAAAAATATACAGGTAAAATGGAAATGCACAATGCACAAATTTAGAGAGAGATAATTCAAAAAAGTGTCTGCAATTTTTAGGAATTATAAACAATTTATCGTTTTATATAATAGGTTTTGCAATCGTCAGGAAAAGGGGGAGGCGGGGGATTTTTAACTGAGTGTTAGCTCCCAATCCATAAGTCATTTCTTACAAGAATATAGCCCGTTATGCATGATAAATCACTTTACAATCATCTATGATTGTTAGGTCAACTTTTTGTAAATGGGCAAAATAATGGCTTGTTTGACTTGGGTAAATATCCCACCGAACATTCACTTGAGAATATAATGTTATTCTCTTTAAAAGGTTTGGATCCATAGGTCATTTTCATATTTAACATGTTTCAAGCATGCATATCCATTTTTTAAAACATGTGTTTAAAAATCTCTTTCTTGTAAAATTCCAGGGCACTAGGGATGAACTAGTGGAAATTCCTAAGCTTGGAAACCAAAACTTTTGTGTTCATTTTTGGTGTGTGAATAAATTTTCATTCCTTACATTTGTTATTGCTTTAAATTCATTCCATACATAAATTCTAAAATTAACATTTTGTTGTGATCTATTTGCCTTTTATCTCTTTTTTTGTTTACGAGATGAAGGGAAAGTGAAAACTCAAGTTTCGATTTAAGAAAAAGTTATATATCTAAAATGGAAATGCACAATGCACAAATGTAGAGAGAGACAATTCCTGAAAGTGTCTGTAATTTTTAAGGATTGTAAACTCTTATTAGTTTTTATATATCAGTTTTACAATCGTCGGGAAAAGGGGGAGGTAGGGGATTTTTAACTGAGTATTAACTCCCAATCCATAAGTCATTCCTTACAAAAACATAGTCTGTTTCGCATGATAAATCACTTTACAATCATCTATGATCGTTAGGTCAGCTTTTTTTTAAATGGGCAAAATAATGGCATGTTTGACTTGGGTAAATATCCCATCACACGTTCACTTGAGAATTTAATGTTATTGTTTTTAAAAGGTTTGGATCCATAGGTCATTTACATCTTTAACATGTTTCAAGCATGCATATCCATATTGTAAAACATGTGTAGAGAAATTTCTTTCTTATAAAATTGCAAACTATTAGGGTTGTACAAGTTGAATTTCTCAAACTTTGATAACAAAACCTTTGTTATCTTTTGTGGTGTGCGAATAAATTTTATTTACTTACATTTGTTTTTGCTTTAAATTATTTCCTTACATAAACTCTAAATTTTTTATTTTGTTGTGATCAATTTGACTTTTATCTCTTTTTTTGTTTACAAGATGAAGGGAAAGTGAAAACTCAAGTTTTGATTTTAGAAAAAAGTATACATCTAAAGTTAAAAGGCACAATGGACAAATGTTGAGAAAGATTATTCCAAAAAGTGTTTGTAATTTTTAGGGATTGTAAACTCTTTTTTGTTTTTATATGTCAGGTTTTGTAACCGTCTGGAAAAGGGGGAGGCGTGGAATTTTTATTTGAGTGTTGACTTCCAATCCATAAATCATTCCCTACAAAAATATAGCCCATTACGAATGATAAATCACTTTATAATCATCTATGATCGTTAGGTCAACTTTTTGTAAATGCACAAAATAATGGCATGTTTGACTCAGGTAAGTATCCCACTGGACTTTCACTTGAGAATTTAATGTTATTCTCTTTAAAAGGTTTGGATCCATAGGTAATTTGCATCTTTAACATATTTCAAGCATGCATATCCATTTTTTAAAACTTGAGTAGAAAAATTTCTTTCTTATAAAATTCCCTGCTATTGGGATTGAACTAGTGGAATTTTTCAAACTTGGATAACAAAACTTTTGTGTTCATTTGTGGTGTGTGAATAAATTTTCTTTACTTACATTTTTTATTGTTTTAATTGTTTCCCTTCATGAACTCTAAATTTTTCATTTTGTTGTGATCTATTTTCCTTTTATCTTTTTTTTTTTTGTTTACAAGATGAAGGGAAGTTAAACCTCAAGTTTTGATTCATGGAAAGTGGATACATCTAAAATGGAAATGCACAAGGCACAAATTTTGAGAGAGATAATTCAAAAACGTGTCTTAAATTTTTAGGGATTATAAACACTTTGTAGTTTTTATATATCAGGTTTTGCAATTGTCGAGAAAAGGGGAAGGAGGGGGATTTTTAACTGAGTGTTTACTCCCAATCCATAAGTCATTCCTTAAAAATATTGCCCATTACAGATGACAAATCACTTTATAATCATATATGATTGTTTGGTCAGCTTTTTGTAAATGGGCAAAATAATAGCTTGTTTGACTTGGGTAAATATCCCACCGCACGTTCACTTGAGAATTTTAAGCTATTCTCTTTAAAAGGTTTGGATCCATTGGGTATTTGCATCTTTAACTTTTTTCAAGCATGCATATCCATTTTTTAAAACATGTGTTGAAAAATCTATTTCTTATAAAATTCCAAGCCAATAGGGTTGAACTAGTGGAATTTCCCAAACTTGAATAAAAAAAGTTTTGGGTTCATTTGTGGTGTGTGAATAAATTTTTTTTACTTTTATTTGTTATTTATTTATATTCATTCAATACATAAGTTCTAAAATTTTCATTTTGTTGTGCTCTGTTTGCCTTTAATCTCTTTTTTTGTTTACAAGATGAAGGGAAGTTAAAATTAAACTTTTGATTTTTGAAAAAAGTATACATCTAAAATGGAAATACACAACTCAAAAATTTAGAGAGAGATAATTCAAAAAAGTGTTAGCAATTTTTAGGGATTATAAACACTTTGTAGTTTTTATATATCAGGTTTTGCAATGTCGAGAAAAGGGGGAGGCGGGAGATTTTTAATTGTTTGTTGACTTCCAATCCGTAAGTCATTCCTTAATAAAATATTGCCTGTTATGCATGATAAATCACTTTACAATCATCTATGAATTTTAGATCAACTTTTTGTAAATGGGCAAAATAATGGCTTCTTTGACTTGGGTAAATATCTCATCGCACGTTCACTTGAGAATTTAATGTTATTCTCTTTAAAACGTATGGATCCATAGTTCATTTTCATCTTTACCAAGTTTCAAGCATGACTATCCATTTTTTAAAACATGTGTTGAAAAATCTCTTTCCTGTTAAATTCCAAGCCATTAGGGTTGAACTAGTGGAATTTCCCAAACTTGAATAAAAAACTTTTGTGTTCATTTGTGGTGTGTGGATAAATTTTCTTTACTTACATTTTGTATTGATTTAAATTCCTTCCATACATAAACTCTAAAATTTTCATTTTTTTGTGATCTATTCGCATTTTATCTTTGTTTTTGTTTACGAGATGAAGGGAAAGTGAAAACTCAAGATTTGATTTAAGAAAATGTTATATATCAAAAATGGAAATGCACAATGGAAAAATGTAGAGAGAGATAATTCTTGAAAGTGTCTATAATCTTTAGGGAATGTAAACTCTTCTTAGTTTTTATATATCTGGTTTTACAATCGTCGGGAAAAGGGGGTGGCGGGGGATTTTTAACTGAGTGTTGACTCCCACTTCATAAGTCATTCCTTACAAAAATATAGCCCGTTACGTATGATAAATTCCTTTACAATCATCTATGATTGTTAGGTCTGTTTTTTCTAAATAGGCAAAATAATGGCTTGTTTGACTCGGTTAAATATCCCATTGCACGTTCACTTGAGAATTTAATGTTATTCTCTTTACAAGGTTTGGATCCATAGGTCATTTGCATCTTTAACAAGTTTCAAGCATGCATATCCATTTTTTAAAATATGTGTAGAAAAATTTCTTTCCTATAAAATTTCAAGCCATTAGGGTTGAACTAGTGGAATTTCCCAAACTTGGATAACAAAAATTTAGTGTTCATTTGTGGTGTGTGAATAAATTTTATTTACTTAAATTTGTTACTTCTTTAAATTCTTTCCTTACATAAACTCTAAAATTTTCATTTTGTTGTGATCAATTTGCCTTTTATCTCTTTTTTTTGTTTACGAGACGAAGGGAAAGGGAAAACTCAAGTTTTGATTTAAGAGAAAATTATATATCTAAAAAGGCAATGCACAATGCAAAAATTAGAGAGAGATAATTCCAAAAAGTGTTTGTCATTTTTAGGGATTGTAAACTTTTTTTAGTTTTTATATATCAGGTTTTGCAATCGTCGGGAAAAGGGGGATGCAGGGGATTTTTAACTGAGTTTTGACTCCCAATCCATAAGTTGTTCCTTACAAAAATATAGCACGTTAGGCATGTTAAATCACTTTACAATCATCTATGATCGTTAAGTCAGCTTTTTGTAAAGGGGCAAAATAATGGCTTGTTTGACTCTGGTAAATTTCCCAACCCACGTTCATATGACAATTAAATTTTATTCTCTTTAAAAGGTTTGGATCCATAGGTCATTTGCATCTTTAGCACGTTTTAAGCATGCCCATCCATTTTTTATAACATGTGTAGAAATATCTCTTTCTTATTAAATTCCAAGCAATTAGGGTTGATCTAGTGGAATTTCTCAAATTTGTATAACAAAACTTTTGTGTTCATTTGTGGTGTGTGAATAAATTTTATTTTCTTACATTTATTTTTGCTTTAAATTCATTCCATACATCAACTCTAAAATTTTATTTTGTTGTGATCTATTTGCCTTTTATCTCTTGTTTTGTTTACAAGATAAAGGGAAGTTAAAACTCAAGTTCTGATTTAAGAAAAATAGTATACATCTAAATTGGAAATGCACAACGCAAAAATTTAGAGAGAGATAATTCAGGTTTTGCAATCGTTAGGAAAATGGGGTGGCAGGGGATTTTTAACTGAGTGTTGACTACTAATCCACAAATCATTCCTTAGAAAAATATAGCCCGTTAAGCATGATAAATTACTTTACAATCATCTATGATCGTTAGGTCATATTTTTGTAAATGGGCAAAATAATGGCTTGTTTGACTCGGGTAAATATACCACCGCATGTTCACTTTAGAATTTAATGTTATTCTCTTTAAAAGGTTTGGATCCATAGGTCATTTGCATCTTTAACATGTTTCACGCATGCATATCCATTTTTTAAAACTTGAGTAGAAAAATCTCTTTCTTATAAAATTCCAAGCTATTAGGATTGAACTAGTGGAATTTCCCAAACTTGGATAACAAAAATTTTGTGTTCATTTGAGGTGTGTGAATAAATTTTCTTTACTTACATTAGTTATTGCTTTAAATTCTTTCCATGCATAAACTCTAACATTTTCATTTTGATGTGATCTATTAGCCTTTTATCTCTTTTTTTGTTTACGAGATGAAGGGAAAGTGAATAGTCATGTTTTGATTTAAGAAATAAGAATACATGTAAAATGGAAATGCACAATGCAAAAATGTAGAGAGTGATAATTCCAAAAAACTGTCTGTAATTTTTAGGGACTGTAAACTCTTTTTTGTATTTATATATCATTTTTTACAATCGTCGGGAAAAGGGGGAAGCGGGGTATTTCTAACTGAGTGAAGACTCCCAATCCATAAGTCATTCTATACAAAAATATAGCCCGTTACACATTATAAATCACTTTTACAATCATCTATGATCGTTAGGTCAACTTTTGGTATATGGGCAAAATAATGGCTTGTTTGACTCTAGTAAATATCCCAACAATTGTTCACTTGAGAATTTAATGTTATTCTCTTTAAAAGGTTTAGATCCATAGGTCATTTGCATCTTTAACATATTTCAAGCATGCATATCCATTTTTTAAAACTTGTGTAGAAATATCTCTTTCTTATAAAATTCCAAGCAATTAGGGTTGAACAAGTGGAATTTCTCAAACTTGGATAACAAAACTTTTGACTTCATTTGTGGTGTGTGAATAAATTTTCTTTACTTACATTTGTTATTTCTTTAAATTCTTTCCTTAAAAAATTCTAAAATTTTCATTTTGTAGGGATCTATTTGCCTTTTATCTCTTTTTTTTTGTTTACAAGATGAAGGAGAAATAAAAACTCAAGTTTTGATTTAAGACAAAACTATACATTTAAAATAGAAATGCTCAATGCATAAATATAGAGAGAAATAATTCCAAAAAGTGTGTGTAATTTTTAGGGATTGTAAACTCTTTTTAGTTTTTATATATGAGGTTTTGCAATCGTCGGAAAAAGGGGGAGGCAGGGGATTTTTAACTGTGTGTTGTCCCCCAATCCATAAGTGATTCCATACAAAAATATAGCCCGTTACGCATGATAAATCACTTTACAATCATCTATAATCGTTAGGTCAGCTTTTTATAAATGGGCAAAACAATGGCTTGTTTCACTTGGGTAAATATCCCACCACACGTTCACTTGAGACTTTAATGTTATTCTCTTTAAAAGTTTTGGATCCATAGGTCATTTTCATCTTTAACATGTTTCAAACATGCAAATCCATTTTTTTAAACATGTGCAGAAAAATCTCTTTCTTATAAAATTCCTAGCTATTAGGATTGAACTACTAGAATTTCCCAAACTTGGATAACAAAACTTTTGTGTTCATTTGTGATGTGTGAATAAATTTTTTTACTTACATTTTTTATTGCTTTAAATTATTTCCATACATAAACTCTAAAATATTCATTTTGTTGTGATCTATTTGCCTTTTATCTCTTTTTTTGTTTACGAGATGAAGGGAAAGTGAAAACTCATGTTTTTATTTAAGAAAAAAATATACATCTAAAATGGAAATGCACAATGCACAAATGTTGAGAGAGATAATTCCTAAAAATTTCTGTAATTTTTAGGGATAGTAAACTTTTGATAGTTTTTATATATCAGGTTTTGCTATTATCGGGAAAAGGGGGAAGCAGGGGATTTTTAACTGATTGTGAACTCCCAATCCATAAGTCATTTCTTACAAAAATATAGCCCGTTCACATGATAAATCACTTTACAATCATCTCTGATCGTTAGGTCAGTTTTATGTAAATGGGCAAAATAATGGCATGTTTGACTCGGGAAAATATCCCACTGCACGTTCACTAGAGAATTTAATCTTATTCTCTTTAAAAGGTTTGAATCCATAGGTCATTTGCATCTTTAACATGTTTCAAGCATGGATATCCATTTTTTAAAACATGTCTAGAAAAATCTCTTTCTTATAAAATTCCAAGCAATTAGGGTTGAACTAGTGGAATTTCTCAAACTTGGATAACACAATTTTTGTGTTTATTTGTGGTGTGTGAAAATTTTCTTTACTTACTTTTCTTATTGCTTCAAATTCATTCCATACATAAACTCTAAAATTTTCTTGTTGTGTTGATCTATTTGCCTTTTATCTCTTTTTGTGTTTACGAGATGAAGGGAAAGTGAAAACTCAAGTTTTGATTTAAGAAAAAAGTATACATCAAACATGGAAACACACAATGAAGAAATTTATATGAGATAATTCCAATAAGTTTCTGTAATTTTTAGGGATTGTAAACTCTTTTTAGTTTTTATATTTCTGGTTTTGCAATCGTCGGGAAAAGGGGGAGGCCATGGATTTTAAACTGAGTGTTGAATCCCTATCCATAAGTAATTCGTTAAAAAAATATAGCCCGTTTCGCATGATAAATCACTTTACAATCATCTATCATTGTTAGGTCAGCTTTCTGTAAATGGGCAAAATAACGGCTTGTTTGACTCGGGTAAATATCCCACCACACATTCACTTGAGAATTTAATGGTATTCTGTTAAAATGTTTGGATCCATAGGTGATTTTCATCTTTAACATATTTCATGTGTACATACCCTTTTTTTAAACAAGGGTAGAAAAATCTCCTTCTTATAAAATTACATGCTATGAGGGTTGAACAATGAGGAATTTCGCAAACTTGGAAACAAAAATTTTGTGTTCATTTGTGGTGTGTGTATAAATTTTCTTTACTTACATTTGTTATTGCTTTAAATTATTACCATACATAAACTCTTAAAATTTCATTTTGTTGTGATCTATTTGCCTTTTTTCTCTTTTTTTTTTAACAAGATGAAGGGAAAGTGAAAACTCAAGTTTTGATTTAAGAAACAAGTATTCATCTAAAATGGAAATGCACAATGCACAATTGTAGAGAAAGCTAATACCAAAAAGTGTCTGTAATTTTTAGGAATTGTAAACTATTTTTAGTTCTCCTATATCAGTTTTTGCAATCATCGGGAAAAGGGGGAGGCGGGGGATTTTTAACTGAGTGTTGACTCCCAATCCATAAGTAATTCCTTACAAGAATATAGCCCGTTACACATGATAAATCACTTTACAATCATCTATGATCGTTAGGTCAACTTTTTTTAAATGGGCAAAATAATGGCTTGTTTGACTCGAGTAAATATCCCACCGCACGTTCACTTGAGAATTTAATGTTATTATCTTTAAAAGGTTTAGATCCTTATGTCATTTCCATCTTTAACTTGTTTCAAGCATGCATATCCAGTTTTTAAAACAAGTGTAGAAAAATCTCTTTGTTATAAAATTCCAAGCTATTAGGGTTGAACTAGTGGAATTTCCCAAACTTGGATAACAAAACTTTTGTTTTCATTTTAGTGTGCGAATAAATTTTTTTACTTACATTTGTTAGTGATTTAAATTCTTTCCATACATAAACTCTACAATTTTCTTTTTTTTGTGATCTATTTGCCTTTTATCTCTTTTTTTGTTTACGAGATGAAGGGAAAGTGAAAACTCAAGTTTTGATATAAGAAAAAGTATACATCTAAAATAAAAATGCACAATGCATAAATGTGGAGAGAGATAATTCCAAAAAGTCTCTATAATTTTGAGGGATTTTAAACTCTTTTTCTTTTTTATATATCTGGTTTTGCAATCACTGAGAAAAGGACGAGCGGGGGGGGGGGGGGGGCAATCCAAAAGTCATTCCTTAAACAAATATAGCCTATTACGCATGATAAATCACTTTACAATCATCTATGATCTTTAGGTCAACTTTTTGTAAATGGGAAAAATAGTGGATTGTTTGTCACGGTTAAATATCCCACCGCACGTTCACTTGAGAATTTAATGTTAATCTCTTTAAAAGGTTTGGATCCATAGGTCATTTGCATCTTTAACATGTTTCAAGCATGCAAATCCTTTTTTTCAAATATGTGTAGAAATATCTCTTTCTTATAAAATTCCAAGCAATTAGGGTTGAACTAGTGGAATTTCTCAAACTTGGATAACAAAACTTTTGAGTTCATTTGTGGTGTGTGCATCAATTTTCTTTACTTACATTTGTTATTGCTTTAAATTCTTTCCAAACAACAACTCCAAAATTTTCTTTTTGTTGTGATGTACTTTTGCCTTTGATCTCTTTTTTTACTTCATGAGATGAAGGAAAAGTCAAAACTCAAGTTTTGATTTATGAAATGTAGAGAGAGGTAATTCCTAAAAGTGTCTGTAATTTTTAGGGATTTTAAACTCTTTTTAGTTTTTATATATCAAGTTATCCAATCATCGGGAAAACGAAGAGGCGGGGGATTTTTAACTGACTATTGACTCCCAATCCGTAAGTCATTCCTTACAAAAATATAGCCCGTTGCTCATGATAAATCACTTTACTATCATCAATAATCGTCAGATCAGCTTTTTGTAAAAAAGAAAAATAATGGCTTGTTTGACTCGGGTAAATATCCCACCGCACGTTTACTTGAAAATTGATTGTAATTCTCTATAAAAGGTTTGGATCCATAGGTCATTTGCATCTTTAACATGTTTCAACCATGCATATCCATTTTTTAAAACATGTTTAGAAAAATCTCTTTCTTATAAAATTCGAAGCTATTAGGGTTGAACTAGTGGAATTTCCCAACCTTGGATAACAAAACTTTTTTGTTCATCTGTGGTGTATGAATAAATTCTCTTTACATACATTTGTTATTGCTTGAAATTATTTCTATACATAAACTCTAATAGTTTCATTTTGTTGTAATCTATTTGCTTTTTATCTCTTTTTTTGTTTACGAGATGAAGGGAAAGTGAAAACTCAAGTTTTGATTTAAGAAATAAGTATACAAGTAAAATGGAAATGAACAATGCAAAAATGTAGAGAGAGATAATTCCAAAAACTTTCTAAACTTTTTAGGGATTATAAACTCTTTTTAGTTTTTATATATCAGGTTTTGCAATCGTCAGGAAAAGGGGGAGGCGGGGGATTTTTAACTGAGTGTTGACTCCCAATCCATAAGTCATTCCGAAAAAAAATATAGCACGTTACGTATGATAAATCACTTTACAATCATCTATGATCTTTAGGTCAGCTTTTTGAAAATGGGCAAAATAATGGTTTGTTTGACTTAGGTAAATATCCTGCCACACGTTCATTTGAGAATTTAATGTTATTCTCTTTAAAAGGTTTGGATCCATAGGTCATTTGCATCTTTAACATGTTTTAAGCATGCCTATCCTTTTTTTAAAACATGTGTAGAAAAATCTCTTTCTTATAAAATTCCTTGCCATTAAGGTTGAACTAATGGAATTTCCAAAACTTTAATAACAAAACTTTTGTGTTCATTTGTGGTGTGTTAATAAATTTTCTTTACTTACATTAGTTATTGCTTTAAATTCTTTCCATGCATAAACTCTAAAATTTTCATTTTGTTGTGATCTATTTGCCTTTTATCTCTTTTTTTGTTTACGAGATGTAAGGAAAGTGAAAACTCAAGTTTCGATAGAAGAAAAAATTATATATCTAAAAAGGAAATGCGCAATGCAAAAATTTAGAGAGAGATAATTCCAAAAAGTGTTTAATTTTTAGGGATTGTAAACTTTTTTTAGTTTTTATATATCAGGTTTTGCAATCGTCGGGAAAAAGAGGAGGCGGGGTATTTCTAACTGAGTGTTGACTCCCAATCCAGAAGTCGTTCCTTACAAAAATATAGCCCGTTACACTTGATAAATCACTTTACAATCATCTATGATCGTTAGGTCAGCTTTTTTTAAATGGGCAAAATAATGGCTTGTTTGACTCTAGTAAATATCCCAACACACGTTCACTTGAGAATTTAATGTTATTCTCTTTAAAAGGTTTGGATCCATTGGTCATTTGCATCTTTAACATGTTTCAGGCATGCATATCCAATTTTTAAAGCATATGTAGAAATATCTTTTCATATAAAATTCCAAGCTATTACGATTGAACTAGTTGAATTTCCCAAACTTGGATAACAAAACTTTTGTGTTCATTTTTGGTGTGTGAATAAATTTACTTTACTTACATTTCTTATTTCTTTAAATTCTTTCCAAACATCAACTGTACAATTTTTATTTTGTTGTGATCTATTTTTGCCTTTTATCTCTTTTTTTACTTTATGAGATGAATAGAAAGTGAAAACTCAAGTTCTGATTTTAGAAAAAAAATACATGTAAAATGGAAATGCATAATGTACAAATGTAGAGAGAGATAATTCCTAAAAGTGTTTGTAATTTTTAGGGATTGTAAACTCTTTTTAGTTTTTATATATCAAATTTTCCAATCTATAGGAAAAAGGGGAGGCGAGGGATTTTTAAGTGAGTGTTGACTCCCAATCCATTAGTCATTCCCTACAAAAATATAGCCTATTAGGCTTGATTTATCACTTTACAATCATCTATGATCGTTAGGTGAGATTTTTGTAAATGCACAAAATAAAGGTTTGTTTGACTCGGGTAAATAACCCACCGCACGTTCATTTGAGAATTTAATGTTATTCTCTTTAAAAGGTTTGGATCCATTGGTCATTTGCATCTTTGACATGTTTCAAGCATGCATATCCATTTTTTAAAACATGTGTTGTAAAAAATCTTTCTTATAAAATTCCAAGCTATTAGGGTTGAACTAGTGGAATTTCCAAAACATGGATAACAAAACTTTTGTGTTCATTTGTGGTGTGTGAATAAATTTTCTTTACTAACATTTGTTATTGCTTTACATCTGTTTTCCTTACATAAACGCTAAATTTTTTGTTTTTTTGTGATCTTTTTTTGCTTTTTATCTCTTTTTTTGTTTATGAGATGAAGGGAAAGTGAAAACTCAAGTTTTGATTTAAGATAAAAGAATATATTCTAAAATGGAAAACCACAATGCACATATGTAGAAAGAGATAATTCTAGAAACTGCCTGTAATTTTTTGGGATTGTAAACTCTTTTTTGTTTTTATATATCTGGTTTTGCAATCGACGAGAAACGGGGGAGGCCTAGAATTTTTAATAGAGTGTTGACTCCCAATCAATAAGTCATTCCTTACAAAAAATATAGCCCATTACGCATGATAAATCACCTTACAATCATCTATGATCGTTAGGTCAGCTTTATGTAAATGTGCAAAATAATGGCTTGTTTGACTCGGGTAAAGAACCCACCGCACGTTCACTTGAGAATTTAATGATATTCTCTTAAAAATATTTGAATCCATAGGTCATTTGCATCTTTGACATGTTTCAAGCATGCATGTCCATTTTTTAAAACATGTGTAGTAAAAACCCTTCTTATAAAATTCCAAGCTATTAGGGTTGAACTAGTGGAATTTCCCAAACATGGATAACAAAACTTTTGTGTTCATTTGTGGTGTGTGAATAAAATTTCTTTACTAACATTTGTTATTGCTTTAAATTTTTTTTTGATTCATAAACTCTTAAATTTTTTTTTTTTTGTGATCTTTTTTTACCTTTTATCTCTTTTTTTGTTTACGAGATGAAGGGTAAGTGAAAACTCAAGTTTTGATTTAAGAAAACATATACATATAAAATGGAAATGCACAATGCTCAAAAGTGGAGAGAGATAACTTCAAAAAGTGTCTGTAATTTTTAGGGATTGAAAACTCTTTTTAGTTTTTATATATCAGGTTTTTCAATCGTCATAAATGAGGGAGGCGGGGGATTTTTAACTGAGTGTTGACTCCCAACCAGTAAATCATTCCATGATAAATCACTTTACAATAATCTATGATCGTCAAGTCAGCTTTTTGTAAATGGGCAAAATAATGGCTTCTTTGACTCGGGTAAATATACACAGCACGTTCACTAGAGAATTTAATGTTATTCTCTTTAAAAGGTTTGGATCCACAGGTTATTTGCATCTTTAACATGTTTCAAGCATGCATATCCATTTTTTAAAACATTTGTAGAAAAATCTCTTTATAAAATTCCAAGCTATTAGGGTTGAACTAGTGGAATTTCCCAAACTTGGATAACAAATCTTTTGTGTTCATTTGTGATGTGTGAATAAATTTTATTTACTTACATTTAATATTTTTTTAAATTCTTTCCATTTATCAACACTAAAATTTTCATTTTGTTGTGATCTATTTTTGCCTTTTATCTCTTTTTTTATGAGATGAGGGAAAGTGAAAACTCAAATTTTGATTTAAGAAAACAGAATACATGTAAAATGGAAATGCACAATGCACAAATATAGAGAGAGATAATTTCTAAAAGCGCCTGTAATTTTTAGGGATTGTAAACTCTTTTTAGTTTTTATATATCAGGTTTTGCTATCATTGTGAAAAGGGGGAAGCGGGGGATTTTTAACTAAGTGTTGACTGATCCATAAGTCATTCCCTACAAAAATTTAGCCTGTTATGCATTATATATCACTTTAAAATCATCTATGATTGTTAGCTCAGATTTTTTTAAATGCGCAAAATAAAGGCTAGTTTGACTCGAAAAAATATTCCACCGCACGTTCTCTTGAGAATTTAAGATTATTCTCTTTAAAACATTTGGATCCATAGGTCATTTGAATCTTTGACATGTTTCAAGCATGCATTTCCATTTTTTAAAACATGTATAGAAAAAACTCTTACTTATAAAATTCCAAGCAATTAGGGTTGAACAAGTGAATTTCCCAAACTTGGATAACAAAACTTTTGTGTTCATTTTTGGTGTGTGAATAAATTTTCTTTACTTACATTTGTTATTGCTTTAAATTCTTTCTATACATAAACTCTAAAATTTTCATTTTGTTGTGATCTATTTGCCTTTTTTCTCTTTTTTTGTTTACGAGATGAAGGGAAAGTGAAAACTCAAGTTTTGATTTAAGAAAAAAATAAACATCTAATATGGAAATGCACATTTCACAAATGTAGAGAGTGATAATTCCAAAAAGTGTCTGTAACTTATAGCGATTTTAAACTCATTTTACTTTTTAAATAAATGGTTTTATAATCGTCGGGAAAAGGGGGAGGCTGGGGATTGTACCTTGAGTGTTGACTCCCAATCCATAAGTCATTCCTGAAAAAAATATAGGCAGTTATGCTTGATAAATCACTTTGCAATCATCAATGATTGTTAGGTCAACTTTTTGTAAATGGGCAAAATAAGGCTTGCTTGACTCGGGTAAATATCCCACCACACATTCACTTGAGAATTTAATGTTATTCTCTTTAAATGGTTTGGATCCATAGGTCATTTGCATCTTTAAAATGTTTCAAGCATGCATATCCATTTTTTAAAACATGTGAAGAAAAATATCATTCTTATAAAATGCCAATTTATTAGGGTTAAACTATTGGAATTTCCCAAACTTGGATAACAAAAATTTTGTGTTCACTTGTGGTGTGTGAATAAATTTTCTTTACTTAGATTTTTTATTGCTTTAAATTCTTTCCATACATAAACTCTATAATTTTCCTTTTGTTGTGATCTATTTTTGCCTTTTATCTCTTTTTTTGTCTACGAGATGAAGGGAAAGTGAAAACTCAAGTTTTGAATTAAGAAAAAAGTATACATATAAAATTGAAATGCACAATGCACAAATGTAGAGAGAGATAATTCCAAAAAGTGTCTGTAATTTTTAGGGAATGTTAACTCTTTTTAGTTTTTATATCTGGCTTTGTATCGTCGGGAGAAGGGGAGGTGGGGGATTTTTTACTGAGTGTTGAGTCCCAATCCTTAAGTCATTCCATTCAAAAATAAAGCCTTGATAAATCACTTTACAATCATCTATGATCATTCGGTCAACTTTTTGTAAATGGGCAAACTAATGGCTTGTTTGACACGGGTAAATATCGTACTGCACGTTCACTCGAGAATTTAATGTTATTCTCTTCAAAAGGTTTCGATCCATAGGTCATTTGCATCTTTAACATGTTTCAAGCATGCATATCCATTTTTTAAAACATGTGTATAAAAATCTCTTTCTTATAAAATTCTAAGCTAGTAGGATTGAACTAGTGGCATTTCCCAAACTTGGATAACAAAACTTTTGTGTTCATTTGTGGTGTCTGAATAAATTTTATCTAGTTACATTTGTTGTTGCTTAAATATTTTTTTCAATACATAAACTCTAAAGTTTTCGATTTGTTGTGAACTATTTGCCTTTAATCTCTTTTTTTGTTTACAAGATGAAGGGAAAGAGAAAACTCAAATTTTTGCTTAAGAAAAAAGTATACATCTAAAATGGTAATGCGCACTAGACAAATGTAGAGAGAGATAATTCCAAAAAGTGTCTGTAATTTTTAGGGATTGTAAACTTTTTTTAGTTTTTATATATCAGGTTTTACAATCGCTAGGAAAAGGGGGAGGCAGGAGATTTTAAACTGAGTGTTGACTCCCAATCCATAGTCATTCCTTACAAAAATATACCCCATTATGCTTGATAAATCACTTTAAAATCATATATGATCGTTAGGTCAGCTTTTTGTCTATGGGCAAAATAATGGCTTGTTTGACTCGAGTAAATATCCCACCGCACGTTCACTTGAGAATTTAATGTTAATCACTTTCAAAGGTTTGGATCCATTGGTCATTTGCATCTTTAACATGTTTCAAGCTTGCATATCCAGTTTTTAAAACATGTGTAGAAAAATCTCTTTCTCAAAAAATTCCAAGCTATAAGGGTTGAACTATTGGAATTTCTCAAACTTAGATAGCAAAACTTTTGTGTTCATTTGTGGTGTGTGAATAAATTTTCTTTACTTACATTTTTTATTGCTTTTAAATTCATTCCATACATAAAATATAAAATTTTCATTTTGTTGTGATCTATTTGCCTTTTATCTCTTTTTGTGTTTTCGAGATGAAGGGAAAGTGAAAACTCAAGTTTTGATTTAAGAAAAAAGTACACATCTAACATGGAAATGCACAATGCAGAAATGTAGAGGGAGATAATTCCAAAAATTTTATGTAATTTTTAGGGATTGTAAAGTTTTTAAGTTTTTATATATCAGGTTTTTCAATCGACAGGAAAATGGGGAAGTAGGGGATTTTTAACTGAGTGTTGACTCCCAATCCATAAGTCATTCCTTAAAAAAAGCAGCCCGTTACGCATGATAAATCACTTTACAATCATCTTTCATCGTTAGGTCAGCTTTTTGTAAATGTGTAAAATAATGGCTTGTTTGACTCGAGTAAATATCCCACTGCACATTCACTTGAGAATTTATTGTTATTCTCTTTAAAAGGTTTGGATCCATTGGTCATTTGCATGTTTAACATGTTTGGAGCATGCATATCCATTTTATAAAACATGTTTAGAAAAATCTCTTTCTCATAAAACTCAAAACTATTAGGGTTGCACTTGTGAAATTTCCCAAACTTGGGTAACAAAACTTTTGTGTTCATTTGTGGTGTGTGAATAAATTTTCTTTACATACATTTTTTATTGCTTTAAATTCTTTCCATACATAAACTCTAAAATTATTATTTTTTTGTGATCTCTTTGCCTTTTATTTCATTTTTTGTTTACGAGATGAAGGGAAAATGAAAACTTAAGTTTTGATTTAAGAAAATATTTTACATCTAAAATGGAAATGCACAATGCACAAATGTAGAGAGAGATAATTCCTAAATGTGTCTGTAATTTTTAGGGATTGTAAACGCTTTTTAATTTTAATATATCAGGTTTTGCAATCGTTGGGAAAAGAGGGAGACGGGGGATTTTTAACTAAGTATTGACTCCCAATCCATAAGTCATTCATTACAAAAATAAAGCCCGTAACACATGATAAATAACTTTAAAATCATCTTTGATCGTTAGGTCAACTTTTTGTAAATGGGCAAAATAATGGCTTGTTTCACTCAGGTAAATATCCCACCGCATGTTCACGTGAGAATTTAATGTTATTCTCTTTAAAAGGTTTGAATCCATAAATCATTTGCATCTTTAACATGTTTAAAGCATGCATATCCATTTTTTAAAACATGTGTGGAAAACTCTCTTTCTTATAAAATTCCAAGCTATTAGGGTTGAACTAGTGGAATTTCCCAAACTTGGATAACAAAACTTTTGTGTTCATTTGTGGTGTTTGAACAAATTTTCTTTATTTACATTTGTTATTGCTTGAAATTTTTTTCCATACATAAACTCAAAAATTTTAATTTTGTATTGGTCTATTTGCCTTTTTTCGCTTCTTTTGTTTACGAGATGAAGGGAAAGTGAAAACTCAAGTTTTGATTTAAAAAAAAAGTTAACATCTAAAATGGAAATGCACAACGCACAAATGCGAGAGAGATAATTCCGGAAAGTGTCAGTAATTTTTATGCGTTGTAAATATTTTTTTGTTTTTATATATCTGATTTTACAATCATCGGGAAAAGGGGGAGGCAGGGGATTTTTAACTGAGTGTTGACTCCCAATCCATAAGTCATTCCTTAAAAAAATATAGCCCGTTACGCATGATAAATCACTTTACAATGATCTATGATCGTTAGGGCAACTTTTTGTATGTGGGCCGATTAATGGCTTGTTTGACTCAGGTAAATATCCCGCCGCATGTTCACTTGAGAATTCAATGTTATTTTCTTACAAAGGTTTGGATCCATAGGTCATTCGCATCTTTAACATGTATCAAGCATGCCTATTCATTTTTTAAAACATTTGTAGAAAAATATCTTTCTTATAAAATTCAAAGCCATTAGGGTTGAACTAGTGGAATTTCCCAAACTTGCATAAAAAAACTTTTGTGTTTATTTGTGGTGAGTGAATAAATTTTCTTTACTTAAATTTTTTATTGCTTTAAATTATTTATATACATAAAATCTAAAATTTTCATTTTGTTGTGATGTATTTGTTTTTATCTCTTTTTTTGTTTACGAGATGAAGGGAAAGTGAAAACTCAAGTTTTGATTTCAGAAAAAAGTATATATCTAAAATGGAAATGCACAATGCACAAATGTAGAGAGAGATAATTCAAAAAAGTGTCTATAATTTTTAGGAATTACAAACTCTTTTTATTTTTTATATATCAGGTTTTGCAATCGTCGGGAAAAAGGGGAGGAGGGGAATTTTTAACTGAGTGTCGACTCCAAATCCATTAGTCATTCCTTAAAAACATATAACCCGTGATGCATGATAAATCAGTTTACAATCATCTATGATCGTTTGGTCAACTTTTTGTAAATGGGAGAAATAATGGCTCCTTTTACTCGGGTAAATATCCCACCGCACGTTCACTTGAGAATTTAATGTTATTCTCTTTAAAAGGTTTGGATCCATAAGTGATTTTCATCTTTAACATGTTTCAAGCATGCATATCCATTTTTTAGAAAATGCCTAGAAAATTTTCTTTCTTATAAAATTCCATGCTATATGGATTGAACTAGAGGAATTTCCCAAACTATGATAACAAAACTTTTGTGTTCATTTGTGGTGTGTGAATAAATTTTCTTTACTTACATTTGTTATTGCTTTAAATTCTTTCCATACATAAACTCCAAAATTTTCATTTTGTGGTGATCAATTTGCCTTTAATCACTTTTTTTGTTTGCGAGATGAAGGGAAAGTGAAAACTCAAGTTTCAATTTAAGAAAAAACTATACTTCTAAAAATTAAATGCACAATGCTCAAATGTTGAGAGAGATAATTCAAAAAAGTGTCTGTAATTTTTAGCGATTACAAACTCTTTTTAGTTTTTATATATTAGGTTTTGCAATCCCCGTGAAAAGGGGGAGGCGGAGGATTTCTAACTGAGTGTTTACTGCCAATCCATAAGTCATTCCTTACATAAATATAGCCCCCTTGCGCATGATAAATCACTTTACAATCATATATCATCGGAAGGTCAACTTTTTGAAAATGGGCAAAATAATGGCTTGTTTGACTTGGGTAAATATCCCAGTGCATGTTCAGTTGAGAATTTAATGTTATTCTCTTTAAAAGGTTTGGATCCATAGGTCATCTGAATCTTTAACATGTTTCAAGCATGCATATCCATTTTTTAAAACATGTGTAGAAAAATATTTTTCCAATAAAATTCCAAGCTATTAGGGTTGAACTAGTGGAATTTCCCAAACTTGGATAACAAAACTTTTGTGTTCATTTGTGGTGTGTGAATAAATTTTCTTCACTTACATTTGTTATTGCTTTGTTTTCTTTCCATACATAAACTCTAAAATTTTCATTTTGTTGTAACTTATTTGTCTTTTATCTCTTTTTTTGTTTACGAGATGAAGGAAAAGTGAAAACTCAAGTTTTGATTTAGGAAAAAGTATACATCTAAAATAGAAATGCACAATGCACAAATGTAGCGAGAGATAATTCCAAAACGTGTCTGTAATTTTTAGGGATTTTAAACTCTTTTTACTTTTTGTATAGCATGTTTTGCAATCGTTTTGAAAAGGGGGAGGCGGAGGATTTTTAACTAAGTGTTGAATCCCAATCAATAAGTTATTCGTTATAAAAATATAGCCCATTACGCATGATAAAACACTTTACAATCATCTATGATCGTTAGGTCACCTATTTAAAAAGGGCAAAATAATGGCTTGTTTGACTAAGGTAAATATCCCAACGCACGTTCATTTGAGAATTTAATGTTAATCACTTTAAAATGTTTGGATCCATAGGTCATTTGCATCTTTAACATGTTTCAAGCATGCATATCCATTTTTTAAAACATTTGCAGAAAAATCTCATTCTTATAAAATTCCAAGCCATTAGGGTTGAACTAGTGGGATTTCCAAACTGGGATAACAAAACTATTGTGTTCCTTTGCGGTGCGTGAATAAATTTTCTTTACTTAAATTTTTTATTGGTTTAAATTCTTTCCATACATAAACTCTAAAGTTTTCATTTTGTATTGGTCTATTTGCCTTTTATCTCTCTTTTTGTTTACGAGATGAAGGGTAAGTGAAAACTCAAGTTTTGATTTAAGAAAAATTAACATATAAAATGGAAATGCACAATGGATAAATGTAGAGACAGATAATTCTGAAAATTGTCCGTAATTTTTATGGATTGTAAACTTTTTTTTATTTTTATATATCCGATTTTGCAATCGTCTGGAAAAGGGGGGCCGAGGGATTTTTAACTGAGTGTTGACTCCCAATCCATAAGTCATTCCTTAAAAAAAAATAGCCCGTTACGCATGATAAATCACTTTAGAATTATCTATGATCGTCAGGGCAGCTTTTTGTATATGGGCCAAATAATGGCTTGTTTGACTCGGGTAAATATCCCACCGCATGTTCACTTGAGAATTCAATGTTATTTTCTTACAAAGGTTTTGATCCGTAGGTGATTTGAATCTTTCACATGTTTCAAGCATGCATATCTATTTTTTAAAACATGTGTAGAAAAATCACTTTCTTATAAATTCCAAGCTATTAGGGTTGAACTAGTGGAATTTCCCAAACTTGGATAACAAAACTTTTGTGTTCATTTGTGGTGTGTGAATAAATTTTTATTACTTACATATGTTATTGCTTTAAAATCTTTCATTTTATAAACTCTAAAATTTTTATTTTGTTGAGATCTATTTGCCTTTTATCTCTTTTTTTGTTTACGTAATGAAGGGAAACTGAATACTCATGTTTCGATTTAAGAAAAAAATGTACATCTAAAATTGAAATGCACAATGCACAAATATAGAGTGAGAGACTTCAAAAAAGTGTCTGTAATTTTTAGGGATTACAAACTCTTTTTAGTTTTTATATATCAGGTTTTGCAATCGTCGGGAAAAGGGCGAGGTGGGGGATTTTTAGCGGAGTGTTGACCCCCAATCCATAAGTCATTCCTTAAAAAAATATAGCCTGTTACCCAAGATAAATCACTTTACAATCATCTATGATCGTTAGCTCAGCCTTTTGAAAATGGGCAAAATAGTGGCTTGTTTGACTCGGGTAAATATCCCACTGCACATTCTCTTGACAATTTAATGTTATTCTCTTTAAAAGGTTTGGATCCATAGGTCATTTGCATCTAAAACATGTTTCAGCATGCATATCATTTTTTAAAACAATGTGCAGAAATCTCTTTCTTATAAAATTCCAAGCCATTTGGGTTGAACTAGTGGAATTTCCCAAACTTGGATAACAAAACTTTTGTGTTCATTTGTGGTGTGTGAATAAATTTTATTTACTTACATTTGTTATTTCTTTAAATTCTTTCCATACATAAACTCTAAAATATTCATTTTTTCATGATCTATTTGCCTTTTATCTCTTTTTTAGTTTACAAGATGTAGGGAAAGTGAAAATCCCAAGTTTTGATTTTATGAAAAGGTATACATCTAAAATGGAAATGCACAACGCACAAATGTAGAGAGAGATAATTCCAAAAAGTGTTTGTAATTTTTAGGGATTGTAAACTCTTTTTAGTTTTTATATAACATGTTTTGCAATCGTCAGGAAAAGGAGGAGGCATGGGATTTTTAACTAAGTGTTGAATCCCAATCAATATGTCATTCCTAAAAAAAAGATACCCGTTAAATAACTTTACAATCATCTATGATCGTTAGGTCAGCTATTTGTAAATGGACAAAATAATGGCTTGTTTGACTCAAGTAAATATTTCACCGCACGTTTACTTGAGAATTTAATGTTATTCTCTTTCAAAGGATTCATAGGTCATTTGCATCTTTAACATGTTTCAAGCATGCATATCCATTTTTTAAACCATGTGTAGAAAAATCTCTTTCTTATAAAATTCCAAACCATTAGGGTTGAACTTGTGGAATTTCCCAAACTTGGGTAACAAAACTTTTTTGTTCATTTGTGGTTTGTGAAAAAAATTTCTTTACTTACATTTGTTATTGCTTTAAATTATTTCCATACACAAACTCTAAAATTTTTATTTTGTTGTGATCTATTTACCTTTTATCTCTTTATTTGTTTATGACATGAAGGGAAAGTGAAAACTCAAGTTTCGATTTACGAAAAAAGTATACATCAAAAATTAAAATTTATAATCCAAAAATGTAGAGAGAGATAATTCAAAAAAGAGTCTGTAATTTTTAGGGATTGTAAACTCTTTTTAGTTTTTATATATCAGGTTTTGCAATCATCGGGAAAAGGGAGAGGCAAGGGATTTTTAACTGAGTATTGAATCCCAATCCATAAGTCATTCCTTTCAAAAATATAGCCCGTTACGCATTATAAATCATTTTACAATCATCTATAATCGTTAGGTCAGTTTTTTGTAACAGGGCAAAAAAATGGCTTGTTTGACTCGGTTAAATATCCCATTGCACGTTCACTTGGAAATTTAATGTTATTCTTTTGAATAGATTTGGATCCATAAGTCATTTAGATCTTTAACATGTTTCAAGCATGCATATCCATTTTTTAAAACATGTGTAGAAAAATCCTTTTTTTTTTTATAAAATTCCAAGCTAGTGGATATTCTCAAACTTGGATAACAAAACTTTTGTGTTCCTTTTGTAGTGAGTGAATAAATTTTCTTTACTTACATTAGTTATTAGTTTAAATTCTTTCTATACATAAACTATAAAATTGTCATTTTATTATGATCTATTTGCCTTTTATCTCTTTTTTTGTTTACAAGAAGAAGTGAAATTTAAAACTCAAATTTTGATTTAAGAAAAAAGTATACATCTAAAATGGAAATGCACAACGCACAAATGTAGAGAGAGATACTTCAAAAAAGTGTCTTTAATTTTTAGGGTTTGTAAACTCTTTTTAGTATTTATATATCAGGTTTTGCAATACTTGGGAAAAGGGGGAGGCCGGGGATTTTTAACTGAATGTTGACTCCAAATCCATAAGTCATTCCTTACAAAAATATAGCCCGTTATGCATGATAAATCACTTTACAAGCATCTATGAACATTAGGTCAACTTTTTGTAAATGGGCAAAATAATGGCTTGTTTGACTCGGATAAATATCCCACCGCACGTTCACTTGAGAATTTAATGTTATTCTCTTTAAAATGTTTTGATCGATAGGTCATTCGCATCTTTAACATGTTTCAAGCATGTATATCCAAGTTTCTAAAACATATGTAGAAAAATCTGTTTCTTATAAAATTCCAAGCTATTCGGGTTGAACTAGTCGAATTTCCCAAACTTTCAGAACAAACTTTTGTCTTCATTTGTGGTGTGTGAATGAAATTTCTTTACTAACATTTGTTATTGCTTTAAATTCTTTCCTTACATAAACTCTAAAATTTTCATTTTCTTGTGATCTATTTGTCTTTTATCTCTTTTTTTGTTTACGAGATGAAGGGAAAGTGAAAACTCAAGTTTCGATTTAAGAAAATGGTGTACATCTGAAATTAAAATGCACAATGCACAAATGTAGATAGAGACAATTCAAAAAAGTGTTAATTATTTTTAGGGATTACAAACTCTTTTTATTTTTTATATATCAAGTTTTGCAATCGTCGGGAAAAGGGGGAGGCGGGGGATTTTTTAACTGAGTGTTGACTCCAAATCCATAAGTCATTCCATACAAACAAATAACCCATTACGCATGATAAATCACTTTACAATCATCTATGATCATTAGGTCAGGTTTTTGTAAATGGGAAAAATAATGGCTTCTTTGACTCGGGTAAATATCCCACAGCATGCTCACTTGAGAATTTAATTTTATTCTCTTTAAAAGGTTTGGATGCATAGGTGATTTTCATCTATAACATGTTTCAAGCTTGCATATCCAATGTTTAAAACATGTCTAGAAAAATTTCTTTCTTATAAAATTCCGTGTTATATGGGTTAAACTAGAGGAATTCCCAAAACTTGGATAACAAAACTTTTGTGTTCATTTATGGTGTGTGAATAAATTTTCTTTACTTACATTTGTTATAGCTTTAAATTCTTTCCAAACATAAACTCCAAAATTTTCATTTTGTTGTGATCAATTTGCCTTTAATCTCTTTTTTTGTTTATGAGATGAAGGGGAAGTGAAAAATCAAGTTTCGATTTAAGAAAAAAGTGTACTTCTAAAAATAAAATGCACAATGCTCAAATGTAGAGAGAGATAATTCAAAAAGTGTCTGTAATTTTTAGGGATTGCAAACTCTTTTTAGTTTTTATATATAAGGTTTTGCAATCATCGTGAAAAGGGGGAGGCGGAGAATTTCTAACTAAGTGTTGACCGCAAATACAAAAGTCATTCCTCACATAAATATAGCCCCTTACGCATGATAAATTACTTTACAATCATCTATCATCGGTAGGTCAAATTTTTGAAAATGGGCAAAATAATGGCTTGTTTGACTCGGGTAAATATCCCACCACATGTTCAGTAGAGAATTTAATGTAATTCTTTTTAAAAGGTTTGGATCCATAGGTCATTTGCATCTTTATCATCTTTCAAGTATGCATATCCATTTTTTAAAACATGTGTAGAAAAATCTCTTTCCAATAAAATTCCAAGCTATTAGGGTTGAACTAGTGGAATTACCCAAACTTGGATAAAAAAACTTTTTTGTTCATTTGTGGTGTGTGAATAAATTTTATTTTGTTACATTTGTTAATGCTTTGTTTTCGTTCCATACTTAAGCTCTAAAATTTTCATTTTGTTGTTACTTATTTGCCTTTAATCAAATTTTTTGTTTACGAGATGAAGGGAAAGTGAAAACTCAAGTTTTGATTTAAGGAAAAAGTATACATCTAAAATAGAAATGCACAATGCACAAATGTGTCTATAATTTTTAAGGATAGTAAACTCTTTTTACTTTTTGTATAGCATGTTTTGGAATTATCAGGAAAAGGGGAGGCGGGGGATTTTTAACTAAGTGTTGAATCCCAATCAATAAGTCATTCCGTACAAAAATATAGCCCGTTACGCATGATAAATTACTTTACAATCATCTATGATCGTTAGGTCAGCTATTTATAAAAGGGCAAAATAATGGCTTGTTTGACTCAGTTAAATATCCCACTGCACGTTCACTTGAGAATTTAATGTTAATATCTTTATAGGTTTGGATCCATAGGTCCTTTGCATCTTTAACATGTTTCAAGCATGCATATCCATTTTCTAAAACATTTGTAGAAAAATCTCTTTCTTATAAAATTCCAAGCTATTAGGGTTGAACTAATGGAATTTCCCAAACTTGGATAACAAAACTATTGTGTTCCTTTGTGGTGTATGAATAAATTTTCTTTAATTACATTTTTTATTGGTTTAAATTCTTTCCATACATAAACTCTAAAATTTTCATTTTGTATTGGTCTATTTGCCTTTTATCTCTTTTTTTGTGTAAGAGATAAAGGGAAAGTGAAACTCATGTTTTTATTGAAGAAAAAGTTAATATCTAAAATGGAAATGCACAACGGACAAATATAGAGAGAGATAATTCCGAAAGGTGTCTGTAATTTTTATGGATTGTAAACTTTTTTTTGTTTTTATATTTCTGATTTTGCAATCCTCGGGAAAAGAGGGAGGGGGGGGGGGGGGGGATTTTTAACTGAGTGTTGACTCCCAATCCATAAGTCATTGCTTAAAAAAATATAGCCCGCTACGCATGATAAATCACTTTACAATCATCTATGATCGTTAGCGCAACTTTTTGTATATCAAATAATGGCTTGTTTGACTCAGGTAAATATCCCACCCCACGTTCACTCAAGAATTCAATGTTATTTTCTTGCAAAGGTTTGGATCCTTAGGTCATTTGCATCTTTAACATGTTTCAACCATGCATATCCATTTTTTAAAACATGTGTAGAAAAATATGTTTCTTTTAAAATTCCTAGCCATTAGGGTTGAAGTAGTGGAATTTCCCATACTTGAATAAAAAAACTTTTGTGTTCATTTGTGGTGTGTGAATAAATTTTCTTTATTTAAATTTTTTATTGCTTTAAATTATTTATATACTTAAACTCTAAAATTTTCATTTTGTTGTGATGTATTTGCTTTTTATCTCTTTTTTTGCTTACGAGATGAAGGGAAAGTGAAAACTCAAGTTTTGATTTAAGAAAAAAGTATATACCAAAAATTGAAATGCAGAATGCACAAATGTAGAGAGAGATAATTCGAAAAAGGGTCAGTAATTTTTCAGGGTCGTAAACTATTTTTAGTTTTTATATATCCGGTTTTGCAATCATCGGGAAAAGGGGGAGGTGGGGGATTTTTAACTCAGTGTTGACTCCCGATCCAAATCATTACTTACAAAAATATAGCCCGTTATGAAAGATAAGACTCTTTACAATCATCTATGATCATTAGGTCAGCTTTTAGTAAAAGGGCAAAAAAGTGGCTTCTTTGACTCGGGTAAATATCCCACCGCACGTTCACCTGAGAATTGAATGTTATTCTCTTTAAAATGTTTGGATCCATTGGTCATTTGCATCTTTAACATGTTTCAAGCATGCATATCCATTTTTTAAAACATGTATAGAAAACTCTTTTTCTTATAAAATTCCAAGCTAGAAGGGTTGAACTAGTTGAATTTGCCAAACTTGGATAAAAAATATTTTGTGTTCATTTATGGTGTGTGAATAAATTTTCTTTACTTATATTTGTTATTTCTTTAAATATTTTTTCCATACATAAACTCTAAAATTTTTGTTTTGTTGTGATCAATTTTTGCCTTTTATCTCTTTTTTAGCTTACAAGATGAAACGAAAGTGAAAAATCATGTTTTGATTTAAGAAAAAAGTATACATCTAAAATGGAAATGCACAATGCACAAATGTAGAGAGAGATAATTAAAAAAGTGTCTGTAATTTTTCAGGATGGTAAACTCTTTTTAGTTTTCATATATTAGGTTTTGCAATCGTTGGGAAAAGGGGATAGCTGGGGATTTTTAATTGAGTGTTGACTCCCAATCCATAAGTTATTCCTTCAAAAATAGAACCCATTACGCTTGGTAAATCACTTTATAATTATCTATGATCGTTAAGTCAGCTTTTTATAAATGGGCAAAATAATGGCTTGTTTGACTTGTTTAAATATCCCACCGCACGTGTTCTCGAGAATTTAATGTTATTCTCTTTAAAAGGTTTGGATCCATAGGTCATTTGCATCTTTAACATGTTTCAAGCATGCATTTCCATTTTTTAAAACATGTCTAGAAAAATCTCTTTCTTATAAAATTCCAATCTATTAGGGTTGAACTAGTGGAATTTCCCAAACTTGGATAACAAAACTTTTGTGTTCATTTGTGGTGTGTGAATAAATTTTCTTCACTTACATTTGTTATTTCTTGGTATTCTTTCCATACATAAAGTCTCAAATTTTCATTTTGTTCTTATCTATTAGCCTTTTATCTCTTTTTTTGTTTACGAGAGATGAAGGGAAAGGGAGAACTCAAATTTCCATTTAATAAAAAGGTGTACGTCTAAAATTGAAATGCACATTGCACAAATGTAGAGAGAGATAATTCAAAAAAGTGTTTGTAATTTTTAGGGATTACATACTCTTTTGATTTTTTATATATCAGGTTTTGCAATTGTCGGGAAAAGGGGGAGGCGGGAGACTTTTAACTAAGTCATTCCTTACAAAAATATAGCCCATTACGCATGATAAATCACTTGTTAGGTTAGCTATTTTTAAAAGGGCAAAATAATGGCTTGTTTGACTCAAGTAAATATCCCACCGCACATTCACTTGAGAATTTAATGTTAATCACTTTAAAAGGTTTGGATCTATAGGTCATTTGCATCTTTAACATGTTTCAAGTATGCATATCCATTTTATAAAATATTTGTAAAAAAATCTCTTTCTTATAAAATTTCTAGCCATTAGGGTTGAACTAGTGGAATTTTCCAAGCTTGGATAACAAAACTTTTGTGTTCATTTGTGGTGTGTGAATAAATTTTCTTTACTTACATTTTTTATTGCTTTAAATTATTTCCATACTTAAACTCTAAAATATTTCTTTTGGTGTGATCTATTTGCCTTTTATCTCTTTTTTTGTTTACGAGATGAAGGGAAAGTGAAAACTAGAGTGTTGATTTAAGAAAAAAGTATACATCTAAAATGGAAATGCATAATACACAAATGTAGAGAGAGAAAATTCCCAAAAGTGTCTGTAATTTTTTGGGATTGTAAACTCTATTTAGTTGTTATATATCATGATTTGCAATGGTCAGGAAAAGGGGGAGGCAGTGGATTTTTAACTGAGTGTTGACTCCCAATCCATAAGTCATTCCTTACAAAAATATAGCCAGTTAGGCAAGATAAATCACTTTACAATATTCTATGATCGTTAGGTCAGCTTCTTGTAAGTGGCCAAAATATTGGCTTGTTTGACTTGGGTAAATATCCCACCTCACGTTCACTGGAGAAATTAATGTTATTATCTTTAAAAGGTTTAGATTCGTAGGTGATTTAAATCTTTAACTTGTTTCAAGCATGCATATCCATTTTTTAAAACATGTGTAGAAAAATCTCTTTCTTATAAATTCCAAGATATTAGGGTTGAACTACTGGAATTTCCCAGACTTGGATAACAAAACTTTTGTGTTCATTTGTGGTGTGTGAATAAATTTTCATTACTTACATTTGTTATTGCTTTAAAATCTTTCAATACATAAACTCTAAAATTTTTATTTTGTTGTGATCTATTTGCCATTTATCTCTTTTTTTTGTTTACGAGATGAAGGGAAACTAAAAACTCAAGTTTCAATTTAAGAAAAAAGGGTACATCTAAAATTGAAATGCACAATGCACAGATATAGAGTGAGAGAATTCAAAAAAGTGTTTGCAATTATTAGGGATTCCAACTTGTTTTTAGTTTTTATATATTAGGTTTTGCAATCGTTCGAAAAAGGGCGAAGCGGGGGATTTTTAAAAGTGTGTTGACTCCCAATCCATAAGTCATTCCTTAAAAAAATATAGCCCATTACACAAGATAAATCTCTTAAAATCATCTATGATCGTTAGATCAACTTTTTGTAAATGGGCAAAATAGTAGCTTATTTGACTCGGGTAAATATCACACCGCACGTTCACTTGAGAATTTAATGTTATTCTCTTTAAAAGGTTTGGATCCCTAGGTCATTTGCATCTTAAACATGTTTCAAGCACGCATATCATTTTTTAAAACATGTGTAGAAAAATCTCTTTCGTATAAAATTCCAAGCCATTTGGGTTGAACTAGTGGAATTTCCCAAACTTGGATAACAAAACTTTTGTGTTCATTTGTGGTGTGTGAATAAATTTTCTTTACTTACATTTGTTATTGCTTTAAATTCTCTCCATACATAAACTCTAAAATATTCATTTTTTCATGATCTATTTGCCTTTTATCTCTTTTTTTGTTTACGAGATGAATGGAAAGTGAAAACCCCAAGTTTTGATTTTAGGAAAAAGTATACATCTAAAATGGAAATGCACAATGCTCAAAAGTAGAGAGACATAATTCAAAAAAATGTCTGTAATTTTTAGGGATTACAAACTCTTTCTATTTTTTATATTTTAGGTTTTGCAGTCGTCGGGGGAAAGGGGAGGCAGGGGATTTTTAACTGAGTGTTGACTCATAATCCATAAGTCATTCCATACAAACATATAACCCGTTATGATTGATAAATAACTTTACAATCATCTATGAAAATTAGGTCAGCTTTTTGTAAATGGGAAAAATAATTGCTTCTTTGACTCAGATAAATATCCCACTGCACATTCACTTGAGAATTTAATGTTATTCTCTTGAAAATGTTTGGATGGATAGGTGATTTACATCTTTAACATGTTTCAACCTTGCATATCCATTGTTTAGAATCTGTCTAGAAAAATTGCTTTCTTATAAAATTTGTTGCAATATGGGTTGAACTAGAGGAATTTCTCACACTTGGTTAACAAAAAATTTTTGTTCATTTATGGTGTGTGAATAAATTTTCTTTACTTACATTTGTTATTGCTTTGAATTCTTTCCATACATAAACTCCAAAAATTTCATTTTGTTGTGATCAATTAGCCTTTAATCTTTTTTCTTGTTTATGAGATGAAGGGAAAGTGAAAACTCAAGTTTCGATTAAAGAAAAAAGTGTACTTCTAAAAATGAAATGCACAAAGCTCAAATATATAGAGAGATAATTCAAAAAAGTCTCTGTAATTTTTAGGGATTGAAAGCTCTTTTCAGTTTTTATATATGAGCTTTTGCAATCGTCAAGACAAGGGGGAGGCGGAGGATTTCTAACTAAGTGTTGACTGCCAATCCATAAGTCATTCCTTAAATAAATATATCCCCTTACGCATGATAAATCACTTTACAATCATCTATCATCGGTAGGTCAACTTTTTTAAAATGGGAAAAATAATGGCTTGTTTGACTCGGGTAAATATCCCACCGCACGTTCAGTTGAGAATTTAATGTTATTCCCTTTAAAAGGTTTGGATCCATTGGTCATTTTCATCTTTAACATGTTTCAAGCATGCATATCCATTTTTTAAAACATGTGTAGAAAAATCTCTTTCCAATAAAATTCCAAGTTATTAGGGTTGAACTAGTGGAATTTCCCAAACATGGATAACAAGACTTTTGTGTGATCATTTGTGGTGTGTGAATAAATTTTCTTTACTTACATTTTTTATTGCTTTATTTTATTTCCATACATAACCTCTAAAATTTTCATTTTGTTGTTACTTATTTGCCTTTTATCTCTTTTTTTGGTTTACGAGATGAAGGGCAAGTGAAAACTCAAGTTTTGATTTAAGGAAAAAGTATACATCTAAAATCGAAATGCACAATGCACAAATGTATAGAGAGATAATTCCAAAATGTGTCTGTTATTTTTAGGGATTGTAAACTCTTTTCACTTTTTGTATAGCATGTTTTTCAATCGTCGGGAAAAGGAGGAGGCGGGGGATTTTTAACTAAGTGTTGAATCCCAATCAATAAGTCATTCCTTACAAAAATATAGCCCGTTACACATGATAAATCACTTTACAATCATCTATGATCGTTAGGTCAGTTATTTATAAAAGGGCAAAATAATGGCTTGGTTGACTCAGGTAAATATCCCACCGCAGGTTCACCTGAGTATTTATCGTTAATCACTTTAAAAAGTTTGGATCCATAGATCAATTGTATCTTTAACATGTTTCAAGCATGCTTATCCATTTTTTAAAACATTTGTAGAAAAATCTCTTTCTTATCAAATTCCCAGCTATTAGGGTTGAACTAGTGGAATTTCCCAAACTTGGATAACAAAACTATTGTGTTCCTTTGTGGTGTGTGAGTAAATTTTCTTTACTTATATTTTTTATTGTTTTAAATTCTTTCAATACATAAACTCTAAAATTTTCATTTTGTATTGGCCTATTTGCCTTTTATCTCTTTTTTTGTTTACAAGGTCAAGGGAAAGTGAAAACTCAAGTTTTGATTTAAGAAAATAGTTAACATCTAAAATGGAAATGCTCAACGCACAAAAGTAGAGAGAGATCATTCCGACAAGTGTCTGTAATTTTTATGGATTGTAAAATTTTTTTTGTTTTTATATATCTGATTTTGTAATCGACGGGAAAAGGGGGAGGCGGAAGATTTTTAATTGAGTGTTGACTCCCAATCCATAAGTCATTCCTTAAAAAAATAGCCCATTATGCATGATAAATCACTTTACAATCATCTATGATCGTTAGGGCAACTTTTTGTATATGGGCCAAATAATGGCTTGTTTGACATGGATAAATATCCCACCGCACGTTCACTTGAGAATTCAATGTTATTTTCATACAAAGGTTTGGATCCATAGGTCATTTGCATCTTTAACATGTTTCAAGCTTGCCTAACTATTTTTTAAAACATGTGTAGAAAAATATCTTGCTTTTAAAATTCCAAGCCATTAGGGTTGAACTAGAGGAATTTCCCAAACTTGCATAAAAAAACTTTTGTGTTCATTTGTGGTGTGTGAATAAATTTTTTTTATTTAAATTTTGTATTGCTTTGAATGATTTATTTACATAAACTCAAAAATTTGCGTTTTGTTGTGAAGTAATTGCTTTTTATCTCTTGGTTTGTTTACGAGATGATGGGAAAGTGAAAACTCCAGTTTTGATTTAAGAAAAAAGTATATATCTAAAAAGGAAATGCACAATGCACAAATGTAGAGAGAGATGATTCCAAAAATGGTCAGTAATTTTTCGGGATCGTAAACTGTTTTTAGTTTTTATATATGAGGTTTTGCAATCGTCGGGAAAAGGGGGAGTGGGGGATTTTTAACTGATTTTTGACACCCAATCCAAATTCATTCCTTACAAAAATATAGCCCATTACGAAAGATAAATCTCTTTACAATCATCTATGATCATTATGTCAGCTTTTAGTAAATGGGCAAAAAAATGGCTTGTTTGACTTTGGTAAATATCCCACCGCACGTTCACTTCAGAATTTAATTTTATTCTCTTTAAAATTTTTAGATCCATTGGTGATTTGCATCTTTAACATGTTTCAAGCATGCATATCCATTTTTTAAAACATGTGTAGGAAACTCTCTTTCTTATAAAATTCCAAGCTAGAAGGGTTAAACTAGTGGAATTTTCCAAACTTGGATAACAAAACTTTTGTGTTTAATGGTGGTGAGAGAATAAATTTTCTTTACCTACATTTTTTATTGCTTCAAATTTATTTTCCATACATAAACTCAAAAATTTTCGTTTTGTTGTGACCAATTTTTGCCTTTTATCTCTTTTTTCATTTACGAGATGAAGGGAAAGTGAAAAATCAAGTTTTGATTTAAGAAAAATGTATACATATAAAATATAAATGCACAATGCACAAATATAGAGAGAGATAATTCCAAAAAGTGTCTGTAATTTGTAGGGATTGTAAACTCTTTTTAGTTTTTATATATCAGGTTTTGCAATCGTTAGGAAAAAGGGGTGGCGGGGGACTTTGAACTAAGTGTTGAATCCCAATCTATAAGTCATTCCTTCAAAAATAGAACCCGTTACGCATGATAAATCACTTTACAATCATCTATGATCGTTAAGTTAGCTTTTTATAAATGGGAAAAATAATGGCTTGTTTGACTAGGTTAAATATCCCACCGGACATTCACTCGAGAATTTAATGTTATTCTCTTCAAAAGGTTTGGATCCATAGGTCATTTGCATCTATAACATGTTTCAAGCATTCCTTTCCATTTTTAAAACTTGTGTAGAAAAATCTCTTTCTTATAAAATTCCAAGCTATTAGGGTTGAACTAGTGAAATTTTCCAAACTTGGATAACAACACTTTTGTGTTCATTTGTGGTGTGTGAATAAATTTTCTTTACTTACATTTGTTATTGCTTTGTATTGTTTCCATACATAAACTCTAAAATTTTCATTTTTTTCTCATCTATTTGCCCTTTATCTCATTTTTTGTTTACGAGCGATGAAGAGAAAATGAAAACTCATGTTTCGATTTAATAAATAGGTATACATCTAAAATTGAAATGCACAATGCAGAAATGTAGAGAGAGATAATTCAAAAAAATGTCTATAATTTTTTAGAACATGTCTAGAAAAATTTCTTTCTTATAAAATTCCATGCTATATGTTTTGAATTAGAGGAATTTCTCAAACTTGGATAAGAAAACTTTTGTGTTCATTTTTCGTCTGTGAATAAATTTTATTTACTTACATTTTTTATTGCTTTAAATTCTTTCCATACATAAACTCCAAAATTTTCATTTTGTTGTGATCAATTTGCCTTTAATCTCTTTTTTTGTTTATGAGATGAAGGGAAAGTGAAAACTCAAGTTTCAATTTAAGAAAAAAGTTTACTTCTAAAAATGAAATGCACATTGCTCAAATGTAGAGAGAGATAATTCAAAAAAGTGTCTATAATTTTTAGGGATACCAGGTTTTGAAATCGTCGTGAAAAGGGGGAGGTGGAGGATTTCTAACTGAGTGATGACTGCCAATCCATAAGTCATTCCTTACATAAATATAGCTGCTTACATATGATAAATCACTTTACAATCATCTATCATTGGTAGGTCAACTTTTTGAAAATGGGCAAAATAATGGCTTGTTTGACTCGGGTAAATATCCCACCGCACGTTCAGTTGAGAATTTAAAGTTATTCTCTTTAAAAGGTTTGGATCCATAGGTCATTTGATCTTTAACATGTTTCAAGCACGCATATCCATTTTTTAAAACATGTTTAGAAAAATCTCTTTCCAATAAAATTCCAAGCTATTAGGGTTGAACTGGTGGAATTTCCCAAACTTGGATAACAAAACTTTTGTATTCATTTGTGATGTATCAATTAATTTTCTTTACTTAAATTTGTTATTGCTTTATTTTCTTTCCATACATAAACTCTAAAATTTTCATTTTGTTGCTAGTTATTTGCCTTTTATCTCTCTTTTTGTTTACGAGATGAAGGGAAAGTGAAAACTCAAGTTTTGATTTAAGGAAAAAGTATACATCTAAAATGGAAATGTTCAATACACAAATGTAGAGAGAGAGAATTCCAAAATGTGTCTGTAATTTTTAGGGATTGTAAACTCTTTTTACTTTTTGTATAGCATGTTTTGCAATCATGGGGAAAAGGGGGAGGCAGGGAATTTTTAATTAAATGTTCAATCTTAATCAATAAGTCATTCCTTACAAAAATATAGCTCATTACGCATGATACATCACTTTAAAATCATCTATGATCGTTAGGTCAACTATTTATAAAAGGGAAAAATAATGGCTTGTTTGACTCAGGTAAATATCCTACCACACGTTCACTTGAGAATTTAATGTTAATCACTTTAAAAAGTTTGGATCAAGAGGTCATTTACTTCTTTAACATGTTTCAAGTATGCATATCCATTTTTAAAAACATTTGTAGAAAAATCTCTTTCTTATAAAATTCCAAGCCATTAGGGTTGAACTTGTGGAATTTCCCAAACTTGGATAACAAAATTTTTGTGTTCATCTGTGGTGTGTGAATAAATTTTCTATATTTACATTTGTTATTGCTTTAAATTCTTTCCATACGAAAACTCTAAAATTTTTATTTTGTTGTGATCTATTTGCCTTTTATCTCTGTTTTTGTTTATGAGATGAAGGGAAAGTGAAAGCTAGAGTGTTGATCTAAGAAAAAAGTATACATCTAAAATGGAAATGCACAATGCACAAATGTAGAGAGAGATAATTCCAAAAAGTGTCTGTAATTTTTAGCGATTGTAAACTATGTTTAGTTTTTATATATCATGATTTGCAATGGTCGGTAAAAGGGGGAGGCAGTGAATTTTTAACTGAGTGTTGACTCGCAATCCATAAGTCATTCCTTACAAAAATATAGCTAGTTATGCATGATAAATCACTTTACAATCATCGATGATTGTTAGGTCTGCTTTTTGTAAGTGGGCAAAATATTGGCTTGTTTGACTCGGGTAAATATCCCACCGCATGTTCACTGGAGAATTTAATGTTATTCTCTTTAAAAGGTTTAGATCCGTAGATGATTTAAATCTTTAACATGTTTCTAGCATGCATATCTATTTTTTAAAACATGTGTAGAAAAATCTCTTTCTTATAAATTTCAAGCTTTTAGGGTTGAACTAGTGGAATTTCCCAAACTTGGATAACAAAACTTTTGTGTTCATTTGTGGTGTGTGAATAAATTTTCATTACTTACATTTGTTATTGCTTTAAAATCTTTCAACACATAAACTCTAAATTTTTTATTTTGTTGTGTTCTATTTCCCTTTTATCTCTGTTTTTGTTTACGAGATGAAGGGAAACTGAAAACTCAACTTTCGATTTAAGAAAAAAGTGTACATCTAAAATTTAAATTCACAATGCACAAATATAGAGTGAGAGAGTTCAAAAAAGTGTTTGTAATTTTTAGGGATTGCAAACTCTTTTTAGTTTTATATATCAGGTTTTGCAATTGTCGGGAAAAGGGCCAGGTGGGGAATTTTTAACAGAGTGTTGACTCCTAATCCATAAGTCATTCCTTAAAAAAATATAGCTCGTTACACAAGATAAATCACTTTACAATCATTTATGATCGCTAGATCAATTTTTTTTTTAAATGGGCAAAATAGTGGCTAGTTTGACTCGGGTAAATATCCCACCACAAATTCACTAGACAATTTAATGTTATTCTCTTTAGAAGGTTTGGATCCATAGGTCATTTGCATCTTAAACATGTTTCAAGCACGCATATCATTTTTTAAAACATGTCTATAAAAAACTCTTTCTTATTAAATTCCAAGCCATTTGGGTTGAACTAGTGGAATTTCCCAAACTTGGATAACAAAACTTTTGTGTTCATTTGTGGTGTGTGAATAAATTTTCTTTACTTACATTTTTTATTGCTTTAAATTCTTTCCATACATAAACTCTAAAATATTCATTTCTTTATGATCTATTTGCTTGTTATCTCTTTTTTTGTTTACGAGATGAAGGGAAAGTGAAAACCTCAAGGTTTGATTTTTGGAAAAAGTATACATCTAAAACGGAAATGCACAATGCACAAATGTAGAGTGAGCTAATTCCAAAAAGTGTTTGTAATTTTTAGGGATTTTGAACTCTTTTTAGTTTTTATAATGAATGTTTTGCAATAGTCATGAAAAGCAGAAGGGAGGGGATTTTTAACTGAGTGTTGAATCCCAATGAATAAATCATTCCTTACAAAAAGATACCCGTTACGCATGATAAATAACTTTACAATCATCTATGATCGTTAGGTTAGTTATTTGTAAATGGACAAAATAATGAATTGTTTGACTCGGGTAAATATTCCACCGCACATTTACTTGAGAATTTAATGTTATTCTCTTTAAAAGGTTTGCATCCATAGGTCATTTGCATCTTTAACATGTTTCAAGCATGCATATCTATTTTTTAAACCATGTGTAAAAAAATCTCTTTCATAAAAAGTTCCAAACCATTAGGGTTGAACTAGTGGAATTTCCCATACTTGGATAACAAAACTTTTTTGTTCATTTGTGGTTTGTGAAAAAAATTTCTTTACTCACATTTGTTATTGCTTTAAATTCTTTCCATACATAAACTCTAAATTTTATTTTTGTTGTGATCTTTTTTCCTTTTTTCTCTTGTTTTGTTTATGACATGAAGGGAAAGTGAAAACTCAAGTTTTGATTTCCGAAAAAAGTATACATCTAAAATTGAAATGTATAATCCACAAATGTAGAGAGAGATAATTAAAAAATAGTGTAATTTTTAGGGATTGCAAACTCTTTTTGTTTTTATATTTCAGGTTTTACAATCGTTGGGAAAAGGGAGAGGTGGGGGATTTTTAACTAAGTATTGACTCCCAATCCATAAGTCATTCCTTTAAAAAATATAGCCCGCTACACATGATAAATCATTTTACAGTCATCTATGATTGTTAGGTCAACTTTTTGTAATTGGGCAAAAACAATGGCTTGTTTGACTCTGGTAAATATCCCACCACACGTTCACTTGTGAATTTAATGTTATTCTATTTAATAGATTTGGATCCATATGTCACTTAAATCTTTAACATGTTTCAAGCATGCATATCCATTTTTTAAAACATGTGTAGAAAAATCTCTTTTTTATAAAATTCCAAGCTATTAGGGTTGAACTAGTGGAATTTCTCAAACTTGTATAACAAGACTTTTGTGTTCATTTGTAGTGAGTGAATAATTTTTATTTACTTAAATTTTTTATTGCTGTAAATTCTTTCCATAAATAAACTCTAAAATTGTCATTTTGTAATGATCTATTTGCCTTTTATCTCTTTTTTGGTTTACAGGATGCAACGAAATTGAAAACTCAAATTTTGATTTAAAAAAACGTATACAGATAAAATGGAATTGCACAATGCACAAATGTAGAGAGAGATAATTCAAAAAACTCTCTTTAATTTTTATGGTTTGTAAACTCTTTTTAGTATTTATATCAGGTTTTGCAATCATCGGGAAAGGGGGGAGGCAGAGGATTTTTAACTGAATGTTGACTCAAAAACCATTATCAATGATAAATCACTTTACAATCATCCATGATCATTAGCTCATCTTTTTGTAAATGGGCAAAATAATTGCTTGTTTGACTCGGGTAAATATCCCACCGCACGTTCACTTGAGAATTTAATGTTATTCTCTTTAAAAGGTTTGGATCCATAGGTCATTTGAATTTTTAACATGTTTCATGTATGCATATCCATTTTTTAAAACATGTGCTGAAAAATCAATTTCTTATAAAATTCCAAGCAGTTAGGGTTGAACTAGTGGAATTTCCCAAACTTTCATAACAAAACTTTTGTCTTAATTTGTGGTGTGTGAATAAATTTTCTTTACTAACATTTGTTATTGCTTTAAATTTTTTCCATACGTAAACTCTAAAATTTTCATTTTGTTGTAATCTGTTTGCCTGTTATCTCTTTTTTTGTTTACGAGATGAAGGGAAAGTGAAAACTCAAGTTTCGATTTAAGATAAAGGTGTACATCTAAAATTGAAATACACAATGCACAAATGTAGAGAGAGATAATTCAAAAAAGTGTCTGTAATTTTTAGGGATTACAAACTCATTTTATTTTTTAGATATCAGGTTTTGCAATCGTCGGGAAAAGGGGGAGGTGGGGGATTTTTAACTGAGTATTGACTCCAAATCCATAAGTCATTCAATACAAACATATAGCCCGTTCTGCATGATAAATCAATTCACAATCATCTATGATCGATAAGTCAGCTTTTTGTAAATAGGAAAAATAACGGCTTCTTAGACTTGGGTAAATATCCCACCGCACGTTCACTTGAGAATTTAATGTTATTCTCTTTAAAAGGTTTGGATCCATAGGTGATTTTCATCTTTAACATGTTTCAAGTAAGCATATCCATTTTTTATAACATGTCTTGAAAATTTTCTTTCTTATAAAATTTCATGCTATATGGGTTGAACTAGAAGAATTTCCCTAACTTGGATAACAAAACTTTTGTTTTCATTTGTGGTGTGTGAATAAATTTTCTTTACTTAGATTTGTTATTGCTTTAAATTCTTTCCATACATAAACTCCAAAATTTTCATTTTGCTGTGATCAATTTGCCTTTAATCTCTTTTTTTGTTTACGAGATGAAGGGAAAGTGAAAACTCAAGTTTCGATTTATTAAAAAAGTGTACTTCTAAAAATGAAATGCACAATGCTCAAATGTAGAGAGAGATAATTCAAAAAAGTTTATGTAATTTTTAGGGATTGCAAACTCTTTTAGTTTTTATATATCAGGTTTTGCAATCATTGTGAAAAGGGGGAGGCGGATGATTTCTAACAGAGTGTTGACTGCTAATCCATTTATCATTCCTTTCATAAATATAGCCCCTTACACATGATCATTCACTTTACAATCATCTATCATCGGTAGGTCAACTTTTTGAAAATGGGCAAAATAATGGCTTGTTTGACTCGGGTAAATATCCCACCACATGTTCAATTGAGAATTTAAAGTTATATTGTTTAAAAGGTTTGGATGCATAGGTCATTTGCATCTTTAACATGTTTCAAACATGCATATCCATTTTTTAAAACATGTGTAGAAAAATCTCTTTCCAATAAAATTCCCAGCTATTAGGGTTGAACTAGTGGAATTTTGCAAACTTTTATCTCTTTTTTTGTTTATGAGATGAAGGGAAACTGAAAACACAAGTTTCAATTTAAGAAAAAAGTGTACATCTAAAATTTAAATGCACAATGCACAACTATAGAGTGAGAGAGTTCAAAAAAGTGTCTTTAATTTTTAGGGATTGCAAACTCTTTTCTGTTTTTATATATCAGGTTTTGCAATTGTCGGGAAAAGGGCAAGGCGGGGGATTTTTAACAGAGTGTTGACTCCCAATCCATAAGTCATTCCTTTAAAAAATATAGGACCTTACACAAGATAAATCACTTTACAATCATCAATGATCGTCAGATCAACTTTTTGTAAATGGGCAAAATAGTGGCTTGTTTGACTCGGTAAATATCCCACCGCACGTTCACTTGACAATTTAATGTTATTTTCTTTAAAAGATTTGGATCCATAGGTCATTTGCATCTTAAACATGTTTCAAGCACGCATATCATTTTTTCAAACATGTGTAGAAAAATCTCTTTCTAAAAAAGTTCCAAGCCATTTGGGTGGAACTAGTGGAATTTCTCAAACTTAGATAACAAAACTTTTGTGTTCATTTCTGGTGTGGGAATAAATTCTCTTTACTTACATTTTTTATTGCTTTAAATTCTTTCCATACATAAACTCTAAAATATTAAATTTTTCATGATCTATTTGCCTTTTATCTCTTTTTTTGTTTACGAGATAAAGGGAAAGTGAAAACCTCAAGTTTTTATTTTAGGAATAAATATACATCTAAAATGGAATGCACAATGCACAAATGTAGAGAGAGATAATTCCAAAAAGTGTTTTTAATTTTTAGGGATTGTAAACTCTTTTTAGTTTTTATATAGCATGTTTTGCAATCGTCGGGAAAAGGAGGAGGCAGGGAATTTTTAACTGAGTGTTGAATCCCAATCAATAAGTCATTACATACAAAAAGATACCCGTTACGCATGATAAATAACTTTACAATCATCCATGATCGTTAGGTCAGCTATTTTTAAATAGACAAAATAATGGCTTGTTTGACTCAGGTAAATATTCCACCGCACGTTTACTTGAGAATTTAATGTTATTCTCTTTAAAAGGTTTGGATCCATAGGTCATTTGCATATTTAACATGTTTCAAGCATGCATATCCATTTTTTAAACCATGTGTAGAAAAATCTCTTTCTTATAAAATTCCAAACCATTAGGGTTAAACTAGAGGAATTTCCCAAACTTGGATAACAAAACTTTTTTGTTCATTTGTGGTTTGTGAAAAAATTTCTTTACTTACATTTGTTATTGTTTTAAATTCTTCCCATACATAAACTCTAAAATTTTTATTTTGTTGTGATCTATTTGCCTTAGATCTCTTTTTTTGTTTATGACATGAAAGGAAAGTGAAAACTCAAGTTTTGATTTACGAAAAAAGTATACATCTAAAATTGAAATGTATAATCCACAAATGTATAGAGAGATAATTCAAAAAAGTGTCTACAATTTTTAGGGATTGTAAGCTCTATTTAGTTTTTATATATCCGATTTTGCAATCGTCGGGAAAAGGGGGAGGCGGGGGATTTTTAACTGAGTATTGACTCTCAATCCATAAGTTATTCCTTTAAATAATATAGCCTTTTATGCATGACAAATCATTTTACAATCATCTATGATTATTAGGTTAGCTTTTTGTAATTGGGCAAAAAAATGGCTGGTTTGACTCGGGTAAATATCCCACTGCACGTTCACTTGAGAATTTAATGTTATTCTCTTTAATAGATTTGGATCCATATGTCATTTAAATCTTTAACATGTTTCAAGCTTGCATATCCATTTTTTAAAACATGTGTAGAAAAATATCTTTTTTATAAAATTCCAGGCTATTAGGGTTTAACAAGTGGAATTTCTCAAATTTGGATAACAAAACTTTTGTGTTCATTTGTAGTGAGTGAATAAATTTTCTTTACTTAAATTTTTGAATGTTTTAAATTCTTTCCATACATAAACTCTAAAATTGTCGTTTTGTTATGATCTATTTGCCTTTTATCTCTTTTTTTTTTTTTACAAGAAGAAGCGAAATTGAAAACTCAAATTTTGATTTAAGACAATAGTATACATCTAAAATGGAAATGCACAATGCACAAATGTAGCGAGAGTTAATTCAAAAATGTGTGTTTAATTTTTAGGGTTGTAAAATCTTTATAGTATTTATATATCAGGTTTGGCAATCATCGGGAAAAGGGGGAGGCGGTGGATTTTTAACTGAATGTTGACTCTAAATCCATAAGTAATTCCTTACAAAAATATAGCCCATTATGCATCATAAATCACTTTATAATCATCTATGATCATTAGCTCAACTTTTTGTAAATGGGCAAAAAAATGGCTTGTTTGACTCGGGTATATATCCCACTGCATGTTCACTCGGTAGAAAAATATGTTTCTTATAAAATTCCAAGCTGTTAGGTTTCAACTAGTGGAATTTCCCAAACTTTCATAACAAAACTTTTGTCTTCATTTGTGGTATGTGAATAAATTTTCTTTACTAACATTTCTTATTGCTTTAAATCTTTCCTTACATAAACTCTAAAAGTTTCATTTTGTTGTGATCTATTTGCCATTTATCTCTTTTTTTGTTGACAAGATGAAGGGAAAGTGAAAACTCAAGTTTCGATTTAAGAAAAAGGTGTACATCTAAAATTGAAATGCACAATGCACAAATGTAGAGAGAGATAATTCAAAAAAGTCTTTGTAATTTTTAGGGATTGCAAACTCTTTTTAGTTTTTATATATCAGGTTTTGGAATCGTCGTGAAAAGGGGGAAGCGGATGATTTCTAACTGAGTGTCGACTGCCAATCCATAAGTCATTCCTTACATAAATATAGCCCCTTACGCATGATAAATTACTTTACAATCATCTATCATCGGTAGGTCAATTTTTTGAAAATGGGCAAAATAATGGCTTGTTTGACTCGGGTAAATATCCCAACGCACGTTCAGTTGAGAATTTAATGTTATTATCTTTAAAAGGTTTGGATCCATAGGTCATTTGCTTCTTTAACATGTTTCAAGCATGCATATCCATTTTTTAAAACATGTGTGGAAAAATCTCTTTCCAATAAAATTCCAAAGTATTAGGGTTGAACTAGTGGAATTTCCCAAACTTGGATAACAAAACTTTTGTGTTCATTTGTGGTGTGTGAATAAGTTTTTTTTACTTAAATTTGTTATTGCTTTATTATCTTTCCATACATAAACTAAAAAATTTTCATTTTGTTGTTACTTATTTGCCTTTTATCTCTTTATTTGTTTACAAGTTGAAGGGAAAGTGAAAACTCAAGTTTTGATTTAAGGAAAATGTATACATCTAAAATTGAAATGCACAATGTACAAATGTAGAGAGAGATAATTCCAAAATGTGTTTGTAATTTTTAGGGATTGTAAACTATTTTTACTTTTTGTATAGCATGTTTTACAATTGTCGGGAAAAGGGGGAGGCGGTGGATTTTTAACTAAGTGTTGAATCCAAATCAATAAGTCATTCCTTACAAAAATATAGCTCGTTACGCATGATAAATCACTTTACAATCATCTATGATCGTTAGTCAGGTATATCAAAGGGCAAAAATATGGCTTGTTTGACTCAGGTAAATATCCCACCGCACGTTCACTTGAGAATTTAATGTTAATCACTTTAAAAGGTTTGGATCCATAGGTCATTTGCATCTTTATCATGTTTCAAGCATGCATATCCATTGTTTAAAACATTTTTAGAAAAATCTCTTTCTTATAAAATTCCAAGATATTAGGATTGAACCAGTGGAATTTCCCAAACTTGGATAACAAAACTATTTTGTTCTTTTGTGGTGTGTGTATAAATTTTCTTTACTTACATTTTTTTTTTTTGGTTTAAATTCTTTCCATACATAAACTCTAAAATTTTCATTTTGTATTGGTCCATTTGACTTTATCTCTTTTTTTATTTACGAGATGAAAGGAAAGTGAAAACTCAAGTTTTGATTTAAGAAAAAAGTTAACATCTAAAATAGAAATTCACAACGCACAAATGTGGAGAGAGATAATTCCGAAAAGTGTCTGTAATTTTTACTGATAGCAAACTTTTCTTTGTTTTTATATATTTGATTTTGCCATCGTCGGGAAAAGGGGGAGGCTGGGGATTTTTAACTGAGTGTTGGTTCCCAATCCATAAGTCATTACTTAAAAAAATGTAGCCCGTTATGTATGATAAATCACTTTACAATCATCTATGATCGTTAGGGCAGCTTTTTGTATATGGGCCAAATAATGGCTTGTTTGACTCGGGTAAATATCCCACCGCACGTTCACTTGAGAATTCAATGTTATTTTCTTACAAAGGTTTGGATCCATAGGTCATTTGCATCTTTAACATGTTTCAAGCATGCCTATCCATTTTTTAAAACATATGTAGAAAAATATCTTTCTTTTAAAATTCCAAGCCATTAGGGTTGAACTAGTGGAATTTCCCAAACTTGCTTAAAAAAACTTTTGTTCATTTGTGGTGTGTGAATAAATTTTCTTTATTTAAATTTTTTTTTGCTTTAAATTATTTATATACATAAACTCTAAAATTATCATTTTGTTGTGATGTATTTGCTTTTTATCTTCTTTTTTGTGTTCGAGATGAAGGGAAAGTGAAAACTCAAGTTTTGATTTAAGAAAAAAGTATATATCTAAAGTGGAAATGCACAATGCAAAAATTTAGAGAGAGAAATTCCAAAAAGGGTCCGTAATTTTTTGGGATCGTGAACTGTTTTTAGTTTTTATATATCAGGTTTTGCAATCGTCGGGAAAAGAGGGAGGTGGGGGATTTTTAACTGAGTGTTGACTCCCAACCCAAATTCATTCCTTACAAAATTATAGCCCGTTACGAAAGATAAATCTCTTTACAATCATCTATGATCATTAGGTCAGCTTTTAGTAAATGGTAAAAAAAATGGCTTGTTTGACTTAGGTAAATATCCCGCCGCACGTTCACTTGAGAATTTAATGTTATTCTCTTTAAAATGTTTGGATCCATTGGACATTTGCCTCTTTTACATGTTTCAAGCATGCATATCCATTTTATAAAAGATGTGTAGAAAGCTCTCTTTCTTATAAAATGCCAAGCTAGAATGGTTGAACTAGTGGAATTTGCCAAACTTGGATAACAATTTTTTTGTGTTCAGTTGTGGTGTGTGAATAAATTTTCTTTACTTACATTTGTTATTACTTTAAATTTTTTTTCATACATGAACTCTAAAATTTTCGTTTTGTTGTGATCTATTTTTGCCTTTTATCTCTGTTTTTGTTTACGATGAAGGGAAAGTGAAAAATCAAGTTTTGATTTAAGAAAAAAGTATACTTATAAAATAGAAATGCACAATGCAAAAATATATAGAGAGATAATTCCAAAAGATGTCTATAATTTTTAGGGATTTTAAACTCTTTTTCGTTTTTATATATCAAGTTTTGCAATCGTTGGGAAAAGGGGGTAGCAGGGATTTTTAACTGAGTGTTGACTCCCAATCCATGAGTCATTCCTTCAAAAATAGAACCCGTTACGCATGATAAATCACTTTATAATCATCTATGATTGTTAAGTCAACTTTTTATAAAAGGGCAAAATATTGGCTAGTTTGATTCAGTTAAATATACCACCGCATGTTCACTCGAGAAGTTAATGCTATTCTCTTTAAAAGGTTTGGATCCGTAGGTCATTTGCATCTTTAACAAGTTTCAAGCATGCATATCCATTTTTAAAACATGTGTAGAAAAATCTCATTCCTATAAAATTCCAAGCTATTAGGGTTGAACTAGTGGAATTTCCCAAACTTGGATAACAAAACTGTTGTGTTCATTTGTGGTGTGTGAATAAATTTTTTTTACTTACATTTGTTATTGCTTTGTATTCTTTCCATACATAAACTCTAAAATTTTCATTTTGTTCTTATCTATTTGCCTTTTATCTCTTTTTTTGTTTACGAGAGATGAAGGGAAAGTGAAAACTCAAGTTTAGATTTAATAAAATGGTGTACATCTAAAATTGAAATGCACAATACACAAATGTAGAGAGAGATAATTCAAAAAAGTGTCTATAATTTTTGGGTATAACAAACTCTTTTTATTTTTTTTATATCAGGTTTTGCAATCGTCAAGAAAAGAGGGAGGCTGGGGATTTTTAACTGAGTCTTGACTCCAAATCCATAAGTCATTCCTTAAAAACATATAACCCGTTACGCATGATAAATCACTTTAAAATAATCTATGATCGTTTGGTCAGGTTTTTGTTAATGGGAGAAACAATGGCTCCTTTGACTCGCGTAAATATCCCACCACACGTTCACTTGAGAATTTAATGTTATTCTCTTTAGAAGGTTTGGATCCATGGGTGATTTTCATCTTTAACATGTTTCAAACATGCATATCCATTTTTTAGAACATGTCAAGAAAATTTTCTTTCTTATAAAATTCCATGCTATATGGGTTGAACTAGAGCAATTTCCCAAACTTGGATAACAAAACTTTTGTGTTCATTTGTTGTGTGTGAATAAATTTTCTTTTCTTCGATTTGTTATTGCTTTAAATTCTTTCCATACATAAACTCCAAAATTTTCATTTTGTAGTGATCAATTTGCCTTTAATATCTTTTTTTGTTTACGAGATGAAGGGAAAGGGAAAACTCAAGTTTCGATTTAAGAAAAAAGGGTACTTCTAAAAATAAAATGCACAATGCTCAAATGTAGAGAGAGATAATTCAAAAAAGTGTTGGTAATTTTTAGGGATTGCAACCTCTTTTTAGTTTTTATATATCAGGTTTTGCAATCGTCTTGAAAAGGGGGAGGCGGAGGATTTCTAACTGAGTGTTGACTGCCAATCCATAAGTCATTCCTTACATAAATATGGCCCCTTAAGCATGATAATTCACTTTACAATCATCTATCATCGGTAGGTCACCTTTTGGAAAATGGGCAAAATAATGGCTTGTTTGACTCGGGTAAATATCACACCACACGTTCAATTGAGAACTTAAAGTTGTTCTCTTTAAAAGGTTTGGATCCATAGGTCATTTGCATCTTTAACATGTTTCAAGCATGTATATCCATTTTTTAAAACATGTGTAGAAAAATATCTTTCCAATAAAATTTCAAGCTATTAGGGTTGAACTTGTGGAATTTCCCAAACATGGATAACAAAACTTTTATGTTCATTTGTGGTGTGTGAATAAATTTTCTTTACGTACATTTTTAATTGCTTTATTTTCTTTCCTTACATAAACTCAAAAATTTTCATTTTGTTGTTACTTATTTGCCTTTTATCTCTTTTTTTGTTTACGAGATGAAGGGAAAGTGAAAACTATAGTTTTGATTTAAGGAAAAAGTATACATCTAAAATTAAAATGCACAGTGCACAAATGTAGAGAGAGATAATTCCAAAACATGTCTGCAATTTTTAGGGATTGTAAACACTTTTTACTTTTTGTATAACATGTTTTGCAATCGTCGGGAAAAGGGGGAGGCGGGGGATTTTTAACTAAGTGTTGAATCCCAATCAATAAGTCATTCATTAAAAAATATAGCCCGTTACGCATGATAAATCACTTTACAATTATCTACGATCGTTAGCTCAGCTATTTATAAAAGGGCAAAATAATGACTTTTTTGACTCAGGTAAATATCCCACCACACATTAACTTGAGAATTTAATGTTAATCACTTTAAATGGTTTGGATCCATAGGTCATTTGCATCTTTAACTTGTTTCAAGCATGCATATCCATTTTTTAAAACATTTGTAGAAAAATCTTTTTCTTATAAAATTCCAAGCCATTAGGGTTGAACTAGTGGAATTTGCAAAACATGGATAAAAAAACTTTTATGTTCATTTGCGGTGTGTGAATAAATTTTCTTTACTTAAATTTTTATTACTTTAAATTCTTTTCATACATAAACTCTAAAATTGTCATTTTGTAATGATATATTTGCCTTTTATCTCTTTTTTTTTGCAAGAAGAAGCGAAATTGAAAACTCAAATTTTAATTTAAGAAAATAGTATACATCTAAAATTGAAATGTACAATGGACAAATGTAGAGAGAGTTAATTCTAAAAAGTGTGTTTAATTTTTAGGGTTGTAAACTCTTTTTAGTATTTATATATCAGGTTTTGCAATTGTCGAGAAAAGGGAGAGGCGGGGGATTTTTAACTGAATGTTAACTCCAAATCCATAAGTAATTCCTTACAAAAATATAGCCCATTATGCATGATAAATCGTTTTACAATCATCTGTGATCATTAGCTCAACTTTTTTTATATGGGAAAAATAATGGCTTGTTTGACTCGGGCAAATATCTCACCGCACGTTCACTTGAAAATTTAATGTTATTCTCTTTAAAAGGTTTGGATCCATAGGTCATTTGCATCTTTAACATGTTTCAAGCATGTATATCCATTTTTTAAAACATGTGTAGAAAAATGTGTTTCTTATAAAATTCCAAGCTGTTAGGGTTGAACTAGTGGAATTTCCCAAACTTTCATAACAAAACTTTTGTCCTCATTTGTGGTGTGTGAACAAATTTTCCTTACTAAAATTTGTTATTGCTTTTAATTCTTTCCATACATAAACTCTAAAATTTTCATTTTGTTGAGATTTATTTGCCTTTTATATCTTGTTAGGTTTACGAGATGAAGGGAAAGTGAAAACTCAAGTTTCGATTTAAGAAAAAGGTGTACATCTAAAATTGAAATGCACAATGCAAAAATGTAGAGAGAGATAATTCAAAAAAGCGTCTGTAATTTTTAGGGATTACAAACTATTTTTTTTTTTATATATCAGGTTTTACAATCGTTGGGAAAAGGGGGAAGCGGGGGATTTGTAATTGAGTGTTGCTCCAAGTCATTCCATACAAACATATAGCCCGTTACGCATGATAAATCACTTTGCAATCATCTACGATCATTTGGTTAGCTTTTTGTAAATGGGAGAAATAATGGCTCCTTTGACTCGGGTAAATATCCCACCGCACGTTCACATGAGAATTTAATGTTATTCTCTTTAAAAGGTTTGGATCGATAGGTGATTTTCATCTTTAACATGTTTCAAGCATGCATATGCATTTTTTAAAACATGTCTAGAAAAATTTCTTTCTTATAAAATTTCATGCTATATGGGTTGAACTAGAGGAATTTCCCAAACTTGGATAACAAAACTTTTGTGTTCATTTCTGCTGTGTGAATAAATTTTCTTTACATACATTTGTTCTTGCTTTAAATTCTTTCCATACAGAAACTCCAAAATTTTCATTTTGTGGTGATCAATTTGCCTTTAATCTCTTTTTTGTTTGCGAGATGAAGGGGAAGTGAAAACTCAAGTTTCGATTCAAGAAAAAAGTGTTCTTCTAAAAATGAAATGCATAATGCTCAAATGTAGAGAGAGATAATTCAAAAAAGTGTCTGTAATTTTTAGGGACTGCAAAATCTTTTTAGTTTTTATATATCAGGTTCTGCAATCGTCGTGAAAAGGGGTTGGCGTAGGATTTCTAACTGAGTGTTGACTTCCAATCCATAAGTCATTCCTTACATTAATATAGCCCCTTACACATGATAAATCACTTTACAATTATCTATCATCGGTAGGTCACCTTTTGGAAAATGGGCAAAATAATGGGTTGTATGACTCAGGTAAATATTCCACCGCACGTTCAATTGAGAATTTAAAGTTGTTCTCTTTAAAAGGTTTGGATCCATAGGTCATTTGTATCTTTAACATGTTTCAAGCATGTATATCCATTTTTTAAAACATGTGTAGAAAAATCTCTTTCCAATATAATTCCAAGCTATTAGGGTTGAACTAGTGAAATTTCCCAAACTTGGATAACAAAACTTTTGTGTTCATTTGTGGTGTGTGAATAAATTTTCTTTACTTACATTTGTTATTGCTTTATTTTCTTTCCATAAATAAACTCAAAAATTTTCATTTTTTTGTAACTTAAATTGCCTTTTATCTCTTTTTTTGTTTACGAGATGAAGGGAAAGTAAAAACTCAAGTTTTGATTTAAGGAAAAAGTATACATCTAAAATTGAAATGCACAATGCACAAATGTAGAGAGAGATAATTCAAAAACATGTCTGTAATTTTTAGGGAGTGCAAAACTCTTTTTACTTTTTGTATAACATGTTATGCAATCATCGGGAAAAGGGGGAGGCGGGGGATTTTTAACTAAGTGTTGAATCCCAATCAATAAGTCATTCCTTACAAAAATATAGCCCGTTACGCATGATAAATCAATTTAAAATCATCTATGATCGTTAGGTCAGCTATTTATAAAAGGGCAAAATAATGGCTTGTTGGACTCAGTTAAATATCCCACCGCACGTTCACTTGAGAATTTATTGTTAATCACTTTAAAAGGTTTGGATCCATAGGTCATTTGCATCTTTAACTTGTTTCAAGCATGCATATCCATTTTTTAAAACATTTGTAGAAAAATCTCTTTCTTATAAAATTCCAACCCATTAGGGTTGAACTAGTGGAATATGCCAAACATGGATAACAAAACTTTTGTGTTCATTTGTGGTGAGTGAATAAATTTTTTAACTCACATTTGTTATCGCTTTAAATTATTTCCATACATAAACTGTGAAATTTTCATTTTGTTGTGTTCTAATTTTGCCCTTTTGTATCTTTTTTTGTTTACGAGAATAAGGGAAAGTGAGAACTCAAGTTTTCATTTAAGAAAAAAGTATATATCTAAACTCTTTTTAGTTTTTACATATCTGGTTCTGCAATCATTGGGAAAAGGGGGAGGTGGGGGATTTTTAACTGAGTGTTGACTCCCAACCCAAAAGTCATTCCTGACAAAAATATAGCCCGTTACACATGATAAATCACTTTACAATCATCTATGATCGTTAGGTCAACTATTTCTAAATGGGCAAAATAATATCTTGTTTGACTCGGGTAAATATCCCACTGCACGTCACTAGGGAATTTAATGTTATTCTCTTTAAAATGTTTGGATCCATAGGTCATTTGCATGTTTAACATGTTTCAAGCAAGCATATCCTTTTTTTAAAACAAGTGTAGAAAAATCTCTTTCTTATAAACTTCCGAGCTATTAGGGTTCAACTAGTGGAATTTCCCAAACATGGATAACAATTTTTTTTCATTTGTGGTGAGTGAATAAATTTTATTTACATACATTTGTTATCGCTTTAAATTCTTTCCATACATGAACTCAAAAATTTTAATTTTTTTGTGATCTATGTGCCTTTTATATCTTTTTTTGTTTACAGGAGATGAAGGGAAAGGGAAAACTCAAATTTTGATTGAAGAAAAAAGTATAGATCTAAAATAGAAATGCACAATGCAAAAATGTAGAGAGATATAATTCAAAAAAGTATCAGTAATTTTTAGGGATTGTAAGCTCATTTTATTTTTTATATATTAGGTTCTGCAATCGTCGTGAAAAGGGGGAGGTAGGGGATTCTTAACTGAGTGTTGACTCCCAATCCATAAGTCATTCCTTACAAAAATATAGCCTATTACGCATGATAAATCACTTTAAAATCATCAATGATTGTTAGGTCAGCTTTTTGTAAATGGGCAAAACAATGGCTTTTTTTACTCGTGTAATTATCCCAACGCACGTTCACTTGGGAATTTATTTGGATCCATAGGTCATTTGCATCTTTAACATGTTTCAAGCATGCGTATCCATTATTTTAAACATGTGTACAAAAATGTCTTTCTTATAAATTCCAAGCTTTTTGGGTTGAACTTGTGGAATTTCCTCAACTTGGATAACAAAACTTTTGTGTTCATTTGTGGTGTATGAATAAATTTTTTTCTCACCTTTGTTCTCGCTTTACATTATTCCCTTACATTATCTCTAAAATTTTCATTTTGTTGTGATCTATATGCCTTTTATCTCTTTTTTTGTTTACGAGATGCAGGGAAATAGAAATCTCAATTTCAGATTTAAAAAAAAAATATATTTCTAAATAGGAAATGCACAATGCGCAAATGCAGAGAGAGATAATTGCAAAAAGTGTCTAAAATTTTATGGGATTGTAAAATCTTTTTAGTTTTTATATATCAAGTTTTGCAATCGTCGGGATAGGGCGGAGGCGGGGGATTTTTAACTGAGTGTTGACTCCCAATCCATAAGTCATTCCTTACAAAATAATAGCCTGTTACGCATGATAAATTAATTTACAACCATCTATGATCATATGGTCAGCTTTTTATAAATGGGAAAAATAATGGCTTGTTTGACTCGGGTAAATTTCCCACCGCACGTTCACTTGAGAATTTATAGTTATTCACTTTAAAAGATTTGGATCCATAGATCATTTGCATCTTTAACATGTTTCAAGCATGTATTTCAATTTTTTAAAACATGTGTAGAAAAATGTCTCTCTTATAAAATTCCAAGCTTTTAGGGTTGAACTAGAAGAATTTCCACAACTTGGTTAACAAAACTTTTGAGTTCATTTGTGGTGTGTGAATAAATTTTTTTTACTCACATTTGTTATCAATTTAAATTATTTCCATACATAAACTGTAAAATTTTCATTTTGTTGTGATCAATTTTTGCCTTTTACATCTTTTTTTGTTTACGAGAAGAAGGGAAAGTGAGAACTCAAGTTTTCATTTAAGAAAAAAGTATATATCTAAAATTGAAATGAACAATGAACATATGTAGAGAGAGATAATTCCAAAAAGTGTCTGTAATTTTTAGGGATTGTAAACTATTTTTAGTTTTTAAATATCTGGTTCAGCAATCGTTGGGAAAAGGGGAAGGCGAAGGATTTTTAATTGAGTGTTGACACCCAATCCAAAAGTCATTCCTTACAAAAATATAGCCCTTTACGCATGATAAATCACTTTACAATCATTTATGACCGTTACGTCAACTATTTGTAAATGGGCAAAATAATAGCTTGTTTGACTCGGGTAAATATCCCACTGCATGTTCACTTGGGAATTTTATGTTATTCTCTTTAAAAGGTTTGGATCTATAGGTCATTTGCATCTTTAACATGTTTCAAGCATGCGTATCCATTTTTTTAAACATGTGTTGAAAAATGTCTTTCTTATAAAATTCCAAGCTTTTAGGGTTGAACTTGTGGAATTTCCACAACTTGGATAACAAAACTTTTGTGTTCAATTGTGGTCTGTGAATAAAATTTTTTTACTCACATTTGTTATCGCTTTAAATTATTCCCGTACATAAACTCCAAAATTTTCATTTTGTTGTGATCTATATGCCTTTTATCTCTTTGTTTGTTTACGAGATGAAGGGAAATTAAAAACTCAAGTTCAGTTTTAAAAGAAAATTATATGTCTAAAAAGGAAATGTACAGTGCACAAATGCATAGACAAATATATCCAAAAGGTGTATGTAATTTTTTGGGATTGTAAAATCTTTTCAGTTTTTATTTATCAAGTTTTGCAATCGTCGGGAAATGGGGGAGGCAGGGGATTTTTTACTGAGTGTTGACTCCCAATCCATAAGTCATTCCTTACAAAATAATAGCCTGTTATGCATGATAAATCACTTTACAATCATCTATAATCGTAAGGTCAACTTTTTGTAAATGGGAAAAATAATGGCTTGTTTGACTCAGGTAAATATCCCACCACACTTTCACTTGAAAATTTACTGTTATTCACTTTAAAAGGTTTGGAACCATAGGTCATTTGCATCTTTAACATGTTTAAAGCATGCATTTCCATTTTTTAAAACATGTGTAGAAAAATGTCTTTCTTATAAAATTTCAAACTTTTAGGCTTGAACTAGTGGAATTTCCACAACTTGGATAACAAAACTTTTGTGTTCATTTGTGGTGTGTGAATAATTTTTTTTACTCACATTTGTTATCGATATAAATTATTCCCATACATAAACTCTAAAATTTTCATTTTGTTGCGATCTATATGCCTTTTATCTCTTTTTTTTGTTTACGAAATGAAGGGAAATTGAAAACTCAAGTTCAGATTTAAGAAAAAATTATATATCTAAAAAGGAAATGCACAATGCACAAATGTAGAGAGAGATAATTCCAAAATGTGTCTGTAATTTTTTGGGATTGTAAAATCATTTTAGTTTTTATATATCAATTTTTGCAATCGTCAGGAAAAGGGGGAGACGGGGGATTTTTAACTGAGTGTTGACTCCAAATCCGTAAGTCATTCCTTACAAAATTATAGCCTGTTACGCATGATAAATCACTTTACAATCATCTATGATCACAAGGTCAGCTTTTTGTAAATGGGAAAAATAATGGCTTGTTTGACTCGGGTAAATATCCCATGGCACGTTTAGTTGAGAATTTATTGTTATTCACTTTAAAAGATTTGGATCCATAGGTCATTTGCATCTTTAACATGTTTCAAGCATACTTTTCCATTTTTTAAAACCTGTGTAGAAAAATGTCTTTCTTATAAAATTCCAAGCTTTTAGGGTTGAACTAGTGGAATTTCCACAACTTGGATAACAAATCTTTTGTGTTCATTTGTGGTGTGTGAATAAATTTTTTTTATTCACATTTTTTATCGCTTTAAATTATTTCCATACATAAACTGTAAAATTTTCATTTTCATGCGATCTATTTTTGTCTTTTATATCTATTTTGTTTACGAGAAAAAGGGAAAGTGAGAACTCAAGTTATCATTTAAGAAAAAAGTATATATCTAAAATGGAAATGAACAACGCACAAATATAGAGGGAGATAATTCCAAAAAGTGTTTATAATTTTTAGGGATTGTAAACTCTTTTTAGTTTTTACATATCTAGTTCTGCAATCGTTGGGAAAAGGGGGAGGTGGGGAATTTTTAATTGAGTGTTAACACCCAATCCAAAGGTCATTTCTGACAAAAATATAGCCCGTTGCACATGATAAATCACTTTACAATCACCTATGATCGTTAGGTCAATTATTTGTAAATGGGCAAAATAATAGCTTGTTTGACTCGGGTAAATATCCCACTGCACGTTCACTTGGGAATTTAATGTTATTCTTTTTAAAAGGTTTGGATCCATAGGTCATTTGCATGTTTAACATGCTTCAAGCATGCATATCCATTTTTTAAAACAAGTGTAAAAAAATCTTTTGCTTATAAAATTTCGAGCTATTAGGGTTGAACTAGTGGAATTTCCCAGACATGGATAACAAAATTAGTTCATTTGTGGTGAGTGAAAAAATCTTCTTCACTTACATTGGTTATCACTTTAAATTCTCTCCATTGATAAACTCTAAAATTTTCATTTTGTTGTGATCTATATGCCTTTTATCTCTTTTTTTGTTTACAAAATGAAGGGAAATTGAAAACTCAAGTTCAGATTTAAGAAAAAATTATGTATCTAAAAAGGAAATGCACAATCCACAAATGTAGAGAGTTAATTCCAAAAAGTGTCTGTAATTTTTTGGGATTGTAAAATCTTTTTAGTTTTTGTATATCTAGTTTTGCAATCGTCGGGAAAAGGGGGAGGCGGGGGATTTTTAACTGAGTGTTGACTCCCAATCCATAAGTCATTCCTTACAAAATAATAGTCTGTTATGCATGATAAATCACTTTACAATCATCTATGATCGTATGGTTAGCTTTTTGTAAATGGGAAAAGTAATGGCTCTTTTGACTCGGGTAAATATCCCACCGCACGTTTACTTGAGAATTTATTGTTATTCACTTTAAAAGATTTGGATCCATAGGTCATTTGCATCTTTAACATGTTTAAAGCATGCATTTCCATTTTTTAAAACATGTGTAGAAAAATGTCTTTCTTATAAAATTCCAAGCTTTTAGGGTTGAACTAGTGGAATTTTCACAACTTGGATAACAAAACTTTTGTGTTCATTTGTGGTGTGTGAATAAAATTTTTTTACTCAAATTTCTTATTGCTTTCAATTATTTCCCTACATAAACTATAAAATTTTCATTTTGTTGCCATCTATTTTTGCCTTTTATATCCTTTTTGTTTTTGAGAAGAAGGGAAAGTGAGAACTCAAATTTTCATTTAAGAAAAAAGTATATATCTAAAACTGAAATGAACAATGCACAAATGTAGTGGGTGATAATTCCAAAAAGTGCCTGTAATTTTTAGGGATTGTAAACTATTTTTAGTTTTTACATAACGGGTTCTGCAATCATTGGGAAAAGGGGGAGGCATGGGATTTTTAATTCAGTGTTGACTCCCAATCAGAAAGTCATTCCTGACAAAAATATAGCCCGTTACGCATGATAAATCACTTTACAATCATCTATGATTGTTAGGTCAACTATTTTTAAATGGGAAAAATAATAGCTTGTTTGACTCGGCTAAATATCCCACTGCACGTTCACTTCGGAATTTAATGTTATTCTCTTTAAAAGGTTTGGAGCCATAGGTCATTTGCATGTTTAACATGTTTCAAGCATGCATATCCATTTTTTAAAACATGTGTTGAAAAATCTCTTTCTTATAAAATTCTGAGCTATTAAGGTTGAACTAGTGGAATTTGCCAAACATGGATAACAAAATTTGTTCATTTGTGGTGAGTGAATAAATTTTCTTCACTTACATTTGTTATCGCTTTAAATTTTTTCCATACACGAACTCAAAACTTTTCATTTCGTTGTGATTTATTTGCGTTTTATATCTTTTTTTTACAGGATAAAGGGAAAGTGAAAACCCAAATTTTGATTTAAGAAAAAAGCATAGATCTAAAATAGAAATGCACAATGTAAAAATGTAGAGAGATATAATTCCAAAAAGTGTCTGTAATTTTTAGGAATTGTAAAGTCTTTTTAGTTTTTATATATCAGGTTCTACAATCGTCGTGGAAAGAGGGAGGCATGGTATTTTTAACTGAGTGTTGACTCCCAATCTATAAGTCATTCCTTACCAAAATATATCCCATTACACATGATAATTCACTTTAAAGCCATCTATAATTTTTAGGTAAGCTTTTTGTAAATGGGCAAAATAATGGCTTTTTGTACTGGTGTAAATATTCCAACGCACGTTCACTTGGGAATTTAATATCATTCACTTTAAAAGGTTTGGATCCATAGGTCATTTGCATCTTTAACATGTTTCAAGAATGTGTATCCATTTTTTAAAACATGTCCAGAAAAATATCTTTCTTATAGAATTCCAAGCTTTTAGGGTTTAACTAGTGGAATTTCCACAACTTGGATAACAAAAATTATGTGTTCATTTGTGGTGTGTGAATAAATTTTTTTACTCACATTTTTTATCGCTTTAAGTTATTCCCATACATAAACTCTAAAATTTTTATTTTGTTGTGATCTATATGCCTTTTATCTCTTTTTTTGTTTACGAGATGAGGGGAAATTGAAAACTCAAGTTCAAATTTAAGAAAACATTATATATCTAAAAAGGAAATGCACAATGCACAAATGTAGAGAGAGATAATTCCAGATAGTGTCTGTAATTTTTTGGGATTGTAAAATCTTTTTAGTTTTTATATATGAAGTTTTGCAATCGTCGGGAAACGGGGGAGGTGGGGGATTTTTAACTAAGTGTTGACTCCCAATCCATAAGTCATTTCTTACAAAATAATAGCCTGTTACGCATGATAAATCACTTTACAATCATCTAAGATCATAAGGTCAGCTTTTTGTAAATGGGAAAAATAATGGCTAGTTTGACTCGGGTAAATATCCCACCGCACTTTCACTTGAAAATTTATTGTTATTCACTTTAAAAGGTTTGGATCCCTAGGTCATTTGCATCTTTAACATGTTTCAAGCGTGCATTTCCATTTTTTAAAACATGTGTAGAAAAATGTCTTTCTTATAAAATTTCAAGCTTTTAGGGTTGAACTAGTGGAATTTCCACAACTTGGATAACAAAATTTTTGTCTTCATTTGTGATGTGTGATAAAATTTTTTTGCTCACATTTGTTATCACTTTAAATTATTTCCATACATAAACTGTAAAATTTTCATTTTGTTGTGATCTATTTTTTCCTTTTTGTATCTTTTTTTTTTTTACGAGAAGAAGGGAAAGTGAGAACTCAAGTTTTCATTTAAGAAAAAAGTATATATCTAAAATGGAAATGGACAATGCAAAAATGTAGAGAGAGATAATTCCAAAAAGTGTTTGTAATTTTTAGGGATTGTAAACTCTTTTTAGTTTTTACATATCTGGATCTGCAATCGTTGGGAAAAGGGGGAGGCGGGGGATTTTTAACTCAGTGTTGACTCCCAATCCAAAAGTCATTCCTTACAAAAATATAGCCCGTTATGCATGATAAATCACTTTACAATCATCTAAGATTGTTAGTTCAACTATTTGTAAATGGGCAAAATAATAGGTTGTTTGACTCGGGTAAATATCCCACTGCACGTTCACTTGGGAATTTAATGTTATTCTCTTTAAAAGGTTTGGATCCATAGGTTATTTGCATGTTTAACATGTTTAAAGCATGCATGTCCATTTTTAAAAACATGTGTAGAAAAATCTCTTTCTTATAAAATTCTGAGCTATTAGGGTTGAACTAGTGGAATTTCCCAAACACGGATAACAAAATTTGTTCATTTGTGGTGAGTGAAAAAAATTTCTTCACCTACATTTGTGATCACTTTAAATTCTTTCCATACATGAACTCAAAAATTTTCTTTTTGTTGTGATCTATTTGCCTTTTATATCTTTTTTTGTTTACAAGATGAAGGGAAAGTGAAAACTCAAATTTTGATTTAAGAAAAAAGTATAGATCTAAAATAGAAATGCACAATGCCCAAATGTAGAGATATATAATTCCAAGAAGTGTTTGTAATTTTTAGGGATTGTAAACTCTTTTTAATTTTTATATATCAGGTTCTACAATCATCGTAAAAAGGGGGAGGTAGGGTATTTTTAACTGAGTGTTGACTACCAATCCAAATGTCATTCCTTAAAAAAATATAGCCTGTTACGCTTGATAAATCACTTTAAAATCACCTATGATCGTTAGGTTAGAGTTTTGTAAATGGGCAAAATAATGGTTTTTTTTACTCGTGTAAATATCCCAACGCACGTTCACTTGGGAATTTAACGTTATTCACTTTAAAAGGTTTGCATCCATAGGTCATTTGCATCTTTAACATGTTTCAAGCATGCGTATCCATTTTTTAAAACATGTGTTGAAAAACCTCTTCCTTAAAAAATTTCAATCATTTAGGGTCGAACTAGTGGAATTTCCTAAGCTTGAGTAACAAAACTTTTGTGTTAATTTGTGGTGTGGGAATAAATTTTCTTTACTTATATATGTTATTTCTTTAAATTAGTTCCATACATAAACTCTAAAATTTTCATTTTGTTGTGATCTACATGCCTTTTATCTCTTTTTTTGTTTACGAGATGAAGGGAAACTAAAAACTAAAGTTTTGATTTAAGAAAAAAGTATACATCTAAAATGAAAATGCATAATGCACAAATGTAGAGAGAGATAATTCCTAAAAGTGCCTGTAATTTTTAAGATTGTAAACCCTTTTTAGTTTTTATATATCAGGTTATGCAATCGTTAGGAAAATGGGGGAGGCAGGGGATTTTTAATTGAGTGTTGACACCCAATCCGTAAGTCATTCCTTACAAAAATATAGCCCGTTACGCATGATAAATCACTTTAAAATCATTTATGATCGAAATGTCAGCTTTTTGTAAATGAGCAAAATAATGGCTTGTTTGACTTTGGTAAATATCCCACCGCACGTTCACTTGGGGATTTAATGTTATTCTCTTCAAAAGGTTTGGATCCATAGGTCATTTGCATATTTAAGGTGTTTCAAGCATGCAGATCCATTTTTTAAAACATGTCTAGAAAAATCTTGTTCTGATAAAATTCCGAGCTATTAGGGTTGAACTAGTGGAATTTCAAAAACATGGATAACAAAAACTTTTGTGTTCATTTCTGGTGTGTGAATAAATTTTCTTTACTTACATTTGTTATTGCTTTAAATTATTTCCAAACATAAACTCTAAAATTTTCTTTTTGTTGTGATCTATTTGCCTTTTATCTCTTTTTTTTCTTTATGAGATGAAGGGAAAGTGAAAACTCAGGTTTGCTTTAATAAAAAATATTACACCTAAAATGGAAATGCACAATGCACAAATGTAGAGAGAGATCATTCCAAAAATTGTCTACAATTTTTTGGTATTGTAAACTCTTTTTAGCTTATATATATAAGGTTCTGCAATCGTCGCGAAAAGAGGGAGACAGGGGATTTTTAACTGAGTGTTGACTACCAATCCATAAGTCATTCCACTAGTTCAACCCTAATAGCTCATAATTTTAAAAGAAAGAGATTTTTGTACACATGTTTTAAAAATGGATATGCATGCCTGAAACATGTTAAAGATGCAAATGACCTATGGATCCAAACCATTTAAAGAGAATAACATTAAGTTCCAAAGTGAACGTGCGGTGGGATATTTACCCGAGTCAAACAAGCCATTATTTCCCCCATTTTAAAAAAGCTGACCTAACGATCATAGATGATTTTTAAGTGATTTATCGTGCGTACCAGGATATATTTTTTTAAGAAATGACTTATGGATTTGGAGTTAACACTAAGTTAAAAATCCCCCAGCTCCCCCTTTTCTCGGCAATTGCAGAATCTGATACATAAAAACTAAAAAATGATTACAATCCCTAAAAATTTATAGACACATTTTGAAATTATATCTCTCTACATTTGAGCATTGTGCATTTCAATTTTGGATGGATACTTTTTTCTTAAACCAAAACTTGAGTTTTCACTTTCCCTTCATCTCGTAAACAAAAAAAGAGATAAAAGGCAAATAGAACACAACAAAATGAAAATTTTAGAGTTTATGTATGGAAAGAATTTAAAGAAATAACAAATGTAAGTAAAGAAAATTTATTCACACACCACAAATGTGCACAAAAGTTTTGTTATCTAAGTTTGGGAAAATTCCACGAGTTGAACCCTAATAGCTCGGAATTTTATAAGAAAGAGATTTTTCTACACATGTTTTAAAAAATGGATATGCATGCTTAAAACATGTTAAAGATTCAAATGACCTCTATATCCAATCCTTTTAAAGAGAATAACATTAAATTCCCAATTGAACGTGTGGTGGGATATTTACCCAAGTCAAACAGGCCATTATTTTGCCCATTTACAAAAATCATACCTAACGATCATAGATGATTGTAAAGTGATATATATAACGGGCTATATTTTTGTAAGGAGTGACTTAATTTTTTGAGTCAATACTCAGTTAAAAATCCCCCGCCTCCCCCTTTTCCCGACAATTGCAGAACCTGATATATAAAAACTAAAAAGAGTTTAGAATCGCTAAAAATTACAGACACTTTTTGGAATTATTTCTCTCTAAATTTGTGAATTGTGCATTTCCATTTTAGTTCTATACTTTTTTCTTAAATCAAAACATGAGTTTTCACTTTCCCTATAACGTAAAAAAAAAAAAGTGATAAAAGGGAAATAGATCAAAACAAAATGTAAAATTTAGAGTTTATGTATGGAAATTTTTTAAAATAAATAACAAATGTAAGTAAAGAAAATTTAAATGAACACAAAAGTTTGGTTATCCAAGTTTGGGAAATTCCACTTCTTCAACCCTTATAGCTCGAAATTTTATAAGAAAGAGATTTTTCCACACATGTTTTAAAAAATGGATATGCATGCTTGAAACTTGTTAAAGATGCAAATGACCTATGGATCCAAACCTTTTAAAGATAATAACATTAAATTCCCCAGTGAACGTGGGGTGGGATATTTACCCGAGTCAAACAAGCCATTATTTTGCCCATTTACAAAAAGCTGACCTAACGATCATAGATAATTCTAAAGGGATTTATCATGCGTAAAGGGCTACAATTTTGTAAGGAATTACTTATGGATTGGGAGTCAACATTCACTTAAAAATCCCCCCCCTCCCCCTTTTCCCGATGATCGTAGAACTTGATATATAAAAACTAAAAAGAGTTTACAATCACTAAAAATTACAGACACTTTTTGGAGTTATCTCTCCCTTCATCTCGTAAAGAAAAAAAGAAATAAAAGGCAAATAAATCGCAAAAAAATGAAAATTTTAGACTTTATGTATGGAAAGAATTTCAAGTAATAACAAATGTAAGTAAAGAAAATTTATTCATACACCAAAAATGTACACAAGAGTTTTGTTATCTTAGTTTTGGAAACTTCCACTAGTTCAACCCTAATAGCTCAAAATTTTATATGAAAGAGAATTTACTACACATGTTTTAAATAATGGATATGCATGCTTGAAACATGTTAAAGATGCAAATGACCTATGGATCCAAACCTTTTAAAGAGAATAACATTAAATTCCCAAGTAAACGTGCGGTGGGATATTTACCTGAGTCAAACAAGCCACTATTTTGCCCATTCACAGAAAGCTAACCTAACGATCATAGATGATTGTATAGTGATTTATCATGCTTAAGGGGCTATATTTTTGTAAGGAATGACTTATGGATTAGGATTCAACACTCAGTTAAAAATCCCCCGCCTCCCCCTTTTCCCGATGATTGCACAACCTGATATATAAAAACTAAAAAGAGTTTACAATCCCTAAAAGTTACAGACACTTTTTGGAATTATCTCTCTCTACATTAGTGCATTGTGCATTTCCTTTTTAGATGTATTCTTTTTTCATAAATCAAAAATTGAGTTTTCACTTCCCCTTCATCTCGTAGACAAAAAAAGAAATAAAAGGCAAATCAATCGCAACAAAATGAAAATTTTAGAGTTTATGTATGGAAAGAATTTAATGCAATAACAAATTTAAGTAAAGAAAATTTATTCACACACCAAAAATGTACACAAAAGTTTTGTTATCTTAGTTTTGGAAAATTCCACTAGTTCAACCCTAATAGCTCGAAATTTTATAAGAAAGAGATTTTCCTAGACATTCTTGAAACATGTTAAAGATGCAAATGACCTAAGGATCCAAACCTTTTAAAGAGAATAGCATTAAATTCCCAAGTAAACGTGCGGTGGGATATTTACCCGAGTCAAACAAGCAATTATTTTTCCCATTCACAAAAAGTTGACCTAACAATCATAGATGATTGCAAAGTGATTTATCTCTCTTAAGGGTGTAATATTTTTTTAAGGAATGACTTATGGATTAGGAGTCAACACTCAGTTAAAAATCCCGCGCCACCCCCTTTTCCCCACGATTGCAGAACCTGATATATAAAAACTAAAAAGAGTTTACAATCCCTAAAAATTACAGACACTTGTTGGAATTATCTCTCTCTACATAAGTGCATTGTGTATTTCCTTTTTAGATGTATTCCTTTTTCATGGATCAAAAATTGAGTTTTCACTTTCCCTTCATCTCGTAAACATAAAAAGAAATAAAAGGTAAATCAATTGCAACAAAATGAAAATTTTAGTATTTATGTATGGAAAGAATTTCAAGCAATAAAAAATTTAAGTAAAGAAAATTTATTCACAGACCAAAAATGTACACAAAATTTTTGTTATCTTAGATTAGGAAAATTCCACTAGTTAAACCCTAATAGCTCGAAAATTTATACGAAAGAGATTTTCCTACACATGTTTTAAATAATGGATATGCATGCTTGAAACATGTTAAAGATGCAAATTCCCTATGGATCCAAACCTTTTAAAGAGAATAACATTAAATTCCCAAGTAAACGTGCGGTGGGATATTTACCCGAGTCAAACAAGCCATTATTTTCCCCTTTCACAAAAAGCTGACCTAACGATCAGAGATGATTGTAAAGCGATTTATCATGCTTAAGGGGCAATATTTTTGTAAGGAATGATTATGGATTAGGAGTCAACACTCAGTTAAAAATCCCCCGCCTCCCCCTTTTCCCGATGATTGCAGAACCAAATATATAAAAACTAAAAAGAGTTTACAATCCCTAAAAATTACAGACACTTTTTGGAATTATCTCTCTGTACATTAGTGCATTGTGCATTTCCTTTTTAGATGTATTCTCTTTTCATAAATCAAAAATTTAGTTTTCACTTTTCCTTCTTCTCGTAAACAAAAAAAAGAGATAAAAGGCAAATAGATCACAACAAAATGAAAATTTTAGAGTTTATGTAAGGAAAGAATTTAAAGCAATAACAAATGTAAGTAAAGATAATTTATTCACACACCACAAATGAACATAAAAGCTTTGTTATCCATGTTTGGGAAATTCCACTAATTCAACACTAATAGCTAGGAATTTTATGAGAAAGAGATTTTTCTACACAAGTTTTAAAAAATGACTATGCATGCTTGAAACATGTTAAAGATGCTAATGACTTATGGATCCAAACCTTTTAAAGAGAATAAAATTAAATTTCCAAGTGAACGAGTGGTGGAATATTTACCCGAGTCAAACAAGCCTTTATTTTGCCCATTTACGAAAAGCTAACCTAATGATCATAGATGATTGTAAAGTGATTTATCATGTGTAACGGGCTATATTCTTGGAAGCAAGACTTATGGATTGGGAGTGAACTCTAAGTTAAAAATCCTCCACCTCCCCCTTTTCGCGACTAATGCAGAACCTGATGTATAAAAACTAAAAAGAGTTTACAATCCCGAAAAACTACAGACACTTTTTGGAATTATCTCTCTCTAAATTTGTGCATTTCCATTTTAGATGTATACATTTTTCTTAAATCAAAACTTGAGTTTTCACTTTCCCTTTATCTCGTAAACAAAAAAAGAGATAAAAGGCAAATAGATCTCAACAAAATGAAAATGTTAGGGTTTATGTAAGGAAAGAATTTAAAGAAATAACAAATGTAAGTAAAGATAATTTACTCACACACCACAAATGAATAAAAAAGTTTTTTTATCCAAGTTTGGGAAATTCCAGTAGTTCAACCCTAATAGCTTGGAATTTTATAAGAAAGAGATTTTTCTACACATGTTTTAAAAAATGGATATGCATGCTTGAAACATGTAAAAGATGCAAATGACCTATGGATCCAAACCTTTTAAAGAGAATAAAATTAAATTCCCAAGTGAACGTGTGGTGGGATATTTACCCGAGTCAAACAAGCCATTATTTTGGCCATTTACAAAAAATTGACCTAATGATCATAGATGATTGTAAAGTGAATTATCATGCGTAATGGGATATATTTTTTTAAGGAATGACTTATGGATTGGGAGTCAACACTTTTGTGTTCATTTGTTGTGAGTGAATAAATTTTCTTTGCTTACATTTTTTATTGCTTTAAATTCTTTCCATACATAAACTCTAAAATTTTCATTTTGTTGTGATCTATTAGTTTTTTATCTCTTTTTTTGTTTACAATATAAAGAAAAAGTGAAAACTCAAATTTTGATTTAAGAAAAAAGTATACATAAAAAATGGAAATGCACAATGCACATAAGAAGAGAGATATAATTCCAAAATGTCTCTGTAAATTTTAGGGATTGTAAACTCTTTTTAGTTTTTATATATCAGGTTCTGCCATTGTTGGGAAAAGGGCGAGGCGAGGGATTTTTAACTAAGTGTTGAATCCCAATCAATAAGTCATTCCTTAAAAAAATATAGCCCGTTATGCATGATAAATCTCTTTACAATCATCTATGATTGTTAGGTCAGCTTTTTGTAAATGGGCAAAATAATTGCTTGTTTGACTCGGGTAAATATCCCACCCACGTTCACTTGGGAATTTAATGTTATTCTCTTTAAAATGTTTGGATCCATAGGTCATTTGCATCTTCTACATGTTTCAAGCCTGCATATCCATTTTTAAAAAGATTTGTAGAAAAATCTCCTTCTTATAAAATTCCGAGCTATTAGGGTTGAACTAGTGGAATTTCCCAAACTTGGATAACAACAATTTTGTGTTCATTTGTGGTGTGTGAATAAATTTTATTTACTTACATTTGTTATTGCATTAAAATATTTTTAAATGATTTCCAGACATAAACTCTAAGATTTTCAATTTGTTGTGATCTATTTACCTTTTATATCTTTTTTTTATTACCAAATGAAGGGAAAGTGAAAACTCAAGTTTTGATTTAAGAAAAAAGTATACATCTAAAATATAAATGCACAATGCACAAATGTAGAGAGAGATAATTCCAAATAGTGTGAGTAATTTTTAGGGATTGTAAACTCTTTTTAGGTTTTTATATATCATGTTCTGCAATCATCGGGACAAGGGGGATGCGGGGGATTTTTAACTTAGTGTTAACTCCCAATCCATAAGTCATTCCTCACAAAAATGTAGCTTGTTACGAATGATAAATCACTTTACAATCATCTATGATCGTTAGGTCAGCTTTTTGTAAATGGGCAAAATAATGGCTTGTCTGACTCGGGTAAATATCCCACCGCACATTCACTTGGGAATTTAATATTATTTTCTTTAAAAGGTTTGGATCCATAGGTCATTTGCATCTTTAACATGTTTCAATCATGCATATCCATTTTTTAAAATATGTGTAGAAAAATATCTTTCTTATAAAATTCTGAGCTATTAGGGTTGAACTAGTGGAATTTTCCCAAACTTGGATAAAAAACTTTTGTGTTCATTTGTGGTGTGTGAATAGATTTTCTTTACTAATATTTTTTATTTCTTTAAATTCTTTCCATACATAAACTCTAAAATTTTCATTTTGTAGTGATCTTTTTGCTTTTTTTCTATTTTTTTTTACAAGATGAAGGGAACATGAAAACTCAAGTTTTGATTTAAGCAAAAAGTATACATCTTAAAAGGAAATGCACAATGCACAAACGTAGAGAGAGATAATTCAAAAAACTGTCTGTAATTTTTAGGGATTGTAAACTCTTTTTAGTTTTTATATACCAAGTTTTACAATCATCAGGAAAGGGGGAGGTGGGAGATTTTTAACTTAGTGTTGACTCCCATTCCATAAGTGATTCCTTACAAAATTTTTGCCCGTTACGCATGATAAATAGTTCGGTCAACTTTTTGTAAAATTGCAAAATAATGGCTTGTATGACTCAGGTAAATATCCCATCTCATGTTCCCTTGGGAATTTACTGTTACTCACTTTAAAAGGTTTGGATCCATAGGTTATTTTCATCTTTAACATGTTTCAAGCATGCATATCAAATTGTTAAAACATGTGTAGAAAAATCTTTTTCTTATAAAATTCTGAGCTGTAAGGGTTGAACTAATGGAATTTCCCAAACTTGGATAACAAAACTTTGGTGTTCATTTGTGGTGTGTGAATAAATTTTCTTTACTTACATTAGTTATTGCTTTAAATTATTTCCATACATAAACTCTAAAATTTTCATTTTGTTGTGATCTATTTTCATTTTATCTCTTTTTTGTTTACGAGATGAAGGGAAAGTGAAAACTAAAGTTTTTATTTACGAAAAAAATATACATCTAAAATGGAAATGCACAATGCACAAATGTACAGAGTGATAATTCCAAAAGTGTCTGTAATTTTTAGGGATTGTGAGCTCTTTTTTGTTTTTAATTTATCAGCTTCTACAATCGTCGGGAAAATAGGGAGGCAAGGGATTTTTAACTGAGTGTTGACACCCAATCCATAAGTCATTCCTTACAAAAATATAGCCCGTTACACATGATAAATCACTTTACATTCATCTATGATCGTTAAGTCAGCATTTTGTAAATGGGCAAAATATTGGCTTGTTTGACTCGGTTAAATATCCCACCGAACGTTCATTTGGGAATTTAATGTTCTTATCTTTAAAATGTTTGGAGCCAAAGGTCATTTGAATTTTTAACATGTTTCAAGCATGCATATCCATTTTTTAAAACTTGTGTAGAAAAATCTCTTTCTTATAAAATTCCGAGCTATTAGGGTTGAACTAGTGGAATTTCCCAAACTTGCATAAAAAAAATTTTGTGTTCATTTTTGGGGTGTGAATAAATTTTCTTTACTTCCATTTGTTATTGACTTAAATTCTTTCCACACATAAACTCTAAAATTTTGATTTTGTTGTGATCTATTTGCCTTTTCTCTCTTTTTTTGTTTACGAGATGAAGTGAAAGTGAAAAGTCATGTTTTGATTTAAGAAAAAAGTATACATATAAAATGGAATTGCACAATGTACAAATTTAGAGAGAGATAATTCCTAAAAGTGTCTATAATTTTTAGGGATTGTAAACTCTTTTTAGTTTTTATATATCATGTTCTGCAATCGTCGGGAAAAGGGGGAGGTGGGGGATTTTTAACTGAGTGTTGACTCCCAATCCTAAGTGATTCCTTAAAAAATAATATCCCATTATGCATGATAAATCCCTTTACAATCATTTATGATCGTTAGGACAACTTTTAGTAATTGGGAAAAATAATGGCTTGTTCGACTCAGGTAAATATCCCATCGAAAGTTCACCTGGGAATTTAATGTTATTATCTTTGAAATGTTTGGATCCATAGTTCATTAGCATCTTTAACATGATTCAAACATGCATATTCATTTTTTAAAACATGTGTAGAAAAATCTCTTTCTTATAAAATTTTGAGATATGAGGGTTGAAATAGTGGAATTTCTCAAACTAAGATAACAAAACTTTTGTGTTCATTTGTGGTGTGTGAATAAATTTTCTTTAGTTCCATTTTTTATTGCTTTAAATTCATTCCATACATAAACTCTAAAATTTTCATTTTGGTGTGATCTAATTGACATTTATCTCTTTCTTTGTTTACGGGATGAAGGGAAAGCGAAAACTCAAGTTTTTATTTAAGAAAAAAGTTTACATCTAAAATGGAAATGCACAATGCTCAAAAGTAGAGAGAGATAATTCCAAAAATTGTCTATAATTTTTAGGTATTCTAAACTCTTTTTAGTTTTTTATATATCAGGCTCAGCAATCGTCGGGAAAACGGGGAGGTGAGGGATTTTTAAATGAGTGTTGACTCGCAATCCATAAGTCATGCCTTAAAAAAATATAGCCCGTTATCCATGATAAATCACTTTACAATCATCTATGATTGTTAGGTCAGCTTTTTGTAAGTGGGCAAAATAATGGCTTGTTTGACTCGGGTAAATATCCCACCAAACATTCATTTGGGAATTTAAAGTTATTATCTTTAAAAGGTTTGGATTCGTAGGTCATTTGCATCTTTAACATGTTTGAAGCATGCATATCCATTTTTTAAAACATGTCTAGAAAAATCTCTTCCTTATAAAATTTTGAGCTATAAGGGTTGAGCTAGTGGAATTTCCAAAACTTGGATAAAAAACTTTAGTGTTCATTTGTGGTGTGTGAATAAATTTTATTTACTAACATTTGTTATTGCTTTAAATTCTTTCCATACATAAACTCTAAAATTTTCATTTTGTTGTCATCTATTTGCCTTTTTTCTCTTTTTTTGTTTACGTAATGAAGGGAAAGTGAAAACTCAAGTTTTGATTTAAGAAAAAATTATACATCTAAAAAGGAGATGCACAATGCACAAATGTAGAGAGAGATAATTCCAAAAAGTGTGTGTAACTTTTAGGGATTGTAAACTCTTTTCAGTTTTTATATATCAGGTTTTGCAATCGTCGAAAAAGGGGGGCGAGGAATTTTTATCCGAGTATGGACTCCCAGTCTATAAGTCATTCCTTAAAAAAAAATTAGCCCATTACGCATGATAAATAACTTTACCCTCAATTATGATCGTTAGGTCAACATTTTGTAATTGGGCAAAAAAATTGCTTGTTTGACATGGGTAAAAATCGCACCGCACTTTCACTTGGGTATTTAATGTTATTCTCTTTAAAAGGTTTGGATCCATAGGTCATTTGCATCTTTAACATGTTCCAAGCATGCATATCCATTTTTTAAAACATGTGTAGAAAAATCTCTTTATAATAAAATTCCAAGCTATAAGGTTTGAACTAGTGGAATTTCCCAAACTAGGATAATAAAACTTTTCTATTCATTTGTGGTGTGTGAATAAATTTTCTTTACTTACAATTGTTATTGCTTTAAAATCTTTCCGTACATAAACTCTAAAATTTTCATTTTGTAGTGATCTATTTGACTTTTATCTTTTTCTTTGTTTACGAGATGAAGGGAAAGTGTAAACTTCAAGTTTTGATTTCAGAAAAAAAGTTTACATCTAAAGTTGAAATGCACAATGCATAAATGTAGAAAGAGATAATTCCAAAAAGTATCTGTCATTTTTAGGGATTGTAAACACTTTTTAGTATTTTATATATCATGTGTATCGATCATCGGGAAAACGGGGAGGCGGCAGATTTTTAACAGAGTGTTGACTCCCAATCCTTAAGTCATTCCATAACATAATATAGCCCACTACACATGATAAATGAATTTACAATCATCTATGATCGTTAAGTCATCTTTTTTTAAACAGGCAAAATAATTGCTTGTTTGACTCAGGTAAATATCCCACCGCACGTTCACTTGGGAATTTAATGTTATTCTCTTTAAAAGGTTTGGATCCATATGTCATTTTCATCTTTAACATGTTTCAAGCATGCATATCCATTTTTTAAAACATGTGTAGAAAAATCTCTTTCTTATAAATTTCCGAGCTATTAGGGTTGGACTGGTGGAATTTCCTAAACTTGGATAACAAAACTTTTGTGTTCATTTGTAGTGTGTGCATAAATTTTCATTACTTACATTTTTTATTGCGTTAAATTCTTTCCATACATAAACTCTAAAATTTTCATTTTGTTGTGATCTATTTGCCTGTTATCTCCTTTTTTGTTTGCTAGATGAAGCGAAAGTGGAAACTCAAGTTATGATTTAAGAAAAAAATATACATCTAAAATGGAAATGCACAATGCACAAATGTCGGGAGAGATAACTCCAAAAAGTGAGTGTAATTTTTAGGGATTGAAAACTCTTTTTAGTTTTTAAATATCAAGTTCTGCAATCGTCGGGAAAAGGGGGAGGCAGGGGTTTTTTAACTGAGTGTTGACTCCCAATCCATAAGTCATTCCATACAAAAATAAAGTCCGTTACCCACGATAAATCACTTTACAATCATCTATAATCGTTAGGTCATCTTTTTGTAAATGGGCAAAATAATGGTTTGTTTGACTCGGGTAAATATCCCACCGCACGTTCACTTGGGAATTTAATGTTATTATCATTAAGAGGTTTGGATCCAGAGGTCATTTGCATCTTTAACATGTTTCAGGCATGCCTATCTATTTTTTAAAACATGTGTAGAAAAATTTTCTTACAAAATTCCGAGCTATTAAGGTTGAACAAGTGGAATTTCCCAAACTTGGATAACAAAACTTTTCTATTCATTCGTGGTGTGAGAATAAATTTTCTTTACTTACATTTTTTATTGATTTAAATTCTTTCCATACATAAACTCTAAAATTTTCATTTTGTTGTGATCTATTTGCCTTTTATCTCTTTTTTTGTTTACGAGATGAAGGGAAAGTGAAAACTCAAGTTTTGATATAAGAAAAAAGTATACGTCTAAAATGGAAATGCACAATGCACAAATGTAGAGAGAGATAATTCCAAAAAGTGGCAGTAATTTTTGGGGATTGTAAACTCTTTTTTGTTTTTATATATAAAGTTTTGCAATCGTCGGGAAAAGGGGGAGACGAGCGATTTTTAACTAAGTGTTGAAACCCAAGCTATTAGGGTTGAACTAGTGGAATTTCCCGAATTTGTATAACAAAAATTTTGTGTTCATTTGTGGTGTGTGAATAAATTTTCTTTATTTACATTTGTTATTGGTATAAATTCTTTCCATACATAAACTCTAAAATTTTCATTTTGTTGTGATCCATTTGCCTTTTATCTCTTTTTTTGTTTACGAGATGAAGTGAAAGTCAAAAATCAAGTTTTTATTTAAGAAAAAAGTATACATATAGATGGAAATGCACAATGCATAAATTTATAGAGTGAGATACTTCCAAAAAGTGCCTGTATTGTTTAGGGATTGTAAACTTTTTTTTGGTTTTATATATGAAGTTCTGCAATCGTGGGGAAAGGGGGGAGGCAGGGGATTTTTAACTGAATGTTGACTCCCAATACATAAGTCATTCCATACAAAAAAATAGCCCGTTATGCATGATAAATCACTTTATAATCATCTATGATCGTTTGGTCATCTTTTTGTAAATGGGCAAAATAATGGCTTGTTTGACTCGGGTAAATATCCCACTGCAAGTTCACTTGGGAATTTAATGTTATTATCTTTAAAAGGCTTGGATCCATAGGTCATTTGCATCTTTAACATGTTTCAAGTATGCATATCCATTTTTTAAAACATGTGTAAAAAAATCTCTTTCTTATAAAATTCCGAGTTATTAGGGTTGAAGAAGTGGAATTTCCAAAACTTGGATAACAAAAATTTTCTGTTCATTTGTGGTATGATAATAAATTTTCTTTACTTACATTTGTTATTGTTTTAAATTATTTCCATACATAAACTCTAAAATTTTCATTTTATTGTGATGTATTTGCCTTTTATTTCTTCTTTATTTTACGAGATGAAGGGAAAGTCAACACTAAAGTTTTGATTTAAGAAAATGTATACATCTAAAATAGAAAAGCACAATGCACAAATGTAGAGAGAGATAATTCCAAAAAGTGTCTATAAGTTTTAGGGATTGTAAACTCTTTTTAGTTTTTATATATCAGGTTCTACAATCGTCGGGAAAAGGGAGAGGAGGGGGATTTTTAACTGAGTGTTGACTCCCAATCCATAAGTCATTCCTTAAAAAAATATTGCCCGTTACACATGGTAAATCACTATATAATAATCTATAATCGTTAGGTCAGCCCTTTGTAAATGTGCAAAATAATGGCTTGTTGGACTCGGGTAAATATCCCACCGAACATTTACTTGGGAATTTATTGTTATTATCTTTAAATTGTTTGGATCAATAGGTCATTTTCATATTCAACATTTTTCAAGCATGGATATCCATTTTTAAAAAAATTGTAGAAAAATCTCTTTCTTATAAAATTTCGAGCTATTAGGGTTGAACTAGTGAAATTTCTCAAACTTGGATAACAAAACTTTTGTGTTCATTTGTGGTGTTGCAATAAGTTTTATTTACTTAAATTTGTTATTGCTTTAAATTATATCCATACATAAACTCTAAAATTTTCATTTTGTTGTGATCTATTTGCCTTTTATCTCTTTTTTTGTTTACGATATGAAGGGAAAGTGAAAACTTAGGTTTTGATTTAAGAAAAAAGTATACGTCTAAAATGCAAATGCACATTGCAAAAATGTAGAGAGAGATAATTCCAAAAAGTGGCAGTAATTTTTAGGGATTGTAAACTCTTTTTTGTTTTTATATATAAAGTTTTGCAATCGTCGGGAAAAGGGGGAGTCGGGGGATTTTTAACTAAGTGTTGACACCCTATCCATCAGTCATTCCTTAAAAAAATATAGCCCATTACACATGATAAATCACTTTTTAATCATCTATCATCATTATATCAACTTTTTGTCAATGGGCAAAATAATGGCTTGTTTGACTAGGGTAAATATCCCACCAAACCTTCACTTGGGAATTTAACGTTATTATCTTTAAAATATTTGGATCCATTGGTCATTTGAATCTTTAATATGTTTGAAGCATGGATATCCATTTTTTAAAATTTCGAGCTATTAGGGTTGAACTACTGGAATTTTCCAAACTTGCATAACAAAACTTTTGTGTTCATCTGTGGTGTGTGAATAAATTTTTTTTACTTACATTTTTTATTGCTATAAATTCTTCCCAAACATAAACTCTAAAATTTTCATTTTGTTTTTATCCATTTGACTTTTATCTCTTTTTTTGTTTACGAGATAAAGGGAAAGTCAAACTCAAGTTTTTATTTAAGAAAAAAGTATAAATCTAAAATAGAAATGCACAATGCACAAATGTAGAGAGAGATAATTCCAAAAAGTGGTTGTACCTTTTAGGGATTGTAAACTATTTTTACTTTTTTTAAATCAAGTTCAGCAATCGTCGGGAAAAGTGGGGGGGGGGGGGGATTTTTAACTGAGTGTTGACTACCAATCCATAAGTCATTCCTTAAAAAAATATAGCCCGTTGTGCATGATAAATCACTTTATAATCATCTATGATTGTTAGATCAACTTATTGTAAATGGGCAAAATAATGGCTTGTTTGACTCGGGTAAATATCCCACCGCACGTTCACTTGGAAATTTAAAGTTAGTATCATTAAAAGGTTTGGATTCATAGGTCATTTCCATCTTTAACATGTTTCATGCATGTATATCCATTTTTTAAAACTTGTGTAGAAAAATCTCTTTCTTATAAAATTCCGAGATATTAGGGTTGAACAAGTGGAATTTCCCAAATGTGGATAACAAAATTTTTCAGTTCATTTATGGTGGGAGAATAAATTTTCTTTAATTACATTTGTTATTGCTTTAAATTTTTTCCATACATAAACTGTACAATTTTCATTTTTTTGTGATCTATTTACCTTTTATCTCTTTTTTTTTTTACGACATGCAGGGAAAGTGAAATCTCAAGTTTTGATTTAAGAAAAAAGTATACATAAAAAATGGAAGTGCATAGTGCACAAATGTTGAGAGAGATAATTCCAAAAAGTGTCTATAATTTTTAGGGATTGTAAACTCTTTTAAGTTTTTATATATCAGGTTCTGCAATCGTCGGGAAAAGGGGGAGGGTGGGGATTTTTAATTGAGTGTTGAGCACCAATCCATAAGTCATTCCTTACAAAATATAGCTCATTACGCATGATAAATCACTTAATAATCATATATGATCGTTAGGTTAGGTTTTTGTAAATGGGCAAAATAATGGCTTGTTTGACTCGAGTAAATATCCGACCGCATGTTCACTTGGGAATTCAATGTTATTGTCTTTAAAACATTTGGATCTGTAGGTCATTTGCATCTTTAACTTTTTCAAGCATGCGTATCCATTTTTGAAAACATGTGTAGAAAAAACTTTTTTTTATTAAATTCCGAGCTATTAGGCTTAAAGTAGGGGAATTTCCCAAACTTGTATAACAAAACTTTTGTGTTCATTCGTGGTGTGTAAATAAATTTTGTTTACTTACATTTGTTATTGCCTTGATTTATTTCCATACATAAACTATAACATTTTCATTTTTTTGTGATCAATTTGCCTTTTATCTCTTTTTTTGTTTACGACATGAAGGAAAAGTGAAAACTCAAATTTTGATTTATGAAAAAAGTATACATCTAAAAAGGAAATGCACAAGGGATAAATGTAGGGAGAGATACATCCAAAAGGTGTCTGTAATTTTTAGGGCTTGTAAACTCTTTTTTGTTTTTACATGTCAGGTTCAACAATCGTCGGGAAAAGTGGCAGGCGGGGGATTTTTAACTGAGTGTTGAGTCCATATCCATAAGTCATTCCTTACAAAAATATAGCTCATTATGCATGATAAATCACTTTATAATCTTCTATGATAGTAAGGTCATGTTTTTTTAAATGGGCAAAATAATGGCATGTTTGACTCGAGTAAATATCCCAGCGCACGTTCATTTGGGAATTTAATGTTATTCTCTTTAAAAGGTGTGTACCAGTAGGTCATTTGAATCTTTAACTTGTTTCAAGCATGCATATCCACTTTTTAAAACATATGTAGAAAAATCTCTTTCTTATTAAATTCTGAGATATTAGGCTTAAACTAGTGGAATTTTCAAAAATTGTATAACAAAACTTTTGGGTTCATTTCGGGTGTGTGAATAAATTTTCTTTACTTAGATTTGTTATTACCTTGATTTCTTCCCATACTTAAACTCTAAAATTTTCATTTTGTTGTGATCTATTTGCCTTTTATCTCTTTTTTTTTTACGAGATGAAGGGAAAGTGAAAACTCTAGTTTTTCTTTAAGAAAAAAGTATACATCTTAAATGGAAATGCACAATGCACAAATGTAGAGAGAGATAATTCCAAAAAGTGTCTGTAATTTTTAGGGATTGAAACTCTTTTTAATTTTTTATATAGCATGTTCTGCAATCGTCGGGAAAAGGGGGATGGAGGGGATTTTTAACTGAGTGTTGACTCCAGATCCATAAGTGATTCCTTAAAAAAATATAGCCTGTTACGCATGACAAATAACTTTACAATCATCTATGATAGTTAGGTTAGCTTTTTGTAAATGGGCAAAATAATGGCTTGTCAAATCCAGGTAAATATCCCACCGCATGTTCACTAGGGAATTTAATGTTATTGTCTTTAAAATATTTGGATCCATCGGTCATTTGCATCTTTAACATGTTTCAAGCATGCATATCCATTTTTTAAAACAGGTGTAGAAAAATTTCTTTCTTATAAAATTCCGAGCTATTATGGTTGAACTAGTGGAATTTTCCCAAACTTGGATAACTAAACTTTTGTGTTCATTTGTGGTGTGTTAATAAATTTTCTTTACTTAATTTTGTTATTGCTTTAAATTCTTTCCATACATAACCTCTAAAATTTTCATTTTGTTGTGATCTCTTTGCCTTTTATCTCTTTTTTTGTATACAAGATGAAGGGAAAGTGAAAATTCAAGTTTTGATTTAAGAAAAAATTATGCATCTAAAATGGAAATGCACAATACAAATATGTAGAGAGAGAAAATTCCAAAAAGTGTCTGTAATTTTTAGGGATTGTAAACTCTTTTTAGTTTTTATATATCAGGTTCCGGAAAAGCAGCAAGCGGGGGATTTTTAATTGAGTGTTGACTCCCATTTCATAAGTCATTCCTTACAAAAATATAGCCCGTTACCCATGATAAATCAGTTTACAATCGTCTAAGATCGTTAGGTTAACGTTTTTTTAAATGGGCAAAATAATGGCTTGTTTGACTCGGGAAAATATCCCATTGCACATTCATTTGAGAGTTTAAAGTTATTCGAGTTTAAAGTTATTCTCTTTAAAAGGTTGGATCCATAGGTCATTTGAATCTTTAACATGTTTCAAGCATGCATATCCTTTTTTTAAAACATGTGTAGAAAAATCTTTTTCTTATAAAATTTCGAGCTATTAGGGTTGAACTAGTGGAATCTCCCAATTTCTGTTAACAAATTTTTTTTGTTCATTTGTGTTGTGTGAATAAATTTTCTTTGGTTACGATTGTTATTGCTTTGAATTCTTTCCCTACATAAACTCTAAAATTTTCTTTTTTTTGTGATCTATTTGCCTTTTATCACTTTCTTTGTTTACGAGATGAAGTGAAAATGAAAACTCAAGTTTTGATTTAAGAAAATAGTATACACCTAAAATGGAAATGCACAATGTGAAAATGTAGAGAGATATAATTCCAAAAAGTGCATGTAATTTTTAGGGCTTGTAAACTCTTTTTTGTCTATTATATATCAAGTTCTGCAATTGTCGGGAAAAGGGGGATGCAAGAGATTTTTAACAGAGTGTTGACTCCCAATCCATAAGTCATTCCTTAAAAGAATATAGCCCCTTACACACGATAAATAACTTTACAATCATCTATGACCGTTAGGTCAGCTTTTTGTAAATGGGCAAACTAAGGGCTTGTTTGACTTGGGTAAATATCTCACCAGACGTTCACTTAGGAATTTAATGTTATTCTCATTATAAGGTTTGGATCCATAAGTCATTTGCATCTTTAACATGTTTCTAGAATGCATATCCATTTTTTAAAACATGTGTTGAAAAATCTCTTTCTTTTAAATTTCCGAGCTATTAGAGTTGAACTAGTGGAATTTTCCCAAACTTGGATAACAAAACTTTTGTGTTCATATGTGGTGTGTCGATACATTTTCTTTACTAATATTATTCTACCTTAAATTCTTTCCAAACATAAATTCTATTTGCCTTTTTTTTTTTTTTTTGTTTACGAGATGAAGGGAAAGTGAAAAATCAAGTTTTGATTTAAGAAAAAAGTATACATCTTAAATGTAAATGCACAATGCACAAATTTAGAGAGATAATTCCAAAAGCTGTTTGTAATTTTTAGGGGTTGTAAACTCTTTTTAGTTTTTATATTTTAGGTTCTACAATCTTCGGGAAAAGGGGGAGGCGGGTGGTTTTTAACTGAGTGTTGACTACCACTCCATAAGTCATTCTTAAAAAAATATAGCCCGTTACTCGTGATAAATAACTTTTCAATCATCCATGATCATTAGGTCAACTTTTTGTAAATGGGCAAAATAATGGCTTGCTTGACTCGGGAAAATATCCCACCGCACGTTCATTTGGGAGTTTAAAGTTATTCTATTTAAAAAGATTGGATCCATGGGTCATTTGAATCTTTAACATGTTTCAAGCTTGCATATCATATTTTTAAAACATGTGTAGAAAAATCTCTCTCTTATAAATTTCCGAGCTATTAGGGTTGAACTAGTGGAATTTCCCAAACTTGCATAACAAAACTTTGTGTTCATTTTTGGTGTGTGAATAAATTTTCTTTACATACATTTTTTATTTCATTATATTCTTTCCATACATAAACTCTAAAATTTTCATTTTGTTGTGATTTATTTGCCTTTTATCTCTTTTTTTGTTTACAAGATGAAGTGAAAGTGAAAAGTCATGTTTTGATTTAAGAAAAAAGTATACATCTAAAATGGAAATGCACATTGCACAAATTTAGAGAGAGATAATTCCAAAAGTAGTCTGTAATTTTTAGGGATTGTAAACTCTTTTTAGTTTTTATATATCAGGTTCGGTAATCGTCGGGAAAAAGGGGAGGCGGGGGATTTTTAACTCAGTGTTGACTCCCAATCCATAAGTGATTCCTTACAAAAATATAGCCCGTTATGCATGATAAATCATTTTACAATCATTTATGTTTGTTAGGTCAGCTTTTAGTAATTGGGAAAAATAATGGCTTGTTTGAGTCGAGTAAATATCCCATCGAATGTTCACCTGGGAATTTAATGTTATTATCTTCAAAATGTTTGGATCAATACTTCATTTTCATCTTTAACATGATTCAAGCATGCATATTCATTTTTTAAAACATGATTAGAAAAATCTCTTTCTTATAAAATTCCGAGCTATTAGGGTTGAACTGGTCGAATTTCCTAAATGTGGATAACAAAACTTTTGTGTTCATTTTTGGGGTGTGAATAAATTTTCTTTACTTACTTTTGTTATTGTTTTCAATTCTTCCGATACAAAAACTGTAAAATTTTCATTTTGTTGTGATCTATTTTCCTTTTATCTCTTTTTATGTTTACGAGATGAAGGGAATGTGAAAACTCAAGTTTTGATTTAAGAAAAAAGTTTACATTTAAAATGGAAATGCACAATGCACAAATGTAGAGAAAGATAATTCCAAAAAGTGTCTATAATTTTTAGGGAATGTAAACTCTTTTTAGTTTTTATATATATGGTTTTGCAATCGTCGGGAAAAGGGGGAAGCGGGGGATTTTTAACTGAGTGTTGACTCCCACTCCATAAGTAATTCCTTACAAAAATATAGCCTGTTACGCATGATAAATAACTTTACCATCAATTATGATCGTTAGGTCAACTTTTTTTAATTGGGAAAAAAAACTGCTTGTTTGACTTGGGTAAAAATCTCACCGCATGTTCACTTGGGTATTTAATGTTATTCTCTTTAAAAGGTTTGAATCCATCGGTCATTTGCATCTTTAACATGTTCCAAGCATGCATATCCATTTTTTAAAACATGTGCAGAAAAATCTCTTTCTAATAAAATTCCAAGCCATTAGGTTTGAACTAGTGGAATTTCCTAAACTAGGATAATAAAACTTTTGTTTTCATTTGTGGTGTGTGAATAAATTTTCTTTACTTACATTTTTTATTGCTTTAAATTCTTACCATACATAAACTCTAAAATTTTCATTTTTTAGTGATCTATTTGACTTTTATCTCTTTTTTTGTTTACGAGATGAAGGGAAAGTGTAAACTCAAGTTTTGATTTCAGAAAAAATTTTACTTCTAAAATTGAAATGCACAATGCATAAATGTAGAAAGAGATAATTCCAAAAAGTATCTATCATTTTTAGGGATTGTAAACTATTTTTAGTTTTTTATATATTAGGTTCTGCAATCTTCGAAAAAACGGGGAGGAGGCGGATTTTTAACAGTGTTGACTCCCAATCCTTAAGTCATTCCATAAAATAATATTGCCCGTTACACATGATAAATCACTTTACAATCATCTATGATCGTTAAGTCAGCTTTTTGTAAACGGGCAAAATAATTGCTTGTTTGACTCGGGTAAATATCCCACCGCACGTTCACTTGGGAATTTAATGTTATTCTCTTTAAAAGGTTTGGATCCATTTGTCATTTTCATCTTTAACATTTTTCAAGCATGCATATCCATTTTTTAAATCATGTGAAGAAAAATCTCTTTCATATAAAATTCCGAGCTATTAGGGTTGGACTAGTCGAATTTCCCAGACTTGGAGAACAAAATTTTTGTGTTCACTTATAGTGTGTACCTAAATTTTCATTACTTACATTTTTTATTGCTTTAAATACTTTCCATATGTAAACTCTAAAATTTTCATTTTGTTGTGATCTATTTGCCTTTTATCTCTTTTTTGTTTTCTAGATGAAGCAAAACTGGAAACTCAAGTTTTGATTTAAGAAAAAAATATACATCTAAAATGGAAATGTACAATGCACAAATGTCGGGAAAGATAATTCCAAAAAGTGTGTGTAATTTTTAGGGATTGAAAACTCTTTTTAGTTTTTAAATATCAAGTTCTGCAATCGTCGGGAAAAGGGGGAGGCAGGGGTTTGTTAACTGAATGTTGACTCCCAATCCATAAGTCATTCCATACAAAAATAAAGCCCATTATGTATGATAAATCACTTTAAAATCATCGGTAATTGTTAGGTCAAATTTTTGTAAATGGGAAAAAAATTGGCATGTTTGACTCGCGTAAATATCCCACCGCACGTTCACTTGGGAATTTAATGTTATTATCTTTTAGAGGTTTGGATCCATAGGTGATTTGCATCTTTAACATGTTTCAGGCATGCATATCCATTTTTTAAAACATGTGTAGAAAAATCTTTCTTATAAAATTCAGAGCTAATAAGGTTGAACAAGTGGAATTTCCCAAACTTGGATAACAAAACTTTCTTTTCATTTGTGGTGTGAGAATAAATTTTCTTTACTTACATTAGTTATTGATTTCAATTCTTTCCATACATAAACTCTAAAATTTTCATTTTGTTGTGATGTATTGCCTTTTATCTCTTTTTTTGTTTACGAGATGAAGGGAAAGTGAAAACTCTAGTTTTGATATAAGAAAAAATTATACATCTAAAATGGAAATGCACAATGCACAAATGTAGAGAGAGATAATTCAAAAAAGTGGTAGTAATTTTTAGGGTTTGTAAACTTTTTTTTGTTTTTATATGTAAAGTTTTGCTATCGTCGAGAAAAGGGGGAGGCGGGCAATTTTTAACTGTGTTGAAACCCAATCCATCAGTCATTCCTTACAAAAAATATCGCCCGTTACGCACAATAAATCACTTTGCAATCATCTATGATCGTTACGTCAAATTTTTGTAAAAGGGCAAAATAATGACTTGTTTGACTCGGGTAAATATCCCACCGAACTTTCACTAGGGAATTTAATGTTATTATCTTTAAAATTTTTGGATCCGTAGGTCATTTGCATCTTTAACATGTTTCATGCATGCATATCCATTTTTAAAACATGTGTAGAAAAATCTCTTTCTTATAAAATTCCGAGCTATTAGGGTTGAACTAGTGGAATTTCACGAACTTGTATAACAAAAATTTTGTGTTCATTTGTGGTGTGTGAGTTAATTTTATTTATTTACATTTTTTATTGCTTTAAATTCTTTCCTTACATAAACTCAAAAATTTTCATTTTTTTGTTATCTATTTGCCTTTTATCTCTTTTTTTGTTTACGAGATGAAGGGAAAGTCAAAAATCAAGTTTTTATTTAAGAAAAAAGTATACATATAAATGGAAATGCACAATGCATAAATGTAGAGAGAGATACTTCCAAAAAGTTCCTGTAATTTTTAAGGATTGTAAACTCTTTTTAGGTTTTATATATCAAGTTCTGCAATCGTATCAAGTTCTGCAATCGTGGGGAAAAGGGGGAGGTGGGTGATTTTTAACTGAATGTTGACTCCCAATACATTAGTCATTCCATACAAGAAAATAGCCCGTTACGCATGATAAATCACTTTATAATCATCTATGATCGTTAGGTCAGCTTTTTGTAAATGGGCAAAATAATGGCTTGTTTGACTCGGGTAAATATCCCACTACACGTTCACTTGGGAATTTAATGTTATTATCTTTAAAAGGTTTGGATCCATAGGTCATTTGCATCTTTAACATGTTTCAAGTATGCATATCCATTTTTTAAAACATGTGTAAAAAAATCTCTTTCTTATTAAATTTCGAGTTATTAGGGTTGAACAAGTGGAATTTCCAAAACTTAGATAACAAAACTTTTTTGTTCAATTTTGGTATGATAATAAATTTTCTTTTCTTACATTTTTTATTGCTTTAAATTATTTCCATACATAAACTCTAAAATTTTCATTTTATTGTGATCTATTTGCCTTTTATCTCTTCTTTATTTGACGAGATGAAGGGAAAGTCAACACTTAAGTTTTGATTTAAGAAAAAAGTATACATCTAAAATTGAAATGCACAATGCACAAATGTAGAGAGAGATAATTCTAAAAAGTGTCTATAAGTTGTAGGGATTGTAAACTCTTTTTAGTTTTTATATATCAGGTTCTACAATCGTTACGAAAAGGGGGAGGCGGGAGATTTTTAGCTAAGTGTTGACTCCCATTCCATAAGTCATTCCTTAAAAAAATATAGCCCATTACACATGGTAAATAACTTTATAATCATCTATGATCGTTAGGTCAGCCTTTTGTAAATGTGCAAAATAATGACTTGTTTGACTCGGGTAAATATCCCACCGAACGTTCACTTGGGAATTTAATGTTATTATCTTTAAAAAGTTTGGATCAATAGGTCATTTGCATTTTCAACATGTTTCAAGCATGGATATCCATTTTTTAAAACATTTGTAGAAAAATCTCTTTCTTATAAAATTTTGAGCTATTTGGGTTGAACTAGTGGAATTTCTCAAACTTGGATAACAAAACTTTTGTGTTCATTTGTGGTGTTGGAATAAGTTTTCTTTATTATATCCATACATAAACTCTAAAATTTTCATTTTGATGTGATCTATTTGCCTTTGATCTATTTTTTTTTTACGATATGAAGGGAAAGTGAAAACTCAGGTTTTGATTTAAGAAAAATGTATTCGTCTAAAATGGAAATGTACAATGCACAAATCTAGAGAGAGATAATTCCAAAAAGTGGCAGTAATTTTTAGGGATTGTAAATGCTTTCTTGTTTTTATATATAAAGTTTTGCAATCGTCGGGAAAAGGGGGAGTAAGGGGATTTTTAACTAAGTGTTGACACCCTATCCATCAGTCATTCCTTAAAAAAATATAGCCCGTTATGCACGATAAATCACTTTTTAATCATCTATGATCGTTACATCAACTTTTTGTAAATGGGGTAAATAATAGTTTGTTTGACTAGGGTAAATACCCACCGAACGTTCACTTGGGAATTTAACATTATTATCTTTAAAATGTTTGGATCCATAGGTCTTTTGCATCTTTATTATGTTTCAATCAAGGATATCCATTTTTTAAAACATATGTAGAAAAATCTCTTTCTTATTAAATTTCGAGCTATTAGGGTTGAACTACTGGAATTTCCCAAACTTGCACAACAAAACTTTTGTGTTCATCTGTGGTGTGTGACTAAATTTTGTTTCCTAACATTTTTTATTGCTATATATTATTTCCATACATAAACTCTAAAATTTTCATTTTGTTCTGATCTATTTGTCTTTTATCTCTTTTTTTGTTTACGAGATGAAGGCAAAGTCAAAACTCAAGTTTTTATTTAAGAAAAAAGTATACATCTAAAATGGAAATCCACAATGCACAAATGTAGAGAGAGATAATTCTAAAATGTACCTATAATTTTTAGGGATTGTAAACTCTTTTTTGTTTTTATATATCAAGTTTTGCAATCGTCGGGAAAAAGGGGATGCGGAGAATTTTTAACTAAGTGTTGACTCCCAATATATAAGTCATTCCTTAAAAAAAATAGCCCGTTACGCATGATAAATCACTTTATAATCATCTATGATCGTTAGGTCAACTTTTTGTAAGTGGGCAAAATAATGGCTTGTTTGACTCGGGTAAATATCCCACCGCACGTTCACTTGGGAATTTAATGTTATTGTCTTTAAAACGTTTGGATCTATAGGTCATTTGCATCTTTAAATTTTTTCAAGCATACGTATCCATTTTTGAAAACATGTGTAGAAAAATCTTTTTCTAATTAAATTCCAAGCTATTACGCTTAAACGATTGGAATTTCCCAAACTTGTATAACAAAACTTTTGTGTTCATTTGTTGTGTGTGAATAAATTTTGTTCACTTAAATTTTTTATTGCCTTGATTTATTTCCATACATAAACTATAAAATTTTCATTTTGTTGTGATCAATTTGCCTTTTATCTCTTTTTTTCTTTACGACAAGAAGGAAAAGTGAAACCTCAAGTTTTGATTTAAGAAAAAAGTATACATCTAAAATGGAAATTCACAATGCATAAATGTAAGGAGAGATACATCCAAAAGTTGTCTGTAATTTTTAGGGATTTTAAACTCTTTTTAGTTTTTACATGTCAACAATCGTCGGGAAAAGTGGCAGGTAGGGGATTTTTAGCTGAGTGATGACTCCCAATCCATAAGTCATTCCTTACAAAAATATAGCCCGTTAAGCTTGACAAATCAATTTATAATCATCTATGATTGTTAGGTAAGCTTTTTGTAAATGCATAAAGTAATTGCTTGTTTGACTCGGGCAAAATATCGCACCGCACTCACTTGGGAATTTAATGTTATTCTCTTTAAAGGTTTGGATCCATAGCTCATTTGCATCTTTAACATGTTTCAAGCATGCATATCAAATTTTTAAAACATGTGTAGAAAAATCCCTTTCTTATAAAATTCCGAGCTATTAGGGTTGAACAAGTGGAATTTCCCAAACCTGGATAACAAAACTTTTCTGTTCATTTGTGGTGGGAGAATAAATTTTCTCTACTTAAATTTTTTATTTCTTTAAATTCTTTCCATTCATAAAATCTAAAATTTTCATTTTGTTGTGATCTGTTTACCTTTTATTTCTTCTTTTTTTACAAGATGCAGGAATAGTGAAATCTCAAGTTTTGATTCAAGAAAAAAGTATAAATAAAAAATGGAAGTGCACAGTGCACAAATGTAGAGAGAGATAATTCCCAAAAGTGTCTGTAATATTTAGGGATTGTAAACTCTTTTTAGTTTTTATATATCTGGTTCTGCAATTGTCGAGAAAAGGGCGAGGCAGGGGATTTTTAACTGAGTGTTGAGTCCCAATCCATATGTCATTTCTTAAAAAAATATAGCTCATTATGCGTGATAAATCACTTTACAATCATCTATGATCATTAGGTCAGGATTCTGTAAAAGGGCAAAATAATGGCATGTTTGACTCGGGTAAATATTCCACCGCACGTTCACTTGGGAATTTAATGTTATTATCTTTAAAAGGTTTGGATCTGTAGGTCATTTGAATCTTTAACTTGTTTCAAGCATGCGTATCCATTTTTTAAAACATGTGTAGAAAAATCTTTTTCTTATTAAATTCCGAGATATTAGGCTTAAACTAGTGGAATTTCCAAAAATTGTATAACAAAACCTTTGGGTTCATTTTTGGTGTGTGAATAATTTTTTTTTACTTACATTTGGTATTGCCTTGTTATCTTTCCATACATAAACTGTAAAATTTTCATTTTGTTGTGATCAATTTGCCTTTTATCGCTTTTTTTGTTTACGACATGAAGGAAAAGTGAAAACTCAAGTTTTGATTTATGAAAAAGTTATACATCTAAAACGGAATTAAAGAATGCATAAATGTAGGGAGAGATACATCCAAATGGTGTCTATAATTTTTAGGGATTGTAAACACTTTTTAGTTTTTACATGTCAGATTCAGCAATCGTCGAGAAAAGTGGCAAGCGGGGGATTTTTAACTGAGTGTTGACTCCCAATCCATAAGTCATTCCTTAAAAAAATATAGCCCGTTAAGCATTATAAATCAATTTATAATCATCTATGATCGTTAGGTCAGCTTTTTGTAAATGCACAAAGTAATTGCTTGTTTGACTCGGGTAAATATCCCACCACAAGTTCACTTGGGAATTAATGTTATTCTCTTTAAAAGGTTTGGATCCATAGGTCATTTGCATCTTTAACATGTTTCAAGCATGGATATCCATTTTTTAAAACATGTGTTGAAAAATCTCTTTCTTGTAAAATTCCAAGCTATTAGGGTTGAACAAGTGGAATTTCCCAAACATGGATAACAAAACTTTTTTGTTCATTTGTGGTGGGAGAATAATTTTTCTCTACTGACATTTGTTATTGCTTTAAATTCTTTCCATTCATAAACTCTAAAATTTTCATTTTGTTGTAATCTATTTGCCTTTTATCTCTTTTATTTTTACGAGATGCAGGGAAAGTGAAATCTCAAGTTTTGATTTAAGAAAAAGTATACATAAAAAATGGAAGTTCACAGTGCACAAATGTAGAGAGAGATAATTCCAAAAAGTGTCTGTAATTTTTAGGGGTTGTAAACTCTTTGTAGTTTTTATATATTAGGTTCTGCAATCGTCGGGAAAAGGGGGAGGCAGGGGATTTTTAACTGAGTGTTGAGTCCCATTCCATAAGTCATTACTTAAAAAAATATAGCTCATTACGCTTGATAAATCACTTTATAATCATCTATGATTGTTAGGTCAGGTTTTTGAAAATGGGCAAAATAATGGCTTGTTTGACTCGGGTAAATTTCCCACCGCACGTTCACTTGGGAATTTAATGTTATTAGCTTTAAAAGGTTTGGATATGTAGGTGATTTGCATCTTTAACTTGTTTCATGCAAGCGTATCCATTTTTTAAAAGATGTGTAGAAAATCCTTTTCTTATTAAATTCAGAGCTATTAGGCTTAAACTAGTGGAATTTCCCAAACTTGTATAACAAAACTTTTGTGTTCATTTGTGGTGTGTGAATAAATTTTGTTTTCTTACATTTGTTGTTGCCTTGATTTATTTCCATATATAAACTGTAAAGTTTTCATTTTGCTGTGATCAATTTACCTTTTATCTCTTTTTTTGTTTACAACATGAAGGAAAAGGGAAAAATCAAGTTTTGATTTATGAAAAAAGAGTACTTCTAAAATGGAAATGCATAATGTATAAATGTAGGGAGAGACACATCGAAAAGGTGTCTGTAATTTTTGGGATTGTAAACTCTTTTTAGTTTTTACATCTCAGGTTCAACATTTACCGGGAAAAGTGGCAGGCGAGGGATTTTTAACTGAGTGTTGACTCCCAATCCATAAGTCATTCCTTACAAAAATATATCCCGCTAAGCTTGATAAATCAATTTATAATCATCTATGATTGATAGGTCAGGTTTTTGTAAATGCGTAAAGTAATTGCTTGTTTGACTCGGATAAATATCGCACCACACGTTCACTTGGGAATTTAATGTTATTCTCTTTAAAAAGTTTGGATCCATAGGTCATTTGCATCTTTAACATGTTCAAGCATGCATATCAATTTTTTAAAACATGTGTAGAAAAATCTCTTTCTTATAAAATTCCTAGCTATTAGGGTTGAACAAGTGGAATTTGACAAACATGGATAACAAAAATTTTGTGTTAATTTGTGGTGGGAGAATAAATTTTCTTTACTTAAATTTGTTATTGCTTTAAATTATTTCCATACATACACTCTATAATTTTCATTTTGTTGTGATCTATTTTTCTTTTATCTTTTTTTTTTACGAGATGCAAGGAAAGTGAAATCTCAAGTTTTGATTGAAGAAAAAAGTATACATAAAAAAAGGAAGTGCACATAGTGCACAAATGTAGAGATAGATAATTCCAAAAAGTGTCTGTAATTTTTAGGGATTGTAAACTCTTTTCAATTTTTATATATATGATTCTGCAATCGTTGGGATAAGCTGGAGGCGGGGGATTTTTAACTGAGTCTTGAGTCCGAATCTATAAGTCATTCCTTACAAAAAATATAGCTCATTACGCATGATAAATCACTTTATAATCATCTATGATCGTTAGATCAGGTTTTTGTAAATGGGAAAAATAATGGCTTGTTTGACTCAAGTAAATATCCCACCGCATGTTCACTTAGGAATACAATGTTATTATCTTTAAAAGGTTTGGATCTGTAGGTCATTTGCATCTTTAACTAGTTTCAAGCATGCGTATCCATTTTTTCTTATTAAATTTCAAGGTATTAGGCTTAAACTAGCGAAATTTCCCAAACTTGTATAACAAAACTTTTATGTTCATTTGTGGTGTGTGAATAAATTTTGTTCACTTACATTTTTTATTGCCTTGATTTATTTCCATACATAAAATGTAAAATTTTCATTTAGCTGTTATCAATTTTCCTTTTATCTCTTTTTTTGTTTACGACATGAAGGAAAAGTGAAAACACAAGTTTTGATATATAAAAAAAGTATACATCTAAAATTGAAATGAGCAAAGAATAAATGTATGGAGAGATACATCCAAAAGGTTTCTGTAATTTTTAGGGATTGTAAACGCTTTTTAGTTTTTACATGTCAGGTTGAGAAATCGTCGGGAAAAGTGGCAAGCGGGGGATTTTTAATTGAGTGTTGACTCCCAATCCATAAGTGATTCCTTACAAAAATATAGCCCGTTAAGCAAGATAAATCAATTTATAATCATCTATGATCGTTAGGTCAGCTCTTTGTAAATGCGTAAAGTAATTGGTTGTTTGACTCGAGTAAATATCCCACCGCACGTTCACTTGGGAATTTAATGTTATTCTCTTTATAAGGTTTGGATCCATAGGTCATTTGAATCTTTAACATGTTTCAAGCATGCATATCCATTTTTTAAAACATGTGTAGAAAAATGTCTTTCTTATTAAATTCCGAGCTATTAGGGTTGAACTAGTGGAATTTCCCAAATTTGGTCAAATTTTTTTTGTTCATTTGTGTTGTGTGAATAAATTTTCTTTACTTACAATTGTTATTTCTTTAAATTCTTTCCATACATAAACTCTAAATTTTTTATTTTTTTTGTGATCTATTTGCCTTTTATCACTTTTTTTGTTTACGAAATGAAGTGAAAATGAAAACTCAAGTTTTGATTTAAGAAAATAGTATACACCTAAAATGGAAATGCACAATGTGAAAATGTAGAGAGAGATAATTCCAAAAGTGCGTGTAATTTTTAGGGCTTGTAAACTCTTTTTTTTATATATATCAAGTTCTGCAATTATCGGGAAAAGGGCTTGTAAACTCCATTTTTAAAACATGTGTAGAAAAATCTCTTTCTTATAAAATTTCGAGCTATTAGGGTTGAACTAGTGAATTTCTAAAACAAGGATAACAAAAATTTTCTCTTCAATTGTGGTGTGAGAATAAATTTTCTTTACTTCCATTTTTTATTGCTTTAAATTCATTTAATACATAAACTCTAAAATTTTCATTTTGTTGTGATCTAATTGACTTTTAGCTCTTTTTTTGTTTACGAGATGAAGGGAAAGTGAAAACTCAAGTTTTTATTTAAGAAAAAAGTTTACATCTAAATGTAAATGCACAATGCTCAAAAGTAGAGAGAGAAAATTCAAAAAACTGTCTGTAATTTTTAAGGATTTTAAACTTATTTTACTTTTTAAATATCAAGTTCTACAATTGTCGGAAAAAGGGGGAAGCGGGGGATTTTTAACTGAGTGTTGACGCCCAATCCATAAGTCATTCCTTACAAAACTATAGCCTGTTGTGCATAATAAATCACTTTACAATCATCTATGATCGATAAGTCAGCTTTTTTTTATTGGGCAAAATAATGACTTGTTTACTCGGGTAAATATCCCACCGCAAGTTCACTTGGGAATTTAATGTTATTCTCATTAAAAGGATTGGATCCATAGTTCATTTGCATCTTTAACATGTTTAAAGTATGCATATCCATTTTTTAAAGATGTGTAAAAAAAATCTCTTTCTTATAAAATTCTGAGCTATTAGGGTTGAACAAGTGGAATTTCCAAAACTTGTCTAACAAAACTTTTCTGTTCATTTGTGGTATGATAATAAATTTTCTTTACTTACATTTTTTATTGCTTTAAATTATTTCCATACATAAACTCTAAAATTTTCATTTTATTGTGATCTATTTGACGATCGACGGGAAAAGGGGGAGGCGAGATGAAGGGAAAGTCAACACTCAAGTTTTGATTTAAGAAAAAAGTATACATCTAAAATTGAAATGAAAAATTCACAAATGTAGAGAGAGATAATTCCTAAAAGTGCCTATAAGTTTTAGGGATTGTAAACTCTTTTTAGTTTTTATATATCAGGTTCTACAATCGTCGGGAAAAGGGGGAAGCGGGAGATTTTTAACTGAGTGTTGACTCCAAATCCATAAGTCATTCCTTACAAAAATATAGCCCGTTATGCATGATAAATGACTTTACAATCATTTATGATCGCTAGGTCAGCCTTTTGTAAATGTGCAAAATAATGGCTTGTTTGACTCAGGTAAATATCCAACAGAACGTTCACTTGGGAATTTAATGTTATTATCTTTAAAAAGTTTGGATCAATAGGTCATTTGCATCTTCAACATGTTTCAAGCATGGATATCCCTTTTTTAAAAAAATTGTAGAAAAATCTATTTCTTATAAAATTCCGAGCTATTAGGTTTGAACTGGTGCAATTTCCTAAACGTGGATAACAAACATTTTGTGTTCATTTGTGGTGTGTGAATAAATTTTCTTTATTTACTTTTGTTATTTTTTTAAATTCTTCCGATACATAAACTATTAAATATTCATTTTGTTGTGATCAATTTGCCTTTTATCTCTTTTTATGTTTACGAGATGAAGGGAAAGTGGAAACTCAAGTTTTGATTTAAGAAAAAGTATACATCTAAAATGGAAATGCACAATGCACAAATGTAGAGAGCCATAATTCCAAAAAGAGCCTATAAGTTTTACGAATGTAAACTCTTTTTAGTTTTTATATATCTGGTTCTGCAATCATCAGGAAAAGGGGGAGGCAGGGGTTTTTAACTGTGTGTTGACTCCTACTCCATAAGTCATTCCTTACAAAAATATAGCATGTTACGCATAATAAATCGATTTACAATCATCTATGATCGTTAAGTCAGCTTTTTTTAATTGGGCAAAATAATGGCTTGTTTGACTCGGGTAAATGTCCCACCACTCGTTCACTTGGGAATTTATTGTTATTCTGATTAAAAGGTTGAGATCGATAGCTCATTTGCATCTTTAACTTGTTTCAAGCATGCTTATCCTTTTTTTAAAACATGTGTAAAAAAATTGCTTTCTTATAAAATTTTGAGCTATTAGGTTTGAACTAGTGGAATTTTTCAAACTAGGATAACAAAACTTTTGTGTTCATTTGTGGTGTGTGAATAAATTTTCTTTACTTCCATTTTCTATTTCTTTAAATTCATTCCATACATAAACTCTAAAATTTTCATTTTGTTGTGAGCTAATTGACATTTATCTCCTTTTTTGTTTACGAGATGAAGGGAAAGTGAAAACTCAAGTTTTTATTTAAGAAAAAATTTTACATCTAAAATGGAAATGCACAATGCTCAAAAGTAGAGAGAGATAATTCCAAAAACTGTCTGTAATTTTTTGGTATTCTAAACTCTTTTTATTTTTTTATATATCAGGTTTTGCAATAGTCGGGAAAGTGGGGAGGTGACGGACTTTTAACTGAGTGTTGACTCCCAATCCATAAGTCATGCCTTAAAAAAATATAGCCCGTTACGCATGATAAATCACTTTACAATCATGTACGACTGTTAGGTAAGCTTTTGGAAAATTGGCAAAATAATGGCTTGTTTGACTCAGGTAAATATCCCACCAAACATTCATTTTGGAATTTATTTTTATTATCTTTAAAAGGTTTGGATTCATAGGTCATTTGCATCTTTAACATGTTTGAAGCATGCATATCCATTTTTTAAAACATGTCTAGAAAAATCTCTTCCTTATAAATTCTGAGCGATCAGGGTTAAACTAGTGGAATTTCCCAAACTTGGTTAACAAAACTTTAGTGTTCATTTTTTGTGTGTAAATAAATTTTCTTTACTTACATTTGTTATTGCTTTAAATTCTTTCCATACATAAACTCTAAAATTTTCATTTTTTTGTGATCTATTTGCCATTTTTCTCTTTTTTTGTTTACGTGATGAAGGGAAAGTGAAAACTCATGTTTTGATTTAAGAAAAAATTATACATCTAAAAAGGATATGCAAAATGCAAAAATTTAGAGAGAGATAATTCCAAAAAGTGTCTGAAATTTTTAGGGATTGTAAACTCTTTTTAGTTTTTATATATCAGGTTCTGCAATCGTCGAAAAAAGGGGGAGGCGGGGGATTTTTAACCGAGTGTGGACACCCAGTCTATAAGTGATTCCTTACAAAAATATAGCCTGTTACGCATGATAAATAGCTTTACCATCAATTATGATCGTTAGGTCAACTTTTTGTAATTGGGCAAAAAAATTGCTTGTTTGACTTGGGTAAAAATCGCACCGCACGTTCACTTGGGTATTTAATGTTATTCTCTTTAAAAGGTTTGTATCCATAGGTCATTTGCATCTTTAACATGTTCCAAGCATTCATATCCATTTTTTAAAACATGTGTAGAAAAATCTCTTTCTAATAAAATTCCAAGCTATTAGGTTTGAACTAGTGGAATTTCCCAAACTAGGATAATAAAACATTTGTGTTCATTTGTGGTGTGTGAGTAAATTTTCTTTACATACATTTGTTATTGCTTTATATTCTTTCCATACATAAACTCTAAAATTTTCATTTTGTACTGATCTATTTGACTTTTATCTCTTTTTTTGTTCACGATATGAAGGGAAAGTGTATACTCAAGTTTTGATTTCAGAAAAAAGTTTACAGCTAAAATTGAAATGTACAATGCATAAATGTAGAAAGATATAATTCCAAAAACTATTTGTCATTATTAGGGATTGTAAAATCTTTGTAGTTTTTTATATATCAGGTTCTGCAATCGGAGGGAAAACGGGCAGGCGGCGGATTTCTAACAGAGTGTTGACTCTCAATCCTTAAGTCATTCCATAAAATAATATAGCCCGTTACACATGGTAAATCACTTTATAATCATCTATGATAGTTAGGTCAGCCTTTTGTAAATGTGCAAAGTAATGGCTTGTTTGACTCGGGTAAATATCCCACCGAACATTCACTTGGGAATTTAATGTTATTATCTTTAAAAGGTTTGGATTAATAGCTCTTTTGCATCTTCAACATGTTTCAAGCAAGGATATCCATTTTTTAAAACATTTGTAGAAAAATCTCTTTCTTATAAAATTTTGAGCTATTCGGGTTGAAGTAGTGGAATTTCTCAAACTTGGATAACAAAACTTTTGTGTTCATTTGTGGTGTTGGAATAAGTTTTCTTTACTTACATTTGTTATTGCTTTAAATTATATCCATACATAAACTCTAAAATTTTCATTTTGTTGTGATCTATTTGCCTTTTATCTCTTTTTTTGTTTACGATATGAAGGGAAAGTGAAAACTCAGGTTTTGATTTAAGAAAAAAGTATACGTCTAAAATGGAAATGCACAATACACAAATGTAGAGAGAGATAATTCCAAAAAGTGACTGTAATTTTTAGGGATTGTAAACACTTTTTTGTCTTTACATGTCAAGTTGAGCAATCGTTGGGAAAAGTTGCAGGCGGGGGATTTTTAACTGAGTGTTGACTCCCAATCCATAAGTCATTCCTGACAAAATATAGCCCGTTAAGCATGATAAATCAATTTATAATCATCTATTATCGTTAGGTCAACTCTTTGTAAATGCGTAAAGTAATCGGTTGTTTGACACGAGTAAATATCCCACCGCACGTTCACTTGGGAATTTAATGTTATTCTCTTTAAAAGGATTGGATCCATAGGTCATTTGCATCTTTAACATGTTTCAAGCATGCATATCCATTTTTTAAAACATGTGTAGAAAAATCTCTTTCTTATTAAATTCTGAGCTATTAGGGTTGAACTAGAGAAATTTCCCAAACTTGTATGACAAAACTTTTGTGTTCATTTGTGGTGTGTGAATTAATTTTCTATACTTAGATTTGTTATTGCTTTAAATTCATTCCATACATAAACTTTAAAATTTTCATTTTGTTGTGATCTATTTGCCTTTTATCTCTTTTTTTTTTACGAGACGAAGGGAAAGTGAAAACTCTAGTTTTTATTTATGAAAAAAGTATACATCTAAAATGGAAATGCACAATGCTCAAATATAGAGAGAGATAAATTCAAATAGTGTCTGTAATTTTTAGGAATTGTATACTCTTTCTAGTTTTTTATATATCATGTTCTGCAATTGTTGGGAAAAGGGGGATGGAGGGGATTTTTAACTGAGTGTTGACTCGCAATCCATTAGTGATTCCTTACAAAAATATAGCCCATTACGCATGATAAATAACTTTACAATCATCTATGATAGTTAGGTTAGCTTTTTGTAAATGGGCAAAATAATGGCTTGTCAAACTTGGGTAAATATCCCACTGCACGTTCACAAGGGAATTTAATGTTATTGTCTTTAAAATGTTTCGATCCATAGGTCATTTTCATCTTTAACATGTTTCAATCATGCATATCCAGTTTTTAAAACAGGTGTAGAAAAATCTCTTTCTAATAAAATTTCGAGCTATTATGGTTGAACAAGTGGAATTTTTCCCTACTTAGATAACTAAACTTTTGTGTTCATTTGTGGTGTATGAATAAATTTTCTTTACTCAACTTTGTTATTGCTTTAAATTCTTTCCATACATAAACTCTAAAATTTTCATTTTGTTGTGATCTCTTTGCCTTTTATCTCTTTTTTTGTATATGAGATGAAGGGAAAGTGAAAATTCAAGTTTTGATTTAAGAAAAAAGTATACATCTAAAATGGAAATGCAAAATGCAAAAATGTAGAGAGAGAAAATTCCATAAAGTTTTTGTAATTTTTAGGGATTGTAAACTCTTTTTAGTTTTTATATATCGGGTTCTGGAATCGTCGAGAAAAGGGGCAAGCGGGGGATTTTTAATTGAGTGTTGAATCCTAATCCATAAGTCATTCCTTAAAAAAATGTAGCCCGTTACGCATGATAAATCACTTTACAATCGTTTATGATCATTAGGTCAGCTTTTTTTAAATGGGCAAAATAATGGCTTGTTTGACTCGGGAAAATATCCCACTGCACGTTCATTTGAGAGTTTAAAGTTATTCTTTTTAAGAGGTTTGGATCCATAGGTCATTTGAATCTTTAACATGTTTAAAGCATGGATATTCTTTTTTAAAAACATGTGTAGAAAAATCTCTTTCTTACAAAATTCCGAGCTATTAGGGTTGAACTAGTGGAATTTCCCAAATTTGGTTAACAAAACTTTTTGGTTCATTTGTGATGTGTGAATAAATTTTATTTACTTCCAATTGTTATTGCTTTAAATTCTTTCCATACATAAACTCTAAAATTTTCTTTTTGTTGTGATCTATTTGCCTTTTATCTTTTTTTTTTTTTAAGAGATGAAGGGGAAGTGAAAACTCAAGTTTTGATTTAATAAAAAAGTATACATACAAAATGGAAATGCACAATGCCCAAATGTAGAGAGAATTAATTCCAAAAAGTGCCTGTAATTTTTAGGGATTATAAACTCTTTTTTGTTTTTTATATATCAAGTTCTACAATCGTCGGGAAAAGGGGGATGGGGGAGATTTTTAACAGAGTGTTGACTCCCAATCCATAAGTCATTCCTTACAAAAATATAGCCCCTTACGCATGATAAATAACTTTACAATAATCTATGATCGTTAGGTCAGCTTTTTGTAAATGGGCAAACTAAGGGCTTGTCTGACTTGGGTAAATATCCCACCGCACGTTCACTTGGGAATTTAATGTTATTCTCATTATAAGGTTTGGATCCAAAGGTCATTTGCATCTTTAACATGTTTCTAGCATGCATATCTATTTTTTAAAACATGTGTTGAAAAATCTCTTTCTTTTAAATTTCCGAGCAATTAGGGTTGAACTAGTGGAATTTTCCCAAACTTGGATAACAAAACTTTTGTGTTCATTTGTGGTGTGTGAAAACATTTTCTTTACTAATATTATTTTGCCTTAAATTCTTTCCATACATAAATTTTATTTCCCTTTTTTCTATTTTTTCTTTTATGAGATGAAGGAAAAGTGAAAAATCAAGTTTTTTTTTTAAGAAAAAAGTATACATCTTAAAAGGAAATGCACAATGCACAAATTTAGAGAGAGATAATTCCAAAAGGTGTTTGTAATTTTTATGGATTGTAAACTTTTTTTAGTTTTTATATATCTGGTTCTGCGAACGTCGGGAAAAGGAGGAGGCGGGTGATTTTTAACTGAGTGTTGACTCCCTCTCCATGAGTTATTCTTACAAAAATATAGTTGTTACGCATGATAAATCACTTTACAATCATCTTTGATCAATAGGTGAGCTTTTTGTATATGGGCAAAATAATGACTTGTTTGACTCGGGTAAATATCCCACCGCACGTTCACTTGGGAATTTAAAGTTATTCTCTTTTAAAGCTTTAGATCCATAGGTCATTTGAATCTTAAACATATTTCAAGCATGCATATCCATTTTTTGAAACATGTGTAGGAATATCTCATTCTTATAAAATTCCAAGCTATTAGGGTTGAACTAGTGGAATTTCCCAAACTTGGTTAAGAAAACTTTTGTGTTCATTTGTGGTGTGTGAATAAATTTTACATTTGTTATCGCTTTAAATTCTTTCCATACATAAACTCTAAAAGTTTCATTTTGTTGTGATCTATTTGTGTTTTATCTCTTTTTTTGTTTACGAGTTGAAGTGAAAGTGAAACTCAAGTTTAGATTTAAGGAAAAAGTATACCCCTAAAATGGAATTGCACAATGCACAAATGAAGAGAGAGATAATTCCAAAAAGTGACTGTAATTTTTAGGGATTGTAAACTCTTTTTAGTTTTTTATATATCATGTTCTGCAATCATCGGGAAAAGAGGGATGCAGGGGATTTTTAACTGAGTGTTCACTCCCAATCCATAAGTCATTTATTACAAAAATATAGCCCATTACGCATGATAAATCACTTTACAATCATCTATGATCGTTAGGTCAGCTTTTGGTGAAAGGGCAAAATAATGGCTTGTTTGATACGGGTAAATATCCCACCGAACGTTCACTTGGGAATTTAAAGTTATTAAATTTAAATGGTTTGGGTCCATAGGTCAATTTCATCATCAACATTTTTCAAGCATGCTTATCCATTTTTTAAAACATGTGTAGAAAAATCTCTTTCTGATAAAATTCCAAGCTTAAGGGTTGAACTAGTGGAATTTCCCAAACTTGGATAACAAAAATTTTATGTTCATTTCTTGTGTGTGAATAACTTTCATTACCGAAATTTTTTATTGCTTTAAATTATTTCCATACATAAACTCTAAAATTTTCATTTTGTTGTGATCTATTTACCTTTTTCTATTTTTTTGTTTACGAGATGAAGGGAAAGTGAAAAATCAAGTTTTGATTAAAGAAAAAAGTATACATCATCAATGTAAATGCACCATGCACAAATTTAGAGACAGATAATTCATAAAAGTTTTTGTAATTTTTAGGGATCATAAATCACTTTACAATCATCTATGATCGTTAGGTCAGCTTTTTTTAAATGGGAAAAATAATGGCTTGTTTTACTCGGGAAAATATCCTACCGCACGTTCATTTGGGAGTTTAAAGTGATTCTCTTGAAAAAGTTTGGATCCATAGGTCATTTGAATCTTTAACATGTTTCAAGCATGCATATCCTTTTTTTAAAACATGTGTAGAAAAATCTCTTTCTTATAAAATTCAGAGCTACTAGGGTTGAACTAATGGAATTTCCGAAACATGGATAACAAAACTTTGGTGTTGATTTGTGGTGTGCGAATAAATTTTATTTCGTTAAAATGGTGATTGCTTTAAATTCTGTCCTTACATAGAACTCTAAAATTTTCATTTTATTGTGATCTATTTGCCTTTTATCTCTTTTTTTGTTTACGAGAAGAAGGGAAAATCAGAACTCAAGTTTTTATTTAAGAAAAAATTATACATCTAAAATGTAAATGCACAATTCACAAATGTAAAGAGATATAATTCCAAAAACATGTCTGTAATTTTTAGGGATTGTAAACTTTTTTTAGTTTTTATATATAGTGTTCTGCAATCGTCGGGAAAAGGGGGAGGCTGGGGAATTTTAACTTAGTGTTGACTCCAATCCATAAGCCATTCCTTAAAAAAATATAGCCCGTTACACATGAAAAATTACTTTACAATCATCTATGATCGTTAGGTCAGCTTTTCTTAAAAGGGCAAAATAATGGCTTGTTTGACTCGGGTAAATATCCCGCCGCATGTTCACTTGGGTATTTAATGTTATTCTCTATAAAAGGTTTGGATCCATAGGTCATTTGCATCTTTAACATGTTTCAAACATGCATATCCATTTTTTAAAACATGTGTAGAAAAATCTCTTTCTTATAAAATTCCGAGCTATTAGAGTTGAACAAGTGGAATTTTCCCAAACTTGGATAACAAAACTTGTGTGTTCATTTTGTTGTGTGAATAAATTTTGTTTACTAATATTTTTTTTGCTTTAAATTCTATTGTGATCTGTTTGCCTTTTTTCTATTTTTTTGTTTATCTGATGAAGGGAAAGTGAAAAATCAAGTTTTTATTTAAGAAAAAAGGATACATCTTAAATTGAAATGCACAATGCACAAATTTAGAGAGTGATAATGCCAAAAAGTGTCTGTAATTTTTAGGGACTATATACTCTTTTTAGTTTTTATACGTCAGGTTCTGCAATTGTCGAGAAAAGAGGAGGCGGGCACTTTTTAACTGAGTGTTGACTTCCAAACCACAAGTTATTCCTTACACCATTATATCCTGTTACACATGATTAATCTCTTTACAATCATCTATGATCATTAGGTCAGCTTTTTGTAAATTGGCCAAAAATGGCATGTTTGACTCAACTAAATATCCCACCGAACGGTCACTTGGGAATTTAATGTTATTATCTTTAAATGGTTTGGATCCATAGGTCATTTTCATGTTCAACATGTTTCAATCATGCATATCCATTTTTTAAAACATGTGTAGAAAAATCTCTTTCTTATAAAATTCCGAGCTATTAGGGTTGAACTAGTGGAAATTCCCAAACTTGGATAACAAAACTTTTTTGTTCATTTGTGGTGAGTGAATAAATTTTCTTTACTTACATTTTTTGTTGGTTTAAATTCTTTCCATACATAAACTCTAAAATTTTCTTTTTGTTGTGATCTATTTGCGTTTTTTCTCTTTTTTATTTACAACATGAAGGGAAAGTCAAAACTCAAGTTTTGATTTAAGAAAAAAGGTATACATCTAAAATGGAAATGCACAATGCACAAATGCAGAGAGAGATAATTCAAAAGAGTGTCTGTAAGTTTTTGGGATTGTAAACTCTTTTTTGTTTTTATATATCTGGTTCGGCAATCCTCGGGAAAAGGGGGAGGCGGGGGATTTTTAACAAAGTGTCGACTCCCAATCCATAAGTCATTCCTTACAATAATATATCCTGTTACGCATGATAAATCACTTTTCAATCATTTATGATCGTTAGGTCAGCTTTTTGTAAATGGGCAAAATAATGGCTTTTTTGACTCGGGTAAATATCCCACCGCACGTTCACTTGGGAATTTAATGTTATTATCTTTAAAATGTTTGGATCCATAGGTCATTTGTATTTTTAACATGTTCCAAGCATGCATATCCATTTTTTTAAAACATGTGTAGAAAAATCTCTTTCTTATAAAATTCCCGAGCTACTAGGGTTGTACTAGTGGAATTTTCGCAAACTTGGAGAACTAAAAATTTGTGCTCATTTGTGGTGTATGAATAAATTTTCTTTACTAAAAATTTTTATTGCTTTAAATTCTTTTTATACATAAACTCTAAAATTTTCATTTTATAGTGATCTCTTTGCCTTTTATCTCTTTTTTCGTTTACGAGATGAAGGGCAAGTGAAAACTCAAGTTTTGATTTAAGAAAAAATGTATAAATCTAAAATGCAAACGTACAATGAAAAAATGTAGAGAGAGGTAATTCCAAAAAGTATCTGTAATTTTAAGTGATTGTAAACTCTTTTTAGTTTTATATATCAGGTTCTGCAATCGTCGAAAATAGGTGGAGGCGAGGGATTTTTAACTTAGTGTTGACTCCCAATCCATAAGTCATTCCTTACAAAAATATAGACCGTTATGCATGATAAATCACTTTACAATCATCTATGATCGTTAGGTCAGCTTTTTGTAATTGGGCAAAATAATGGCTTGTTTGACTTAGGTAGATATTCCACCGCACGTTCACTTAGGAATTTAAAGTTATTTTCTTTAAACTGTTTGAATCCTTAGGTCATTTGAATCTTTAACATATTTCAAACATGCATATCCATTTTTTAAAACATATGTAGAAAAGTCTCTTTCTTATGAAATTTTGATCTATAAGGGTTGAACTAGTGGAATTTTCCAAACTTGGTTAACAAAAATTTTGTGTTCATTTGTGTGTGTGTGAATAAATTTTCTTTATTTACATTTGTTATTGCTTTAAATTGTTTCCTTACGTAAACTCTAAAATTTTCATTTTGTTGTGATCAATTTGCCTTTTATCCCCTTTGTTGTTTACGAGATGAAGTGAAAGTGAAAACTCAAGTTTTGATTTAAGAAAAAAGTATACACCTAAAATGGAAATGCACATTGCACAAATGTAGAGATAGATAATTCCAAAAAAGTGTCTGTAATTTTTAGGGATTGTAAACTCTTTTTAGTTTTTTATATATCATGTTCTTCAATGGTCGGGAAAAGGGGGATGCGGGGGATTTTTAACTGATTGTTGACTCCCTATACATAAGTCATTCCTTAAAAAATATGGCCCGTTACACATGATAAAACACTTTAAAATCATCTATGATCGTTAGGTCAATTTTTAGTAAATGGGCAAAATAATAGCTTGTTTGACTCGGGTAAATATCCCACCGCACGTTCACTTGGGAATTTAATGTTATTTGCTTTAAAAGGTTTGGTTCCACAGGTCATTTGCATCTTTAACATGTTTCAAGCATGCATATCCATTTTTTATAACATGTGTAGAAAAATCTCTTTCTTATAAAATTCCGAGGTATTGGGGTTGAACTAGAGGAATTTTCCAGAACTTGAATAAAAAAACATTTGAGTTCATTTTTGGTGTGTGAAAAAATTTTCTTTACTAATATTTTTTTGCTTTAAATTCTTTCCATACATAAACTCTAAAATTTTCATTTTGTAGTGATCTATTTGCCTTTTGTCTATTTTTTTGTTTACGAGATGAAGGGAAAGTGAAACATCAAGTTTTGATTTCAGAAAAAAGTATACATCTTAAATGGAAATGCACAATGCACAAATTTAGAGTGGGATAATTTGAAAAAGTGCCTGTAATTTTTAGGGATTGTAAACAGTTTTTAGTTTTTATATATCAGGTTCTGCAATCGTCGAGAAAAGTGGGAGGTGGGGGATTTTTAACTCGGTGTTGACTCCCAATCCAAAAGTCATTCCTTACAAAAATATAAACCGTTATGCATGATAATTCTCTTTACAATCATCTATGATCGTTAGGTCAGGTTTTTATAAATGGGCAAAATAATAGCTAGTTTGACTTGTGAAAATATCCCACCGAACGTTCACTTGGGAATTTAATGTTATTATCTTTAAATGTTTTGGATGCATAGGTCATTTGCATCTTCAACATGTTTCAACCAGGCATATCCATTTTTTGAAAACATGTGTTGAAATATCTCTTTCTTATAAAATTCTGAGCTATTAGGGTTGAACTAGTGGAATTTCCCAAACTTGGATAACAAAACTTTTGTGTTTATTTGTGGTGCGTGAATAAGTTTTCTTTACTTAAATTTGTTATTGCTTTAAATTATTTCCATACATAAACTCTAAAATTTTCATTTTGTTGTGACTTATTAGCCTTTTATCTCTTTTTTTTTTTTCGAGAAGAAAAGAAAGTGAAAAATCAAGTTTTGGTTTAAGAAAAAAGATACATCTAAAATGGAAATACACAATGCACAAATGTAGAGAGAGATAATTCCAAAAAGTGTCTGTAATTTTTAGGGATTGTAAAATTTTTTTTCTTTTTATATATCAATTTTTGCAAGCGGCGGGAAAAGGGGGAGGCGGGAGATTTTAATAGAGTGTTGACACCCAATCCATCGGTCATTCCTTACAAAAAAAATATCGCCCATCGTGCATGATAAATCACTTGACAATCATCTATAATTGTTAGGTCAGCTTTTTGTAAATGGGCAAAATAATGGCTTGTTTGACTCGGGTAAATATCCCACCGAACGTTTACTTGGGAATTTAATGTTATTATCTTTAAAATGTTTGGATCCATAGGTCATTTGCTTCTTTAACATGTTTCAAGCTTGCATATCCATCTTTTAAAACATGTGTAGAAAAATCTCTTGCTTATAAAATTCCGAGCTATAAGGGTTGAACTAGTGGAATTTCTGAAACTTGGATAACAAAAATTTTGTGTTCATTTGTGGTGTGTGAATAAATTTTCTTTACTTATATTTGCTATTGCTTTAAATTATTTCCTTACATAAACTCTAAAATTTTCATTTTGTTGTGATGTATTTGGCTTTTATCTCTTTTTTTGTTTACGAGAAGAAGGGAAAGTCAAAACTTAAGTTTTTATTTAAGAAAAAAGTATACATCTAAAATGAAAATGCACAATGCACAATTGTAGAGAGAGATAATTCCAAAAAGTGTCTATAATTTTTGGGGATTGTAAACTCTTTTTAGTTTTTATATATCAAGTTCTGCAATTGTCGGGAAAAGGGGCAGGCGGGGGATTTTTAACATAGTGTTGACTCCCAATCCATAAGTTATTCCTTGCAAAAATATATCTCATTATAGAAGATAAATCACTTTAAAATCATCTATGATCGTTTTGTCGGCTTTTTTTAATTGGGCAAAATAATGGCTTGTTTGACTCGGGCAAATATCCCACCGCACGTTCACCTGGTAATTTAATGTTATTCTCTTTAAAAAGTTTGGATCCATAGGTTATTTGCATGTTTTATATGTTTCAAGCATGCATATCCATTTTTTAAAACATGTGTAGAAAAATCTCTTTCTTATAAAATTTCGAGCTACTAGGGTTGAACTAGTTGAATTACTCAAACTTGGATAACAAAACTTTTGTGTTCATTTGTGGTGTGCAAATAAATTTTTTACACTTACATTTGTTATCGCTTTAAATTCTTTCCATACATGAACTCTAAAATTTTCTTTTTGTTGTGATCTATTTGCCTTTTATATATTTTGTTGTTTACGAGATGAAGGGACAGTGAAAACTCAAGTTTTGATTTAAGAAAAAAGTATACATCTAAAATTGAAATGTACAATGCAGAAATGTAGAGAGAGATAATTCCAGAAAGTGTCGGTAATTTGTAGGGATTTTAAACTCTTTTTAGTTTTTATATATCAGGTTCTGTAATCCTCGGGAAATGGGGGAGGCGGGGGATTTTAAACTGAGTGTTGACTCCCAATCCATAAGTCATTCCTCACATAAATATAGCTCATAACGCTTGATAAATCACTTACAATCATCTATGATCGTTAGGTCAACATTTTCTAAATGGGAAAAATAATGGCTTGTTTGAGTTGGCTAAATATCCATCGCACGTTCACTTGGGAATTTAATGTTATTCTCTTTAAAAGGTTTGGATCCATAGGTCATTTGCATCTTTAACATGTTTCAAGCATGCATAACCATTTTTTAAAACATGTGTAGAAAAATCTCTTTCTTATAAAATTCTGAGCTATTAGGGTTGAACTAGTGGAATTTCCAAAACAAGGATAACAAAAATTTTGTGTTCATTTGTGGTGTGTGATTAAATTTTCTTTACTTACAATTTGTTATTGCTTTAAATTCTTTCCAAACATAAACTCTAAAATTTTCATTTTGTTGTGATCTATTTGCCTTTCTGTTTTTTTTTTACGAGATGAAGAGAAAGTGAAAACTCAATTTTTGTTTTAAGAAAAAAGTATATCTAAAATGGAAATGCCCAATGCACAAATGTAGAGAGAGATAATTCTAAAAAGTGTCTCTAATTTTTTGGGTTTGAAAACACTTTTTTAGTTTTTTTATATCAGGTTCTGCAATCGTTGGGAAAAGGGGGAGGCGGGGGATTTTTAACTGAATGTTGACACCCAATCCATCAGTCATTCCTTACAAAATTATTGCCCGTTACGTATGATAATTAACTTTACAATCATCTATGATCATTATGTCATCTTTTTGTAAATCGACAAAATAATGACTTGTTTTACTCGGGTAAATATCCCACCGCATGATCACTTGGGAATTTAATCTTATTCTCTATAAAAGGTTTGGATCCATAGGTCATTTTCATTTCTTATAACATGTGTAGAAAAATCTCTCTCTATTTTAAAATTCCGAGCTATTGGGTTGAACTAGTGGACTTTCCAAAACTTAGATAACAAAACTTTTGGGTTTATTTTTGGTGTGTGAATAAACTTTCTTTACCTACATTTGTTATCGCTATAAATTATTTCCATACATAAACTCTAAAATTTTGATTTTGTTGTGACCTATTTACCTTTTATATCTTTTTTTGTTTACGAGATGAAGGGAAAGTGAAAACTCAAGTTTTGATTTAAAAAAAAAGTATACATCTAAAATGGAAATGCACAATACACAAATATAGAGAGAGATAATTCCAAAAAGTTTTGTAATTTTCAGAGATTGTAAACTCTTTTTAGCTTTAATATTTTAGGTACTGCAATCGTTAGGAAAAGGGGCAGTTGGGGGATTTTTAATTGAGTGTTGACTCCCAATCCATTTGTCATTCCTTACAAAAATATAGCTCGTTACACATGATAATTCACTTGAAAATCATCTACGATCCTTAGGTCAGCTTTTGTAATTGGGCAAAATAACGGCTTGTTTGACTCGGGTAAATATCCCACCTCACGGTCACTTGGGAATTTAATTTTATTCTCTATAAGAGGTTTGGATCCATAGGTCATTTTTATGTTAAACATGTTTCCAGCATGCATGTCCATTTTTTATAACATGTGTAGAAAAATCTCTTTCTTATAAAATTCCGAGCTATTAGGGTGGAACTAGAGGAATTTCGCAAACTTGGATAACAAAACTTTTGTGTTCATTTGTGGTGAGTGAATAAATTTTCTTTACTTACATTTTTTGTTGTTTTATATTATTTTCATACATAAACTCTAAAATTTTCATTTTGTTGTAATCATTTTGCCCTTTATATCTTTTTTTGTTGATGAGATGAAGGGAAAGTGAAAACTCAAGTTTTGATTTTAGAAAAAAGTATACATCTAAAATGGAAATGCACAACACACAAATGTAGAGAGAGATAATTCCAAAAAGTGTCTTTAAATTTTAGGGATTGTAAACTCTTTTTAGTTTTCATATTTCAGGTACTGCAATCGTCAGGAAAAGGGGGAGGCGGTGGATTTTTAACTGAGTGATTCCCAATCCATAAGTCATTCCTTAAAAAAATATAGCTCGTTACGCATGATAAATCACTTTAAAATCATCAATGATCGTTAGGTCAGCTTTTTGTAAATGAGAAAAATAATGGCTTGTGTGACTCGAGTAAATATCCCACCGCACGGTCACTTGGGAATTTAATGTTATTTTCTTTAAAAGGTTTGGATCCACAGGTCATTTACCTCCTTACCATGTTTCAAGCATGCATATCCATTTTTTAAAACATGTGTAGAAAAATGTCTTTCTTATAAAATTTCGTGCTAATAGGGTTGAACAAGTGGAATTTCCAAAACTGGATAAGAAAAATTTTGTGTTCATTTGTGGTGAGAATAAATTTTCTTCTCTTACATTTGTTATTGCTTTAAATTATTTCCATACATAAACTCTAAAATTTTCATTTTGTTGTGATCTTTTTTCCTTTTATCTCTTTTTTTGTTTACGAGATGAAAGGACAGTGAATACTCAAGTTTTTATTTAAGAAAAAAGTATACACCTAAAATGGAAATGCACACTGCACAAACGTAGAGAGAGATAATTCCAAAAAGTGTCTGTAATTATTTGGGATTGTAAACTCTTTTCAGTTTTTATATATCAGGTTCTGCAATCATCGGGAAAAGGGGAGGCTGTGGATGTTTAAATGAGTGTTGACTCCCTATCCATAAGTCATTCCTTACATAAGTATAGCCTGTTACGCAAGATAAATCACTTTAAAATCATCTTTGATTGTTAGGTCTACTTTTTGTAAATGGGAAAAATAATGGCTTGTTTGACTGGGGTAAATATCCCACCGCACGTTCACTTGGGAATTTATTGTTATTCTCTTTTAAAGGTATGGATCCATAGGTCATTTACATATTTAAAATGTTTCAAGCATGCATATCCATTTTTTAAAACATGTGTAGAAAAATTTCTTCCTTATAAATATCCAAGCTATTAGGGTTGAACTAGTGGAATTTTCCAAACTTGGATAACAAAACTTTTGGGTTCATTTTGGTGAGTGAATAAATTTTATTTACTTACATTTGTTATTGCTTTAAATTCTTTCCATACACAAACTCTAAAATTTTCATTTTGTTGAGATATAATTGCCTTTTATCTCTTTTTTTTACGAGATGAAGAGAAAGTGAAAACTCAAGTTTTGATTTAAGAAAAAAAAGTATATCTAAAAGGAAATGCACAATGCACAAATTTTAATGAGATATAATTCAAAAAAGTGTCTATAATTTTTTGGGATTGTAAACTCTTTTTAGTTTTTAAATATCAGGTTCTGCAATTGTTAGGAAATGGGGGAGGCAGGGGAATTTTAATTGAGTGTTGACTCCCAATCCATAAGTCATTCCTTAAAAAAATATAGTCCGTTTCTCATGATAAATCACTTTTCAATCATCTATGATCGTTAGGTCAGCTTTTTGTAAATGATCAAAATAATGACTTGTTTGACTCATGTAAATTTCCCACCGCACGTTCACTTGGGGATTTAATGTTATTCTCAATAAAAGGTTTGGATCCATAGGTCATTTGCATCTTTAACATGTTTCAAGCATGCATATCCATCTTTTAAAACATGTCAAGAAAAATCTTTCTTATAAAATTCCGATCTATTTGGGTTGTAGTGGAATTTCCAAAACTTGGATAACAAAACTTTTATGTTCATTTGTGGCATGTGAATAAATTTTCTTTACTTACATTTTTATTGCTTTATATTCTTTCCATACATAAACTCTAAAATTTTCATTTTGTTGTGATCTATTCGCCTTTTATCTCTTTTTTTCTGTACGTGATGAAGGGAAAGTGAAAACTCAAGTTTTGATTTAATAAAAAATTATACTTATCCAATGGAAATTCACAATGCACAAATTTAGAGAGTGATAAATTCAAAAACTGTCAATAATTCTTAGGGATTGTAAACTCTTTTTAGTTTTTATATATCAGGTTCTACAATCGTCGGGAAAAGGGGGAAGTGGGGGATTTTTAACTGAGTGTTGACTCCCAATCCATTAGTCATTCCTTACAAAAATATATCCCGTTACACATGATAAATCACTTTACAATCATCTATGATCCTTATTTCTATTTTTGTAAATATGCACAATAATGGCTTGTTTGACTCGGGTAAATATCCCACCGCACGTTCCTTTGGGAATTTAATATTATTCTCTTTAAAAGGTTTGTATCAATAGGTCATTTGCATGTTTAACATGTTTCAAGTATGCATATCCATTTTTTAAAACATGAGAAGAAAAATCTCTTTCTTATAAAATTCTGAGCTATTAGGGTTGAATTAGTGGAATATCCCAAGCTTGGATAACAGAACTTTTGTGTTCATTTGTGGTGTGTGAATAAATTTTATTTACTTGCATTTTTTATCTCTTTTAAAAACCGTTCCATTCATGAACTCTAAAATTTTCATTTTTTTGTGATCTATTTGCCTTTTATCTCTTTTTTTTGTTTACGAGATGAAGGGAGAGTGAGAACTCAAGTCTTTTATTTAAGAAAAAGTATACATTTTAAATGGAAATGCACAATACACAAATTTAGAGAGAGATAATTCCAAAAAGTGTCTACAATTTTTAGGGATTGTATCCTCTTTTTAATTTTTATATATCAGGTTCTGTAATCATCGTGAAAAGGGGGATGCTGGGGAATTTTAACTGAGTGTTGACTCCCAATCCCTAAGTCATTCCTTAAAAAAATATAGCCCGTTACACATGATAAATCACTTTACAATCACCTATGATTGTTAGGTCAGCTTTTTGTAAATGGGCAAAATAATGGCTCTTTTGGCTCGGGTAAATATCCCACCGCAAGTTCATTGGGAATTTAATGTTATTCTAGTTAAATGGTTTGAATCCATATGTCATTTGCATGTTTAACATGTTTCAAGCATGCATATCATTTTTTTAAAACATGTTTTGAAAAATCTATTTCTTATAAAATTATGAGCTATTAGGGTTGAACTAGAGGAATTTCCCAAACTAGGATAACAAAAGATTTGTGTTCATTTGAGGTGTGTGAATAAATTTTCTTTTCCTACATTCATTATCGCTTTAAATTCTTTCCATACATAAACACTAAAATTTTCATTTTGTTGTGATCTTTTTGCCTTTTATATCTTTTTTTGTTTACTAGATGAAGGGAAAGTGAAAACTCAAGTTTTGATTTAAGAAAAAAGTATAGATCTAAAAAGGAAATGCACAATGCACAAATGTAGAAAGATATAATTCCAAAAAGTGTCTGTAATTTTTAGGGATTGTGAACTCTTTTTAGGTTTTATATATCAGGTTCTGCAATCGTCAGGAAAAAGGGGGAGGTGGGGGATTTTTAACTTAGTGTTGACTCCCAATCCATAAGTCATTCCTTACAGAAATATAGCCCATTATGCATGATAAATCACTTTAAAATATCCCACCGCATGCTCACTTAGGAATTTAATGTTATTTGCTTTAAAAGGTTTGGATCCATAGGTCATTTGCATTTTTAACATGTTTCAAGCATGCATATCCATTTTTTAAAGCATGTGTAGAAAAATCACGTCCTTAAAAAATTCTGAGCAATTAGGGTTGAACTAGTGGTATTCCCAAGCTTTAATGACAAAAATTTTGTGTTCATTTGTGGTGTGGGAATAAATTTTCATTACTTACATTTGTTATTGCTTTAAATTCTTTCCATACATAAAATCTAAAATTTTCATTTTGGGGTGATCTATTTGCCTTTTATATCGTTTTTTGTTCACGAGATGAAGGGAAAGTGAAAACTCAGGTTTTTATTTAAGAAAAAAGTAAAGATCTAAAAAGGAAATGCACAATGCACAAATCTAGAGTGAGATAATTCCAAAAAGTGTCTATAATTTTTAGGGATTATAAACTCATTTTAGTTTTTGTATATCAGGTTCTCCAATCAGCGGGAAAATGGGAGGTGGGGGATTTTTAACTAAGTGTTGACTCCCAATCCATAAGTCATTCCTCATAAAAATATAGGCCGATACGAATGAGAAATCACTTAACAAACATCTATGATCGTTAGGCAAGCTTTTTATAAATGAGAAACTAATGGCTTGTTTGACTCGAGTAAATATCCCACCGCACGTTCACTTGGGGATTTAAATATTATTTTCTTTAAAAGTTTTGGATCCATAGGTCATTTTCATCTTTAACATGTTTCAATCATGCATATCTATTTTTTAAAACATGGGTATAAAAATCTCTCTCTTGTAAAATTCCGAGCTATTAGGGTTGAACTAGTGGAATTTCCCAAACTTGGAAAACAAAACTTTTGTGTTCATTTGTGGTGTGTTAAAAAAATTTCTTTACTTAGATATGTTATTGCTTTAGATTCTTTCCATACATAAACTCTAAAATTATCATTTTGTTGTGATCTATTTGCCTTTTATCTCTTTTTTTTGTTTACGAGATGAAGGGAAAGTGAAAACTCAAATTTTGATTTAATAAAAAATTATACATCTAAAATTGAAATGCACAATGCAAAAATTTAGAGAGAGATAATTCCAAAAAGTGTCTGTAATTTTTAGGGATTGTAAACTCTTTTTAGGTTTTATATATAAGGTTTTTCAATTGTCGGGAAAAGGAGGAGGCGGGGGATTTTTAACTGAGTGTTTAATCCCAATCCATAAGACATTCCTTACAAAAATATAGCCCGTTACACATAATAAATCACTTTACAATCATCTATAATAGTTAGGTCAGCTTTGTAAAAATGAGCAAAATAATGGCTTGTTTGACTCGGGTAAATATCGCACCACACGTTCACTTGGGGATTTATTGTTATTCTTATTAAAAGGTTTGGATCCATAGGTCATTTGCATCTTTAACATGTTTCAATCATGCTTACCACTTTTTAAAACATGTCTAAAAAAATCTCTTTCTTTTAAAATTCCGAGCAATTAGGGTTGAACTAGTGGAATTTCCCAAACTTGGATAAAAAAACTTTTGTGTTAATTTGTGGTGTGTGAATAAATTTTCTTTACTTAAATTTGTTATTGCTTTAAATTCTTTCCATACATCAACTCTAAAATTTTCATTTTGTTGTGATCTATTTGCCCTTTATCTCTTTTTTTTGTTACGAGATTTAGGGAAAGTGAAAAATCATGTTTTGCTTTAAGAGAAAAGAAAACATCTAAAATGGAAATACACAATGCACAAATGTAGAGAGAGATAATTCAAAAAGCTGTCTGTATTTTTTAGAGATTATAATGTCATTTTAATTTTTATATATCAGGTTCTGCAATCGTTGGGAAAAGGGGGAGGTGGGGGATTTTTAACTGAGTGTTGTCTCCCATTCAATAAGTCATTCCTTACAGAAATACAACCTGTTATGCATGATAAATCACTTTACAATCATCTTTGATCGTTAGGTCAGCTTTTTGTAAATGAGCAAAATAATGGCTTGTTTGACTCAGGTAAATATCTCTCTATACGTTCACTTGGGGATTTATTGTTATTCTCTTTAAAAGGTTTTGATCAATAGGTCATTTGCATCTTTCACATGTTTCAAGCATGCATATCCATTTTTGAAAACTTGTGTAGAAAAATCTTTGTTTTATAAAATTCCGAGCTAGTATGGTTGAACTAGAGGAATTTCCCAAACTTGGATAACAAAACTTTTTTGTTCATTTGTGGTGTGTGAAAAAATTTTCTTTACTTAAATATGTTATTGGTTTGAATTCTTTCCATCAATAAACTCTAAAATTTTCATTTTGTTGTGATCTATTTGCTTGTTATCTATTTTTTTGTTTACGAGATGAAGGGAAAGTGAAAACTCAAGTTTTGATTTAATAGAAAATTATAAATCTAAAATGGAAATGCACAATGCAAAAATGTAGAGAGAGATAATTCCAAAAAGTGTCTGTAATTTTTAGGGATTGTAAACTCTTTTTAGTTTTTATATATCAGGTTCGACAATTGTAGGGAAAAGGGGAAGGAAGGGATTTTTAACTGAGAATTGACTTCCAATCCATAAGTCATTCCTTACAAAAATTTAGCCCGTTACACATGATAAATCATTTTACAATCATCTATGATCGTTTGGTAAGCTTTTTGTAAATGGGCCAAATAATGGCTTGTTTCACTTGGGTAAATATCCCACCGCACGTTCATTTGGGAATTTAATTTTATTCTCATTAAATGTTTTGGATCCATTGGTCATTTGAATCTTTAACATGTTTCAAGCATCCATATCCATTTTTTAAAACATGTGTAGAAAATCTATTTCTTAAAATTCCGGGCTATTAGGGTTGAACTTGTGGAATTTCCTGAACTTCGATAACAAAAGTTTTCTTTTCTTTTGTAGTGTGTAAATAAATTTTCTTTACTTACATTTTTTATTGCTTTAAATTCTTTCCAACTTAAACTCTAAAATTTTAATTTTTTGTGATTTATTTGCCTTTACTGTCTTTTTTTTATGAGATAAAGGGAAAGTGAAAACTCAAGTTTTGATTTAAGAAAAAAGTATACATCTAAAATGCAAATGCACAATGCACAAATGTAAAGAGAGATAATTCCAAAAAAATTTCGTAATTTTTAGGGATTGTAAACTCATTTTTATTTTTTTATATCAGGTTTTGCAATAGTCGGGAAAAGGGGGAGGCGAGGGATTTTTAACTGAGTGTTGACACCCAATCCATTAGTCATTCCGCATAAAAATATAGCCCGTTATGCATGATAAATCACATTACAATCATCTTTATTTGCTATGTCAACTTTTTGTAAATGGGAAAAATAATGGCTTGTTTCACTAGGGTAAATATTCCTCTGCACGTTTACTAAGGAATTTAATGTTATTATTTTTAAAAGGTTTGGATCCATAGGTAATTTGCATCTTAAACATGGTTCAAGGATGCATATCCATTTTTTAAAACATGTGTCAAAAAATGTCCTTCTTATAAAATTCCAAGCTATTAGGGTTGAACTAGTGTAATTTCCCAAACTTGGATAACGAAAAGTTTGTGTTCATTTGTGGTGCGTGAATAAATTTCCATTACTTAAATTTTTTATTGCTTTAAACTCTTTCCTTTCATAAACTCTAAAATTTTAATTTTGTTGTAATCTATTTGCCTTTTTTATTTTTTCTTTTTGTTTACAAGATGAAGGGAAAGTGAAAACTCAAGTTTTGATTTAAGAAAAATGTATACATCTAAAATGGAAATGCACAATGCACAAATGTAGAGAGAGATTATTTAACAAAAGTGTCTGTAATTTTTGGGGATTGTAAACTCTTTCAATTTTTTTAGAATCAGGTTTGCAATCGTCGGGAAAAGGGGGAAGCGGGGGATTTTTAACAGAGTGTTGACACCCAATACAATAGTCATTCCTCACAAAAATATAACCCGTTATGCATGATAAATCACTTTAAAATAATCTATGATTGTGATGTCATCTTTTTGTAAATGGGCAAAATAATGTCTTGTTTGACTCAGGTAAATATCCCACCGCATGTTGACCTGGGAATTTAATGTTATTCTCTATAAAAGGTTTGGATCCAGAGGTCATTTTGATGTATAACATGTTTCAAGCATGCATATCCAATTTTTAATACATGTGTAGAAAAATCTCTTTCTTATAAAATTCCGAGCTATTAGGGTTGAACTAGTGGAATTGCCCAAACTTGGATAACAACACTTTTTGAGTTCATTTGTGGTGTGTGAATAAATTTTCTTTACTTACATTTGTTATCGCTTTAAATTCTATCCATACATGAACTCTAAAATTTTTATTTTGTTGTAATCTATTTGCTTTTTATATCTTTTTTTGTATACGAGATGAAGGGAAAGTAAAAACACAAGTTTTGATTTAAGCAAAAAGTATACATCTAAAATGGAAATGCACAATACCAAAAAATAGAGAGAGATAATTCCAAAAAGTGTATGTAATTTTTAGGGATTGTAAACTCGTTTTAGTTTTTATATTTCATGTGCTGCAAATATCGAGAAAAGGAGGTGGGGGATTTTTATCTGAGTGTTGACTCCCAATCAATAAGTCATTCCTTACAAAACTATAGCCTGTTATGCATGACAAATTATTTAAAGATCATCTATGATCGTTAGGTCAGCTTTTTGTAAATGGGCAAAATAATGGCTTGTTTGACTCGAGTAAATATCCCACCGCATGTTCACTTGGGAATTTAATGTTATTCTCTTTAAAATGTTTCAATCCATAGGTAATTTGAAACTTTAACATGTTTCAAGCATGCATAACCATTTTTTAAAACATGTGTAGAAAAATCTCTTTCTTATAAAATTCTGATCTATAAGGATTAAACTAGTGGAATTTCCAAAACTGGATAACAAAACTTTTATGTTCATTAGTGGCGGGTGAATAAATTTTCTTTGTTGTGATCTATTTGCCAGTTATCTCTTTTTTTTTTTTTTTACAAGATGGGGGGAAAGTTAAAACTTAAATTTTTATTTATGAAAAAAGTATACATCTAAAATGGAAATGACAATGTACAAATGTAGAGAGAGATAATTCCAAATAGTGCCTGTAATTTTTAGGGATTGTAAACTGTTTTTAGTTTTTACATATTAGGTTCTGCAATCGTCGACGAAAGGGGGAGGCGGGTGATTTTTAACTGAGTGTTGACTCCTAATCCATAAGTCGTTCCTTACAAAAATATAGCCCGTTACGTTTGATAAATCACTTTACAATCATCTATGATCGTTAGGTCAACTTTTTGTAAATGGGCCAAATAATGGCTTGTTTCACTCGGGCAAATATCCTACCGCACGTTTATTTGGGAATTTAATGTTATTCTCATTAAATGTTTTGGATCCATTGGTCATTTGCATCTTTAACATGTTTCAAGCATCCATATCCATTTTTTAAAACATGTGTAGAAAACCTATTTCTTAAAAAATTCCGGGCTATTAGGGTTGAACTTGTGGAATTTCCCGAACTTTGATAACAAAAGTTTTGTTCTTTTGTGGTGTGTGAATAAATTTTCTTTACTTATATTTTTTATTGCTTTAAATTCTTTCCATACAAAAACTCTAAAATTTTAATTTTTTGTGATTTATTTGCCTTTACTGTCTTTTTTTTTACAAGATAAAGGGAAAGTCAAAACTCAAGTTTTGATTTAAGAAAAAAGTATACATCTAAAATGCAAATGCACAATGCACAAATGTAAAGAGAGATAATTCCAAAAAGTGTCTGTAATTTTTAGGCATTGTAAACTCATACTGGAATCGTCAGAAAAAGGGGGAGGCGGGGGATTTTTAACTGAGTGTTGACACCCAATCCATTAGTCATTCCTCTTAAAAATATAGCCCGTTATGCATGATAAATCACTTTACAATCATCTTTCTTCGCTATGTCAGCTTTTTGTAAATGGGAAAAATAATGGCTTGTTTGACTCGGGTAAATATCCCACCGTATGTTTACTTAGGAATTTAATGTTATTCTTTTTAAAAGGTTTGGATCCATAGGTAATTTACATCTTAAACATGGTTCAAGGATGCTAATCTATTTTTTAAAACATGTGTTGAAAAATGTCCTTCTTATAAAATTCCAAGCTATTAGGGTTGAACTAGTGTAATTTCCCAAACTTGGATAACGAAAAGTTTGTGTTCATTTGTGGTGTGTGAATAAATTTCCATTACTTACATTTTTTATTGTTATATATTCTTTCCTTACATAAACTTTAAAATTTTAATTTTTTTGTAATCTATTTGCCTTTTTGTTTTTGTTTACGAGATGAAGGGAAAGTGAAAACTCAAGTTTTGATTTAAGAAAAATGTATACATCTAAAATGGAAATGCACAATGCACAATTGTAGAGAGAGACAATTTAACAAAAGTGCCTATAATTTTTGGGGTTTGTAAACTCTTTCAATTTTTTTAGAATCAGGTTTGCAATCGTCGGGAAAAGGGGGAGGTGGGGGATTTTTAACTGAGTGTTGACACCCAATCCAATAGTAATTCCTCACAAAAATATAACCCGTTATGCATGATAAAACACTTTAAAATAATCTATGATTGCTATGTCATCTTTTGGTAAATGGGCAAAATAATGTCTTGTTTGACTCAGGTAAATATCCCACCGCATGTTGACTTGGGAATTTAATGTTATTCTCTATAAAAGGTTTGGATCCATAGGTCATTTTGATGTATAACATGTTTCAAACATGCATATCAAATTTTTAAAACATGTGTAGAAAAATCTCTTTCTTATAAAATTCCGATCTATTAGGGTTGAACTAGTGGAATTTCCAAAACTGGATAACAAAACTTTTATGTTCATTAATGGTGGGTGAATAAATTTTCTTTGTTGTGATCTATTTGCCATTTATCTCTTCTTTTTTTTTACGAGACGGAGGGAAAGTGAAAACTTATTTTTTTAATAAAGAAAAAAGTATACATCTAAAACGGAAATGACAATCTACAAATGTAGAGAGAGATAATTCCAAATAGTGTCTGTAATTTTTAGGGATTGTAGACTATTTTTAGTTTTTACATATTAGGTTCTGCAATCGTCGACAAAAGGGGGAGGCGGGTGATTTTTAACTGAGTGTTGACTCCCAATCCATAAGTCATTCCTTAAAAAAATATAGCCCATTACGTATGATAAATCACTTTACAGTCATCTATGATCGTTAGGTCAACTTTTTGTAAATGGGCAAAATAATGGCTTGTTTGACTCGGGAAAATATCCTACCGCACGTTCACTTGGGAATTTATTGTTATTATCTTTAAAATGTTTGGATCCATAGGTCATTTGCATCTTTAACATGTTTCAAGCATGCATGTCAATTTTTTAAAACAAGTGTAGAAAAATCTCTTTCTTATAAACTTCCGAGATATTAGGGTTGAACTAGTAGAATTTCCAAAACTAGGATAACAAAACTTTTGGGTTCATTTGTGGTGTGTGAATAAATTTTCTTTACTTACATTTAGTATTTCTTTAAATTCTTTCCATACTTAAACTCTAAAATTTTCATTTTGTTGTGATCTATTTGCCTTTTCTCTCTTTTTTTTTACGAGATGAAGGGAAAGTGAAAACTCAAGTTTTTTTTTAAGAAAAAAGTATATATGTAAAATGGAAATACCCAATTCACAAATGTAGAGAGTGATAATTCCAAAAACTTTCTGTAATTCTTAAAGATTATAAACTCATTTTAGTTTGTATATATCAGGTTCTACGATTGTTGGGAAAAGGGGGAGGCGGGGGATTTTTTACTCAGTCTTGACTCCCAATCCATCAGCCATTCCTTGCCAAAATGTAGCCCGTTACGCATGAGAAATCACTTTACAATCATCTATGATCGTTATGTCAGCTTTTTGTAAATGGCAAAATAATGGCTTGTTTGACTCCAACAAAGATCTCACCACACGTTCACTTGGGAATTTAATGTTATTCTCTTTAAAAAGTTTGGATCCATAGGTCATTTGCATCTTTAACATGTTTCAAGCATGCATATCCATTTTTAAAAACATGCGTAGAAAAATCTCTTTCTTATAAAATTCCGAGCTATTAGGGTTGAATTAGTGGAATTTCCGAAACTTGGATAAAAAAACTTTTGTGTTAATTTTTGGTGTGTGAATAAATTTTCTTTACTTACGTTAGTTATTGCTTTAAATTCTTTCCGTACATAAACTCTAAAATTTTCATTATTGTGTGATCTATTTGCCTTTTATCTCTTTTGTTGTTTACGAGATGAAGGGAAAGTGAAAGCACATGTTTTGATTTAAGAAAAAAGTTTACATCTAAAATGGAAATCCACAGTGTAAAATTGTACAGAGATATAATTCCAAAATGTGTCTGTAATTTTTAGGGATTATAAACTCTTTCTAGTTTTTATGTAACAGATTCTGCTATCGTCAGGAAAAGGGTGAGGCGGGGGAATTTTATGTGAGTGTTGACTCCCAATCATTAAGTCATTCCTTACAAAAATATAGCCCGTTACACCAGATAAATCACTTTATAATATTCTATGATCGTTAGGTCAATTTTTTTAATGGGAAAAATAATGGCTAGTTTGAATTGGGTAAATATCCCACGGCACGTTCACTTTGAAATTTAATGGTATTCTCTTTAAAAGGTTTGGATCCATAGGTCATTTACATCTTTAACATGTTTCAAGCATGCATATCCATTTTTTAAAAACATGCAAAAAAAAGTCTCTTTCTTATAAAGTTTTGAGCTATTAGGGTTGAACTAGTGGAAAGTGAAAACACAAACTTTGTTTAAGAGAAAGGTTTATATCTAAAATGGAAGTGCACAATGCACAAATATAGAGAGAGTAATTCAAAAAAGTGTCTATTATTTTTAAGGATTGTAAAGTCATTTTAGTTTTTATATTTCATGTTCTGGAATAGTTGGGAAAAGGGGGAGGTGGGGGATTATGAACTGAGTGTTCACTCCGAATCCATAAGTAATTATATACAAAAATATAGCCCGTTGTGCATGATAAATCACTTTACAATCATCTATAATTGTTAGGTCAGCTTTTTGTAAATGGGCAAAATAATGGCTAGTTTGACTCGGGCAAATATCCTACCGCACTTTCACTTGGGAATTTATTGTTATTATCTTTAAAATGTTTGGATCCATAGGTCATTTGCATATTTAACATGTTTCAAGCATGCATATCAATTTTTTAAAACATGTGTAGAAAAATCTCTTTCTTATAAAATTCCGAGATATTAGGGTTGAACTAGTGGAATTTCCAAAACTAGGATAACAAAACTTTTGGGTTCATTTGTGGCGTGTGAATAAATTTTCTTTACTTACATTTAGTATTTCTTTAAATTCTTTCCATACTTAAACTCTAAAATTTTCATTTTGTTGTGATCTATTTGCCTTTTCTCTCTTTTTTTTTACGAGATGAAGGGAAAGTGAAAACTCAGGTTTTGTTTTAAGAAATAATTATATATTTAAAATGGAAATACCCAATTCACAAATGTAGAGAGTGATAATTCCAAAAAATTTCTGTAATTCTTAGAGATTATAAACTCTTTTTAGTTTTTATATATCAGGTTTTGCGATCGTCAGGAAAGGGGGGAGGCAGGGGATTTTTTACTCTGTCTTGACTCCCAATCCATAAGTCATTCCTTAAAAAAAAATAGCCCATTACACATGATAAATCTCTTTACATTCTTTTATGATTGTTTGGTCAGTTTTATGTAAATGGGCAAAATAATGGCTTGTGTGACTCGGGTAAATATCCCACCGCACGTTCACTTGGGAATTTAATATTATTCTCTTTAAAAGGTTTGGATCCATAGGTCGTTGCATCTATAATATGTTTCAAGCTTGCATATCCATTTTTTAAAACATGTGTAGAAAAATCTCTTCCTTATCAAATTCCGAGCTATTAGAGTTGAACTAGTGGAATTTTCCAAACTAAGATAACAAAACTTTTGTGTTCATTTAAATTTTTTTACTTACATTTGTTATTGCTTTAAATTCTTTCTATACATAAACTCTAAAATTTTCATTTTGTCGTGATCTATTTGCCTTTTATCTCTTTTTTGGTTTTATGAGATGAAAGGAAAGTGAAAACTCAAGTTTTTATTTAAGAAAAAAATATTCAACTAAAATGGAAATGCATAATGCACAAAAGTAGAGAGAAAAAATTGAAAAAATGTCTGTAATTTTTAGGGATTGTGAACTCTTTTTAGTTTTTATATATCAGTTTCTGAAATCGTCTGGAAAAGGGGAAGGTGGGGGATTTTTAACTAACTTTTGACTCCCAATCTATAATTCATTCCTTGCAAAAATATATCCCGTTACGCATGATAAATCACTTTACAATCATCTATGATCGTTTGGTCACCTTTTGGTAAATGGGCAAAATAATCGCTTATTTGACTCGGATAAATATCCAACCTCACGTTCACTTGGGAATTTAATGTTATTCTCTTTAAAAGGTTTTTATCCATAGGTCATTTGCATCTTTAAAATGTCCAAGCATGCATGTCCATTTTTTAAAACATGTGTAGAAAAATCTCTTTCTTATAAAATTCCAAGCTATAAGGGTTGAACAGGTGGAATTTTCCATAACTCAGATAACAAAATGTTTGTGTATATTTGTGGTGTGTGAATAAATTCTATTTATTTACATTTGTCATTTCTTTAAATTATTTCCACACATCAACTCTAAAATTTTCATTTTGTTGTGATCTATTTGCCTTTTATCTCTCTCTTTTCTTCACAATATGAAAGGAAACTGAAGACTCTAGTTTTGATTTAAGAAAAAAGTATACATCTAAAATGGGAATGCATAATGCACAAACGTAGAGAGAGATAAATCCAAAAAGTGTCTATAATTTTTAGGGATTGTAAAATTTTTTTAGTTTTTATATATCAATTTCTACGATCTTCAAAAAAAGAGGGTGGCAGGGGATTTTTAACTGAGTATTGACTCCCAATCCATAAGTCATTCCTTACAAAAATATAACCCATTACGCATCATAAATCACTTTACAATCATCTATGATCGTTAGGTCAGCTTTTTTTAAATGGGTAAAAAATTGGCTTATTTGACTCGTGTAAATATCCCACCGCACATTCACTTGGGAATTTAATTTTATTATCTTTAAAAGGTTTGGATCCATAGGTCATTTGCATCTTTAACATGTTTCAAGAATGCATATCCATTTTTTAAAACACGTGTAGAAAAATCTCTTTCATATAAAATTTCGAGCTATTAGGGTTGAATTAGTAGAATTTAGGGTGTAGGGTTTAGGTTCAATAAATATTTGTGTTCATTTGTGGTCGGTCAATAAATTCTCTTTACTTACATTTTTATTACTTTAAAATATTTTCATACATAAACTCTAAAATTTTAATTTTATTGTGATCTATTTGCCTTTCATCTCTTTTTTCGTTTACAAGATAAAGGGAAAGTGAAAACTCAAATTTTGATTTAAGAAAAAAGTATACATCTAAAATGAAAATGCAGAATGCACAAACGTAGAGAGAGAGATTTCCAAACAGTGTATGTAATTTTTAGGGATTTCAAAATCCTTTTAGTTTTTATATATCAGGTTCTGCATTCGCCAAGAAAAGGGGGCGGCGGGGAATTTTTAATTGAGTGTTGACTCCCAATCCATAAGTCATTCCGTACCAAAATATAGCCCGTTACACATGAGAAATCACTTTACAATCATCTATGATCGTTATGTCAGCTTTTCGTAAATGGCAAAATAATGGCTTGTTTGACTCCGGCAAAGATCACACCGCACGTTCACTTGGGAATTTAATGTTATACTCTTTAAAAGGTTTGGATCCATAGGTCATTTGCATCTTTAACATGTTTCAAGCATGCATATCCATTTTTAAAAACATGCGTAGAAAAATCTCTTTCTTATAAAATTTCGAGCTATTAGCGTTGAACTAGTGGAATTTCAAAAAATTGGATAAAAAAACTTTTGTGTTAATTTTATGTGTGTGAATAAATTTTCTTTACTTACATTAGTTATTGCTTGAAATTCTTTCCATACATAAACTCTAAAATTCTCATTATTGTGAGATCTATTTGTCTTTTATCTCTTTTGTTGTTTATGAGATGAGGGAAAGTGAAAGCACATGTTTTGATTTAAGAAAAAAGTTTACATCTAAAATGGAAATGCGCAGTGTAAAATTGTACAGAGATATAATTCTAAAAAGTGTCTGTAATTTTTAGGGATTATAAACTCTTTCTAGTTTTTATGTATTAGATTCTGCAATCATCGGGAAAAAGGGTGAGGCGGGGGAATTTTATGTGAGTGTTGACTCCCAATCATTAAGTCATTCCTTAAAAAAATATAGCCCGTTACACAAGATAAATCACTTTATAATATTCTATGATCGTTAGGACAATTTTTTTAATGGGAAAAATAATGGTTAGTTTGAATTGGGTAAATATCCCAGGGCACGTTCACTTTGGAATTTAATGGTATTCTCTTTAAGAGGATTGGATCTATAGGTCATTTACATCTTTAACAAGTTTCAAGCATGCATATCCATTTTTTAAAACATGCGGAGAAAAGTCTCCTTCTTATAAAATTGAGCTATTAGGGTTGAACTAGTGGAATTTCCTAAACTTGGATAGCAAAAGTTTTTTGTTCATTTGTGGTGTGTGAATTAATTTTCTTTACTTACATTTATTATTTCTTTAAATTCTTTCCATACATAAACTCTAAAATTTTCACTTTGTTTTGATCTATTTGCCTTTTATCACTTTTTTTGTTTACAGGATGAAGGGAAAATGGAAACTCAAGTTTTAATTTAAGAAAAAAGTATACATCTAAAATGGAAATGCACAATGCACAAATGTAGAGAGAGATAATTCCAAAAAGTGTCAGTAATTTTTGGGGATTGTAAACTCTTTTTAGTTTTTATATATTTGGTTCTACAAACGTCGGGAAATGGGGGAGGCAGGGAATTTTTAGCTGACTCTTGACTCCCAATCCACATGTCATTCCTCACAAAAAAAAAGCCCGTTTAGCATGATAATTTACTTTACAATCATCTATGATTGTTAGGTAAGCTTTTTGTAAATGATTAAAATAATGACTTGTTTGACTCAGGTAAGTATCCCACCATACGTTCACTAGGGAATTTAATGTTATTCTCTTTAAAAGGTTTGGATCCATAGGTCATTTGATTCTTTAACATGTTTTAAGCATGGATATCCATTTTTTAAAACATGCATTGAAAAATCTCTTTCTTGTAAAATTCTGAGCTATTAGGGTTGATCCAGTGGAATTTGCCAAACTTGGACAACAAAACTTTTTTGTTCATTTGTGGTGTGTGAATAAATTATCTTTACTTACATTTGTTATTGCTTTAAATTCTTTCCATTAATAAACTCTAAAATTTTAATTTTGTTGTGATCTATTTGCTTTTTATCTCTTTTTATGTTTACTAGATGAAGGGAAAGTGAAAACACAAACTTTGTTTAAGAAAAAGGTATATATCTAAAATGGAAGTGCACAATGCACAAATATAGAGAGAGTAATTCGAAAAATTGTCTATAATTTTTAGGGATTGTAAAGTCATTTTAGTTTTTATATTTCATGTTCTGGAATCGTTGGGAAAAGGGGGAGGCGGGGGATTATGAACTGAGTGTTGACTCTGAATCCATAAGTAATTCTATAAAAAAGTATAGCCCGTTACGTATGATAAATCACTTCACAATCATCTCTGATCGTTAGGTCAGCTTTTTGTAAATAGGCAAAATAATGGCTTGTTTGACTTGGGCAAATATCCTACCGCACGTTCACTTGGGAATTTATTGTTATTATCTTTAAAATGTTTGGATCCTTAGGTCATTTGCATCTTTAATATGTTTCAAGCATGCATATCAATTTTTTAAAACATGTGTAGGAAAATCTCTTTCTTATAAAATTCCGAGATATTAGGGTTGAACTAGTGGAATTTCCAAAACTAGGATAACAAAACTTTTGGGTTCATTTGTGGCGTGTGAATAAATTTTCTTTACTTACATTTAGTATTTCTTTAAATTGTTTTCATACTTAAACTCTAAAATTTTCATTTTGTTGTGATCTATTTGCCTTTTCTCTTTTTTTTTTTTGAGATGAAGGGAAAGTGAAAACTTAAGTTTTGTTTTAAGAAAAAAGTATATATCTAAAATGGAAATACCCAATTCACAAATGTAAAGAGTGATAATTCAAAAAAATTTCTGTAATTCTTAGAGATTATAAACACTTTTTAGTTTTTATATATCAGGTTTTGCAATTGTCGAGAAAAGGGGGTGGCTGGGGATTTTTTACTCATTCTTGACTCCCAATCCATAAGTCATTACTTAAAAAAATATAGCCCATTACACATGATAAATCTCTTTACATTCTTTTATGATCGTTAGGTCAGCTTTATGTAAATGGGCAAAATAATGGCTTGTGTGACTCTAGTAAATATCCCACCGCACATTCACTTGGGAATTTAATGTTATTCTCTTTAAATGGTTTGGATCCATAAGTCTTTGCATCTTTAATATGTTTCAAGCATGCATATCCATTTTTTAAAACATGTGTAGAAAAATCTCTTCCTTATCAAATTCCGAGCTATTAGAGTTGAACTAGTGAAATTTTCCAAACTAAGATAACAAAACTTTTGTGTTAATTTAAATTTTCTTTACTTACATTTGTTACTGCTTTAAATTCTTTCTATACATAAACTCTAAAATTTTCATTTTGTCGTGATCTATTTGCCGTTTATCTCTTTTTTTGTTTTATGAGATGAAGGGAAAGTGAAAACTCAAGTTTTTATTTAAGAAAAAAGTATTCAACTAAAATGGAAATGCACAATGCACAAAAGTAGAGAGAAAAAATTCAAAAAAATGTCTGTAATTTTTAGGGATTGTGAACTCTTTTTAGTTTTTATATATCAGTTTCTAACATCGTCTGGAAAAGGGGAAGGTGGGGGATTTTTAACTAAGTGTTGACTCCCAATCTATAATTCATTCCTTACCAAAATATATCCCGTTACGCATGATAAATCAATTTACAATCATCTATGATCGTTAGATCACGTTTTTGTAAATGGGTAAAATAATCGCTAGTTTGAATCGGATAAATATCGAACCGCACGTTTACTTGGGACTTTAATATTATTCTCTTTAAAAGGTTTGGATCCATAGGTCATTTGCATCTTTAAAATGTTCCAAGCATGCATATCCATTTTTTAAAACAAGTGTAGAAAAATCTCTTTCTTATAAAATTCCAAGCTATAAGGGTTGAACTAGTGGAATTTTCCATAACTTAGATAAAAAAACGTTTGTGTACATTTGTGGTGTGTGAATAAATTTTATATAATTAAAATTTTCATTTATTTAAATTACTTCCACACATCAACTCTAAAATTTTCATTTTGTTGTGATCTATTTGCATTTTATCTCTCTTTTTTTTTTTTTTTACGACATGAGGGGAAACTGAAAACTGTAATTTTGATTTAAGAAAAAAGTATACATCTAAAATGGGAATGCATAATGCACAAATGTAGAGAGAGATAATTCCAAAAAGTATCTATAATTTTTAGGGATTGTAAATTATTTTTAGTTTTTATATATCAGTTTCTACTATCTTCAAAAAAAGGGGGTGGTAGGGGATTTTTAACTGAGTATTGACTCCCAATCTATAAGTCATTCCTTACAAAAAGATAGCCCATTACGCATTATAAATCAATTTATAATCATCTATGATCGTTAGGTCAGCTTTTTGTAAATGGGCAAAAAAATGGCTTGTTTGACTTGGGTAAATATGCCACCGCACATTCACTTGGGAATTTATTTTTATTCTCTTTAAAAGGTTTGGATCCATAGGTCATTTGCATCTTTAACATGTTTCAAGAATGCATATCACTTTTTTAAAACATGTGTAAAAAAATCTCTTCCATATAAAATTCAGAGCTATTAGGGTTGAACTAGTAGAATTTAGGGTTTAGGGTTTAGGGTCAATAAATTTTTGTGTTCATTTGTGTTCTGTCAATAAATTCTCTTTACTTACATTTTTATTGCTTTAAATTCTTTCCATACATAAACTCAAAAATTTTAATTTTATGGTGATCTATTAGCGTTTTATCTCTTTTTTTGTTTACGAGATGAAGAGAAAGTGAAAACTCAAATTTTGATTTAGAAAAAAGTATACATCTGAAATAAAAATACAGAATGCGCAAATGTAGAGAGAGAGATTTCCAAAAAGTGTATGTAATTTTTAGGGATTGTAAACTCTTTTTATTTTTTATATATCAAGTTCTGCATTCGCCAAGAAAAGGGGGAGGCGGGGGATTTTTAACTGAGTGTTGACTCCTAATCCATAAGTCATTCCTTACCAAAATATAGCCCATTACGCATTAGAACTCACTGTACAATCATCTATGATCGTTATGTCAGCTTTTCGTAAATGGCAAAATAATGACTTGTTTGACTCCGGCAAGGATCACACGGCACGTTCACTTGGGAATTTAATGTTATTCTCTTTAAAAGGTTTGGATCCATAGGTCATTTGCATCTTTAACATGTTTCAAGCATGCATATCCATTTTTAAAAACATGCGTAGAAAAATCTCTTTCGTATAAAATTTCGAGCTATTAGGGTTGAACTAGTGGAATTGCCAAAACTTGGATAAAAAAACTTTTGTGTTAATTTTTGGTGTGTGAATAAATTTTCTTTACTTACATTAGTTTTGCTTTAAATATTTTTCATACATAAACTCTAAAATTTTCATTATTGTGAGATCTATTTGTCTTTTATCTCTTTTGTTGTTTACAAGATGAAGGGAAAGTGAAAGCACATGTTTTGATTTAAGAAAAAAGTGTACATCTAAAATGGAAATGCACAGTGTAAAATTGTACAGAGATATAATTCCAAAAAGTATCTATAATTTTTAGGGATTATAAACTCTTTCTAGTTTTTATGTATCAGATTCTGCAATCGTCGGGAAAAGGGTGAGGCGGGGAAATTTTATGTGAGTGTTGACTCCCAATCATTAAGTCATTCCTTAAAAAAATATATCCCGTTACGCAAGATAAATCACTTTATAATATTCTATGATCGTTAGGACAATTTTTTTAATGGGAAAAATCATGGCTAGTTTGAATTGGGTAAATATCCCACGACATGTTCACTTGGGAATTTTATGTTATTCTCTTTAAATGGTTTGGATCCATAGGTCTTTGCATCTTTAATATGTTTCAAGCATGCATATCCATTTTTTAAAACATGTGTAGAAAAATCTCTTCCTTATCAAATTTCGAGCTATTAGAGTTGAAATAGTGGAATTTCCCAAACTAAGATAACAAAACATTTGTGTTCATGTAAATTTTTTTACTTACATTTGTTATTGCTTTAAATTCTTTCTATACATAAACTCTAAAATTTTCATTGTGTCGTGATCTATTTGTCTTTTTTCTCTTTTTTTTTGTTTTATGAGATGAAGGGAAAGTGAAAACTCAAGTTTTTATTTAAGAAAAAAGTATTCAACTAAAATGGAAATTCACAATGCACAAATTTAGAGAGAAAAAATTCAAAAAAAATGTCTGTAATTTTTAGGGATTGTGAAATCTTTTTATTTTTTATATATCAGTTTCTGAAATCGTCTGGAAAAGGGGAAGGTGGAGGATTTTTAACTAAGTGTTGACTCCCAATCTATAATTCATTCCTTACAAAAATATATCCCATTACGCATGACTAATCACTTTACAATCATCTATGATCGTTAGATCTCCTTTTTGTAAATGGGCAAAATAATCGCTTGTTTGACTCGGATAAATATCCAACCGCACGTTCACTTGGGAATTTAATGTTATTCTCTTTAAAAGGTTTGGATCCATCGGTCATTTGCATCTTTAACATGTTCCAATCATGCATATCCATTTTTTAAAACAAGTGTAGAAAAATCTCTTTCTTATAAAATTCCAAGCTATTAGGGTTGAACTAGTGGAATTTTCCATAACTTAGATAACAAAACTTTTGTGTACAATTGTGGTGTGTGAATAAATTCTATTTACTTACATTTGTCATTTCTTTAAATTATTTCCTCACATCAACTCTAAAATTTTCATTTTGTTGTGATCTATTTGCCTTTTATCTCTCTTTTTTCTTTACGATATGAAGGGAAACTGAAGACTCTAGTTTTGATTTAAGAAAAAAGTATACATCTAAAATGGGAATGCATAATGCACAAACTTAGAGAGAGATAAATCCCAAAAGTGTCTATAATTTTTAGGGATTGTAAAATTTTTTTAGTTTTTATATATCAATTTCTACGATCTTCAAAAAAAGAGGGTGGCAGGGGATTTTTAACTGAGTATTGACTCCCAATCCATAAGTCATTCCTTACAGAAATATAGCCCACTACGCATTATAAATCACTTTACAATCATCTATGATCGTTAGGTCAGCTTTTTGTAAATGGGTAAAAAATTGGCTTATTTGATTCGGGTTAATATCCCAACGCACATTCACTTGGGAATTTAATTTTATTATCTTTAAAAGGTTTGGATCCATAGGTCATTTGCATCTTTAACATGTTTCAAGAATGCATATCCAATTTTAAAAACATGTGTAGAAAAATCTCTTTCATATAAAATTCTGAGCTATTAGGGTTGAATTAGTAGAATTTAGGGTGTAGGGTTTAGGGTCAATAAATTTTTGTGTTCATTTGTGGTCGGTCAATAAATTCTGTTGACTTACATTTTTATTGCTTTAAATTATTTCCATACAGAAGCTCTAAAATTTTAATTTTATTGTGATCTATTTGCCTTTCATCTCTTTTTTCGTTTACGAGATGAAGGGAAAGTGAAAACTCAAATTTTGATTTAAGAAAAAAGTATACATCTGAAATGAAAATGCAAAATGCACAAATGTAGAGAGAGAGATTTCCAAAAAGTGTATGTAATTTTTAGGGATTTTAAAATCTTTTTAGTTTTTATATATCAGGTTCTGCATTCGCCAAGAAAAGGGGGAGGCGGGGGATTTTTAACTGAGTGTTGACTCCCAATCCATAAGTCATTCCTTACCAATATATAGCCCGTTACACATGAGAAATCATTTTACAATCATCTATGATCGTTATGTCAGCTTTTCGTAAATGGCAAAATAATGGCTTGTTTGACTCCGGCAAAGATCACACCGTACGTTCACTTGGGAATTTAATGTTATTCTCTTTAAAAGGTTTGGATCCATAGGTCATTTGCATATTTAACATGTTTCAAACATGCATATCCATTTTTAAAAACATGCGTAGAAAAATCTCTTTCTTATAAAATTTCGAGCTATTAGCGTTGAACTAGTGGAATTTCAAAAACTTAGATAAAAAAACTTTTGTGTTAATTTTATGTGTGTAAATAAAATTTCTTTACTTACATTAGTTATTGCTTGAAATTCTTTCCATACATAAACTCTAAAATTTTCATTATTGTGAGATCTATTTGTCTTTTATCTCTTTTGTTGTTTATGAGATGAAGGGAAAGTGAAAGCACATGTTTTGATTTAAGAAAAAAATTTACATCTAAAATGGAAATGCACAGTGTAAAATTGTACAGAGATATAATTCCAAAAAGTGTCTGTAATTTTTAGGGATTATAAACTCTTTCTAGTTTTTATTTATCAGATTCTGCAATCGTCGGGAAAAGGGTGAGGCGGGGGAATTTTATGTGAGTGTTGACTCCCAATCATTAAGTCATTCCATAAAAAAATATAGCCCGTTACACAAGATAAATCACTTTATAATATTCTATGATCGTTTGGACAATTTTTTTAATGGGAAAAATAATGGTTAGTTTGAATTGGGTAAATATCCCACGGCACGTTCACTTTAGAATTTAATGGTATTCTCTTTAAAAGGATTGGATCTATAGGTCATTTACATCTTTAACAAGTTTCAAGCATGCATATCCATTTTTAAAAACATGCGGAGTAAAGTCTCCTTCTTATAAAATTTTGAACTATTAGGGTTGAACTAGTGGAATTCCTAAACTTGGATAGCAAAAGTTTTGTGTTCATTTGTGGTGTGTGAATTAATTTTCTTTACTTACATTTATTATTTCTTTAAATTCTTTCCATACATAAACTCTAAAATTTCACTTTGTTTTGATCTATTTGCCTTTTATCACTTTTTTTGTTTATGGGATGAAGGGAAAATGGAAACTCAAGTTTTAATTTAAGAAAAAAGTATACATCTAAAATGGAAATGCACAATGCACAAATGTAGAGAGAGATAATTCCAAAAAGTGTCAGTAATTTTTGGGGATTGTAAACTCTTTTAAGTTTTTATATATTTGGTTTTACAAACGTCGGGAAATGGGGGAGGCGGGGAATTTTTAGCTGACTGTTGACTCCCAATCCACATGTCATTCCTCACAAAAATAAAGCCCATTTGGCATGATAAATTACTTTACAATCATCTATGATCATTAGGTCAGCTTTTTGTAAATGGGTAAAATAATGACTTGTTTGACTCAGGTAAGTATCCCACCGCACGTTCACTAGGGAATTTAATGTTATTCTCTTTAAAAGGTTTGGATCCATAGGTCATTTGATTCTTTAACATGTTTTAAGCATGGATATCCATTTTTTAAAACATGCGTTGAAAAATCTCTTTCTTGTAAAATTCTGAGCTATTAGGGTTGATCCTGTGGAATTTGCCAAACTTGGACAACAAAACTTTTGTGTTCATTTGTGGTGTGTGAATAAATTATCCTTACTTACATTTGTTATTGCTTTAAATTCTTTCCATTAATAAACTCTAAAATTTTAATTTTGTTGTGATCTATTCGCTTTTTATCTCTTTTTTTGTTTACGAGATGAAGGGAAAGTGAAAACACAAACTTTGTTTAAGAAAAGGTATATATCTAAAATGGAAGTGCACAATGCAAAAATATAGAGAGAGTAATTCAAAAAATTGTCTATAATTTTTAGGGATTGTAAAGTCATTTTAGTTTTTATGTTTCATGTTCTGGAATCATTGGGAAAAGGGGGAGGTGGGGGATTAAGAACTGAGTTTTGACTCCCAATCCATAAGTAATTCTATAAAAAAAATATAGTCCATTACGCTTGATAAATCACTTCACAATCATCTATGATCGTTAGGTCAACATTTTGTAAATGGGCAAAATAATTGCTTGTTTGACTAGGGTAAATATCCCACCGCACATTCACTTGGGAATTTATTGTTATTCTCTTTAAAATGTTTGGATCCATTGGTCATTTGCATCTTTAACATGTTCTAAGCATGCATATCCATTTTTTAAAACATGCGTAAAAAAATCTCTTTCTGGTAAAATTCTGAGCTATTAGGGTTGATCTGGTGGAATTTCCAAAACTTGGATAACAAAACTTTTGCGTTCATTTGTGGTGTGTGAATAAATTTTCTTTACTTACATTTTATATTGCTTTATATTCTTTCCTAACTTTAACTCTAAAATTTTCATTTTCTTGTGATCTATTTGCCTTTAATCTCTTTTTTTGCTTACGAGATGAAGGGAAAGTGAAAACTCAAGTTTTGATTTAAGAAAACAATGTACATCTAAAATAGAAATGCACAATGTACAAATGTAGAGATAGATAATTTGAAAAAATGTCTATAATTTTTAGGGATTTTAAAATCTCTTTAGTTTTTATATATAAGATTTTGCAATCATGGGGAAAAGGGGGAGGCGGGGGATTTTTAACTTAGTGTGGACTTCCAATGCATAAGTCATTCCTTACAAAATATAGCCAGTTACGCATGATAAATCACTTGACAATCAGCTATGATCGTTAGGTCAACTTTTTGTAAATGGGAAAAATAATGGCTTGTTTGACTCGGGTAAATATCCCACCACACATTCTCTTGGGAATTTAATGTTATTCTCTTTAAAAGGTTTGGATCCATAGGTCATTTGCATCTTATACATGTTTCAAGAATCAATATCCATTTTTTGAAACATGTGTAGAAAAATCTTTCTTATTAAATTCCGAGCTATTAGGGTTGAACTAGTAGAATTTAGGGTGTAGGGTTTAGGGTGTAGGGTCAATAAATTTTTGTGTTCATTTGTGGTTTGTCAATAAATTTTCCTTGCTTACATTTTTTTGCTTTAAATTCTTTCCATACATAAACTCTTAAATTTTAATTTTATTGTGATTTATTTGCCTTTTATCTTTTTTCTTTTTACGAAATGAAGGGAAAGTGAAAACTCAAGTTTTTATTTAAGAAAAAGTATACATTTAAAATGAAAATTCAGAATGCACAAATGTAGAGAGAGATAATTCCAAAAAGTGTCTGTAATTTTTAGGGATTGTAAACTCTTTTTAGTTTCTATATATCAGGTTCTGCAATCGTCAAGAAAAGGGGGAGGCGGGGGAATTTTAACTGATTTTTGACTCCCAATCCATAAGTCATTCCATACAAAAATATAGCCCGTTACTCATGATAAATCACTTTACAATCATCTATGATCCTTATGTCAGCTTTTGTAAATGGCAAAATAATGGCTTGTTTGACTCTGGTAAATATCACACCGCATGTTCAATTGCGAATTTAATGTTATTCTCTTTAAAAGGGTTGGATCCATAGGTCATTTGCATCTTTAACATGTTTCAAGTATGCATATCCATTTTTAAAACATGTGTAGAAAAATCTCTTTCTTATAAATTCCGAGCTATTAGGGTTGAACTAGTGGAATTTCCAAAACTTGGATAAAATAACTTTTATGTTCATTTGTGGTGTGTGAATAAATTTTCTTTACTTACATTAGTTATTTCTTTAAATTCTTTCCATACATAAACTCTAAAATTTTCAATTTGGTGAGATCTATTTGCCTTTTATCTCTTTTTTTGTTTATGAGATGAAGGGAAAGTGAAAACACAAGTTTTGATTTCATAAAAAGGTATATATCTAAAATGGAAGTGCACAATGCACAAATGTAGAGAGAGTAATTCGAAAAAGTGTATATAATTTTTAGGTGTTGTAAACTCATTTTAATTTTTATATTTCAGGTTCTGCAATCGTCGGGAAAAGGGGGAGGTGGGGGATTGTTAACTGAGTGTTGAATCCCAATCCATCAGTCATTCTTTACAAAAATATACCCCGTTATGCATGATAAATCGCTTTACAATCATCTATGATCGTTAGGTCAGCATTTCGTAAATGGTCAAAATAATGGCTTGTTTGAGTCGGGTAAATATCCCACCGCACATTCACTTGAAAATTTAATGTTATTCTCTTTAAAAGGTTTGGATCTTTAGGTCATTTGCATCTTTAACATGTTCTAAGTATGCATATCCATTTTTTAAAACATGCGTAAAAAAATCTCTTTCTGATAAAATTCTTAGCTTCTAGGGTTGAACTAGTGGAATATCTGAAACTTGGATAACAAAACTTTTGTGTTCATTTGTGTTGTCTGAATAAATTTTCCTTACTTACATTTTTTATTGCTTTATATTCTTTCCTAACTTAAACTCTAAAATTTTCATTTTCTTGTGATCTATTTGCCTTCTATCTCTTTTTTTGTTTACGAGATGAAGGGAAAGTGTCTCAAGTTTTTATTTAAGAAAAAAGTATACATCTTAAATTGAAATGCACAGTGTACAAATGTAGAGAGAGATAATTCAAAAAAGTGTCTATAATTTTTAGGGATTGTAAACTCATTTTAGTTTTTATATATTAGGTTCTGCAATCATGGGGAAAAGAGGGAGCCAGGGGATTTTTAACTCAGTGTTGACTTCCAATGCATAAGTCATTCCTTACAAAAATATAACCCCTTACGCATGATAAATTACTTCACAATCATCTATGATCATTAGGTTTGCTTTTTGTAAATGGGCAAAATAATGGCTTGTTTGAATCGGGTAAATATCCCACCACACGTTCACTTGGGAATTTAATGTTATTATCTTTAAAAGGTTTGGATCCATAGGTCATTTTGATCTTTAAAATAGTCCAAGCATGCATAGACATTTTTTAAAACATGCGTAAAAAAAAATCTTTCTTATAAAATTCTGAGCTATTAGGGTTGAACTAGTGGAATTTCCCAAACTTGGATAACAACATTTTTGTGTTCATTTGTGGTGTGTGAATAAATTTTCTTTACTTACCTTTGGTATTTCTTTAAATTCTTTCCATACATAAACTCTAATATTTACATTTTGTGGTGATCTATTAGCCTTTAATCTCTTTTTCTGTTTACAAGATGAAGGTAAAGTGAAAAATCAAGTTTTGATTTAATAAAAAAGAATACATCTAAAATGGAAATGCACAATGCACAAATGTAGAGAGAGATAATTCCAAAAAGTGTCTATAATTTTTAGGGATTGTAAACTCTTTTTAGCTTTTATATATCAGGTTCTTCAATCATCAGGAAAAGGGGAGGTGGGGGATTTTTAACTAAGAGTTGACTTCCAATCAATAAGTCATTAGTTGCAAAAATATAGCCCATTACGCATGATCAATCACTTTACAGTCATCTATGATCCTTACGTCAGCTTTTTGTAAATGGGAAAATAATGGCTTGTTTGACTTAGGTAAATATCCCACTGCACGTTCACTTGGGAATTTAATGTTATTCACTTCAAAAAGGTTTGAATCCATAGGTCATGTGAAACTTTAACATGTTTCATGCATGCATATCCATAGTTTAAAACATTTGTAGAAAAATCTCTTTCTTATAAAATTGCAAGTTATTAGGGTTGAACTAGTGGAATTTCCAAAACTTGGATAACAAAACTTTTGTGTTCATTTGTGGTGTGTGGATAAATTTTCTTTACTTATATTTGTCATTGCTTTAAATTCATTTGTTGTGATATTTTTTCCTTCTATCTCCTTTTTTGTTTACAAGATGATGGGAAAGTGAAAACTCATGTATTGATTTAAGAAAAAAGTATGCATAAAAAATGGAAATGTACAATGCACAAATGTAGAGAGAGATAATTCCAAAAAATGTATGTAATTTTTAGGGATTGTAAACTCTTTTTAGTTTTTATATATTAGGTTCTGCAATCATTGGGAAAAGGGGGAGGCGAGGGATTTTTAACTGAGTGTTGACTCCCAATCCATAAGTCATTCCTTACAAAAATATAGCTCGTTACGTATGATAAATCACTTTACAATCATCAATGATCGTTAGGTCAGCTTTTTGTAAATGGGCAAAATAATGGCTTGTTTGACTTGGGTAAATATCCCACCGCACGTTCACTTGGAAATTTAATGTTATTCTCTTTAAAGGGTTTGGATCCATAGGTCATTTGCGTCTTTAAAATGTTTCTAGCATGTATATCCATTTTTTAAAAAATATGTAGAAAAATCTCTTTCTTATAATATTCCGAGGTATTAGGGGTGAACTAATGGAATTTCCCAAACTTGGATAACAAAACTTTTGTGTTCATTTGTGGTATGTCAATAAATTTTCTTTACTTAAATTTTTCATTGCTTTAAATTCTCTCCATACATAAACTCTAAAAGTTTCATTTTATTGTGATCTATTTGCCTTTTATCTCTTTTTTTGTTTACGAGATGAAGGAAAATTGAAAACTCAAATTTTGATTTAAGAAAAAGTATACATCTAAAATGGAAATGCACTATGCACAAATGTAGAGAGAGATAATTCCAAAAAGTGTCTCTAATTTTTAGGGATTTTAAACTCTTTTTAGCTTTTATATATCAGATTCTTCAATCGTCAAGAAAAGGGGGAGGCGGGGGATTTTTAACTGAGTATTGATTTCTAATCCATAAGTCATTACTTGAAAAAATATAACCAGTTACGCATGATCAATCACTTTACAGTCATCTTTGATCCTTAGGTCAGCTTTTTGTAAATGGGCAAAATAATGGCTTGTTTGACTCAGGTAAATATCCCACCGCACGTTCACTTGGGAATTTAATGTTAATCTCTTTAAAAGGTTTGGATCCATAGGTCATTTGCATGTTTATCTTGTTACAAGCATGCATATCCATTGTTCAAAACATATGTAGAAAACCTCTTTCTTATAAAATTCCGAGCCATAAGGGTTGAACTAATGGAATTTCCAAAACTGGGATAGCAAAACTTTTGTGTTCATTTGTTGTGTGTAAATATATTTTCTGTACTTATATTTGTCATTGCTTTAAATTCATTTTGTTGTGATCTTTTTGCCTTTTATCTCTTTTTTTTTTTTACAAGATGATGGGAAAGTGAAAACATGTATTGATTTAAGAAAAACATTTACATAAAAAATGGAAATGCAAAATGCACAAATGTAGAGAGAGATAATTCCAAAAAGTGTAGGTAATTTTTACGGATTGTAAACACTTTTTAGTTTTTATATATCAGGTTCTACAATTGTCGAAAAAAGGGGGAGGCGGGTGATTTTTAACTGAGTGTTGACTCCCATTCCATAAGTCATTCCTTACAAAAATATGATCGTTAGGTCAGCTTTTTCTAAATGGGCAATACAATGGCTTGTTTGACTCGGGTAAATATCCCATCACACGTTCACTTGGGAATTTAATGTTATTCTCTTTAAAAGGTTTGGATCCTTAGGTCATTTGCATCTTTAACATGTTTCAAGCATGAATATCCATTTTTTAAAACGTGCGTAAAAAAATCTCTTTCTTATAAAATTCTGAGCTATTAGGGTTAAACTAGTGGAATTTTCCAAACTTGGATAACAACAATTTTTTGTTCATTTGTGGTGTGTGAATAAATTTTCTTTACTTACATTTGTTATTGCTTTAAATTCTTTCCATACATAAACTCTAAAATTTTGTTTTTTGTTGTGATCTATTTGCCTTTTATCACTTTTTTTTGTTTACAGGATGAAGGGAAAGTGAAAACTCAAGTTTTGATTTAAGAAAAAAGTATACATCTAAAAAGGAAATGCACAATGCACAAATGCAGAGAGAGATAATTCCAAAAAGTGTCTGTAATTTTTTGGGATTGTAAACTCTTCTTAGTTTTTATATATCAGGCTCTTCAATCGTTGGGAAAAGGGGGAGGTGGGGGATTTTTAACTGAGTGTTGACTCCCAATCCATAAGTCATTCCTTAAAAAAATAAAGCCCGTTACACATAAATCTATTTACAGTCATCAATGTTCGTTAGGTCAGCTTTTTGTAAATGGACAAAATAATGGCTTGTTTGACTCGGGTAAGTATCCCATCGCAAGTTCACATGGGAATTTAATGTTATTCTCTTTAAAAAGTTTTGCTCCATAGGTCATTTCCATCTTTAACATGTTTCTAGCATGCATATCAATTTTTTAAAACATATGTAGAAAATCTTTCTTATAAAATTCCAAGCTTTTAGGGGTGAACTAGTGGAATTTCCAAAACTTGGATAACAAAGCTTTTGTGTTCATTTGTGGTGTGTGAATAAATTTTCTTTACTTAAAGTGTATTTATGTTTAGGGATTATAAACTCATTTTAGTTTATATATACCAGGTTTTGCAATTGTCAGGAAAAGGGGAGGCTGGGGATTTTAAACTGAGTGTTGACTCCTAATCTATAAGTCATTTCTTACTAAAATACAACCCGTTATGTATGGTAAATCACTTTACAATCATCTATGATCGTTCAATCAGCTTTTTGTAAATGGGCAAAATAATGGCTTGTTTGACTCGGTTAAATATTCCACCACACGTTCACTTGAGAATTTAAAGTTATTCTCTATAAAAGGTTTGGATCCATAGGTCATTTGCATCTTTAACGTGTTTCAAGCATGGATATCCATTTTTTAAAACATGTGTTGAAAAATCTCTTTCTTATAAAATTTCAAGCAATTAGGGTTGAACTAGTGGAATTTCCCAAACTTGGATTACAAAACTTTTGTGTTCATTTTTGGTGTGTGAATAAATTTTCTTTACTTACATTGTTATTGCTTTAAATTCTTTCCATACAAAACTTTAACATTTCCAATTTGTTGTGATCTATTTGCCTTCGATCTCTTTTTTTCTTTACAAGATGATGGGAAAGTGAAAAATCAAGTTTCGATTCAAGTAAAAAGTATATAACTAAAACAGAAATGCACAATGCACAATTTTGGAGAGAGATAATTCCAAAAAGTGTCTGTCATTTTAAGGCATTTTAACTCTTTTTAGTTTTTATATATGAGGTTTTGCAATCCTCGGGAAAAGGGGGAGGCGGGGTATTTTTAACTGAGATTTGACTCCCAATCCATAAGTCATTTCTTACAAAAATATAGCCCTTCTCGCATGATAAAGCAGTTTACAATCATCTATGATCGTTAGGTCAGGTTTTTGTAATTGGGCAAAATAATGCCTTGTTTGACTTGGATAAATATCCCAACGCACGTTCACTTGAGACTATAATTTTTTTCTATTTAAAAGGTTTGGATCCATAAGTCATTTACATATTTAACGTGTTTTAAGAATGCATGTCCATTATTTAAAACATGTGTGGAAAAATCTCTTTCTTATAAAATTCCAAGCTATTAGGGTTGAACAAGTGGAATTTTCGTAACTTGGATAACAAAACTTTTGTGCTCCTTTGTGGTGTGTGAAATAATTTTCTTTACTTACTTTTTTTATTGCTTTAAATTCTTTCCATACATAAACTCTTAAGTTTTCTTTTTGTTGTGATCTATTTGCCTTTTATCTCCTTTTTTGTTTACGAGATGAAAGGAATGTGAAAAGTCAAGTTTTGATTTAAGAAAAAAGTATACATCTAAAATAGATATGCACAATGCACAAATGTAGACAGAGATAATTCCCAAAAAGTGTTTGTAATTTTTAGGGATTGTGAACTCTTTTTATTTTTTATATATCAGGTTTTGCAATCGTCGGGTAAAGGGGGAGACGGGGGATTTTTAACTGAGTGTTGACTCCATCTCCATAAGTCATTCCTTAAAAACATATAGCCCGTTACGCATGATAAATTACTTTCAATCATCTATGATTCTTACGTCTGCTTTTTATTAATGGCCTGTTTGACTCGGGTAAATATCCCACCGCACGTTCACTTGATAATTTAATGTTATTCTCTTTAAAATGTTTGGATCCATAGGTCATTTGTATCTTTAACATGTTTCAAACATGCATATCCATTTTTTAAAACATGTGTAGAAAAATCTCTTTCTTATAAAATTCCATGCTATTAGGGTTGAACTAGTGGAATTTTCAAAACTTAACTATCCAAACTTTGTGTTCATTTGTGGTGTTTGAATAAATTTTCTTTACTTACATTTGTTATTTCTTTAAATTCTTTCCAGACAAAAACTTTTAAATTTTCATTTTGTTGTCATCTATTTGGCTTTTATCTCTTTTTTTGTTTACGAGATGAAGGGAAAGTGAAAATTCAAGTTTTTATTTAAGAAAAAATTATACTTCTGCCCAATGCACAAATGTAGGGAGAGATATTTCCCACAAAGTGTCGGTAATTTTTAGCGATTGTAAACTCTTTTTAGTTTTTATATATCGGGTTTTGCAATCGTCAGGAAAAGGGGGAGGCAGGGCAATTTTAACTGAGTTTTGACTCCCTATCCATAGGTCATTTACCTACAAAAATATAGCCCGTTACGCATGATAAATCACTTTCCAATCATTTATGATCGTTAGGTCAGCTTTTTGTTAATGGGCAAAATAATAGCTTATTTGACTCGGGTAAATATCCTATTGCACGTTCACTTTAGAATTTAATGTTATTCTCTTTAAAAGGTTTGGATCCATAGGTGATGTCCATCTTTAACATGTTTCAAGCATGCATATCCATTTTTTAAAACATGTGTGGAAAAGTCACTTTCTTATAAAATTCCAAGCTATTAGGGTTGAACTAGTGGAATTTCCCAAACTTGGATAACCGAACTTTTGTGTTCATTTGTGGTGTGTGAATAAATTTTCTTTAGTTACATTTTTTATTGCTTTAAATTTTTTCCATACCTAAACTCTAAATTTTCATTTTTTTGTGACCTATTTGCCTTTTATCTCTTTTTTTCTTTACGATGAAGGGAAAGTGAAAATTCAAGTTTTAATTTTAGAAAAAAGTATAGAACTAAAATGGAAATGCACAATGCACATATTTGTAGAGAGGTAATTCCAAAAAGTGTCTGTAATTTTTAGGTTTTTTAAACTCTTTTTAATTTATATATATCAGGTTTTGCAATCTTTAGGGAAAGGGGGAGGCGGGGGATTTTTAACTGAGTGTTGACTCCCATTCCATAAGTCATTCCTTACAATAATATATCCCGTTAAGCACGATAAATCACTTTACAATCATCTATGATCATTAGGTCCGCTTTTGGTAAATGGGCAAAATAATGGCTTGTTTGACACAGGTAAATGTCCCACCGCACCTTCACTTGAGAATTTAATATTATTCTCTTTAAAAGGTATGAATCCATTTGTCATTTGCATCTTTAACATATTTCTAGCATGCATATCCATTCTTTAAAACATGTGTAGAAAAATCTATTTCTTATAAAATTCCAAGCTATTAGGGTTGGACTAGTGGAATTTTCCAAACTTGGATAACCAAACTTTTGTGTTCATTTGTGGTGTGTGAACAAATTTTCTTTACTTACATTTGTTATTGCTTTAAATTCTTTCCATACATAAACTCTTAAATTTTCATTTTGTTGTGCTGTTTTCGCCTTTTATCTCTTTTTTTGTTTATGTGATGAAGGGAAAGTGAAAACTCAAGTTTTGATTTAAGAAAATATTATACAACTAAAATGGAAATACACAATGCACAAATTTAGAGAGAGATAATTCCAAAAAGTGACTGTAATTTTTAGGGATTGTTAACTCTTTTTAGTTTTTAAATATCAGGTTTTGTAATCGTTGAGAAAAGGGGGAGGCATGGGATTTTTAACTGAGTGTTGAGTCCCAATCCATAAGTCATTCCTAACAAAAGTATAGCCTGTTATGCTTAATAAATCACTTTACAATCATCTATGATCGTTAGGTCAGCTATTGGTAAATGGGCAAAATAATGGCTTGTTTGACACGGTAAATATCCCATCGTACCTTCACTTGAGAATTTAATATTATTCTCTTTAAAAGATATGGATCCATAGGTCATTTGCATCTTTAACATGTTTCAAGCATGCATATCCATTTTTTAAAACATGTGTATAAAAATCTCATTCTTATAAAATTCCCAGCTATTAGGGTTGAACTAGTTGGATTTCCCAAACACCAATAACAGAACATTTGTGTTAATTTGTGGTGTGTGAATAAATTTTCTTTACTTACATTTGTTATTGCTTAAAATTCTTTCCAAACTTAAACTCAAAATTTTCTTTTTGTTGTGATCTATTTGCCTTTTATATTCTTTTTTGTTTACGAGATAAAGGGAAAATGAAAACTCAAGTTTTAATTTAAGAAAAAAATATTCATCTAAAATGGAAATACACAATGCACAAATGTAGCGAGAGATAATTAATAAAAAGTATCTGCAATTTTTAGGGACTATAAACTCTTTTTAGTTTTTATGTATCAGGTTTTGCAATTATCGGGACAAGGGGGAGGCGAGGGATTTTTCACTAAGTGTTGACTCCATCTCCATAAGTTGTTCCTTAAAAAAATATAGCCCCTTACGCCTGAAAAATCACTTTACAATCATCTATGATTCTATGGTCAACTTTTTGTTAATGGCTTGTTTGACTTGGGTAAATATCCCACCGCACGTTCATTTGAGAATTTATTGTTATTCTCTTTAAAAGGTTATGATCCATAGGGCATTTGCGTCTTTAACATGTTTTAAGCATCCATATCCATTTTTTAAAACATGTGTAGAAAAATCTCTTACTTATAAAATTCCAAGCTATTTGGGTTGAATTAGTGGAGTTTCCCAAACATGGATAACCAAACTTTTGTGTTCATTTGTGGTGTGTGAATAAATTTTCTTTACTTACATTTGTTATTGCTTTAAATTTTTTCCATACATAAACTCTAATATTTTCATTTTGTTGTGATCTATTTGCCTTTATCTCTTATTTTTTTACGAGATGAAAAGAAAGTGAAAACTCAAGTTTTTATTTAATAAAAAAGCATACATGTAAAATGGAAATGCTCAATGCACAAATGTAGAGAGAGATAATTCCAAAAAGTGTCTTTAATTTTTAGGGATTTTAAACTCTTTTTAGATTTTATAAATCAGGTTTGGTTATCGTCGGGAAAAGGGGGAGGTGGGGGATATAGCCGGTTACGCATGATAAATCACTTTAAAAACATCTATGATCGTTAGGTCAGCTTTTTGTAAATGGACAAAATAATGGCTTGTTTGACTCAGGTAAATATCCTACCGCACGTTCACTTGAGAATTTAATGTTATTCTCTCTAAAAGGTTTGGATCCATAGGTCATTTGCATCTTTAACATGTTTCAAGCATGCATATCCATTTTTTAAAACATGTGTAGAAAAATATCTTTCTTATAAAATTCCAAGCTATTAGGGTTGAACTAGTGGAATTTCCAAAACTTGGTTAACAAAACTTTTGTGTTCATTTGTGGTGTGTGAATAAATTTTCTTTACTTACAATCATTATTGCTTTAAATTCTTTCCATACATAAACTCTAAAATTTTCATTTTGTTGTGATCTATTTTCCTTTTATCTGTTTTTTTATTTACGAGATGAAGGGAAAGTGAAATCTCAAGTTTTGACTTAAGAAAAAAGATTACAACTAAAATGGAAATGCACAATGCACAAATGTAGAGAGAGATAATTCCAAAAAAGTGCCTATAATTATTAGGTATTTTAAACTCTTTTTAGTTTTTATACATCAGGTTTTGCAAACGTCTGGAAAAGGGGCAAGCGGGGGATTTTTAATTGAGTGTTGACTCCCTATCAATAAGTCATTCCTTACAAAAATAAAGCCAGTTACACAAGATAAATCACTCTACAATTATCTATAATCTTTAGGCCAGCTTTTTGTAAATCGGAAAAATAATTCCTTGTTTGACTCGGGTAAATATCTCACCTCACGTTCATTTGAGATTTTAATGTTATTCTCTTTAAAAGGTTTGGATCCATAGGTCATTTGTATCTTTAACATGTTTCAAACATGCATATCCATTTTTTTAAAACATGTGTAGAAGAATCTCTTTCTTGTAAAATTCCAAACTATTAGGGTTGAAGTAGTGGAATTTCCCAAACTTGGATAACAAAACTTTTGAGTTGATTTGTGGTGTGTGAATAAAATTTCTTTACTTACATTTGTCATTGATTTAAATTATTTTCGTACATAAACTCTAAAATTTTCATTTTGTTGTGATCTATTTGACTTTTATCTCTTTTTTGTATACGAGATGAAGGGAAAGTGAAAACTCAAGTTTTGATTTAAGAAAAAAGTATACATCTAAAATGGAAATGCACAAATGAAGAGAGAGATAATTCCAAAAAGTGGATGTAAATTTTAGGGATTATAAACTCTTTAGTTTTTATATATCAGGTTTTGCATTCGTCGAGAAAAGGGGGTGGCGAGGGATTTTTAACTGAGTGTTGATTCCTAATCCATAAGTCATTCCTTACAAAAATATAGCCCGTTACTCATGATAAATCACTCTACAATCATCTATGATCGTTAAGTCAGATTTTTTGTAAATATGCAAAATAATTGTTTGTTTGACTCGGATAAATATCCCACCGCACGTTCTCTTGAGAATGTAATGTTATTCTCTTCAAAAGGTTTGGTTCCATAGGTTATTTGTATCTTTAATATATTTCAAGCATGCATATCCATTTTTTAAAACATGTGTAGGAAAATCTATTTCTTATAAAATTCCAAGCTATTAGGGTTGAACTAGAGGAATTTCCCAAACTTGGATAACAAAACTTTTGTGTTCATTTGTGTCATGTGAATAAATTTTCTTTACTTACAATTGTTATTCATTTAAATTTTTTCCATAAATAAACTCTAAAATATTCATTTCGTTGTGATCTATTTGCCTTTTATATCTTTTTTTGTTTACGAGATGAAGGGAAAGTGAAAACTCAAGTTTTGATGTAAGAAAAAAGTATACATCTAAAATTTAAATGCACAATGCTCAAATGTAGAGAGAGATAATTCCAAAAAGTGTCTGTAATTTTTAGGGATTGTCAACTCTTTTTAGTTTTTATATATACTGTTTTGCAATCGTTAGGAAAAGGGGAGGCGGGGGATTTTTAACTGAGTTTTGACTCCCAATCCATATATCGTTCGTTGCAAAAATATAGCCCGTTATGCATGATAAATCACTTTACAATCATCTATGATCGTCAAATTTTTGTAAATAGGTAAAATAATGGCTTATTTAACACGGGTAAATATCCCATCGCACGTGCCCTTGAGAATTTAATGTTATTCTCTTTAAAAGGTTTTGATCCTTAGGTCATTTGCATCTTGAACATGTTTCAAGCTTGCATATCCATTTTTTAAAACATGTGCAGAAAATTCTCTTTCTTATAAAACTCCAAGCTATTTGGGTTGAAGTAGTGGAATTTCCCAAAATTGGATTACAAAACTTTTGTGTTCGTTTGTGGTGTGTGAATAAATTTTGTTTTCTTACCTTTGTAATTGCTTTAATTTCTTTCCATACATAAACTCTAAAATTTTCATTTTGTTGTGATCTAATTGCTGTTATATCTTTTTTTGTGTACGAGATGAAGGGAAAGTCCAAACTCAATTTTTGATTTAATAAAAAAACATATATCTACTTTGGAAATGCTTAATGTACAAATGTAGAGAGAGATAATTCCAAAGAGTGTTTATAATTTTTAGGGATTGTAAACTCTTTTTAGATTTTATACATCAGGTTTTGCTATCGTCGAGAAAGGAGGGCGGCGGGGGATTTTTAATTGAGTGTTGACTGACAATCCATAAGTCATTCCTTACAAAAAAATATAGCCGGTTACGCATGATAAATCACTTTACAATCGTCTATGATCGTTAGGTCAGCTTTTTGTAAATGGGCAAAATAATGGCTTATTTGACTCGGGTGAATATCATACCGTACGTTCACTTGAGAATTTAATGTTATTGTCTTTAAAAGGTTTAGATCCATATGACATTTGAATCAATAACATGTTTCAAACATGCATATCCATTTTTTAAAACATGTGTAAAAAAATCTTTTTCTTATAAAATCCCAAGCTATTAGGGTGGAACTAGTGGAATTTCCCAAACTTAGATAACAAAACTTTTGAGTACATTTAAGGTGTGAGAAAAAAATTTCTTTACTTGCATTTTTATTGATTTAAATTCTTTTGATAAATAAACTCAAAAATTTTCATTTTTTTTTTATCTATTTACCTTGTATCTCTTTTTTTGTATACAAGATGAAGGGAAAGTGAAAACTCAAGTTTTGATTTAAGAAAAATGTATACATATAAAAGGGAAATGCACAATACATAAATGTAGAGAGAGATAATTCAAAAAAGTGTTTGTAATTTTTAGGGATTGTAAACTCTTTTTTGTTTTTATATATCAGGTTTTGAAATCATCGGGAAAAGGGGAAGGCCGGGGATTTTTAACTGAGAGTTGATTCGCAATCCATAACTCATTCCTTACAAAAATATAGCCTGTCAAGCAGGATAAATCACTTGACAATAATTTAAGGTCGCTAGGTCTACTTTTGGTAAATAGGCAAAATAATGGGTTGTTTGACTCGGGTTAAAATCCCACCACACGTTCACTTGAGAATTTAAGGTTATTCTCGTTAAAAGGTTTGGTTCCATAGGTCATTTATATCTTTAACATGTTTCAAGCATGCATATCCATTTTTTAAAACATGTGTAGAAAAATCTCTCTTATAAATTCCAAGCTATTATGGTTGAAGTAGAGGAATTGTCCAAACTTGGAAACAAAACTTTTGTGTTCATTTGCGATGTGTGAATAAATTTTCTTTACTTACATTTTTTATTGATGTAAATTTTTTCCATACATAAAATCTAAAATTTTCATTTTGTTGTGATCTATTTGCCTTTTATCTCTTTTTTTGTTTACGAGAAGAAGGGAAAGTGAAAACTCAAGTTTTGATTGAAGAAAAAAGTATACAGCTAAAATGGAAATGCACAATGCAAAAATGTACAAAGAGACAATTCCAAAAAGTGTCTGTAAATTTTAGGGATTATAAACTCTATTTAGTTTTTATATATCAGGTTTTGTATTTGTCGGGAAAAGGGGAGGTGGGGGATTTTTAACTGAGTATTGACTCCCAATCCATAAGTGATTCCCTACAAAAAAAATAGCCCTTTTTCTCATGATAAATCAATTTACTATCATCTATGATGGTTAGGTCAGCATTTTGTAAATATGAAAAATAATGGCTTGTTTGACTCTTGTAAATATGCCATCGCACGTCCACTTGAGAATTTAATGTTATTCTGATTAAAAGATTTGGATCCATAGGTCATTTGTATCTTTAACATGTTTAAAACATGCATATCCATTTTTTAAAACAAGTGTAGAAAAATCTCTTTCTTATAAAATTCCAAGCTATTAGGGTTGAACAAGTGGAATTTCACAAACTGGGATAACAAAACTTTTGTGTTCATTTGTGGCATGTGAAAAAAATTTCTTTACTTAAATTTGTTATTGATTTAAATTATTTCCATAAAAAAACTCTAAAATTTTCATTTTGTTGTGATCTATTTGCCTTTTATCTCGTTTTTTGTTTACGAGGAGAAGGGAAGGTGAAAACTCAAGTTTTGATTTAAGAAAAAAGTATAAATCTAAAATGGAAAAGCAGAATGCAAAAATATAGAGAGAGATTATTCCAAAAAGTGTCTGTAATTTTAGGGATTGTAAACTCTTTTTCGTTTTTATATATACGGTTTTGCAATAGTCGGGAAAAGGTGGAGGCAGTGGATTTTTAACTGAGTGTTGACTCCCAATCCTTAAGTCATGCCTTTAAAAAATATAGCCTGTTACGCATGATAAATCACTTTACAATCACCCATGATTGTTAGGTCAACATTTTATAAATGGGCAAAATAATAGCTTGTTTGACTCGGGTAAATCTCCCACCGCACGTTCACTAAAGAATTTAAGGTTATTCTCTTTAAAAGGTTTGTATCCAGAGGTCATTTACATCTTTAACATGTTTCAAGAATACAAATCAATTTTTTAAAACATGTGTAGAAAAATCTCTTTCTTATAAAATTCCAAGCTATTAGGATTGAACTAGTGGAATTTCCCAAATTTGGATAACAAAACTTTTGTGTTCATTTGTGGTGTCTGAAAAACTTTTCTATACTTATATTTGTTTTTGCTTTAAATTTTTTCCATACATAAGCTCTAAAATTTTCATTTTGTTGTCATCTATTTGCCTATTATCTCTATTTTTGTTTACGAGATGAAGGGAAAGTGAAAACACAAGTTTCGATTCAAGAAAAAAGTATACATCTAAAATGGAAATGCACAATGCACAAATGTAGAGAGAGATAATTCCAAATGGGGTCAGTAATTTTTAGGGATTGTAAACTCCTTTTAGTTTTTATATATCAGGTTTTTCAATCATGGGGTAAAAGGGGGAGGCGGGGGATTTTTCACTGAGTGTTGTCTCCCAATCCATAAGTCATTCCTTTAAAAAATACAGCCCGTTATGCCTGATAAATCACTTTACAATCATCTATGATCGTTAGGTCAGATTTTTGTAAATGGGCAAAATAATGGTTTGTTTGATTCGAGTAAATATCCCACCGCACGTTCACTTGAGAATTTAAAGTTATTCTCATTAAAATGTTTGGATCCATAGGTCCTTTGCATCTTTAACATGTTTCAAGCATGCATATCCATTTTTTAAAACTTGCGTAGAAAACTCTCTTTCTTATAAAATTCCAAGCTATTAGGGTTCAACTAGTGGAATTTCCCAAACTTGGTTAACAAAACTTTTGTGTTCATTTGTGGTGTGTGAATAAATTTTCTTAACTTACATTTTTTATCGATTTAAATTCTTCCCACAAATAAACTCTAAAATTTTCATTTTGTGGTGATCTATTTGCCTTTTATCTCTTTTTATTGTTTATGAGATAAAGGGAAAGTGAAAACTCAAGTTTTGATTTAAGAAAAAAGTATACATCTAAAATGGAAGTGCACAATACACAAACGAAGAGAGAGATAATTCAAAAAAGTGTCTGTATTTTTAAGGCTTGTAAACTCTTTTTAGTTTTTATATATCAGGTTTTGCAATTATCGAGAAAAGGGAGGAGGCGGGAGATTCTTAACTGAGTGTTGACTCCCAATCCATAAGTCCTTCCTTACAAAAATATAGCCCGTTACGCATGATAAAACACTTTACAATCATCTGTGATCGTTAGGTCAGCAGTTTTTAAATGGGCAAAATGGGTTGGACTAGTGCAATTTTCCCAAACTTGGAAAACAAAACTTTTGTGTTCATTTGTTGTGTGTGAATAAATTTTCTTTTCTTACATTTTTTATTGCTTTAAATTCTTTCATACATAAACTCTTAAATTTTCATTTGGTTGTGATCTATTTGCCTTTTATCTCTTTTTTTTTACGAGATGAAGGGAAAGTGAAAACTCAAGTTTTGATTTAAGAAAGTATATATCTTAAATTCAAATGCACAATGCACAAATAATAAGATAGATAATTCCGAAAAGTCTCTGTAATTTTTAAGGATTGTAAACTTTTCTTAGTTTTTATATATTCTGTTTTGCAATCGTTAGGAAAACGGGGAGGCATGGGATTTTTAACTGAGTGTTGACTCACAATCCATAAGTCATTACTTACAAGAATATAGCCCGTTACGCATGATAAATCACTTTACAATCATCTATGATCATTTGGTTAGCTTTTTTGAAAATTGGCAAATAATATCTTGTTTGACTCGGGTAAATATCCCACTGCACGTTCACTAGAAAATTTAATGTTATTCTCTTTAAAAGTTTTGGATCCATTGGTCATTTGCATCTTTATCATGTTTCAAGCATGCACATCCTTTTTTTAAAACATGTCTACAAAAATCTGTTTCTTATAAAATTCTGAGCTAAAAGGGTTGAACTAGTATTATTTTCCCAAAAATGGATAGCAAAACTTTTATGTTCATTTTTGTGTGAATAAATTTTCTTTACTTACATTTGTCATTGCATTAAATTCTTTCCATACATAAACTCTAAAATTTTCATTTTTTTGTGATCTATTTGCCTTTAATCTCTTTTTTGGATTGCCAGATGAACAGAACGTGAAAACTCAAGTTTTGATTTAAGAAAAAAGTATACATCTCAAATGGAAATGCACAATGCAAAAATGAAGAGAGAGATAATTCCAAAAAGTGTCTATAACTTTTTGGGATTGTAAACTCTTTTCAGTTTTTATATATCAGGTTTTGCAGTCGTCAGGAAAAGGGGAAGGCGGAGGATTTTTAACTAAGAGTTGATTCCCAATCCATTAGTCATTCCTTAAAACAATATAAGCGGTTATGCCTGATAAATCATTTAAAATCATCTATGATAGTTAGGTCAACGTTTTGTAAATGGGCCTAGTAATGGCTTATTTGACTCGGGTAAATATCCCACCGCACGTTAACTTCAGAATTTAATGTTATTCTCTTTAAAAGGATTGGATCCATAGGTCATTTGCAGCATTAACATGTTTCAAGCATACATATCCATTTTTTAAAACATGTGTAGAAAAATCACTTTCTTATAAAATTTCGCGCTATAAGGGTTGAACTAGTGGAATTTTGTAAAACTTGGATAGCAAAACTTTTGTGTTCATTTATTGTATGTGAATAAATTTTCTTTACTTATATTTTTTATTGTTTTAAATTATTTCCATACATAAACTCTTAAATTTAAATATTGTTGTGATCTATTTGCCTTTTATCTCTTTTTTTGTTTACGAGATGAAGGGAAAGTGAAAACTCAAGTTTTGATTTAAGAAAAAAGTATACATCTCAAATGGAAATGCACAATGCACAAAAGTAGAGAGAGATAATTCCAAAAAGTGTCTGTAATTTTTAGGGATTGTAAAATCTTTTTAGTTTTTATATATTGGGTTTTGCAATCGTTGGGAAAAGGGCGAGGCGGGGGATTTTTAACTACGTGTTGAATCCCAATCCATAAGTCATTCCATACAAAAATATAGCCCATTACGCATCATAAATCACTTTACTATCATCTATGATTGTTACGTCAGCTTTCGGTAAATGGGCAAAATAATGGCTTGTTTGACACAGGTATATATCCCACCGCACGTTCACTTGAGAATTTAATGTTATTCTCTTTAAAAGGTTTGGATCCATAGGTCATTTGCATCTTGAACATGTTTCAAGAATGCATATCCATTTTTTAAAACATGTCTAGAAAAATCACTTTCTAATAAAATTCCAAGCTGTAAGGTTTGAACAAGTGGAATTTTGCCAAAATTGGATAACAAAACTTTTGTGGTCATTTGTTGTTGCTGAATAAATTTTCTTAACTTACATTTTCTATTGCTTTAAATTCTTTCCTTACATAAACTCCAACATTTTCATTTTGTTGTATTTATTTTCCTTTTATCTCTTTTTATGTTTACAAGATGAAGGGAAAGTAAAAACTCAAGTTTTGATTTAAGAAAAAAGTATGCATCTAAAATTAAAATGCACAATTCACAAATGTAGAGAGAGAGATTTCCAAAAAGTGTCTGTATTTTTTTTGGATTGTAAACTCTTTTTAGTTTTTATATATCATGTTTTGCAATTGTCGGGAAAAAGGGGGAGGAGGGGGATTTTTTAACTGAGTGTTGACTCCCAATCGCTTTACAATTATCTATGATCATTTTGTCAACATTCTGTAAATGGTCAAAATAATGGCTTGTTTGACTCGGGTAAATATTCCACCGCACGTTCACTTGAGAATTTAATATTATTATCTTTAAAAGGTTTAGATCCATAGGTCATTTGCATCTTGATCATGTTTCAAGCATGCATATCCACTTTTTAAAACATGTCTAGAAAAATCACTTTCTAATAAAATTCCAAGCTAAAGGTTTGAACAAGTGGAATATTTCCAAGCTTGGATAACAAAACTTTTGTGTTCATTTGTTTTTTGTGAATAAATTTTATTAACTTACATTTTTTATTGCTTGAAATTCTTTCCATACATAAATTCCAACATTTTCATTTTGTTGTGATCTATTTGCATTTTATCTCTTTTTATGTTTTCGACATGAAGGGAAAGTGAAAACTCAACTTTTGATTTAAGAAAAAAGTATACATCTAAAATGGAAATGCACAATGCACAAATGTGGAGTGAGATAATTCCAAAAAGTGTCTGTAATTTTTAGGGATTGTAAACTCTTTTTAGTTTTTATATATCAGGGTTTGCAATCGTCGGGGGAGGCAAGGGATTTTTAACTGAGGGTTGACTCCCAATCCATAAGTCATTCCTTAAAAATATATAGCCCGCTATGCATGATAAATCACTTTACAATCATCTATGATCATTAGGTCAGCTTTTTTTAAATGGGCAAAATAATGGCTTGTTTGACTCGGGTAAATATCCCACCGCAGTTTCACTTGAGAATTTAATGTTATTCTCTTTAAAAGTTTTGGATATATAGGTCATTTGCATCAGTAACATGTTTCAAGCATGTATATCCATTGTTTAAAACATGTGTAGAAAAATCTCTTTCTTATAAAATTTCGAGCAGTATGGGTTGAACTAGTGGAATTTTGCCAAACTTGGATAACAAAACTTTTCTGTTCATTTGTTCTGTGTGACTAAATTTTCTTTACTTACATTTGTTATTGCTTTAAATTCTTCACATACATAAACTCTAAAATTTTCATTTTGTTGTGACCTATTTGCCATTTCTCTTTTTTTTTTGTTGACGAGATGAAGGGAAAGTGAAAACTCAAGTTTTGATATAAGAAAAAAGTATACATCTAAAATGGAAATACACAATGCACAAATGTAGAGAGAGATAATTCCAAAAAGTGTCAGTAATTTTTAGGGGTTGTAAACTCTTTTTAGTTTTTATATATCAAATTTTGCAATTGTCACGAAAAGGGGGAGGTGGGGGATTTTTAACGTTGACTCCCAATCCATAAGTCATTCCTTACAAATATATAACCCACTACACATGATAAATCACTTTACAATCATCTACGATTATTAGGTCAGGTTTTTGTAAATGGGCAAAATAATGGCTGGTTTGACTCGGTTAAATATCCCACCGCACGTTCACTTGATAATTTAATGTTTTTCTCTTTAAAAGGTTTTGATCCAGAGGTCATTTGCATCTTGAACTTGTTTCAAGCTTGCATATCCATTTTTTAAAATATGTCTTGAAAAATCACTTTCTAATAAAATTCCAAGCTATATGGGTTGAATATTAAGCACCTTGCCAATTCTACCCAAAAGACCGGCCTGTTAGGAGCAGAAGGCATAGGTACTTAACCCTAGGACCATAACTGTACACCCCGCCTTCTCGAGCCAATGACCACGGCGGCCTTGACAAACCAATAGGGACTAGGTCAGGAGCCCATACTCCCTTATGGCGTCCCGCCAGGGGCGTTCGGTCCACCTATGCACGCAGAGACTCGAAGTCAGGACGTAGCACCTGCTTTGATACCAAATGTTAAGCACCTAGCCAATACTACCCAAAAGACCAGCCTGTTAGGAGCAGAAGGCATAGGTACTTAACCCCAGGACCATAACATTGAACTAGTGGAATTTTGCCAAACTTGGATAACAAAACATTCGTGTTCATTTGTTATGTGTGAATAAATTTTCTTTAATTACATTTGCTATTGCTTTAAATTCTTTCCAAACGTAAAATATAAAATTTTCATTTTGTTGTGATCTACTTTCCTTTTATCGCTTTTTATGTTTATGAGTTGAAGGGAAAGTGAAAAATCAAGTTTTGATTTAAGAAAAAAGCATAGATCTAAAATGGAAATGCACAATGCACAAATGTAGAGATAGATATTTCCAAAAAGTGTCTGAAATATTTAGGGATTGTAAACTCTTTTAAGTTTTAATATATCAGGTTTTGCAATCGTCGAGAAAAGAGGGAGGCGGGGATTTTTAACTGAGTATTGATTCCACATCCAAAATTCATTCCTTACAAAACTATAACCAGTTACGCATGATAAATCACGTTACAATCAACTATAATCATTTGGTCAGCTTTTTGTAAATTGGCAAAATAATGGCTTGTTTGACTTCTGTAAATAGTCCACCACATGTTCACTTGAGAATTTAATATTAGTCTATTTAAAAGGTTTGGATCCATAGGTCATTTGCATCTTTAATATGTTTCAAGCGTGCATATCTATTTTTTAAAATATGTCTAGAAAAATCTCTTTCTTATAAAATTCCGAGCTATAAGGGTTGGACTAGTGGAATTTTCCCAACCTTGGAAAACAAAAGTTTTGTGTTCATTTGTTGTGTATTAATAAATTTTCTTTACTTACATTTTTTATTGCTTTAAATTTTTTCAGACATAAACTCTAAAATTTTCATTTTGTTGTGATCTATTTGCCTTTTATCTCTTTTTTTGTTTACGAGACGAAGGGAAAGTGAAAACTCAAGTTTTGATTTAAGAAAAAAGTATGCATCAAAAATGGAAATTCACAGTTCACAAATGTAGAGAGAAATAATTCGAAAAAGTTTCTGTAATTTTTAGTGATTGTAAACTCTTTTTAGTTTTTATATAACACGTTTTGCAATCGTCGAGAAAAGAGGGGGGCGGGGGATTTTTAACTGAGTGATGACTCCCAATCAATAAGTCATTACTTACAAAAATAAAGCCCATTATGCATGATAAATCACATTAAAATCATCTATGATCATTAGGTCAGCTTTTTGTAAATGGGCAAAATAATGACTTGTTTGACTCGGGTAAATATCCCACTGCACGTTCACTTGAGAATTTTTATGTTATTCTCGTTAAAACGTTTTGGATCCATAGGTGATTTGCATCTTGAACATGTTTCAAGCATCTCCATTTTCTAAAACATGTCAAGAAAAATCACTTACTAATAAAATTCTAAGCTATTAGGGTTGAACTAGTGCAATTTTGCCAAAGTTGCATAACAATACTTTTGTGTTCATTTGTTGTGTGAATAAATTTTCTTTACTTACATTTGTTATTGCTTTAAATTATTTCCATACATAAACTCTAAAATTTTCATTTTGTTGTGGTCTATTTTCCTTTTATCTCTTTTTTTGTTTACTTGGTAAAGGGTAAGTGAAAATTCAAGTTTTGACTTAAGAAAAAGTATACATCTAAAAAGGAAATGCACTATGCACAAATGTAGAGAGAGATAATTTCAAAAAGTGTTTGTAATTTTTAGGGATTATAAACTCTTTTTAGTTTTTATATATCAGGTTTTGCAATCGTGGGGAAAACGGGGAGGCAGGGGATTTTTAACTGATTGTTGACTCCCAATCCATAAATCATTCCTTAAAAAAATATAGCCCATGACGCATGATAATTCACTGTACAATCACCTATGATTGTTAGGTCAGCTTTTTATAAATGGGAAAAATAATGGCTTGTATGACTCGGGTAAATATCCCACCGCACGTTCACTTGAGAATTTATTGTTATCCTATTTAAAAGGTTTGGATCCATAGGTCATTTGCATTTTGTACATGTTTCAAGCATGCATATCTATTTTTTAAAACATGCGTAGAAAAATCTCTTTCTTATAAAATTTCAAGCTATTAGGGTTGAACTAGTGGAATTTCCCAAACTTGGATAACAAAACTTTTGTGTTCATTTGTGGTGTCAAAATAAATTTTCATCACTTACATTTATTGCTTTAAATTCTTTCTATACATAAACTCTAAAATTTTCATTTTTTTGTGATCTATTTGCCTTTTATCTCTTTTTATGTTTACAAGATGAAGGGAAAGTGAAAACTCAATTTTTGATTTAAGAAAGAAGGATACATCTAAAATGGAAATACACAATGCTCAAAAGAAGAGAGATATTTCCAAAAAATGTCTGTAATTTTTAGGGATTGTAAACTCTTTTTAGTTTTTATATTTCAGGTTTTGCAATCGACGGGAAAAGGGGGTGCGGGGGTTTTTTAATTGAGTGTTGACTCCACAACCATATGTCATTCATTAAAAAAATATAACCCGTTACGCATGATAAATCACTTTAAAATCAATTATAATCGTTTGGTCAGCTTGTTGTAAATGTGCAAAATAATGGCTTGTTTGACTCGGGTAAATAGCCCACCGCACGTTCACTTGAGAATTTAATATTAGTCTATTTAAAAGGTTTGGATCCATAGGTCATTTGCTTCTTTAACATGTTTCAAGCATGCATATCCAATTTTTAAAACATGTCTAGAAAAATCTCTTTCATATAAAATTACGAGCTTTATGGGTTGAACTAATGGAATTTTCCCAAACTTGGATAACAAAACTTTTGTGTTCATTTGTCGTGTGTGAATAAATTTTCTTTACTTACATTTGTTATTGCTTTAAATTCTTGCCATACATAAACTCTAAAATTTTAATTTTGTTGTGATCTATTTGCCTTTTATCTCTTTTTTTTTTTTTTTTACGAGATGAAGGGAAAGTGAAAACTCAAGTTTTGATTTAAAAAAAAATTATATATCTTAAATGCAAATGCACAATGCACAAATTTTGAGACAGATAATTCCGAAAAGTCTTTGTAATTTTTAGGAATTGTAAACTCTTTTTAGTTTTTATATATTAGGTTTTGCAATCGTTGGGAAAAGGGGGAGGCAGTGATTTTTAACTGAGTGTTGACTCCCAATCCATAAGTCGTTCCTTAGAAAAATATAGCCCATTACGCATGGTAAATCACTTTACAATCATCTATGATTGTTAGGTCAGATTTTTGTAAATGGGCAAAATAATGACTTGTTTGACTCGGGTAAATATCCCCCCACACATTTACTTGAAAATTTAATGTTATTCTATTTAAAAGGTTAGGATCCATAGGTCATTTACATCTTGAACATGTTTCATGGAAGCATATCCATTTTTTAAAACATGGGTAGAAAAATTTCTTTCTTATAAAATTCCAAGCTATTAGGGTTGAACTAGTGGAATTTCCCAAACTTGGATAACAAAACTTTTGTGTTCATTTGTGGTGTGAAAATAAAGTTTCTCTACTTACATATGTTATTGCTTTAAATTCTTTCCATACATAAACTCTAAATTTTTCATTGTGTTGTGATCTATTTCCCTTAAATCTTTATTTATGTGTACGAGATGAAGGGAAAGTGAAAACTCAAGTTTTGATTTAAGAAAAAGATATACATATAAAATGGAAAAACACAATGCACAAATGTAGAGAGAAAAAATTCCTAAAAGTGTCTGTAATTTTTTGGGATTGTAAAATCTTTTTAGTTTTTATATATCAGGTTTTGCAATCGTCAGGAAAAGGGGGACGCGGAGGATTTTTAACTGATTGTTGACTCCCAATCCATAAGTCATTCCTTACAAATATATAGCCCATTACGCCTGATAAATCACTTTTCAATCATCTACGATTGTTAGGTCAGGTTTTTTTAAATGGGCAAAATAATGGCTGGTTCGACTCGGTTAAATATCCCACCGCACGTTCACTTGAGAATTTAATGTTTTTCTCTTTAAAAGGTTTGGATCCATAGGTCATTTGCGTCTTGAACATGTTTCTTGCATGCATATCCATTTTTTAAAACATGTCTTGAAAAATCACTTTCTAATAAAATTCCAAGCTATATGGGTTGAATGTTAAGCACCTAGCAAATTCTACCCAAAAGATCGGCCTGTTAGGAGCAGAAGGCATAGGTACTTAACTCTAGGACCATAACAGTACACCTCACCTTCCTGAGCCGATGACCACAGTGGCGTTAACACAGCTACAAGGACCAGGTCAGGAGCCCATACTCCCTTACGGCGCCCTGCCAGAGGCGTGCAGTCCACCTTTGCATGCGAAGACTCGAAGTCAGGACATAGCACCTGCTCTGATACCAAATGTTAAGCACCTAGCCAATACTACCCAAAAGACCGGCTTGTTAGGAGCGGAAAGCATAGGTACTTAACCCCAGGACAATAACATTGAACTAGGGGAATTTTACTAAACTTGGATAACAAAACTTTGGTGTTCTTTTGTTATGTGTGAATAAATTTTCTTCACTTACATTTGTTATTGCTTTAAATTCTTTCCAAACAAAAAATATAAAATTTTCATTTTGTTGTGATCTATTTACCTTTTATCTCTTTTTAAGTTTACGAGTTGAAGGGAAAGTGAAAGCTCAAGTTTCGATTTAAGAAAAAACATAGATCTAAAATGGAAATGCACAATGCACAAATGTAAACTCTTTTAAGTTTTAATATATCAGGTTTTGTAATCGTGGGGAAAAGAGGGAGGCAGGAGATTTTTAACTGAGTGTTGACTCCACATCCATAAGTCATTCCTTACAAAAATATAACCCGTTACACATGATAAATATTTTTACAATCAACTATAATCATTTGGTTAGCTTTTTGTAAATTGGCAAAATAATGGCTTGTTTGACTCGGGTAAATAGCCTACCGCACACTGATAGATGCCATATTCTAACATGAGAACTAGGTTAATTATAATAGAATAACCCTTATAATTGTGTTATAGGTGGTTATTTATCGGTTTCAAATGAAACGTGCATTTATTGAATTTGGCATTAATCAATGTCTATATTGCATATTTATCTCTCCGGAATTATATTTCATTGCTTTTAGGGTTTATTTCTTCCAGAAATGCTTTTTATGGATTCAATTATGGATTTCAGGAGAATTTTGGTGCGAAGGAGATATTTACCAAAATGCCATTAGTGAAAGGGAGGTGATTTTTTAGGGCAAGTCGTATTGAAAAAGGGAGACCGTCGACCGAAACATGGGAGGCCATCGACCAAAAGAAGGGAGATCCGAGAGGATTTCCAGCCGTCGTTCACCGTGCCACCGTCGTCCACTGCCGTTCGGCAATCAAGAACAGATCTGAGGAGAGCTCGAGAGAGTCTCCGTTGTCGCGAGTTCGACACTGCCAGTTTCTGCTCGCCAGGCTGAGAGGTGACCCGAGAGGGCTCCTCCGGCGCCGATTCCGCATTCCGACCATCCTCCGACGTCGATTACCCAGTTTCGACCATTTCCAGAGCTATTCCGACTCTGACCAAGACAGAGCCGGTTAGAGGACTTCAGCTCCATTCCATTCTTCACTGGTTGTCACCTCTGTCCGTGGGTTTCTATCCTTCTTCGCCGGCGTCATCTCTACCTCTGGCCACTCGCTCTTGCTACCCGAAACCATCAATTTCGGGAAATTGCAGCACCCGTGAGAACGAGTCTGTTGCCCGAGCGAGAGGAAGGAGAAGGGGAGTAATCCGTCATTTTGGAATTTAATTTTCCTATAGTTTCTACTTAGGTTTTGAATGTTTATTAAATTTGATTTGAGAATTAATGTTTATCAAATATTTGTTTTCCAAATATTTAATTAAATTAGATAGTTAGGGTAGGATTGTAATCTAGGTTGGATTTTGTTATTTTAATCTGATTTCTGTCTTTCACTCTATGCGCCCGAGAGGGGATAGACGCAAGGATTGAGAAATCGGATTCGTGGTTACGTGGCGCTCAAGAGAGGTACGAATCACAGTAAAATCCATAGTTGATAATTTTAGCATCATTATAATAAGAAATTGATTCTCTGCATTCTATTGTAATCCAATCTCTGTCATTAACTCTAGGCATCCGAGAGGGGCTAGACGCAAGGATTGAGAATCCGAATTCATGGTTACATGGGGCTCAAGAGAGGCACGTATCATGGTAAAATCAAGAGTTGACGTTTCCTGTTGTGCAAGTAGTTAATCATATTATTGCTTGACAATTTAGGATATAATTAGTGTTTAGTTCAGATTAATTCATCATATTTGGTTAGGCTAGTTGACTGAAGAATACACAAAATTCAGTCCTTCCTGTGGATATGACCCTCGCTTCCTGCTAGATTAAATGAACGATTCGTACGCTTGCGATGTATAAAAGCCGATGTAATTAAATTTCACATCAAGTTTTTTGGCGCCGTTGCCAGCGAGGCATGTATTAAGTGTATTTCTTTGTTCTCCATGGTCTTAGGTTAGATTTATTTTTATTTTATTTTATTTTATTTTTTCTTTCATAATTTTTTCTTGGTGATTTGGTATGGAGTTATTTTTATTTCTTCTAGTTAGTTTGTATTTTTAGTAGTGAGTTTGTTAGCTTAATTTGATTGTTAGTTTTGTTTCTTTGTGTTTTTAGGCACGGGCGCCGCTCCCTAGGTGAACCATTAGCTCCCTTTGTTGAAGATATTTGTAGGAAAACACCCGAAGTCAAGTTAGGAGCTACCATGGCCAATCAGGGTGAACCATTACAGTTACCTGCAGTAGGTGACCGTAGAGCCCTGAGGGATTATTCTATCCCATCCCACTTCACATTACCTTCTTGCATTATATTGCCACCGACTACTGCCGCCAGTTATGAGTTGAAACCAGGTGTGATCCAACTCCTCCCTACATTCTATGGGTTGGAGAAGGAGGGCCCTTATTACCACATCAAGGAATTCTTAGATATCTTTGCGACTTTCAAATTCTAGAATTTCTTAGATGACTCTATCCGGTTAAGACTTTTTCCATTTTCACTTAAGGATAAGGCCAAGTCTTGGCTTAATTCCTTGGAGGTGGGCAGCATTACTTCATGGGACACATTAGTCACAATTTTTTTGTCCAAGTATTTTCCCATTCAGAGAACTACAGCTCTCAAGAGAGAAATCTCCAACTTTATGCAGCAAGAGGGTGAACACTTTTATGAGGCTTGGGAGAAATGGAAGGATTTGATCCATAGGTGTCCGCATCATGGGTTTGAGATATGGCATTTAGTGCAATACTTTATCAAGGTCTTACACCCCAGGTTAGATCCATGGTAGATGCAACGAGTGGTGGGAGTTTGATGGGTAAGAGTGCTAGTGAGGCGTGGGACTTCTTTGAAACGTCGAGTGATTAATCTTAGCAATGGGGTTCGTCATGTAATGTTGATAGGAGATCCCACGAAGCCAAAAGAGGGGGTCTCTACGAGGTTAGTGAAACATCCATGCTCATGGCCAAGATTGAGGGGTTGACTAGAAAAATTGATACCCTTATGGTGTCCAAGAGTTCACCTGCTCCTAACCCATCTACTGTCTGTGCCATACGCTCTGGTTCATCTCATCCCACACAAATGTGTCCATCTAGTTCATCCTACCCGGAGCTCATTGAGGACTTGAATGCAGTCCAGAATTTTCATAGCCCAAACCGGAATGATCCTTTTTCGGAAACATATAATCCGGGTTGGGCTAGGCACCCAAATTTCTCATGGTCCAAGGGCCCACAAGTTGGGGGTCCTCCAGGGTTTACTCAACCCCAAGCTCCATGCCCACACTTCACTCAACAGCCATTGATTCCACAAAAACCTTCACTTGAGGATACACTTCAAGTATTCATACAAAATACACAGTCCTCCATTGCTAAACTTGAAATGCAAGTGAGTCAGATGGCCAGCCACATGAGTGAAGAGGCACAAAATAGACTCCCAAGTCAAACCATTCCTAACCCCAAAAGCACACATGAGAGTGGGTTGAGTTCCAAACCCCACCATGAGCAAGCCAAAGCCATAACCACCCTTAGGAGTGGTTGTGAGTTGAAAAATGGGGTAGGGACCACTAAGTCTAAGGAGTCAAAGGATGACAATGGGGACACATCATTGAGTGAAGAACCTCTAAGTTCTCCACCAACAATCAGGCAGATCCCTAACCAAGTCCCACCAGCTCCTTATCCGCAGAGGTTATCGGGCCCACCTAGGAAAGGAGATAGCATGCATGAAACATTGGAACTGTTTAGTAAGGTTCACATTAACATTCCACTTCTTGATGCTATTAGGCAAGTCCCTGCCTATGCCCGATTTTTGAAAGACCTTTGTACACAGAAGAGAAAACAACATGTTCACAAAAGGGTCTTTCTTACTGAGAATGTAAGTTCAATTCTAAAGCACAACACTCCTCCTAAAGTTAAAGATCATGGATGCCCCACAATTTCATGTGTCATTGGTGAACATACCATCCAGAGAGCTCTTCTTGACTTAGGGGCAAGTGTGAATTTGCTTCCTTTCTTTGTGTTCCAACAATTAGGTTTGGGGGAATTGAAGCCTACTCCCATCACACTTCAACTAGCTGACCATTCTGTGAAGATACCATGAGGAATAGTTGAAGATGTTTTGATAAAAGTGGACAAATTTCTGTTCCCGGTTGATTTCATTGTTCTTGATACAGAACCAGTAGTCAATGTGACCAACCAAATTCCTGTCATCCTAGGACGTCCCTTCTTAGCCACATCTAATGCTATCATTCATTGTAAAAGTGGTGAGTTGGAGTTATCTTTTGGAAATTTTAGGTCTCGTTGAATGTGTTTAATGCCGGGCACCATCCACTTGAGTCTGATGATCTCAGTCCTGCATTTAAGATAGAGACTATTATGCTTGATGATGATTCCACTCTTGAATATTTTGAGTCTTACATAAAATCTTTAGACATGGACTATTTTGATGAGGAAACATATTTCTGAGAGGTTGACTCTTTACTCAGTTCTGTACCTCTGTTGGAGGAAGCTTATGAGGTTGTCACAACTGATAATCCACAGGATCTTCATCTTGACTTGGACAAACCTCTTGAACTTCCAAGCTAGATCTTAAGCCACTTCCTCCCTCGTTGAAGTATGCATTCTTGGGGCCCATGAACTCATTGCCAGTCATTATTGCCTCTGATTTGAGTACTGAGCAGGAGGAACAATTGACTAAAATTTTACAAGCACCCAGAGAGGCATTAGGGTGGACTCTTGATGCCTTAAAAGGGATTAGCCCCTCCATATGCATGCATCGTATTCATTTGGAGGAGGGGACTAAAGCCTCACATGAGATGCAATGTAGGTTAAATCCCCATATGATGGAGGTTGTGAGAGAAGAAGTCATCAACTTGTTTGTGACAGGAATCATTTACCCTATTTCTGATAGCACCTGGGTGAGTCCAATTCAAGTTGTCCCTAAGAAAGGGGGGATAACGATAATGAAAAATGAGAGTGGTGAATTGATTCCCACAAGAACTACCACCAAGTGGCGTGTCTGCATTGACTATAAAAAACTTAATTCCACCACTTGGAAGGATCACTTCCCACTACCTTTCATTGATCAGGTGCCAGAACGATTGGCCAGCCACAATTTTTATTGCTTCTTAGATGGATACTCCGGCTACAATCAAATTCCCATTGCTCCAGAAAACCAGGAAAAGACCACATTCACGTGTCCGTTTGGCACCTATGCTTACAGACGCATGCCTTTTGGTTTATGCAATGCGCCCGCCACTTTCCAACGGTGCATGATGAGTATCTTTTCTGACATGATTGGTGATTTTTTAGAGGTCTTTATGGATAACTTTTCTGTGTTTGGCTCTAGTTTTGATACATGTCTGCACAATCTTTCACTCGTATTGTCCCGTTGTATTAAGTCCAATTTAGTCTTGAATTGGGAGAAATGCCACTTCATGGTAAAAGAAGGAATTATTTTAGGACATGTAATGTCTGAGAGGGGTGTAGAAATAGACAAAGCCAAGGTTGACCTAATTGCCAATCTACCACCACCTACTTTTGTGAAGGGGGTGCGTTCTTTCCTTGGTAATGGTGGGTTCTATAGGCGCTTCATTAAGGACTTTAGCAAAATTTCTCATCCTTTGACGAATTTGCTTGCTCAAGATGTTGTTTTTGCCTTTGATGATACCTGTATTCATGCTTTTGAGACACTGAAGAAATGTTTGTCCACCGCACCCATTATCCAACCCCCTACTTGGTCTTTGCCTTTTGAGTTTTTGTGTGATGCCTGTGATTATGCATTGGGGGCTGTTTTGGGGCAAAAGATGGATAAAATTCCCTGTGTCATTTAGTATGCTAGCCGCACTCTTCATGATGCTCAATTGAATTACACTACCATTGAGAAGAAGTTGCTAGCTATTGTGTTTGCCTTGAAAAAATTCAGATCATATCTATTAGGGTCAAAGGTTATAGTGTTCACTGATCATTTTGCTTTGAAGTACTTATTATCCATCAAGGACACTAAACCTTGCTTGATTAGATGGATCTTGCAATTGCAAGAATTTGACCTTGAGATTCGAGATGAGAAGGGTTGTCAAAATGTTGTTGTTGATCATCTATCTAGGATCTGTGTAGCATCTTAGGAAGGATTCCTTCCTTTAAATGATTCCTTCCCTGATGAACAACTTCTCCAAGTATCCCAGTTGCCTTGGTTTGCTGACATAGTCAACTATCTTGTAACTCATAGGATTCCTGATTATTGGAGTAAACAAGATCGGTTGAAATTCTTTTCCCAAGTCAAACATTTTTTTTGGGATGACCCTTATTTGTTCAAGGTGTGTTCTGACCAAGTCATTAGGCATTGTGTACCTGAGCACGACTTTGCTAACATTCTTGAATTTTGTCATTCCCACACATGTGGTGGACATTTTGGTGCTAGAAAGACCGCAGCTAAAGTCTTGCAATGTGATTTCTATTGGCCTTCATTATTTAGAGATGCCCATGAGTTTTGTCGTGTATGTGATAGATGCCAACAGACTGGTTGTTTGTCTAGGAAGAACATGATGCCTCTTAACCCCATTCTTATTGTTGAATTGTTTGATGTGTGGGGTATTGACTTCATGGGTCCTTTTCCTGTCTCATTCGGCTATCAATACATCCTTGTTGCTGTTGAATATGTCTCTAGATGGATTGAAGGTATTGCATGTAAGATAAATGATCACAAAGTGGTGGTAAAGTTTTTAAAAGAAAACATCTTTAATCGGTTTGGTACCCCGATAGCAATCATCAGTGATGGGGGATCTCATTTTTGTAACAGAGCATTTGAGTCCTTATTGAAGAAATAATCCATCACTCATCGGGTGTCCACTCCGTACCACCTGCAAACTTGTGGTCAAGTGGAAATCTCTAATAGGGAGATCAAACGGATTTTGGAGAAGTCAGTTCATTTTGATAGGAAAGATTGGTCCACTCGATTGGACGATGCTTTATGGGCCTATCGAACTGCTTATAAAACTCCTATTGGGATGTCTCCATTTCGCCTAGTGTTCGGCAAAGCATGTCATCTACCTGTTGAGCTTGAGCATAGAGCTTATTGGGCCATTAAGGCTTTGAATTTTGATTTGACTCAAGCGGGTGAGGAGAGGAAATTGCAATTGAATGAGTTGGAGGAGATACGTCATGATGCTTATGAGATTGCCAAACTGTATAAGGAGCGAACAAAGCTTTTACATGATAAATCTATTTTTCGCAAGTCTTTTACTATTGGGTAGAATGTTTTACTTTATAACTCACGATTGCATTTGTTTCCAGGGAAACTGAGATCCAGGTGGTCCGATCCATTTGAGGTTACACAAGTGTTTCCTCATGGCGCTATTGAGATCTGGAATCACGGAGACGGGTCGGTCTTCAAAGTTAATGGTCAGAGGCTCAAACCGTATCGTGAGAATGTCCCCACACCGGAGGAGGTGATGGTGATTTTCTTGGAGAAACCTGTCATTTCATCTTGACTGCGTCAGAGTCTTGCTTATGACTATAAACTTAGTACATTGTGGGCAATCCCCACGTTTTTATCCCTTTGTACATTACAGTTTTTATTTTTGGTTTATTCATTCTTATTTGGGATAACCTTTGGTGTACTCTGGTCTTGATTGATTGGAGGTCCCCCGGCGATGCCTGCCCCGTCATGGACACAAGGTACTCTCTTGCCGGCTGAGAGCATAAATGGTTTCGGTAGTCAATTACCAGACTTTTGGTCCCTAGTTTGAGAAGTCTGTACTCAAACAACCGTTTTGGGATTGACCAGTTCGATCTTGAAGTATTGAATGAAAACCTTATGGTGAGTAACTTAAGGACTTGTGTTCAGCGCGTGATTCCTGCTGCCTTCAATGGCCAGTCACACGGAGATTTCTTCAAAGTGTGATGTGGGATAGCGGTTTCATCTACGGATGATTACCTACGGGTACAACTGATACGAGTAAACCTTCTTCGAGGGAGACTATGTATCATTCCTAGGGGTCTTTATTGACTCTTTGGTATTATTATTGATGACCAAACACATAAGGTCCCACCTATCTCTTTTCCTTGCACTGTTTTGGCTTTGCTTTACTTCTTGTGTGCCAATGGAGCATGTGGTTTTCATGAGTTTAATTATTCTTTAGATGTTATTTCTTTTTGTAGTCGTTCTTGTGTTTTAACTTTTCCCCATTGAGGACAATGTTAGGTTTAGGTTTGGGGGGGGGGGGGGGGGGGGGTAGGGGGGAACGGCTATTTTATGTCTTAGCAATGATTTTCTTTTGATTTTTGTTTGTTGTTTTCAAATTACTCCTCTTTGTATGTGGTTAAATTTAGTAGAGTTAAAATAAGTTGCTCAAATGTGTTTCAAAATTTTTTGTAAAACTGTGTAGAATATGGCTATTAGAAATATGATATCATTTGTTGTGATCCATGGGAATTCAGTGAGATAACTTACTATTGCATTAGACTTGGAACTTAGTTACAAAAGAGAACATGTAAATCTAGTGTTGATCTATGTTAGTCTGAATAGTCTTGTATGCCTGTTTGAACTCATTCCTTTTTATATCTCAGTGAAATTCCTTGTTGTAATGTATGAATGCAAATGGAAATGCTCTTGGTTGCAAAAGACAGATAACTTCAGAAACAGCCTGGGCTAACCTGAGGCATGCACCGGAATAGTCGGTTACTTAAAAATAAGTGCATGTGCAGTGAAGACGAATACAAAATGGTGGTAATATCAAAAGTATTCAGTGAAACAAAAATTATGCTGGTAATAGAAAAATGCGCTGGTAATAGCGTAAAATGGTTTTAAATCTGGAAGCAATGAGTTTACTTAACTTTGATGATGAATTGTAATTTGAAAGAAGTTGCAGGTCAAGATTGAAATTGGTATACTTCTGTTGTGAGATTGTCAAACAACAGGCTTACTCTAGTATTTTCTCGTAATTGTGATGTGACTAGGATTTTATTGTTATTTGTTGCCTCTTTGTTCTGCTGAAGTAATTGCTTTTGGTTCAAGTGGAGTAACAATGAGTGTATTTGGATTGATAATGTGTTATATTTTACACAGGTTTTCAAATTGAGCAGGGTTTCAAATGATTTTTCAGATATTTTACGATACTAAGTGTTAGTCATATGCTAATGAGGAGTAAATTTTCTTCACTTTTCTTTATATATTATTGATTTAGATAAATTTTGTGGGTAAATTCCATGCAAACCCTCATGAGACATAACTCATCCACTACTGTAAAGTAGGGGTTTAACGGCTTGTTGCATGTGCTAAATGCAATCGTGTTCCCTACGAAAGTGGCATTTTGTTTTCCAAGGCTTAATTTAGGTTCTATTGTTGTTTTTCTAGGGACTAGCAAAGATTTAGGTTTGGGGTGTGATAGATGCCATATTCTGACATGAGAAATAGGTTAATTATAATAGAATAACCCTTATAATTGTGTTATAGGTGGTTATTTATCGGTTTTCAAATGAAACATGCATTTATTGAATTTGGCATTAATCATTGTCTATATTGCATATTTATCTCTCCTGAATTATATTTCATTGCTTTTAGGGTTTATTTCTTTCTGAAATGCTTTTTATGGATTCAATTATGGAATTTCAGGAGAATTTTGGTGGAGAAGGAGATATTTACCAAAATGCCATTAGTGAAAGGGAGGTGATTTTTTAGGGCAAATTGTATTGAAAAGGGGAGACCGTCGACCGAAAGAAGGCAGATCTGAGAGGTTTTCTAGCCGTCGTTCGCCGTGCCACTGTCGTCCACTGCCGTTCAGCAACCGAGAACAGACCCGAGGAGAGCTCGAGAGAGTCTCCATCACGGTGAGTTCGACACTGCCATTTTCTGCTCGCCTGGCCGAGAGGTGACCTGAGAGTGCTCCTCCGGCGCCGATTCCGCATTTTGACGATCTTCCGGCGTCGATTACCCATTTCTGACCATTTCCAAAGCTATTCCGACTCCGACCGAGACTTGAGAGAGCTGGTTAGAAGACTTCAGCTCCGTTCCGTTCTTCGCCGGTCGTCACCTCTATCTGTGGGTTTCTATCCTTCTTCGTCGGCGTCGTCTCCACCTCCGGCCACTCGCTCTTGCTACCCAAAGCCATCAATTTCGGGAAATTGCAGCACCCATGAGAACGAGTCTGCTGCCCGAGTGAGAGGAAGGAGAAGGGGAGTAATCCATCATTTTTGGAATTTAATTTTCCTATAGTTTGAACTTAGGTTTTGAATGTTTATTAAATTTGATTTGAGAATTAATGTTTATCGAATATTTGTTTTCCGGATATTTGATTAAATTAGATAGTTATGGTAGGATTGTAATATAGGTTGGATTTTGGTATTTTAATCCGATTTCTGTCTTTCACTCTATGCGCCCGAGAGGGGATAGACGCAAGAATTGAGAAATTGGATTCGTGGTTACGTGGCACTCGAGAGGTACGAATCACGGTAAAATCCAAAGTTGATAATTTTAGCATCATCACAATAGGAAATTGATTCTCTGCATTCTATTGTAATCCGATCTCTGTCATTAACTCTAGGCGCCCGAGAGGGGCTAGACGCAAGGATTGAGAATCTGGATTTGTGGTTACGTGGTGCTCGAGAGAGGCATGTATCACGATAATATCCAGAGTTGACGTTTCCTGTAGTGCAAGTAGTTAATCAGATTGTTGCTTGATAATTTAGGATATAATTAGTGTTTAGTTCAGATTAATTCATCATATTTGGTTAGGCTAGTTGACTGAAGAATAAACAAAATTCAGTCCTCCCTGTGGATATGACCCTCGCTTCCTGCAAGATTACATGAACGATTCGTACGCTTGCGAGATATAAAATCCAATGTAATTAAATTTCACATCACATGTTCACTTGAGAATTTAATATTAGTCTATTTTAAAGGTTTGGATCCATAGGTCATTTGCACCTTTAACATGTTTCAGGCATGCATATCCATTTTTTAAAACATGTCTAGAAAAATCTCTTTCTTATAAAATTCCGAGCAATAAGGGTTGGACTAGTGGAATTTTCCCAACCTTGGAAAACAAAACTTTTGTGTTAATTTGCTGTGTGTGAATAAATTTTCTTCTCTTACATTTGTTATTGCTTTAAATTCATTCGTACATAAACTCCAAAAATTTATTTTTTTTGTGATATCTTTGCCTTTTATCTCTTTTTTTGTTTACAAGATGAAGGAAAGTGAAAACTCAAGTTTTGATTTAAGAAAAAAGTATACATCAAAAATGGAAATTCACTATGCACAAATGTAGAGAGAGATAATTCAAAAAAGTGTCTGTAATTTTTAGAGACTGTAAACTCTTTTTAGCTTTTATATATCAGGTTTTGTAATCGTCGGGAAAATGGGGAGGCAGAGGAATTTTAACTGAGTGTTGACTCCCAATCCATCAGTCATTCCTTACAAAAATATAGCCCATTACGCATGATAAATCACATTTCAATCATCAATGATCATTAGGTCAGCTTTTAGTAAATGGGCAAAATAATGGCTTGTTTGACTCAGGTAAATATCCCACTGCACGTTCACTTGAGAATTTATTGTTATTCTCTTTAAAAGGTTTGGATCCATAGATCATTTGCAACTTGAACATGTTTCAAGCATGCATCTCCATTTTTTAAAACATGTCTAGAAAAATCACTTACTAATAAAATTCCAAGATATTAGGGTTGAACTAGTGAAATTTTGCCAAACTTGCATAAAAAAGCTTTTACGTTCATTTTTTGTGTGTGAATAAATTTTATTTACTTAAATTTTTTATTGCTTTAAAATCTATTCATTTTGATGTGATCTATTTGACTTTTATCTCTTTTTTTGTTTACGAGATGAAGGGAAAGTGAAAACTCAAGTTTTGATTTAAGAAAAAAGTATGCATCTCAAATGGAAATGCACAATGCACAAATTTAGACAAAGATAATTCCAAAAAATATCAATAATTTTTAGAGATTTTGAACTCTTTTGGTTTTTATATATCAAGTTTTGCAAATGTCGAGAAAAGGGGGAGGCAGGGGATTTTTAGCAGAGTGTTGACTCCCAATCCATCAGTCATTCCTTACAAAAATATAGCCCGTTACACATGATAAAGTCACTTTACAATCATCTATGATCGTTTGGTCAGCTTTTTGTAAGTGGACAAAATAATGGCTTGTTTGACTCGGGTAAATATCCCACCGCACATTCACTTGAGAATTTAATGTTATTCTCTTTAAAAGCTTCTGATCCATAGATCATTTACATCTTTAACATGTTTCAAGCATGCATATCCACTTTTTAAAACATGTGTAGAAAATTCTCTTTCTTATAAAATTCCAAGCGATTAGGGTTGAACTAGTGGAATTTCCCAAACTTGGATAACAAAACTTTTGTGTTGATTTGTGATGTGTGAATAAATTTTCTTGACTTACATTTGTTATTGCTTTAAATGCTTTCCATCCATAAACTCTAAAATTTTCATTTTGTTGTGATCGATTTGCCTTTTATATCTTTTTTTGTTTACGAGATGAAGGGAAAGTGAAAACTCAAGTTTTGATTTAAGAAAAATGTATACATCTGAAATGGAAATGCACAATACACAAATGTAGAGAGAGATAATTCCAAAAAGTGTCTATAATTTTTAGGGATTGTAAACTCTTTTTAGTTTTAATATATCAGGTTCTGCAATCGTCGGGAAAAGGGGGAGGCTGGGGAGTTTTACCTGAGTGTTGACTCCAAATCCATAAGTCCTTCCTTCAAAAAATATAGCCGGTTATGCATATAAATCACATTACAATCATCTATGATCGTAAGGTCAGATTTTTGTAAATGGGAAAAATAAGGGCTTATTAGACCTAGGTAAATATCCCATCGCACGTTCACTTGGGAATTTAATGTTATTCTCTTTAAAAGGTTTTGATCCGTTGGTCATTGGCAACTTTAACATGTTTAGAGCATGCATATTCATTTTCTAAAACATGTGTAGAAAAATCTCTTTCTTATAAAATTCCATTGTATTAGGGTTGAACTAGTGGAATTTCCCAAACTTGGATAACAAAAATTTTGCGTTCATTTGTTGTGTGTGAATAAATTTTCTTTACTAACATTTGCTATTGCTTTAAATTATGCCCATACATTAACTCTAAAATTTTCATTTTGTTGTGATCTATTTCCCTTTTATCTCTTTTTTTTTTGCCGAGATGAAGGGAAAGTGAAAACTCAAGTTTTGATTTAAGAAAAAAGTATCCATCTAAAATAAAAATTCACAATGCAGAAATGTAGAGAGAGATAATTCCAAAATGTGTTTGTATTTTTAGGTATTGTAAACACTTTTTAGTTTTTATATATCAGGTTTTGCAATCGTCAGGAAAATTGGGAGGCAGGAGATTTTTAATTGAGTGTTGACTCCCAATCCATAAGGTATTCCTTACAAAAATATAGCCCGTTACGCATGATAAATCACTTTACAATCATCTATGATCATTAGGTCAGCTTTTGGTAAATGGGAAAAATAATGGCTTGTTTGAATCGGGTAAATATCCCACCGCACGTTCACATGAGAATTTAATGTTATTCTATTTAAAAGGTTTGGATCCATAGGTCATTTGTATTTTTAAGATGTCTCAAGCATGGATATCCATTTTTTTAAACATGTGTAGAAAAATCTCTTTCTTATAAAATTCCAAGCTATTAGGGTTGAACAAGTGGAATTTCCAAAACTTGGAAACAAAAATTTTGTGTTCATATGTGGTGTGTGAATAAATTTTCTTTACTTACATTTTTTATTGCTTTAAATTCTTTCCATACACAAACTCTAAAATTTTCATTTTGTTGTGATGTATTTGCCTTTTATCTCTTTTTTTGTTTACGAGATGAAGGGAAAGTAAAAACTCAAGTTTTTCTTTAAGAAAAAAGTATACATCTAAAATGGAAATGCACAATGCACAAATTTGGAGAGAGATAATTCCAAAAAGTGTCTGTAATTTTTAGGGGTTGTAAACTCTTTTTAGTTTTTATATATCAGGTTTTGCAATCGTTAAGAAAAGGAGGAAGCAGGGATTTGTAACTAAGTGTTGACTCCCAATCCATAAGTCTTTCCTTACAAAACATATAGCCCGTTCCGCATGATAAATCATTTTACAATCATCTATGACCGTTAGGTCATCTTTTTGTATGTGGGCAAAATAATGCCTTGTTTGACTCGAGTAAATATCCCACCACATGTTCACTTGATAATTTAATGTTATTCTCGTTAAATGGTTTTGATCCATAAGTCATTTGCATCTTTAACATGTTTCAAGCATGCATATCCATTTTTTAAAACATGTGTAGAAAAAAAAAATTCTTATAAAATTCCAAGCTATTAGGGTTGAACTAGTGGAATTTACCAAACTTGGATAACAAAACTTTTGTGTTCATTTGTGGGGTGAAATTAAATTTTCTTTACTTACATTTGTCATTGCCTTAAATTATTTCAGTACATAAACACTAAAATTTTATTGTGTTATGATCTATCCGCCTTTTATCTCTTTTTTCGTTTACGAGATGAAGGGCCATTACGCATGACTAATCACTTTACAATCATCTATGATCGTTAGATCTCCTTTTTGTAAATGGGCAAAATAATCGCTTGTTTGACTCGGATAAATATCCAACCGCACGTTCACTTGGGAATTTAATGTTATTCTCTTTAAAAGGTTTGGATCCATCGGTCATTTGCATCTTTAACATGTTCCAATCATGCATATCCATTTTTTAAAACAAGTGTAGAAAAATCTCTTTCTTATAAAATTCCAAGCTATTAGGGTTGAACTAGTGGAATTTTCCATAACTTAGATAACAAAACTTTTGTGTACAATTGTGGTGTGTGAATAAATTCTATTTACTTACATTTGTCATTTCTTTAAATTATTTCCTCACATCAACTCTAAAATTTTCATTTTGTTGTGATCTATTTGCCTTTTATCTCTCTTTTTTCTTTACGATATGAAGGGAAACTGAAGACTCTAGTTTTGATTTAAGAAAAAAGTATACATCTAAAATGGGAATGCATAATGCACAAACTTAGAGAGAGATAAATCCCAAAAGTGTCTATAATTTTTAGGGATTGTAAAATTTTTTTAGTTTTTATATATCAATTTCTACGATCTTCAAAAAAAGAGGGTGGCAGGGGATTTTTAACTGAGTATTGACTCCCAATCCATAAGTCATTCCTTATAGAAATATAGCCCACTACGCATTATAAATCACTTTACAATCATCTATGATCGTTAGGTCAGCTTTTTGTAAATGGGTAAAAAATTGGCTTATTTGATTCGGGTTAATATCCCAACGCACATTCACTTGGGAATTTAATTTTATTATCTTTAAAAGGTTTGGATCCATAGGTCATTTGCATCTTTAACATGTTTCAAGAATGCATATCCAATTTTAAAAACATGTGTAGAAAAATCTCTTTCATATAAAATTCTGAGCTATTAGGGTTGAATTAGTAGAATTTAGGGTGTAGGGTTTAGGGTCAATAAATTTTTGTGTTCATTTGTGGTCGGTCAATAAATTCTGTTGACTTACATTTTTATTGCTTTAAATTATTTCCATACAGAAGCTCTAAAATTTTAATTTTATTGTGATCTATTTGCCTTTCATCTCTTTTTTCGTTTACGAGATGAAGGGAAAGTGAAAACTCAAATTTTGATTTAAGAAAAAAGTATACATCTGAAATGAAAATGCAAAATGCACAAATGTAGAGAGAGAGATTTCCAAAAAGTGTATGTAATTTTTAGGGATTTTAAAATCTTTTTAGTTTTTATATATCAGGTTCTGCATTCGCCAAGAAAAGGGGGAGGCGGGGGATTTTTAACTGAGTGTTGACTCCCAATCCATAAGTCATTCCTTACCAATATATAGCCCGTTACACATGAGAAATCATTTTACAATCATCTATGATCGTTATGTCAGCTTTTCGTAAATGGCAAAATAATGGCTTGTTTGACTCCGGCAAAGATCACACCGTACGTTCACTTGGGAATTTAATGTTATTCTCTTTAAAAGGTTTGGATCCATAGGTCATTTGCATATTTAACATGTTTCAAACATGCATATCCATTTTTAAAAACATGCGTAGAAAAATCTCTTTCTTATAAAATTTCGAGCTATTAGCGTTGAACTAGTGGAATTTCAAAAACTTAGATAAAAAAACTTTTGTGTTAATTTTATGTGTGTAAATAAAATTTCTTTACTTACATTAGTTATTGCTTGAAATTCTTTCCATACATAAACTCTAAAATTTTCATTATTGTGAGATCTATTTGTCTTTTATCTCTTTTGTTGTTTATGAGATGAAGGGAAAGTGAAAGCACATGTTTTGATTTAAGAAAAAAATTTACATCTAAAATGGAAATGCACAGTGTAAAATTGTACAGAGATATAATTCCAAAAAGTGTCTGTAATTTTTAGGGATTATAAACTCTTTCTAGTTTTTATTTATCAGATTCTGCAATCGTCGGGAAAAGGGTGAGGCGGGGGAATTTTATGTGAGTGTTGACTCCCAATCATTAAGTCATTCCATAAAAAAATATAGCCCGTTACACAAGATAAATCACTTTATAATATTCTATGATCGTTTGGACAATTTTTTTAATGGGAAAAATAATGGTTAGTTTGAATTGGGTAAATATCCCACGGCACGTTCACTTTAGAATTTAATGGTATTCTCTTTAAAAGGATTGGATCTATAGGTCATTTACATCTTTAACAAGTTTCAAGCATGCATATCCATTTTTAAAAACATGCGGAGTAAAGTCTCCTTCTTATAAAATTTTGAACTATTAGGGTTGAACTAGTGGAATTCCTAAACTTGGATAGCAAAAGTTTTGTGTTCATTTGTGGTGTGTGAATTAATTTTCTTTACTTACATTTATTATTTCTTTAAATTCTTTCCATACATAAACTCTAAAATTTCACTTTGTTTTGATCTATTTGCCTTTTATCACTTTTTTTGTTTATGGGATGAAGGGAAAATGGAAACTCAAGTTTTAATTTAAGAAAAAAGTATACATCTAAAATGGAAATGCACAATGCACAAATGTAGAGAGAGATAATTCCAAAAAGTGTCAGTAATTTTTGGGGATTGTAAACTCTTTTAAGTTTTTATATATTTGGTTTTACAAACGTCGGGAAATGGGGGAGGCGGGGAATTTTTAGCTGACTGTTGACTCCCAATCCACATGTCATTCCTCACAAAAATAAAGCCCATTTGGCATGATAAATTACTTTACAATCATCTATGATCATTAGGTCAGCTTTTTGTAAATGGGTAAAATAATGACTTGTTTGACTCAGGTAAGTATCCCACCGCACGTTCACTAGGGAATTTAATGTTATTCTCTTTAAAAGGTTTGGATCCATAGGTCATTTGATTCTTTAACATGTTTTAAGCATGGATATCCATTTTTTAAAACATGCGTTGAAAAATCTCTTTCTTGTAAAATTCTGAGCTATTAGGGTTGATCCTGTGGAATTTGCCAAAGTTGGACAACAAAACTTTTGTGTTCATTTGTGGTGTGTGAATAAATTATCCTTACTTACATTTGTTATTGCTTTAAATTCTTTCCATTAATAAACTCTAAAATTTTAATTTTGTTGTGATCTATTCGCTTTTTATCTCTTTTTTTGTTTACGAGATGAAGGGAAAGTGAAAACACAAACTTTGTTTAAGAAAAGGTATATATCTAAAATGGAAGTGCACAATGCAAAAATATAGAGAGAGTAATTCAAAAAATTGTCTATAATTTTTAGGGATTGTAAAGTCATTTTAGTTTTTATGTTTCATGTTCTGGAATCATTGGGAAAAGGGGGAGGTGGGGGATTAAGAACTGAGTTTTGACTCCCAATCCATAAGTAATTCTATAAAAAAAATATAGTCCATTACGCTTGATAAATCACTTCACAATCATCTATGATCGTTAGGTCAACATTTTGTAAATGGGCAAAATAATTGCTTGTTTGACTAGGGTAAATATCCCACCGCACATTCACTTGGGAATTTATTGTTATTCTCTTTAAAATGTTTGGATCCATTGGTCATTTGCATCTTTAACATGTTCTAAGCATGCATATCCATTTTTTAAAACATGCGTAAAAAAATCTCTTTCTGGTAAAATTCTGAGCTATTAGGGTTGATCTGGTGGAATTTCCAAAACTTGGATAACAAAACTTTTGCGTTCATTTGTGGTGTGTGAATAAATTTTCTTTACTTACATTTTATATTGCTTTATATTCTTTCCTAACTTTAACTCTAAAATTTTCATTTTCTTGTGATCTATTTGCCTTTAATCTCTTTTTTTGCTTACGAGATGAAGGGAAAGTGAAAACTCAAGTTTTGATTTAAGAAAATAATGTACATCTAAAATAGAAATGCACAATGTACAAATGTAGAGATAGATAATTTGAAAAAATGTCTATAATTTTTAGGGATTTTAAAATCTCTTTAGTTTTTATATATAAGATTTTGCAATCATGGGGAAAAGGGGGAGGCGGGGGATTTTTAACTTAGTGTGGACTTCCAATGCATAAGTCATTCCTTACAAAATATAGCCAGTTACGCATGATAAATCACTTGACAATCAGCTATGATCGTTAGGTCAACTTTTTGTAAATGGGAAAAATAATGGCTTGTTTGACTCGGGTAAATATCCCACCACACATTCTCTTGGGAATTTAATGTTATTCTCTTTAAAAGGTTTGGATCCATAGGTCATTTGCATCTTATACATGTTTCAAGAATCAATATCCATTTTTTGAAACATGTGTAGAAAAATCTTTCTTATTAAATTCCGAGCTATTAGGGTTGAACTAGTAGAATTTAGGGTGTAGGGTTTAGGGTGTAGGGTCAATAAATTTTTGTGTTCATTTGTGGTTTGTCAATAAATTTTCCTTGCTTACATTTTTTTGCTTTAAATTCTTTCCATACATAAACTCTTAAATTTTAATTTTATTGTGATTTATTTGCCTTTTATCTTTTTTCTTTTTACGAAATGAAGGGAAAGTGAAAACTCAAGTTTTTATTTAAGAAAAAGTATACATTTAAAATGAAAATGCAGAATGCACAAATGTAGAGAGAGATAATTCCAAAAAGTGTCTGTAATTTTTAGGGATTGTAAACTCTTTTTAGTTTCTATATATCAGGTTCTGCAATCGTCAAGAAAAGGGGGAGGCGGGGGAATTTTAACTGATTTTTGACTCCCAATCCATAAGTCATTCCATACAAAAATATAGCCCGTTACTCATGATAAATCACTTTACAATCATCTATGATCCTTATGTCAGCTTTTGTAAATGGCAAAATAATGGCTTGTTTGACTCTGGTAAATATCACACCGCATGTTCAATTGCGAATTTAATGTTATTCTCTTTAAAAGGGTTGGATCCATAGGTCATTTGCATCTTTAACATGTTTCAAGTATGCATATCCATTTTTAAAACATGTGTAGAAAAATCTCTTTCTTATAAATTCCGAGCTATTAGGGTTGAACTAGTGGAATTTCCAAAACTTGGATAAAATAACTTTTATGTTCATTTGTGGTGTGTGAATAAATTTTCTTTACTTACATTAGTTATTTCTTTAAATTCTTTCCATACATAAACTCTAAAATTTTCAATTTGGTGAGATCTATTTGCCTTTTATCTCTTTTTTTGTTTATGAGATGAAGGGAAAGTGAAAACACAAGTTTTGATTTCATAAAAAGGTATATATCTAAAATGGAAGTGCACAATGCACAAATGTAGAGAGAGTAATTCGAAAAAGTGTATATAATTTTTAGGTGTTGTAAACTCATTTTAATTTTTATATTTCAGGTTCTGCAATCGTCGGGAAAAGGGGGAGGTGGGGGATTGTTAACTGAGTGTTGAATCCCAATCCATCAGTCATTCTTTACAAAAATATACCCCGTTATGCATGATAAATCGCTTTACAATCATCTATGATCGTTAGGTCAGCATTTCGTAAATGGTCAAAATAATGGCTTGTTTGAGTCGGGTAAATATCCCACCGCACATTCACTTGAAAATTTAATGTTATTCTCTTTAAAAGGTTTGGATCTTTAGGTCATTTGCATCTTTAACATGTTCTAAGTATGCATATCCATTTTTTAAAACATGCGTAAAAAAATCTCTTTCTGATAAAATTCTTAGCTTCTAGGGTTGAACTAGTGGAATATCTGAAACTTGGATAACAAAACTTTTGTGTTCATTTGTGTTGTCTGAATAAATTTTCCTTACTTACATTTTTTATTGCTTTATATTCTTTCCTAACTTAAACTCTAAAATTTTCATTTTCTTGTGATCTATTTGCCTTCTATCTCTTTTTTTGTTTACGAGATGAAGGGAAAGTGTCTCAAGTTTTTATTTAAGAAAAAAGTATACATCTTAAATTGAAATGCACAGTGTACAAATGTAGAGAGAGATAATTCAAAAAAGTGTCTATAATTTTTAGGGATTGTAAACTCATTTTAGTTTTTATATATTAGGTTCTGCAATCATGGGGAAAAGAGGGAGCCAGGGGATTTTTAACTCAGTGTTGACTTCCAATGCATAAGTCATTCCTTACAAAAATATAACCCCTTACGCATGATAAATTACTTCACAATCATCTATGATCATTAGGTTTGCTTTTTGTAAATGGGCAAAATAATGGCTTGTTTGAATCGGGTAAATATCCCACCACACGTTCACTTGGGAATTTAATGTTATTATCTTTAAAAGGTTTGGATCCATAGGTCATTTTGATCTTTAAAATAGTCCAAGCATGCATAGACATTTTTTAAAACATGCGTAAAAAAAAATCTTTCTTATAAAATTCTGAGCTATTAGGGTTGAACTAGTGGAATTTCCCAAACTTGGATAACAACATTTTTGTGTTCATTTGTGGTGTGTGAATAAATTTTCTTTACTTACCTTTGGTATTTCTTTAAATTCTTTCCATACATAAACTCTAATATTTACATTTTGTGGTGATCTATTAGCCTTTAATCTCTTTTTCTGTTTACAAGATGAAGGTAAAGTGAAAAATCAAGTTTTGATTTAATAAAAAAGAATACATCTAAAATGGAAATGCACAATGCACAAATGTAGAGAGAGATAATTCCAAAAAGTGTCTATAATTTTTAGGGATTGTAAACTCTTTTTAGCTTTTATATATCAGGTTCTTCAATCATCAGGAAAAGGGGAGGTGGGGGATTTTTAACTAAGAGTTGACTTCCAATCAATAAGTCATTAGTTGCAAAAATATAGCCCATTACGCATGATCAATCACTTTACAGTCATCTATGATCCTTACGTCAGCTTTTTGTAAATGGGAAAATAATGGCTTGTTTGACTTAGGTAAATATCCCACTGCACGTTCACTTGGGAATTTAATGTTATTCACTTCAAAAAGGTTTGAATCCATAGGTCATGTGAAACTTTAACATGTTTCATGCATGCATATCCATAGTTTAAAACATTTGTAGAAAAATCTCTTTCTTATAAAATTGCAAGTTATTAGGGTTGAACTAGTGGAATTTCCAAAACTTGGATAACAAAACTTTTGTGTTCATTTGTGGTGTGTGGATAAATTTTCTTTACTTATATTTGTCATTGCTTTAAATTCATTTGTTGTGATATTTTTTCCTTCTATCTCCTTTTTTGTTTACAAGATGATGGGAAAGTGAAAACTCATGTATTGATTTAAGAAAAAAGTATGCATAAAAAATGGAAATGTACAATGCACAAATGTAGAGAGAGATAATTCCAAAAAATGTATGTAATTTTTAGGGATTGTAAACTCTTTTTAGTTTTTATATATTAGGTTCTGCAATCATTGGGAAAAGGGGGAGGCGAGGGATTTTTAACTGAGTGTTGACTCCCAATCCATAAGTCATTCCTTACAAAAATATAGCTCGTTACGTATGATAAATCACTTTACAATCATCAATGATCGTTAGGTCAGCTTTTTGTAAATGGGCAAAATAATGGCTTGTTTGACTTGGGTAAATATCCCACCGCACGTTCACTTGGAAATTTAATGTTATTCTCTTTAAAGGGTTTGGATCCATAGGTCATTTGCGTCTTTAAAATGTTTCTAGCATGTATATCCATTTTTTAAAAAATATGTAGAAAAATCTCTTTCTTATAATATTCCGAGGTATTAGGGGTGAACTAATGGAATTTCCCAAACTTGGATAACAAAACTTTTGTGTTCATTTGTGGTATGTCAATAAATTTTCTTTACTTAAATTTTTCATTGCTTTAAATTCTCTCCATACATAAACTCTAAAAGTTTCATTTTATTGTGATCTATTTGCCTTTTATCTCTTTTTTTGTTTACGAGATGAAGGAAAATTGAAAACTCAAATTTTGATTTAAGAAAAAGTATACATCTAAAATGGAAATGCACTATGCACAAATGTAGAGAGAGATAATTCCAAAAAGTGTCTCTAATTTTTAGGGATTTTAAACTCTTTTTAGCTTTTATATATCAGATTCTTCAATCGTCAAGAAAAGGGGGAGGCGGGGGATTTTTAACTGAGTATTGATTTCTAATCCATAAGTCATTACTTGAAAAAATATAACCAGTTACGCATGATCAATCACTTTACAGTCATCTTTGATCCTTAGGTCAGCTTTTTGTAAATGGGCAAAATAATGGCTTGTTTGACTCAGGTAAATATCCCACCGCACGTTCACTTGGGAATTTAATGTTAATCTCTTTAAAAGGTTTGGATCCATAGGTCATTTGCATGTTTATCTTGTTACAAGCATGCATATCCATTGTTCAAAACATATGTAGAAAACCTCTTTCTTATAAAATTCCGAGCCATAAGGGTTGAACTAATGGAATTTCCAAAACTGGGATAGCAAAACTTTTGTGTTCATTTGTTGTGTGTAAATATATTTTCTGTACTTATATTTGTCATTGCTTTAAATTCATTTTGTTGTGATCTTTTTGCCTTTTATCTCTTTTTTTTTTTTACAAGATGATGGGAAAGTGAAAACATGTATTGATTTAAGAAAAACATTTACATAAAAAATGGAAATGCAAAATGCACAAATGTAGAGAGAGATAATTCCAAAAAGTGTAGGTAATTTTTACGGATTGTAAACACTTTTTAGTTTTTATATATCAGGTTCTACAATTGTCGAAAAAAGGGGGAGGCGGGTGATTTTTAACTGAGTGTTGACTCCCATTCCATAAGTCATTCCTTACAAAAATATGATCGTTAGGTCAGCTTTTTCTAAATGGGCAATACAATGGCTTGTTTGACTCGGGTAAATATCCCATCACACGTTCACTTGGGAATTTAATGTTATTCTCTTTAAAAGGTTTGGATCCTTAGGTCATTTGCATCTTTAACATGTTTCAAGCATGAATATCCATTTTTTAAAACGTGCGTAAAAAAATCTCTTTCTTATAAAATTCTGAGCTATTAGGGTTAAACTAGTGGAATTTTCCAAACTTGGATAACAACAATTTTTTGTTCATTTGTGGTGTGTGAATAAATTTTCTTTACTTACATTTGTTATTGCTTTAAATTCTTTCCATACATAAACTCTAAAATTTTGTTTTTTGTTGTGATCTATTTGCCTTTTATCACTTTTTTTTGTTTACAGGATGAAGGGAAAGTGAAAACTCAAGTTTTGATTTAAGAAAAAAGTATACATCTAAAAAGGAAATGCACAATGCACAAATGCAGAGAGAGATAATTCCAAAAAGTGTCTGTAATTTTTTGGGATTGTAAACTCTTCTTAGTTTTTATATATCAGGCTCTTCAATCGTTGGGAAAAGGGGGAGGTGGGGGATTTTTAACTGAGTGTTGACTCCCAATCCATAAGTCATTCCTTAAAAAAATAAAGCCCGTTACACATAAATCTATTTACAGTCATCAATGTTCGTTAGGTCAGCTTTTTGTAAATGGACAAAATAATGGCTTGTTTGACTCGGGTAAGTATCCCATCGCAAGTTCACATGGGAATTTAATGTTATTCTCTTTAAAAAGTTTTGCTCCATAGGTCATTTCCATCTTTAACATGTTTCTAGCATGCATATCCATTTTTTAAAACATATGTAGAAAATCTTTCTTATAAAATTCCAAGCTTTTAGGGGTGAACTAGTGGAATTTCCAAAACTTGGATAACAAAGCTTTTGTGTTCATTTGTGGTGTGTGAATAAATTTTCTTTACTTAAAGTGTATTTATGTTTAGGGATTATAAACTCATTTTAGTTTATATATACCAGGTTTTGCAATTGTCAGGAAAAGGGGAGGCTGGGGATTTTAAACTGAGTGTTGACTCCTAATCTATAAGTCATTTCTTACTAAAATACAACCCGTTATGTATGGTAAATCACTTTACAATCATCTATGATCGTTCAATCAGCTTTTTGTAAATGGGCAAAATAATGGCTTGTTTGACTCGGTTAAATATTCCACCACACGTTCACTTGAGAATTTAAAGTTATTCTCTATAAAAGGTTTGGATCCATAGGTCATTTGCATCTTTAACGTGTTTCAAGCATGGATATCCATTTTTTAAAACATGTGTTGAAAAATCTCTTTCTTATAAAATTTCAAGCAATTAGGGTTGAACTAGTGGAATTTCCCAAACTTGGATTACAAAACTTTTGTGTTCATTTTTGGTGTGTGAATAAATTTTCTTTACTTACATTGTTATTGCTTTAAATTCTTTCCATACAAAACTTTAACATTTCCAATTTGTTGTGATCTATTTGCCTTCGATCTCTTTTTTTCTTTACAAGATGATGGGAAAGTGAAAAATCAAGTTTCGATTCAAGTAAAAAGTATATAACTAAAACAGAAATGCACAATGCACAATTTTGGAGAGAGATAATTCCAAAAAGTGTCTGTCATTTTAAGGCATTTTAACTCTTTTTAGTTTTTATATATGAGGTTTTGCAATCCTCGGGAAAAGGGGGAGGCGGGGTATTTTTAACTGAGATTTGACTCCCAATCCATAAGTCATTTCTTACAAAAATATAGCCCTTCTCGCATGATAAAGCAGTTTACAATCATCTATGATCGTTAGGTCAGGTTTTTGTAATTGGGCAAAATAATGCCTTGTTTGACTTGGATAAATATCCCAACGCACGTTCACTTGAGACTATAATTTTTTTCTATTTAAAAGGTTTGGATCCATAAGTCATTTACATATTTAACGTGTTTTAAGAATGCATGTCCATTATTTAAAACATGTGTGGAAAAATCTCTTTCTTATAAAATTCCAAGCTATTAGGGTTGAACAAGTGGAATTTTCGTAACTTGGATAACAAAACTTTTGTGCTCCTTTGTGGTGTGTGAAATAATTTTCTTTACTTACTTTTTTTATTGCTTTAAATTCTTTCCATACATAAACTCTTAAGTTTTCTTTTTGTTGTGATCTATTTGCCTTTTATCTCCTTTTTTGTTTACGAGATGAAAGGAATGTGAAAAGTCAAGTTTTGATTTAAGAAAAAAGTATACATCTAAAATAGATATGCACAATGCACAAATGTAGACAGAGATAATTCCCAAAAAGTGTTTGTAATTTTTAGGGATTGTGAACTCTTTTTATTTTTTATATATCAGGTTTTGCAATCGTCGGGTAAAGGGGGAGACGGGGGATTTTTAACTGAGTGTTGACTCCATCTCCATAAGTCATTCCTTAAAAACATATAGCCCGTTACGCATGATAAATTACTTTCAATCATCTATGATTCTTACGTCTGCTTTTTATTAATGGCCTGTTTGACTCGGGTAAATATCCCACCGCACGTTCACTTGATAATTTAATGTTATTCTCTTTAAAATGTTTGGATCCATAGGTCATTTGTATCTTTAACATGTTTCAAACATGCATATCCATTTTTTAAAACATGTGTAGAAAAATCTCTTTCTTATAAAATTCCATGCTATTAGGGTTGAACTAGTGGAATTTTCAAAACTTAACTATCCAAACTTTGTGTTCATTTGTGGTGTTTGAATAAATTTTCTTTACTTACATTTGTTATTTCTTTAAATTCTTTCCAGACAAAAACTTTTAAATTTTCATTTTGTTGTCATCTATTTGGCTTTTATCTCTTTTTTTGTTTACGAGATGAAGGGAAAGTGAAAATTCAAGTTTTTATTTAAGAAAAAATTATACTTCTGCCCAATGCACAAATGTAGGGAGAGATATTTCCCACAAAGTGTCGGTAATTTTTAGCGATTGTAAACTCTTTTTAGTTTTTATATATCGGGTTTTGCAATCGTCAGGAAAAGGGGGAGGCAGGGCAATTTTAACTGAGTTTTGACTCCCTATCCATAGGTCATTTACCTACAAAAATATAGCCCGTTACGCATGATAAATCACTTTCCAATCATTTATGATCGTTAGGTCAGCTTTTTGTTAATGGGCAAAATAATAGCTTATTTGACTCGGGTAAATATCCTATTGCACGTTCACTTTAGAATTTAATGTTATTCTCTTTAAAAGGTTTGGATCCATAGGTGATGTCCATCTTTAACATGTTTCAAGCATGCATATCCATTTTTTAAAACATGTGTGGAAAAGTCACTTTCTTATAAAATTCCAAGCTATTAGGGTTGAACTAGTGGAATTTCCCAAACTTGGATAACCGAACTTTTGTGTTCATTTGTGGTGTGTGAATAAATTTTCTTTAGTTACATTTTTTATTGCTTTAAATTTTTTCCATACCTAAACTCTAAATTTTCATTTTTTTGTGACCTATTTGCCTTTTATCTCTTTTTTTCTTTACGATGAAGGGAAAGTGAAAATTCAAGTTTTAATTTTAGAAAAAAGTATAGAACTAAAATGGAAATGCACAATGCACATATTTGTAGAGAGGTAATTCCAAAAAGTGTCTGTAATTTTTAGGTTTTTTAAACTCTTTTTAATTTATATATATCAGGTTTTGCAATCTTTAGGGAAAGGGGGAGGCGGGGGATTTTTAACTGAGTGTTGACTCCCATTCCATAAGTCATTCCTTACAATAATATATCCCGTTAAGCACGATAAATCACTTTACAATCATCTATGATCATTAGGTCCGCTTTTGGTAAATGGGCAAAATAATGGCTTGTTTGACACAGGTAAATGTCCCACCGCACCTTCACTTGAGAATTTAATATTATTCTCTTTAAAAGGTATGAATCCATTTGTCATTTGCATCTTTAACATATTTCTAGCATGCATATCCATTCTTTAAAACATGTGTAGAAAAATCTATTTCTTATAAAATTCCAAGCTATTAGGGTTGGACTAGTGGAATTTTCCAAACTTGGATAACCAAACTTTTGTGTTCATTTGTGGTGTGTGAACAAATTTTCTTTACTTACATTTGTTATTGCTTTAAATTCTTTCCATACATAAACTCTTAAATTTTCATTTTGTTGTGCTGTTTTCGCCTTTTATCTCTTTTTTTGTTTATGTGATGAAGGGAAAGTGAAAACTCAAGTTTTGATTTAAGAAAATATTATACAACTAAAATGGAAATACACAATGCACAAATTTAGAGAGAGATAATTCCAAAAAGTGACTGTAATTTTTAGGGATTGTTAACTCTTTTTAGTTTTTAAATATCAGGTTTTGTAATCGTTGAGAAAAGGGGGAGGCATGGGATTTTTAACTGAGTGTTGAGTCCCAATCCATAAGTCATTCCTAACAAAAGTATAGCCTGTTATGCTTAATAAATCACTTTACAATCATCTATGATCGTTAGGTCAGCTATTGGTAAATGGGCAAAATAATGGCTTGTTTGACACGGTAAATATCCCATCGTACCTTCACTTGAGAATTTAATATTATTCTCTTTAAAAGATATGGATCCATAGGTCATTTGCATCTTTAACATGTTTCAAGCATGCATATCCATTTTTTAAAACATGTGTATAAAAATCTCATTCTTATAAAATTCCCAGCTATTAGGGTTGAACTAGTTGGATTTCCCAAACACCAATAACAGAACATTTGTGTTAATTTGTGGTGTGTGAATAAATTTTCTTTACTTACATTTGTTATTGCTTAAAATTCTTTCCAAACTTAAACTCAAAATTTTCTTTTTGTTGTGATCTATTTGCCTTTTATATTCTTTTTTGTTTACGAGATAAAGGGAAAATGAAAACTCAAGTTTTAATTTAAGAAAAAAATATTCATCTAAAATGGAAATACACAATGCACAAATGTAGCGAGAGATAATTAATAAAAAGTATCTGCAATTTTTAGGGACTATAAACTCTTTTTAGTTTTTATGTATCAGGTTTTGCAATTATCGGGACAAGGGGGAGGCGAGGGATTTTTCACTAAGTGTTGACTCCATCTCCATAAGTTGTTCCTTAAAAAAATATAGCCCCTTACGCCTGAAAAATCACTTTACAATCATCTATGATTCTATGGTCAACTTTTTGTTAATGGCTTGTTTGACTTGGGTAAATATCCCACCGCACGTTCATTTGAGAATTTATTGTTATTCTCTTTAAAAGGTTATGATCCATAGGGCATTTGCGTCTTTAACATGTTTTAAGCATCCATATCCATTTTTTAAAACATGTGTAGAAAAATCTCTTACTTATAAAATTCCAAGCTATTTGGGTTGAATTAGTGGAGTTTCCCAAACATGGATAACCAAACTTTTGTGTTCATTTGTGGTGTGTGAATAAATTTTCTTTACTTACATTTGTTATTGCTTTAAATTTTTTCCATACATAAACTCTAATATTTTCATTTTGTTGTGATCTATTTGCCTTTATCTCTTATTTTTTTACGAGATGAAAAGAAAGTGAAAACTCAAGTTTTTATTTAATAAAAAAGCATACATGTAAAATGGAAATGCTCAATGCACAAATGTAGAGAGAGATAATTCCAAAAAGTGTCTTTAATTTTTAGGGATTTTAAACTCTTTTTAGATTTTATAAATCAGGTTTGGTTATCGTCGGGAAAAGGGGGAGGTGGGGGATATAGCCGGTTACGCATGATAAATCACTTTAAAAACATCTATGATCGTTAGGTCAGCTTTTTGTAAATGGACAAAATAATGGCTTGTTTGACTCAGGTAAATATCCTACCGCACGTTCACTTGAGAATTTAATGTTATTCTCTCTAAAAGGTTTGGATCCATAGGTCATTTGCATCTTTAACATGTTTCAAGCATGCATATCCATTTTTTAAAACATGTGTAGAAAAATATCTTTCTTATAAAATTCCAAGCTATTAGGGTTGAACTAGTGGAATTTCCAAAACTTGGTTAACAAAACTTTTGTGTTCATTTGTGGTGTGTGAATAAATTTTCTTTACTTACAATCATTATTGCTTTAAATTCTTTCCATACATAAACTCTAAAATTTTCATTTTGTTGTGATCTATTTTCCTTTTATCTGTTTTTTTATTTACGAGATGAAGGGAAAGTGAAATCTCAAGTTTTGACTTAAGAAAAAAGATTACAACTAAAATGGAAATGCACAATGCACAAATGTAGAGAGAGATAATTCCAAAAAAGTGCCTATAATTATTAGGTATTTTAAACTCTTTTTAGTTTTTATACATCAGGTTTTGCAAACGTCTGGAAAAGGGGCAAGCGGGGGATTTTTAATTGAGTGTTGACTCCCTATCAATAAGTCATTCCTTACAAAAATAAAGCCAGTTACACAAGATAAATCACTCTACAATTATCTATAATCTTTAGGCCAACTTTTTGTAAATCGGAAAAATAATTCCTTGTTTGACTCGGGTAAATATCTCACCTCACGTTCATTTGAGATTTTAATGTTATTCTCTTTAAAAGGTTTGGATCCATAGGTCATTTGTATCTTTAACATGTTTCAAACATGCATATCCATTTTTTTAAAACATGTGTAGAAGAATCTCTTTCTTGTAAAATTCCAAACTATTAGGGTTGAAGTAGTGGAATTTCCCAAACTTGGATAACAAAACTTTTGAGTTGATTTGTGGTGTGTGAATAAACTTTCTTTACTTACATTTGTCATTGATTTAAATTATTTTCGTACATAAACTCTAAAATTTTCATTTTGTTGTGATCTATTTGACTTTTATCTCTTTTTTGTATACGAGATGAAGGGAAAGTGAAAACTCAAGTTTTGATTTAAGAAAAAAGTATACATCTAAAATGGAAATGCACAAATGAAGAGAGAGATAATTCCAAAAAGTGGATGTAAATTTTAGGGATTATAAACTCTTTAGTTTTTATATATCAGGTTTTGCATTCGTCGAGAAAAGGGGGTGGCGAGGGATTTTTAACTGAGTGTTGATTCCTAATCCATAAGTCATTCCTTACAAAAATATAGCCCGTTACTCATGATAAATCACTCTACAATCATCTATGATCGTTAAGTCAGATTTTTTGTAAATATGCAAAATAATTGTTTGTTTGACTCGGATAAATATCCCACCGCACGTTCTCTTGAGAATGTAATGTTATTCTCTTCAAAAGGTTTGGTTCCATAGGTTATTTGTATCTTTAATATATTTCAAGCATGCATATCCATTTTTTAAAACATGTGTAGGAAAATCTATTTCTTATAAAATTCCAAGCTATTAGGGTTGAACTAGAGGAATTTCCCAAACTTGGATAACAAAACTTTTGTGTTCATTTGTGTCATGTGAATAAATTTTCTTTACTTACAATTGTTATTCATTTAAATTTTTTCCATAAATAAACTCTAAAATATTCATTTCGTTGTGATCTATTTGCCTTTTATATCTTTTTTTGTTTACGAGATGAAGGGAAAGTGAAAACTCAAGTTTTGATGTAAGAAAAAAGTATACATCTAAAATTTAAATGCACAATGCTCAAATGTAGAGAGAGATAATTCCAAAAAGTGTCTGTAATTTTTAGGGATTGTCAACTCTTTTTAGTTTTTATATATACTGTTTTGCAATCGTTAGGAAAAGGGGAGGCGGGGGATTTTTAACTGAGTTTTGACTCCCAATCCATATATCGTTCGTTGCAAAAATATAGCCCGTTATGCATGATAAATCACTTTACAATCATCTATGATCGTCAAATTTTTGTAAATAGGTAAAATAATGGCTTATTTAACACGGGTAAATATCCCATCGCACGTGCCCTTGAGAATTTAATGTTATTCTCTTTAAAAGGTTTTGATCCTTAGGTCATTTGCATCTTGAACATGTTTCAAGCTTGCATATCCATTTTTTAAAACATGTGCAGAAAATTCTCTTTCTTATAAAACTCCAAGCTATTTGGGTTGAAGTAGTGGAATTTCCCAAAATTGGATTACAAAACTTTTGTGTTCGTTTGTGGTGTGTGAATAAATTTTGTTTTCTTACCTTTGTAATTGCTTTAATTTCTTTCCATACATAAACTCTAAAATTTTCATTTTGTTGTGATCTAATTGCTGTTATATCTTTTTTTGTGTACGAGATGAAGGGAAAGTCCAAACTCAATTTTTGATTTAATAAAAAAACATATATCTACTTTGGAAATGCTTAATGTACAAATGTAGAGAGAGATAATTCCAAAGAGTGTTTATAATTTTTAGGGATTGTAAACTCTTTTTAGATTTTATACATCAGGTTTTGCTATCGTCGAGAAAGGAGGGCGGCGGGGGATTTTTAATTGAGTGTTGACTGACAATCCATAAGTCATTCCTTACAAAAAAATATAGCCGGTTACGCATGATAAATCACTTTACAATCGTCTATGATCGTTAGGTCAGCTTTTTGTAAATGGGCAAAATAATGGCTTATTTGACTCGGGTGAATATCATACCGTACGTTCACTTGAGAATTTAATGTTATTGTCTTTAAAAGGTTTAGATCCATATGACATTTGAATCAATAACATGTTTCAAACATGCATATCCATTTTTTAAAACATGTGTAAAAAAATCTTTTTCTTATAAAATCCCAAGCTATTAGGGTGGAACTAGTGGAATTTCCCAAACTTAGATAACAAAACTTTTGAGTACATTTAAGGTGTGAGAAAAAAATTTCTTTACTTGCATTTTTATTGATTTAAATTCTTTTGATAAATAAACTCAAAAATTTTCATTTTTTTTTTATCTATTTACCTTGTATCTCTTTTTTTGTATACAAGATGAAGGGAAAGTGAAAACTCAAGTTTTGATTTAAGAAAAATGTATACATATAAAAGGGAAATGCACAATACATAAATGTAGAGAGAGATAATTCAAAAAAGTGTTTGTAATTTTTAGGGATTGTAAACTCTTTTTTGTTTTTATATATCAGGTTTTGAAATCATCGGGAAAAGGGGAAGGCCGGGGATTTTTAACTGAGAGTTGATTCGCAATCCATAACTCATTCCTTACAAAAATATAGCCTGTCAAGCAGGATAAATCACTTGACAATAATTTAAGGTCGCTAGGTCTACTTTTGGTAAATAGGCAAAATAATGGGTTGTTTGACTCGGGTTAAAATCCCACCACACGTTCACTTGAGAATTTAAGGTTATTCTTGTTAAAAGGTTTGGTTCCATAGGTCATTTATATCTTTAACATGTTTCAAGCATGCATATCCATTTTTTAAAACATGTGTAGAAAAATCTCTCTTATAAATTCCAAGCTATTATGGTTGAAGTAGAGGAATTGTCCAAACTTGGAAACAAAACTTTTGTGTTCATTTGCGATGTGTGAATAAATTTTCTTTACTTACATTTTTTATTGATGTAAATTTTTTCCATACATAAAATCTAAAATTTTCATTTTGTTGTGATCTATTTGCCTTTTATCTCTTTTTTTGTTTACGAGAAGAAGGGAAAGTGAAAACTCAAGTTTTGATTGAAGAAAAAAGTATACAGCTAAAATGGAAATGCACAATGCAAAAATGTACAAAGAGACAATTCCAAAAAGTGTCTGTAAATTTTAGGGATTATAAACTCTATTTAGTTTTTATATATCAGGTTTTGTATTTGTCGGGAAAAGGGGAGGTGGGGGATTTTTAACTGAGTATTGACTCCCAATCCATAAGTGATTCCCTACAAAAAAAATAGCCCTTTTTCTCATGATAAATCAATTTACTATCATCTATGATGGTTAGGTCAGCATTTTGTAAATATGAAAAATAATGGCTTGTTTGACTCTTGTAAATATGCCATCGCACGTCCACTTGAGAATTTAATGTTATTCTGATTAAAAGATTTGGATCCATAGGTCATTTGTATCTTTAACATGTTTAAAACATGCATATCCATTTTTTAAAACAAGTGTAGAAAAATCTCTTTCTTATAAAATTCCAAGCTATTAGGGTTGAACAAGTGGAATTTCACAAACTGGGATAACAAAACTTTTGTGTTCATTTGTGGCATGTGAAAAAAATTTCTTTACTTAAATTTGTTATTGATTTAAATTATTTCCATAAAAAAACTCTAAAATTTTCATTTTGTTGTGATCTATTTGCCTTTTATCTCGTTTTTTGTTTACGAGGAGAAGGGAAGGTGAAAACTCAAGTTTTGATTTAAGAAAAAAGTATAAATCTAAAATGGAAAAGCAGAATGCAAAAATATAGAGAGAGATTATTCCAAAAAGTGTCTGTAATTTTAGGGATTGTAAACTCTTTTTCGTTTTTATATATACGGTTTTGCAATAGTCGGGAAAAGGTGGAGGCAGTGGATTTTTAACTGAGTGTTGACTCCCAATCCTTAAGTCATGCCTTTAAAAAATATAGCCTGTTACGCATGATAAATCACTTTACAATCACCCATGATTGTTAGGTCAACATTTTATAAATGGGCAAAATAATAGCTTGTTTGACTCGGGTAAATCTCCCACCGCACGTTCACTAAAGAATTTAAGGTTATTCTCTTTAAAAGGTTTGTATCCAGAGGTCATTTACATCTTTAACATGTTTCAAGAATACAAATCAATTTTTTAAAACATGTGTAGAAAAATCTCTTTCTTATAAAATTCCAAGCTATTAGGATTGAACTAGTGGAATTTCCCAAATTTGGATAACAAAACTTTTGTGTTCATTTGTGGTGTCTGAAAAACTTTTCTATACTTATATTTGTTTTTGCTTTAAATTTTTTCCATACATAAGCTCTAAAATTTTCATTTTGTTGTCATCTATTTGCCTATTATCTCTATTTTTGTTTACGAGATGAAGGGAAAGTGAAAACACAAGTTTCGATTCAAGAAAAAAGTATACATCTAAAATGGAAATGCACAATGCACAAATGTAGAGAGAGATAATTCCAAATGGGGTCAGTAATTTTTAGGGATTGTAAACTCCTTTTAGTTTTTATATATCAGGTTTTTCAATCATGGGGTAAAAGGGGGAGGCGGGGGATTTTTCACTGAGTGTTGTCTCCCAATCCATAAGTCATTCCTTTAAAAAATACAGCCCGTTATGCCTGATAAATCACTTTACAATCATCTATGATCGTTAGGTCAGATTTTTGTAAATGGGCAAAATAATGGTTTGTTTGATTCGAGTAAATATCCCACCGCACGTTCACTTGAGAATTTAAAGTTATTCTCATTAAAATGTTTGGATCCATAGGTCCTTTGCATCTTTAACATGTTTCAAGCATGCATATCCATTTTTTAAAACTTGCGTAGAAAACTCTCTTTCTTATAAAATTCCAAGCTATTAGGGTTCAACTAGTGGAATTTCCCAAACTTGGTTAACAAAACTTTTGTGTTCATTTGTGGTGTGTGAATAAATTTTCTTAACTTACATTTTTTATCGATTTAAATTCTTCCCACAAATAAACTCTAAAATTTTCATTTTGTGGTGATCTATTTGCCTTTTATCTCTTTTTATTGTTTATGAGATAAAGGGAAAGTGAAAACTCAAGTTTTGATTTAAGAAAAAAGTATACATCTAAAATGGAAGTGCACAATACACAAACGAAGAGAGAGATAATTCAAAAAAGTGTCTGTATTTTTAAGGCTTGTAAACTCTTTTTAGTTTTTATATATCAGGTTTTGCAATTATCGAGAAAAGGGAGGAGGCGGGAGATTCTTAACTGAGTGTTGACTCCCAATCCATAAGTCCTTCCTTACAAAAATATAGCCCGTTACGCATGATAAAACACTTTACAATCATCTGTGATCGTTAGGTCAGCAGTTTTTAAATGGGCAAAATGGGTTGGACTAGTGCAATTTTCCCAAACTTGGAAAACAAAACTTTTGTGTTCATTTGTTGTGTGTGAATAAATTTTCTTTTCTTACATTTTTTATTGCTTTAAATTCTTTCATACATAAACTCTTAAATTTTCATTTGGTTGTGATCTATTTGCCTTTTATCTCTTTTTTTTTACGAGATGAAGGGAAAGTGAAAACTCAAGTTTTGATTTAAGAAAGTATATATCTTAAATTCAAATGCACAATGCACAAATAATAAGATAGATAATTCCGAAAAGTCTCTGTAATTTTTAAGGATTGTAAACTTTTCTTAGTTTTTATATATTCTGTTTTGCAATCGTTAGGAAAACGGGGAGGCATGGGATTTTTAACTGAGTGTTGACTCACAATCCATAAGTCATTACTTACAAGAATATAGCCCGTTACGCATGATAAATCACTTTACAATCATCTATGATCATTTGGTTAGCTTTTTTGAAAATTGGCAAATAATATCTTGTTTGACTCGGGTAAATATCCCACTGCACGTTCACTAGAAAATTTAATGTTATTCTCTTTAAAAGTTTTGGATCCATTGGTCATTTGCATCTTTATCATGTTTCAAGCATGCACATCCTTTTTTTAAAACATGTCTACAAAAATCTGTTTCTTATAAAATTCTGAGCTAAAAGGGTTGAACTAGTATTATTTTCCCAAAAATGGATAGCAAAACTTTTATGTTCATTTTTGTGTGAATAAATTTTCTTTACTTACATTTGTCATTGCATTAAATTCTTTCCATACATAAACTCTAAAATTTTCATTTTTTTGTGATCTATTTGCCTTTAATCTCTTTTTTGGATTGCCAGATGAACAGAACGTGAAAACTCAAGTTTTGATTTAAGAAAAAAGTATACATCTCAAATGGAAATGCACAATGCAAAAATGAAGAGAGAGATAATTCCAAAAAGTGTCTATAACTTTTTGGGATTGTAAACTCTTTTCAGTTTTTATATATCAGGTTTTGCAGTCGTCAGGAAAAGGGGAAGGCGGAGGATTTTTAACTAAGAGTTGATTCCCAATCCATTAGTCATTCCTTAAAACAATATAAGCGGTTATGCCTGATAAATCATTTAAAATCATCTATGATAGTTAGGTCAACGTTTTGTAAATGGGCCTAGTAATGGCTTATTTGACTCGGGTAAATATCCCACCGCACGTTAACTTCAGAATTTAATGTTATTCTCTTTAAAAGGATTGGATCCATAGGTCATTTGCAGCATTAACATGTTTCAAGCATACATATCCATTTTTTAAAACATGTGTAGAAAAATCACTTTCTTATAAAATTTCGCGCTATAAGGGTTGAACTAGTGGAATTTTGTAAAACTTGGATAGCAAAACTTTTGTGTTCATTTATTGTATGTGAATAAATTTTCTTTACTTATATTTTTTATTGTTTTAAATTATTTCCATACATAAACTCTTAAATTTAAATATTGTTGTGATCTATTTGCCTTTTATCTCTTTTTTTGTTTACGAGATGAAGGGAAAGTGAAAACTCAAGTTTTGATTTAAGAAAAAAGTATACATCTCAAATGGAAATGCACAATGCACAAAAGTAGAGAGAGATAATTCCAAAAAGTGTCTGTAATTTTTAGGGATTGTAAAATCTTTTTAGTTTTTATATATTGGGTTTTGCAATCGTTGGGAAAAGGGCGAGGCGGGGGATTTTTAACTGCGTGTTGAATCCCAATCCATAAGTCATTCCATACAAAAATATAGCCCATTACGCATCATAAATCACTTTACTATCATCTATGATTGTTACGTCAGCTTTCGGTAAATGGGCAAAATAATGGCTTGTTTGACACAGGTATATATCCCACCGCACGTTCACTTGAGAATTTAATGTTATTCTCTTTAAAAGGTTTGGATCCATAGGTCATTTGCATCTTGAACATGTTTCAAGAATGCATATCCATTTTTTAAAACATGTCTAGAAAAATCACTTTCTAATAAAATTCCAAGCTGTAAGGTTTGAACAAGTGGAATTTTGCCAAAATTGGATAACAAAACTTTTGTGGTCATTTGTTGTTGCTGAATAAATTTTCTTAACTTACATTTTCTATTGCTTTAAATTCTTTCCTTACATAAACTCCAACATTTTCATTTTGTTGTATTTATTTTCCTTTTATCTCTTTTTATGTTTACAAGATGAAGGGAAAGTAAAAACTCAAGTTTTGATTTAAGAAAAAAGTATGCATCTAAAATTAAAATGCACAATTCACAAATGTAGAGAGAGAGATTTCCAAAAAGTGTCTGTATTTTTTTTGGATTGTAAACTCTTTTTAGTTTTTATATATCATGTTTTGCAATTGTCGGGAAAAAGGGGGAGGAGGGGGATTTTTTAACTGAGTGTTGACTCCCAATCGCTTTACAATTATCTATGATCATTTTGTCAACATTCTGTAAATGGTCAAAATAATGGCTTGTTTGACTCGGGTAAATATTCCACCGCACGTTCACTTGAGAATTTAATATTATTATCTTTAAAAGGTTTAGATCCATAGGTCATTTGCATCTTGATCATGTTTCAAGCATGCATATCCACTTTTTAAAACATGTCTAGAAAAATCACTTTCTAATAAAATTCCAAGCTAAAGGTTTGAACAAGTGGAATATTTCCAAGCTTGGATAACAAAACTTTTGTGTTCATTTGTTTTTTGTGAATAAATTTTATTAACTTACATTTTTTATTGCTTGAAATTCTTTCCATACATAAATTCCAACATTTTCATTTTGTTGTGATCTATTTGCATTTTATCTCTTTTTATGTTTTCGACATGAAGGGAAAGTGAAAACTCAACTTTTGATTTAAGAAAAAAGTATACATCTAAAATGGAAATGCACAATGCACAAATGTGGAGTGAGATAATTCCAAAAAGTGTCTGTAATTTTTAGGGATTGTAAACTCTTTTTAGTTTTTATATATCAGGGTTTGCAATCGTCGGGGGAGGCAAGGGATTTTTAACTGAGGGTTGACTCCCAATCCATAAGTCATTCCTTAAAAATATATAGCCCGCTATGCATGATAAATCACTTTACAATCATCTATGATCATTAGGTCAGCTTTTTTTAAATGGGCAAAATAATGGCTTGTTTGACTCGGGTAAATATCCCACCGCAGTTTCACTTGAGAATTTAATGTTATTCTCTTTAAAAGTTTTGGATATATAGGTCATTTGCATCAGTAACATGTTTCAAGCATGTATATCCATTTTTTAAAACATGTGTAGAAAAATCTCTTTCTTATAAAATTTCGAGCAGTATGGGTTGAACTAGTGGAATTTTGCCAAACTTGGATAACAAAACTTTTCTGTTCATTTGTTCTGTGTGACTAAATTTTCTTTACTTACATTTGTTATTGCTTTAAATTCTTCACATACATAAACTCTAAAATTTTCATTTTGTTGTGACCTATTTGCCATTTCTCTTTTTTTTTTGTTGACGAGATGAAGGGAAAGTGAAAACTCAAGTTTTGATATAAGAAAAAAGTATACATCTAAAATGGAAATACACAATGCACAAATGTAGAGAGAGATAATTCCAAAAAGTGTCAGTAATTTTTAGGGGTTGTAAACTCTTTTTAGTTTTTATATATCAAATTTTGCAATTGTCACGAAAAGGGGGAGGTGGGGGATTTTTAACGTTGACTCCCAATCCATAAGTCATTCCTTACAAATATATAACCCACTACACATGATAAATCACTTTACAATCATCTACGATTATTAGGTCAGGTTTTTGTAAATGGGCAAAATAATGGCTGGTTTGACTCGGTTAAATATCCCACCGCACGTTCACTTGATAATTTAATGTTTTTCTCTTTAAAAGGTTTTGATCCAGAGGTCATTTGCATCTTGAACTTGTTTCAAGCTTGCATATCCATTTTTTAAAATATGTCTTGAAAAATCACTTTCTAATAAAATTCCAAGCTATATGGGTTGAATATTAAGCACCTTGCCAATTCTACCCAAAAGACCGGCCTGTTAGGAGCAGAAGGCATAGGTACTTAACCCTAGGACCATAACTGTACACCCCGCCTTCTCGAGCCAATGACCACGGCGGCCTTGACAAACCAATAGGGACTAGGTCAGGAGCCCATACTCCCTTATGGCGTCCCGCCAGGGGCGTTCGGTCCACCTATGCACGCAGAGACTCGAAGTCAGGACGTAGCACCTGCTTTGATACCAAATGTTAAGCACCTAGCCAATACTACCCAAAAGACCAGCCTGTTAGGAGCAGAAGGCATAGGTACTTAACCCCAGGACCATAACATTGAACTAGTGGAATTTTGCCAAACTTGGATAACAAAACATTCGTGTTCATTTGTTATGTGTGAATAAATTTTCTTTAATTACATTTGCTATTGCTTTAAATTCTTTCCAAACGTAAAATATAAAATTTTCATTTTGTTGTGATCTACTTTCCTTTTATCGCTTTTTATGTTTATGAGTTGAAGGGAAAGTGAAAAATCAAGTTTTGATTTAAGAAAAAAGCATAGATCTAAAATGGAAATGCACAATGCACAAATGTAGAGATAGATATTTCCAAAAAGTGTCTGAAATATTTAGGGATTGTAAACTCTTTTAAGTTTTAATATATCAGGTTTTGCAATCGTCGAGAAAAGAGGGAGGCGGGGATTTTTAACTGAGTATTGATTCCACATCCAAAATTCATTCCTTACAAAACTATAACCAGTTACGCATGATAAATCACGTTACAATCAACTATAATCATTTGGTCAGCTTTTTGTAAATTGGCAAAATAATGGCTTGTTTGACTTCTGTAAATAGTCCACCACATGTTCACTTGAGAATTTAATATTAGTCTATTTAAAAGGTTTGGATCCATAGGTCATTTGCATCTTTAATATGTTTCAAGCGTGCATATCTATTTTTTAAAATATGTCTAGAAAAATCTCTTTCTTATAAAATTCCGAGCTATAAGGGTTGGACTAGTGGAATTTTCCCAACCTTGGAAAACAAAAGTTTTGTGTTCATTTGTTGTGTATTAATAAATTTTCTTTACTTACATTTTTTATTGCTTTAAATTTTTTCAGACATAAACTCTAAAATTTTCATTTTGTTGTGATCTATTTGCCTTTTATCTCTTTTTTTGTTTACGAGACGAAGGGAAAGTGAAAACTCAAGTTTTGATTTAAGAAAAAAGTATGCATCAAAAATGGAAATTCACAGTTCACAAATGTAGAGAGAAATAATTCGAAAAAGTTTCTGTAATTTTTAGTGATTGTAAACTCTTTTTAGTTTTTATATAACACGTTTTGCAATCGTCGAGAAAAGAGGGGGGCGGGGGATTTTTAACTGAGTGATGACTCCCAATCAATAAGTCATTACTTACAAAAATAAAGCCCATTATGCATGATAAATCACATTAAAATCATCTATGATCATTAGGTCAGCTTTTTGTAAATGGGCAAAATAATGACTTGTTTGACTCGGGTAAATATCCCACTGCACGTTCACTTGAGAATTTTTATGTTATTCTCGTTAAAACGTTTTGGATCCATAGGTGATTTGCATCTTGAACATGTTTCAAGCATCTCCATTTTCTAAAACATGTCAAGAAAAATCACTTACTAATAAAATTCTAAGCTATTAGGGTTGAACTAGTGCAATTTTGCCAAAGTTGCATAACAATACTTTTGTGTTCATTTGTTGTGTGAATAAATTTTCTTTACTTACATTTGTTATTGCTTTAAATTATTTCCATACATAAACTCTAAAATTTTCATTTTGTTGTGGTCTATTTTCCTTTTATCTCTTTTTTTGTTTACTTGGTAAAGGGTAAGTGAAAATTCAAGTTTTGACTTAAGAAAAAGTATACATCTAAAAAGGAAATGCACTATGCACAAATGTAGAGAGAGATAATTTCAAAAAGTGTTTGTAATTTTTAGGGATTATAAACTCTTTTTAGTTTTTATATATCAGGTTTTGCAATCGTGGGGAAAACGGGGAGGCAGGGGATTTTTAACTGATTGTTGACTCCCAATCCATAAATCATTCCTTAAAAAAATATAGCCCATGACGCATGATAATTCACTGTACAATCACCTATGATTGTTAGGTCAGCTTTTTATAAATGGGAAAAATAATGGCTTGTATGACTCGGGTAAATATCCCACCGCACGTTCACTTGAGAATTTATTGTTATCCTATTTAAAAGGTTTGGATCCATAGGTCATTTGCATTTTGTACATGTTTCAAGCATGCATATCTATTTTTTAAAACATGCGTAGAAAAATCTCTTTCTTATAAAATTTCAAGCTATTAGGGTTGAACTAGTGGAATTTCCCAAACTTGGATAACAAAACTTTTGTGTTCATTTGTGGTGTCAAAATAAATTTTCATCACTTACATTTATTGCTTTAAATTCTTTCTATACATAAACTCTAAAATTTTCATTTTTTTGTGATCTATTTGCCTTTTATCTCTTTTTATGTTTACAAGATGAAGGGAAAGTGAAAACTCAATTTTTGATTTAAGAAAGAAGGATACATCTAAAATGGAAATACACAATGCTCAAAAGAAGAGAGATATTTCCAAAAAATGTCTGTAATTTTTAGGGATTGTAAACTCTTTTTAGTTTTTATATTTCAGGTTTTGCAATCGACGGGAAAAGGGGGTGCGGGGGTTTTTTAATTGAGTGTTGACTCCACAACCATATGTCATTCATTAAAAAAATATAACCCGTTACGCATGATAAATCACTTTAAAATCAATTATAATCGTTTGGTCAGCTTGTTGTAAATGTGCAAAATAATGGCTTGTTTGACTCGGGTAAATAGCCCACCGCACGTTCACTTGAGAATTTAATATTAGTCTATTTAAAAGGTTTGGATCCATAGGTCATTTGCTTCTTTAACATGTTTCAAGCATGCATATCCAATTTTTAAAACATGTCTAGAAAAATCTCTTTCATATAAAATTACGAGCTTTATGGGTTGAACTAATGGAATTTTCCCAAACTTGGATAACAAAACTTTTGTGTTCATTTGTCGTGTGTGAATAAATTTTCTTTACTTACATTTTTTATTGCTTTAAATTCTTGCCATACATAAACTCTAAAATTTTAATTTTGTTGTGATCTATTTGCCTTTTATCTCTTTTTTTTTTTTTTTTACGAGATGAAGGGAAAGTGAAAACTCAAGTTTTGATTTAAAAAAAAATTATATATCTTAAATGCAAATGCACAATGCACAAATTTTGAGACAGATAATTCCGAAAAGTCTTTGTAATTTTTAGGAATTGTAAACTCTTTTTAGTTTTTATATATTAGGTTTTGCAATCGTTGGGAAAAGGGGGAGGCAGTGATTTTTAACTGAGTGTTGACTCCCAATCCATAAGTCGTTCCTTAGAAAAATATAGCCCATTACGCATGGTAAATCACTTTACAATCATCTATGATTGTTAGGTCAGATTTTTGTAAATGGGCAAAATAATGACTTGTTTGACTCGGGTAAATATCCCCCCACACATTTACTTGAAAATTTAATGTTATTCTATTTAAAAGGTTAGGATCCATAGGTCATTTACATCTTGAACATGTTTCATGGAAGCATATCCATTTTTTAAAACATGGGTAGAAAAATTTCTTTCTTATAAAATTCCAAGCTATTAGGGTTGAACTAGTGGAATTTCCCAAACTTGGATAACAAAACTTTTGTGTTCATTTGTGGTGTGAAAATAAAGTTTCTCTACTTACATATGTTATTGCTTTAAATTCTTTCCATACATAAACTCTAAATTTTTCATTGTGTTGTGATCTATTTCCCTTAAATCTTTATTTATGTGTACGAGATGAAGGGAAAGTGAAAACTCAAGTTTTGATTTAAGAAAAAGATATACATATAAAATGGAAAAACACAATGCACAAATGTAGAGAGAAAAAATTCCTAAAAGTGTCTGTAATTTTTTGGGATTGTAAAATCTTTTTAGTTTTTATATATCAGGTTTTGCAATCGTCAGGAAAAGGGGGACGCGGAGGATTTTTAACTGATTGTTGACTCCCAATCCATAAGTCATTCCTTACAAATATATAGCCCATTACGCCTGATAAATCACTTTTCAATCATCTACGATTGTTAGGTCAGGTTTTTTTAAATGGGCAAAATAATGGCTGGTTCGACTCGGTTAAATATCCCACCGCACGTTCACTTGAGAATTTAATGTTTTTCTCTTTAAAAGGTTTGGATCCATAGGTCATTTGCGTCTTGAACATGTTTCTTGCATGCATATCCATTTTTTAAAACATGTCTTGAAAAATCACTTTCTAATAAAATTCCAAGCTATATGGGTTGAATGTTAAGCACCTAGCAAATTCTACCCAAAAGATCGGCCTGTTAGGAGCAGAAGGCATAGGTACTTAACTCTAGGACCATAACAGTACACCTCACCTTCCTGAGCCGATGACCACAGTGGCCTTAACACAGCTACAAGGACCAGGTCAGGAGCCCATACTCCCTTACGGCGCCCTGCCAGAGGCGTGCAGTCCACCTTTGCATGCGAAGACTCGAAGTCAGGACATAGCACCTGCTCTGATACCAAATGTTAAGCACCTAGCCAATACTACCCAAAAGACCGGCTTGTTAGGAGCGGAAAGCATAGGTACTTAACCCCAGGACAATAACATTGAACTAGGGGAATTTTACTAAACTTGGATAACAAAACTTTGGTGTTCTTTTGTTATGTGTGAATAAATTTTCTTCACTTACATTTGTTATTGCTTTAAATTCTTTCCAAACAAAAAATATAAAATTTTCATTTTGTTGTGATCTATTTACCTTTTATCTCTTTTTAAGTTTACGAGTTGAAGGGAAAGTGAAAGCTCAAGTTTCGATTTAAGAAAAAACATAGATCTAAAATGGAAATGCACAATGCACAAATGTAAACTCTTTTAAGTTTTAATATATCAGGTTTTGTAATCGTGGGGAAAAGAGGGAGGCAGGAGATTTTTAACTGAGTGTTGACTCCACATCCATAAGTCATTCCTTACAAAAATATAACCCGTTACACATGATAAATATTTTTACAATCAACTATAATCATTTGGTTAGCTTTTTGTAAATTGGCAAAATAATGGCTTGTTTGACTCGGGTAAATAGCCTACCGCACACTGATAGATGCCATATTCTAACATGAGAACTAGGTTAATTATAATAGAATAACCCTTATAATTGTGTTATAGGTGGTTATTTATCGGTTTCAAATGAAACGTGCATTTATTGAATTTGGCATTAATCAATGTCTATATTGCATATTTATCTCTCCGGAATTATATTTCATTGCTTTTAGGGTTTATTTCTTCCAGAAATGCTTTTTATGGATTCAATTATGGATTTCAGGAGAATTTTGGTGCGAAGGAGATATTTACCAAAATGCCATTAGTGAAAGGGAGGTGATTTTTTAGGGCAAGTCGTATTGAAAAAGGGAGACCGTCGACCGAAACATGGGAGGCCATCGACCAAAAGAAGGGAGATCCGAGAGGATTTCCAGCCGTCGTTCACCGTGCCACCGTCGTCCACTGCCGTTCGGCAATCAAGAACAGATCTGAGGAGAGCTCGAGAGAGTCTCCGTTGTCGCGAGTTCGACACTGCCAGTTTCTGCTCGCCAGGCTGAGAGGTGACCCGAGAGGGCTCCTCCGGCGCCGATTCCGCATTCCGACCATCCTCCGACGTCGATTACCCAGTTTCGACCATTTCCAGAGCTATTCCGACTCTGACCAAGACAGAGCCGGTTAGAGGACTTCAGCTCCATTCCATTCTTCACTGGTTGTCACCTCTGTCCGTGGGTTTCTATCCTTCTTCGCCGGCGTCATCTCTACCTCTGGCCACTCGCTCTTGCTACCCGAAACCATCAATTTCGGGAAATTGCAGCACCCGTGAGAACGAGTCTGTTGCCCGAGCGAGAGGAAGGAGAAGGGGAGTAATCCGTCATTTTGGAATTTAATTTTCCTATAGTTTCTACTTAGGTTTTGAATGTTTATTAAATTTGATTTGAGAATTAATGTTTATCAAATATTTGTTTTCCAAATATTTAATTAAATTAGATAGTTAGGGTAGGATTGTAATCTAGGTTGGATTTTGTTATTTTAATCTGATTTCTGTCTTTCACTCTATGCGCCCGAGAGGGGATAGACGCAAGGATTGAGAAATCGGATTCGTGGTTACGTGGCGCTCAAGAGAGGTACGAATCACAGTAAAATCCATAGTTGATAATTTTAGCATCATTATAATAAGAAATTGATTCTCTGCATTCTATTGTAATCCAATCTCTGTCATTAACTCTAGGCATCCGAGAGGGGCTAGACGCAAGGATTGAGAATCCGAATTCATGGTTACATGGGGCTCAAGAGAGGCACGTATCATGGTAAAATCAAGAGTTGACGTTTCCTGTTGTGCAAGTAGTTAATCATATTATTGCTTGACAATTTAGGATATAATTAGTGTTTAGTTCAGATTAATTCATCATATTTGGTTAGGCTAGTTGACTGAAGAATACACAAAATTCAGTCCTTCCTGTGGATATGACCCTCGCTTCCTGCTAGATTAAATGAACGATTCGTACGCTTGCGATGTATAAAAGCCGATGTAATTAAATTTCACATCAAGTTTTTTGGCGCCGTTGCCAGCGAGGCATGTATTAAGTGTATTTCTTTGTTCTCCATGGTCTTAGGTTAGATTTATTTTTATTTTATTTTATTTTATTTTTTCTTTCATAATTTTTTCTTGGTGATTTGGTATGGAGTTATTTTTATTTCTTCTAGTTAGTTTGTATTTTTAGTAGTGAGTTTGTTAGCTTAATTTGATTGTTAGTTTTGTTTCTTTGTGTTTTTAGGCACGGGCGCCGCTCCCTAGGTGAACCATTAGCTCCCTTTGTTGAAGATATTTGTAGGAAAACACCCGAAGTCAAGTTAGGAGCTACCATGGCCAATCAGGGTGAACCATTACAGTTACCTGCAGTAGGTGACCGTAGAGCCCTGAGGGATTATTCTATCCCATCCCACTTCACATTACCTTCTTGCATTATATTGCCACCGACTACTGCCGCCAGTTATGAGTTGAAACCAGGTGTGATCCAACTCCTCCCTACATTCTATGGGTTGGAGAAGGAGGGCCCTTATTACCACATCAAGGAATTCTTAGATATCTTTGCGACTTTCAAATTCTAGAATTTCTTAGATGACTCTATCCGGTTAAGACTTTTTCCATTTTCACTTAAGGATAAGGCCAAGTCTTGGCTTAATTCCTTGGAGGTGGGCAGCATTACTTCATGGGACACATTAGTCACAATTTTTTTGTCCAAGTATTTTCCCATTCAGAGAACTACAGCTCTCAAGAGAGAAATCTCCAACTTTATGCAGCAAGAGGGTGAACACTTTTATGAGGCTTGGGAGAAATGGAAGGATTTGATCCATAGGTGTCCGCATCATGGGTTTGAGATATGGCATTTAGTGCAATACTTTATCAAGGTCTTACACCCCAGGTTAGATCCATGGTAGATGCAACGAGTGGTGGGAGTTTGATGGGTAAGAGTGCTAGTGAGGCGTGGGACTTCTTTGAAACGTCGAGTGATTAATCTTAGCAATGGGGTTCGTCATGTAATGTTGATAGGAGATCCCACGAAGCCAAAAGAGGGGGTCTCTACGAGGTTAGTGAAACATCCATGCTCATGGCCAAGATTGAGGGGTTGACTAGAAAAATTGATACCCTTATGGTGTCCAAGAGTTCACCTGCTCCTAACCCATCTACTGTCTGTGCCATACGCTCTGGTTCATCTCATCCCACACAAATGTGTCCATCTAGTTCATCCTACCCGGAGCTCATTGAGGACTTGAATGCAGTCCAGAATTTTCATAGCCCAAACCGGAATGATCCTTTTTCGGAAACATATAATCCGGGTTGGGCTAGGCACCCAAATTTCTCATGGTCCAAGGGCCCACAAGTTGGGGGTCCTCCAGGGTTTACTCAACCCCAAGCTCCATGCCCACACTTCACTCAACAGCCATTGATTCCACAAAAACCTTCACTTGAGGATACACTTCAAGTATTCATACAAAATACACAGTCCTCCATTGCTAAACTTGAAATGCAAGTGAGTCAGATGGCCAGCCACATGAGTGAAGAGGCACAAAATAGACTCCCAAGTCAAACCATTCCTAACCCCAAAAGCACACATGAGAGTGGGTTGAGTTCCAAACCCCACCATGAGCAAGCCAAAGCCATAACCACCCTTAGGAGTGGTTGTGAGTTGAAAAATGGGGTAGGGACCACTAAGTCTAAGGAGTCAAAGGATGACAATGGGGACACATCATTGAGTGAAGAACCTCTAAGTTCTCCACCAACAATCAGGCAGATCCCTAACCAAGTCCCACCAGCTCCTTATCCGCAGAGGTTATCGGGCCCACCTAGGAAAGGAGATAGCATGCATGAAACATTGGAACTGTTTAGTAAGGTTCACATTAACATTCCACTTCTTGATGCTATTAGGCAAGTCCCTGCCTATGCCCGATTTTTGAAAGACCTTTGTACACAGAAGAGAAAACAACATGTTCACAAAAGGGTCTTTCTTACTGAGAATGTAAGTTCAATTCTAAAGCACAACACTCCTCCTAAAGTTAAAGATCATGGATGCCCCACAATTTCATGTGTCATTGGTGAACATACCATCCAGAGAGCTCTTCTTGACTTAGGGGCAAGTGTGAATTTGCTTCCTTTCTTTGTGTTCCAACAATTAGGTTTGGGGGAATTGAAGCCTACTCCCATCACACTTCAACTAGCTGACCATTCTGTGAAGATACCATGAGGAATAGTTGAAGATGTTTTGATAAAAGTGGACAAATTTCTGTTCCCGGTTGATTTCATTGTTCTTGATACAGAACCAGTAGTCAATGTGACCAACCAAATTCCTGTCATCCTAGGACGTCCCTTCTTAGCCACATCTAATGCTATCATTCATTGTAAAAGTGGTGAGTTGGAGTTATCTTTTGGAAATTTTAGGTCTCGTTGAATGTGTTTAATGCCGGGCACCATCCACTTGAGTCTGATGATCTCAGTCCTGCATTTAAGATAGAGACTATTATGCTTGATGATGATTCCACTCTTGAATATTTTGAGTCTTACATAAAATCTTTAGACATGGACTATTTTGATGAGGAAACATATTTCTGAGAGGTTGACTCTTTACTCAGTTCTGTACCTCTGTTGGAGGAAGCTTATGAGGTTGTCACAACTGATAATCCACAGGATCTTCATCTTGACTTGGACAAACCTCTTGAACTTCCAAGCTAGATCTTAAGCCACTTCCTCCCTCGTTGAAGTATGCATTCTTGGGGCCCATGAACTCATTGCCAGTCATTATTGCCTCTGATTTGAGTACTGAGCAGGAGGAACAATTGACTAAAATTTTACAAGCACCCAGAGAGGCATTAGGGTGGACTCTTGATGCCTTAAAAGGGATTAGCCCCTCCATATGCATGCATCGTATTCATTTGGAGGAGGGGACTAAAGCCTCACATGAGATGCAATGTAGGTTAAATCCCCATATGATGGAGGTTGTGAGAGAAGAAGTCATCAACTTGTTTGTGACAGGAATCATTTACCCTATTTCTGATAGCACCTGGGTGAGTCCAATTCAAGTTGTCCCTAAGAAAGGGGGGATAACGATAATGAAAAATGAGAGTGGTGAATTGATTCCCACAAGAACTACCACCAAGTGGCGTGTCTGCATTGACTATAAAAAACTTAATTCCACCACTTGGAAGGATCACTTCCCACTACCTTTCATTGATCAGGTGCCAGAACGATTGGCCAGCCACAATTTTTATTGCTTCTTAGATGGATACTCCGGCTACAATCAAATTCCCATTGCTCCAGAAAACCAGGAAAAGACCACATTCACGTGTCCGTTTGGCACCTATGCTTACAGACGCATGCCTTTTGGTTTATGCAATGCGCCCGCCACTTTCCAACGGTGCATGATGAGTATCTTTTCTGACATGATTGGTGATTTTTTAGAGGTCTTTATGGATAACTTTTCTGTGTTTGGCTCTAGTTTTGATACATGTCTGCACAATCTTTCACTCGTATTGTCCCGTTGTATTAAGTCCAATTTAGTCTTGAATTGGGAGAAATGCCACTTCATGGTAAAAGAAGGAATTATTTTAGGACATGTAATGTCTGAGAGGGGTGTAGAAATAGACAAAGCCAAGGTTGACCTAATTGCCAATCTACCACCACCTACTTTTGTGAAGGGGGTGCGTTCTTTCCTTGGTAATGGTGGGTTCTATAGGCGCTTCATTAAGGACTTTAGCAAAATTTCTCATCCTTTGACGAATTTGCTTGCTCAAGATGTTGTTTTTGCCTTTGATGATACCTGTATTCATGCTTTTGAGACACTGAAGAAATGTTTGTCCACCGCACCCATTATCCAACCCCCTACTTGGTCTTTGCCTTTTGAGTTTTTGTGTGATGCCTGTGATTATGCATTGGGGGCTGTTTTGGGGCAAAAGATGGATAAAATTCCCTGTGTCATTTAGTATGCTAGCCGCACTCTTCATGATGCTCAATTGAATTACACTACCATTGAGAAGAAGTTGCTAGCTATTGTGTTTGCCTTGAAAAAATTCAGATCATATCTATTAGGGTCAAAGGTTATAGTGTTCACTGATCATTTTGCTTTGAAGTACTTATTATCCATCAAGGACACTAAACCTTGCTTGATTAGATGGATCTTGCAATTGCAAGAATTTGACCTTGAGATTCGAGATGAGAAGGGTTGTCAAAATGTTGTTGTTGATCATCTATCTAGGATCTGTGTAGCATCTTAGGAAGGATTCCTTCCTTTAAATGATTCCTTCCCTGATGAACAACTTCTCCAAGTATCCCAGTTGCCTTGGTTTGCTGACATAGTCAACTATCTTGTAACTCATAGGATTCCTGATTATTGGAGTAAACAAGATCGGTTGAAATTCTTTTCCCAAGTCAAACATTTTTTTTGGGATGACCCTTATTTGTTCAAGGTGTGTTCTGACCAAGTCATTAGGCATTGTGTACCTGAGCACGACTTTGCTAACATTCTTGAATTTTGTCATTCCCACACATGTGGTGGACATTTTGGTGCTAGAAAGACCGCAGCTAAAGTCTTGCAATGTGATTTCTATTGGCCTTCATTATTTAGAGATGCCCATGAGTTTTGTCGTGTATGTGATAGATGCCAACAGACTGGTTGTTTGTCTAGGAAGAACATGATGCCTCTTAACCCCATTCTTATTGTTGAATTGTTTGATGTGTGGGGTATTGACTTCATGGGTCCTTTTCCTGTCTCATTCGGCTATCAATACATCCTTGTTGCTGTTGAATATGTCTCTAGATGGATTGAAGGTATTGCATGTAAGATAAATGATCACAAAGTGGTGGTAAAGTTTTTAAAAGAAAACATCTTTAATCGGTTTGGTACCCCGATAGCAATCATCAGTGATGGGGGATCTCATTTTTGTAACAGAGCATTTGAGTCCTTATTGAAGAAATAATCCATCACTCATCGGGTGTCCACTCCGTACCACCTGCAAACTTGTGGTCAAGTGGAAATCTCTAATAGGGAGATCAAACGGATTTTGGAGAAGTCAGTTCATTTTGATAGGAAAGATTGGTCCACTCGATTGGACGATGCTTTATGGGCCTATCGAACTGCTTATAAAACTCCTATTGGGATGTCTCCATTTCGCCTAGTGTTCGGCAAAGCATGTCATCTACCTGTTGAGCTTGAGCATAGAGCTTATTGGGCCATTAAGGCTTTGAATTTTGATTTGACTCAAGCGGGTGAGGAGAGGAAATTGCAATTGAATGAGTTGGAGGAGATACGTCATGATGCTTATGAGATTGCCAAACTGTATAAGGAGCGAACAAAGCTTTTACATGATAAATCTATTTTTCGCAAGTCTTTTACTATTGGGTAGAATGTTTTACTTTATAACTCACGATTGCATTTGTTTCCAGGGAAACTGAGATCCAGGTGGTCCGATCCATTTGAGGTTACACAAGTGTTTCCTCATGGCGCTATTGAGATCCGGAATCACGGAGACGGGTCGGTCTTCAAAGTTAATGGTCAGAGGCTCAAACCGTATCGTGAGAATGTCCCCACACCGGAGGAGGTGATGGTGATTTTCTTGGAGAAACCTGTCATTTCATCTTGACTGCGTCAGAGTCTTGCTTATGACTATAAACTTAGTACATTGTGGGCAATCCCCACGTTTTTATCCCTTTGTACATTACAGTTTTTATTTTTGGTTTATTCATTCTTATTTGGGATAACCTTTGGTGTACTCTGGTCTTGATTGATTGGAGGTCCCCCGGCGATGCCTGCCCCGTCATGGACACAAGGTACTCTCTTGCCGGCTGAGAGCATAAATGGTTTCGGTAGTCAATTACCAGACTTTTGGTCCCTAGTTTGAGAAGTCTGTACTCAAACAACCGTTTTGGGATTGACCAGTTCGATCTTGAAGTATTGAATGAAAACCTTATGGTGAGTAACTTAAGGACTTGTGTTCAGCGCGTGATTCCTGCTGCCTTCAATGGCCAGTCACACGGAGATTTCTTCAAAGTGTGATGTGGGATAGCGGTTTCATCTACGGATGATTACCTACGGGTACAACTGATACGAGTAAACCTTCTTCGAGGGAGACTATGTATCATTCCTAGGGGTCTTTATTGACTCTTTGGTATTATTATTGATGACCAAACACATAAGGTCCCACCTATCTCTTTTCCTTGCACTGTTTTGGCTTTGCTTTACTTCTTGTGTGCCAATGGAGCATGTGGTTTTCATGAGTTTAATTATTCTTTAGATGTTATTTCTTTTTGTAGTCGTTCTTGTGTTTTAACTTTTCCCCATTGAGGACAATGTTAGGTTTAGGTTTGGGGGGGGGGGGGGTAGGGGGGAACGGCTATTTTATGTCTTAGCAATGATTTTCTTTTGATTTTTGTTTGTTGTTTTCAAATTAGTCCTCTTTGTATGTGGTTAAATTTAGTAGAGTTAAAATAAGTTGCTCAAATGTGTTTCAAAATTTTTTGTAAAACTGTGTAGAATATGGCTATTAGAAATATGATATCATTTGTTGTGATCCATGGGAATTCAGTGAGATAACTTACTATTGCATTAGACTTGGAACTTAGTTACAAAAGAGAACATGTAAATCTAGTGTTGATCTATGTTAGTCTGAATAGTCTTGTATGCCTGTTTGAACTCATTCCTTTTTATATCTCAGTGAAATTCCTTGTTGTAATGTATGAATGCAAATGGAAATGCTCTTGGTTGCAAAAGACAGATAACTTCAGAAACAGCCTGGGCTAACCTGAGGCATGCACCGGAATAGTCGGTTACTTAAAAATAAGTGCATGTGCAGTGAAGACGAATACAAAATGGTGGTAATATCAAAAGTATTCAGTGAAACAAAAATTATGCTGGTAATAGAAAAATGCGCTGGTAATAGCGTAAAATGGTTTTAAATCTGGAAGCAATGAGTTTACTTAACTTTGATGATGAATTGTAATTTGAAAGAAGTTGCAGGTCAAGATTGAAATTGGTATACTTCTGTTGTGAGATTGTCAAACAACAGGCTTACTCTAGTATTTTCTCGTAATTGTGATGTGACTAGGATTTTATTGTTATTTGTTGCCTCTTTGTTCTGCTGAAGTAATTGCTTTTGGTTCAAGTGGAGTAACAATGAGTGTATTTGGATTGATAATGTGTTATATTTTACACAGGTTTTCAAATTGAGCAGGGTTTCAAATGATTTTTCAGATATTTTACGATACTAAGTGTTAGTCATATGCTAATGAGGAGTAAATTTTCTTCACTTTTCTTTATATATTATTGATTTAGATAAATTTTGTGGGTAAATTCCATGCAAACCCTCATGAGACATAACTCATCCACTACTGTAAAGTAGGGGTTTAACGGCTTGTTGCATGTGCTAAATGCAATCGTGTTCCCTACGAAAGTGGCATTTTGTTTTCCAAGGCTTAATTTAGGTTCTATTGTTGTTTTTCTAGGGACTAGCAAAGATTTAGGTTTGGGGGTGTGATAGATGCCATATTCTGACATGAGAAATAGGTTAATTATAATAGAATAACCCTTATAATTGTGTTATAGGTGGTTATTTATCGGTTTTCAAATGAAACATGCATTTATTGAATTTGGCATTAATCATTGTCTATATTGCATATTTATCTCTCCTGAATTATATTTCATTGCTTTTAGGGTTTATTTCTTTCTGAAATGCTTTTTATGGATTCAATTATGGAATTTCAGGAGAATTTTGGTGGAGAAGGAGATATTTACCAAAATGCCATTAGTGAAAGGGAGGTGATTTTTTAGGGCAAATTGTATTGAAAAGGGGAGACCGTCGACCGAAAGAAGGCAGATCTGAGAGGTTTTCTAGCCGTCGTTCGCCGTGCCACTGTCGTCCACTGCCGTTCAGCAACCGAGAACAGACCCGAGGAGAGCTCGAGAGAGTCTCCATCACGGTGAGTTCGACACTGCCATTTTCTGCTCGCCTGGCCGAGAGGTGACCTGAGAGTGCTCCTCCGGCGCCGATTCCGCATTTTGACGATCTTCCGGCGTCGATTACCCATTTCTGACCATTTCCAAAGCTATTCCGACTCCGACCGAGACTTGAGAGAGCTGGTTAGAAGACTTCAGCTCCGTTCCGTTCTTCGCCGGTCGTCACCTCTATCTGTGGGTTTCTATCCTTCTTCGTCGGCGTCGTCTCCACCTCCGGCCACTCGCTCTTGCTACCCAAAGCCATCAATTTCGGGAAATTGCAGCACCCATGAGAACGAGTCTGCTGCCCGAGCGAGAGGAAGGAGAAGGGGAGTAATCCATCATTTTTGGAATTTAATTTTCCTATAGTTTGAACTTAGGTTTTGAATGTTTATTAAATTTGATTTGAGAATTAATGTTTATCGAATATTTGTTTTCCAGATATTTGATTAAATTAGATAGTTATGGTAGGATTGTAATATAGGTTGGATTTTGGTATTTTAATCCGATTTCTGTCTTTCACTCTATGCGCCCGAGAGGGGATAGACGCAAGAATTGAGAAATTGGATTCGTGGTTACGTGGCACTCGAGAGGTACGAATCACGGTAAAATCCAGAGTTGATAATTTTAGCATCATCACAATAGGAAATTGATTCTCTGCATTCTATTGTAATCCGATCTCTGTCATTAACTCTAGGCGCCCGAGAGGGGCTAGACGCAAGGATTGAGAATCTGGATTTGTGGTTACGTGGTGCTCGAGAGAGGCATGTATCACGATAATATCCAGAGTTGACGTTTCCTGTAGTGCAAGTAGTTAATCAGATTGTTGCTTGATAATTTAGGATATAATTAGTGTTTAGTTCAGATTAATTCATCATATTTGGTTAGGCTAGTTGACTGAAGAATAAACAAAATTCAGTCCTCCCTGTGGATATGACCCTCGCTTCCTGCAAGATTACATGAACGATTCGTACGCTTGCGAGATATAAAATCCAATGTAATTAAATTTCACATCACATGTTCACTTGAGAATTTAATATTAGTCTATTTTAAAGGTTTGGATCCATAGGTCATTTGCACCTTTAACATGTTTCAGGCATGCATATCCATTTTTTAAAACATGTCTAGAAAAATCTCTTTCTTATAAAATTCCGAGCAATAAGGGTTGGACTAGTGGAATTTTCCCAACCTTGGAAAACAAAACTTTTGTGTTAATTTGCTGTGTGTGAATAAATTTTCTTCTCTTACATTTGTTATTGCTTTAAATTCATTCGTACATAAACTCCAAAAATTTAATTTTTTTGTGATATCTTTGCCTTTTATCTCTTTTTTTGTTTACAAGATGAAGGAAAGTGAAAACTCAAGTTTTGATTTAAGAAAAAAGTATACATCAAAAATGGAAATTCACTATGCACAAATGTAGAGAGAGATAATTCAAAAAAGTGTCTGTAATTTTTAGAGACTGTAAACTCTTTTTAGCTTTTATATATCAGGTTTTGTAATCGTCGGGAAAATGGGGAGGCAGAGGAATTTTAACTGAGTGTTGACTCCCAATCCATCAGTCATTCCTTACAAAAATATAGCCCATTACGCATGATAAATCACATTTCAATCATCAATGATCATTAGGTCAGCTTTTAGTAAATGGGCAAAATAATGGCTTGTTTGACTCAGGTAAATATCCCACTGCACGTTCACTTGAGAATTTATTGTTATTCTCTTTAAAAGGTTTGGATCCATAGATCATTTGCAACTTGAACATGTTTCAAGCATGCATCTCCATTTTTTAAAACATGTCTAGAAAAATCACTTACTAATAAAATTCCAAGATATTAGGGTTGAACTAGTGAAATTTTGCCAAACTTGCATAAAAAAGCTTTTACGTTCATTTTTTGTGTGTGAATAAATTTTATTTACTTAAATTTTTTATTGCTTTAAAATCTATTCATTTTGATGTGATCTATTTGACTTTTATCTCTTTTTTTGTTTACGAGATGAAGGGAAAGTGAAAACTCAAGTTTTGATTTAAGAAAAAAGTATGCATCTCAAATGGAAATGCACAATGCACAAATTTAGACAAAGATAATTCCAAAAAATATCAATAATTTTTAGAGATTTTGAACTCTTTTGGTTTTTATATATCAAGTTTTGCAAATGTCGAGAAAAGGGGGAGGCAGGGGATTTTTAGCAGAGTGTTGACTCCCAATCCATCAGTCATTCCTTACAAAAATATAGCTCGTTACACATGATAAAGTCACTTTACAATCATCTATGATCGTTTGGTCAGCTTTTTGTAAGTGGACAAAATAATGGCTTGTTTGACTCGGGTAAATATCCCACCGCACATTCACTTGAGAATTTAATGTTATTCTCTTTAAAAGCTTCTGATCCATAGATCATTTACATCTTTAACATGTTTCAAGCATGCATATCCACTTTTTAAAACATGTGTAGAAAATTCTCTTTCTTATAAAATTCCAAGCGATTAGGGTTGAACTAGTGGAATTTCCCAAACTTGGATAACAAAACTTTTGTGTTGATTTGTGATGTGTGAATAAATTTTCTTGACTTACATTTGTTATTGCTTTAAATGCTTTCCATCCATAAACTCTAAAATTTTCATTTTGTTGTGATCGATTTGCCTTTTATATCTTTTTTTGTTTACGAGATGAAGGGAAAGTGAAAACTCAAGTTTTGATTTAAGAAAAATGTATACATCTGAAATGGAAATGCACAATACACAAATGTAGAGAGAGATAATTCCAAAAAGTGTCTATAATTTTTAGGGATTGTAAACTCTTTTTAGTTTTAATATATCAGGTTCTGCAATCGTCGGGAAAAGGGGGAGGCTGGGGAGTTTTACCTGAGTGTTGACTCCAAATCCATAAGTCCTTCCTTCAAAAAATATAGCCGGTTATGCATATAAATCACATTACAATCATCTATGATCGTAAGGTCAGATTTTTGTAAATGGGAAAAATAAGGGCTTATTAGACCTAGGTAAATATCCCATCGCACGTTCACTTGGGAATTTAATGTTATTCTCTTTAAAAGGTTTTGATCCGTTGGTCATTGGCAACTTTAACATGTTTAGAGCATGCATATTCATTTTCTAAAACATGTGTAGAAAAATCTCTTTCTTATAAAATTCCATTGTATTAGGGTTGAACTAGTGGAATTTCCCAAACTTGGATAACAAAAATTTTGCGTTCATTTGTTGTGTGTGAATAAATTTTCTTTACTAACATTTGCTATTGCTTTAAATTATGCCCATACATTAACTCTAAAATTTTCATTTTGTTGTGATCTATTTCCCTTTTATCTCTTTTTTTTTTGCCGAGATGAAGGGAAAGTGAAAACTCAAGTTTTGATTTAAGAAAAAAGTATCCATCTAAAATAAAAATTCACAATGCAGAAATGTAGAGAGAGATAATTCCAAAATGTGTTTGTATTTTTAGGTATTGTAAACACTTTTTAGTTTTTATATATCAGGTTTTGCAATCGTCAGGAAAATTGGGAGGCAGGAGATTTTTAATTGAGTGTTGACTCCCAATCCATAAGGTATTCCTTACAAAAATATAGTCCGTTACGCATGATAAATCACTTTACAATCATCTATGATCATTAGGTCAGCTTTTGGTAAATGGGAAAAATAATGGCTTGTTTGAATCGGGTAAATATCCCACCGCACGTTCACATGAGAATTTAATGTTATTCTATTTAAAAGGTTTGGATCCATAGGTCATTTGTATTTTTAAGATGTCTCAAGCATGGATATCCATTTTTTTAAACATGTGTAGAAAAATCTCTTTCTTATAAAATTCCAAGCTATTAGGGTTGAACAAGTGGAATTTCCAAAACTTGGAAACAAAAATTTTGTGTTCATATGTGGTGTGTGAATAAATTTTCTTTACTTACATTTTTTATTGCTTTAAATTCTTTCCATACACAAACTCTAAAATTTTCATTTTGTTGTGATGTATTTGCCTTTTATCTCTTTTTTTGTTTACGAGATGAAGGGAAAGTAAAAACTCAAGTTTTTCTTTAAGAAAAAAGTATACATCTAAAATGGAAATGCACAATGCACAAATTTGGAGAGAGATAATTCCAAAAAGTGTCTGTAATTTTTAGGGGTTGTAAACTCTTTTTAGTTTTTATATATCAGGTTTTGCAATCGTCAAGAAAAGGAGGAAGCAGGGATTTGTAACTAAGTGTTGACTCCCAATCCATAAGTCTTTCCTTACAAAACATATAGCCCGTTCCGCATGATAAATCATTTTACAATCATCTATGACCGTTAGGTCATCTTTTTGTATGTGGGCAAAATAATGCCTTGTTTGACTCGAGTAAATATCCCACCACATGTTCACTTGATAATTTAATGTTATTCTCGTTAAATGGTTTTGATCCATAAGTCATTTGCATCTTTAACATGTTTCAAGCATGCATATCCATTTTTTAAAACATGTGTAGAAAAAAAAAATTCTTATAAAATTCCAAGCTATTAGGGTTGAACTAGTGGAATTTACCAAACTTGGATAACAAAACTTTTGTGTTCATTTGTGGGGTGAAATTAAATTTTCTTTACTTACATTTGTCATTGCCTTAAATTATTTCAGTACATAAACACTAAAATTTTATTGTGTTATGATCTATCCGCCTTTTATCTCTTTTTTCGTTTACGAGATGAAGGGAAAGTGAAAACTCAATTTTGGATTTAAGAAAAAATTATACATCTATAAAGGAAATGTACATTGCACAAATTTAGGGAGAGATAATTGCAAAAAATTTCTATTATTTTATGGGATTGTAAACTCTTTTTAGTTTTTATAGATCCGGTTTTGCAATCGTCGGGAAAAGTGGGAGGTAGGGGAATTTTAATTGAGTGTTGACTACCAATCCATAAGTCATTCCATACAAAAATATAGCCCATTACGCATGATAAATCACTTTTAAATCATCTATGATCGTTAGGTCTGCTTTTTGTAAGTGGGCAAAATAATGGCTTGTTTGACTCGGGTAAATATCCCACCGCACGTTCACTTAAGAATTTAATGTTATTTTCTTTAAAAGGTTTGGATCCAAAGGTCATTTGCATATTTAACATGTTTCAAGCATGCATAACCAATTTTTTAAAATATGTGTAGAAAAATCTCTTTCTTATAAAATTCAAGCTATTAAAGTTGAACGAGTGGAATTTGCCAAACTTGGATAAAAAAACTTTTGTGTTCATTTGTGGTGTGTGAATAAATTTTCTTTACTTACATTTGTTATTGATTCAAAATTTTTCCATATATAAACTCTAAAATTTTAAATATTGTTGTTATCTATTTGCCTTTTATCTCTTTTTTTTATTACGAGAAGAAAGGAAAGTGAAAACTCAAGTTTTGATCAAGACAAAAGTATACATCTAAAATGGAAATGCACAATGCACAAATGTAGAGAGAGATAATTCCAAAAAGTTGTTCCTAATTTTTAGGGATTGTAAAATCTTTTTAGTTTTTATATATTAGGTTTTGCGAACGTCAGGAAAAGGGGGAGGCGGGATTTTTAACTGAGTGTTGACTCCCAATCCATAAGTCATTCCTTGAAAAAATATATCTCGTAATGCATGATAAATCACTTTACAATCATCTATGATCGTTAGGTCAGCTTTTAGTAATTGGGCAAAATAATGGCTTGTTTGACTCGGGTAAATATCCCACCACATGTTCACTTGAGAATTTAATGTTATTCTCTTTAAAAGGTTTGGATCCATAGGTCATTTGCATCTTTAACAAGTTTTAAGCATGCATATCCATTTTTTAAAACATGTGTAGAAAAATCTCTTTCATAATATTCCGAGCTATTAGAGTTGAACTAGTGGAATTTCCTAAACTTAGATAACAAAAATTTTGTGTTCATTTGTGGTGTGTCAATAAATTTTATTTACTAACATTTGTTATTGCTTTAAATTCTTTCCATACGTAAACTCTAAAATTTTCATTTTGTTGTGTTCTGTTTGCCTTTTTTCTCTTTTTTTTGTTTACAAGATGAAGGGAAAGTGAAAACTCAAGTTTTGATTTAAGAAAAAAGTATGCATCTTAAATGGAAATGCACAATGCACAAATGTCGAGAGAGATAATTCCAAAAAGTGTTTAGGAAATTAAACTCTTTTTAGTTTTTATAGATCAGGTTCTGCAATTGTCAAGAAAAGGGGGAATCGGGGGATTTTTAATTGAGTGTTGACTCCAAATCCATAAGGCATTCCTTATAAAGATATAGCCCGTTATGCATATAAATCACTTTACAACCATCTATGATCGTTAGGTTAGATTTTTGTAAATGTTCAAAATAAAGGCTTATTAGACCCGGGTAAATATCTCATCGCACGTTTACTTGGGAATTTAATGTTATTCTCTTTAAAGGGTTTTGATCCATATGTCACTGGCATCTTTAACTTGTTTAGAGCATGCATATCCATTTTCTAAAACATGTGTAGAAAAAACTCTTTCTTATAAAGTTCTATTCTAGATTTTTCTTATAAAATTCAGAGCTATAAAGGTTGAACTAGTGGATTTTCCCAAACTTGGATAAAAAAACCTTTGTGTTCATTTGTGGTGTGTGAATAAATTTTTTTTACTTACATTTGTTATTTATTTAAATTCTTTTCATACATAAACTCTAAAATTTTCATTTTGTTGTGATCTATTTGCCTTTTATCTCTCTTTTTTTTGTTTTCGAGATGAAGGGAAAGTGAAAACTCAAATTTTGATTTAAGAAATAAATATACATCTAAAATGTAAATGCACAATGCACAAATGTAGAGAGAGAAAATTCCAAAAAGTTTTAGTAATTTTAAGGGATTGTAAACGCTTATTAGTTTTTATGTATCAGGTTTTCCAATCGTCGGGAAAAGGGGGAGGGGGGGATTTTTAACTGAATGTTAACTCCCAATCCATAAGTCATTCCTTACAAAAATATAGCTCGTTACGCATGATAAATCACTTTACAATCATCTATGATCGTTAGGTCAACCTTTTGTAAATGGGCAAAATAATGTCTTGTTTGACTCGGGTAAATATCCCACCAGACGTTCACTTGAGAATTTAATGTTGCTCTCTTTAAAAGGTTTGGATCAATAGGTCAATTGCAACTTTAACATATTTCAAGCATGCATATCCATTTTTTAAAACCTGTGTAGAAAAATCCCTTTCTTATAAAATTCCAAGCTATTAGGGTCGAACAAGTGGAATTTCGCAAACTTGGATAACAAAACTTTTGTGTTCATTTGTGGTGTGTGAATAAATTTTATTTACTTACATTTTTTATTGCTTTAAATTTTTTCCATACATAAACCCTAAAATTTTCCACTATTTGCCTTTTATCTCTTTTTTTGTTAACGAGATGAAGGTAAAGTGAAAACTCAATTTTTTGTTTAAGAAAAAAGTATATATCTAAAATGGAAATGCACAATGCACAAATGTAGAGAGATTTAATTCCAAAAAGTGTTTGTAATTTTTAGGGATTGTAAACTCTTTTCAGGTTTTATATATCTGGTTTTGCAAATGCCGGGAAAAGGGGGTGGCGGGGGATGTTTAACTGAGTCTTGACTCCCAATCCCTAAGTCATTTCCTAAAAAAATATATCCCGTTACGCATGACAAATGACTTTACAATAATCAATGATCGTTAGGTCAGCTTCTTGTAAATGGGCAAAATAATGGCTTGTTTGACTTGCGTAAATATCCCACCACAAGTTCACTTGAGAATTTAATGGTATTCGCTTTAAAAGGTTTGATCCATAGGTCATTTTCAACTTTAACATGATTCAAGCATGCATTTCCATTTTTTAAAACATATGTAGAAACATCTCTTTCTTATAAAAGTCCACGCAATTAGGGTTGAACTAGTGGAATTTCCCAAACTTGCATAACAAAAGTTTTGTGTTCATTTGTGGTGTGTGAATAAATTTTCTTTACTTACATTTTTTATTGCTTTAAATTCCTTCCATACATAAACTATAAAATTTTCATTTTGTTTTGATCTATTTGCCTTTTTTCTCTTTTTTTGTTAACGAGATGAAGGGAAAGTGAAAACTCAAGTTTTTATTTAAGAAAATAGTATACATCAAAAATTGAAACGTACAATGCAAAAATGTAGAGAGAGATAATTCCAAAAAGTGTTTATAATTATTAGGGATTGTAAACTCTTTTTTGTTTTTATATATCAGGTTTTGCAATCGTCGAGAAAAGGTGGAGGAAAGGATTTTTAATTGAGTGTTGACTCCAAATCCATAATTCATTCCTCAATAAAATATATCCTGTTTTGAGTGATAAATCACTTTACAATCATCTATGATCGTTAGGTAAGCTTTTTGTAAATGGGCAAAATAATGGCTTGTTTGACTCGGGTAAATATCCCTCCGCACGTTCACTTGAGAATATAATGTTATTATCTTTAAAAGGTTTGTATCCATAGGTTATTTTCATCTTTAACATGTTTCAAGCATGCGTATCCATTTTTTAAAACATGTGTAAACAAATCTTTCATATAAAATTTCGTGCTATTAGGGTTGAAGTAGTCGAATTTCCAAAACTTGGATAAAAAAACTTTTTTGTTCATTTGTTGTGTGTGAATAAATTTTCTTTACTTATTTTTTCTATTGCTTTTATTTCTTTCCATACATAAACTCTAAAATTTTCATTTTGTTGTGATCCATTTGCCTTTTATCTCTTCTTTTGCTTACGAGATGAAGAGAAATTAAAAACTCAAGTTTTGATTTAAGAAAAAGGTATACATCTAAAATGGAAATGGACATTTCCCAAATGTAGAAAGAGATAATGCCAAAACGTGTCTGTAATTTTTAGGTATTCTAAACTCTTTTCAATTTTTTTATATCAGGTTGTGCAATGGTCAGGAAAAGGAGGAGGCGAGGGATTTTTAACTGAGTGTTGTCTCCTAATCCATAAGTCATTCCTTAGAAAAATATAGCCCGTTACGCATGATAAATCACTTTACAATCATCTAAGATCGTTAGGTCAGCTTTTTGTAAGTGGGCAAAATAATGGCTTGTTTGACTCGGGTAAATATCCCACCGCACGTTCACCTGGGAATTTAATGTTATGCTCTTTAAAAGGTTTGGATCCATAGGTCATTTGAAATTGTAACATTTTTCAAGCATGCATATCCATTTTTTAAAACATGTGAAGAAAAATCTCTTTCTTATAAAATTGCAAACTATAAGAGTTGAACTAGTGGATTTTCCCAAACTTGGAAAAAAACATTTGAGTTCATTTGTGGTGTGTGAATAAATTTTTTTTACTTACATTTGTTATTTATTTAAATTCTTTTCATACATAAACTCTAAAATTTTCATTTTGTTGTGATCTATTTGCCTTTTATCTCTCTTTTTTTTGTTTTCGAGATGAAGGGAAAGTGAAAACTCAAATTTTGATTTAAGAAATAAATATACATCTAAAATGTAAATGCACAATGCACAAATGTAGAGAGAGAAAATTCCAAAAAGTTTTAGTAATTTTAAGGGATTGTAAACGCTTATTAGTTTTTATGTATCAGGTTTTCCAATCGTCGGGAAAAGGGGGAGGGGGGGATTTTTAACTGAATGTTAACTCCCAATCCATAAGTCATTCCTTACAAAAATATAGCTCGTTACGCATGATAAATCACTTTACAATCATCTATGATCGTTAGGTCAACCTTTTGTAAATGGGAAAAATAACGGCTTGTTTACTCGGGTAAATATCCCACCGCACATTCACTTGAGAATTTAATGTTATTCTCTTTAAAAGGTTTGGATCCATAGGTCATTTGCATCTTTAAGATGTTTCAAGCATACATATCCATTTTTTAAAACATTTGTAGAAAAATCTCTTTCTTATAAAATTCCAAGCTATTAGGGTTGAACTAGTGGAATTTCCCAAACTTTGATAACAAAAATTTTGTGGTCTTTTGTGGTGTGAATAAATTTTTTAATGTTCTAAATTCTTTCCACACATAAACTCTAAAATTTTCATTTTGTTATGATCAATTTTCCATTTATTTCTTTTTTTGTTTACGAGATGAAGGGAAAGTGAAAACTCATGTTTTGATTTAAGAAAAAAGTATACATCTAAAATAGAAATGAAAAATGCAGAAATGTAGAGAGAGATAATTCCCAAAATTATCTGTAATTTTTAGGGATTGTAAACTCTTTTTACTTTTTATATATCAGGTTTTGCAATCGTCGAGAAAAGGGGGAGGCAGGGATTTTTAACTGAGTGTTGACTCCCAATCCATACGGCATTCCTTACAAAAATATAGGCCATTTCGCTTGGTAAATCACTTTACAATCACCTAAGATCGTAGGTCAGCTTTTTGTAGGTTGGAAAATAATGGCTCTTTTGACTCGGGTAAATATCCCTCCGCACATTCACTTGAGAATTTAATGTAATTCTCTTTAAAAGTTTCGGATCCATAGGTCATTTGAATCCTTAACATGTTCCAAGCATGCATATCCATTTGTTAAAACATGTGTAGAAAAATCTTTCCAATAAAATTTCATGTTATAAGGGTTGAACTAGTCGAATTTCCCAAACTTGTATAACAAAACTTTTGTGTTCATTTGTTGTGTGTGAATAAATTTACTTTACTTACATTTGCTATTCCTTTAAATTATTTCCATACATGAACTCTAAAAGTTTCATTTTTTTGTGATCTATTTGCCTTTTATATCTTTTTTTTAATGAGAAGAAGGGAAAGTGAAAACAACAGTTTTGATGTAAGAAAAAAGTATATATCTAAAACTGAAATACACATTGAAAAAATGTAGAGAGAGATAATTCCAAAAAGTGTCTATAATTTTTAGGTATTGTAAACTCTTTTTAGTTTTTATATATCAGGTTATGCAAACGTCCAGAAAAGGGAGAGGTGGGGGATTTTTAACTGAATGTTGACTCCTAATCCATAAGTCATTCATTACAAAAATATAACCCGTTACACATGATAAATCACTTTACAATCATCTATGATCGTTACGTCAGCTTTTTATAAGTGGGCAAAATAATGGCTTTTTCGACTAGGGTCAAAATCCCACCGCACGCTCTCTAGATAATTTAATGTTATTATCTTTAAAAGGTTTCGATCCATAGGTCATTAGCATCTTTAACATGTTTCAAGCATGCATATCAATTTTTTAAAACATGTGAAGAAAAATCTCTTTTTTATAAAATTCCAAGCTATAAGGATTGAACTAGTGGAATTTCCCAAACTTGGATTACAAAAATTTTGTGTTCATTTGTGGTGTGTGAATAAATTTTCTTTACTTACTTTTGTTATTGCTTTAAATTCTTTTCATACATAAACTCTAAAATTTTCATTTTGTTGTAATCTATTTGCCTTCAATCTCTTTTTTTCTTTACGAGATGAAGTGAAAGTGAAAACTCAAGTTTTGATTTAAGAAAAAAAGTATTCATCTAAAATGGAAATGCACAATGCACAAATGTTGAGAGAGATAATTCCAAAAACTTTTTGTAATTTTTAGGGATTGTAAACTCTTTTTAGTTTTTATATATAAGGTTTTGGAATCGTCGGGAAAAGGGGGAGGCGGGGGATTTTTAACTGAGCATTGACTCCCAATCCATAAGTCATTCCTTACTAAAATATAACTCGTTACACATGATAAATCACTTTACACTCATCTATGATCGTTAGTTCAACTTTTTGTAAATGGGCAAAATAACGGCTTGTTTGAATCGGGTAAATAACCCACAGCACATTCACTTGAGAATTAAATGTTATTCTCTTAAAAAGGTTTGGATCCATAGGTCATTTACATCTTTAAGATGTTTCAAGTATGCATGTCCAATTTTTTAAAACATGTGTAGAAAAATCTCTTTCTTTTAAAATTCTAGCTATTAGGGTTGAACTATTGGAATTTCTCACACTTGGATAACAAAACTTTTGTGTTCATTAGTGGTGTGTGAATAAATTTTCTTTACTTACATTTGTTATTGCTTTAAATTATTTCCATATATAAACTCTAAAATTATCATTTTAATTTGATCTATTTGCCTTTTATCTCTTTTTTTGTTTACGACATTTTTATGGATTGTAAACTCTTTTTAGTTTTTATATACTAGCTTTTGCAAATGTCGAGAAAAGGGGAGGGGGGGGGGGGGGGCTGGGGATTTTTAACTAAGTGGTAAATCCAAATCCCTATGTCATTGCTGAAAAATATATATCCCGTTACGCATGATAAATCACTTTACAATCATCTATGATCGTTAGGTCAGAGTTTTGTAAATTGGCAAAATAATGTCTTGTTTGACTCGGGCAAATATCCCAAGCACGTTCACTTGAGAATTTAATGTTATTCTCTTTTAAAGGTTTGGATACATAGGTCATTTGCATCTTTTAGATGTTTCAAGTATGCATATCCACTTTTTAAAACAGGTGTAGAAATATCTCCTTATTATAAAATTCCAACCTATTTGGGTTGAACTAGTGGAATTTCCAAAACTTGGATAACAAAAATTTTGTGTTCATTTGTGGTGTGTGAATAAATTTTCTTTACTTACATTTTTCATTTCTTAAAATTATTTCCATACATGAACTCTAAAATTTTTATTTTTTTGTGATCTTTTTTCCTTTTATCTCTTTTTTTTATTTACGATATGAAGGGAAAGTGAAAACTCAAGTTTTGATTTAAGAAAAAAGTATACTTAGAAAATGGAAATGAAAAATGCAAAAATGTAGAGAGAGATAATTCCAAATAGGGTCTGTAATTTTTAGGGATTTTAAACTCTTTTTAGTTTTTATATATCAGGTTTTACAATCGTCGGGAAAAGGGGGAGGCATGGGTTTTTTAACTGAGTCTTGACTCCCAATCCATAAGTCATTCCTTCATAAACTATAGTCCATTACACATGATAAATCACTTTACAATCATCTATGATTTTTAGGATAACTTTTTGTATGTGGGCAAAATAATGGCTTGTTTGACTCGAGTAAATATCCCACCGCACGTTCACTTGAGAATTTAATGCTATTCTCTTTAAAAGGTTTGGATCCGTAGGTGATTTGCATCTTTAACATGTTTCAAGCATGCATATCCAATTTTTTAAAACATGTGTAGAAAAATCTCTTTCTTTTAAAATTCTGGCCATTAGGGTTGAACTAGTGGAATTTCCCATACTTGGATAACAAAACTTTTGTGTTCATTAGTGGTGTGTGAATAAATTTTCTTTACTTAAATTTTTTATTGCTTTAAATTCTTTCCATATATAAACTCTAAAATTATCATTTTGATGTGATCTATTTGCCTTTTATCTATTTTTTTGTTTATGAGATGTAGGGAAAGTGATAACTGAAGTTTTTATTTAAGAAAAAAGTATACATCTAAAATGAAAATGCACAATGCACAAATGTAGAGAGAGATAATTCCAAAAAGTGTCTGTAATTTTTAGGGATTGTAAAATCTTTTTAGTTTTTATATATCAGGTTGTGTAATCGTCGGGAAATGGTTAAGGGGTCGACTTTTAACTGAGTGTTTACTCCCAATCCATAAGAAATCCTTACAACAATATAGCCCTTTAGGCATGATAAATCACTTTACAATCTTCTATGATCGTTAGGTCACCTTTTTTTAAGTGGGCAAAATAATGGCTTCTTTACCTCGGGTAAATATCCCACCGAACGTTCACTTGAGAATTTAATGTTGCTCTCTTTAAAATGTTTGGATCCATAGGTCATTTGCATCTTCATCATGTTTCAAGCATGCATATCCATTTTTTAAAACATGTGTAGAAAAATTTCTTTCTTAAAAAATTCCAGGCTTTTAGGGTTGAACAAATGGAATTTCCCAAAATTGGATAAAATCCTTTTGTGTTCATTTTTGGTGTGTGAATAAATTTTCTTTACTTACATTTGTTATTGCTTTAAAAATTTTCCATACATAAACTCTAAAATTTTCCACTATTTGCATTTAATCTCTTTTTTTGTTTACGGATGAAGGGAAAGTGAAAACTCAAGTTTATATTTAATAAAAAAGTGTACATCTAAAAGGGAAATGCTCAATGCACAAATGTTGAGAGATTTAATTCAAAAAAGTGTCTGCAATTTTTAGGGATTGTAAACTCTTTTTAGTTTTTATATAACAGGTTTTGTAAATGTTGGGAAAAGGGGGAGGTAGGGATTTTTAATTGAGTGTTAACTCCCAATCCCTAAGTCATTGCTTACAAATATATATCCCGTTACGCATGATAAATCACTTTACAATCATCTATTATCGTTAGGTCAACTTTTTGTAAATGGGCAAAATAATGGCTGGTTTGAATCTTATTCTCTTTAAAAGGTTTGGATCCATAGGTCATTTGCGTCCTTAACATGTTTCAAGCAAGCATGTCCATTTTTGAAAAAATTTGTAGAAATATCACTTTCTTTTAAAATTCCAAGTTATTAGGGTTGAACTAGTGGAATTTCCCAAACTAGGATAACAAATATTTTTTGTTCATTTGTGGTTTGTGAATAAATTTTGTATACTTAAATTTGTTATTGCTTTAAATTCTTTCCATACATATACTCTGAAGTTTTCATTTTTTTGAGATCAATTTCCCTTTTATCTCTTTTATTGTTTCTGTAATGAAGGGAAAGTGAAAACTCAAGTTTTGATTTAAGGAAAAAGTATACATCTAAAATAGAAATGCACAATGCACAAATTTAGAGAGAGGTAATTCCAAAAAGTGTTTGTAATTTTTAGGGATTGAAAAGACTTTTTAGTTTTTATATATCAGGTTTTGTAATCATCGAGAAAGGAGGCTTGGATCTTTAACCAAGTGTTGACTCCCAATCCATAAGTCATTCCTTACAAAAATATAGTCCGTTTCGCATGATAAATTACTTTACAATTATCTATGATCGTTAGGTCAGCTTTTTGAAAGTGGGCAAGATAATGGCTTGTTTGACTCGGGTGAATATTCCACCGCACATTCATTTGAGAATTTAATGTTATTCTCTTTAAAAGGTTCGTATCCATAGGTCATTTGAATATTTAACATATTTCAAGCATGCATATCCCTTTTCTAAAACTTGTGTTGAAAAATCTTTCTTATAAAATTCCATGCTATAAGGGTTGAACTAGTGGAAATTCCCAAACTTGGATAACAAAACTTTTGTGTTCATTTGTCGTGTGTGAATAAATTTTCTTTACTTACATTTGTTATTGCTTTATATTCTTTCTATACATAAACTCTAAAATTTTCATTTTGTTGTGATCTATTTGCCTTTTATCTCTTTTTTTCTTTTCGAGACGAAGGGATAGTCAAAACTCAGGTTTTGATTTAAGAAAAAAGTATATGTCTAAAATGAAAATGCACAATGCACAAATGTAGAGAGAGATAATTCAAAAAACTTCTGTAATTTTTAGGGATTGTAAACTATTTTTAGTTTTTATATAACTGGTGTTGCAATCGTTGGGAAAAGTGGGAGGCGGGGGATTTTTAACTGAGTGTTGACTCCCAATCCATAAGTCATTCCTTACAAAAAATATGGCTCGTTATCCATGATAAGTCACTTTACAATCATCTATTATTGTTAGGACAACTTTTTGTAAGTGGGCAAAATAATGGCTTGTTTGACTAAGGTAAATATCCCATCGCACGTTCACTTGAGAATTTAATGATATTCTCTTTAAATGGTTTGGATCCATACGTAATTTGCATCTTTAACATGTTTCAAGCATGCATATCCATTTTTTAAAACATGTGCAAAAAAATCTCCTTCTTATAAAATTCCAAGCTATTAGAGTTGAACTAGTGGAATTTCCCAAACTTGGATAAAAAAACTTTAGAGTTCATTTGTTGAGTGTGAAAAAATTTCTTTACTTACATTTGTTATTGCTTTATATTCTTTCCATACATAAACTCTAAAATTTTCATTTAGTTGTGACCTATTTGCCTTTTATCTCTTTTTTTGTTTACAAGATGAAGGGAAAGTGAGAACTCAATTTTTAATTTAAGAAAAAAGCATACATCAAAAAAGGAAATGCACAAAGCACAAATGTAGAGAGAAAATTCCAAAAAGTATCTGTAATTTTTAGGGATTTTAAACTCTTTTTAGTTTTTATATATCAAGTTGTGCGATCGTCGAAAAATGGGGGAGGTGGGGGATTTTTTAACTATGTGTTGACTCCTAATCCATAAGTCATTCCTAATAAAAATATAGCCCATTACGCATGATTAATCACTTTACAATTCTATGATCGTGAGGTCAACTTTCTATAAATGGGAAAAATTACGGCTTGTTTGACTCAGGTAAATATCCCACCGCACGCTCACTTGACAATTTAATGTTATTCTCTTTAAAAGGTTTGGATCCATAGGTCATTTGCATCTTTAACTTGTTTCAAGCATGCATATCCATTTTTTAAAACATGTGTAGAAAAATCTCATTCTTATAAAATTCAAAGCTATTAGGTTTGAACTAGTGGAATTTCCCAAAGTTGGATAACAACAATTTTGTGTTCATTTGTGGTACGTGAATAAATTTGCTTTACTTACATTTGTCATTGCTCAAAATTATTTCATACATAAACTCTAAAATTTTAATTTTGTTGTGATCTATTTGCCTTTAATCTCTTTTTTTGTTTACAAGATGAAGGGAAAGTAAAAACTCAAGCTTTTATTTAAGAAAAAAGTATACATCTAAAATTGAAATGAACAATGCACAAATGTTGAGAGAGATAATTCCAAAAATTGTATGTAATTTTTAGGGATTGTAAACTCTTTTTAGTTTTTATATATCAGGTTTTGAACTCATACGGAAATGGGTGAGCCGGGGGATTTTTAACAGAGTGTTTACACCCATTGCATAAGTCATTCCTTACAAAAATATAGCTCGTTAGGCTTGATAAATCACTTTACAATCATCTATGATCGTTAGGTCAGCTTTTTTTAAATGGGCAAAATAATGGCTTGTTTGACTCAGGTAAATATCCCACCGGACGTTCACTTGAGAATTTAATGTTGCTTTCTTTAAAAGGTTTGGATCCATAGGTTATTTGTATCTTTAACATGTTTCAAGCATGCATATCCATTTTTTAAAACATGTGTAGAAAAATCTCTTTCTTATAAAATTCCAAGCTATTAGGGTTGAACAAGTGGAATTTTCCAAACTTGGATAAAATAACTTTTGTGTTCATTTGTGGTGTGTGAATAAATTTTCTTTACTTACATTTGTTATTGCTTTAAATTGTATCCATACATAAACTCTAAATTTTTCACTAATGCCTTTTATCTCATTTTTTGTTTACGAGATGGAGGGAAAGTGAAAACTCAAGTTTTTATTTAAGAAAAAAGTATACGTCTAAAATGGAAATGCACAATGCATAAATGTTGAAAGATTTATTTTCAAAAAGTGTTTGTATGTTTTAGGGATTTTAAACTCTTTTTAGTTTTTATATATCAGGTTTTGCAAATGTCGAGAAAAGTGGGAGGGGGGGGGGGGGGGGGGGGGGGGGGTATTTTAAACTAAGTGTCAACTCCCAATCCCTAAGTCATTGCTTACAAAAATATATCCCCATACGCATGATAAATCACTTTACAATCATCTATGATCGTTAGGTCAGGTTTTTGTAAATGGGCAAAATAATGGCTTGTTTGACTCGGGTAAATATACCACCGCATGTTCACTTAACAATTTAATGTTATTCTCTTTAAAAGGTTTGGATCCATAGGTCATTTGCATATTTAACATGTTTCAAGCATGCAAATCCATTTTTTAAAACATGTGTAGAAAAATCTCTTTCTTATAAAAGTCCAAGCTATTAGAGTTAAACTAGTGGAATTTCCCAAACTTGGATAACAAAAATTTTGTGTTCATTTGTGGTGTGTGAATAAATTTTCTTTACTTACATTTGTTATTGCTTTAAATTCTTTTCATGCATAAACTCTAAAATTTTCATTTTGTTGTGATCTATATGCCTTTTATCTCTTTTTTTGTTTATGAGATGAAGGGCAAGTGAAAACTCAAGTTATGATTTAAGAAAAAAGTATACATCTAAAATTAAAATGCACAATGCACAAAAGTAGAGAGAGATAATTCCGAAAAGCATCTGTAATTTTAAGGGATTGTAAACTCTTTTTAGTTTTTATATATCCGGTTTTTCTATCTTCAAGAAAAGGGGGAGGCGGGGATTTTTAACTAAATGTTGACTCCCAATCCATAAGTCATTCCGCCCGTTTCGCATGATAAATCACTTTACAATCATCTATGATCGGTTGGTCAGCTTTTTGTAAGTGGGAAAAATAATGGCTTGTTTGACTTGGGTAAATATCCCACCGCACGTTTACTTGAGAATTTAATGTTATTCTCTTTAAAAGGATAGGATCCATAGGTCATTATGCATCATTAACATGTTTCAAACAGGCATAACCATTTTTTAAAACATGTGAACAAAATTCTTCCTTATAAAATTCCAAGCTATTAGGGTTGAACTAGTCGAATTTCCCAAACTTGAATAATAAAACTTGTGTTCATTTGTTATGTATGAATAAATTATCTTTACTTAAATTTTCTATTGCTTTAAATTCTTTTCATACATAAACTCTAAAATTTTCATTTTGTTGTGATATATTTGCCATTTATCTCTTTTTTTATTTACGAGATGAAGGGAAAGTGAAAACTTAGGTTTTTATTTAAGAAAAAAGTATACGTCTGAAATGGAAATGCACAATGCACAAATGTAGAGAGATTTATTTTCAATAAGTGTTTTTATGTTTAAGGGATTTTCAACTTTTTTTAGTTTTTATATATCAAGTTTTGCAAATGTCGAGAAAAGGTGATGGGGGGGGGGGGTGTGGAGGGGGGTTTGATCTGAGTGTTAACTCCCAATCCCTAAGTTATTTCTTACAAAAATATATCCCCTTACGCATGATAAATCACTTTACAATCATCTATGATCGTTAGGTCAGGTTTTTGTAAATCGGCAAAATAATGGCTTGTTTGACTCGGGTAAATATCCCACCGCATGTCACTTGAGAATTTAATGTTATTCTCTTTAAAAGGTTTGGATCCATAGGTCATTTGCATATTTAACATGTTTCAATCATGCATATCCATTTTTTAAAACATGTGTAGAAAAATCTCTTTCTTATAAATGTCCAAGCTATTAGGGTTGAACTAGTGGAATTTCCAAAACATGGATAACAAAAATTTTGTGTTCATTTGTGGTGTGTGAATAAATTTTCTTTACTTACATTTTTTATTCCTTTAAATTCTTTTCATACATAAACTCCAAAATTTTCATTTTGTTGTCATCTATTTGCCTTTTATCTCTGTTTTTTTTACGAGATGAAGGGAAAGTGAAAACTCAAGTTTTGATTTAAGAAAAAAGTATACATCTAAAATGAAAATTCACAATGCACAAATGTAGAGAGATAATTCCAAAAAGTGTCTGTAATTTTTACGGATTTTAAACCCTTTTATTTTTTATATATCAGGTTTTAAAAATGTCGGGAAAAGGGGGAGGTGGGGGATTTTTACTTGAGTGTTGACTCCCAATCCCTAAGTCATAGCTTACAAAAATATATCCTGTTACACACTTTACAATCATCTATGATCGTTAGGTCAGCTTTTTGTAAATGGGCATAATAATGGCTTGTTTGATTCGGGTAAATATCCCACTGGACGTTCACTTGAAAATTTATTTTCATTCTCTTTAAAAGGTATGGTTCCATAAGTCATTTGCATCTTTAACATGTTTCAAGCATGCATATCCATTTTTTAAAACATGTGTTGAAAAATCTCTTTCTTATAAAATTCCAAGCTATTAGGTTTGAACTATTGGAATTTCCCAAACTTGGATAATAAAAATTTGTGTTCATTTGTAGTGTGTGAATAAATTTTCTTTACTTACATTTGTTATTGCTTTAAATACTCTCCATACATAAACTCTAAAAATTTCATTTGTTGTGATCAATTTGCCTTTAATCTCTTTTTTTGTTTACGAGATGAAGGGAAAGTGAAAACTCAAGTTATGATTTAAGAAAAAACTATACATCTAAAATGGAAATGCACATTGTACAAATGTAGAGAGAGATAATTCCAATAAGTTTCTGTAATTTTTAAGTATTGTAAACTCTTTTTAGTTTTAATATATCATGTTGTGCAATCGTCAGGAAAAGGGGGAGGCAAGGGATTTTTAACTGAGTGTTGACTCCTAATCCATACCTCATTTCTTACAAAAATATAGCCCGTTACGCATGATAAATCACTTTACAATCATCGAAGATCTCTAGGTCATCTTTTTTTAGGTGGGCAAAATAATGGCTTGTTTGATACGGGTAAATATCCCACCTCACCTTCACTTAAGAATTTAATGTTATTCTCTTTAAAATGTTTGGATCCATAGGTCATTTGCATCTTTAAGATGTTTCAAGCATGCATATCCATTTTTTAAAACATGTGAAGAAAAATCTTTTTATTATAAAATTTCAAGCTATACGGGTTGAACCAATGGAATTCCCCAAACTTGGATAAATAAACTTTAGAGTTCATTTGTTGTGTGTGAATAAATTTTCTTTACTTACATTTGTTATTGCTTTAAATTCTAAAATTTTCATTTAGTTGTGAACTATTTGCCTTTTATCTCTTTTTTTGTTTACGAGATGAAGGGAAACTGAAAACTCAAGTTTTGATTTAAGAAAAAAGTATACATCTAAAAATGAAATGCACAATGCACAAATGTCAAGAGATAATTTAGAAAAAGTGTCTGTAATTTTTAGGGATTGTAAACTCTTTTTAGTTTTTATATATCAGGTTGTGCAATCGTCGGGAAATGGGGGAGGCGAGGGACTTTTAACTGATTGTTGACTCCAAATCCATAAGTCATTCCTTATAAAAATATAGCCCATTACACATGATAAATCACTTTACAATTCTATGATCGTTAGGTCAGCTATTTGTAAATGGGCAAAATGATGGCTTGTTTGACTCGGGTAAATATCCCACCGCACGTTCACTTGAGAATTTAATGTTATTCTCTTTAAAAGGTTTGGATCCATAAGTCATTTGCATCTTTAAGATTTTTTAAGTATGCATATCCATTTTTTTAAACTTGTGTAGAAAAATCTCTTTCTTATAAAATTCAACTATTAGGGTTGAACTAGTGGAATTTCCCAAACTTGGATGACAAAACCTTTGTGTTAATTTGAGGTGTGTGAATAAATTTCTTTACTTTCATTCTTTATTGTTTTAAATTATTTCCATACATAAATTCTAAAATTTTCATTTTGTTGTGATGTATTTGCCTTTAATATGTTTTTTAGTTTACGAGATGAAGGGAAAGTGAAAACTGAAGTTTTGATTTAAGAAAAAAGTATATATCTAAAATGGAAATGCACATTGCACAAATGTTGAGAGAGACAATTCCACAAAATTTCTGTAATTTTTAGGGATTGTAAACTTGTATTAGTTTTTATATATCAGGTTTTGCAATTGTCGAGAAAAGGAGGTGGCAGGGGATTTTTAACTGAGTGTTGACTCCTAGTCCATAAGTCATTCCTGAAAAAAAATAGCCCGTTAGGCATGATAAATCACCTTCCAATCATCTATGATCGTTAGGTCAGCTTTTTGTAAATGGGCAAAATAATGGCTTGTTTGACTCGGATAAATATCCCACTGGACGTTCACTTCAAAATTTAATGTTGCTCTCTTTAAAAGGTTTGGATCCATAGGTCATTTGCATCTTTAACATGTTTCAAGCAAGCATATCCATTTTTTAAAAGAATCTCTTTTTTAATAAAATTCCAAGCTATTTGGGTTGAACAAGTGGAATTTCCCAAACTTGCATAACAAAACTTTTGTGTTCATTTGTGGTGTGTGAATAAATTTTCTTTACTTAAATTTGTTATTGCTTTAAATTTTTTCCATACAAAAACTCTAAAATTGTCCACTATTTGCCTTTTATCGCTTTTTTTGTTTACGAGATGAAGGGAAAGTGAAAACTCAAGTTTTTATTGAAGAAAAAAGTATACATCTAAAATGGAAATGCACAATGCACAAATATAGAGAGATTTAATTCCAAAAAGTGTTTGTAATTTTTAGGGTTTGTAAACTCTTTTTAGTTTTTATATATCAGGTTTTGCAAATGTCGGGAAAAGGGGGAGGCAAGGATTTTTAACAGAGTGTTGACTCTGAATCCCAAAGTCATTGCTTACAAAAATATATCCCGTTACACATGATAAATCACTTTACAATCACCTATGATCGTAAGGTCAGCTTTTTGTAAATGGGCAAAATAATGGCTTGTTTGAATCAGGTAAATATCCCATCGGACGTTCACTTGAGAATTTAATGTTGCTCTCTTCGAAAAGTTTGGATCCAAACATCATTTGCATCTTTAACATGTTTCAAGCTTGCATATCCGTGTTTTAAAACATATGTAGAAAATCTCTTTCTTATAAAATTCCAAGCTTTTAGGGTTGAACTAGTGGAATTTTCCAAACTTGGATAATAAAAATTTTGTGTTCATTTGTGGTGTGTAAATAAATTTTATTTACTTACATTTTTTATTGCTCTAAATTCTTTCCACACATAAACTCTAACATTTTCATTTTGTTGTGATCTATATTCCATTAATCTCTTTTTTTGTTAATGAGATAAAGTGAACGTGAAAACTCAAGTTTTGTTTTGAGAAAAAAGTATACATCTAAAATTGAAATGTAAAATGCAAAAATGTAGAGAGAGATAATTAAAAAAATTGTCTGTAATTTTTATGGATTGAAAAATCTATATAGTTTTTATATATCAGGTTTTACAATTGTCGGGAAAAGGGGGAGGAGGGGGATTTTTAACTGAGTGTTCACTCCCAATCCATAAGTCATTCCTTACAAAAAATATAGCCCGTTATGCATGATAAATCACTTTACAATCATCTATGATCATTAGGTAAGCAATTTATAAGCGTGCAAAATAATGGCTTATTTGACTAGGGAAAACATCCCACCGCTCATTCACTTGAGACTTTAAAGTTATTCTCTTTAAAAGGTTTGGATCCATAGGTCATTTGCATTTTTAAAATGTTTGAAGCATGCATATCCATTTTTTAAAGCATGTGTGAAGAAATCTCTTTCTTATAAAATTCCAAGCTATTAAGGTTGAACTAGTCAAATTTCCCAAACTTGGATAACAAAAATTTTGTGTTCATTTGTGGTGTGTGAATAAATTTTCTTTACTTACATTTGGTATTGCTTTAAATTATTTACATACATAAACTCTAAAATTTTCATTTTGTTGTGATCTATTTTCCTTTATCTCATTTTTTTGTTTACGAGATGAAGGAAAAGTGATAACTCTAGTTTTGAATTAAGAAAAAAGTATACATCTAAAATGGAAATACACAATGCACAAATGTAGAGAGAAAATTTTAAAAACTTTCTGTAATTTTTAGGGATTGGAAACTCTTTTTAGTTTTTATATATCAGGTTTTGCAATCGTCGGGAAAAGGGGGAGGCGGAGGATTTTTAACTTAATGTGTACTCCCAATCCATAAGTAATTCCTTGCAAAAATATAGCCCGTTCCGTATGATAAATCAGTTTACAATCATATATGATCGTTAGGTCAGCTTTTTGTTAGTGGACATAATAATAGCTTGTTTGACTTGGGTAAATATCCCACAACACGTTCACTTGAGAATTTAATGTTATTCTCTTTTAAAGGTTTGGATCCATATGTCATTTGCATCTTTAACATGTTTCAAGCAGACATATCAATTTTTTAAATTATGTGAGGAAAAATCTCTTTCTTATATAATTCCAAGCTATTAGGGTTGAACTAGTGGAATTTCCCAAACTTGGATAACAAAACTTTTGTGCTCATTTGTGGTGTGAAAATAAATTTTCATTACTGACATTTGTTATTGCTTTAACTTCTTTCAATACATAAACTCTAAAATTTTTATTTTGTTGTGATCTATTTGCTTTTTATCTCTTTTTTTGTTTACGAGATGTAGGGAAAGTGAAAACTCAAGTTTTGATTTAAGAAAAAAGTATACATATAAAATAGAAATGCTCAATATACAAATATGGAGAGAGATAATACCAAAAAGTGTCTACAATTTTTAGGGATTGTAAACTCTTTTTAGTTTTTATATATCAAGTTGTGCAATCGTCAGGAAAACAGGGAGGCAGGGGATTTTCAACTGAGTGTTGACTCCAAATTCATAAGTCATTCCTTGCTAAAATATAGCTCGTTACACATGATAAATCACTTTACAATCATCTATGATCTTTAGGTTAGCTTTTTGTGAGTGGGCAAAATAATGGCTTGTAAGACTCAGGTAAATATCCCACCGCACATTCACTTGGGAATTTAATGTTATTCTCTTCAAAAGGTTTGGAGCCATAGGTCATTTCCATCTTTAACAAGTTTCAAGCATGCATATCTATTTTTTAAAACATCTGTGGAAAAGTCTCTTTTTTTATAAAATTCTGAGCTATTAGGGTTGAACTAGTGGTATTTCCCAAACTTGGATAACAAAACTTTTGTGTTCATTTGTGGTGTGTGAATAAATTTTATTTACTTACATTTTTTATTGCTTTAAATTTTTTTCCACACATAAACTCTAAAATATTCATTTTGTTGTTATCTATGTGCCTTTTACCTCTGGTTTTTTTTACGAGATGAAGGGAAAGTGAAAACTCAAGTTTTGAGTTAAGAAAAAGTATACATCTAAAATGGAAATGCACAATGCACAAATGTAGAGAGAGATAAAACCAAAAAGTGTCAGTAATTTTTTGGGATTTTAAACTTTTTTTTGTTTTTATATATCAGGTTTTGCAATCGTCAGGAAAAGGGGGAGGCGGGGGATTTTTAACAGAGTGTGGACTCCCAATCCATAAGTGATTCCTTACAAAAATATACCCCGTTATGCATGATAAATCACTTTACTATCATTTATAATCGTTAGGTCAGCTTTTTTTAAGTGGGCAAAATAATGGCTTGTTTGACTCTGGTAAATATCCCACCGCACGTTCGCTTGAGAATTTAATGTTATTCTCTTTAAAAGGTTTGGATCCATAGGTCATTTGTATCTTTAATATGTTTAAGGCATGCATATCAATTTTTTAAAACTTGTGTAGAAAAATCTCTTTCTTATAAAATTCCAAGCTATTAGGGTTGAACTAGTGGAATTTCCAAAACTTGGATAACAAAACCTTTGTGTTCAGTTTTGGTGTGTGAATAAATTTTGTTTACTTACATATGTTATTTCTTAAAATTGTTTCGATACATAAACTCAAAAATTTTTATTATGTTGTGATCTATTTTCCTTTAATCTCTTTTTTTGTTTACGAAATGAAGGGAAAGCGAAAACTCAGGTTTCGATTTAAGGAAAAATTATACGTATAAAAAGGAAATGCAAAATGCACAAATGTAGCGAGAGATAATTCCAAAATTTTTTTGTAATTTTTAGGGATTGTAAACTCTTTGTCGTTTTTACATATCAAATTCTGCAATCGTCAGGAAAAGTGGGACGCTAGGGAATATTAATTGAGTGTTGAATCCCAATCCATAAGTCATTCCTTACAAAAATATACCCCGTTACACAAGATGAATCACTTTAAAATCATCTGCGATCGTTAGCTCAGTGTTTTGTAAATGGGCAAAATAATGGCTTGTTTGACTCGGGTAAATATCCCACCGCATGTTCACTTGGGAATTTAATGTTACACTCTTTAAAAGGTTTGGATCCATAGGTCATTTGAATTTTTAACATGTTACAAGCATGCATATCTATTTTTTAAAACATGTGTGGAAAAATCTCTTTCTTATAAAATTCTGAGCTATTAGGGTTGAACAGGGTTGAACTAGTGGAATTTCCCAAACTTGGATAACAAAACTTTTGTGTCCATTTGTGGCGTGTGAATAAATTTTTTTTACTTACAATTGTTATTGCTTTAAATTCTTTCCATACATAAACTCTAAAAATTTCATTTTGTTGCGAGCTATTTTCCTTTTATCCCTTTTTTTATTTACGAGATGAAGGGAAAGTGAAAACTCAAGTTTTGATTTAAGAAAAAAGTATACATCTAAAATGGAAGTGCAAAATGCACAATTTTAGAGACAGATAATTCAAAAAAGTGTCTGTAATTTTTAGGGATTGTAAACTATTTTTAGTTTTTATAAATCATGTCTACTATCGTTGGGAAAAGGGCGAGGCGAGGGATTTTTAACTGTGTGTTGACTCCCAATCCATAAGTCATTCCTTAAAAAAATATATCCCGTTATGCATGATAAATATCTTCACAATCATCTATGATCATTAGGTCATCTTTATGTAAATGGGCAAAAAGAATGGCATGTTTGACTCGGGTAAATATCCCACCGCATGTTCACTTGGGAATTTAATGTTACTCTCTCTAAAAGGTTTGGATCCAGAGGTCATTTGCATCTTTAACATGTTTCAAGCATGCATATTTTAAAACATGTGTAGAAAAATCTCTTTCTTAAAAATTCTGAGTTATTAATGTTGAACTAGTGGAATTTCCCAAACTTGGATAACCAAACTTTTGTGTTCATTTGTTGTGTGAGAATAAATTTTCTTTACTTACATTTGTTATTTCTTTAAATTCTTTCGATACATAAACTTTAAATTTTTCATTTTGTTGAGATGTATTTGCCTTTTATCTCTTTTTCTATTTACGAGATGAATGGAAAGGGAAAACTCAACTTTTTATTTAATAAAAAATTATACATCTAAAATGGAAGTGCACAATGCATAAATGTAGAGAGAGATAATTCCAAAAGTTTTTGCAATTTTTAGAGATTCTAAACTCTTTTTAGTTTTTATATATCAGGTTCTGCAATCGTCTAGAAAAGGGGGAGGCGGGATGTTTTTAACTAAGTGTTGACTCCCAATCCGTAAGTCATTCCTTTCAAAAATACAGCCCGTTACGCATGATAAATCACTTTACAACCGTCTATGATCGTTAGGACAACTTTTTGTAAATGGGCAAAATAATGGCTTGTTAGACTTTGGTAAATATCCCACCACATGTCCACTTGGGAAATTAATGTTATTCTCTTCAAAAGGTTTGGATCCATAAGTCATTTGCATCTTTAACATGTTTCTAGACTACATATCCATTTTTTTAAACATGTGTAGAAAAATCTCTTTCTTATGGAATTCCGAGCTATTAGGGAAGAACTAGTGGAATTACCAAACTTGGATAACAACAATTTTTTGTTCATTTGTTGTGTGTGAATAAATTTTCTTTTGTTGTAATTGTTATTGCTTTAATTCATTCCATACATAAACTCTAAAATTTTTATTTTGTTGGGAAAGTCAAAACTCAAGTTTTGATTTAAGAAAAAAGTATACATTTAAAATTGAAATGCACAATACACAAATGTAAAGAGAGATAATTCCAAAAAGTGTCTATAATTTTTAGGGATTGTAAACTCTTTTTAGTTCTTATATATCAGGTTGTGCAATCGTCGTAAAAAGGGGGAGGCAGGGGATTTTTAACTTGGTGTTGACTCCATGTCCATAAGTCATTGATTAAAAAAATATTTCCCGTTACGCATGATAAATCACTTTACAAACATCTATGATCATTAGGTCAGTATTTTGTAAATGGGCAAAATATAGGCTTTTTTGACTCGGGTAAATATCCCACCGCACGTTCACTTGGGAATTTAATGTTATTCTATTTAAGAAGTTTGGATCCATAGGTCACTAGCATCTTTAACATGTTTCAAGCATGCATATCGCTTTTTTAAAACATGTGTAGAAAAATCTCTTTCTTATAAAATTCCGACCTATTAGGGTTGAACTAGTAGATTTTCCCAAACTTGGATAACAAAAACTTTGTACTTATTTGTGGTGTGTGAATAAATTTTCTTTACTTATATTTTTTATTGTTTTAAATTATTTCCATACATAAGTTCTTAAATTTTCATTTTGTTGCGATCTATTTGCCTTTTATCGCTTTTTTTTTTTTTACGAGATGAAGTGAAAGTGAAAAGTCAAGTTTTGATTTAAGAAATAAAGTATACATCTAAAATGGAAATGCACAATGCACAAATGTAGAGAGGGATAATTCCAAAAAGTGGCTGTAATTTTTAGGGATTGTAAACTCTTTTTAGTTTTTATATATCAAGTTCTGCAATCGAAGAGAAAATAGGGAAGCGGGGGACTTTTAACTCAGGGTTGACTCCCAATCCGTAAGTCATCTACGATCGTTAAATCAGCTTTCTGTAAATGGGCAAAATAATGGCTTGTTTGACTCAAGTAATTATACCACCGCACGTTCACTTAGGAATTTAATAAAAAAGAGATTTTTTTACACATGTTTTAATAAATGGATATGCATGCTTGAAACATGTTAAAGATGCAAATGAACTATGGATCCAAACCTTTTAAAGAGAATCATATTAAATTCTCAAGTGAAGGTACAGAGGGATATTTACCCGAGTCAAACCAGCCATTATTTTGCCCATTTACAAAAAGCTAACCTAACGATAATAGGTGATTTTAAAATGATTTTTCATGCGTAATAGGCTATATTTTTGTAATGAATGACTTATGGATTGGGAGTCAACACTCAGTTAAAAATCCCCCACCTCCCCCTTTTTCCGATGATTGCAAAAGAAGAAATATAAAAACTAAAAAGAGTTTACAATCACTAAAAATTACTGACACTTTTTAGAATTATTTCTTTCTAAAATTTTGCATTGTGCATTTCCATTTTAGGTGTATACTTTTTTCTTAAATCAAAATTTGAGTTTTCACTTCCCATCATCTCATAAACAAAACAAGAGATAAAAGGCAAATAGATCACAAAAAAATGAAAATTTCAGAGTTATGTATGGAAAGAATATAAAGCAATAAAAAATGTATGTAAAGAAAATTTATTCACACACCACAAATGAACACAAAAGTTTTGGTACCCAATTTTGGAAAATTCTACTAGTTCAACCCTAATAGCTTGGAATTTTATAAGAAAGATATTTTTCTACACATGTTTGAAAAACTGGATATGCATGCTTCAAACATGTTAAAGATGCAAATGACCAATGGATCCAAACCTTTTAAAGAGAATAACAATAAATTCTCAAGTCAACGTGCAGTGGGTTATTTACCCGAGTCAAACAAGCCATTATTTTGCCCATTTTCATAAAGCCGATCGAATGATCATAGATGATTGTAAAGTTATTTATCATGCGTAATGGGCTGCATTTTTGTAAGGAATGACTTATGGATTGGGAGTCAACACTCAGTTAAAAATCCCCTGCCACCCCCTTTTCCCGACGATTGCAAAACATGTTATATAAAAACTAAAAAAAGTTTACAATCCCTAAACATTACAGACACTTTTTGGAATTATCTCGCTCTACATTTGTGCATTGTGCATTTCCATTTTAGAGTATACTTTTTTCTTAAATCAAAACTTGAGTTTTCACTTTCTCTTCATCTCGTAAACAAAAAAAAGTGATAAAAGGCAAAAATAGATCACAACAAAATGAAAATTTTAGAGTTTATGTATGGAATGAATTTAAAGCAATAATAAATATAAGAATAAAAAATTTATTCACACACCACAAATGAACAGAAAAGTTTTGCTATCCAAGTTTGGGAAATTCCACTACTTCAACCCTAATTGCTTGAAATTTTATAAGAAAGAGAATTTTCTACACATTTTTTAAAAAATGGATATGCATGCTTGAAACATGTTAAATATGCAAATGACCTATGGATCCAAACCTTTTAAAGAGAATAACATTAAATTCACAAGTGAACGTGCAGAGGGAAATTTACCCAAGTCAAACAAGCCATTATTTTGCCCACTTACATAAAGCAGACCTAACGATCATAGATGATTGTAATGTGATTTATCAAGCATAACGGGCTATATTTTTGTAAGGAATGACTTATGGATTGGGAGTCAACACTCAGTTAAAAATCCCCCGCCTCCCCCTTTTCCTGACGATTGCAAAACATGATATATAAAAACTAAAAAGAGTTTACAATCCGTAAACATTACACACACTTTTTGGAATTATCTCTCTCTAAATTTGTGAATTATGCATTTCCATTTTAGATGTATACTTTTTTATGAAAGGAAAACTTGAGTTTCACTTTCCCTTCATCTCGTAAACAAAAAAAGTGTTAAAAGGAAAAAATAGATCACAACAAAAGGAAAATTTTAGAGATTATCTATCGAAAGAATTTAAAGCAATAACAAATGTAAGTAAAGAAAATTTAATCACACAGCACAAATGAACACAAAAGTTTTGTTATCCAAGTTTGGGAAATTCCACTAGTTCAACCCTAATAGCAATGAATTTTAAAGAAAGAAATTTTTCTACATATGTTTTAAAAACTAGATGTGCATGCTTGAAACAGGTTAAAGATGCAAATGACCTATGGATCCAAACCTTTTAAAGAGAATAACTATAAATTCTCAAGTGAATGTGTGGTGGGATATTTACCCGAGAAAACTAGAAAATTTTTTGCCCATTTACAAAAAGTTGACCTAACTATCATAGATGATTGTAAAGTGATTTATCATGCATCACGAGCTATATTTTTGTAAGGAATGACTTATGGACTGGGAGTCAATAGTTAGTTAAAAATCCCCTTCCTCCCCCTTTTCTCGACGATCGCAAAACCTGATATATAAAAACTAAAAAGAATTTACAATCCCAAAATATTTCAGGCACTTTTTGGAATAATCTCTCTCTACATTTGTGCATTGTGCAGTTCAATTTTATATGTATACTTTTTTCTTAAATCAAAACATGAGTTTTCACTTTCCCTTTTGTTCAAAAATAGATCACAACAAAATGAAAATTTTAGAGTTTATGTGTGGAAAAAATTAAAAGAAATGACATATATAAGTAAAGAAAATTTATTCACACACCACAAATGAACCCAAAAGTTTTGTTATCAGAGTTTGGGAAATTCCTCTATTACAACCCTAATTGCTTGGAAGTTTATAAGAAAAAGATTTTTCTACACTTATTTTAAAAAATGAATATGCATGCTTGAATCATGTTAAAGATGCAAATGACCTATGGATCCAAACCTTTTAAAGAGAATGACTTTAAATTCTCAAGTGAACAAGCGGTGGGATATTTACTTGAGTAAAACAAGCCATTATTTTCACCATTTAAAAAAAGCAGACATAACGATCATAGATGATTGTAACGTGATTTATCATACGTAATGGGCTATAATTTTGTAAGGAATGAATTATGGATTGGGAGTCAACACTCATTTAAAAATCCCCCACCTCCCCCTTTTCCCGATGATTGCAAAACTTGATATACAAAAAATAAAAAGAGTTTACAATCCCTAAAAATGATAGACTCTTTTTGGAATTACCTCTCTCTACATTTATGCACGGTGCATTTCAATTTTAGATGTATACTATTTTCCTAAATCAAAACTTGAGTTTTCACTTTCCCTTCGTCTCGTAAACAAAAAAAGAGATAAAAGGAAAACAATAGATGACAACAAAATGAAAATTTTAGATTTTATGAATGGAAAGAATTTAAATCAATTACGAATGCACGTAAAGAAAATTTATTAACACTCCACAAATGAACACAAAAGTTTTTTTATCCAAGTTTGGGAAATTCCACTAGTTCAACCCTAATAGGTTGGAATTTTATAAGAAAGAGATTTTTCTAAACCTGTTTTAAAAAATGGATATGCATGCTTGAAAAATGTTAAAGATGCAAATGACCTACAGATCCAAACCTTTTAAAGAGAATAACCTTAAATTCCCTAGTGAACGTGTGGTGGGATATTTACCCGAGTCAAACAAGCGATTATTTTGCCCATTTACAAAAAGCTGACCTAACGATCATAGATGATTTTAAAGTGATTTATCATGCATAATGCGCTTTTTTTTGTAAGGAATTACTTATGGATTGGGAGTCAACACATAGTTAAAAATCCCTCGCCTTCCCTTTTTCCCGACAATTGCAAAACACGATTAAGAAAAACTAAAAAGAGCTTAATTTCCTAAAAATTACATTCACTTTTTGGAATTATCTCTCTCTACATTTGTTCATTGTGCATTTCCATTTTAGATGTATATTTTTTTCATAAATCAAAACTTGTGTTTTCACTTTCCCTTCATTTTGTAAAAAAAAAAAGAAGAGATAAAAGAAAAAAATAGATCACAACAAAATGAAAATTTTAGAGTTTAAGTATGGAAAAAATTTAAGGCAATAACAAATGTAAGTAAATAAAATTTATTCATACACCACAAATGAACACAAAAGTTTTTTTATCCAAGTTTGGGAAATTCAACTAGTTCAACCCTATTAGGGTAGAATTTTATAAGAAAGAGAATTTTCTATACATGTTTTAAAAACTGAATATGCAAGTTTAAAACATGTTAAAGATGCAAATGACCTATGGATCCAGACCTTTTAAAGAGAATGACTTCAAATTCTCAAGTGAACATGTGGTGGGATATTTACCCAAGTCAAACAAGGCATTATTTTGCCCATTTACAAAAAGCTGACCTAACGATCATAGATGATTGTAAAGTGATTTATCATGCGTAACGGGCTATACTTTTGTAAATAATTACTTAAGGCTTGGGAGTCAACACTCAGTTAAAAATCCCCAACCTCCCCCTTTTCCTGACGATTGCAAAATGTGTTATATAAAAACTAAAAAGAGTTGACAATCCCTTAAAATTATAGACACTTTTTGGAATTATCTCTTTATAAATTTGTGCATTGTGCATTTCCTTTTTAGTCGTACACTTTTTTCCCAAATTAAAACTTGAGTTTTCACTTTCCCTTCATCTCGTAAACTAAAAAAGAGATAAAAGGCAAAAATAGATCACAACAAAATGAAAGTTTTAGAGTTTATGTATGGAAAGAATTAAAAGTAATAACAAATATAAGTAAAATTTATTCACACACCACAAATGAACACAAAAATTTTGTTATCGAAGGTTGGGAAATTCCACTAGTTCAACCCTAATAGCTTGCAATTTTATAAGAAAGAGATGTTTCTACACATTTTTAAAAAATCGATATGAATGCTTGAAACATGTTAACGATGCAAATTACCTATGTATCCAATTATTTTAAAGAAAATAACATTAAATTCTCAAGTGAACGTGCGGTGGGGTATTTTTCCGAGTCAAACAAGCCATTATTTTTCACATTTAAAAAAAGATAACCTAACGATCATAGATGATTGTAAAGTGATTTATCATACGTAATGGGTATTATGTTTTTAAGGAATGAATTATGGATTGGGAGTCACCACTCAGTTAAAAATCCCCCCCTCCCCCTTTTTTTGACGTTTGGAGAACGTGATATATAAAAACTAAAAAGAGTTGACAATCCCTAAAAATTATAGACACTTTTTGGAATTATCTCTCTCTATATTTTTACATTGTGCATTTCCATTTTAGATGTACACATTTTTCAAAAATCAAAACTTGGGTTTTCACTTTCCCCACATCTCGTAAACAAAAAAAGAGATAAAAGGCAAAACGATCACAACAAAATGGAAATTTTATACTTTATGCATGGAAAGAATTAAAATAAAAAACAAATATAAGTAAATAAAATTTATTCACACACCACAAATGAACAAAAAAAATTTGTTAACAAAGTTTGGGAAATTCCACTAGTTCAACCGTAGTATCTTGGAATTTTATAAGAAAGAGATTTTTTTTACACATGTTTAAAAAAATGGATATACATGCTTGAAACATGTTAAAGATGCAAATGACCTATGGATCCAAACCTAATAAGGAGAATGACTTTAAATTCTCAAGTGAACGTGCAGAGGGCTTTTTACTCGAGTCAAACAAGCCATTATTTTTTCCATTTACAAAAAGTTGACCCAACGATCATAGAAGATTGTAATGTGATTTATCATGCGTAACGGGCTATATTTTTTTAATGAATGACTTAACGATTGGGAGTCAACACTTAGTTAAAAATCCCTCGCCTCCCCCTTTTCTCGACGATTGCAAAACCCGATATATAAATACTAAATTTTTTTTTTTAAAATCCCTTAAAATTACAGACACTTTTAGGAATTATCTCTCTCTATATTTTTGCATTGTGCATATCAATTTTACATGTATACATTTTTTTAAAATCAAAACTTGCGTTTTCACTTTCCCTTCATCTCGTAAAAAAAAAGGGATAAAAGGAAAAGGAAGATCACATGAAAATGAAAATTTTAGAGTTCATATGTGGAAAGAATTTAAAGCAATAACAAATGCAAGTAAATAAAATTTATTCACACACCACAAATGAACACAAAATTTTTGTTATCCAAGTTTGGGAAATTCCACTAGTTCAACACTAATAGCTTGGAATTTTATAAGAAAGAAATTTTTCTACACATGTTTTAAAAAATGGATACTCATGCTTGAAACATGTTAAAGATGCAAATGACCTTTGGATCCAAACCCTTTAAAGAGAATAAAAATAAATTCTAAAGTGGACGTGCGGTGGGATATTTACCCGAGTAAAAAAAGCCATTATTTTGCCAATTTACAAATAGTTGACCTAGCGATCATAGAAAATTGTAAAGTTATTTATCATGTGTAATGGGATATATTTTTGTTAGGAATGACTATGGACTGAGATTCAACACTCAGTCAAAAATCCCATGCCTCCCCTTTTTTCGACGATCGCAAAACCAGATATATAAGAACTAAAAAAAGTTTACAATCCCTAAAAATTACAGATTCTTTTTTGAATTATCTCACTCTACATTTGTGCATTGTGCATTTAATTTTTAGTCATATACTTTTTTCTTAAATCAAAACTTGAGTTTTCAATTTCCCTTCATCTCGTAAACGAAAAAGAGATAAAAGGCAAAAATAGATCACAACAAAATGAAAATTTTGGAGTTTATGTATGGAAATAATTAAAAGAGGTAACAATTATTAGTAAAGAAAATTTATTACACACTACAAATGAATACAAAAGTTTTGTTATCCAAGTTTGGGAACACTAGTTCAACCCTGATAGCTTGCAATTTTATAAGAAAGAGAATTTTTTACCCATGTTTTAAAAAATGGATATGCATGCATGAAACATGTTAAAGATGCAAATGACCTATGGATCCAAACCTTTTCAAGAGAATAACATTAAATTCTCAAGTGAACGTGCGGTGGGATATTTACCCGAGTCAAACAAGCCATTATTTTGCCTATTTACAAAAAGCTAACCTAACGATCATAGATGATTGTAAAGTGATTTATAATGCGTGATGGGCTATATTTTTGTAATGAATGACTTAAGGATTGGGAGTCAACACTCAGTTAAAAATCCCTCCCCCTTTCTCAATGATTGCAAAACGTGATATATAAAAACTAAAAAGAGTTGACAATCCGTAAAAATTATAGACACTTTTTTGAATTATCTCTCTCTACAATTGTGCATTGTGCATTTTCATTTTAGATGTACACTTTTTTCATAAATCAAAACTTGAGTTTTCAGTTTTCCTTCATCACGTAAACAAAAAAAGAGATAAAGGCAAAAAGATCACAACAAAATGAAAATTTTAGAGTTTATGCATAGAAAGAATTAAAAGAAAAAACAAATATAAGTAAAGAAAATTTATTCACACACCACAAATGAACACAAAAGTTTTATTATCTGAGATTGGGAAATTCCACTAGTTCAATAGCTTGGAATTTTATACGAAAGAGATTTTTTACACATGTTTTAAAAAATGGATATGCACGCTTGAAACATGTTAAAGATGCAAATGACCTATGGATCAAAACCTTTTAAAGAGAATGACTTTAAATTTTCAAGTGAACGTGCAATGGGATATTTACCTGAGTCAAACAAGCCATTATTTTGCCCATTTACAAAAACCTGACCTACCGATCATAGAAGATTGTAATGTGATTTATCATGCGTAACGGGCTATAATTTTTTAACGGATGACTTATGGATTGGGAGTCAACACTCAGTTAAAAATCCCCCGCCTTCCCCTTTACCCGACGATTGCAAAACCTGATATATAAATACTAAAAAGATTTTAGAATCCCTAAAATTTACTGACACTTTTTTGAATTATCTCTCTATACATTTGTGCGTTGTGCATTTCAATTTTAGATGTAAACTTTTTTATTAAATCAAAACTTGAGTTTTCACTTTCCCTTCATCTCGTCAACAAAAAAAGAAATAAAAGGAAAAAAAGATCACAAGAAAATGAAAATATTAGAGTTTATGAATGGAAAGAATTTTTAAAAAAATGCACGTAAAGAAAATTTATTCACACTCCACAAATGAACACAAAAGTTTTGTTTGGGAAATTCCTCTAGTTCAACCCTAATAGCTTGGAATTTTATAAGAAAGAGACTTTTCTACACATGTTTGAAAAACTGGATTTGCATGTTTGAAACATGTTAAAGATCCAAATGACGTATGGATACAAATATTTTAAAGAGAATGACATTAAATTCTCAAGTGAGCATGCTGAGGTTGATTTACCCGAGTCAAACAAGCCATTATTTTGCCCATTTACAAAAAGTTGACCAACTGATCATAGCTGATTATAACATGATTTATCATGCGTAACGGGCTATATTTTTGTAAGGAATGACTTATGTATTGGGAGTCAACACTCAGTTAAAAAGCCCCTGCCTACCCCTTTTCCCGACGATTGCAAAACCTTATATATAAAAACTAAACAGAGTTTGCAATCCCTAAAAATTAAAGACACTTTTTTGAATTAGCTCTCCCTACATTTGTGCATTGGTCATTTACATTTTAGTTCTTTACTTTTTTCTTAAATCAAACTTGAGTTTTCACTTTCACTTCATCTCGAAAACAAAAAAAGGGATTAAAGAAAAAAATAGATCACAACAAAATGAAAATTTAAGAGTTTATGTATGGATAGAATTTTGAAGCAATAAAAAATACAAAGTGAAGAAAATTTTTTCACACACCACAAATGAACACAAAAGTTTTGTTATTAGAGTTTCGGAAATTGCACTTGTTCAACCCTAATAGCTTGGAATTTTATAAGAAAGAGATTTTTCTACCCATGTTTTAAAAAATGGATATGTATGCTTGAAACATGTTAAAGATGAAAATGATCTATGGATCCAAACCTTGTAAAGAGAATGACATTAAATTCTCAAGTGAACGTGCGTTGGGATACTTACCTGAGTCAAACAATCTAATATTTTACCGATTTAGAAAAAGCTGACCTAACGATCATAATTGATTGTAACGTGATTTATCATGTGTAACGGTCTATATTTTTGTAAGGAATTACTTATGGATTTGGAGTCAACACACAATTAAAAATCCCCCGCCTCCCCCTTTTCCTGATGATTGCAAAACCTGATATATTAAAACTTAAAAGAGTTGACAATCCCAAAAAATTACAGACATTTTTTGGAATTTTCTCTTCCTACATTTGTGCATTGTGCATTTCCATTTTAGATGTATAATTTTTTCTTAAATCAAAACTTGTGTATTCACTTTCCCTTCATCTCGTAAACAAAAAAAGAGATAAAAGGAAAAAACAGATCACAACAAAATGAAAATTTTAGAGTTTATGTATGGAAAAAATTTAACGCAATAACAAATGCAAGTCAAGATAATTTATTCACACACCACAAATGAACACAAAAGTTTTGTTTTCAAAGTTTGGGAAATTCCAGTAGTTCAACCCTAATAGCTTGGAATTTTATAAGAAAGAGCTATTTCTACACCTGTTTTAAAAAATGGATATGAATGCTTGAAACATGTTAAAGATGTAAATGACCTTTGTATCCAATCCTTTTGAAGAGAATAACTTAAAATTCTCTAGTGAATGTGCGGTGGGAAATTTACCCGAGTCAAACAAGCCATTATTTTGCTCATTTACAAAAAGCTGACTTAGAGATCATAGATGATTGTATAGTGATTTATCATGCGTAACGGGCTATATTTTTGTATGGAATGACTTATGGATTGGGAGGCAACACTCAGTTAAAAATCTCCCACCTCCCCCATTTCTTGACGATAGCAAAACCTCATATATAAAAACTAAAAAGAGTTTACAATCCCTTATAATTATAGACACTTTTTGAAATTATCTCTCTCTTTATTTGTGTATTGTGCATTTATATTTTAGATTATATTTTTCCCAATTAATTATAGACACTTTCCCATCATCTCGTAAACAAAAAAAGAGATAAAAGGCAAAAATAGATCACAAAAAGGTTAAAATTTTAGAGTTTAAGTATGGAAAGAATTTAAAGAAATAAAAAATGCAAGAAAATTAAATTTATTCACACAATACAAATGAACACAAAAGTTTTGTTATCCTAGTTTGGGAAATTCCACTAGTTCAACCCTAATAGCGTGGAATTTTATAAGAAAGAGATTTTTCTACATATGTTTTAAAAAATTGATATGCATGCTTGAAACATGTAAAAGATGCAAATGACCTATGGATCCAATCCTTTTAAAGAGAATAACATTAAATTCTCAAGTGAACGTATGGTGGGATATTTACCTGAGTCACACAAGCCATTGTTTTGCCCAATTACAAAAAGTTGAGCTAACGATCTTAGAAGATTGTAAAGAGATTCAGCATACGTAACAGGTATATTTTTGTAAGGAATGACTTATGGATTGGGACGCAACACTCAGTTAAATATCCCCCACCTCCCTCTTTTCTCGACGATTGAAAAACATGATATATAAAAACTAAAATGAGTTTACTATCCCTAAAAATTACTGACACTTTTTGGAATTATCTCTCTCCACATTTGTGCATTGTGTATTTCCATTTTAGATGTATACTTTTTTCTTAGATCACAACTTGAGTTTTCACTTTCCCTTCATCTCGTAAACAAAAAAAGATATAAAAGGCAAAGATAGATCACAAAAAAATGAAAATTTTAGAGTTTATGTATGGAAAAAATTTAAAGTAATATCAAATGCAAGTAAACAAAATTTATTCACACCCCACAAATGAAAACAAAAGTTTTGTTATCCATGTTTGGGAAATTCTACTAGTTCAACCCTAATAGCTTGGAATCTTATAAGAAAGAGATTTTTCGACACATGATTTAAAAAATGGATATTATGCATGGTTGAAACATGTTAAAGATGCAAATGACCTATGGATCCAAAACTTTTAATGAGAATAACATTAAATTCTCAAGTGAACGTAAGGTGGGATATTTACCAGAGTGAAACAAGCCATTATTTTGCCCATTTACAAAAAGCTGACCTAACGATCATAGATGATTGTATAGTGATTTATCATGCATAACAGGTTATATTTTTGCAAGGAATTATGTATGGATTGGGAGTCAACACTCAGTTATGGATCCCCCGCCTCCCCCTTTTATTGACGATTGCAAAACCTGATATATAAAAACAAAAAAGAGTTTACTATCCCTAAAAATTATAGACACTTTTTGGAATTATCTCTCAATACTTTTTTGCATTGTGCATTTCCATTTAAGATGTATAGTTTTTTCTTATATCAAAACTTGAGTTTTCACTTTCCCATCATCTTGTAAACAAAAAAACATATAAAAGGCAAATAGATCCGAACAAAATGAAAATTTTAGATTTTATGTATGGAAAGAATATAAAGCAATAAAAACTGTAAGTAAATAAAATTTAATCACACAGCACAAATGAACACAAAATTTTTGTTACCCAAGTTTGGGTAATTCCACTAGTTCAACCCTAATAGCTTGGAATTTTATAAGAAAGATATTTTTCTACACAAGTTTTAAAAAATGAATATGCATGCTTGAAACATGTTAACGAGGCAAATCACCTATTGAACCAAACCTTTTAAAGCGAATAACATTAAATTCTCAAGTGAACGTGCGGTGGGATATTTACCCGAGTAAAATAAACCATTATTTTTCCCATTTACATAAAGTTGACCTAACGATCATAGATGGTTGTAAAGTGATTTATCATTTGTAACGGGCAATATTTTTGTAAGGAATGACTTATGGATTGGGAGTCAACACTCAGTTAAAAATCCCCCGCTACCCCCTTTTCCCTACGATTGCAAAACCAGATTTATAAATACTAAAAAGAGTTTACAATCCTTAAAAATTATAGACACTTTTGGAATTATCTCTCTCAACTTTTTTGCATTGTCCATTTCCTTTTAAGATGTATACTTTTTTCTTAAATCAAAACTTCAGTTTTCACTTTCCCTTCATCTCGCAAACAGAAAAAGAGATAAAAGGTAAAAATAGATCACTAATAAGTAAAAATTTTAGAGTTTATGTATGTAAAGAATTTGAAGAACTTACAAATGCAAGTAAAGAAAATTTATTCACACACCACAGATGAACATAGAAGTTTTTTTTATCCATGTTTGGGAAATTCCACTAGTTCAACCCTAATAGCTTGGAATATTATAAGAAAGAGATTTTTCTACACATGTTTTAAAAAATGGATATGCATGCTTGAAACATGATAAAGATGCAAATGACCTATGGATCCAAACATTTTAATGAGAATGACAATAAAATCCCAAATGAACGTGCGATGGGACATTTACCCGAGTCAAACAAGCCATTATTTTGCCCATTTACAAAAAGCTGATCTAACGATAATAGATTATTGTAAAGTGATTTATCATGCATAACGGGCTATATTTTTTTAAGGAATGTCCTATGGATAGGGAGTCAACACTCAGTTAAAAATCTCCGCCTCCCCCTTTTCCCGGCGATTGCAAAACCTTATGTATAAAAACTAAAAAGAGTTTACAATCCCTAAAAATTACAAACACTTTTTTGAATTATCTATTAATACATTTTTCCATTGCGCATTTCCATTTTAGATCTATACTTTTTTCTTAAATCAAAACTTGAGTTTTCACTTTCCCATCATCTCGTAAACAAAAAGAGATAAAAGGTAAAAATAGATCAGAACAAAATGAAAATTATAGAGTTTATGTATGGAAAGAATAGAAAGCAATAAAAAATGTATGTTAAGAAAATTTGTTCACACACCAAAAATGAACACAAAAGTTTTGTTGCCCAAGTTTGGGAAATTCCACTAGTTCAACCCTAATAGCTTGGAATTTTATAAGAAAGAGATTTTTCTACGCATGTTTAAAAAAATGGATATGCATGCTTGAAACATGTTAAAGAGGCAAATGACCTATGGATCCCAACCTTTTCAATAGAATAACATTAAATTCTCAAGTGAACGTGTGGTGGGATATTTACCCGAGCCAAACAAGCCTTTATTTTGCCCATTTACATAAAGCTGACCGAACGATCATAGATGATAGTAAAGTGATTTATCATGCGGAATGGGCTATATTTTTGTACTAATGGATTGGGAGTCAACACTCAGTTAAAAATCCCCCGCCTCCACTTTTTCCCGATGATTGAAAAACCTGATATATAAAAACAGAAAAGAGTTTACAATCCTTAAAAATAACAGACACTTTTTGGAATTATCTCTCTCAATATTTTTTCATTGTGCATTTGCATTTAAGATATATACTTTTTTCTTAAATCAAAACTTGAGTTCTCACTTTCCCTTCATCTCGTAAACAAAAACTGAGATAAAAGGGAAAAATAGATAACTACAAAATAAAAAAATTAGAGTTTATGTATGGAAAGAATTTAAAGAAATTAAAAATGCAAGTAAAGAAAATTTATTCACACACCACAAATGAACACAAATGTTTTGTTATCCATGTTTGGGAAATTCCACTAGTTCAACCCTAATAGCTTGGAATTTTATAAGAAAATGATTTTTCTACACATGTTTTAAAAAATGGATATGGATGTTTGAAACATGTTAAAGATGAAAATGACTTATGGATCCACACCTTTTAAAGAGAATGACATTAAATTTTAAAGTGAACGTGCGGTGGGATATTTACCCGAGTTAAACAAGCCATTATTTTGCCCATTTAGAAAAAACTGACCAAACGATAATAGATGATTGTAAAGTGATTTATCATGAATAACAAGCTATATTTTTTCTAGGAATGACTTATGGATTTGAAGTTAACACTCTATTAAAAATCTCCCGCCTCCCCCTTTTCCCGACGATTGCATAACCTGTTGTACAAAAACTAAAAAGAGTTTTCAGTCTCTAAAATTACAGACACTTTTTGGAATTATCTCTCTCTACTTTTGTGCATTGTGTATTTCCATTTTAGATGTATACTTTTTTGTTAAATCAAAACTTGAGTTTTCACTTTCCCTTCATCTCGTACGCAAAAAAAGAGATAAAAGGCAAAAATAGATCACAACAAAATGAAAATTTTAGAGTTTATGTATGGAAAGAATTTAAAGCAATTACAAATGCAAGTAAAGAAAAATTATTCACACAGTACAAATGAAAACAAAAGTTTTGTTATCCTAGTTTAGGAAATTCCACTACTTCAACCCTAATAGCTTGGAATTTTATAAGAAAGAGATTTTTCTAAACATGTTTTAAAAAATTGATATGCATGCTTGAAACATGTTAAAAATACGAATGACCTATGGATCCAAACCTTTTAAAGAGAAAAACATTAAATTATCAAGTGAACGTGCGGTAGGATATTTAACCGAGTCAAACAAGCCATTATTTTGCTAATTTACAAAAAGCTGACCTACCGATCAGAGATGATTGTAAAGTGATTTATGAGGACTAACGAGCTATATTTTTTTAAGGAATGACTGATGGATAGGGTGTCAACACTCAGTTAAAAATCCCTTGCCTACCCCTTTTCCCGACGATTGCAAAACCTGATATACAAAAACGTAAAAGAATTTACAATCCGTAAAAATTATAGACATTTTTCTCACTTATCTCTATCTACATTTGTGTATTGTGCATTTCAGTTTTAGATGTATATTTTTTTTTAAAATCCAAACTTGAGTTTTCACTTTCCCTTCACCTTGTGTACAAAAAAGAGAGGTAAAAGACAAAAAATAGATCATAAGAAATTGAAAATTTTAGAGTTTAGATATGGAAAGAATTTAAAGAAATAACAAATTCAAGTAAAGAAAATTTATTGACACACCACAAATGGACACAAAAGTTATGTTATCCAAGTTTGGGAAATTCCACTAGTTAAACCCTAATTGCTTGGAATTTTATAAGAAAGAGATTTTTCTACACATGTTTTAAAAAATGGATATGCATGCTTGAAACATGTTAAAGATGCAAATGACCTACGGATCCAAACCTTTTAAAAGGGATAACATTAAATTCTCAAATGAACATGCGGTTGCATATTTACCCGAGTTAAAAAAGTCTTTAATTTGCCCATTTAAAAAAACCTGACCTAACGATCATAGATGACTGTAAAATGATATATCATGCGTAACATGCTATATTTTTGTAAGGAATAACTTAAGGATTGGGAGTCAACACTAAGTTAAAAACCCCCTGCCTCCCCCATTTCCCGACGATTGCAAAACCTGATATATAAAAACTTAAAAGAGTTTACAATCCCTAAAAATTACAAACACTTTTTGGAATTATCTCTCTCTAAATATGTGCATTGTGCATTTACATTTTAGATGTATAATTTTTTCTTAAATCTAAACTTGAGTTTTCACTTTTCCTTCATCTCGTAAACAAAAAAAGAGATAAAAGGCAAAAATAGATCCCCACAAAATGAAACATTTAGAGTATATGTATGGATATAATTTAAATAAATAACAAATTTAAGTAAAGAAAATTTATTAACTCACGTCAAATGAACACAAAATTTTTGTTATCCAAGTTTGGGAAATTCCACTAGTTCAACCCTAATTGCTTGGAATTTGATAAGAAAGAGATTTTTCTACACATGTTTTAAAAAATGGATAACAATGTCTGAAGCATGTTAAATATGCAAATGACCTATGGATCCATACCATTTAAAGAGAATAACATTAAATTCTGAAGTGAACATCTGACGGGATATTTACTAGAGTCAAACAAGTCATTATTTTGCCCATTTAAAAAAAGTTGACCTAACGATCATAGATGATTGTTAAGTGATTTATCATGCGTATCAGGCTATATTTTTGTAAGGAATAACTTATGAATTGGTAGTCAACACTCAGTTAAAATCCCCCGTCTCCCCCTTTTACCGACGATTGCAAAACCGGATATATAAAAACTAGAAAGAGTTTACAATCCCTAAAAATTACAGACATTTTTTGGAATTATCTCTCTCTACATTTGTGCATTGTGCTTTTCCATTTTAGATGTATACTTTTTTCTTAAATCAAACCTTTATTTTTCACTTTCCCTTCATCTCGTAAACAAAAAAAGAGATAAAAGGCCTAAATAGATCACAACAAAATAAAATTTTAGAGTTTATGTATGGAAAGAATTTAAAGCAATAACAAATGTAAGTAAAGAAAATTTATTCACACACCACAAATGAAGACAAAAGTTTTGTTATCCAAGTTTGGAAAATTCCACTAGTTCAACCATAATAGTTTGGAATTTTATAAGAAAGAGATATTTTTACACATGTTTTTAAAAAATTATATGCATGCTTGAAACATGTTAATTATGCAAATGAGCTATGGATCCAACACTTTTAAAGAGAATAACATTAAATTCTCAAGTGAATGTGCGGTGTGTTATTTATTCAAGTCAAACAACCTATTATTTTGCCAATTTACAAAAAGCTGACCTAACGATCATAGCTGATTGTAAAGTGATTTATTATGTGTAACGGGCCATATTTTTGTAAGGACTGACATAAGGATTTGGAGTCAACACTCAGTTAAAAATTCCCCACATCCCCCCTTTCCTAACGATTGTAAAACCTGATATATAAATACTAAAAAGAGTTTACAATCCCTAAAAATTACTGATACTTTTTTCTTAAATCAAAACTCGAATTTTCACTTTCCCTTCATCATGTAAACAAAAAAAGAGATAAAAGGCAAAAATAGATCACAACAAAATGAAAATTTTAGAGTTTATGTATGGAAAGAATTAAAAGCAATAACAAATATAAGTAAAGAAAATTTATTCACACACCACAAATGAACACAAAAGTTTTATTATCCAAGGTTGGGAAATTCCACTAGTTCAACCCCAATAGCATGGAATATTATAAGAAGGAGATTTTTCTACACATGTTTTAAAAAATGGATATGCATGCTTAAAACATGTTAAAGATGCAAATGACCTATGGATCCAAACATTTTAAAGAGAATAACATTAAATTCTCACGTGAATGTGCGGTGGGATATTTACCCGAGTCAAACAAGCCATTATTTTGCCCATTTAATAAAATCTGACCTAACGATCATAGATGATTGTAAAGTGATTTATCCTGCGCAACAGGCTATATTTTTGTAAGGAATTTCTTATGGATTGGGAGTCAACACTCCGTTCAAAATCCCCTGCCTCCCCTTTTTCCCGACGATTGCAAAACCTAATTAATAAAAACTAAAATGAGTTTACAATCCTAAAAAATTACAAAAGGTTTTTGATATTATCTCTCTCTACATTTGTTCATTGTGCTTTTCCATTTTAGATGTATAATTTTTTCTTAATTCAAAACTTGATTTTTCACTTTTCCTTCATCTCGTAAACAAACAAAGAGATAAAAGGCAAAAATAGATCACAACAAAATGAAAATTTAAGAGTTTATGTATGGAAATAATTTAAAGCAATAAAAATTTTAAGTAAAGAAAATTTATTCACACAAAACAAATGGACACAAAAGATTTGTTATCCAAGGTTGGGAAATTCCACTAGTTCAACCCTAATAGTATGGAATTTTATAAGAAAGATATTTTTCTACACATGTTTAAAAAAATGGATCAGCATGCTTGAAACTTGTTAAAGATGTAAATGACTTATGGATCCAAACATTTTAAAGAGAAAAACATTAAATTCTCAAGTGAACATGCGGTGGGATATTTACCAAAGTCAAACAAGCCATTATTTTGCCCATTTAGAAAAAGTTGACCTAATGATCATAGATGATTGTAAAGAGATTTATCATGCATAAAGGGCTATATTTTTGCAAGGAATGACTTATGGATTGGGACTCAACAATCAGTTAAAAATCCCCCGCCTCTCCCTTTTCCTGACGATTTCAAAACCTGATATATGAAAACAAAAAAGAGTTTAAAATCACTAAAAATTATAGAAACTTTTTGGAATTATCTCTCTCCATATTTTTGCATTGTACATTTCTATTTTTTATGTATAATTTTTTCATAAATTAAAACTTGAGTTTTCACTTCCCAACATCTCGTAAAAAAAATAGATAAAAGGAAAATAGAACATAATTAAAATTAGAGAGTTTATGTAAGGAAAGAATTTAAAGCAATAACAAATGTAAGTAAAGAAAATTTATTCAGACACCACAAATGAACAGAAAAGTTTTGTTATCCAAGTATGGAAAATTTCACTAGTTCGACCCTAATAGCTTGGAATTTTATTAAAAAAGAAATTTTTCTACACATATTTTAAAAAATGGATATACATGCTTGAAACATTTTAAAGATGCAAATGACCTATGGATCAAAACCGTTTAAAGAGAATAATATTAAATTCTCAAGTGAACGTGCGGTGGGATATTTACCTGAGTCAAACTAGCCATTATTTTTCCCATTTACAAAAAGTTGACCTAACGATCATAGATTATTGTAAAGTGAATTATCATGCGTAACAGGAGATATTTTTGTAAGGAATGACTTCTGGATTGGGAGTCAACACTCAGTTAAATATCCCCCGCCTCCCCTTTTTCCCAATGATTCCAAAACCTGATATAAAAAAACTAAAAATAGTTTAAAATCCCTAAAAATTGTAGACACGTTTTGTAATTATCTCATTCTACATTTGCACAATGTGCATTTCCTTTTTAGATGTATACTTTTTTCTTAAATCAAAACTTTAGTTTTAACTTTCCCTACATCTCGTAAATAAAAAAAAGAGGTAAAAGGCAAATATATCACAACAAAACTAAAATCTTAGAGTTTATGTATGGAAAGCATTTAAACCAACAACAAATGTAAGTAAAGAAAATTTATTCACACACCACAATTGAACACAAAAGTTTTGTTATCCAAGTTTGGGAAATTCCACTAGTTCAACCCTAATAGCTTGGAATTTTATAAGAAAGAGATTTTTCTACACATGTTTTAAAAAATGGATATGCATGCTTGAAAAATGTTAAAGATGCAAATGACCTATAGATCCAAACCTTTTAAAGAGAATAACATTAAATTCTCAAGTGAACGTGCGGTTGGATATTTACCCGAGTCAAACAAGCCATTATTTTGCCCATTTTCAAAATGCTAACCTAACAATCATAGATGACTCTTAAGTGATTGATCATGCGTAACAGGCTATATTTTTGGTAAGGAATGACTTATGGATTGGGAGTCAGCACTCAGTTAAAAATCCCTCTCCTCCCCCTTTTCCTGACGATTGCAAAACCTAAAATATAAAAACTAAAAAGAGTTTAAAATCCTTAAAAATGATAGAGACTTTTTGGAACTATCTTTCTCTACATTTCTGCATTGTGCATTTTCATTTTAGATGTATAATTTTTTATTAAATCAAAACTCGAGTTTTCACTTTCCCTTCATCTCGTAAACAAAAAAAGAGATAAAAGGCAAAAATAGATCACAAAAAAATGAAAAATTTAGAGTTTATGTATGGAAAGAATTAAAATAAATAACAAATGTTAGTAAATAATTTTTTTTCACATACCACAAATGAACAAAAAATTTTTCTTATCCAAGTTTGGGAAATTCCACTAGTTCAACCCTTATAGGTTGCAATTTAATAAGAAAGAGATTTTTCTACACATGTTTTAAAAAATGAATATGCATGTTTGAAACATGTTCAAGATGCAAATGACCTACGGATCCACACCATTTAAAGAAAATAATATTAAATTCTCAAGTGAATGTGCGATGTGATATTTACCCGAGTCAAACAAGCCATTATTTTGCCCATTTACAAAAAGCTGACCTGACGATCATAGATGATTGTAAAGTGATTTATAATTCAAAACGGGCTATATTTTTGTAAGGAATGACTTATGGATTGGTAGTCAACACTCAGTTAAAAAGCCCTCGCCTCCCCCTTTTCTCGACGATTGAAAAATCTGATATATTAAAACTAAAAAGAGTTTACATTCCCTAAAAATTACAGACACTTTTTGGAATTATCTCACTCTACATTTTATTATTGTGCATTTCTGTTTTAGATATTTTATTTTTTTTCAAATCAAAACTAGAGTTTTCACTTTCCCTTCATCTCGTATACAAAAAAAGAGAAAAAAGGCCTAAATTGATCACAACAAAATGAAAATTTTAGATTTTATGTGTGGAAAGAATTTAAAGCAATAAAAAATGTAAAAAAGATAATTTATTCACACACCACAAATGAGCACAAAATTTTTGTTATCCATGTTTGGGAAATTCCACATGTTCATCCCTAATAGCTTGGAATTTTATAAGAAAGAGATTTTTCTAAACATGTTTGAAAAAATAGATATGCATGCTTGAAACATATTAAAGAGGCAAATGACCTATGGATCCAAACTTTTTAAAGAGAATAACATTAAATTCTCAAGTGAACGTGCGGTGGGTTATTTACCCGAGTCAAACAAGACATTATTTTGCCCATTTACAAAAAGCTGACCTACCGATCAAAGATGATTGTAAAGTGATTTATTTTGTGTAACGGTCTATATTTTGGTAAGGAATGACTTATGGATTTGGAGTCAACACTCAGTTAAAAATCCCCCGCCTCTCCCTTTTCCGGACGATTGCAAAACCGGATATATGAAAACTAAAAAGAGTTTAAAATCACTAAAAATTACAGACACTTTTTGGAATTATCTCTCTCTATATATTTTTGCATTGTACATTTCCATTTTAGATGTATACTTTTTTCATAAATTAAAACTTGAGTTTTCACTTTCCCAACATCTTGTAAAAAAAAAAAAGATAAAAGGAAAATACAACATAATTAAAATTAGAGAGTTTATGTAAGGAAAGAATTTAAAGCAATAACAAATGTAAGTAAAGAAAATTTATTCACACACCACAAATGAACAGAAAAGTTTTGTTATCCAAGTATGGAAAATTCCACTAGTTCGACCCTAATAGCTTGGAATTTTATTAAAAAAGAGATTTTTCTACACATATTTTAAAAAATGGATATGCATGCTTGAAACATTTCAAAGATGCAAATGACCTATGGATCAAAACCGTTTAAAGAGAATAATATTAAATTCTCAAGTGAACGTGCGTTGGGATATTTACCTGAGTCAACCCAGCCATTATTTTGCCCACTTACAAAAAGTTGACCTAACGATCATAGATTATTGTAAAGTGATTTATCATGCGTAATAGGAGATATTTTTGTAAGGAATGACTTCTGGATTGGGAGTCAACACTCAGTTAAATATCCCCGCGTCCCTCTTTTACGAATGATTGCAAAACCTGATATATAAAAACTAAAAAGAGTTTACAATCCCTAAAAATTGCAGACACGTTTTGTAATTATCTCACTCTACATTTGTACATTGTGCATTTCCGTTTTAGGTGTATACTTTTTTCTTAAATCAAAACTTTATTTTTAACTTTCCCTACATCTCATGAATAAAAAAAGAGGTAAAAGGCAAATAGATCACAACAAAACTAAAATCTTAGAGTTTATGTATGGAAAGCATTTATACCAATAACAAATGTAAGTAAAGAAAATTTATTCACACACCACAAATGAACACAAGTTTTGTTATCCAAGTTTGGGAAATTCCACTAGTTCAACCCTAATAGCTTGGAATTTTATAAGAAAGATATTTTTCTAAACATGTTTTAACTAAATGGATATGCATGCTTGAAAAATGTTAAAGATGCAAATGACCTATAGATCCAAACGGTTTAAAGAGAATAACATTAAATTCTCAAGTGAACATGCGGTTGGATATTTACGCGAGTCAAACAAGCCATTATTTTGCCCATTTTCTAAATGCTAACCTAGCGATCATAGATGACTCTTAACTGATTGATTATGCGTAACGGTCTATATTTTTTGTGAGGAATGACTTATGGATTGGGAGTCAGCATTCAGTTAAAAATCCCTTGCCTCCCCCTTTTCCTGACAATTGCAAAACCTGAGATATAAAAACTAAAAAGAGTTTAAAATCCTTAAAATGACAGAAATCATTTGTAATTATCTCTCTCTACATTTCTGCATTGTGAATTTTCATTTTGGATGTATAATTTTTTCTTAAATCAAAACTCGAGTTTTCACTTTCCCTTCATCTCGCAAAACAAAAAACGAGATAATAGGAAAAAATAGATCACAACAAAATGAAAATTTTAGAGTTTATGTATGGGAAGAATTAAAATCAATATCAAATGTAAGTAAAGAAATTTTTTTCACACACCACAAATGAACAAAAAAGTTTTGTTATCCAAGTTTGGGAAATATCACTAGTTCAACCCATACAGGTTGCAATTTTATAAGAAAGTGATTTTTCTACACAAGTTTTAAAAAATGAATATGCATGTTTGAAACATGTTCAAAATACAAATGACCTACGGAACCATACCATTTAAGGAAAATAATATTAAATTCTCAAGTGAATGTGCGGTGTGATATTTACCCGAGTCAAACAAGCCATTATTTTGCCTATTTACAAAAAGCTGACTTAACGATCATAGATGATTGTAAAGTGATTTATAATTCATACTGGGCTATATTTTTGTAAGGAATGACTTATGGATTGGTAGTTAACACTCAGTTAAAAATCCCTCGCCTCCCCCTTTTTTCGACGATTGCAAAATCTGATATATTAAAACTAAAAAGAGTTTACAATCCCTAAAAATTACAGACACTTTTTGGAATTATCTCACTCTACATTTTTGCATTGTGCATTTCTATTTTAGATATATTATTTTTTTTCAAATCAAAACTTTAGTTTTCACTTTCCCTTCATCTCGTAAACAAAAAAAGAGATAAAAGGCCAAAATAGATGACAACAAAATGAAAATTTTAGAGTTTATGAATGGAAAGAAATTAAAACAATAACAAATGTAAAAAAGATAATTTATTCACACACCACAAATGAGCACAAAAGGTTTGTTATCCAAGTTTGGGAAATTCCACATGTTCATCCCTAATAACTTGGAATTTTATAAGAAAGAGATTTTTCTACACATGTTTTAAAAAATAGATATGCATGCATGAAATATGTTAAAGATGCAAATGACCTATGGATCCAAACTTTTTAAAGATAATAACATTAAATTTTCAAGTGAACTTGCGGTGGGTTATTTATCCGAGTCAAACAAGACATTATTTTGCCCATTTACAAAAAGCTGACCTAGCGATGAAAGATGATTGTAAAGTGATTTATTTTGTGTAATGGTCTATATTTTTGTAAGGAATGACTTATGGATTGGAAGTCAACACTCAGTTAAAAATCCCCCACCTCCCCTGTTTCCCAAAGATTGAAAAACCTGAAATATAAAAACTAAAATGTGTTTACAATCCCTAAAAATTACACTCTCTTTGGAATTATGTCACTCTGATTTTTGTGCATTGTGCATTTCCATTTTAGATGTATACTTTTTTCTTAAATCAAAACTCTAGTTTTCACTTTCCGTTCATCTTGTAAACAAAAAAGAGATAAAAGGCAAAAATAGAACACAACAAAATGAAAATTTTAGAGTTTATGTATGGTAAGAATTTAAAGCAATAAAAAATGTAAGTAAATAAAATTTATTCACACACCACAAATGATCACAAAAGTTTTGTTATCCAAGATTGGGAAATTCCACAAGTTCAACCCTAATAGCTTGGAATTTTAGAAGAAAGATACTTTTCTATGCATGTTTTAAAAAAAGGATATACATGCTTGAAAAATGTTAAACATGCAAATGAACTAAGGATCCAAACTTTTTAAAGAGAATAACATTAAATTCTCAAGTGAACGTGGGGTGGGATATTTACCCAAGTCAAACAAGCCATTTTTTTGCCCATTTACAAAAAGTTGACCTAACGATCATAGATTATTATAAAGTGATTTATCATGCATAACGGGAGATATTTTTGTAAGGAATGACTTATGGATTAGGAATAAACTCTCAGTTAAAAGTCCGTCGCCTCCCCCTTTTCTCAACGATTGTAGAACCTGATATATAGAAACTAAAAAGAGTTTACAATCCCTAAAAATTACAGACTCGTTTTGGAATTATCTCTCTCTACATTTGTGCATTGTCCATTTCCATTTTAGATATATACTTTTTCCTTAAATCAAAACTTGAGTTTTCACTTTCCCTTCATCTCGTAAACAAAAAAAGAGAATAAAAGGCAAATAAATCACAACGAAACGAAAATTTTAGAGTTTATGTATGGAAAGCATTAAAGAAATAACAAATGTAAGTAAAGAAAATTTATTCACACACTACAAATGAACACAAAAGTTTTGTTATTTAAGTTTGGGAAATTCCACTAGTTCAATCCTAATAGCTTGGAATTTTATAAGAAAGAGATTTTTCTACACATGTTTTAAAAAAATGATATGCATGCTTATAACATGTTAAAGATGCAAATGACCAATGGATCCAAACCTTTTAAAGAGAACAACAATATATTCTCAAGTGAACGTGGGTGGCATTTTTACCTGTGTTAAACAAACCAACATATTGCCCATTTAAAAAAAGCTGACCTAACAATCATAGATGATTGTAAAGTGATTTATCATGCATAACTGGCAATATTTTGTAAGGAATGACTTGTGGATTTATCATGCATAACTGGCAATATTTTGTAAAGTGATTTATCATGCATAACTGGTCAACACTCAGTTAAAAACTCCTCGCTCCCCTTTTTTCTTGACGATTGCAAAACCTGATATATAAAATCTAAAAAGATTTTACAATCCCTAAAAATTACAGACACTTTTTGGAATTATCTCTCTCTACATTTCTGCATTGTGCATTTTCATTTTAGATGTATACTATTTTCTTTAATCAAAGCTTGAGTTTTCACTTTCCCTTCATCCATTAAACCAAACATGAGATAAAAGGCAAATAGATCACAACAACATGCAATTTTTCGAGTTTATGTATGGAAAGAATTTAAAGCAATAAAAAATGTAAGTAAAGAAAATTTATTCACACACCACAAATGAACACAAATGTTTTGTTATCCAAGTTTGGGAAATTCCACTAGTTCAACCCAAATAGCTTAGTATTTTATAAGAAAGAGATTTTTCTACACATGTTTTAAAAAATGGATATGCATGCTTGAAACATGTTAAAGATGCAAATGACCTTTGGATCCAAACCTTTTAAAGAGAATAACCATAAATTCTCAAGTGAACGTGAGGTGGGATATTTACCCGACTCAAACAAGCCATTATTTTTCCCATTTACAAAAAGCTGACCTAACGATCATACATGATTGTAAAGTGATTAATCATGTGTAACGGGCCAAATTTTTATAAGGAATGACATATGGATTGGGAATCAACACTTTAGATAAAAATCCCCCGCCTCCCCCTTTTCCCCACGATTACAAAACCTGATAAAAACTAAAAAGAGTTAGCAATCCCTAAAAATTACAGACACTTTTTGGAATTATCTCTCTCTACATTTGTGCATTGTGCATTTACATTTTAGCTGTATACTTTTTTCTTAAATCAAAACTTGAGTTTTCACTATCCCTTCATCTCGTAACAAAAAAAAGATAAAAGGGAAAAATAGATCACAACAAAATGAAATTTTTAGATTTTATGTATGGAAAGAATTTAAAGAAATAACAAATGTAAGTAAAGTAAATTTATTCACACAACACAAATGAACATAAAAGTTTTGTTATCCTAGTTTGGGAAATTTCACTAGGTCAACCCTAATAGCTTGAAATTTTATAAGAAAGAGATTTTTCTACACGTGTTTAAAAAAATGGATATACATGTTTGAAACATGTTAAATATGCAAATGACCTTTCGATCCATACCATTTAAAGTGAATAACATTAAATTCTCAAGTGAACGTGCGGTGGGATATTTACCCGAGTCAAACAAGCCACTATTTGTCTCATTTACATTAAGCTGACCAAATAATCATAGATAATTGTAAAGTAAATTATATTTTGTAATGGGCAATATTTTTGTTAGAAATGACTTATGGATTTGGAGTGGACACTCAGTTAAAAACCCCACCTCCCCCTTTTCCCGATGATTGCAAAACCTGATATATATCAAAACTAAAAACAGTTTACTATCCCTAAAAATTACAGACATTTTTTGTAATTATCTCCATGTACATTTTTTCATTGTGCATTTCCATTTTATATGTATACATTTTTCTTCAATCAAAACATAAGTTTTAACTTTCCCTTTATCTCGTATACAAAAAATGAGATAAAAAGCAAATTGATCACAACATAATGAAAATTTTAGAGTTTATGTATGGAAAGAATATAACGCAATAAAAAAATGTAAGTAAAGAAAATTTATTCACACACCACATATGAACACAAAAGTTTTGTTATCTAAGTTTGGGAAATTCAACTAGTTCAACCCTAATAGCTTGGAATTTAATAAGAAAGATATTTTTCTACACAAGTTTTAAAAAATGGATATGCATGCTTGAAACATGTTAAAGATGCAAATGACCTATGGATCCACACCTTTTAAAGAGAATAACATTAAATTCTCAAGTGAACGTGCGGTGGGATATTTACCCGTGTCAAACAAGCCATTATTTTGCCCATTTACAAAAAGCTAACCTAACGATCGTAGATGATTATAAAGTGATTTATATGCATAATAGGCTATATTTTAGTAAGGAATGACTTATGGATTAGGAGTCAACACTCAGTTAAAAATCCCCTGCCTCCCCCTTTTCCAGACGATTGCAAAACTTGATATATAAAAGCTAAAAAGAGTTTACAATCCCTAAAAATTATAGACACTTTTTGGAATTATCTCTATGTACATTTTTTCATTGTGCATTTCCATTTTATATGTATACTTTTTTCTTAAATCGAAACATAAGTTTTAACTTTCCCTTCATCTCTTAAACAAAAAATGAGATAAAAAGCAAATCAATCACAACATAATCAAAATTTTTGAGTTTATGTACGTAAAGAATATAATGCAATAAAAAAATGTAAGTAAAGAAAATTTATTCACACACCACATATGAACACAAAAGTTTTGTTATCTAAGTTTTGGAAATTCCACTAGTTCAACCCTAATAGCTTGGAATTTTATAAGAAAGAATTTTTTCTACACATGTTTAAAAAAATGGATATGCATGCTTGAAACATGTTAAAGATGCAAATGACCTTTGGATCCATACCTTTTAAAGATAATAACCATAAATTCTCAAGTGAACGAGAGGTAGGATATTTACCCGACTCAAACAAGCCATTATTTTGCCCATTTACAAAAAGCTGACCTAACGATCATACATGATTGTAAAGTGATTAATCATGTGTAACGGGCTATTTTTTTGTAAGGAATGACATATGGATTGGGAATCAACACTTTAGTTAAAAATCCCCCGCCTCCCCCTTTTCCCTACGATTACAAAACCTGATAAAAAACTAAAAAGAGTAAACAATCCTTAAAAATTACAGGTAGTTTTTGGAATTATCTCTCTCTACATTTGTGCATTGTGCATTTCCATTTTAGCTGTTTACTTTTTTCTCAAATCAAAACTTGAGTTTTCACTATCCCTTCATCTCGTAACAAAAAAAGAGATAAAAGGGAAAAATAGATCACAACAAAATGAAAGTTTTAGATTTTATGTATGGAAAGAATTTAAAGAAATAACAAATGTAAGTAAAGTAAATTTATTCACATAGAACAAATGAACATAAAAGTTTTGTTATCACTGTTTGGGAAATTTCACTAGTTCAACCCTAATAGCTTGGAATTTTATAAGAAAGAGATTTTTCTACACATGTTTTAAAAAATGGATATACATGTTTCAAACATGTTAAATATGCAAATGACCTATGGATCCATACCATTTAAAGTGAATAACATTAAATTCTCAAGTGAACGTGCGGTGGGATATTTTCCTTAGCCAAACAAGCCACTATTTGTCTCATTTACAATAAGCTGACCTAACGATCATAGATGATTGTAATGTAATTTATATTTCGTAACGGGCAATATTTTTGTAAGGAATGACTTATGGATTAGGAGTCAACACTCAGCTAAAAATCCCCTGCCTCCCCCTTTTCCCGACAATTGCAAAACCTGATATATAAAAACTAAAAAGAGTTTAGAATCCCTAAAAATTACAGACACTTTTTTGAATTTTCTCTATGTACATTTTTTCATTGTGCATTTCCATTTTATATGTATACTTTTTTCTTAAATCCAAACATAAGTTTTAACTTTCCCTTCATCTCGTAAACAAAAAATGAGATAAAAAGCAAATCGATCACAACATAATGAAAATTTTAGAGTTTATGTACGTAAAGAATATAACGCAATAAAAAAATATAACTAAAGAAAATTTATTCACACACCACATATGAACACAAAAGTTTTATTATCTAAGTTTGGGAAATTCCACTAGTTCAACCCTAATAGCTTGGAATTTTATAAGAAAGAGATTTTTCTACACATGTTTTAAAAAATAGATATGCATGCTTGAAACATGTTAAAGATGCAAATGCCCTATGGATCCAAACCTTTTAAAGATAATATCATTAAATTCCTAAGTGAACATGCGGTGGGATATTTACCCTAGTCAAACAAGCCATTATTTTTGCCATTTACAAAAAGCTGACCTTACGATCATAGATGATTGTAAAGTGATTTATCTTGCATAACGGGGTAGATTTTTCTAAGGAATGATGTATGGATTGGGAGTTAACGCTCAGTTAAAAATCCTTCGCCTCCCCCTTTTCATGATTATTGTAGAACCTAATATATAAAAACTAAAAAGAGTTTACAATCCTAAAAACTTATAGATACTTTTTGGAATTATCTCTGTCTACATTTTTGCATTGTGCATTTCCGTTTTAGATGCATACTTTTTTATTAAATCAAAACATGATTTTTCACTTCCCCTTCATCTCGTAAACAAAAAAAAAGATTAAATGCAAATAGATCACAACAAAAAGAAAATTTTAGAGTTTTGTGTATGAAAAGAATTTAAAGCAATAACAAATGGAAAATTTTAGAGTTTTGTATATGGAAAGAATTTAAAGCAATAACAAATGTAAGTAAAGAAAAATTATTCACTCACCACAAATGTACACAAAATATTTTTTTTCCAAGTTTGGGAAATTCCACTAGTTCAACCCTAATAGCTCGGAATTTTATAAGAAAGATATTTTTCTGCACATGTTTCAAAAAATGGATTTGCAAGCTTGAAACATGTTAAGGATGCAAATGATCTATGGATCCAAACCTTTTAAAGGGAATAACATTAAATTCCCAAGTGAACATGCATTGGGATATTTACCCGAGTCAAACAAACTATTATTTTCCCCATTTACAAAAATTTTACCTAACGATCATAGATTATTGTAAAGTGATTTATCATGTGTAACGGGCTATATTTTTTTAAGAAATGACTTTTGAATTGGGAGTCAACACTAAGTTAAAATTCCCCGCCTCCCCTTTTCTCGACGATTGCAAAACCTGATATTGAAAAACTAAAAAGAGTTTACAATCCCTAAAAATTACAGACACTATTTGGAATTATATCTCTCTACATTTGTGCATTGTGCATTTACATTTTAGATGTTTAAATCAAAACTTGAGTTTTCACTTCCCCATCATCTTGTAAACAAAAAAAGATATAAAAGGCAAATTGAACACAACAAAAAGAAAATTTTATAGTTTATATATGGAAAGAATTTAAAGAAATAACAAATGTAAGTAAAGAAAATTTATTGAAACACCAGAAATTTACACAAAAGTTTTGTTAACCAAGTTTTGGAAATTCCACTAGTTCAACCCTAATATCTCAGAATTTTATAAATAAGAGATTTTTCTTCACTTGTTTTAAAAAAAGGATATGCTTGCTTGAAATATGTTAAAGATGCAAATGACCTATGTATCCAAACCTTTTAAAGAGAATAAGATTAAATTCCCAAGTGAACGTGGGGTGGGATATTTACTCGAGTCAAACAAGTCATTATTTTGCCCCATTACAAAAAACTGACTTAACGATCATATATGATTGTAAAGTGATTTATGATGCGTAATGGGCTTAATTTTTCTAAGGAATGACTTTTGGATTGGGAGTCAATACTAAGTTAGAAATCCCCCCCCCCCCCCCCCCCCCCCCTCTCCCTTTTCCCAACGATTGCAGAACCTGATATATAAAAACTAAAAATAGTTTACAATCTCTTAAAATTAAAGACACTTTTTGGAAATATCTCTCTCTAAATTTTTGCATTGTGCATTTACATTTTAGATGTATACTTTTTTCTTAAATCAAAACTTGAGTTTTCACTTTCCCTTCATCTCGTAAACTAAAAAAGAGATAAAATGCAAATTGATCACAACAAAATGAAAATTTTAGAGTTTATGTATGGAAAGAATTTAAAGCAATGACAAATGTAAGTGAATAAAATTTATTCACACACCACAAATGAACACAAAAGTTTTGTTATCCAAGTTTGGGAAATTCCTCTAGTTCAACCCTAATAACTCAGAATTTTATAAGAAAGAGATTTTTCTACACAAGTTTTAAAAAATGGATTTGCATTCTTGAAACAAGTTAAAGATGCAAATGACCTATGGATCAAAACCTTTTAAAGAGAATAACATCAAATTCCCAAGTGAATGTGCGGTGGGATATTTACCAGAGTCAAATGAGCCATTATTTTCCCCATTTACAAAAAGCTGACGTAACGATCTCAGATGATTGTAAAGTGATTTATCATGCGTAACGGGCTATATTTTTGTAAGGAATGACTTATAGATTGGGAGTCAACACTCAGTTAAAAATCCCCCACCTCCCCCTTTTCCCGACGATTGTAGAACCTGATATATAAAATCTAAAAAGATTTTTCAATCCCTCAAAATTACAGAAAATTTTTGGAATTTATATCTCTCTACATTTCTGCATTGTGCATTTCCATTTTAGATGTATACTTTTTTCTTAAATATAAACTTGATTTGTCACTTTCCCTTCTTCTCGTCAGCATAAAAAAAAAGAGGATAAAAGGCAAATAGATCACAACAAAATAAAAATTTTAGAGTTTATGTATGGAAAGAATTTAAAGCAATAACAAATATAAGGTAAGAAAATTTATCCACGCACCACAAATGGACACAAAATTTTTGTTATCCAATTTTGGGAAATTCCACTAGTTCAACTCTAATAGCTCAAAATTTAATAAAATAGAGATTTTTCAACCCATGTTTTAAAATATGGATATGCATTCTTGAAACTTGTTAAAGATGCAAATGACCTTTGGATCCAAACCTTTTAAAGAGAATAACATTAAATACCCGTGTGAACGTGCGGTGGGATATTTACCCGAGTCAAACAAGCCATTATTTTGCCCATTTACGAAAGCTGACTTTATGATCATAGATGATTGTAAAGTGATTTATCATGTGTAAAGGGCTATATTTTTGTAGGGAATGAATTATGGATTGGGAGTCAACACTCAATTAGAAATTCCCCGCCTCCACCTTTTCCCGATGATTGCATAACCTGATATATAAAAATTATAGACACTTTTTGGAATTATCTCTTTCTACATTTGTGCATTGTGGATTTAAATTTTAGATGTATACTTTTTTCTTAAATCAAAAGTTTTCACTTCCCCATCATCTCGTAAACAAAAAAAGAGATAAAAGGCTATTAGATCACAACCAATGAAAATTTTAGAGTTTATGTATGGAAAGAATTTAAAGCAATAAAAAATGTTAGTAAATAAAATTTATTCACACACCACAAATTTACACAAAAGTTTTGTTATCCAAGTTTGGGAAATTCCACTAGTTCAACCCTAATAGCTCGGATTTTTATAAATAAGAGATTTTTCTTCACATTTTTTAAAAAATGGATATGCAAGCTTGAAACATGTAAAATATGGAAATTACCTATGGATCCAAACCTTTTAAAGAGAATAACATTTAATTCCCAAGTGAACGTGTGGTGGAATACTTACATGAGTCTAACAAGCTATTATTTTGCCCTTTTACAAAAAACTGACCTAACGGTCAAAGATAATTGTAAAGTGATTTATCATGCTTAACGGGCTATATTTTTATAAGGAATGACTTATAGATTGGGAGACAACACTCAGTTAAAAATCCCCCGGCTCCCCCTTTTCCCGACGATGCAAAACCTGATATAAAAACAAAATAGAGTTTACAATCCTTAAAAATTAGAGAAAATTTTTGGAATAATCTCTCCCTACATTTGTGCATTGTGCTTTTACATTTTAAATGTATACTTTTTTCTTAAATCAAAACTAGAGTTTTCACTTCCCCTTCATCTCGTAAACAAAAAAAGAGATAAAACCAAAATAGATCACAACAAAATAAAAATTATAGAGTTTATATATAGAAATAATTTAAATCAATAACAAATGTAAGTAAAGAAAATTTATTCACACACCACAAATGAAAACAAAAGTTTTGTTATCTAAGTGCTGGGAAATTCCACTAGTTCAACCCTAACAGCTCGGAATTTTATAAGAAAGAAATTTTTTTATAAATGATTTAAAAAATGGATAAGCAAGCTTGAAACATGTTAAAGATTCAAATGACCTATGGATCCAAACCTTTTAAAGAGAATAACATTAAATTCCCGAGTGAACGTGAGGTGGGATATTTTCCCGAGTCAAACAAGCCATTAATTTTTCCATTTACAAAAAGCTGACCTAACGATCATAGGTCACTGTAAAGTGATTTATCATGTGTAATGGGTTATATTTTTGTAAGGAATGACTTATCGATTGGGAGTCAACAGTCGGTTAAAAATCCCTTGCCTCCCCCTTTTCCCGACAATTGCAGAACCTGATATATAAAACATAACAAGAGTTTACAATCCCTAAAAATTACTGACACTTTTTGGATTTATCTCTCTCTACATTTGTGCATTGTGCATTTAAATTCTAGATATTTTCTTTTTTCTTAAATGAAAACTTGAGTTTTCACTTCCTCTTCATCTCGTAAACAAAAAAAGAGATAAAAGCCAAATAGATCACAACAAAATGAAAATTTTAGAGTTTATGTATGGAAATAATTTAAAGCAATAACAAATGTAAGAAAGAAAATTTATTCACACACCACAAATCTACACAAAAGTTTTTTTACCCAAGTTTTGGAAATTCCACAGGTTCAACCCTAATAGCTCGGAATTTTATAAGAAAGAGATTTTTCTACACATGTTTTAAAAAATGGATATGCTTGCTTGAAACATGTTAAAGATGCAAATGACCTATGGATCCCTACCTTAGAAAGAGAATAACATTAAATTCCCAAGTGAACGTGCGGTGGGATATTTACTCGTGTCAAACAAGCCATTATAATGCCCACTAAAAAAAAGCTGACCTAACTATCATAGATGATTGTAATGTGATTTACCATGTATAACGGGTTATATTTTTCTAAGTAATGACTTATGGATTGGGAGTCTACACTCAGTTTAAAATCCCCCACCTCTCCCTTTTCCTGACGATTGTAGAACCTAATATATAAAAACTAAAAAGAGTTTACAATCCCTAAAAATTACAGAAATATTTTTTGAATTATCTCTCTCTAAATTTGTGCATTGTGTATTTCAATTTTAGATGTATCATTTTTTCTGAAATCAAAACTTGAGTTTTCACTTTCCCTTCATCTCATAATCAAAAAAGGAGATAAAAGGCAAATACATCACATCAAAATGAAAATTTTAGAGTTTATGTATGGAAAGAATTTAAAGCAATAACAAATGTAATAAATAAAAATCTATTCACACACCACAAATGAAAAAAAAAAATTTTGTTATCCATGTTTTCGGAAATTCCACTTGTTGAACCCAAATAGCTCGGAATTTTATAAGAAATAGATTTTTCTACACATGTTTTAAGAAATGGATAAGCTTGCTTGAAACATGTTCAAGATGCAAATGACCTATGGATCCAAACCTTTTAAAGAGAATAACAATAAATTTCCAAGTGAACGTGCGGTGGGATATTTACCTGAGTCAAACAAGCCATTATTTTGCCCATTTACAAAAAGTGACCTAACGTTCATAGATTATTGTAATGTGATTTATCATGCATAACGGGCTATATTTTTGTAAGGAATGACTTATGGATTGGGAGTCAACACTCAGTTAAAAATCCCCCGCCTCCCCTTTTTCCCGACGATTACAGAACCAGATATATAAAACATAAAAAGAGTTTACAATCCCTTAAAATTACAGACACTTTTGGCAATTATCTCTCTCTACCTTTGTGCATTGTGCATTGTGCATTTACATTTTAGTTGTATACTTTTTTCTTAAGTCAAAACTTGAGTTTTCACTTTGCCTTTTGTAAACAAAAAAGGAGATAAAAACCAAATAGATCACAATAAAACAAAAAATTTAGCCTTTATGTAGGGAAAGAATTTAAAGCAATAACAAATGTAAGTAAAGAAAATTTATTCTCACACCACAGATATATACAAAAGTTTTGTTATCCATGTTTGGAAAATTCCACTAGTACAACTCTAGAGTTCGCAATTTTAAAAGAAAGAGATATTTCTACACATGTTTTAAAAAATGGATATGCATGCTTCAAACATGGTAAATAGGAAAATGACCTATGGATCCAAACATTTTAAAGAGAATAACATTAATTGCCAAGTGAACGTGCGGTGGGATATTTACTCGAGTCAAACAATCCAATCTTTCGACCATTTACAAAAGTTGACCTAACATTCATAGATGACTGTAAAGTGAGTTATGATGCGTAACAGGCTATATTTTTGTAAGGAATGACTTATCGATTGGGAGTCAACACTTGGTTAAAAATTCCCTGCGTCCCCTTTTTTTCGAGGATTGCAGAACCTGATATATAAAACGTAAAAAGAGTTTACAATCCCTAAAAATTATAGACACTTTTTGGAATTATCTCTCTCTTCAATTTTGCTTTGTGCATTTACATTTTAGATGTATACGTTTTTCATAAATCAAAACTTGAGTTTTTACTTTCCCTTCATCTCGTGAACAAAAAAAGAGATAAAAGGCAAATATATCACAACAAAATGAAAATTTTAGAGTTTATGTATGGAAAGAATTTAAAGCAATAACAAATGTAAGTAAAAAAAATTTATTCACACCGCACAAAAGAACACAAAAGTTTTGTTATCCAAGTTTAGGGAAATTCCACTAGTTCAACCCTAACTGCTCCGAATTTTATACGAAAGATATTTTTCTTCACATGTTTTAAAAAATGGAAATGCATGCTTGAAACATGTTTAAGATGCAAATGACCTAAGGATCCAATCCTTTTAAAGAGAATAACATTAAATTCCCAAATGAACGTGCGGTGGGATATTTACTGGTGTCAAACAAGCCATTATTTGTCCCATTTAGAAAAATCTGACCTAACGATCATAGATGATTGTAAACTGATTTATCATGCATAACGGGCTATATTTTTGGCAGGAATGACTTATGGATTGGTAGTCAACACAGTTAAAAATCCCATGCCTCCCCCTTTTCCTGATGATTGTAGAACCTAATATATAAAAACCTAAAAGGGTTTACAATCCTTAAAAATTACAGAAATTTTTAGGAATTATCTCTCTCCTCATTTCTGCATTGTGCATTTCCATTTTAGATCTATACTTTTTTCTTAAATCAAAACTTGAGTTTTCACTTTCCCTTCATCTTGTATACAAAAAAAGAGATAAAAGGCAAATAGATCACAACAAAATGAAAATTTTAGAGTTTATGTATGGAAAGAATTTGAAGCAATAACAAATGTAAGTAAAGAAAATTTATTGACACACCACAAATGACCACAAAAGTTTTGTTATCCAAGTTTGGGAAATTCCACTAGTTCAACCCTAATAGCTCGGAATTTTATAAGAAAGAGATTTTTCTATGCAAGTTTTAAAAAATGGATATGCACGCTTGAAACATTTTAAAGATGCAAATGACCTATGGATCTAAACCTTTTAAAGAGAATAAAAATAAATTCCGAAGTGCACGTGCACTGGGATATTTACCCAAATTAAGCAAACCATTTTTTTGCCCATGTAGAAAACGCTGACCTAACGAACATAGATGATTGGAAAGTGATTTATCATCTGTAATGGGCTATATTTTTGTAAGGAATGACTTATGGATTGGGAGTCAACACTCAGTTATAAATCCCCCGCTCCCCCTTTTCACGACATTTATAGAATCTGATATATAAAATCTAAAACAAGTTTACAATCCGTAAAAATTACAGACACTTTTTGGAATTATCTCTCTCTACATTTGTGCATTGTGCATTTCCATTTTAGATGTATACTTTTTTCTTAAATCAAAACTTGAGTTTTCATTTTCCCTTCATCTCGTAAGAAAAAGAGATAAAAGGCAAATAGATCACAACAAAATGAATATTTTAGAGTTTAATTATGGAAGGTATTTAAAGCAATAACAAATGTAAGAAAAGAAATTTTTTTCACACACCACAAATGAACAAAAAAATTTTGTTAACCAAGTTTGGGAAATTCCACCAGTTTGACCCTAATAGCTAGGAATTTTATAAGACAGAGATTTTTCTAAGCATGTTTTAAAAAATTGATATAGAAGCTTGAAACATGTTAAAGATGCAAATAACCTATGGATCTAAACTTTTTAAAGAGAATAACATTAAATTCCCAAGTGAATGTGCAGTGGGATATTTACTCGAGTCAAATAAGCCATTATTTTTCCCATTTACAAAAAGCCGACCTAATGATCATAGATGATTGTGAAGTGATTTATCATGCGTAACGGGCTATATTTTTGGTAGGAATGACTTATGGATTGGGAGTCAACACTCAGTTAAAAATCCCCTGTCTCCCCCTTTTCCCAACGATTTTAAAACCTGGTATATAAAACCTAAAAGAGTTTACAATCCTTAAAAATTACAGACACTTTTAGGAATTTTCTCTCTCCTCATTTCTACATTTTGCATTTCCATTTTAGATCTATACTTTTTTCTTAAATCAAAACTTAAGTTTTCACTTTCTCTTCATCTCATATACAAAAAAAGAGATAAAAGGCAAATAGATCACCACTAAATGAAAATTTTAGTGTTTATGTATGGCTATAACGATTATAGATGACTGTAAAGTGATTTATCCTACATAATGGCTATATTACTGTAAGGAATGACTTTATGGAATGGGAGTCAACACTCAGTTAAAAATCCCCCACCTCCCCCTTTTCCCAACGATTGTTGAACCAGATATATAAAAACTAAAAATAGTTTATAATCCAAAAGAATTACTGACACTTTTTGGAATTATCTCTCTCAACATTTGTGCATTGCGCCTTTTCATTTTAGATGTATACTTGTTTCTTAAATCAAAACTTGAGTTTTCAATTTCCCTTCATTTCGTAAACAAAAAAAGAGATAAAAAGCAAATAGATCACAACAAAATGAAACTTTTAGAGATTATTTATGGAAAGAATTTAAACCAATGATAATTGTATGTACAGAAAATTTATTCACACAAAACAAATGAAAACAAAAGTTTTGATATCCAAGTTTGGGAAATTCCACTAGTTCAACCCTAATAGCTCGGAATTTTATAAGAAAGAGATTTTTCTACGCATGTTTTAAAAAATGGAAATGCATGCTTGAAACATTTTAAAGATACAAATGACCTATGGATCTTAACCTTTTAAAGAGAATAACAATAAATTCCCAAGCGAACGTGCAGTGGGATATTTAACCGAGTTAAACAAGCCATTATTTTGCCCATGTAGAAAACGCTGACCTAACGATCATAGATGATTGGAAAGTGATTTATCATGCGTAAGGAGCTATATTTTTTTGTAAGGAATGACTTATTGATTGGGAGTCAACACTCAGTTAAAAATCCCCCACCTCCCCCTTTTCCTGACTATTGTAGAACCTGTTATATAAAATCTAAAAAGAGTTTACAATCCCTAAAAATTACAGACACTTTTTGGAATTATCTCTCTCTACATTTGTGCATTGTGCATTTCCATTTAGATGTATACTTTTTTCTTAAATCAAAACTTGAGTTTTCACTTTCCCTTCATCTCGTAACCAAAAAAAGAGATAAAAGGATCCAAATAACCTATGGATCCAAACCTTTTAAAGAGAATAACATTAAATTCCCAAGTGAACTTGCAGTCGGATATTTACTCGAGTCAAAGAAGCAATTATTTTGCCCATTTACAAAAAGTCGACCTAACGATCATAGATGATTATAAAGTCATTTATCATGCGTAACGGGCTATATTTTTTAAAGGAATGACTTATGGATTGGGAGTCCTCCACCTTTTCCCGACGATTGCAAAACATGGTATATAAAAACTGAAAAGAGTTTACAATCCCTAAAAAGAACATGCACTTTTTGGAATTATCACTCTCCACATTTGTGCATTGTGCATTTTAATTTTACATGTATACTTTTTTCATAAATCAAAACTTGAATTTTCACATTACCTTTATCTCGTAAAAACAAAGAGATAAAAGGCAAATAGATCACCACTAAATGAAAATTTTAGAGTTTATGTATGGAAAGAATTTAAAGCTATAACAAATGTAAGTAAAGAAAATTTATTCACACACCATAAATGAACACAAAAATTTTGTTCTCCAACTTTCAAAAATTCTACTAGTTGAACCCTAATTGCTCGAAATTTTATAAGAAAGAGATTTTTCTACACAAGTTTTAAAAAATGGATATGCATGCTAGAAACATGTTAAAGATGCAAATGACCTATGGATCCAAATGTTTTAAACATACTGAAATTAAATTCCCTAGTGAACGTGCGATGGGATATTTACCCAAGTCAAACAAGTCATTATTTTGCCCATTTACAAAAAACTGACCTAAAGATTATAGATGACTGTAAAGTGATTTATCCTGCATAATGGCTATATTATTGAATGGCTACTTTATGGAATGGGAGTCAACACTCAGTTAAAAATCCCCCGCCTCCTCCTTTCCAGACGATTGCTGAAACAGATATATAAAAAATTAAAATAGTTTGTAATCCCAAAAAATTAAAGACACTTTTTAGAATTATCTCTCTCTACATCTGTGCATTGTGCATTTCCATTTTAGATGTATACTTTTTTTCTTAAATCAAAACTTGAGTTTTCAGTTTCCCTTCATTTCGTAAACAAAAAAAGAGATAAAAGGCAAATAGATCTCAACAAAATGAAACTTTTAGAGTTTATGTATGGAAAGAATTTAAACCAATGATAAATGTATGTAAAGAAAATTTATTCACACACCACAAATGAACACAAAAGTTTTGATATCCAAGTTTGGGAATTCTCCTAGTTAAACCCTAATAGCTCAGAATTTTATAAGAAAGAGATTTTTCTACACATATTTTAAAAAATGGATATGCATGCTTGAAACACGTTAAAGATACAAATGACCTATGGATCCAAAACTTTTAAAGAGAATAACATTAAATTCACAAGTGACGTGCGGTGGGATATTTACCCAAATCAAACAAGCAATTATTTTGCCCATTTACAAAATGCTGACTTAACGATCATAGATGACTATAAAGTGATTTATCCTGCGTAACAACCTATATTTTTATAAGGAATGACTTCATGGATTGGGAGTCAACACTCAATTAAAACTCCCCCACCTCCCCCTTTTTCTGAAGATTGCAGAACCTGATATAAAAACAATAAAAATAGTTTGCAATACCTAAAAATTATAGACAGTTTTTTGAATTATGTCTCGCTACATTTGTGTATTATGCATTTCTATTTTAGATGTATACTTTTTTTCTTAAATCAAAACTTGATTTTTCACTTTCCCTTCATCTCATAAATAAAAAAAGAGATAAAAGGCAAATAGATCACAACAAAATGAGAATTTTAGAGTTTATGTATGGAAAGAATTTAAAGCAATAACAAATGTAAGTAAAGAAAATTTATTCACACACCAAAAATGAACACAAAAGCTTTGTCATCCAAGTTTGGGAAATTCCGCTAGTTCCACCCTAATTGCTCGGAATTTTATAAGAAATATATTTTTCTATAAATGTTTTAAAAAATTGGATATGCATGCTTGAAACTTGTTAAAGATAAAAATGACCTATGGATCCAAACCTATTAAAGAGAGTAACAATAAATTCCAAAGTGAACGTGCGGTGGATATGTACCCGAGTCAAACTAGCCATTATTTTTCCCATTTACAAAATGCTGACCTAACGATCGTAGATGATTGTAAAGTAATTTATCATGTGTAGCGAGCTATATATTTGTAATGAATGTCTTATAAATATGGAGTCAGCACTTAGTTAAAACTCCCCCGCCTCCCCCTATTCCCGACTATTGTAGAACCTGATATATAAAAACTAAAAAGAGTTTACAATCCCTAAAATTTAAAGACACTTTTTGGGATTATCTCTCTCTACATTTGTGCATTGTGCATTTCCATTTTAGATGCATAGTATATTTTTAAATAAAAACTTGAGTTTTCACTTTCGCTTCATCTCGTAAACAAAAAAAGAGATAAAAGGCAAATAGATCACAAAAAAATGAAAATTTTAGCATTTATGTATGGAAAGAATTTAAATAAATAAATTTTTTTTGTAAACAAAAATTTATTCACACACCTCAAATGAACACAAAAGTGTTGTAATCCAAAATTGGGAAATTCCACTAGTTCAACCCTAATAGCTCTGAATTTTATGAGAAAGAGATTTTTCTATGCATGTTTTAAAAAATGGATATTCATGTTTGAAACATGTTAAAGATGCAAATGACCCAAGGATCCAATCCTTTTAAAGAGAATAACATTAAATTCCCAAGTGAATGTGCAGTGGGATATTTACTCGAGTCAAACAAGCCATTATTTTGCCCATTTACAAAAAGTGACCTAACATTCATAGATTATTGTAATGTGATTTATCATGCGTAACGGGCTATATTTTTGTAAGGAATGACTTATGGATTGGGAGTCAACACTCAGTTAAAAATCCCCCGCCTCCCCCTTTTCCCAACGATTACAGAACCAGATATATAAAAACGTAAAAGAGTTTACAATCCATTAAAAATTATAGCACTTTTAGGAATTATCTCTCTCCTCATTTCTGGATTGTGCATTTCCATTTTAGATCTATACTTTTTTTTTAAATCAAAACTTGACTTTTCACTTTCTCTTCATCTTGTATACAAAAAAAGAGATAAAAGGCAAATAGATCACCGCTAAATGAAAATTTTAGAGTTTATGTACGGAAATAATTTAAAGAAATAAAAAATGTAAGTAAAGAAAATTTATTCACATAGCACAAATGAACAAAAAAATTTTGTTATCCATGTTTGGGAAATTCCACTGGTTGAACCCTAATTGCTCAAAATTTTATAAGAAAGATATTTTTCTACTCAAGTTTTAAAAAATGGATATGCATGCTTGAAACATGATAAAGATGCAAATGACGTATAGATCCAAATGTTTTAAAGATACTAACATTAAATTCCCAAGTGAACGTGTGGTGGGATATTTACCCGAGTCAAACAAGCCATTATTTTTCCCATTTACAAAAAGTTGAGCTAACGATTATAGATGATTGTAAAGTGATTTATCCTGCATAAAGGCTATATTACTGTAAGGAATGACTTTATGTAATGGGAGTCAACACTCAATTAAAAATCCCATGCCTCCCCGTTTTTCGAATGATTGCTGAACCTGATATATAAAAACTAAAAATAGTTTATAATCCCAAAAAATTACAGACAATTTTTGGAATTATCTCTCTCAACATTTGTGCATTGTGCATTTCCATTTTAGATGTATACTTTTTTCTTAAATCAAAACTTGAGTTTTCAATTTCCCTTCATTTCGTAAACAAAAAAAAAAATAAAAGGCAAATAGATCTCAACAAAATGAAACTTTTAGAGTTTATGTATGGAAAGAATTTAAACCAATGATAAATGTATGTAAAGAAAGTTTATTCAGACATGACAAATGAACACAAAAGTTTTGATATCCATGTTTGGGAAATTCCACTAGTTCAACCCTAATAGCTCGGAATTTTATAAGAAAGAGATTTTTCTACACATAATTTCAAATATGGATATGCATGCTTGAAACACGTTAAAGATAAAAATGACCTATAGATCCAAACCTTTTAAAGAGAATAACATTAAATTGTCAAGTGACATGCGGTGGGATATTTACCCAAATCAAACAAGCAATTATTTTGCCCATTTACAAAAAGTTGACATAACAATCATAGATGACTGTAAAGTGATTTATCCTACGTAACAGCCTATATTTTTTGAAGGAATGACTTCATGGATTGGGAGTCAATACTCACTTAAAATTCCCCCTCCTTCCCCTTTTCCCTACGATTGCAGAACCTAATATAAAAAAACTAAAAATAGTTTACAATACCTAAAAATTACAGACAGTTTTTGGAATTATCTCTCTCTACATTTGTGCATTGTGCATTTCTATTTTATATTTATACTTTTTTTCTTAAATTAAAACTTGATTTTTCACTTTCCCTTCATCTCGTAAACAAAAAAAGAGATAAATGGCAAATAGATCACAACAAAATAAAAATTTTAGAATTTATGTATGGTAAGAATTTAAAGCAACAACAAATGTAAGTAAAGAAATTTTTTTAAAACACCACAAATGAAAACAAAAGTTTTGATATCCAAAGTTGGGAAATTCCTCCAGTTCAACCCTAATAGCTCAAAATTTGATAAGAAAGAGATTTTTTGACACATGTTTGAAAAAAAGGATATGCATGCTTGAAACATGTTATAGATGCAAATGACCTATGGAACTTATTAAGGAGAATAACATTAAATTCTCAAGTGAACGTGCGACGGGATATTTACCCGAGTAAAACAATCCATTATTTTTGCCATTTACAAAAAGCTGACCTAACAATCATAGATGACTGTAAATGATTTATCAAGCGTAACGGGATATATTTTTGTAAGGAATGACTCTTGGATTGGGAGTCAACACTCAGTTAAAAATCACCCGCCTCCCCCTTTTCTCGACGATTGCAGAACCTGATATATAAAAACTAAAAAGAGTTTACAATCCCTAAAAATTACAGACACTTTTGTGAATTATCTCTCTCTACATTTGTACATTGTGCATTTAAATTTTAGATGAATACTTTTTTCTTAAATCAACACATGGGTTTTCACTTTCCCTTCATCTCATGATAAAAAAAAGAGATAAAAGGCAAATAGATTACAACAAAATGAAAATTTTGGACTTTATGTATAGGAAGAATTTAAAGAAATAAAAAATGTCAGTAAAAAAAATTTATTCACACACCACAAATGAACACAAAAGTGTTGTTATCCAAGTTTGGGAAATTCCACTAGTTCAACCCTAATAGCTCAGAATTTTATAAGAAAGAGATTGTTCTATGCACGTTTTAAAAAATGGATATTCATGCTTGAAACATATCAAAGATCCAAGAGACCTAAGGATCCATTATTTTCCCCATTTAAAAATGTCAAAGATCCAAAAGACCTAAGGATCCATTATTTTGCCCATTTAGAAAAAGTAGACCTAACGATGATAGATAATTGTAAAGTGATTTATCATGCTTAACGGGCTATATTTTTGTGAGGAATGACTTTTGGATTGGGAGTCAACACTCAGTTAAAAATCCCCCGCCTCCCCCTTTTCCCGACGGTTGCAGAACCTGATATATAAAAACTTGAAAGAGTTTACAATGCCAAAAAATTATAGACACTTTTTGGAATTATCTCCTTCACATTTGTGCATTGTGCATTTCCATTTTAGATCTATACTTTTTTCTTAAATCAAAACTTGAGTTTTAACTTTCCTATCATCTCTTATACAAAAAAGAGAGATAAAAGGCAAATAGATCACAACAAATTAAAAAATTTAGAGTTTATGTATGGAAAGAATTTAAATAAATCACAAATTTAAGTAAAGAAAATTTATTCACACACCACAAATGACCACAAAAGTTTTGTTATCCAAGTTTTTGGAAATTCCACTTGTTCAACCATAATACCTCGGAACTTTAAAAGAAAGATTTTTCTACGCTTGTTTTTAAAAATGGATATGCATGCTGGAAACATGTTAAATATGCAAATGACCTATAGATGCAAACCTTTTAAATTTATTAACATTAAATTCCCAAGTGAACGTGTAGTGGGATATTTTTCTGAGGTAAACAACTCATTATTTTGCGCATTCAGAAAAAACTGACCTAACGATCATTGATGATTGGAAAATGATTTAACATGCGTAAAGGGCTATATTTTTGTAAGGATTGACTTATGGATTTGGAGTCAACACTCAGTTAAAAATCCCCCGCCTCCCCCTTTTCTCGAGGATTGCAGAGCCTGATATATAAAATCTAAAAAGAGTTTACAATCCCTATAATTTACAGACACTTTATGGAATTATCTCTATCTACATTTGTGCAATGTGCATTTCCATTTTAGATGTATACTTTTTTCTTAAATCAAAACTAGAGTTTTCACTTTCCCTTCATCTCATAAACAAAAAAAAAGATAAATAGATCACAACAAAATAAAATTTTTAGAGTTTCTGTATGGAAAGAATTTAAAGCAATAAGAAATATAAGTAAATAAAATTTATTCACACACCACAAATGACCACAAAATATTTGTTATCCTAGTTTGGGAAATTCCACTTGTTCAACCCTAATAGCTAGGAAGTTTTTAAGAAAGAGATTTTTCTACGCATGTTTTAAAAAATGAATATGCATGCTTGAAACATGTTAAAGATGCAAATGATCTATGGATCCAAACCTTTTAAAGAGAATAACATTAAATTCCCAAGTGAATGTGCGGTGGGATATTTACCCGAGTTAAAAAAGACATTATTTTGCCCATTTACAAAAAGTTGACCTAACGATCATAGATGATTGTAAAGTTTTTTATCTAGCATGATAGGCGATATTTCTTTATGGAATGACTTATGGATTTGGAGTCAACACTCAGTTAAAAATCCTCCACCTCCCCCTTTTTCCGAAGATTGCAGAACCTGATATATAAAAGCTAAAAAGTGTTTACAATCCCTAAAAATTACAAACAATTTTTGAAAATATCTCTCTCTAAATTTATGCATTGTGCGTTTCCATTTTAGATGGATACTTTTTTCTTAAATCAAAACTAGAGTTTTCACTTTATTTTCATCTCGTAAAAAAAATGAGATAAAAGGCAAATAGATCATCCCTAAATGAAAATTTTAGAGTTTATGTATGGAAAAAATTTTAAGCAATAGAAAATGTAAGTAAATAAAATTTATTCACACATCACAAATGAACTCAAAAATTTTTTAATCCAAGTTTGGGAAATTCTTCTAGTTGAACCCGAATAGCTCGGAATTTTATGAGAGAGAGATTTTTCTACTCAAGTTTTAAAAAATGGATATGCATGCTTGAAACTTGTTAAAAATTCAAATGACCTTTGGACCCAAACCTTTTAAAGAGACTAAAATTAATTTCCCAAGTGAACGTGCAGTGGGATATTTACCTTAGTCAAACAAGCCACTATTTTGCCCTTTTACAAAAGCTGACCTAACGAACATAGATGATTGTAAAGTGATTTATAATGCGTAATGGGCTATATTTTTGTAAGGAATGACTACTAGTATGGGAGTCAAGACTCAATGAAAAATCCCCTACCACTTTTCCTGACGATTGCATAACCTAATATATAAAAACTAGAAAGAGTTTACAATCCCTAAAAATTATAGTCACTTTTTGGAATTATATCTCTCTATATTTGTGCATTGTACATTTTCATTTTAGATGTATACTTTTTTCTTAAATCAAAACTTGTGTTTTCAGTTTCCCTTCATATCGTAAACAAAAAAAGAGATGAAAGGCAAATAGATCACAACAAATGAAAATTTTAGAGTTTATGTGTGGAAAGAATTTAAAGAAATAACAAATGTAAGTAAAGAAAATTTATTCACACCCCACAAATATACATGTTAAAGATGAAAATGACTTATGGATCCAAACCTTTTAAAGAGAATAACATTTAATTCCCAAGTGAACGTGCAGTTGGATATTTATTCGATTCAAACAAGTGATTATTTGCCCATTTACAAAAAGCTGACCTAATGATCACAGATGATTGTAAAATAATTTATCATGCATAACGGGCTATATTTTTGTAAGGAATAACTTATGGAATGGGAGTCAACATTCAGTAAAAAATCCCTCGCCTCCCCCTTTTCCCAACGAGTTCAGAACCTGATATATAAAAACTAAAAAGAGTTTACAATCCCTAAAAATTACATACACTTTTTGGAATTATTTCTCTCTACATTTGTTCATTGTGCATTTACATTTTAGATGTATACTTTTTTCTTAAATAGAAACTTGAGTTTTCACTTTCCCTTCATCTCGTAGAACAAAAAGAGAGATAAAAGGAAAATAGATCACAATGAAATGAAAATTTTAGAGTTTATGTATGGAAGGAATTTAAAGCAATAACAAATGTAAGAAAATAAAATTTAAATGAACACAAAAGTTTTGTTATCTAAGCCACTAGTTCAACCCTAATAGCTCGGAATTTTATAAGAAAGAAATTTTTCTACAAATGTTTTAAAAAATGGATATGCATGCTTGCATGTTTAAGAGGCAAATGACCTATGGATCCGAACCTTTTAAAGAGAATAACATTGAATTCCTAAGTGAACGTGCGGTAGGATTTTTACCCGAGTCTAACAAGCCATTATTTTTTCCATTTACTAAAAGCTGACCTTACGATCATAGATGATTGTAATGTTATTTATCATGTGTAATGGAAAATATTTTTGTGAGGAATGACTTATGGATTGGGAGTCAACACTTAGTTAAAAATCCCTTGCCTCCCCCTTTTCTCGACAATCGCAGAACCTGATATATAAAAAATAAAAAGATATTACAATCCCTAAAAATTACAGACACTTTTTGGAATTATCTCTCTCCACATTTTTCCATTTTTCATTTCAATTTTAGATGTATACTTTTTTCTTTAATCAAAACTTGAGTTTTCACTTTCCCTTCATCTCGTAAACAAAAAAAGAGATAAAAGGCAAATAGATCACAACAAAATGAAAATTTTAGAGTTTATGTATGAAAAGAATTTAAATAAATAACAAATGTAAGTAAAGAAAATTTATTCACACACCACAAATGTACACAAAAGTTTTGTTACCTAAGTTTGGGAAAATTCCACCAGTTCAACCCTAATAGCTTGGAATTTTATAAGAAAGAGATTTTTCTACACATGTTTTAAAAAATGGATATGCATGCTTGAAACAAGTTAAATATTCAAATGACCTATGGATCGAAACCTTTTAAAGAGAATAACATTAAATTCCCAAGTGAACGTGCTGTGGGATATTGACCCGAGTCAAGGAAGCCATTATTTCACCCATTTACAAAAGGCTGAGCTAACGATCATAGATGATTGTAACATGATTTTCATGCGTAACGGGCTATATCCTTGTAAGGAATGACTTATGGATTTGGAGTAAACACTCAGTTAAAAATCCACAGCCTCCCCCTTTTCTCGACGATTGTAGAACCTGATATATAAAAACTAAAAAGAGTTTAAAATCCCAAAAAATTACAAACACTTTTTGGAATTATCACTCTCTAAATTTGTGCATTGTGCATTTCCAATTTAGATCTATACTTTTTTTATTAAATATAAACCTGATTTTTCACTTTCCCATCATCTCGTAAACAAAAAAAAGGTAACAAGCAAATAGATCACAACAAAATGAAAATTTAAGAGTTTAATGTTTGCAAAGAATTTAAAGCAAACACAAATGTAAGTAAAAAATATTTATTCACACACCTCAAATGAACACAAAAGTGTTGTTATCCAAGTTAGGGAAATTCCACTAGTTCAACCCTAATTGCTAGGAATTTTATAAGATGGATATGCATGCTTGAAACATGTTAAAGATACAAATGACCTATGGATCCATACCTTTTAAAGAGAATAACATTAAATTCCCAAGTGAACATGCGGTGGTATATTTACCCGAGTCAAACAAGCCTTTATTTTGCCCATTTGGAAAAAGCTGACCTAACGATCATAGATGATTGTAAAGTGATTTATCAAGCATAATGGGCTATATTTTTGTAAGGAATGACTTATGGATTGAGAGTCAACACTCAGTTAAAAATCCCCCACCTCCCCCTTTTCCCGACGATTGCAGAACTCGATATATGAAAACTAAAAGGAGTTTAGAATCCATAAAAATTACAGACACTTTTTGGAATTATATCTCTCTACATTTGTGCATTGTGCATTTCCATTTTTGATGTATACTTTTCTCTTAAATAAAAACTTGAGTTTTCACTTTCCCTTCATCTCTTAAACAAAAAAAGACATAAAAGGCAAATAGATCACAACAAAATGAAAATTTTAGAGTTTATGTATGGAAAGAATTTAAAGCAATAACAAATGTAAGAAAATAAGGATATACATGTTTGTAACATGTTAAAGATGCAAATGTCCTACACATGTTTTAAAAAAAGGATATGCATGCTTGTAACATGTTAAAGATGCAATTGTCCTATGGATCCATACCTTTTAAAGAGAATAACTTAAATTCCCAAGTGAACGTGCGGTGGGATATTTATCCAAGTCAAACAAGCCATTGTTTTACCCATTTACAAAAAGCTGACCTAACGATCTTAAATGATTGTAAAGTGATTTATCATCCGTAATGGCCTATATTTTCGTAAGGAATGACTTATGGATTGGGAATCAACACTGAGTTAAAAATCCCCTCCCTCCCCCCTTTTTCTCGATGATAGCAGAACCAGATATATAAAAACTAAAAAGAGTTTAATATCCCTTAAAATTACAGACACTTTTTGGAATTATTACTCTCTACATTTGTGCATTGTGCATTTCCATTTTAGATGCATACTTTTTTCATAAATCAAAACTTGAGTTTTCACTTTCCCTTCATCTCGTAAACAAAAAAAGAGATAAAAGGCAAATAGATCACAACAAAATGAAAATTTTAGAGTTTATGTATGGAAAGAATTTAAATAAACAAAAAATGTAAGAAAAAAAATTTATTCACACACCACAAATGAACACAAAAGTGTTGTTATCCAAGTTTGGGAAATTCCACTTGTTCAACCCTAATAGCTCGGATTTTTATAAGAAAGAGATTTTTCTATGCACGTTTTAAAAAATGGATATTCATGCTTGATACATGTTAAAGATGGAAATGACCTAAGGATCCAAACCTTTTAAAGAGAATAAGATTAAATTCCCAAGTGAACGTGCGGTGGGATATTTACTCCAGTCAAACAAGCCATTATTTTCCCCATTTAGAAAAAGCTGACCTAACAATCACAGATGATTATAAAGTGATTTATCATGTGTAACGGGCTATATTTTTGTTAGGAATGACTTATGAATTGGGAGTCAACACTCAGTTAATAATCCCCCGCCTCCCTCTTTTCCGAAAATTGCAGAACTTGATATATTAAAACTTAAAAGAGTTTACAATCCCTAAAATTACAGACACTTTTTGGAATTATCTCTCTCCAAATTTTTGTATTCTGCCTTTCCATTTTAGATCTATACTTTTCTCCTAAATCAAAACTTGAGTTTTCACTTTCCCTTCATCTCGTATACAAAAAAAGAGATAAAACGCAAATAGATCACAACAAAATAAAAATTTTAGAGTTTATGTATTGATAGAATTTAAAGCATTCACAAATTTAAGAAAAGAAAATTTATTCACACTTGTTTTAAAAAATGGATATGGATGCTTGGAACATGTGAAAGATGCAAATGACCTATGGATCCAAACCTTTTAAAGAAAATAACATTAAATTCCCAAGTGAACGTGCGGTGGGATATTTACCCGAGTCAAAGCAGCCATTATTTTGCCCATTTTCAAAAATCTGACCTAACGATCATAGATGATTGTAAAGTGATTTATCATGCGTAACAAGCTATATTTTTGTAAGGAATGACTTATGCTTTGGAAGTCAACATTGAGTTAAAAATCCCATGCCTCCCCCTTTTCTGCATGATTGCAGAACCTTATATATAAAAACTAAAAAGAATTTACAATCCCCAAAAATTATAGACAGTTTTTGAGTTTATCTCTCTCTAAATTTGTTCATTGTGCATTTCCATTTTAGATCTATACTTTTTTCTCAAATCAAAACATGTGCTTTCACTTTCGCTTCATCAAGTAAACAAAAAAAGAGATAAAAGGCAAATAGATCACAAAAAAAATGAAAATTTAGAGTTTATGTGTGGAAAGAATTTAAAGCAATAACTAATGTATGTAAACAAAATTTATTCACACGAAAAATTAACACAAAAGTGTTGTTATCCAAGTTTGGGAAATTTCACTAGTTCAACCCTAATAGCTCGGAATTTTACAAGATAGAGATTTTTCTACGCAAGTTTAAAAAAATGGACATGCATGTTTGAAACATATTAAAGATGCAAATGACTTATGGATCCAAACCTTTTAAAGAGAATCACATTAAATTCCAAAGTGAACGAGCGGTGGGATATTTACCTGAGTCGAACAAGCCATTATTTTGCCCATTTAGAAAAAGCGGACCTAACGATTATAGATTATTGTAAAGTAATTTATCATACGTAACGGGCTATATTTTTGTTAGGATTGAGTTTTCACTTTCCCTTCATCTCGTAAACAAAAAAAAGATATAAAAGGCAAAAAGATACAAACCAAATGAAAAAATTTCAGTTTATGTATGGAAAGAATTTAAAGCAATAACAAATGTAAGTAAAGAAAATTTATTGACACACCACATATGAACACAAGTTTTGTTATCCAAGTTTAGGAAATTTCACTAGTTCAGCCCTAATAGCTCGGAATTTTATAAGAAAGAGATTTTTCTATACATGTTTTAAAAAATGGATATGGATGCTTGAAACATGTTAATGATGCAAATGACCTATGGATCCAAACCTTTTAAAGAGAATAACATTAAATTCCCAAGTGAACGTGCAGTGGGATATTTACCCGAGTTAAACAAACCTTTATTTTGCCCATTTACAAAAAGATGACCTAACGATCATAGATGATTGTAAGTGATTTATCATACGTAATAGCTATATTTTTGTAAGGAATGACTTATGGATTGGGAGTCAACACTCAGTTTAATATCCCCCGCCTCCCCCATTTCCTGGAGATTGCAGAACCTGATATATAAAAACTAAAAAGAGTTTGCAATCCCTAAAAATTGCAAACACTTTTTGGAATTATATCTTTCTACATTTCTGCAATGTGCATTTCCATTTAACATGTATACTTTTTTCATAAATCAAAACTTGAGTTTTCACTTCCCTTCATCTCGAAACCAAAAACAGAGATAAAAGGCAAATAGATCACAACAAAATGAAAATTTTAGAGTTATGTATGGAAAGAATTTAAAGCAGTAAAAATGTAAGTAAAGAAAATTTATTCACACACCACAAATGCACTCAAAAGTTTCGTTACCCAAGTTTTGGAAATTCCACTAGTTCAACTCTAATAGCTCGGAATTTTATAAGAAAGAGATTTTTCTACGTTAGTTTTAAAAAATGGATATGCATGCTTGAAAAATGTTAAATATGCAAATTACCTATGGATCCAAACCTTTTATAGAGAATAACAATAAATATCCAAGTGAACGTGCAGTGGGATATTTACCCGAGTCGAACAAGCCATTATTTATCCCATTTACAAAAAGCTAACCTAACGATATTAGATATTTTAAAGTGATTTATCATGCGTAATGGGCTATATTTTTCTAAGGAATGACATATGGATTGGGAGTCAAAACTCAGTTAAAAATCCCCGCCTCCCCCTTTTCACGACGATTACAGAACCTGATATATAAAAACTAAAAAGAGTACACAATCCCTAAAAATGATAGACACTTTTTTGAATTATCTCTCTCTAAATTTGTGCATTGTGCATTTCCATTTTAGATGTAAAATTTTTTCTCAAATCAAAACTTGAGTTTTCACTTTCCCTTCATCTCGTAAACAAAAAAAGACATAAAAGGCAAATAGATCACAACAAAATGAAAATTTTAGAGTTTATCTATGGAAATAATTTAAAGCAATAACATAGGTAAGTAAAGAAAATTTATTCACACACCACAAAGGAACACAATGGTTGTTATCCAAGTTTGGGAAATTCCACTAGTTCCACCCTAATAGCTCAGAATTTTATAAGAAAGAGATTTTTTTACGCATGTTTTAAAAAATGGATATGCATGCTTGGAATTTGTTAATGATTCAAATGACTTATTTATCCAAACCTTTTAAAGAGAATAATATTAAATTCCCAAGTGAACGTGCGGTGGGATTATTACCCGAGTCAAACAAGCCATTATTTTGCCCATTTACAAAAAGCTAACCTAATGATCATAGATGATTGTAAAGTGATTTATCATGCATAACGGGCAAGATTTTTGTAAGGAAAGACTTATGCATTGGAAGTCAACACTGAGTTAAAAATCCCCCACCTGCCCCTTTTTCCCATATTGCAGAACCTTATATATAAAAACTAAAAGAAGATTACAATCCCTAAAACTTACAGACACTTTTTCGAATTATCTCTCTCTACATTTGTGCATTGTGCATTTCCATTTTTTATGTTTATTTTTTTCTTAAATCAAAACTTGAGTTTTCACTTTCCCTTCATCTCGTAACAAAAAAAATTGATAAAAGGCAAATAGAATACAACAAAAAGAAAATTTTATAGTTTAAGTTAGGATAGAATATCAAGCAATAAAAATGTATCTAAAGAAAATTTATTCACACACCACAAATGAACACAAAAATTTTGTTATCGAAGTTTGGGAAATTCTACTAGTTCAACTATAATAGCTCAGAATTTTATCAGAAAGAGATTTTTTTACGCATGTTTTAAAAAATGGATGTACATGCTTGGAACATGTTAAATATTCAAATGACCTATGGATCCAAACCTTTTAAAGAGATTAACATTAAATTCCCAAGTGAACGTGTAGTGGGATATTTACCCGAGTCAAATAAGCCATTATTTTGCCCATTTACAAAAAGCTGACCTAACGATCATAGAAGATTGTCAAGTGATTTATCATGCACGATGGGCTATATTTTTTTAAAGAATGAGTTATGGATTGGGAGTCAACACTCAGTTAAAAATCTCTCACCTCCCCCTTTTCCCGACGATTGCAGAACCTGAAATTAAAAATTAAAATGAATTTAAAATCCTTAAAAATTATAGACATTTTTTCGAATTATTTCTCTCTACATTTGTGCATTGTGCACATTCATTTTAGATGCAAACCTTTTCCTTAAATCAAAACTTGTGTTTTCATTTTCCCTTCACTTCGTAAACAAAAAAAAAGAGATAAAAAGCAAATAGATCACAACAAAATTAAAATTTTTGAGTTTATGTATGGAAAGAATTTAAAGCAATAAAAAATGTAAGTAAAGATAATTTATTCACACACCACAATTAAACACAAAAGTTTTTTTGTCCAAGTTTTGGAAATTCCACAAGCTACCCCCTAATAGCTCGAAATTTTATAAGAAATAGATTTACATATGCAATTTTTAAAAAATGGATATGCATGCTTGTAACATTTTAAAGATGCAAATGTCCTATGGATCCAAACCTTTTAAAGAGAATAACTTAAATTCCCATGTGAAGGTCCGGTAGGATATTTACCCTAGTCAAACAAGCCATTATTTTGCCCATTTACAAAAAGCTGACCAAACGATCGTAAATGATTGTAAAGTGATTTATCATGCGTAACGGGCAATATTTTTGTAAGGAATGACTTATGTATTGGGAGTCAACACTCAGTTAAAAATCCCCCGCCTCCCCCTTTTCTCGACGATTGTAGAACTAGATATATAAAAACTAAAAAGACTTTACAATCCCTATATATTATAGACACTTTTAGGAATTATCTCTCACTATATTTGTGCATTGTGCATTTCCATTTTAGATGGATACTATTTTCTGATATCAAAACTTGAATTTTCACTTTTCGATCATCTCGTAAACAAAAGGCAAATAGATCACAACAAAATGACAATTTTAGAGTTTTTGTATGGGAAGAATTTAAAGCAACAACAAATGTAAGTAAAGAAAATTTATTCACACACCACAAATGAACACAAGTTTTGCTATCCTAGTTTGAGAAATTCCACTAGTTCAACCCTAATAGCTCAAAATTTTGTTAGAAAGAGAATTTTCAATGCATGTTTTAAAAAATGGATATCCATGCTTGAATCTTGTTAAAGATGCAAATTAACTACGATTCCAAACCCTTTAAAGAGAATAATATTAAATTCCCAAGTGAACGTGTGGCGGGATATTTACCCTAGTCAAACAAGCAATTATTTTGCCCATTTACAAAAAGTTGAGCTAACGATCATAGATGATTGTAAAGTGATTTATCATGCGTAACGGGCAATATTTTTTTAAGGAATGACTTATGGATTGGGAGTCCACACTCAGTTAAAAATCCCCCGCCACCCCTTTTTCCAACAATTACAGAACCTAATATATAAAAACAAAAAAAATTTGCAATCCCTAAAATTTACAGTCACTTTTTGGAATTATCTCTCTCTACTTTTGTGCATTGTTAATTTCCATTTTAGATGTATACTTTTTTTAAATAAAAAATTGAGTTTTCACTTTCCCTTCATCTCGTAAAAAAAAAGTGATAAAAGGCAAATAGATCACAACAAAATGAAAATTTTAGAGTTTATCTATGGAAAGAATTTAAAGCAATAAAAAATGTAAGTAAAGAAAATTTATTCACACACCACAAATGAACACATAAGTTTTGTTGTCCAAGTTTGGGAAATTCCACTTGTTCGATCCTAAAAGCTCGAAATTTTATAAGAAAGAGTATTTTCTCTGCATGTTTTGAAAAATGGATATGCATGCTTGAAACATGTTAAAGTTGTGAATGACCTATGGATCCAAATCTTTTAAAGTGAATAACGTTAAATTCCCAAGTGAACGTGCGGTGGGATATTTACCCAATTTAAACAAGCCAGTATTTTTCCCATTTACAAAAATTGTCCTAACAATCATAGAATATTGTAAAGTGATTTATCTTGCGTAGTGGGGTATATTCTTTTAAGGAATGACTTAATGATTAGGAGTCAACACTCAGTTAAAATTCACCCGCCTCACCCTTTTCCCGACGATTACAGAACCTGATAAATAAAAACTAGAAAGAGTTTACAATCCCTAAAAATTAGAGACACTTTTTTGAATTATCTCTCTCTACATTTGTGCACTGTGCATTGATGTATACTTTTTTCTTAAATCAAAACATGTGCTTTCACTTTCGCTTCATCTCGTAAACAAAAAAAGAGATAAAAGGCAAATAGATCACAACAAAATAAAAATTTAGAGTTTATGTGTAGAAAGAATTTAAAGCAATAACTAATGTATGTAAATAAAACATGTTAATGATGCAAATGACCTATGGATCCAAACCTTTTAAAGAGAATAACATTAAATTCCCAAGTGAACGTGCAGTGGGATATTTACCCGAGTTAAACAAACCTTTATTTTGCCCATTTACAAAATGATGACCTAACGATCATAGATGATTGTAAGTGATTTATCATACGTAACAGCTATATTTTTGTAAGGAATGACTTATGGATTGGGAGTCAACACTCAGTTTAATATCCCCCGCCTCCCCCATTTCCTGGAGATTGCAGAACCTGATATATAAAAACTAAAAAGAGTTTACAATCCCTAAAAATTGCAAACACTTTTTGGAATTATATCTTTCTACATTTCTGCAATGTGCATTTCCATTAAAGATGTATACTTTTTTTTTAAATCAAAACTTGAGTTTTCACTTTCCCTTCATCTCGAAACCAAAAAAAGAGATAAAAGGCAAATAGATCACAACAAAATGAAAATTTTAGAGTTATGTATGGAACGAATTTAAAGCATTAAAAATGTAAGTAAAGAAAACTTATTCACACACCACAAATGAACTCAAAAGTTTCGTTACCCAAATTTGGGAAATTCCACTAGTTCAACTCTAATAACTCGGAATTTTATAAAAAAAGAGATTTTTCTACGTTAGTTTTAAAAAATGGATATGCATGCTTTAAAAATGCTAAATATTCAAATTACCTATGGATCCAAACCTTTTAAAGAGAATAACAATAAATTTCCAAGTGAACGTGCAGTGGGATATTTATCCGTCGAACAAGCCATTATTTATCCCATTTACAAAAAACTAACATAACGATATTAGATGATTGTAAAGTGATTTATCAAGCGTAATGGGCTATAATTTTCTAAGGAATGACATATGGATTGGGAGTCAAAACTCAGTTAAAAATCCCCGCCTCCCCCTTTTCACGACGATTACAGAACCTGATATATAAAAACTAAAAAGAGTACACAATCCCTAAAAATTATAGACAATTTTTTGAATTATCTCTCTCTAAATTTGTGCATTGTGCATTTCCATTTTAGATGTAAAATTTTTTCTCAAATCAAAACTTGAGTTTTCACTTTCCCTTCATCTCGTAAACAAAAAAAGAGATAAAAGGCAAATAGATCACAACAAAATGAAATTTTTAGAGTTTATCTATGGAAAGAATTTAAAGCAATAACAAAGGTAAGTAAAGAAAATTTATTCACACACCACAAAGGAACACAATGGTTGTTATCCAAGTTTGGGAAATTCCACTAGTTCCACCCTAATAGCTTAGAATTTTATAAGAAAGAGATTTTTTTACGCATGTTTTAAAAAATAGATATGCATGCTTGGAATTTGTTAAAGATTCAAATGACTTATTTATCCAAACCTTTTAAAGAGAATAATATTAAATTCCCAAGTGGACGTGCGGTGGGATATTTACCCGAGTTAAACAAGCCATTATTTTCCCCATATTGCAGAACCTTATATATAAAAACTAAAAAAAGATTACAATCCCTAAAAATTACAGACACTTTTTCGAATTATCTCTGTCTACATTTGTCCATTGTGCATTGCCATTTTTTATGTTTATCTTTTTCTTAAATCAAAACTTGAGTTTTCACTTTCCCTTCATCTTGTAACCAAAAAAATTGATAAAAGGCAAATAGAATACAACAAAAAGAAAATTTTATAGTTTAAGTTAGGAAAGAATATCAAGCAATAAAAATGTATCTAAAGAAAATTTATTCACACACCACAAATGAAAACAAAAGTTTTGTTGTCGAAGTTTGGGAAATTCTACTAGTTCAACCGTAATAGCTCAGAATTTTAACAAAAAGAGATTTTTTTATGCATGTTTTAAAAAATGGATGTACATGCTTGGAACATGTTAAAGATGCAAATGACCTACGGATACAAACCTTTTAAAGAGATTAACATTAAATTCCCAAGTGAACGTGCAGTGAGATATTTACCTGAGTCAAACAAGCCATTATTTTGCCCATTTACAAAAAGCTGACCTAACGATCATAGAAGATTGTCAAGTGATTTATCATGCACTATGGGCTATATTTTTTTAAAGAATGAGTTATGGATTGGGAGTCAACACTCAATTAAAAATCTCTCACCTCCCCCTTTTTGCGACGATTGCAGAACCTGAAATTTAAAAACTAAAATGAATTTAAAATCCCTAAAAATTATAGACATTTTTTCGAATTATCTCTCTCTACATTTGTGCATTGTGCACTTCCATTTTAGATGCAAACCTTTTCCTTAAATTAAAACTTGTGTTTTCATTTCCCCTTCACCTCATAAACAAAAAAAAAAAAGAGATAAAAAGCAAATAGATCACAACAAAATTAAAATTTTTGAGTTTATGTATGGAAAGAAATTAAAGCAATAAAAAATGTAAAGATAATTTATTCACACACCACAAATAAACACAAAAGTTTTGTTGTCCATGTTTTGGAAATTCCACAAGCTACCCCCTAATAGCTCGAAATTTTATAAAAAATAGATTTACATACGCAATTTTTAAAAAATGGATATGCATGCTAGTAACATTTTAAAGATGCAAATGTCCTATGGATTCAAACCTTTTAAAGAGAATAAATTAAATTCCCATGTGAAGGTCCGGTGGGATATTTACCCTAGTCTATCCCAGTCAAACAAGCCATTATTTTGCCCATTTACAAAAAGCTGACCAAACAATCGTAAATGATTGTAAAGTGATTTATCATGCGTAAAGGGCAATATTTTTGTAAGGAAAGACTTATGTATTGGGAGTCAACACTCAGTTAAAAATCCCCCGCCTCCCCCTTTTCTCGACGATTGCATAACTAGATATATAAAAACTAAAAAGACTTTACAATCCCTAAAAATTATAGACACTTTTAGGAATTATCTCTCACTACATTTGTGCATTGTGCATTTCCATTTTAGATGGATACTATTTTCTTAAATCAAAACTTGAATTTTCACTTTCCCTTCATCCTGCAAACAAAAGGCAAATAGATCACATCAAAATGACAATTTTAGAGTATTTGTATGGGAAGAATTTAAAGCAACAACAAATGTAAGTAAAGAAAATCTATTCACACACCACCAATGAACCCAAAAGTTTTTCTATCCTAGTTTGGGAAATTCCACTAGTTCAACCCTAATAGCTCAAATTTTTATTAGAAAGAGAATTTCCAATGCATGTTTTAAAAAATGGATATCCATGCTTGAAACTTGTTAAAGATGCAAATTAACTATGATTCCAAACCTTTTAAAGAGAATAATATTAAATTCCCAAGTGAACGTGTGGCGGGATATTTACCCTAGTTAAACAAGCCATTATTTTGCCCATTTACAAAAAGTTGAGCTAACGATCATAGATGATTGTAAAGTGATTTATCATGCGTAACGGGCTATATTTTTTTAAGGAATGACTTATGGATTGGGAGTCCACACTCAGTTAAAAATCCCCCGCCACCCCTTTTCCCAACAATTACAGAACCTAATATATAAAAGCAAAATTTTTTTGCAATCCCTAAAAATTACAATCACTTTTTGGAAATATCTCTCTCTAATTTTGTGCATTGTTAATTTCCATTTTATATGTATACTTTTTTTTAAATAAAAACTTGAGTTTTCACTTTCCCTTCATCTCGTAAAAAAAAAAAAAAAAGAGATAAAAGGCAAATAGATCACAACAAAATGAAAATTTTAGAGTTTATCTATGGAAAGAATTTAAATCAATAACAAATGTAAGTAAAGAAAATTTATTCACACACCACAAATGAACACATAAGTTTTGTTGTCCAAGTTTGGGAAATTCCACTAGTTCAATCCTAAAAGCTCGAAATTTTATAAGAAAGAGTCTTTTCTCTGCATGTTTTGAAAAATGGATATGCATGATTGAAACATGTTAAAGTTGTGAATGACCTATGGATCCAAATCTTTTAAAGTGAATAACGTTAAATTCCCAAGTGAACGTGCGGTGGGATATTTACCCAAGTCAAACAAGCCAGTATTTTTTCCATTTACAAAAATTGTCCTAACAATCATAGAATATTGTAAAGTGATTTATCTTGCATAGCGGGGTATATTTTTTTAAGGAATGACTTAATGATTGGGAGTCAACACTCAGTTAAAATTTACCCGCCTCACCCTTTTCCCGACGATTGCAGAACCTGATAAATAAAAACTAGAAAAAGTTTACAATCCCTAAAAATTAGAGACACTTTTTTGAATTATCTCTCTCTACATTTGTGCACTGTGCATTGATGTATACTCTTTTCTTAAATCAAAACATGTGCTTTCACTTTCGCTTCATCTCGTAAACAAAAAAAGAGAAATGCCAAATAGATCATAACAAAATGAGAATTTAGAGTTTATGTGTAGAAAGAATTTAAAGCAATAACTAATGTATATAAATAAAATTTATTCACACACCAACAATTAACACAAAAGTTTTTTATCCAAGTTAGGGAAATTCCACTAGTTCAACCCTAATAGCTCGGAATTTTATAAGAAAGAGATTTTTCTACGCATGTTTTAAAAAATGGATATGCATGCTTGAAACATGTTAAAAATGCAAATGACCTATGGATCCAAACATTTTAAAGAGAATAACATTAAATTCCCAAGTGAACGTGCAGTGTGATATTTACCGAAGTCAAACAAGCCATTATTTTACCCATTTACAAAAAGTTGACATAACGATCATAGATGATTGAAAAGTGATTTATCATGTGTAATGGGCTATATTTTTATAAGGAAAGACTTATGGATTGGGAGTCAACACTTAGTTAAAAATCCCCTGCCTCCCCATTTTCCTGACCATTGCAGAACCTGATATATAAAAACTAAAAATAGTTTACAATTTCCAAAAATTACGAACACTTTACGAATTATCTCTCTACATTTGTGCATTCTCCATTTTTATTTTAGCTGAATACTTTTTTCTTAAATCAAAACTTGAGTTTTCTCTTTCCCATCATCTCGTAAAAAAAAAAGAGATAAAAGGCAAATAGATCTCAACAAAATTAAAATTTTAGAGTTTCTGTATGGAAAGAATTTAAAACAATAAAAATGTAAGTAACGAAAATTTATTGACACACCACAAATGAACACAAAAATTGATTGACCCTAAACCCTACACCCTAAATTCCACTAGTTCAACTCTAATAGCATGGAATGTTATAAGAAAGAGATTTTTCTACACATGTTTTAAAAAATGGATATGCATTCTTGAAACATGTTAAAGATGCAAATACCTTTGGATCCAAACCTTTTAAACAGAATAACAATAAATTCCGAAGGGACTTTGCGATCGGATATTTACCTGAGTCAAACAAGCCATTATTTTGCCCATTTACAAAAGCTGACCTAATGATCATAGATGATTGTAAAGTAATTTATAATACGTAAAGGGCCATTTTTTTTAAGGAATGACATATGGATTGGGAGTCAATACTTAGTTAAAAATCCCCAGCCACCTCCATTTCTTGACGATCACATAAACTGATATATTAAAAAAAATTACAATCTCTAAAAATTATACACGTTTTTTGGAATTATCTCTCTCTACATTTGTGCAATGTGCATTTCCATTTTATATGTATACTTTTTTCTTAAATCAAACTAGATTTTTCAGTTTACCTTTATATCGTAAACAAAAAAGAGATAAAAGGCAAATAGATCACAACAAAATGAAAATTTTAGAGCTGATGTGTTGAATGAATTTAAGGAAATGACAAATGTAAGTAAAGAAAATTTATTCACATAACACAAATGTACACAAAAGTTTTGTTATCTAAGTTTAGGAAAATTCCACTAGTTCAACCGTTATAGCTCGGAATTTTATTAGAAATAGATTTTTCTACACATGTTTTAAAAAAAGGATATGCATGCTTGAAACATGTTAAAGATGCAAATGACCTATGGATCCAAACCTTTTAATGAGAATAACATTAAATTCCCAAGTGAACGTGCGGTTGGATAATTATCTGAGTTAAACAAGTGATTATTTTGCCCATTTACAAAAAGCTAACCTAACGATCATAGATGATTGTAAAGTGATTTATCATGCGTAACGGGCTATATTATGTTAAGGAATGACTTATGGATTGGGAGTCAACACTCAGTTAAAAATCCCCCACCTTCGCCTTTTCCCAACGTTTTCAGAACCTTATATATAAAAACTAAAAAGAGTTCACAATCCCTAAAAATTAAAGACACTTTTCAGAATTATTTCTCTCAACATTTGGGCATTGTGCATTTCTATTTTAGATGTATACTTTTTTATTTAATAAAAACTTCAGTTTTCACTTTCCCTTCATCTCGTAAACAAAAAAAGAGATAAAAGGCAAATAAATCACAACAAAATGAAAATTTTAGAGTTTATGTATGGAAAGAATTTAAAGCAAGAACAAATGTAAGTGAATAAAATTTAAATTAACACAAAATTTTTGTTATCCAATTTTGGGAAATTCCACTAGTTAAATCAAAATAGCTCGGAATTTTATTAGAAAGAGATTTTTCTATACATGTTTTAAAAAATGGATATGCATGCTTGAAACATGTTAAAGATACAAATCACCTATGGATCCAAACCTTTTAAAAAGAACAACATTAAATTCCCAAGTGAACGTGTGATGGGATATTTACCCGAGTAAAACATACCATTATTTCGCCCGTTTAAAAAAAGTTGACCTAACGATCATAGATGATTTTAAAATGATTTATCTTGCGTAACGGACTATATGTTTTTAAGGAATAACTTATAGATTGGGAGTCAACACTCAGTTAAAAATTCTCCGCCTCCCCCTTTTCCCGATGATTGCAGTACTTGAAATATAAAAACAAAAAGAGTTTGCTATCCCTAAAATTACAGACACTTTTAAGAATTATCTTTCTCAACTTTTGTACATTGTGCATTTCCATTTTAGATGTATACTTTTTTCTTAAATCAGAACTTGAGTTTTCACTTTCCCTTCATCTCGTAAAATAAAAAAGAGAAAAAAGGCAAATAGATCACAACAAAATGAAAATTTTAGAGATTATGTAATGAAATAATTTAAAGCAATAACAAATGTAAGTAAAGAAAATTTATTCACTCACCAAAAATGAACACAAAAGTTTTGTTATCCAGTTTTGGAAATTCCACTAGTTCAACCCTAATAGATCTAAATTTTATAAGAAAGAGATTTTTCTACACATGTTTTAAAAATTGGATATGCATGCTTTAAACATGATAAAGATGCAAACGACCTATGGATCCAAACCTTTTAATGAGAATAACATTAAATTCCCAAGTGAACGAGCGGTGGGATATTTACCCTAGTCAAACAAGCCAGTAGTTTGCCCATTTACAAAAGGTTGACCTAACGATCATAGATGATCTTAAAGTGGTTTATCATACGCAACAGGCTATATTTTTGTAAGGAATGACTTATGGACTGGGAGTCAACACTCAGTTAAAAATCCACCCCCTCCCCCTTTTCCCGACGATTGCAGAACCTGAAATATAAAAAGCTAAAACGAGTTTACAATCCCTAAGAATTATAGGCACTTTTTGGAATTATCTCTCTTTACTTTTTTGTATAGTGTATTTTCATTTTAGATGTATACTTTTTTCTTAATTCAAAACTTGTGTTTTTACTTTCTTTTCATCTCGTATACAAAAAAATATATAGATCACAACAAAATGAAAATTTTAGAGTTTACGTATGGAAAGAATTTAAAGCGATAAAAAATGTAAGTAAAGAAAAATTTATTAACACACTAGAAATTAACTCAAAAGTTTTGTTATCCAAGTTTGGGAAATTCCACTAGTTCAACCCTAATAGCTCAGAATTTTATAAGAAAGAGATTTTTCTACACATGTTTTAAAAAATGGATATGCATGCTTGACACATGTTATAAATCAAAATGACCTATGGATCCAAACCTTTTAAAGAGATTAACATTAAATTCGTAAATGAACGTGCGGGGGGATATTTACCCGAGTGAATCAAGACATTATATTGCCCATTTACAAAAAGATGACATAACGATTGTACGTGATTGTAAAGTGATTTATCATGCGTAATGGGCTATATTTTGGTAAGGAATAACTGATTGATTGGGTGTCAACACTCAGTTAAAAACCCCCCACCTTCCCCTTTTCCCGATGATTGCAGAACCTGATATAAAAAAACTAGAGAGAGTTTACAATCCCCAAAAAGTACAAACACTTTTTTGAATTATCTCTCTCTACATTTAAGCATTGTGCATTTCTATTTTTGATGTAAACTTTTTTATTAAATCAAAACTTGAGTTTTCACTCTCCCTTCATCTCGTAAACACTAAAAGAGATAAAAGGCAAATAGATCACAACAAAATAAAATTTTTATAGTTTATAGATGGAAAGAATTTAAAGAAATAAAAAATTTAAGTGAAGAAAATTTATTCACACACCACAAATTAACGCAAAATTATAGTTATCTAAGTTTGGGAAATTCCACTAGTTCAACCCTAATAGCTTGGAATTTTATAAGAAAGAGATTTTTCTACACATGTTTTAAAAAATGGAAATGCATGCTTGAAACATGTTTAAGATGCAAATGAACTATGGATCCAAACCTTTTAAAAAGAATAACATTAAATTCCCAAGTGAACGTGTGGTGGGATATTTACTCGTGTCAAACAAGCAATTATTTTTCCCATTTACAAAAAGTTGACATCACGATGAAAGATGATTGTAAAGTGATTTCTAATGCTTAATGGGCTATATTTTTGTAAGAAATGACTTATGGATTGGGTGTCAACACTCAGTTAAAATTCCCCCGCCTCCCCCTTTTTTGACGATTGCAGAACCAGATATAAAAAAACTATAAAGAGTTTACAATCCCTAAAAAACTACACACACTTTTTGGAATTATCTCACTCTACATTTTTTAATTGTGCATTTCTATTTTAGATTTATAATTTTTTCTTAAATACAAACTTGATTCTTCACTTTCCCTTCTTCTCGTAAAAAAAAGAGAGAGAAAAGGAAAATAGATTAGAACAAACTGAAAATTTTAGATTTTTTGTAAGGCAAGAATTTAAAGCAATACAAATGTAAGTAAAGAAAATTTATTCACAAAGTTAAAATGAACACAAAATTTTTGTTATCCAAATTAGGGAAATTCCACTAGTTCAACCATAATTGCTTGGAATTTTATAAGAAAGAGATTTTTCTACACATGTTTTAAAAAATGGTTATGCATGCTTGAAACATGTTAAAGACCCAAATGAGCTATGGATCCAAACGTTTTAAAGAGAATAACATTAAATTCCCAAGTGAACGTGTGGTGGGATATTTACCCACATCAAACAAGGCATTATTTTTCCAATTTCCAAAAAGTTGACCAAACGATCGTGGATGATTGTATTTGATTTATCATGTGTAACAGGCTATATTTTTGTAAGGAATGACTTATGGATTAGGAGTCAACACTCAGTTAAAAATCCCACGCCTCCCCCTTTTCCCAACGATTGCAAAACCAGATATATAAAAACTGAAAAGAGTTTACAATCTCTAAAAATTACAGACACTTTTTGGAATTATCTCTCTCTACATTTGTGCATTGTGCATTTCCATTTAAGATGTATACGTTTTTCTTCAATCAAAACTTGAGTTTTCACTTTCCCTTCATCTTGTAAAAAAAAAAATAGAAAAAAGGCAAATATATCACTACAAAATGAAAATTTTAGAGTTTATGTATGGAATGAATTTAAAGCAATAACAAAAGCTAGTAAAGCAAATTTTTTCACACACCACAAAGGAACACAAAAGTTTTTTTATCCAAGTTTGGGAAATTCCACTAGTTGAACCCTAATAGCTCGGAGATTTATAAGGAACTGATTTTTCTACTCATGTTTTAAAAAATCGATATGCATGCTTGAAACATGTTAAAGATGCGAGTGACCTACGGATCCAAACCTTTTAAAGAGAATAACAATAAATTCCCAAGTGAACGTGCGGTGGGATATTTACCCGAGTCAAATAAGCCATTATTTTGCCCATTTAAAAAAAGCTGACCTAACGATTATATATGATTGTAAAGTGATTTATCATGTGTAACGGGCTATATTTTTGTGAGGAATGACTAATAGATTGGGAGTCAACACTCAGTTAAAAATCCTCCGCCTCCCCCTTTTCCCGATGATTGCAGTACCTGAAATACAAAAACTAAAAAGAGTTTACAATCCCTAAAAATTACAGACACTTGTTGGAATTATCTCTCGCAACATTTGTGTATTGTGCATTTCCGTTTTAGGTGTATACTTTTTTCTTAAATATAAACTTGAGTTTTCACTTTCCCTTCATCTCGAAAACAAAAAAAGATATAAAAGGCAAACAAATCACAACAAAATGAAAATTTTAGAGTTTATGTATAGAAAAAATTTAAAGCAATAACAAATGAACACAAAAGTTTTGTTATCTAAGTTTGGGAAATTCTCTTAGTTCAACCCTAATAGCTCGGAATTTTATAAGAAAGAGAATTTTAAACACATGTTTTAAAAAATGGATATGCATGCTGGAAACATGTTAAACATAAAAATGACCAATGGATCCAAACCTTTTAAAGAGAATAACTTTCAATTCGCAAGTGCACGTGCGGTAGGATATTTACCCGACTCAAACAATCCATTATTTTGCCCATTTAAAATAAGATGACATAACGATTGTAGATGATTGTAAAGTGATTTATCATATATAATGGGCTATATTTTTGTAAGGAATGACTATTGGATTGGGTGTGAACTCTCAGTAAAAAATCCCCCGCCTCCCCCTTTTCCCGACGATTGCAAAACCTGATATAAAAAAACTAAAAAGAGTTTAAAATCACTAAAAAATACTGAAAATTTTTAGAATTATCTCTCTCTACATTTGTGAATTGGGAATTTCCATTTTAGATATATACTTTTTTCTTAAATAAAAACTTGAGTTTTCACTTTCCCTTCATCTTTTAAAAAAAAAGAGAGAAAAGGCAAATAGATCACAACAAAATAAAAATTTTAGAGTTTATGTAAGGAAAGAATTTAAAGCAATAATTAATGTAAGTAAAGAAAATTTATTCACACACCACAAATAAACCCAAAAGTTTTGTTATCCAAGTTTGGGAAATTCCACTTGTTCAACCCTAATAGCTCAGAATTTTAGAAGAAAGAGATTTTTCGACACCTGTTTTAAAAAATGGATATACATCCTTGAAACATGTTTAAGAAGAAAATGACCTAACGATCCAAACCTTTTAAAAAAAATAACATTAAATTCCCTAGCGAACGTGCGGTGGGCTATTTACTTGAGTCAAACAAGTCATTATTTTTTCCATTTGCAAAAAGTTGACAGAACGATCAAAGATGATTGTAAAGTGATTTATCATGTGTAACGGACTATATTTTTTTAAGGAATGACTTATGGATTGGGAGTCAACACTCAATTAAATATCCCTCATCTTTCCCTTTTCCCGACGATTGCAAAACCTGATATAAAAAAACTAAAAAGAGTTTACAATCTCTAAAAAATACTGACACTTTTTGGAATTATCTCTCTCCAAATTTGTGCATTGTGCATTTCTATTTTAGATGTATACTTTTTTATTAAATCAAAACTTGAGTCTTCACTTTCCCTTCATCTCATGAAAAAAAAAGAGAGAAAAGGCAAACAGATCACAACAAAATGAAAATTTAAGAGTTAATGTATGGAAAAATTTAAAGCATTGACAATAGTAAGTAAAGAAAATTTATTCACAAACCTAAAATGAACACACAATTTTTGTTATCCAAGTTTGGAAAATTCCACTAGTTCAACCTTAATAGCTCGGAATTTGATAAGAAAGTGATTTAAAAAAAAGGATATGCATGCTTGAAACATGTTAAACCTGCAAATGACCTTTGGGTCCAAACCTTTTAAAGAGAATAACATTAAATTCCCAAGTGAACCTAAGTCAAACAAGCCATTATTTTTCTCATTTACAAAAAGTTGACCTAACCATCAAAGATGATGTAAGTGATTTATCATGCGTAATGGGCCATATTTTTGTAAGAAATGACTTATGGATTGGGAGTCAACACTCAGTTAAAAATCCCCTACCTCTCCCTTTTCCCGATGATTGCAGAACTTGATATATAAAAAATAAAAAGAGTTTACAATCCCTAAAAATTACAGACACTTTTTGGAATTATCTCTCTCTACATTTGTGCATTGTGCATTTCCTTTTAAGATGTGTACTTTTTCTTAAATAAAAACTTGAGTTTTCACTTTCCCTTCATCTCTTAAAAAAAAAAAAAAGAGACAAAAGGCAAATAGTTCACAACAAAATGAAAATTTTAGAGTTTATGTATGGAAATAATTTAAAGAAATAAGAAATGTTTGTAAATAAAATATATTTGCACACCACAAATGAACACAAAAGTTTTGTTATCCAAGCTTGTGATATTCCACTAGTTCAACCCTAATAGCTCGGAATTTTATATGAAAAAAATATTTTTCTACACATGTTTTAAAAAATAAATATGCATGTTAGAAACATGTTAAAGATGTAAATGACCAATGGATCCAAATCTTTCAAAGAGAATAACATTAAATTCCTAAGTGAATGTGCGGTGGGATATCTACAAGTGTCAAACAAGCCATTATTTTGCCCATTTACAAAAAACTGACCTAAGGATCATAGATAATTGTAAAATGATTTATCATCCATAATGGGCTATATTTTTGTAAGGAATGACTTATGGATTGGGTGTCAACACTCAGTTAAAAATCCCTGCCTCCTCCTTTTCCTCACAATTGCAGAACCTGATATATAAAAACTAAAAATAGTTTATATTCCCTAAAAATTACAGACACTTTTTGGAATTATCTCTCTCTAGATTTGTGCATTGTGAATTTCCATTTTAGATGTATACTTTTTTCTTAAATGAAAACTTGTGTTTTCATTTTCCCTTCATCTCGTTAACTAAGAAAGAGAAACAAGGCTAATTGATCACAACAAAATGAAAATTTTAGAGTTTATGTATGGAAAGAATTTAAAGCAATAACAAATGTAAGTAAATAAAATTTATTCCCACACCACAAATGAACACAAATGTTTTGTTATCCAAGCTTGGGAAATTCCACTAGTTCAACCCTAATAGCTTAGAATTTTATAAGAGAGAGATTTTTCTACACATGTTTTAAAAAATGGATATGCATGCTCGAAACCTGTTAAAGATGCAAATGACCTATGGATCCAAACCTTTTAAAGAGAATAACATTAAATCCCCAAGTGAACGTGCGGTAGGATATTTGTATGACTCAAACAAGCCATTATTTTGCCCATTTACAAAAACTGACCTAACGATCATAGTTGATTGTTAAGTGATTGATCATGTGTAAAGGGCTATATTTTTTAAGGAATGACTTATGGATTGGGAGTCAACACTCAGTTAAAAGTCCCCCGCACCCCTCTTTTCCCGACGATTACTGAACAAAATATCTAAAAACTATAAAGAGTTTACAATCCCTAAAAATTATAGACACTTTTTGGAATTATCTCTCTCTACCTTTGTGCATTTTGCATTTCCATTTTAGATATGTACATTTTTCTTAATTGAAAATTGAGTTTTCATTTTCCCTTCACCTCGTAAACAAAAAAAGTGATAAAAGGCAAATAGATCACAACAAATTGAAAATTTTAGAGTTTATGTATGGAAAGAATTTAAAGCAATAACAAATTTAAGTAAAGAAAATTTATTCACACACCACAAATGAACACAAAAGTTTTGTTATCCAAGTTTGGGAAACTCCACTAGTTCAACCCTAATAGCCCGAAATTTTATAAGAAAGAGTCTTTTCTCCGCATGTTTTAAAAAATGGATATGCATGTTTGAAACATGTTAAAGATCTGAATGACCTATGGATCCAAACCTTTTAAAGATAATAACGTTAAATTCCCAAGTGAACGTGCAGTGGGATATTTGCTTGAGTCAAACAAGCCATTATTTTTCCAAATTTCAAAAATTGTCCTAACAATCATAGATTATTGTAACGTGATTTATCTTTCATAATGGGGTACATTTTCTTAAGGAATGACTTAATGATTGGGAGATAACACTCAGTTAAATTTCCCCCGCCACACCCTTTTTTCCCGACGATTGCAGAACCTGATAAATTACAATCCCTAAAAATTTAAACTATAAAATTAAAATTAAAATTGTCCTCAAAATTATAGACAGTTTTTGAAATTATCTCTCTCTACATTTGGGCATTGTGAATTTTCATTTTAGTTGTATACCTTTTTCTTAAATCAAAACTATAGTTTTTAGTTTGTCTTTATATTGTAACCAAAAAAGTGATAAAAGGCAAATAGATCACAACAAAATCAAAATTTTAGAGTTGATGTGTGGAAAGAATTTAAAGAAGTTACAAATGTAAGTAAAGAAAATTTATTCCCACACAACAAATGTACACAAAAGTTTTGTTATCTAAGTTTAAGAAAATTCCACTGGTTCAACCCTTATAGCTCGGAATTTTATAACAAAGAGATTTTTCTACACATGTTTTAAAAAATGGATATGCATGCTTGAAACATGTTAAAGATTCAAACGACCTATGGATCCAAACCTTTTAATGAGAATAACATTAAATTCCCAAGTGAACGTGTGGTTGGATATTTATTTGAGTGAAACATGCCATTATTTTGCCCATTTACAAAAAGCTGACCTAACGATCATATATGATTTTAAAGTGATTTATCATTCGTAATGGGCTATATTTTTGTAAGGAATGATTTATAGATTGGGAGTCAACACTCAGTTAAAAATCCTCTGCCTCCCCCTTTTCCCGACTATTGCAGTAATTGAAATATAAAAATTAAAAGAGTTTACAATCCCTAAAAATTACAGACACTTTTTGGAATTATCTCTCTCTACGTTTGTGTATTGTGCTTTTTCATTTTAGATGTATACTTTTTTCTTAAATCAAAACTTGAGTTTTCACTTTCCCTTCATCTCGTAAACAAAAAAATATATAAAAGGCAAATATATAATAACAAAATGAAAATTTGAGAGTTTATGTATGGAAAGAATTTAAAGTGATAAAAAGTGTACGTAAAGATAATTTATTCACACACCACAAATGAACACAATAGTTTTGTAATCCAAGTTTGGGAAATTCCACTAATTCAACCCTAATAGCTCGGAATTTTATAAGGAAGTGATTTTCTACACATGTTTAAAAAAATGGATATGCATGCTGGAAACTTTTTAAACATGAAAATTACCTTTGGATCCAAACCTTTTAAAGAGAATAACATTAAATTCCCAAGTGAACATGCGGTGGGATATTTACCCGAGTCAACAAGCCATTATTTTTCCCATTTACAAAAATATGACATAACGATCATAGATGATTGTAAAGTAATGTATGATGCGTAACAGGCTATATTTATTTAAGGAATGACTGACGGATTGGGTCTTAACACTCAGTTAAAAATCCCCCGTCTCCCCCTTTTCCCGTTGATTGTAGAACCGAATATAAAAAAACTTAAAAGAGTTTACAATCCATAAAAATTACAAATACTTTTTGGAGTTATCTCTCTCTACATTTGTGCATTGGGTATTTCCATTTTAGATGTACATTTTTTTCATAAATAAAAACTTGAGTTTTCAATTTCCCTTCATCTCGTAAAAAAAAAGATAAAAGGCAAATAGATCACAACAAAATAAAAATTTTAGAGTTTATGTATCTAAAGAATTTAAAACAATACCAAATGTAAGTAAAGAAAATTTATGAACACGCCACAAATGAATTCAAAAGTTTTGTTATCAAAGTTTGGGAAATTCCACTAGTTCAACCATAATAGCTCGGAATTTTATTAGAAAGAGATTATTCTACACATGTTAGAAAAAATGGATATGCATGCTTGAAACATGTTAAAAATGCAAATGAACTATGGATCCAAACCTTTTAAAGATAATAATAATAAATTCCCAAGTGAACGTGTGATGGGATATTTACCCGAGTCAAACAAGCCATTATTTTTCCCAATTACAAAAAGCTGACCTAACGATCATAGATGATTGTAAAGTGATTTATCATGCATAACGGGCTATATTTTTTTAATGAATGACTTATAGATTGGGAGTCAACACTCAGTTAAAAATCCCCCGCCTCCCCCTTTTGCTGACGATTGCAGAACCTAATATATAAAAATAAAAGGGTTTGCAATCCCTAAAAATTACAGACACTTTTTGGAATTATCTCTCTTTACTTTTATGCATTGTGAATTTTCATTTTATATGTATACTTTTTTCTTAAATCAAAACTTGAGTTTTCACTTTCCCTTCATCTCGTTAAAAAAAAAAAGAGATAAAAGGCAAATAGATCACAACAAAATGAAAAGTTTAGAGTTTATGTATGGAAATAATTTAAAGCAATAAAAAGTGTAAGTAAAGAAAATTTATTCACTCACCACAAATGAACACAAAAGTTTTGTTATCCAGTTTTGGAAATTCCAATAATTCAACCCTAATAGATCGGAATTTTATAAGAATGAGATCTTTCTACACATGTTTTAAAAAATAGTTATGCATCCTTGAAACATGTTAAAGATGCAAATGACCTATGGATCCAAACCTTTGAAAGAGAATAACATTAAATTCCCAAGTGAACGTGCGTTGGGATATTTAGCCGAGTCAAACAAGCCATTATTTTGCCCATTTACAGAAAGCTGACCTAACGATCATAGATGATCTTAAAGTGATTTATCGTGCATAACGGGCTATATTTTTGTAAGGAATGACTTATGGACTGGGAGTCAACACTCAGTTAAAAATCCCCCACCTCCCCTTTTTCCCGACTATTGAAGAACGTAAAATATAAAAAAATAAAACGAGTTTACAATCCCTAAAAATTACAGACACTTTTTGGAATTATCTCTTTCTACCTTTTTGTATTATGTATTTCCATTTTAGATATATACTTTTTTCTTAAAACAAAACTTGTGTTTTTACTTTCACTTTATCTCGTATACAAAAAAAGATATAATACGAAAATAGATCACAAAAAAAATTAAAATTTTAGAGTTTATGTATGGAAAGAATTTAAAACGATAACAAATGTAAGTAAAGAAAATTTATTCACACACCACAAATGAACACAAAAGTTTTGTTATCCAAGTTTGGGAAATTCCACTAGTTCAACCCTAATAGCTCGGAATTTTATAAGAAAGAGATTTTTCAACACATGTTTTAAAAAATGGATATGCATGCTAGAAACATGTTAAACATAAAAATGACCTATGGATCCAAACCTTTTAAAGAGAATAACATTAAATTTGCAAGTGCACGTGCGGTGGGATATTTACCCGAGTTAAACAAACCATTCTCTTGCCCATTTACAAAAAGATAACGTAATGATCATAGATCATTATAAAGTGATTTATCATGCATAACGGGCTATATTTTTTAAGGAATGACTAATTTATTGGTTGTCAACAGTCAGTTAAAAATCCCCCGCCTCCCCCTTTTCTTGATGATTGCAAAACCTGATATAAAAAAAACTAAAAAGAGTTTACAATCCCTCAAAATTAAGGACACTTTTTAGAATTATCTCTCTCTACATTTGTGCATTTGGAATTTCCATTTTAGATATACACTTTTTCTTAAATAAAAACTTGAGTTTTCACTTTCCCTTCATCTCGTAAAAAAAAAAAAGAGAGAAAAGGCAAATAGATCAAGACAAAATAAAAATTTTAGAGTTTATGTAAGGAAAGAATTTATAGCAATAACAAATGTAAGTAAATAAAATTTATTCACACACCATAAATGAATCAAAAATTATTGTTATGCAAATTTGGGAAACTCCACCAGTTGAACCCTAATAGCTCGGAATTTTAGAAGAAAGAGATTTTTCTACACATGTTTTAAAAAATGGATATGCATTCTAGAAATATGTTTAAGATGCAAATGACCTAAGGATCCAAACCTTATAGAAAGAATAACATTAAATTCCCTAGTGAACGTGCGGTGGGATATTTACCCGAGTGAAACAAGCCATTATTTTTTCTATTTACAAAAAGTTGAAAAAATGATCAAAGATGATTAAAAAGTGATTTCTTATGCGTAACGAGCTATATTTTTGTTTGGAATGACTTATGGATTGGGAGTCAACACTCAGTTAAATATCCCCCACCTCCCCCTTTTCTCGATGATTGCAGAACCAGATATAAAAAAACTAAAAAGAGTTTTCAATCCCTAAAAAATACTGACAGTTTTTGGAATTATCTCTCTCTACATTTGTGCATTATGCATTTCTATTTTAGATGTATACTTTTTTCGTAAATCAAAACATGAGTTTTCACTTTCCCTACATCTGGTAAAAAAATAGAGAGAAAAGGCAAATAGATCACAACAAAATGAAAATTTTAGAATTTATGTATGGAAAGAATTTAAAGCTTTAACAAATGTAAGTAAAGAAAATTTATTCACAAACCTAAAATGAACACACAATTTTTGTTCTCCAAGTTTGGGAAATTCCACTAGTTCAACCCTAATAACTCGGAATTTTATCAAAAAGAGATTTTTCTACACATGTTTTAAAAAATGGATATGCATGCTTGGAACATGTTAAAGATGAAAATATCCTATGGATCCAAGCCTTTTAAAGAGAATAACATTAAATTCCCATGTGAACGTGCGGTGGGATATTTACCCGAGTCAAACAAGCCATTATTTTTCCCATTTACAAAAAGTTGACCTAACGATCATAGATGATTGTAAGTGTTATATCATGTGTAACGGGCTATATTTTTTTAAGGAATGACTTATGGATTAGGTGTCAACACTCAGTTAAAAATCCCCCGCCTCCACCTTTTCCCAACGATCGCAGAACCTGATACATAAAAACTAAAAAGAGTTTACAATCCCTAAAAATTACAGTCACTTTTTGGAATTATCTCTCTCTACATTTGTGCATTGTGAATTTCCATTTAAGATGTGAACTTTTTCTTAAATAAAAACTTGAGTTGTCACTTTCCTTTCATCTCGCCAAAAAAAAAGAGAGAAAAGGCAAATAGATCACAACAAAATGAAAATTTTAGAGTTTATGTATGGAAAGAATTTAAAGCAATAAAAAATGTTAGAAAAGAAAATTTATTCACACACCACTCATGAACACAAAATTTTTGCTATCCAAGCTTGGGATATTCCACTAGTTCAACTCTAATTGCTCGGAATTTTATAAAAAAAGAAATTTTTCAAAACATGTTTTAAAAAATAGTTATGCATATTAGAAACATGTTAAAGATACAAATAACCTATGGATCCAAACCTTTTAAAGTGAATAACATTAAATTCCCAAGAAAACTTGTTGTGGGATATTTACCCGAGTCAAACAAGCCATTGTTTTGCCCATTTACAAAAAGCTGACCTAATGATCAAAGAGGATTTTAAAGAGATTTATCATGCGTAATAGGCTATATTTTTATAAGGAATGATTAATGGATTGGGAGTCAACAATTAGGTAAAAATCCCCCGCCTCCCCCTTTTCTCAACGATTGAAAAACCTTATATATAAGAACAAAAAATAATTTAAAATCCCTAAAAATTACTGACACTTTTTGGAATTATCTCTCTCTAAATTTGTGTATTGGGCAATTCCATTTTAGATGTATAATTTTTTATTAAATCAAAACTTGAGTTTTCACTTTCCCATCATCTCGTAAACAAAAAAAAAAGATAAAAGGAAAATAGATCACAACAAAATGAAAGAATATAAAGCGATAACAAATGTAAGTAAAGAAAATTTAATCACACCCCTCAAATGAACACAGAAGTTTTGTTCTCCAAGTTTGGGAAATTCCCCTAGTTGAACCCTAATCGCTCGGAATTTTATAACAAAGAGATTATTCTACACATGTTTTAAAAAATGGATATGCATGCTTGAAACATGTTAAACATGCAAATGACCTATGTATCCAAACCTTTTAATGAGAATAACATTAAATCCCCAAGTGAACGTGCGGTGGGATATTTACCCGAGTCAAACAAGCCATTCTATTGCTCATTTACAAAAAGCTAACCTAACGATCATAGATGATTGTAAAGTGATTTATCATGCGTAACGGGCTATATTTTTGTAAGGATTGTCTGATGGATTGGGAGTCAACACTCAGTAAAAAATCCTTCGCCTCCCCCTTTTCCCAACGATTGAAAAACCTTATATATAAGAACAAAAAATAATTTAAAATCCCTAAAAATTACTGACACTTTTTGGAATTATCGCTCTCTAAATTTGTGTATTGGGAAATTCCATTTTAGATGTATAATTTTTTATTAAATCAAAACTTGAGTTTTCACTTTCCCATCATCTCGTAAAAAAAAAAAAGATAAAAGGTAAATAGATCACAACAAAATGAAAGAATATAAAGCGATAACAAATGTAAGTAAAGAAAATTTAATCACACCCCACAAATGAACACAAAAGTTTTGTTCTCCAAGTTTGGGAAATTCCACTAGTTGAACCCTAATCGCTCGGAATTTTATAACAAAGAGATTATTCTACACATGTTTTAAAAAATGGATATGCAGGCTTGAAACATGTTAAATATGCAAATGACCTATGCATCCAAACATTTTAATGAGAATAACATTAAATCCCCAAGTGAACGTGCGATGGGATATTTACCCGAGTCAAACACGCCATTCTTTTGCTCATTTACAAAAAGCTGAGCTAACGATCATAGATGATTGTCAAGTGATTTATCATGCGTTATGGGCTATATTTTTGTGAGGATTGTCTTATGGATCGGGAGTCAACACTCAGTTAAAAAGGCCCTGCCTCCCCATTTACCTGACGATTGAAAAACCTGATATATAAAAACTAAAAAGAGTTTACAATCCCTAAAAATTACTAACACTTTTTGGAATTATCTCTCTCTAAATTTTTGCATTGTGCATTTCCATTTTAGATGTATATTTTTTTATTAAATCAAAACTTGAGCTTTCACTTTCCCATCATCTCGTTAAAAAAAAAAAGATAAAAGGCAAATAGATTACAACAAAATGAAAGTTTTAGATTTATGTACGGAAATAATTTAAAGCAATAACAAATGTAAGTAAAGAAATTTATTTACACACCACAAATGAACACAAAAGTTTTGTTATCCAAGCTTGGGAAATTCCACTAGTTCAACCCTAATAGCTCGAAATTTTTTAAGGAAGAGATTTTTCTACACATGTTTTAAAAAATGGATATGCATGCTTGAAACAGGTTAAAAAATGCAAATGACCTATGGATCCAAACCTTAAAGCAAATAACATTAAATTCCCAAGTGAACGTGCGGTGGGATATTTACCTGAGTCCAACAAGCCATTATTTGGCCTATTTACAAAAAGCAGACCTAACGACCATAGATGATTTTAAAGTGATTTATCATGCGTAATGGGCTATATTTTTTTAAGGAATGACTTATGGATTGGGAGTCAACACTCAGTTAAAAATCCCCTACCTCTCCCTTTTCCCGACGATTGTAGAACTAGATATATAAAAACTAAAAAGAGTTTACAATCCCTAAAAATTACAGACACTTTATGGAATTATATCTCTCAACATTTGTGCATTGTGAATTGCCATTTTAGATCTATACTTTTTTTCTTAAATCAAAAGTTTGGGAAATTCCACTAGTTCAACCCTAATAGCTCGGAATTTTATAACAATTTTTCTTCACAAGTTTTAAAAAATGGATATGCATGCTTGAAACATGTTAAACATGCAAATCACCTATGGATCCAAACCTTTTAAAGAGAATATCATTAAATTCCCAAGTAAACGTGCAGTGGGATATTTACCCAAGTCAAACAAACCATTATTTTGCCCATTTAAAAAAAGTTGACCTAACGACAATTGGTGATTGTAAAGTGATTTATCATGCGTAACGGGCTACATTTTTGTAAGGAATGACTTAAAGATTGGGAGTAAACATTCAGTTAAAAATCCCTTGCCTCCCCCTTTTCCCAACGATTGCAGAACCTAATAGATAAACATTAAGAAGATTTTACAATTCCTACAAATTATAGACACTTTTTGGAATGATCTCTCTCTACATTTGTGCATTGTACATTTCCATTTTAGATGTATACTTTTTTCTTAAATAAAAACTTGAGTTCTCACTTTCCGTTCATCTCGTAAACAAAAAAAGGATATAAACGACAAATAGATCACAACAAAATGAAAATTTTACAGTTCATGTACGGAATGAATTTAAAGCGATAGAAAATGCAAGTAAAGAAAATTTATTCACACACCACAAATGAACAAAAAAGTTTTGTTATCCAAGTTTTGGTTATTCTAGTTGTTCAACTCTAATAGCTCAAAATTTTATAAGAAAGATATTTTTGTTCGCATGTTTTAAAAAATGGATATGCATGCTTGAAACATGTTTAATATGGAAATGACCTATTGATCCAAATCATTTAAAGTGAATAATATTAAATTCCCAGGTGAACGTACGGTGGGATATTTACCTGAGTCAAACAAGACATTATTTTGCCCATGTACAAAAAGCTGAAATAAATATCATAGAGGATTGTAAAGTGATTTATCATACATAACAGACTATATTTTTTGTAAGGAATGACTTATGGATTGAGATTCAACACTCAGTTAAAATTCCCCCACCTCCCCCTTTTCTGACGATTGCTGAACCTAATATATAAAAAATAAAAAGAGTTTACAATCTCTAAAAATTACAGACACTTTTTGGAATTATCTCTCTCTACATTTTTGCATTGCATATTTCCATTTGAGATGTATACTTTTTTCTTAATTTAAAACTTGAGTTTTCACTTTCCCTTCATCTCGTAAAAAAAAAAAGAGATTAAAGGAAAATAGATCACAACAAAATGAAAATTTTAGAGTTTATGTATGGAAAGAATTTAAAGCAATAAAAACTTTAAGTAAATAAAATTTATTCACACACCACAAACGAACCCAAAAATTTTGTTATCCAAGTTTGGGAAATGCCACTTGTTCAACCCTAACAACTTACATATTTATAAGGAAAAGATTTTTCTAGACATGATTCAAAAAATGGATATACAAGCTTGAAACATGCTAAAGATGCAAATGACCTATGGATCCAAACCATTAAACAAGAATAACATTAAATTCCAAAGTCAACGTGCGGTGGGATATTTCCTCGAGTCAAACAAGCCATTATTTTGCCCATTTACAAAAAGCTGAGCTAAAAATCATAGATGATTGTAAAGTGATTTATCATGCGTAATTGGCTATATTTTTGTAAGGAATGACTTATGGATTGGGAGTCAACACTCAGTTAAAAATCCCCAGTCTCCCCCTTTTCCCGACGATTGCAGAACCTGATATATAAAAACTAAAAAGTGTTTACAATCCCAAAAAATTACCGACACTTTTTGGAATTATCTTTCTCTACGTTTGTGCATTGTGCATTTCCATTTTAGATATATACTTTTTTCTTAAATCAAAACTTGAGTTTTCACTTTGCCTTCATCTCGTAAACAAAAAAAGACATAAAAGGCAAATAGATCGCAACAAAATGAAAATTTTAGAGTTTATGTATGGAAATAATTGAAAGCAATAACAAATGTAAGTAAAGAAAATTTATTCACTCACCACAAATGAACACAAAAGTTTTCTTATGCAGTTTTGGAAATTCCACTATTTCAACCCTAATAGCTCGAAATTTTATAAGAAAGAGATTTTTCTATACATGTTTTAAAAAATGGATATGCAAGGTTGAAACATGTTAAAGATGCAAATGATCTATGGATCCAAACCTTTTAAAGAGAATAATATTAAATTCCCAAGTGACCGTGCGGTGGGATACTTACACGAGTCAAACAAGCCATTATTTTGCCTATTTACCAAAGCTGACCTAACGATTATAGATGATTTTAAAGTGATTTATCATGCGTAATGAGCTTTATTTTGGTATGGAATGACTTGTGGATTGGGAGTCAACACTCAATTAAAAATCCCCCGCCTTCCCCTTTTCCCCACCATTGCAGAACCTAATATTAAAAAACTAAAAAGAGTTTACAATCTGTAAAAATTATTGAGACTTTTTAGAATTATCTCTCTCTACATTTTTGCATTTGGAATTTCCATTTTAGATATACCTTTTTCTTAAATAAAAACTTGAGCTTTCACTTTCCCTTCATCTCTTAAAAAAAAAAGAGAAAAGGCAAATAGATCACAACAAAATAAAAATTTTAGAGTTTATGTATGGAAAGAATTTAAAGCAATAACAAATGTAAGTAAAGAAAATTTATTCACACACCACAAATGAACAAAAAAATTTTGTTATCCAAGTTTGGGAAATTCCACTAGTTCAACCCTAATAGCTCGGAATTTTATAAGAAATATATTTTTCTACACATGTTTTAAAAAATGGATATGAATGCTTGAAACATGTTAAACATGCCAATGATCTATGCATCCATACCTTTTGAATAGAATAAAATTAAATTCCGAAATGAACGTGCGGAGGGATATTTACCCGAGTCAAACAAGCCATTATTTTTCCCATTTACAAAAAGTTGACCTAACGATCATAGATGATTTTAAGTGATTTATCAAGTGTAACGAGCTATACTTTTGTAAGGAATGACTTATGGATTGGGAGTCAAGACTCAGTTTAAAATCCCCTGCCTCCACCTTTTCCCGATGATTACAAAACCTGATATTTAAAAACTAAAAAGAGTTTACAATCCCTAAATCTTACTGACACTTTCTGGAATTATCTCTCTCTACATTTGTGCATTGTACATTTTCATTTTTGATGTATACTTTTTTCTTAAATCAAAACTAGAGTTTTCTCTTTCCCTTCTACTCGTAAACAAAAAAATATATAAAAGGCAAATAGATCACAACAAAATGATAATTTTAGAGTTTATGTATGGAAAGAATTTAAAGCGATAACAAATGTAAGTAAAAATAATTTATTCACACACCACAAATGAACACTAAAGTTTTTTGTTATCCAAGTTTGGGAAAATTCCACTTGTTCGACCCTAATAGCTCGGAATTTTATAAGAAAGAGATTTTTCTACATGTTTTAAAAAATGGATATACATGCTTTAAACAAGTTAAAGATGGGAATGACCTATGGATCCAAACCTTTTCAAGAGAATAACATTAAATTCCCAAGTGAACATGCGATGGGATATTTACCCTAGTGAAACAAGCCACTATTTTGCCCATTTATAAAAATCTAACCAAATGATCATAGGTGATTGTAAAGTGATTTATCATGCGTAACGGGCTATATTTTTGTAAGGAATGAATTATGGATTGGGACTCAACACTCAGTTAAAAATCTCATGCCTCCCTCTTTTACCGACAATTGCAGAACCTGATATAAAAAAACTAAAAAGAGTTTACAATCCCTAAAAATTTCAAAAACTTTTTGGAATTATCTCTTTCAACATTTGCGCATTGTGCATTTCCAATTTAGATGTATACTTTTTTCTTAAATTAAAACATGAGCTTTCACTTTCCCTTCATCTCGTAAACAAAAAAAGAGATAAAAGCCAAATAAATCACAAAAAAATGTAAATTTAAGAGTTTATGTATGGAAAGAATTTAAGGCAATAACAAATGTAAGTAAATAAAATTTATTCACACACCACAAATGAACACAAGATTTTTGTGAACAAAGCTTGGGAAATTCCATTAGTTCAACCCTAAAAGCTCAGAATTTTTTAAGAAAGAGATTTCTCTAGATATGTTTTAAAAAATGGATATGCATGCTTGAAACATGTTAAAGATGCAAATAACCTATGGATCCAAACCTTTAATGAGAATAACATTAAATTCCCAAAGTGAAGGTGCGGTGGGATATTTACCCGAGTCAGAAAAGCCATTATTTTGCCCATTTACGAAAAGCAGACCTAACGATCATAGATGATTGTCAAGTGATTTATCATGCGTACCGAGCTATATTTTTGTAAGAAATGAGTTACGGATTGGGCGTCAACACTCTGTTAAAAATCCCACGACTCCTCCTTTTCCCGACGATTGCAAAACCCGATATATAAAAACTAAAAATAATTTACAATCCCTAAAAATTACAGACACTTTTTGGTATTATCTCACTCTACATTTGGGCATTGTGCATTTCCATTTTAGATGTACAATTTTTTCTTTAATCAAAACTTGAGTTTTCACTTTCCCTTTATCTTGTAAAAAAATAAAGAGATAAAAGGCAAATAGATCACAACAAAATGAAAATTTTAGAGTTTATGATTGGAAAGAATTTAAAGCAATAAAAAATCTAAGAAAAAAAGAATTATTCACACACCAAAAATGAACACAAAAGTTGTGTTATCCAAGTTTGGGAAATTCCATTTGGTCAACCATTATAGCTCGGATTTTTATAAGAAAGAGATTTTTCTACACATGTTTTTAAAAATGGCTATACATGCCTTAAACATGTTAAAGATGCCATTGACTACGGAACCAAACCTTTTGAAGATAATAACATTAAATTCCCAAGTGAACGTGTGGTAGGATATTTACCCAAGCCAAACAAGCCATTATTTTGCCCATTTACTAATAGCTGACCTAACGATCATAGATGATTGTAAATTATTTTATCATGTGTAACGGGCAATATTTTTGTAACGAATGATTTATGGATTGGCAGTCAAAACTCAGTTAAAAATCCTCCACCTGTCCCTTTCCCTGACAAATGCAGAACTTGATAAATAAAAATCAAAAAGAGTTTACAATCGCTAAAAATTACAGACACTTTATGGAATTATCTCTCTACATTTGTGCATTGAGCATTTCAATTTTAGATGTATACTTTTTTCTTAAATCTAAAATTGAATTTTCACTTCCCCTTCATCTTGTAAACAAAAAAAGAGATAAATGGGAAATAGATCACAACAAAATGAAAATTTTAGAGTTTATGTATGGAAAGAATTTAAAGCAATAACAAATGTAAGTAAAAAAAATTTATTCACACACCATAAATGAACACAAAAGCTTTGTTAACCAAGTTTGGGAAATTCCACTAGTTCAACCTTAATAGCTCGGAATTTTATCAGAAAGAGATTTTCTACACATTTTTAAAAATGGATATGCATGCTTGAAACACATTAAAGATTCAAATGACCTATGGATCTAAACCTTTTAAAGATAATAACATTAAATTCCCAAGTGAACGTTCGGTGGGATATTTCCCCGAGTCAAACAAGCCATTATTTTACCCATTTACAAAAAGTTGACCTAACGATTATAGATGATTTTAAAGTGATTTATCATGCGTAATAGTCTATATTTTTTTAAGGAATGACTTACGAATTGGGAGTCAACACTCAGTTAAAAATCCCCCTCGTTGCCCTTTTCCCGACGATTGCAAAACCTAATATATAAAAACTAAAAATAAGTTTACAATCCCAAAAAATTATAGACACTTTTTGGGATTATCTCTCTCTATATTTGTGCATTGTGCATTTCCATTTTTTATGTATCCTTTTTCTTAAATCAAAACTTGCATTTTCACTTTCCCTTCATCTTGTAAACAAAAAAAGAGATTAAAGGCAAATAGATCACAACAAAATGAAAATTTTTGAGTTTATGTATGGAAATAATTTAAATCAATAACAAATGTTAGTAAAGAAAATTTTTTCACACACAACAAATGAACACAAAAGTTTTGTTAACCAAGTTTGGGAAATTCCACTAGTTCAACCTTAATAGCTCGGAATTTTATAAGAAAGAGATTTTTCTACACATGTTTTTAAAAATGGATATGCATGCTTGAAACATGTTAAAGATGCAAATGACCTATGGATCCAAACTGTTTAAAGAGAATAACATTAAATTCTCAAGTGATCGTGTGGTGGATATTTACCCGAGTGAAATAAGCCATTATTTTGCCCATTTACAAAAATCTGACCTAACGATCATAGATGATTGTAAAAGTGATTTATCATGTGTAACGGGCTATATTTTTGTAAGGAATGACTTATGGATTGGGAGTCAACACTAAGTTAAAAATCCCCCACCTCCCCCTTTTTTCGACGATTGCAGAACCTGATATATAAAAACAGAAAAAAGTTTACAATCCCTTAAATTTACAAATACTTTTTGGAATTATCTCTCTCTCCATTTGTGCATTGTGCATTTCCATTTTAGATGTATACTTTTTTCTTAAATCAAAACTATAGTTTTCACTTTCCCTTCATCTCTTAAACAAAAAAAAGAGATAAAAAGCAACTAGATCACAACAAAATGAAAATTTTAGAGTTTATGTATGGAATGAATTTAACGCAATAAAAAACATTAGAAAAGAAAATATATTCACACACCACAAATGCACACAAATGTTTTGTTATCCAAGTTTAGGAAAATTCCACTCGTTCAAAACTAAAAGCATTGAATTTTATAAGAAAGAAATTTTTCTACACATGTTTTAAAAAATGGATAGGCATGCTTGAAACATATTAAAGATGCAAATGACCAATGGATCCAAACCTTTTAATGAGAATAACATTAAATCCCCAAGTGAATGTGCGGTGGGATATTTACCCGAGTCAAACAAGCCATTATTTTGCTCATTTACAAAAAGCTGACCTAACTATCGTAGATGATTGTAAAGTGATTTATCATGCGTAACGGGTAATATTTTTGTAAGGAATGACTTATGGATAGGGAGTAAACACTCAGTTAAAAATCCCTAGCCTCCCCCATTTCCCGACGATTGCAGAATCTGATATATTAATACTAAAAAGAGTTTACAATCCCTAAACATTATAGACACTTTTTGGAATTATCTCTCTCTACATTTCTGCATTATGCATTTCCATTTTAGATGTGTACTTTTTTCTTAAATCCAAACTTGAGTTTTCACTTTCCCTTCATCTCGTAATCAAAACAAGAGATAAAAGGCAAAAAAGATCGCAACGAAATGAAAATTTTAGAGTTTAATAATGGAAATAATTTAAAGCAATAACAAATGTACGTCAATAAAATTTATTCACACACCACAAATGAACACAAAAGTTTTGTTATCCAAGCTTGGGAAATTCCACTAATTCAACCCTAATAGCTCAGAATTTTTTAAGAAAGAGATTTTTCTACATATGTTTTAAAAAATGGAAATGCATGTTTGAAACATGCTATAGATGCAAATGACCTATGGATCCAAACCTTTTAAAGAGAATAACATTAAATTCCCAAGTGAAAGTGCGGTGGGATATTTACTGGTGTCAAACAAGCCACTATTTTGCCCATTTACAAAAAACTTACCTAACGATCATAGATGATTGTAGAGTGACTTATCATGCGTAACGGGCTATATTTTTGTAAGGAATGACTGATGGATTGGGCGTCAACACTCAGTTAAAAATTCCCCGACTCCCCCTTTTCCCGACGATTGCAAAACCTGATATATAATAACTAAAAATATTTTACAATCCCTAAAAATTACAGACACTTTCTGGATTTATCTCTCTCTACATTTGTGCATTGTGCATTTCCATTTTATAGGTATACTTTTTTCTTAAATCAAAACTTGAGTTTTCACTTTCCCTTCATCTCGTAAACAAAAAAAGAGATAAAAGGGAAATAGATCACAACAACATGAAAATTTTAGAGTTTGTGTATGGAAAGAATTTAAGGAAATAACAAATGTAAGTAAAAATAATTTATTTACACACCACAAATGAACAGAAAAGTTTTGTTATCCAAGTTTGGGAAATTCCACTTGTTCAACCCTTGTAGCTCGAAATTTTTTAAGAAAGTGATTTTGCTTGACAAGTTTTTAAAAATGGCAATGCATGCTTGAAACAAGTTAAAGATGCAAATGAGCTATGGATCCAAACCTTTTAAAGGTAATAACATTAAATTTCCAAGTGAACGTGCAATGGGATATTTACCCAAGTCAAACAAGCCATTATTATGCCCATTTACAAATAGCAGTCCCAACGATCATAGATGATTGTAAAGTGATTTATCATGTGTAACGGGCTATATTTTTTTAAGGAATGATTTATGGATTGGGAGTGAACACTAAGTTAAAAATCCCCTGCCTCCCCATTTTCCCGACGATTGCAGAACTTGATATATAAAAATTAAAAATAGTTTACAATCCCTAAAAATTACAGACACTTTTTTCAATCATCTCTCTCTAAATTTGACCATTGTGCATTTCAATTTTAGATGTATACTTTTTTCCTAAATCAAAACTGGATTTTTTACTTTCCCTTCACATCGTAAACAAAAAAAGAGATAAACGGCAAATAGATCACAACAAAATAAAAATTTTAGAGTTGATGTAAGGAAAAAATTTAATGTGATAACAAATGTAAGTAAATTAAATTTATTCACACACCACAAATGAACACAAAAGGTTTGTTATCCAAGTTTGGGAAATTCCACTAGTTACAGCCTAATAGCTCGGAATTTTATAAGAAAAAGATTTTTCTACACATGTTTTTAAAAATGGATAAGCATGCTTGAAACATGTTAAAGATGCAAATGACCTATGGATCCAAACCTTTTAAATATAATAAAATTAAATTCCTAAGTGAACATTCGGTGGGATATTTACCCGAGTCAAACAAGCCATTATTTTGCCCATTGACAAAAAGCTTACCTAACGATCATAGATGATAGTAAAATTATTTAACATATGTGACAGTCTATATTTTTTTAAGGAATGACTTATGGATTGGGAGTCAACAGTCAGTTAAAAATCCCCCGCCACCCCCTTTTCGCGACGATTGCAGAACCTGATATATATAAACTAAAAAGATTTTACAATCCCTAAAAATTATAGGCACTTTTTGGAATTATCTCTCTCCACATTTGTGCATTGTGCTTTTCCATTTTAGATATATACTTTTTTCTTAAATCAAAATTTGTCTTTTTACTTTTCCTTCATCTCGTAAACATCAAAAGAGATAAAAGGCTAATAGACCACAACAAAATGAAAATATTAGAGTTTATGTATGGAAATAATTTAAAGAAATAGAAAATTTAAATAAAGAAAATTTATTTACACATTATAAATGAACACAAAAGTTTTGTTATCATGTTTCGGAAAATTCCACTAGTTTAACCATATTTGCTCATAATTTTATAAGAAAGAGATTTTTCTGCACATGTTTTAAAAAATAGATATGCATGCTTGAATCTTGTTAAAGATGCAAATGACCTATGGATCCAAACCCTTTAAAGAGAATAACATTAAATTCCCATGTGAATGTGCAGTGGTATATTTACCGGTGTCAAATAAGCCATTATTTTGCCCATTTACAAAAAGCAAACCTAATGATCATAGATGATTGTAAAGTGATTTAACATGTATAATGGGCTATATTTTTTTAAGGAATGAGTTATCGATTGGGAGTCAACACTCAATTAAAAATCCCCCACCTCACCCTTTTCCCGACGATTGCAGAACCTGATATATATAAACTAAAAGGAGTTTACAATCCTAAAAATTACAGAAACTTTTTTGAATTATCTCTCTCTATATTTGTGCATTGTGCATTTCCATTTTAGATGTTTACATTTTTCATAAATCAAAACTTGAGTTCTCACTTTCCCTTCATCTCGTAAACAAAAACATAGAAAAAAGGGCAAATACATCACAACAAAATGAAATTTTTTGAGTTTATGTATGGAAAGAATTTAAAGCAAGAAAAAATTTAAGTAAATAAAATTTATTCACACACCACAAATGAACACAAAAGTTTTTTTATCCAAGTTTGGAAAAATTCCTCTAGTTCAACCCTTTCTTGGAAGTTTATAAGAAAGAGATTTTTCTACAGATGCTTTAAAACTGGATATGCAAGCTTGAAACATGTTAAAAAGGCAAATGACCTATGGATCCAAAAATTTTTAAGTGAATAACAATAAATTCCCAAGTGAACGGGTGGTGAGATATTTACCCGAATCGTTTACACCATCATTTTACCCATTTACAAAAAGCTGACCTAATGATCATAGATGATTGTAAAGTGATTTATCATGTGTAACGGGCTATATTTTTGTAGGGAAAGACTTTTGGATTGGGAGTCAACACTCAGTTAAAATTACAGACACTTTTTGGAATTATCTCACTCTACATTTGTGCAAAGTGTATTTCCATTTTAGATGTATACTTTTTTCTTAAATCAAAACTTGAGTTTTCACTTTCCCTTCATCTCGTTAACAAAAAAAGAGATTAAAGGCAAATAGATCACAAAAAAATAAAATTTTTACAGTATAACTTTAAGTAAAGAAAATTTATTCACACACCACAAATGAACACAAAAGTTTTGTTATCCTGGTTTGGGAAAATTCCACTAGTTCAACCCTAATATCTCGGAATGTTATAAGAAATAGATTTTTCTATACATGTCTTAAAAAATGGATATGTATGCTTGAAAAATGTCAAAGATGCAAATGACCTATGTATCCAAACCTTTTAAAGAGAATAACATTAAATTCCCAAGAGAACGTGCGGTGGGATATTTACTTGAGTCAAATAAGCCATTAATTTGCCCATTTACAAAAAGCTGACCTAACAATCATAGATGATTGTAAAGTGATTTATCATCCACAATGGGCAATACTTTTTAAAGGAATGACTTATGGATTGGGAGTCAACACTCAGTTAAAAAGTGCCCCCCTCCCCTTTTCCCGACGATTGCTAAACCTGATATATAAAAACTAAAAAGAGTTTACAATCCTTAAAAATTACAGAAATTTTTTGGAATTATCTCTCTCTACATTCGTGCATTGTGCATTTCCATTTTAGATGTATATTTTTTTCTTAAATCAAAACTTGAGTTTTCATTTTCCCTTCCTCTCGTAGACTAAAAAAGAGATAAAAGGCAAATAGATCACAACATAATGAAAATTTTAGAGTTTTGGTTTGGAAACAATTTAAAGAAATAACAAATGTAAGTAAAGAAAATTTATTCACACACTACAAATAAACACAACTTTTTTTACCCAAGTTTGGGAAGATTCAACTTGTTCAATCCCAATAGATCTAAAGTTTATAAGAAAGAGATTTTTCTACACGTGTTTTAAAAAATAGATATGCATGCTTGATACATATTAAAGATGCAAATGACCTATGGATTCAGACCTTTTAAAGAGAATATTAATAAATTCCCAAGTGAGTGTGCGGTAGGATATTTACCCGATTCAAACAAGCCATTATTTTGCCCATTTACAAAAAGTTGACCTAACGATCATAGATGATTGCAAAGTGATTTATCATGGGTAATGGGAAATTTTTTTTAAGGAATGAATTTTAGATTGGGAGTCAACACTCAGTTAAAAATCCCTTGCCTCCCCCTTTTCCCGACGATTGCAAAACCTGATATATAAAAACTAAAAAGAGTTTACAATCCCTAAAAATTATAGACACATATTTGAATTATCTCTCACTACATTTGTGCAATGTGCATTTCCATTTTAGTTGTATACTTTTTTCTTAAATCAAAACTTGAGTTTTCTCTTTCACTTCATCTCATAAAAGAAAAAAGAGATAAATGGCAAATAGATCACAACAAAATTAAAATTTTAGAGTTTATGTATGGAAATAATTTATAACAATAACAAATGTAAATAAAGAAATTTTATTCACACACCACAAATGAACAGAAAAGTTTTGTTAACCTAGTTTGGAAAATTCCACTAGTTCAACCCTAATAGCTCGGAATTTTTAAGAAAGAGATTTTTCAACATATGTTTTAAAAGATGGATATGCATGCTTTACACATGTTTTAGAAAATAGATATGCAAGCTTGAAACAGGTTAAAGAATCAAAAGACCTATCGATCCAAACCTTTTCAAGAGAATAACAATAAATTCCCAAGTGAACGTGCGGTGGGATATTTACCCGAGTCAAACAAGCCATTATTTTGCCGTTTTACAAAAAACTGACCTAACGATCATAGAGGATTGTAAAGTGATTTATCATGAGTAACTGGCTATATTTTTGTAAGAAATGACTTATGGATAGGGAGTCAACACTTAGTTAAAAATCCCCCACCTCCCCCTTTTCCCGACGTTTGCAGAACCTAATATATAAAACGTAAAAGAAATTACAATCCCTAAAAATTACAGACACTTTTTCGAATTATCTTTCTCTAAATTTTTGCATTGTGCATTTCCAATTTAGATGTATACTTTTTTCTTAAATCAAAACTTGAGTTTTCCCTTTCCCTTTATCTCATAAACAAAAAAATAAAATAAAAGGTAAATAGATCACAACAAAGTGAAAATTTTAGAGTTTATGTATGGAAAGAATTTAAAGCAATAAAAAATTTAAGTAAAGAAAATTTATTCACGCACCACAAATGAACCCAAAAGTTTAGTTATCTAAGTTTGGAAAATTCCACTGGTTCAAACCTAATAGCTCGGAATTTTATAAGAAAGAGATTTTTCTACACATGTTTTAAAAAAGGGATATGCATGCTTGAAACATGTTAAAGATGCAAATGACCTATGGATCCAAACCTTTTAAAGAGATTAACATTAAATTTTCAAGTGAACGTGCAATGGGATATTTACCCAAGTCAAACAAGCCATTATTTGGCCCATTTACAAAAAGCTGACCTAACGATCATAGATGATTATAAAGTTATTTATCATACGTAACGGGCTATATTTTTGTAAGGAATGACTTATGGATTGGGAGTCAACACTCAATTAAAATATCTCACCTCCCCCTTTTCCCGACCATTGCAGAACCAGATATATAAAAACTAAAAAAGTGTTTACAATCCCTAAAAATTACAGACAATTTTCGGAATTATCTCTCTGTACATTTGTGCACTGTGCATTTCCATTTTAGATGTATATTTTGTTCATAAATCAAAATTTAAGTTTTCACTTTCCCTTCTTCTCGTAAAAAAAAAGAGATAAAAGGCAAATAGATCACAACAAAATGAAAATTTTAGTGTTTATATATGGAAACAATTTCAAGCAATAACAAATGTCAATAAAGAAAATTTATTCTCACACCACATATGAACAAAAAAGTTTTGTTATCCAAGTTTGGGAAATTCCACTTTTCAACCCTAATAGCTTGGAATTTTATAGGAAAGAGATTTTTCTACACATGTTTTAAAAAATAGATATGCAAGCTTGAAACATGTTATAGATGCAAAAAACCCATGGATCCAAACCTTTTAAATCTAATATCATTAAATTCCCAAGATAATGTGCGGTGGGATATTTACCCGAGTCAAACAAGCCATTATTTTGCTCATTTACAAAAAAATGACCTAACGATCATAGATGATTATAAAGTGATTTATCATGTGTAACAATGTATATTTTTGTAATGATTTATCATGTGTAACAAGGTATATTTTTGTAAGGAATGACTTATGGATTGGGTGTCAACGCTATGTTAAAAATCCCCTCCTCCCCCTTTTCCCAACGATTGTGGAACTTGATATATAAAAATTAAAAAGAGTTTACAATCCCTCAAAATTATATACACTTTTTGGAATTATCTCTCTCTACATTTGTGCATTGTGAATTTGCATTTTAGATGGATACTTTTTTCTTAAATAAAAACTTGAGTTTTGACTTTCCCTTCATCTCGTAAACAAAAAAAGAGATAAAAGGTAAATAGATCTGAAAAAAATGAAAATTTTAGAGTTTATGTATGGAAATAATTTAAAGCAATAACAAATGTAAGTAAAGAAAATTTATACACACACCACAAATGAACACAAAATTTTTGTCATCCGAGTTTGGGAAATTCCACTAGTTCAACCCAAATAGCTCAGAATTTTATAAGAAAGAGATTTTTCAACACATGTTTTAAAAAATTGATATGCATGCTTGAGACATGTTGAAAATGAAAATGACCTCTAGATCCTAACCACTTAAAGATAATAACATTAAATTCCTAAGTGAACGTTCGGTGGGATATTTACCCGAGTGAAACGGGCGATATTTTTGTAAGGAATTACTTATGGATTGGGAGTCAACACTCAGTTAAAAATCTCATGCCTCCCCCTTTTCCCGATGATTGCAGAACATGGTAAATATAAAACTAAAAAGAGTTTACAATCCCTAAAAAATCCAAACACTTTTTGGAATTATCTCTCTTTATATTTTTGCAATGTGCATTTCCATTTAAGGTGTATACTTTTTTCTTACATCAAAACTTGAGTTTTCACTTTCATTTTATCTCGTAAACAAAAAAAGATATAAAAGGCAAATAGACCGCAACAAACTGAAAATTTTAGAGTTTATGTAATGAAAAAATTTAAAGCAATAACAAATGTAAGTAAATAAAATTTATTCACACACCACAAATGAACACAAAAGTTTTGTTAACCAAGTTTGGGATATTCCACTAGTTCAACCTTTTCAATTTGGAATTTTATAAGAAAGAGATTTTTCTACACATGTTTTAAAAAATGGATATGCATGCTTGAAACATGTTAAAGATTCAAATGACCTATGGATCCAAACCTTTTAAAGAGATTAACTTTAAATTCCTAAGAGAACGTGCAATGGGATAATTACCCTAGTCAAACAAGCCATTATTTTGCCCATTTACAAAAAGCTGACCAAACGATCATAGATGATTCTAAAGTGATTTATTATGCATAACGGGCTATATTTTTCTAAGGAATGACTTATGGATTGCGAGTCAACACTCAGTTAAAAATTCCTCGCCTCCCCCTTTTCCCGACGATTGCAGAACCTGATATATAAAAACAAAAAAGAGTTTACAATCCCTAAAAATTACAGATACTTTTTGGAATTATCTCTCTCTAAATTTTTGCATTATGCGTTTCCATTTTAGATGTATACTTTTCTCTTATATTAAAACTTGAGTTTTCACTTTCCCTTCATGTCATAAACAAAAAAAGAGATAAAAGGTAAATAGATCTCAACAAATTAAAAATTTTAGAGTTTATGTATGGCAATAATTTAAAGCAGTAAAAAATTTAAGTAAAGAAAATTTATCCACACACTACAAATGAACACAAATTTTTGTTATCCAAGTTTGGGAAATTCCTCTAGTTTAACCCAAATAGCTCGGAATTTTATAAGAAAGAGATTTTTCAACACATGTTTTAAAAAATTGATATGCATGTTTGAGACATGTTGAAGATGCAAATGACCTATGGATCCTAACCACTTAAATATAATAACATTAAATTCCTAAGTGAACATTCGGTGGGATATTTACCCGAGTGAAAGGGGCGATATTTTTGCAAGGAATTACTTATGGATTGGGAGTCAACACAGTTAAAAATCTCCCCCCTCCCCCTTTTCCCGATGATTGCAGAACATGATAAACAAAAAACTAAAAAGAGTTCACAATCCCTAAAAATTCCAGACACTTTTTGGAATTATCTTTGTTTAGATTTTTGCAATGTGCATTTCCATTTAAGGTGTATACTTTTTTCTTAAATCAAAACTTGAGTTTTCACTTTCACTTCATCTCGTAAACAAAAAAAGATATAAAAGTCAAAATACACCACAACAAAATGAAAATTTTACAGTTTATGTATTGAAATAAATTAACGCAATAACAAATGTAAGTAAAGAAAATTTATTCACACACCACAAATGAACACAAAAGTTTTGTTAACCAAGTTTGGGATATTCCATTAGTTCAACCTTTTTAGTTCGGAATTTTATAAGAAAGAGATTTTAAAAAATGGATATGAATGCTTGAAACATGTTAATGATTCAAATGACCTATGGATCCAAACCTTTTAAAGAGAATAACTTTAAATTCCTAAGAGAACGTGTGGTGGGATAATTACCTTAGTCAAACAAGCCATTATTTTGCCCATTTACAAAAAGATGACCTAACGATCATAGATGATTGTAAAGTGATTTATCAGGTGTAACGGGCAATAATTTTTTAAGGAATGATTTATGGATTGCGAGTCAACAGTTAGTTAAAAATTCCTCGCCTCCCCCTTTTCCCGACGAGCAGAACCTGATATATTAAAACAAACAATAGTTTACAATCCCTAAAAATTACAGGTACTTTTTGGGATTATCTCTCTCTATATTTTTGTATTGTGCATTTCCATTTTAGATGTATACTTTTCTCTTATATTAAAACTTGAGTTTTCACATTCCCTTCATTTCGTAAACAAAAAAAGAGATAAAAGGCAAATAGATCTCAACAAATTAAAAATTTTAGATTTTATGTATGGAATGAATTTAAAGCTATAAAAAATGTAAGTAAATAAAATTTATTCACACACCACAAATGAACACAAAAGTTTAGTTATCCAAGTTTGGGAAAATTCCACTAGTTCAACCCTAATAGCTCGGAATTTAATAAAAAAGATATATTTCTACACATGTTTTAAAAAACAGATATGCATGCTTGAAACATGTTAAGGGTGCAAATAACCTATGGATCCAGACATTTTAAAGATATGAACATTAAATTCCCAAGTGAACATGCGATGGGATATTTACCCGAGTCAAACAATCGATTATTTTGCCCATTTACAAAAAGTTGACCTAATGATCAAAGATGATTGTAAAGTGATTAATCAAGCGTAACGGGCTATAGTTTTGTAAGGAATGCCTTATGGATTGGGAGTCAACACTCAGTGAAAAATCCCCTGCCTCCCCGTTTTCTCGACGATTGCAGTGCCTGATATATAAAAAACTAAAAAGTGTTTACAATCCCTAAAAATTACAAACACCTTTTGGAATTATCTCTCTCTACAGTTGTGCATTGTGCATTTTCACTTTAGATGTAAACTTTTTTCTTAAATCAAAATTTGAGTTTTCACTTTCCCTTCATCTCATAAACAAAAAAGAGATAAAAGGCAAATAGATAACAAAAAAATAAAAATTTTAGAGTTTATGTATGGAAATAATTTAAAGCAATAAAAAATGTAAGTAAAGAAAATTTATTCACACACCACAAATAAACACAAAAGTTTTGTTATCCTAGTTTGGGAAATTCCACTAGTTCAAACCTAATAGCTCAGAATTTTATAAGAAAGAGATTTTTATACACAAGTTTTAAAAAATGGATATGCATGCTTGAAACATGTTAAAGATGAAAATGACCTATGGATCCAAACCTTTGGAAGAGTATAACATTAAAATTCCCACGTGAACGTATGGTGGGATATTTACCCGAGTCAAACAAGCCATTATTTTGCCCAATTACAAAAAGTTGACCTAACGATCATAGATGATTGTAAAGTGATTTATCATGCGTAACGGGCTATATTTTTTTAAGGAACACTTATGGACTAGGAGTCAACACTCAGATAAAAATCCCCCACCTCCCCCTTTTCCTGATGATTGCTGAACCTGATATATAAAAACTAGAAAGAGTTTACAGTCCTTAAAAATTGCAGACACATTTTGGAATTAGCTCTCGCTTAATTTGTGCATTGTGCATTTCCATTTAAGGTGTATACTTTTTTATTAAATAAAAACTTGATTTTTTAATTTCCCTTCATCTCGTAAAAAAAAAAATAGACAAAAGGCAAATAGATCACAACAAAATGAAAATTTTGGAGTTTATGTACGGAAAGAATTTAAAGTAATAACAAATGCACGTGCGGTGAGATATTTTCTTGAGTCAGACAAGCCATTATTTTGTCCATTTACAAAAATCTAGGCTAACGATCATAGATGATTGTAAAGTGATTTATCATGCATAACGGGTTACATTTTTGTAAGAAAAGACTTTTGGATTGGGAGTCAACACTCAGTTAATAATCCCTCACATCCCCCTTTTCCCGACGATTGCATAACATGATATATAAAAAACTAAAAAGAGTTTATAATCCGTAAAAATTACAGACACTTTTTGGAATTAACTCTCTCTACATTTTTGCAAATGTGCATTTCCATTTTAGGTGTATACTTTTTTCTTCAATCAAAACTTGAGTTTCCATTTTCACTTCACCTCGTAAACAAAAAAAGATATAAAAGTCAAATAGATCAAAACAAAATGAAAATTTTAGAGCTTATGTATGGAAAAAATTTAAAGCAATAACAAATGTAAGAAAACAAAATTTATTCACACACCAAAAATGAACACAAAATTTTTGTTAACCAAGTTTGGGAAATTTCACTAGTTCAACCCTTTTAGCTAGGAATTTTATAAGAAAGAGATTTTTCTACACATGTTTTAAAAAATAGATATGCATGCTTGAAACATGTTAAAGATTCAAATGACCTATGGATCCAAATCTTTTAAAGAGAACAACTTTAAATTCCTAAGAGAATGTGCGGTGGGATATTTACCCGAATCAAACAAGCCATTATTTTGCCCATTTACAAAAAGCTGACCTAATGATCATAAATGATTGCAAAGTGATTTATCATGTGTAACGGGCTATATTTTTTTAAGGAATGACTTATGGATTGCACAGTTAAAAATCCCTCGCCTTCCCCTTTTTCGAACGAATGCATAACCTGATATATAAAAACAAAAAAAATTCACAATTCCTAAAAATTACAGACAGTTTTTGGAATTATCTCTCTCTACATTTTTGCATTGTGCGTTTCCATTTTAGATGTATACTTTTTTCTTAAATTAAAATTTGAGTTTTCACTTTCCCTTTTTCTCATAAACAAAAAAAGAGATAAAAGGCAAATAGATCACAACAAAATGAAAATTTTAGATTTTATGTATGGAAAGAATTTAAAGAAATAAAAAAATGTAAATAAATAAAATTTATTCACACACCTCAAATGAACACAAAAGTTTAGTTTTCCAAGTTTGGGAAAATTCCACTGGTTCAACCCTTATAAGTCAGAAGTTCATAAGAAAGATATTTTTCTACTCATGTTTTAAAAATGGATATGCATGCTTGAAACATGTTAAAGATGCAAATGACCTATGGATCCAAACATTTTAAAGACAATAACATTAATTTCCCAAGTGAAAGTGTGGTGGGATATTTAGCCGAGTCCAACAAGCCATTATTTTGCCCATTTAAAAAAAACTGACCTAACGATCATAGTTGATATATAACGATTAATCATACATAACAGGCAATATTTTTGTAAGGAATGACTTATGGATTGGGGGTCAACACTCTATTAAAAATCCCCCGCCTCCCGCTTTTCCCAACGATTGCTGAACCAGATATATAAAAACATAAAATAATATACAATCCCTAAAAATTATAAAAACTTTTTGAAATTATCTCTCTCCATATTTGTGCACTATGCATTTCCATTTTAGATGTATACTTTTTTCTTAAATCAAAACTTGAGTTTTCACTTTCCCTTCATCTCGTAAACAAAAAAAGAGAAATAAGGCTTGTAGATCACAACAAAATGAAAATTTTATGGTTTATCTATGGAAAGAATTTTAAGCAATAAAAAATTTAAGCAAAGAAAATTTATTCACACACCACAAATGAACACAAAAGTTTTGTTATCCATGTTTGGGAAATTCCACTAGTTCAACACTAATAGCTCAGAATTTTATAAGAAAGAATTTTTCTACACATCTTTCAAAAAATGGATATGCATGTTTGAAACATGTTGAAGACTAAATGACCCATGGATCCAAACCATTTAAAGATAACAACATTAAATTCCCAAGTGAACGTTCGGAGGGATATGTACCCGACTGAAACATGCCATTATTTTGCCCATTTACAAAAAGCTAACCTAACGATCATAGATGATTGTAAAGAGATTTATCAAGCGTAATGGGCTATATTTGGGAGTCAACACTTAGTTAAAAATTCCACGCTTCCCCCTTTTCCCGACGATTGCAAAACCTGATATATAACAACTAAAAAGAGTTTACAGTCCCTAAAAAACAGACACTTTTTGGAATTATCTCTCTAAATTTATGCATTGTGCATTTCCATTTAAGATGTATACTTTTTTCTTAAATCAAAACTTGATTTTTCACTTTCCCTTCATCACGTAAACAAAAAAATAGACAAAAGGCAAATAGATCACAACAAAATGAAAATTTCATTTAAAAAAACTAAAAAGGGTTTACAATCTGTAAAAATAACAGAATATTTTTGGAATTATCTCTCTCTACATTTGTGCATTGTGCATTTCCATTTTAGATCTATACTTTTTTCTTAAATCAAAACTTGAGTTTTCACTTTCCCTTCATCACGAAAAAAAAGTAGATAAAAGGCAAATAGATCACAACAAAATGAAAATTTTAGAGTTTATGTAGAGAATGAATTTAAAGAAATAACAAATGTAAGTAAAAAAAATTTATTCACACCACACAAATGAACACAAAAGTTTTGTTATACAAGTTGAGGAAATTCCACTTGTTCAACCACAATAGCTCAGAATTTAATAAGAAAGAGATTTTTCTACACATGTTTTAAAAAATGGATATGCATTCTTGAAACATGTTAAAGATGCAAATGACTTATGGGTCCCAAACTTTTAAAGAGAATAACATTAAATTCGCAAGCGAACATGCGGTGGGATATTTACAAGAGTCAAACAAGCAATTACTTTGCGCATTAACAAAAAGTTGAGCAAACGATCATAGATCACTGTAAAGTGATTTATCATGGGTAATGGGCCATATTTTTGTAAGGAATGACTTATGGATTGGGAATCAACACTCAGTTAAAAATCCCCCGCCTCCCCCTTTTCCCGACGATTGTAAAACCTGATATATAAAAACTAAAAAGAGTTTACAATTCCTCAAAATTACAGACACTTTTTGGAAGTATCTCTCCCTACATTTTTGCATTGTGCATTTCTATTTTAGATATATACTTTTTTCGGAAATCAAAACTAGAGTTTTCACTTTCCCTTCATCTCGTAAACAAAAAAATAGAAAAAAGGCAAACTGATCACTACAAAATGAAAATTTTAGAGTTGATGTATGGAAAGAATTAAAAGCAATAAAAAATGTAAGTAAAGAAAATTTATTAACACACCACAAATGAACACAAAAGTTTTGTTATCCAAGTTTGGGAAATTCCACAACTTCAACCCAAATAGCTCGGAATTTTTTAAAAAAGAGATTTTTCTACACATGTTTTAAAAAATGGATACGGATGCTTGAAACAAGTTAAAGATGCAAATGAACTATAGATCCAAACCTTTTAATGATAATAACAATAAATTCCCAAGTGCACGTGCGGTGGGATATTTACCCGAGTCAAACAAGCTATTATTTTGCCCATTTACAAAAAGCTGACCTAATGATCATAGATGATTATAAAGTGATTTATCATGTATAACGGGCTATATTTTTGAAAGGAATGACTTATGTATTGGGAGTCAACACTCACTTAAAAATCGTCCGCCTCCTCGTTTTCCCAAAAATTGCAGAACTTAGGGAATTACAATCCCTAAAAATTACAGAATTTTTTTGGAATTATCTCTCTCTACATTTGTGCATTGTGCATTTCCATGTTAGATGTATACTTTTTTCTTAAATAAAATCGAGTTTTAACTTTCCCTTCATCTCGTAAATAAAAAAAGAGATAAAAGACAAATAGATCACAACAAAATGAAAATTTTAGAGTTTATGAATGGAAAGAATTTAAAGCAATGACAGATGTAAATCAAGAAAATTTATTCACACACCACAAATGAACACAAGTTTTGTTATACAAGTTTTCGAAATTCCACTAGTTCAACCCTAATAGCTCAAAATTTTATAAGAAAATGATTTTTCTGCACATGTTTTAAAAAATGGATATCCATGCTTGAAACATGTGAAAGATCCAAATGACCTATGGATCCAAACATTTTAAAGATAATAACATTAAATTCCCAAGTGAACGTTCAGGGGGATATTTACCCGATTCAAACAAGCCATTATTTTGCCCATTTACAAAAAGTTGTTGTAACGATCATAGATGATTGTAAATTGATTTATCTTGCGTAACGGGCTGTATTTTTGTCAGGAATGACTGATGGATTGGGTGTCAACTCTTAGTTAAAAATCTTCTCCCTCCCCCTTTTCCCGACGATTGCAAAACTTTATATATAAAAAAAAGAGTTTAAAATCCCTAAAAATTACAGCCACTTTTTGGAATTATCTCTCTATACATTTGTGCATTGTGCATTTCCATTTTATATGTATACTTTTTTTATTAAATCAAAACTTGAGTTTTCACTTTCCCTTCATCTCGCAAACTAAAAAAGAGATAAAAGGCAAATAGATCATTACAAAATGAAAATTTTAGTGTTTATCTAAGGAAAGAATTTAAAGCAATAAAAAATTTATTTAAAGAAAATTTATTCATGCACTACAAATGATACGAAAAGTTTTGTTATCCAAGTTTGGGAAGTTCCATTAGTGCAACCCTAATTGCTCGGAATTTTATAAGAAAAACATTTTTGTACACATGTTTTAAAAAATTGATACGCATGCTTGAAACATGTTAAAGATAAAAAAATGAACTATGGATCCAAACATTTTAAAGAGAATAACATTAAATTCCCAAGTGAATGTGCGGTGGAAAATTTACTCGAGTCAAACATGCCATTATTTTCCCATTTACAAAAAGTTGACTTACGATCATAGATGATTGTAAAGTGATTTATCTTGCATAACAGGCTATATTTTTGTAAGAAATGACTTATGGATTGGGAGTCAACACTCAGTTAAAAATCCCCTGCCTCCCCGTTTTCCCGACGATTGCAGAGCCTGATATATAAAAAACTAAAAAGTGTTTACAATCCTAAAAATTACAAACACTTTTTGGAATTATCTCTCTCTAAAATTGTCCATTGTGCATTTTCACTTTAGATGTAAACTTTTTTCTTAAATCGAAATTTGAGTTTTCACTTTCCCTTCATCTCATTAACAAAAAAAGAGATAAAAGGCAAATAGATAACAAAAAAAAATGAAAATTTTAGAGTTTATGTATGGAAATAATTTAAAGCAATAACAAATGTATGTAAAGAAAATTTATTCACACACCACAAATAAACACAAAAGTTTTGTTATCCTAGTTTGGGAAATTCCACTGGTTCAAACCTAATAGCTCGGAACACATGTTTTAAAAAATGGATATGCATGCTTGAAACATGTTAAAGATGAAAATGACCTATGGATCCAAACCTTTGGAAGAGTATAACATTAAAATTCCCAAGTGAACATATGGTGGGATATTTACCCGAGTCAAACAAGCCATTATTTTGCCCAATTACAAAAAGCTGACCTAACGATATATGTGATTGTAAAGTGATTTATTATGCGTAACGGGCTATATTTTGTAAGGAACAACTTATGGATTGGGAGTCAACACTCAGTTAAAAATCCCCCGCCTCCCCCATTTTTCGACGGTTGCAGAACCTGATATATAAAAACTAAAAAGAGTTTACAATCCCTAAAAATTACAGACACATTTTGGAATTATATCTCTCTCCATTTGTGTATTGTGCATTTCCTTTTCAGATGTATACTTTTTTCTTAAATCAAAACTTGAGTTTTCACTTTCCCTTTATCTCGTAGACAAAAAAAGAGAAAAAAGGCTAATAGATAATAACATTAAATTCCGAAGTGAACGTGCGGTGGGATATTTACTCGAGTCAAATAACCCATTATTTTACCCATTTAAAAAAAGTTGACCTAACGATCGTAGATGATTATAAAGTGATTTATCATGGGTAATGGGCTATATTTTTGTAAGGAATGACTTATGGATTCGGAGTCCACCTTAGTTAAAAATCCCTCGCCTCCCCCTTTTCCCGATGATTGCAGAACTTGTTATATAAAAACTAATAATAGTTTACAATCCCTGAAAATTACAGACTTTTTTTGGAATTATCTCTCTCTACATTTGTGCATTGTGCTTTTCCTTTTTAGATGTATACTTTTTTCTTAAATCTAAACTTGAGTTTTCTCTTTCCCTTCAACTCGTCATAAAAAAGAGATAAAAGGACAATAGATCACAACAAAATTTTAGCGTTTATGTCTCGAAAAAATTTAAAGCAATAATAAAAGTAAGTAAATAAAATTTATTCAAACACCACAAATGAAAACAAAAGTTTTGTTATCCTAGTTGGGGAAATTCCAACAGTTCAACCCTAATAGCTCGGAATTTTATAAGAGAGATTTTTTAACACATGTTTTAAAAAATGGATATGCATCCTTGAATCATGTTAAAGATGTGAATGACCAATGTATCCAAACATTTTAAAAACAATAACATTAAATTCCAGAGTGAACGTTCGGTGGGATATTTACCTGAGTCAAACAAGCCACTATGTTGCCCATTTACAAAAAGCTGACCTAACTATCATAGATGATTGTAAAGGGATTTATCATGCATAACGGGCTATATTTTTCTAAGGAATCACTTATGGATTGGGAGTCAACACTCAATTAAAAATCCCTCGCCTCCCCCTTTTTGCGACGATTGCAGAACCTGAAATATAAAAACAAAAAAGTGTTTATAATCCCTAAAAATTATAGACACTTTTAAGAATTTTCTCTTTCTAAATTTTTGCATTGTGCATTTCAATTTTAGATATATACTTTTTCTTAAATAAAAACTTGAGCTTTCACTTTCACTTCATCTCATATACAAAAAAAGAGATAAAAAGGCAAATAGTTCACAACAAAATGAAAATTTTATTGTTTATGTATGGAGAGAGTTTAAAACAATAAAAAATGTTAGTAAAGAAAATTTATTCACACACCACAAATGAACACTAAATTTTTGATATCCAAGTTTGGAAAATTCCACTAGTTGAACCCTAATAGCTCAGAATTTTTTAGGTAAGAGATTTTACTACACATGTTTTAAAAAATGGATATGCAAGTTTGAAACATGTTAAAGATGCAAATGACCTATGGATCGAAACCTTTTAAGGACAATAAGTGAACATTCGGTGCGATATTTACCCGAGTCAAACAAGCCATTATTTTGCCCATTTACAAAAGGCTGACCTACCGATCATAGATGAATACAAACTAGCTATATTTTTGTAAGGAATGACCTATGGATTGGGAGTCAACACTCAGTTAAAAATCCCCCGCCTCCTCCTTTTCCCGACGATTGCAAAACTTGATATATAAAAAATAAAAAGAGTTTACAATCCCTAAAAATTACAATCGCTTTTTGGAATTATCTCTCTCTACTTTTTTTCATTGTGCATTTCCATTTTAGAAATAAACTTTTTTCTTAAATCAAAACTTGAGTTTTCACTTTCCCTTCATCTCGTATACAAAAAAAGAGATAAAAGGCAAATAGATCACAACAAAATGAAAATTTTAGAGTTTGTGTATGAAAAGAGTTTAAAGCAATAAGAAATGTTAGTAAAGAAAATTTATTCACACACCACAAATGAACACTAAAGTTTTATTATCCAAGTTTTGAAAATTCCACTAGTTCAACCCTATTAGCTCGAAATTCTATAGGAAAGAGATTTTTGTACACATGTTTTAAAAAATGGGTATGCAAGCTTGAAACATGTTAAAGATACAAATGACCTATGGATCCAAACCTTTTAAAGACAATAAGTGAACGTTAGGTGGGATATTTACCCGAGTCAAACAAGCCATTATTTTGCCCATTTACAAAAGGCTGACCTGCCGATCATAGATGAATGTAAACTGGCTATATTTTTTTTAGGAATGACCTATGGATTGGGAGTCAACACTCAGTTAAAAATCCCCCGCCTCCCCCTTTTCCCGACGTTTGTAAAACTTGATATATAAAAAATAAAAAGAGTTTACAATCCCAAAAAATTATAGTGGCTTTTTTGAATTATCTCTCTATTTTGTGCATTGTGCTTTTCCATTTTAGAAATAAACTTTTTTCTTAAATCAAAACTTGAGTTTTCACTTTCCCTTCATCTCGTAAACAAAAAAAAGAGATAAAAGGCAAATAGATAACAACAAAAGGAAAATTTAAGAGTTTATGTATGGAAATAATTTAAAGCAATAAAAAATGTAACAAAATAAAATTTTTTCAAACACCACAAATGAACACAAAATTTTTGTTTTCCAAGTTTGGGAAATTCCAATAGTTCGACCCTAATAGCTCGGAATTTTATAAGAAAGAGATTTTTCTACACATGTTTTAAAAAATGGATATGCAAGCTTGGAACTTGTTGAAGATGCAAATGACCTATGGATCCAAACCTTTTAAAGATAATAACATTAAATTCCCAAGTGAACGTTTGGAGGGATAATTTTTCTGAGTCAAACAAGCTATTATTTTGACCATTTACAAAATGATGACCTAACGATCATAGATGATTGTAAAGTTATTTTTCATGCATAACGGGCTATATTTTTGTAAGGAATAACTTATGGATTGGGAGTCAACACTCAGTTGAAAATCCACCGCCTCCCCCTTTTCCTGACGATTGCATAACCTGATAAATAAAAACTAAAAAAGTTTACAATCCCTAAAAATTACCGACACTTTTTGGAATTATTTACCTCTTTATTTTTGCATTGTGCATTTTCATTTTAGATGTATACTTTTTTCTTTAATCAAAACTTAAGTTTTCACTTTCCCTTCATCTCGTAAACAAACAAATAGAAAAAAGGCAAATAGATCACTACAAAATGAAAATTTTAGAGTTTATGTATGGAAAGATTTTAAAGCATTAAAAAATATTAGTAAAGAAAATTTATTCACACACCACAAACGAACACAAAAGTTTTGTTATCCAAGTTTGGGAAAATTCCACTAGTTCAACATTAATAGCTAAGAATTTTATAAGAAAGAGATTTTTATACACATGTTTTAAAAAAGGATATGCAAGCTTGAAACTTGTTAAAGATGCAAATGACATATGGATCCAAACCTTTTAAACATAATAACATTAAATTCCCAAGTGAACGTGCGATGCAATATTTACTCGAGTCAGACAAGCCATTAATTATCCCATTTACAAAAAGCTGACCTAACGATCATACATGATTGTAAAGTGATTTATCATGCGTAACGGGTAATATTTTTTTAAGGAATGACTTATGGTTTGTGAGTCAACACTAAGTTTAAATCCCCCGCATCCTCCTTTTCCTGACAATTGAAGAACATGATATCTAAAAAACTAAATAGACTTTACAATCTCTAAAAATTACCGACAGTTTTTGGAATGATCTCTCTCTATATTTGTGCATTGTGTATTTACATTTTAGATGTATACTTTTTTCTTAAATAAAAACTTGAGTTTTCACTTTCCCTTCATCTCGCAAACAAAAAAAAAGATAAAAGGCAAATAGATCACAACAAAATGAAAATTTTAGAGTTTATGTATGGAAAGAATTTAAAGCAATAACAAATGTAAGTAAATAAAATTTATTCACACACCACAAATGAACACAAAAGTTTTGTTGTCCAAGTTTGGGAAATTCCACTAGCCCAACCCTATTAGCTCGAAATTTTATAAGAAAGAGATTTGTTAACACTTGTTTTAAAAAAATGGATATGCATACTTGAAACATGTGAAAGAAGAAAATGACCTATGGATCCAAACCTTTTAAAGATAGTAACATTAAATTCCCAAGTGAACGTGCGGTGGGATATTTACCCAAGTCAGACAAGCCATTATTTTGCCCATTCACAAAAAGCTGACCTAATGATCATAGATGATTGTAAAGTGACTTATCATGCCTTACAGGCTATATTTTTATAAGGAATGACTTATGGATTGGGAGACAACACTCAGTTAAAAATCCCCCGCATCCCCCGTTTCTCGACGATTGCAGAACATATATATTAAAAACTAAAAAGAGTTTACAATCCCTAAAAATTACAGACACTTTTTGGAATTATCTCTCACTATGTTTGTGCATTGTGCGTTTCCATTTTAGATGTGTACTTTTTTCTTAAATCAAAACTTGAGTTTTCACTTTCCCTTCATCTCGTAAACAAAAAAATAGAAAAAAGGCAAATAGATCACTACAAAATGAAAATTTTAGAGTTTATGTATGGAAAGAATTTAAAGCATTAAAAAATATTAGTAAAAAAAATTTATTCACACACGACAAACGAACACAAGAGTTTTTTATCCAAGTTTGGGAAAATTCCACTAGTTCAACATTAATAGCTCAGAATTTTATAAGAAAGAAATTTTTCAACACATATTTTAAAAAAAGGATATGCATGCTTGAAACTTGTTAAAGATTGAAATGACATATGGATCCAAACCTTTTAAAGATAATAACTTTAAATTCCCAAGTAAACGTGCGGTGGGATATTTACCCGAGTCAGACAAGCCATTAATTATCCCATTTACAAAAAGCTGACCTAACGATCATACATGATTTTAAAGGGATTTGTCATGCATAACGGGCTATATTTTTTTAAGGAAGGACTTATGGATTGGGAGTCAATACTAAGTTAAAAATCCCCTGCATCCCCCTTTTCCCGACAATTGAAGAACTTGATATATAAAAAACTAAATAGAGTTTACAATCCCTAAAAATTATAGACACTTTTTGGAATTATCTCTCTCGATATTTGTGCCTTGTGCATTTACATTTTAGATGTATACATTTTTCTTAAATCAAAACTTGAGTTTTCACTTTCCGTTCATGTCGCAAACAAAAAAAGAGACAAAAGGCAAATAGATCACAACAAAATAAAAATTTTATTGTTTATCTATGGAAATAATTTAAAGCAATAACAAATGTAAGTAAAGAAAATTTATTCACGCACCACAAATGGACACAAAAGTTTTGTTATCCAAGTTTGGGAAATTCCACTAGCCCAACCCTAATAGCTCGGAATTTTATTAGAGAGATTTTTTTACACATGTTTTAAAAAATGGATATGCATGCTTGAAATATGTTAAAGATGAAAATGACCTTTGGATCTAATCCTTTTAAAGGGAATAACATTAAATTCCCAAGTAAACGTGCTATGGGATATTTATCGGAGTCAAACAAGCCATTATTTTGTCCATTTACAAAAAGCTGACTTAACGGTCATAGATGATTGTAAAGTGATTTATCATGCATAATGGGCTATATTTATGTAAGGAATGACTTATGGATTCAAAGTCAACACTCAGTTAAAAATCCCTCGCCTCCCCCATTTCCCGACGATTGCAGAACTTGGTATAGAAAAAACTAAAAAGTGTTTACAATCCCTAAAAATTACAGACACATTTTGGAATTATCTCTCTCTAAATTTGTGCATTGTGCATTTCCATTTTAGATGTATACTTTATTCTTAAATAAAAACTTGAGTTTTCACTTTCCCTTAAGCTCGTAAACAAAATATGGGATAAAAGGCAAATAGATCACAACAAAATGAAACTTTTAGAGTTTATTTATGGAAAGAATTTAAAGCAATAACAAATGTAAGTAAAGAAAATTTATTCTCACACCAGAAATGAACACAAAAGTTTTATTATCCTAGTTTGGGAAATTCCGCTACTTCTACCTTGATAGCTCGGAATTTTATAAAAAAGAGATTTTTCTACACACGTTTCAAAAAATGGATGTCCATGCTTGAAACATGTTAAAGATGCAAATGACCTAGGGATCCAAACCTTTTAAAGAGAATAACATTAAATTCCCAAGTAAACGTGTAGTGGGATATTTACTCGAGTCAAAGAAGCCATTATTTGCCCATTTACAAAAAGCTGACCTAACGATCATAGATGATTTTAAAGTGAATTATCATGCGTAACGGGCTATATTTTTGTAAGGAATGACTTATGGATTGGGAGTCAACACTCAGTTAAATATCTCTCGCCTACCCCTTTTTCTGACGATTGCAGAACCGGATATATATAACAAACTAAAAAGAGTTTACAATCTCTAAAAAATAAAGATGCTTTTTGGAATTATCTCTCTCTACATTTGTGTATTGTGTATATCCATTTTAGATATATACTTTTTTCTTAAATTAAAACTTGAGTTATCACTTTCCCTTCACACAAAAAGAGATAAAAGGCAAATAGATCACAACAAAATGAAAATTTTAGAGTTTATTTATGGAAAGAATTTAAAGAAATAACAAATGTAAGTAAAGAAAATTTATTCACATTCCACAAAAGAACACAAAATTTTTGTTATCCAAGTTTGAGAAATTCCACTAGTTCAACCCTAATAGCTCGGAATTTAATAAGAAAGAGATTTTTCTACACATGTTTTAAAAAATGGATAAGCATGCTTGAAACATGTTCAAGATACAAATGACCTATGGATCAAAAACTTTTGAAGAGAATAACATTAAATTACCTAGTTAACACGCGGTGGGATATTTACCTGAGTCAAACAAGCCATTATTTTGCCCATTGACAACAAGCAAACCTAACGTTTATATATGATTGTAAACTGATTTATCATGTGTAACGGCCTATATTTTTTTAAGGAATGACTTATGGATTGGGAGTCAACCCTCAGTTAAAAATCCCCCGCCTCCCCTTTTCCCGAAAATTGCAGAACCTGATATATTAAAAGCTAAATAGAGTTTACATTCCCTAAAAATTACAGATAGTTTTTGGAATCATCTCTCTCTACATTTGTGCATTGTGCATTTACATTTTAGATGTATACTTTTTTCTTATATCAAAACTTGAGGTTTCACTTTCCCTTCATCTTGTAAACAAAAAAAGAGATAAAAGGCAAATAGATTACCACAAAATGAAAATTTTAAAGTTTATGTATGGAAAAAATTCAAAGCAATAGTAAATGTAAGTAAAGAAATTTTTTTCACATACCACAAATGAACACAAAAGTTTTGTTACCCAAGTTAGGGAAATTCGACTAGTTCATCCCTTATAGCACGGAATTTTATAAGAAAGAGATTTTTCTACACATGTTTTGAAAAATGGATATGCATGCTTGAACCATGGTAAAGATGCAAATGACATATGCATCCAAACCATTTAAAGAGAACAAAATTAAATTCTCAAGTGAAAGTGCGGTGGGATATTTACCCGAGTCAAACAAGCCATTATTTTACCAATTTACAAAAATCTGACCTGAAGATCATAGATGACTGTAATGTGATTTATCATGCATAACGGGCTATATTTTGTAAGGAATGACTTATGGATTGGGAGTCAACACTCAGTTAAAAATCCCCCTCCTCCCCTTTTCCCGACGATTGCATAACCAAATTTATAAAGACAAAAAAGAGCTTACAATCCCTAAAAATTGGAGACACTTTTTGGAATTATCTCTCTGTACATTTGTGCATTGTGCATTTCAATTTTAGATTTATACTTTTTTCTTAAATCAAACTTGAGTTTTCACTTTCCCTTAAGCTCGTAAACAAAAAAATAGATAAAAGACAAATAGATCACAACAAAATAAAAATTTTAGAGTTTATTTATGGAAAGAATTTAAAGCAATAACAAATGTAAGTAAAGAAAATTTATTCTCACACCAGAAATGAACACAAAAGTTTTATTATCCTAGTTTGGGAAATTCCACTACTTCTACCTTGATAGCTCGGAATTTTATAAAAAAGAGATTTTTCTACACACGTTTCGAAAAATGGATGTCCATGCTTGAAACATGTTAAAGATGCAAATGACCTAGGGATCCAAACCTTTTAAAGAGAATAACATTAAATTCCCAAGTAAACGTGTAGTGGGATATTTACTCGAGTCAAAGAAGCCATTATTTGCCTATTTACAAAAAGCTGACCTAACGATCATAGATGATTTTAAAGTGAATTATCATGCGTAACGGGCTATATTTTTGTAAGGAATGACTTATGGATTGGGAGTCAACACTCAGTTAAAAATCTCTCGCCTACCCCCTTTTCTGACGATTGCAGAACCGGATATATATAACAAACAAAAAAGAGTTTACAATCTCTAAAAATTAAAGATGCTTTTTGGAATTATCTCTCTCTACATTTGTGTATTGTGTATATCCATTTTAGATATATACTTTTTTCTTAAATTAAAACTTGAGTTATCACTTTCCCTTCATCTCGTGAACACAAAAAGAGATAAAAGGCAAATAGATCACAACAAAATGAAAATTTTAGAGTTTATTTATGGAAAGAATTTAAAGAAATAACAAATGTAAGTAAAGAAAATTTATTCACATTCCACAAAAGAACACAAAATTTTTGTTATCCAAGTTTGAGAAATTCCACTAGTTCAACCCTAATAGCTCGGAATTTAATAAGAAAGAGATTTTTCTACACATGTTTTAAAAAATGGATAAGCATGCTTGAAACATGTTAAAGATACAAATGACCTATGGATCAAAACCTTTTGAAGAGAATAACATTAAATTACCTAGTTAACACGCGGTGGGATATTTACCTGAGTCAAACAAGCCACTATTTTGCCCATTGACAACAAGCAGACCTAACGATCATATATGATTGTAAACTGATTTATCATGTGTAATGGCCTATATTTTTTTAAGGAATGACTTATGGATTGGGAGTCAACCCTCAGTTAAAAATCCCCCGCCTCCCCTTTTCCCGAAAATTGCAGAACCTGATATATTAAAAACTAAATAGAGTTTACATTCCCTAAAAATTACTAATAGTTTTTGGAATTATCTCTCTCTACATTTGTGCATTGTGAATTTAAATTTTAGATGTATACTTTTTTCTTATATAAAAACTTGAGTTTTCACTTTCCCTTCATCTTGTAAACAAAAAAAGAGATAAAAGGCAAATAGATTACCACAAAATGAAAATTTTAAAGTTTATGTATGGAAAAAATTCAAAGCAATAGTAAATGTAAGTAAAGAAATTTTTTTCACACACCACAAATGAACACAAAAGTTTTGTTACCCAAGTTAGGGAAATTCGACTAGTTCATCCTTATTACACGGAATTTTATAAGAAAGAGATTTTTCTACACATGTTTTGAAAAATGGATATGCATGCTTGAACCATGGTAAAGATGCAAATGACATATGCATCCAAACCATTTAAAGAGAACAAAATTAAATTCTCAAGTGAAAGTGCGGTGGGATATTTACCCGAGTCAAACAAGCCATTATTTTACCAATTTACAAAAATCTGACCTGAAGATCATAGATGACTGTAACGTGATTTATCATGCTTGTAAGGAATGACTTATGGATTGGGAGTCAACACTCAGTTAAAAACCCCCCTCCTCCCCCTTTTCCCGACGATTGCATAACCAAATATATAAAGACAAAAAAGAGCTTACAATCCCTAAAAATTGGAGACACTTTTTGGAATTATCTCTCTGTACATTTGTGCATTGTGCATTTCAATTTTAGATTTATACTTTTTTCTTAAATCAAACTTGAGTTTCACTTTCCCTTCATCTCGTAAAAAAAAAAAAAAGAGAAAAAAAACAAATAGATCACAACAAAATAAAAATTTTAGAGTTTATGTATGGAAAGAATTTAGAGAAGTAACAAATGTAAGTAAAGAAAATTTATTCACACATCACAAATATACACAAAAGTTTTGTTACCAAGTTTTGGAAATTTCAGTAGTTCAACCCTAATAGCTCAGAATTTTATAAGAAAGATTTTTCTACACATGTTTTAAAAAAATGATATGCATGCTTGAAACATGTTAAAGATGCAAATGACATATGGATCCAAAGCTTTTCAAGAGAATAACATTAAATTCCCAAGTGAAAGTGTGGTGGGATATTTACCCGAGTCAAACAAGCCATTATTTATCCCATTTACAAAAAACATACCAAAAGATAATAGATGATTGTAAAGTGATTTATCATGCATAACGGGCTATATTTTTGTAAAGAATGACTTATGGATTGGAGTCAACACTCAGTTAAACATCCCCCGCCTCCCCCTTTTTCTGACAATTACAGAACCTGATATACAAAAACTAAAAAGACTTTACAATCAATAAAAAATTACAGAAACTTTGTGAATTATCTCTCTCTACATTTGTGCATTGTGCATTTCCATTTTAGATGTATACTTTTTTCTTAAATCAAAACTTGAGTTTTCACTTGCCCTTCATCTCATGAACAAAAAAGGAGAAAAAAGGCAAATAGATCACAACAAAATGAAAATTTTAGAGTTTATGTATGGAAATAATTTAAAGCAATAACAAATGAAAGGAAAGAAAATTTTTCCACACACCATAAATGTTCACAAAATTTTTGTTATCCAAGTTTGGGAAATTCCACTAGTTCAACCCGAATAGCTCTTAATTTTTTATGGAAGAGATTTTTCTACACATGTTTTAAAAAATCGATTTGCATCCTTGAAACATGTTAAAGATGAAAATGATCTATGGATCCACAACTTTTAAATATAATAACATTAAATTCACATGTGAACGTGCGGTGGGGTATTTACCCGAGTCAAACAAGCCATTATTTTGCCCATTTACAAAAAGCGAGCCTAACGATCATAGATGACTGTGAAGTGATTTATCATACGTAACAGGCAATATTTTTGTAAGGAATGACTTATGGATCGGGAGTCAACACTCAGTTAAAAATCCCCCGCCTCCGCCTCTCCTTTTTCCCAATGATTGCAGAACCTGATATATAAAAACTAAAAAGAGTTTACAATCCCTAAAAATTACCGACAGTTTTTGGAATTATCTCACTCTTCATTTGTGCATTGTGCATTTGAATTTTACATGTATACTTTTTTCTTTAATCAAAACTTGAGCTTTCACTTTCTCTTCTTCTCGTAAACAAAAAAAGAGATAAAAGGTAAATAGATCACAACAAAATGAAAATTTTACAGTTTATGTATGGAAAGAATTTAAACCAATAAATATTGTAAGTAAAGTAAATTTATTCACACACCACAAATGAACACAAAATTTTTGTTATCTAAGTTTGGGAAATTCCACTAGTGCAACCCTTATAGCTCAGAATTTTATAAGAAAGAGATTTCTCTACAAATGTTTTAAAAAATGGATATGCATGCTTGAAACATGTTAAAGATGCAAATGACCTACGGATCCAAACCTTTTAAAGAGAATAACATCAAATTCCCAAGTGAACGTGCGGTGGGATATTTACCCGAGTCAAACAAGCCATTATTTTGCCTATTTACAAAAAGCTAACCTAACGATCATAGATGAAAAAAAAGTGATTTATCATAGGTAACGGGTTATATTTTTATAAGGAATGACTTATGGATTGGAGTCAACACTCAGTTAAAATTCCTCCGCCTCCCCCTTTTCCCGACGATTGTAGAACCTAATATATAAAAACTAAAAAGACTTTACAATCCGTAAAAATTACTGAAACGTTTTGGAAATAAAATTCAAAACTTGAGTTTTCACTTGCCTTTCACATCGTAAACAAAAAAAAAAGATAAAAGGCAAATAGTTCACAACAAAATGAAAATTTTAGAGTTAATGTATGAAAAGAATTTAAAGCAGTAACAAATGTAAGTAAATAAAATTTATTCACACACCACAAATGAACACAAAAGTTTGTTATCCAAGTTTGGGAAATTCCACTAGTTAAACCCTTATAGCTCGAATTTTATAAGAAAGAGATTTTTCTTCACCTGTTTTAATAAATGGATATGCATGTTTGAAACAAGTTAAAGATGCAAATGACCTATGGATGCAATCATAATAAAGAGAATAATATTAAATTCCCAAGTGAATGCTAAACCCATTTAATAAACCTGACATAACGAACATAGATGACTGTAAAGTGATTTATCATGTGTAACAGACTATATTATTGTAAGGAATGGCTTATGGATTGGGAGTCAACACTCAGTTAAAAATCCCCCTTCTCCCCTTTTTCCCAACAATTACAGAACTTGATATATAAAAACTAAAAAGACTATACAATCCCTAACAATTACAAAAACTTTTTGAAATTATCTCTCTCTACATTTGTGCATTGTGCATTTCCATTTTGGATGTAAACTTTTTTCTTTAATAAAACTTGAGTTTTCACTTTCCCTTCATCATATAAACAAAAAAAGAGATAAAAGACAAATAGATCACTACAAAACGAAAATTTTAGAGTTTTTGTATGGAATGAATTTAAAGAAATAAAAAATATAAGTAAAGAAAATTTATTCACACGCCACAAATGAACACAAAAGTTTTGTTATCCAAGTTTGCAAAATTCCACTAGTTGAACCCTAAATGCTTAGAATTTTATAAGAAAGAGATTTTTCTACACATGTTTAAAAAAATGGATATGCATACTTGAAACATGTTTAAGATGGAAATGACCTATGGATCCAAACCTTTTAAAGATAATAACATTAAATTCCCAAGTGAAAGTGTGGTGGGATATTTACCTGAGTCAAGCAAGCCATTATTTTGCCCAATTACGAAAAGCTGACCTAAAGATCATAGATGATTGTAATGTGATTTATCATGCATAACGGGATATATTTTTGTAAGGAATGACTTATGGATTGGGAGCCAACACTCAGTTAAAATTCCCCCTCTTCCCCCTTTTCCCAACGATTGCAGAACCTGGTATTTAAAAAACTAAAAAGAATTTACAATCCCTAAAATTACATACAATTTTTAGAATTATCTCGCTCTACATTTGTGTATTGTGTATTTCCATTTTAGATGTATACTTTTTTCTTAATTCAAAACTAGAGTTTTCACTTCTCGTTCATCTCGTAAATAAAAAAAGAATTAAAAGGCAAATAGATCATAAAAAAATGAAAACTTTAGAGATTATGTATTGAAAGAATTTAAAGCTATAACCAATGTACGTAAAGAAAATTTATTCACACACCACAAATGAACACAAAGTTTTGTTAACCAAGTTTTGGAAATTCCACTAGTTCAACCCTAATAGCTCGGAAATTAATAAGAAAGAGATTTTCTACACTTGTTATAAAAAGTGATATGCATGCTTGAAACATGTTAAAGATGCAAATGACCTATGGATCCAAACATTTTAAAGAGAATAACATTAAATTCCTAAGTGAACATGTGGTGGGATATTTACCCGAATCGAACAAGCCATTATTTTGCCCATTTACAAAAAGCAGACCTAACGATCAGAGATGATTGTAAAGTGATTTGTCATTCGTAACGGGCTATACTTTTGTAATAAATTACTTATGGGTTGGAGTCAACACTCAGTTAAAAATCCCCCACCTCCCCCTTTTCCCGACGATTGCAGAACCTGATATATAAAAACTAAAAAGACTTTATAATCCCAAAAAATTACAGAAACATTTTGGAATTATCTCTCTCTATATTTTTGCATTGTGCATTTCCATTTTAAATGCATAATTTTTTCTTAAATCAAAACTTGAGTTTTCACTTGCCTTCATCTCGTAAACAAAAAAAAGATAAAAGGCAAATAGATCACAAAAAATGAAAATTTTAGAGTTTTTGTATGGAAAGAATTTAAAGCAATAAGAAATGTAAATAAAGAAAATTTATTCACACACCACAAATGAACACAATTGTTTTGTTATCCAAGTTTGGGAAATTCCACTAGTACAACCCTAATAGCTTGAAATTTTATCAGAAAGAGATTTTTCTACACATGCTTTAAAAAATCGATATGCTTTCTTGAAACATGTTAAAGATGGAAATGACCTAAGGATCCAATCCCTTTAAAGAGAATAACATTAAATTCCCAAGTAAATTTGCGGTGGGATATTTACCCGAGTCAAACAAGCCATTATTTTGCCCATTTACAAAAAGGTGACCTAACGATCATACATGATTGTAAACTGGTTTATCATGCGTAACGGGCTATATTTTTTTAAGGAATGACTTATGGATTAGGAGTCAACACACAGTTAAAAATCTCCCACTTCCCCCTTTTCTCGACGATTGCAAAACCTGATATATAAAAACTAAAAAGAGTTTACAATCCCAAAAAATTACAAACACTTTTTGGAATTATCACTCTCTAAAATTGTGCATTGTGCATTTCCATTTTAGATCTATACTTTTTTTATTAAATATAAACCTGATTTTTCAATTTCGCATCATCTCGTAAAAAAAAAAAGGTAACAAGCAAATAGATCACAACAAAATGAAAATTTAAGAGTTTAATGTTTGCAAAGAATTTAAAGCAAACACAAATGTCAGTAAACAAAATTTATTCACACACCTCAAATGAACACAAAAGTGTTGTTATCCAAGTTAGGAAAATTCCACTAGTTCAACCCTAATTGCTAGGAATTTTATAAGATGGATATGCATGCTTGAAATATGTTAAAGCTACAAATGACCTATGGATCCATACCTTTTAAAGAGAATAACATTAAATTCCCAAGTGAACATGCGGTGGTATATTTACCCGAGTCAAACAAGCCTTTATTTTGCCCATTTGGAAAAAGCTGACCTAACGATCATAGATGATTGTAAAGTGATTTATCATGCGTAATGGGCTATATTTTTATGAGGAATGACTTATGGATTGAGAGTCAACACTCAGTTAAAAATCCCCCACCTCCCCCTTTTCCCGACGATTGCAGAACTCGATATATGAAAACTAAAAGGAGTTTAGAATCCATAAAAATTACAGACACTTTTTGGAATTATATCTCTCTACATTTGTGCATTGTGCATTTCCATTTTTTATGTATACTTTTCTCTTAAATAAAAACTTGAGTTTTCACTTTCCCTTCATCTCTTAAACAAAAAAAGACATAAAAGGCCAATAGATCACAACAAAATGAAAATTTTAGAGTTTATGTATGGAAAGAATTTAAAGCAATAACAAATGTAAGAAAATAAGGATATACATGTTTGTAACATGTTAAAGATGCAAATGTCCTACGCATGTTTTAAAAAAAGGATATGCATGCTTGTAACATGTTAAAGATGTAATTGTCCTATGGATCCATACCTTTTAAAGAGAATAACTTAAATTCCCAAGTGAACGTGCGGTGGGATATTTACCCAAGTCAAACAAGCCATTGTGTTACCCATTTACAAAAAGCTGACCTAACGATCTTAAATGATTGTAAAGTGATTTATCATCCGTAACGGCCTATATTTTTGTAAGGAATGACTTATGGATTGGGAATCAACACTGAGTTAAAAATCCCCTGCCTCCCCCCTTTTTATCGACGATTGCAGAACCAGATATATAAAAACTAAAAAGAGTTTAATATCCCTTAAAATTACAGACACTTTTTGGAATTATTACTCTCTACATTTGTGCATTGTGCATTTCCATTTTAGATGCATACTTTTTTCATAAATCAAAACTTGAGTTTTCACTTTCCCTTCATCTCGTAAACAAAAAAAGAGATAAAAGGCAAATAGATCACAACAAAATGAAAATTTTAAAGTTTATGTATGGAAAGAATTTAAAGAAATTAAAAATGCAAGAAAAAAAATTTATTGACACACCACAAATGAACACAAAAGTGTTGTTATCCAAGTTTGGGAAATTCCACTTGTTCAACCCTAATAGCTCGGATTTTTATAAGAAAGAGATTTTTCTATGCACGTTTTAAAAAATGGATATTCATGCTTGATACATGTTAAAGATGGAAATGACCTAAGGATCCAAACCTTTTAAAGAGAACAAGATTAAATTCCCAAGTGAACGTGCGGTGGGATATTTACTCGAGTCAAACAAGTCATTATTTTCCCCGTTTAGAAAAAGCTGACCTAACGATCACAGATGATTATAAAGTGATTTATCATGTGTAACGGGCTATATTTTTGTTAGGAATGACTTATGAATTGGGAGTCAACACTCAGTTAATAATCCCCCGCCTCCCTCTTTTCCGAGAATTGCAGAACTTGATATATTAAAACTTAAAAGAGTTTACAATCCCTAAAATTACAGACACTTTTTGGAATTATCTCTCTCCAAATTTTTGCATTCTGCCTTTCCATTTTAGATCTATACTTTTCTCCTAAATCAAAACTTGAGTTTTCACTTTCCCTTCATCTCGTATACAAAAAAAAGAGATAAAACGCAAATAGATCACAACAAAATAAAAATTTTAGAGTTTACGTATGGATAGAATTTAAAGCATTCACAAATTTAAGAAAAGAAAATTTATTCACACTTGTTTTAAAAAATGGATATGGATGCTTGGAACATGTGAAAGATGCAAATGACCTATGGATCCAAACCTTTTAAAGAAAATAACATTAAATTCCCAATTGAACGTGCGGTGGGATATTTACCCGAGTCAAAGCAGCCATTATTTTGCCCATTTTCAAAAATCTGACCTAACGATCATATATGATTGTAAAGTGATTTATCATGCGTAACCGGCTATATTTTTGTAAGGAATGACTTATGCTTTGGAAGTCAACACTGAGTTAAAAATCCCCTGCCTCCCCCTTTTCTGCATGATTGCAGAACCTTATATATAAAAACTAAAAAGAATTTACAATCCCCAAAAATTACAGACAGTTTTTGGATTTATCTCTCTCTACATTTGTTCTTTGTGCATTTCCATTTTAGATCTATACTTTTTTCTCAAATCAAAACATGTGCTTTCACTTTCGCTTCATCAAGTAAATAAAAAAAGAGATAAAAGGCAAATAGATCACAAAAAAAATAAAAATTTAGAGTTTATGTGTGGAAAGAATTTAAAGCAATAACTAATGTATGTAAACAAAATTTATTCACACGAAAAATTAAGACAAAAGTGTTGTTATCCAAGTTTGGGAAATTTCACTAGTTCAACCCTAATAGCTCGGAATTTTATAAGATAGAGATTTTTCTACTAAAGTTTAAAAAAAATGGACATGCATGTTTGAAACATATTAAAGATGCAAATGACTTATGGATCCAAACCTTTTAAAGAGAATCACATTAAATTCCAAAGTGAACGAGCGGTGGGATATTTACCCGAGTCGAACAAGCCATTATTTTGCCCATTTAGAAAAAGCGGACCTAACAATTATAGATTATTGTAAAGTGATATATCATACGTAACGGGCTATATTTTTGTCAGGATTGAGTTTTCACTTTCCCTTCATCTCGTAAACAAAAAAAATAGATAAAAGGCAAAAAGATAACAACCAAATGAAAAATTTTCAGTTTATGTATGGAAAGAATTTAAAGCAATAACAAATGTAAGTGAAGAAAATTTATTGACACACCACAGATGAACACAAGTTTTGTTATCCAAGTTTGGGAAATTTCACTAGTTCAGCCCTAATAGCTCGGAATTTTATAAGAAAGAGATTTTTCTATACATGTTTTAAAAAATGGATATGGATGCTTGAAACATGTTAATGATGCAAATGACCTATGGATCCAAACCTTTTAAAGAGAATAACATTAAATTCCCAAGTGAACGTGCAGTGGGATATTTACCCGAGTTAAACAAACCTTTATTTTGCCCATTTACAAAAAGATGACCTAACGATCATAGATGATTGTAAGTGATTTATCATACGTAACAGCTATATTTTTGTAAGGAATGACTTATGGATTGGGATTCAACACTCAGTTTAATATCCCCCGCCTCCCCCATTTCCTGGAGATTGCAGAACCTGATATATAAAAACTAAAAAGAGTTTACAATCCCTAAAAATTTCAAACACTTTTTGGAATTATATCTTTCTACATTTCTGCAATGTGCATTTCCATTTAAGATGTATACTTTTTTCTTAAATCAAAACTTGAGTTTTCACTTTCCCTTCATCTCGAAACCAAAAAAAGAGATAAAAGGCAAATAGATCACAACAAAATGAAAATTTTAGAGTTATGTATGGAAAGAATTTAAAGCAGTAAAAATGTAAGTAAAGAAAATTTATTCACACACCACAAATGAACTCAAAAGTTTCGTTACCCAAGTTTGGGAAATTCCACTAGTTCAACTCTAATAGCTCGGAATTTTATAAGAAAGAGATTTTTCTGCGTTAGTTTTAAAAAATGGATATGCATGCTTGAAAAATGTTAAATATGCAAATTACCTATGGATCCAAACCTTTTAAAGAGAATAACAATAAATATCCAAGTGAACGTGCAGTGGGATATTTACCCGAGTCGAACAAGCCATTATTTATCCCATTTACAAAAAGCTTACCTAACGATATTAGATATTTTAAAGTGATTTATCATGCGTAATGGGCTATATTTTTCTAAGGAATGACATATGGATTGGGAGTCAAAACTCAGTTAAAAATCCCCGCCTCCCCCTTTTCACGATGATTACAGAACCTGATATATAAAAACTAAAAAGAGTACACAATCCCTAAAAATTATAGACACTTTTTTGAATTATCTCTCTCTAAATTTGTGCATTGTGCATTTCCATTTTAGATGTAAAACTTTTTCTCAAATCAAAACTAGAGTTTTCACTTTCCCTTCATCTCGTAAACAAAAAAAGACATAAAAGGCAAATAGATCACAACAAAATGAAAATTTTAGAGTTTATCTATGGAAAGAATTTAAAGCAATAAAAAAGTTAAGTAAAGAAAATTTATTCACACACCACAAAGGAACACAATGGTTGTTATCCAAGTTTGGGAAATTCCACTAGTTCCACCCTAATAGCTCAGAATTTTATAAGAAAAAGATTTTTTTACGCATGTTTTAAAAAATGGATATGCATGCTTGGAATTTGTTAATGATTCAAATGACTTATTTATCCAAACCTTTTTAAGAGAATAATATTAAATTCCCAAGTGAACGTGCGGTGGGATTTTTACCCGAGTTAAACAAGCCATTATTTTGCCCATTTACAAAAAGCTAACCTAATGATCATAGATGATTGTAAAGTGATTTATCATGCATAACGGGCAAGATTTTTTTAAGGAAGGACTTATGCATTGGAAGTCAACACTGAGTTAAAAATCCCCCACCTCCCCCTTTTCCCCATATTGCAGAACCTTATATATAAAAACTAAAAAAAGATTACAATCCCTAAAACTTACAGACACTTTTTCGAATTATCTCTCTCTACATTTGTGCATTGTGCATTTCCATTATTTATGTTTATTTTTTTCTTAAATAAAAACTTGAGTTTTCACTTTCCCTTCATCTCGTAACCAAAAAAATTGATAAAAGGCAAATAGAATACAACAAAAAGAAAATTTTATAGTTTATGTTAGGAAAGAATATCAAGCAATCAAAATTTATCTAAAGAAAATTTATTCACACACCACAAATGAACACAAAAATTTTGTTATCGAAGTTTGGGAAATTCTACTAGTTCAACCGTAATAGCTCAGAATTTTATCAGAAAGAGATTTTTTTACACATGTTTTAAAAAATGGATGTACATGCTTGGAACATGTTAAAGATTCAAATGACCTATGGATCCAAACCTTTTAAAGAGATTAACATTAAATTCCCAAGTGAACGTGCAGTGAGATATTTACCCGAGTCAAATAAGCCATTATTTTGCCCATTTACAAAAAGCTGACCTAATGATCATAGAAGATTGTCAAGTGATTTATCATGCACGATGGGCTATATTTTTTTAAAGAATGAGTTATGGATTGGGAGTCAACAGTCAGTTAAAAATCTCTCACCTCCCCCTTTTCCCGACGATTGCTGAACCTGAAATTAAAACTAAAATGAATTTAAAATCCCTAAAAATTAAAGACATTTTTTCAAATTATCTCTCTCTACATTTGTGCATTGTGCACTTCCATTTTAGATGCAAACCTTTTCCTTAAATCAAAACTTGTGTTTTCATTTTCCCTTCACCTCGTAAACAAAAAAAAAGAGATAAAAAGCAAATAGATCACAACAAAATTAAAATTTTTGAGTTTATGTATGGAAAGAATTTAAAGAAATAAAAAATGTAAGTAAAGATAATTTATTCACACACCACAAATAAACACAAAAGTTTTGTTGTCCAAGTTTTGGAAATTCCACAAGCTACCCCCTAATAGCTCGAAATTTTATAAGAAATAGATTTACATATGCAATTTTTAAAAAATGGATATGCATGCTTGTAACATTTTAAATATGCAAATTTCCTATGGATCCAAACCTTTTAAAGAGAATAAATTAAATTCCCATGTGAAGGTCCGGTGGGATATTTACCCTAGTCAAACAAGCCATTATTTTGCCCATTTACAAAACGCTGACCAAACGATCGTAAATGATTGTAAAGTGATTTATCATGCGTAATGGGAAATATTTTTGTAAGGAATGACTTATGTATTGGGAGTCAACACTCACTTAAAAATCCCCCGCCTCCCCCTTTTCTCGACGATTGTAGAACTAGATATATAAAAGCTAAAAAGACTTTACAATCCCTAAAAATTATAGACACTTTTAGGAATTATCTCTCACTACATTTGTGCATTGTGCATTTCCATTTTAGATGGATACTATTTTCTGATATCAAAACTTGAATTTTCACTTTCCCATCATGTCGTAAACAAAAGGCAAATAGATCACAACAAAATGACAATTTTAGAGTTTTTGTTTGGGAAGAATTTAAAGCAACAACAAATGTAAGTAAAGAAAATTTATTCACACACCACAAATGAACACAAAAGTTTTGCTATCCTAGTTTGGGAAATTCCACTAGTTCAACCCTAATAGCTCAAAATTCTATTAGAAAGAGAATTTTCAATGCATGTTTTAAAAAATGGATATCCATGCTTGAAACTTGTTAAAGATGCAAATTAACTATGATTCCAAACCTTTTAAAGAGAATAATATTAAATTCCCAAGTCAACGTGTGGCGGGATAGTCAAACAAGCCCTTATTTTGCCCATTTACAAAAAGTTGAGCTAACGATCATAGATGATTGTAAAGTGATTTATCATGCGTAATGGGCTATATTTTTGTAAGGAATAACTTATGGATTGGGAGTCCACACTCAGTTAAAAATCCCCCGCCACCCCTTTTTCCAACAATTACAGAACCTAATATATAAAAACAAAAAAAATTTTCAATCCCTAAAATTTACAGTCACTTTTTGGAATTATCTCTCTCTACTTTTGTGCATTGTTAATTTCCATTTTAGATGTATACTTTTTTTTAAATAAAAAATTGAGTTTTCACTTTCCCTTCATCTTGTAAAAAAAAAAAAAAAGAGATAAAAGGCAAATAGATCACAACAAAATGAAAATTTTAGAGTTTATCTATGGAAAGAATTTAAAGCAATAACAAATGTAAGTAAAGAAAATTTATTCACACACCACAAATGAACACATAAGTTTTGTTGTCCAAGTTTGGGAAATTCCACTAGTTCAATCCTAAAAGCTCGAAATTTTATAAGAAAGAGTCTTTTCTCTGCATGTTTTTAAAAATGGATATACATGCTTGAAACATGTTAAAGTTGTGAATGACCTATGGATCCAAATCTTTTAAAGTGAATAACGTTAAATTCCCAAGTGAACGTGCGGTGGGATATTTACCCAAGTCAAACAAGCCAGTATTTTTCCCATTTACAAAAATTGTCCTAACAATCATAGAATATTGTAAAGTGATTTATCTTGCGTAGCGGGGTATATTTTTTTAAGGAATGACTTAATGATTGGGAGTCAACACTCAGTTAAAATTCACCCGCCTCACCCTTTTCCCGACGATTGCAGAACCTGATAAATAAAAACTAGAAAGAGTTTACAATCCCTAAAAATTAGAGACACTTTTTTGAATTATCTCTCTCTACATTTGTGCACTGTACATTCATGTATACTTTTTTCTTAAATCAAAACATGTGCTTTCACTTTCGCTTCATCTCGTAAACAAAAAAAGAGATAAAAGGCAAATAGATCACAACAAAATGAAAATTTAGAGTTTATGTGTACAAAGAATTTAAAGCAATAACTAATGTATGTAAATAAAATTTATTCACACACCAACAATTAACACAAAAGTTTTTTATCCAAGTTAGGGAAATTCCACTAGTTCAACCCTAATAGCTCGAAATTTTATAAGAAAGAGATTTTTCTATGCATGTTTTAAAAAATGGATATGCATGCTTGAAACATGTTAAAAATGCAAATGACCTATGGATCCAAACATTTTAAAGAGAATAACATTAAATTCCCAAGTGAACGTGCAGTGTGATATTTACCGAAGTCAAACAAGCCATTATTTTGCCCATTTACAAAAAGTTGACATAACGATCATAGATGATTGTAAAGCGATTTATCATGTGTAATGGGATATATTTTTTTAATTAAAGACTTATGAATTGGGAGTCAACACTTAGTTAAAAATCCCCTGCCTCCCCATTTTCCTGACCATTGCAGAACCTGATATATAAAAACTAAAAACAGTTTACAATTTCCAAAAATTACGGACACTTTTTGAATATCTCTCTACATTTGTGCCTTCCCCATTTTAATTTTAGCTGAATACTTTTTTCTTAAATCAAAACTTGAGTTTTGTCTTTCCCATCATCTCGTAAAAAAAAAAGAGATAAAAGGCAAATAAATCGCAACAAAATTAAAATTTTAGAGTTTATGTATGGAAAGAATTTAAAACAATAAAAATGTAAGTAACGAAAATTTATTGACACACCACAAACGAACACAAAAATTGTTCGACCCTAAACCCTACACCCTAAATTCCACTAGTTCAACTCTAATAGCTTGGAATGTTATAAGAAAGAGATTTTTCTACACATGTTTTAAAAAATGGATATGCATTCTTGAAACGTGTTAAAGATGCAAATACCTTTGGATTCAAACCTTTTAAACAGAATAACATTAAATTCCGAAGGGACTTTGCGATCGGATATTTACCTGAGTCAAACAAGCCATTATTTTGCCCATTTACAAAAGCAAACCTAACGATCATAGATGATTGTAAAGTAATTTATAATGCGTAAAGGGCCATTTTTTTAAGGAATGACATATGTATTGGGAGTCAATACTTAGTTAAAAATCCCCTGCCACCCCCATTTCTTGACGATCGCATAAACTGATATATAAAAAAAAAAATTTAAAATTTCTAAAAATGATAGACACCTTTTTGAATTATCTCTCTCTACATTTTTGCAATGTGCATTTCCATTTTAGATGTATACTTTTTTCTTAAATCAAACTAGATTTTTCAGTTTACCTTTATATCGTAAACCAAAAAAGAGATAAAAGGCAAATAGATCACAAAATGAAAATTTTAGAGCTGATGTGTTGAATGAATTTAAAGAAATGACAAATGTAAGTAAAGAAAATTTATTCACATGCCACAAATATACACAAAAGTTTTGTTATCTAAGTTTAGGAAAATTCCACTAGTTCAACCGTTATAGCTCGGAATTTTATAAGAAAGAGATTTTTCTACAAATGTTTTAAAAAATGGATATGCATGCTTGAAACATGTTAAAGATGCAAATGACCTATGGATCCAAAACCTTTAATGAGAATAACATTAAATTCCCAACTGAACGTGCGGTTGGATAATTATCTGAGTTAAACAAGTGATTATTTTGCCCATTTACAAATAGCTGACTTAACGATCATAGATGATTGTAAAGTGATTTATCATGCGTAACGGGCTATATTATGTTAAGGAATGACTTATGGATTGGGAGTCAACACTCAGTTAAAAATCCCCCACCTTTGCCTTTTCCCGACGTTTTCAGAACCTTATATATAAAAACTAAAAAGAGTTCACAATCTCTAACAATTAAAGACACTTTTGAGAATTATTTCTCTCAACATTTGGGCATTGTGCATTTCCATTTTAGATGTATGCTTTTTTCTTTAATAAAAACTTGAGTTTTCACTTTCCCTTCATCTCGTAAACAAAAAAAAGAGATAAAAGGCAAATAAATCACAACCAAATGAAAATTTTAGAGTTTATGTATGGAAAGAATTTAAAGCACTAACAAATGTAAGTGAATAAAATTTAAATTAACACAAAAATTTTGTTATCCAATTTTGGGAAATTCCACTAGTTAAATCAAAATAGCTCGGAATTTTATTAAAAAAAGATTTTTCTACACATGTTTTAAAAAATGGATATGCATGCTTGAAACATGTTAAAGATGCAAATGACCTATGGATCCAAACCTTTTAAAGAGAACAACATTAAACTCCCAAGTGAACGTGCGATGGGATATTTACCCGAGTAAAACATACCATTATTTCGCCCGTTCACAAAAAGTTGACCTAACGATCATAGATGATTTTAAAATGATTTATCTTGCATAATGGGCTATATTTTTTTAAGGAATGACTTATAGATTGAGAGTCAACACTCAGTTAAAAATTCTCCGCCTCCCCCTTTTCCCGATGATTGCAGTACTTGAAATATAAAAACTAAAAAGAATTTAAAATCCCTAAAAATTACAGACACTTTTTTGGAATTATCTATTCTCTACATTTGTGTATTGTGCATTTCCATTTTAGATGTATACTTTTTTCTTAAATCAGAACTTGAGTTTTCACTTTCCCTTCATCTCGTTAACAAAAAAAGAGATTAAAGGCAAATAGATCACAACAAAATAAAAATTTTAGAGTTTATGTATGGAAAGAATTTAAAGCAATAACAAATGTAAGTAAAGATAATTTATTCATACACCACAAATGAACACAAAAGTTTTTTAATCCAAGTTTCAAAAATTTCACTACTTTACCCTAATAGCTCAGAATTTTATAAGAAAGAGATTTTTCTACACATGTTTTAAAAAATGGATATGCATGCTGGAAACTTGTTAAACATGAAAATGACTTATGGATCCAAACCTTTTAAACAGAAGAACATTAAATTCGCAAGTGAAAATGCAGTGGGATATTTACCCAAGTTAAACAAGCCAATATTTTTCCCATTTACAAAGAGCTGACCTAACGATCATAGATGATTGCAAACTGATTTATCATGCGTACCGGGCTATATTTTTGCCAGGAATGACTTATGGATTTGGAGTCAGCACTCAGTTAAAAATCCCCTGCCTCCAATTTTTGGCGACGATTGCAGAACCGAATATATAAAAACAAAAAGAGTTTGCAATGCCTAAAAATTACAGACACTTTTTGGAATTATCTTTCTCAACTTTTGTACATTATGAATTTCCATTTTTGATGTATACTTTTTTCTAAAATCAAAACTTGAGTTTTCACTTTCCCTTCATCTCGTAAAATAAAAAAGAGAAAAAAGGCAAATAGATCACAACAAAATGAAAATTTTAGAGTTTATGTAATGAAATAATTTAAAGCAATAACGAATGTAAGTAAAGAAAATTTATTCACTCACCAAAAATGAACACAAAAGTTTTGTTATCCAGTTTTGGAAATTCCACTAGTTCAACCCTAATAGATCTGAATTTTATAAGAAAGAGATTTTTCTACACATGTTTTAAAAAATGGATATGCATGCTTGAAACACGATAAAGATGCAAATGACCTATGGATCCAAACCTTTTAAAGAGAATAACATTAAATTCCCAAGTGAACGTTCGGTGGGATATTTACCCTAGTCATACAAGCCAGTAGTTTGCCCATTTACAAAAAGTTGACCTAACGATCATATATGATCTTAAAGTGATTTATCATACGCAACAAGCTATATTTTTGTAAGGAATGACTTATGGACTGGGAGTCAACACTCAGTTAAAAATCCACCGCCTCCCCCTTTTTCCGACGATTGCAGAACCTGAAATGTAAAAAGCTAAAACGAGTTTACAATCCCAAAAAATTATAGGCACTTTTTGGAATTATCTCTCTTTACTTTTTTGTATAGTGTATTTTTATTTTAGATGTATACTTTTTTCTTAATTCAAAACTTGTGTTTTTACTTTCTTTTCATCTCGTATACAAAAAAATATATAAAAGGCAAATAGATCACAAAAAAATGAAAATTTTAGAGTTGACGTATGGAAAGAATTTAAAGCGATAAAAAATGTAAGTAAAGAAAAATTTATTCACACACTAGAAATTAACTCAAAAGTTTTGTTATCCAAGTTTGGGAAATTCCACTAGTTCAACCCTAATAGCTCAGAATTTTATAAGAAAGAGATTTTTCTACACAAGTTTTAAAAAATGGATATGCATGCTTGACACATGTTATAAATCAAAATGACCTATGGATCCAAACCTTTTAAAGAGATAAACATTAAATTCGCAAATGAACGTGCGGTGGATATTTATCCAAGTCAATCAAGACATTATATTGCCCATTTACAAAAAGATGACATAACGATCGTACGTGATTGTAAAGTGATTTATCATGCATAATAGGCTATATTTTGGTAAGGAATAACTGATTGATTGGGTGTCAACACTCAGTTAAAAATCCCCCGCCTTCCCCTTTTCCCGACGATTGCAGAACCTGATATAAAAAAAAACTAGAAAAAGTTTACAATCCCCAAAAAGTACAGACACGTTTTTGAATTATCTCTCTCTACATTTAAGCATTGTGCATTTCTATTTTAATGTAAACTTTTTTATTAAATCAAAACATGAGTTTTCACTTTTCTTTCATCTCGTAAATACAAAAAGAGATAAGAGGCAAATAGATCACAACCAAATAAAACTTTTAGAGTTTATGGATGGAAAGAATTTAAAGCAATAAAAAATTTAAGTGAAGAAAATTTATTCACACACCACAAATTAACACAAAATTATAGTTATCTAAGTTTGGAAAATTCCACTAGTTCAACCCTAATAGCTTGAAATTTTATAAGAAAGAGATTTTTCTACACATGTTTTAAAAAATGGAAATGCATGCTTGAGTTTAAGATGCAAATGACCTATGGATCCAAACCTTTTAAAAAGAATAACATTAAATTCCCAAGTGAACGTGCGGTGGGATATGTACTCGAGTCAAACAAGCAATTATTTTTCCCGTTTACAAAAAGTTGACATCACGATGAAAGATGATTGTAAAGTGATTTATCATGCGTAATGGGCTATATTTTTTTAAGGAATGACTTATGGATTGGGTCTCAACACTCAGTTAAAAATCCCCCGCCTCCCCCTTTTTTTGACGATTGCAGAACCAGATATAAAAAAAGTATAAAGAGTTTACAATCCCTAAAAAAATACACACACTTTTTGGAATTATCTCACTCTACATTTTTAATTGTGCATTTCTATTTTAGATTTATACTTTTTTCTTAAATACATACTTGATTTTTCACTTTCCCTTCTTCTCGTAAAAAAAAGAGAGAGAAAAGGAAAATAGATTAGAACAAACTGAAAATTTTAGATTTTTTGTAAAACAAGAATTTCAAGCAATACAAATGTAACTAAAGAAAATTTATTCACAAAGTTAAAATGAACACAAAATTTTTGTTATCCAAATTAGGGGAATTCCACTAGTTCAACCATAATTGCTTGGAATTTTATATGAAAGAGATTTTTCTACACATGTTTTAAAAAATGGTTATGGATGCTTGAAAGAAGTTAAAGATGCAAATGAGCTATGGATCCAAACATTTTAAAGAGAATAACATTAAATTCCCAAGTGAACGTGCGGTGGGATATTTACCCGAGTCAAACAAGGCATTATTTTTCCAATTTCCAAAAAGTTGACCAAACGGTCGTGGGTGATTGTATTTGATTTATCATGCGTAACGGGCTATATTTTTGTAAGGAATGACTTATGGATTAGGAGTCAACACTCAGTTAAAAATCCCACGCCTCCCCCTTTTCCCAACGATTGCAAAACCAGATATATAAAAACTAAAAAGTGTTTACAATCTCTAAAAATTACAAACACTTTTTGGAATTATCTCTCTCTACATTTGTGCATTGTGCATTTCCATTTAAGATGTATACGTTTTTCTTCAATCAAAACTTGAGTTTTCACTTTCCCTTCATCTTGTAAAAAAAAAAATTAGAAAAAAGGCAAATATATCACTACAAAAAGAAAATTTTAGAGTTTATGTATTGAATGAATTTAAAGCAATAACAAAAGTTAGTAAAGAAAATTTTTTCACACACCACAAAAGAACACAAAAGTTTTGTTATCCAAGTTTGGGAAATTCCACTAGTTGAACCCTAATAGCTCAGAGATTTATAAGGAACTGATTTTTCTACTCATGTTTTAAAAAATGGATATGCATGCTTGAAACATGTTAAAGATGCGAGTGACCTACGGATCCAAACCTTTTAAAGAGAATAACAACAAATTCCCAAGTGAACGTGCGGTGGGATATTTACCCGAGTCAAATAAGCCATTATTTTGCCCATTTAAAAAAAGCTGACCTAACGATCATATATGATTGTAAAGTGATTTATCATGTGTAACGGGCTATATTTTTGTGAGGAATGACTAATAGATTGGGAATCAACACTTAGTTAAAAATCCTCCGCCTCCCCCTTTTCCCGATGATTGCAGTACCTGAAATATAAAAACTAAAAAGAGTTTACAATCCCTAAAAATTACAGACACTTGTTGGAATTATCTATCCCAACATTTGTGTATTGTGCATTTCCGTTTTAGGTGTATACTTTTTTCTTAAATCAGAACTTGAGTTTTCACTTTCCCTTCATCTCGTAAACAAAAAAAGATATAAAAGGCAAATAGATCACAAAAAAATGAAAATTTTAGAGTTTATGTATAGAAAAAATTTAAAGCAATAACAAATGAACACAAAAGTTTTGTTACCTAAGTTTGGAAAATTCTACTAGTTCAACCCTAATAGCTCGGAATTTTATAAAAAAGAGAATTTTCAACACATGTTTTAAAAAATGGATATGCATGCTGGAAACATGTTAAAATGAAAATGACCAATGGATCCAATCCTTTTAATGAAAATAACTTTAAATTCTCAAGTGCACGTGCGGTAGGATATTTACCCGACTCAAACAATCCATTATTTTGCCCATTTAAAATAAGATGACATAACGATCGTAGATGATTGTAAAGTGATTTATCATGTATAATGGGCTATATTTTTGTAAGGAATGACTATTGGATTGGGTGTGAACTCTCAGTAAAATATCCCCCGCCTCCCCCTTTTCCCGACGATTGCAGAACCTGATATAAAAAACTAAAAAGAGTTTAAAATCCCTAAAAATTACTGAAACTTTTTAGAATTATCTCTCTCTACATTTGTGAATTGGGCATTTCCATTTTAGATATATACTTTTTTCTTAAATAAAAACTTGAGTTTTCACTTTCCCTTCATCTCTTAAAAAAAAAAAGAGAAAAGGCAAATAGATCACAACAAAATAAAAATTTTAAAGTTTATGTAAGGAAAGAATTTAAAGCAATAATTAATGTAAGTAAAGAAAATTTATTCACACAACACAACTGAACCCAAAAGTTTTGTTATCCAATTTTGGGAAATTCCACTTGTTCAACCCTAATAGCTCAGAATTTTAGAAGAAAGAGATTTTTCGACACCTGTTTTAAAAAATGGATATACATTCTTGAAACATGTTTAAGAAGAAAATGACCTAACGATCCAAACCTTTTAAAAAAAATAACATTAAATTCCCTAGCGAACGTGCGGTGGGATATTTACCTGAGTCAAACAAGTCATTATTTTTCCCATTTGCAAAAAGTAGACAGAACGATCAAGGATGATTGTAAAGTGATTTATCACGTGTAACGGGCTATATTTTTTTAAGGAATGACTTATGGATTGGGAGTCAACACTCAGTTAAATATCCCTCATCTTTCCCTTTTCCCGACGATTGCAAAACCAGATATAAAAAAACTAAAAACAGTTTACAATCTCTAAAAAATACTGACAGTTTTTGGAATTATCTCTCTCCAAATTTGTGCATTGTGCATTTCTATTTTAGATGTATACTTTTTTCTTAAATCAAAACTTGAGTTTTCACTTTCCCTTCATCTTGTGAAAAAAAAAGAGAGAAAAGGCAAACAGATCACAACAAAATGAAAATTTTAGAGTTAATGTATGGAAAAATTTAAAGAATTGACAAAAGTAAGTAAAGAAAATTTATTCACAAACCTAAAATGAACACATAATTTTTGTTATCCAAGTTTGGAAAATTTCACTAGTTCAACCCTAATAGCTCGGAATTTGATAAGAAAGAGATTTAATAAAAAGGATATGCATGCTTGAAACATGTTAAAGCTGCAAATGACCTTTGGGTCCAAACCTTTTAAAGAGAATAACATTAAATTCCCAAGTGAACCTGAGTCAAACAAACCATTATTTTTCTCATTTACAAAAAGTTGACCTAACCATCATAGATGATTGTAAGTGATTTATCATGCGTAATGGGCCATATTTTTGTAAGAAATGACTTATGGATTGGGAGTCAACACTCAGTTAAAAATCCCCTACCTCCCCCTTTTCCCGACGATTGCAGAACTTGATATATAAAAAATAAAAAGAGATTACAATCCCTAAAAATTACAGACACTTTTTGGAATTATCTCTCTCTACATTTGTGCATTGTGCATTTCCTTTTAAGATGTGTACTTTTTCTTAAATAAACACTTGAGTTTTCACTTTCCCTTCATCGCGTTAAAAAAAAAAAAGAGAAAAAAGGCAAATAGTTCACAACAAAATGAAAATTTTAGAGTTTATGTATGGAAATAATTTAAAGAAATAAGAAATGTTAGTAAAGAAAATTTATTTGCACACCACAAATGAACACAAAAGTTTTGTTATCCAAGCTTGTGATATTCCACTAGTTCAACCCTAATAGCTTGGAATTTTATAAGAAAAAAAGATTTTTCTGCACATGTTTTAAAAAATAAATATGCATGTTAGAAACATGTTAAAGATGCAAATGACCAATGGATCCAAATATTTCAAAGAGAATAACATTAAATTCCCAAGTGAATGTGCGGTGGGATATCTACAAGAGTCAAACAAGCCATTATTTTGCCCATTTACAAAAAACTGACCTAACGATCATAGATAATTGTAAAATGATTTATCATCCATAATGGGCTATATTTTAGTAAGGAATGACTTATGGATTGGGTATCAACACTCAATTAAAAATCCCTGCCTCCTCCTTTTCCTCACAATTGCAGAACCTGATATATAAAAACTAAAAATAGTTTATATTCCCTAAAAATTACATACACTTTTTGGAATTATCTCTCTCTAGATTTGTGCATTGTGCATTTCCATTTTAGATGTATACTTTTTTCTTAAATCAAAACTTGTGTTTTCATTTTCCTTCATCTCGTTAACTAAAAAAGAGAAACAAGGCTAATTGATCATAACAAAATGAAAATTTTAGAGTTTATGTATGGAAAGAATTTAAAGCAATAACAAATGTAAGTGAAGAAAATTTATTCCCACACCACAAATGAACACAAAAGTTTTGTTATCCAAGCTTGGGAAATTCCACTAGTTCAACCCTAATAGCTCAGAATTTTATAAGAGAGATTTTTCAACACATGTTTTAAAAAATGGATATGCATGCTCGAAACATGTTAAAGATTCAAATGACCTATGGATCCAAACCTTTTAAAGAGAATAACATTAAATCCCCAAGTGAACGTGCGGTAGGATATTTACACGAATCAAACAAGCCATTATTTTGCCCATTTACAAAAACTGACCTAACGATCATAGTTGATTGTTAAGTGATTGATCATGTGTAAAGGGCTATATTTTTTTAAGGAATGACTTATGGATTGGGAGTCAACACTCAGTTAAAAATCCCCCGCATCCATCTTTTCCCGACGACTACTAAAAATACTAAAAACCTGATATATAAATACTAAAAAGATTTTGGAATCCCTAAAATTTACTGACATTTTTTTGAATTATCTCTCTATACATTTGTGCATTGTGCATTTCAATTTTAGATGTATACTTTTTTCTTAAATCAAAACTTGAGTTCTCACTTTCCCTTCATCTCGTAAACAAAAAAAGAAATAAAAGGAAAAAAAGATCACAAGAAAATGAAAATATTAGAGTTTATGAATGGAAAGAATTTAAGAACAAAATGGAAGTAAAGAAAATTTATTCACACTCTACAAATGAACACAAAAGTTTTGTTATCAGAGTTTGGGAAATTCCTCTAGTTCAACCCTAATATCTTGGAATTTTATAAGAAAGCGATTTTTCTACACATGTTTGAAAAACTGGATTTGCATGCTTGAAACATGTTAAAGATCCAAATGATGTATGGATCCAAACCTTTTAAAGAGAATGATATTAAATTCTCAAGTGAGCGTGCTGAGGTTGATTTACCCGAGTCAAACAGCCATTATTTTGCCCATTTACAAAAAGTTGACCTACTGATCATAGATGATTATAACATTATTTATCATGTGTAACGGGCTATATTTTTGTAAGGAATGACTTATGTATTGGGAGTCAACACTCAGTTAAAAATCCCATGCCTCCCCCTTTTCCCGACGATTGCAAAACCTTATATATAAAAACTAAACAGAGTTTACAATCCCCAAAAATTAAAGACACTTTTTTGAATTATCTCTCTCTACATTTGTGCATTGGTCATTTACATTTTAGTTCTATACTTTTTTCTGTTATGGTCCCGGATCTGACACAAGGATTCTTTGGGAGGATTTGGGGTCTACCACGGGTTACAGGTCTTCCAAGCATTACCATAGGGGTAGTAGGAAGACATGGGGAAGACGAAAATAAAGATCAAGCCAAAGGGAAGCTTGAAAACCCTAGAGCTCATTGAGGAGAACTCTAAGCCTCTTTACGCTAGATTTAACCTAATTCTTAATACTTCAATGCTTTTTTTTTCATTACTCTTACCCCTTAAATAGGGTTCACGCTGTTAGGGTTTAATAAAATATTACAAAAATATCCCTATGAATAAAATATTCTAAGAATATCCCTATTAATAAATAATTCCCAAAATACCCCTGTGACCTAAAACTGAAATAAAATAAAGTAAATTAAAGAAAACACTAAAATAATAATGTTATTGCATGCATAACATTTTCTTAAATCAAAACTTGAGTTTTCACTTTCACTTCATCTCGAAAACAAAAAAAGTGATTAAAGGAAAAAATAGATCACAACAAAATGAAAATTTAAGAGTTTATGTATGGATTAAATTTTGAAGCAATAAAAAATACAAAGTAAAGAAAATTTTTTTACACACCACAAATGAACACAAAATTTTTGTTATTAGAGTGTGGGAAATTGCACTTGTTCAACCCTAATAGCTTGGAATTTTATAAGAAAGAGATTTTTCTACTCATGTTTTAAAAAATGGATATGTATGCTTGAAACATGTTAAAGATAAAAATGACCTATGGATCCAAACTTTTTAAAGAGAATAACATTAAATTCTCAAGTGAACGTGGGGTGGGATATTTACCCAAGTCAAACAAGCCATTTTTTTTCCCATTTACAAAAAGTTGACCTAACAATCATATATTATTGTAAAGTGATTTATTATGCATAACGGGAGATATTTTTGTAAGGAATGACTTATGGATTAGGAATCAACTCTCAGTTAAAAATCCGCCGCCTCCCCCTTTTCTCAACGATTGTAAAACCTGATATATAGAAACTAAAAAGAGTTTACAATCCCTAAAAATTACAGTCTCGTTTTGGAATTATCTCTCTCTACATTTGTGCATTGTGTATTTCCTTTTTAGATATATACTTTTTCCTTAAATCAAAACTTGAGTTTTCACTTTCCCTTCATCTCGTAAACAACAAAAGAGAATAAAAGGCAAATAAATCGCAACGAAACGAAAATTTTAGAGTTTATGTATGGAAAGATTAAAGCAATAACAAATGTCAGTAAAGAAAATTTATTCACACACTACAAATGAACACAAAAGTTTTGTTATTCAAGTTTGGGAAATTCCACTAGTTCAATCCTAATAGCTTGGAATTTTATAAGAAAGATATTTTTCTACATATGTTTTAAAAAAACAATATGCATGCTTATAACATGTTAAAGATGCAAATGACCGATGGATCCAAACCTTTTAAAGAGAACAACAATATATTCTCAAGTGAACGTGGGTGGGATTTTTACCCGTGTTAAACAAACCAATATATTGCCCATTTACAAAAAACTGACCTAACAATCATAGATGATTGTCAAGTGATTTATCATGCATAACTGACAATAGTTTTGTAAGGAATGACTTGTGGATTGGGAGTCAATACTCAGTTAAAAATTCCTCGCCTCTCCTTTTTTCTTGACGATTGCAAAACCTGATATATAAAATCTAAAAAAAGTTTACAATCCCTAAAAATTACAAACACTTTTTGGAATTATCTCTCTCTACATTTCTGCATTGTGTATTTCCATTTTAGATGTATACTATTTTCTTAAATCAAAGCTTGAGTTTTCACTTTCCCTTCGTCCATTAAACCAAACATGAGATAAAAGGCAAATAGATCACAACAACATGCAAATTTTCGAGTTTATGTATGGAAAGAATTTAAAGCAATAAAAAATGTAAGTAAATAAAATTTATTCACACACACAAATGAACACAAATGTTTTGTTATCCAAGTTTGGGAAATTCCACTAGTTCAACCCAAATAACTTGGAATTTTATAAGAAAGAGATTTTTCTACACATGTTTTAAAAAATGGATGTGCACGCTTGAAACATGATAAAGATGCAAATTACCTTTGGATCCAAACCTTTTAAAGAGAATAACCATAAATTCTCAAGTGAACGTGAGGTGGGATATTTACCCGACTCAAACAAGCCATTATTTTGCCCATTTACAAAAAGCTGACCTAACGATCATACATGATTGTAAAGTGATTAATCATGTGTAACGGGCTAAAGTTTTGTAAGGAATGACATATGGATTGGGAGCCAACACTTTAGTTAAAAATCCCCCACCTCCCCCTTTTCCCTACGATTACAAAACCTGATAAAAAACTAAAAAGAGTTAACAATCCCTAAAAATTACAGACACATTTTGGAATTATCTCTCTCTACATTTGTGCATTGTGTATTTCCATTTTAGCTGTATATTTTTTTCTTAAATCAAAACTTGAGTTTTCACTATCCCTTCGTAACAAAAAAAAGAGATAAAAGGGAAAAATAGATCACAACAAAATGAAATTTTTAGATTTTATGTATGGAAAGAATTTAAAGAAATAACAAATGTAAGTAAACTAAATTTATTCACACAACACAAATGAACATAAAAGTTTTGTTATCCTAGTTTGGGAAATTTCACTAGTTCAACCCTAATAGCTTGGAATTTTATAAGAAAGAGATTTTTCTACACATGTTTTAAAAAATGGATATACATGTTTGAAACATGTTAAATATGCAAATGACCTATGGATCCATACCATTTAAAGTGAATAACGTTAAATTCTCAAGTGAACGTGCGGTGGGATATTTTCCTGAGTCAAACAAGCCACTATTTGTCTCATTTACAATAAGTTGACCTAACGATCATAGATGATTGTAAAGTAATTTATATTTTGTAACGGGCAATATTTTTGTTAGGAATGACTTATGGATTTGGAGTCGACACTCAGTTAAAAACCCCGCCTCCCCCTTTTCCCGACGATTGCAAAACCTGATATATATCAAAACTAAAAACAGTTTACTATCCCTAAAAATTACTAACATTTTTTGGAATTATCTCCATGTACATTTTTTCATTGTGCATTTCCTTTTTATATGTATACTTTTTTCTTAAATCAAAACATAAGTTTTAACTTTCCCTTTATCTCGTAAACAAAAAATGAGATAAAAAGCAAATTGATCACAACATAATGAAAATTTTAGAGTTTATGTATGGAAAGAAAATAACGCAATAAAAAATGTAAGGAATGACGTATGGATTGGGAGTTAACGCTCAGTTAAAAATCCTTCGCCTCCCCCTTTTCCCGATTATTGTAGAACCTAATATATAAAAAATAATAAGAGTTTACAATCCCTAAAACTTATAGACACTTTTTGGAATTATCTCTCTCTATATTTTTGCATTGTGCATTTCCGTTTTAAATGCATACTTTTTTCTTAAATCAAAACATGAGTTTTCACTTCCCCTTCATCTCGTAAATGAAAAAAAAGATTAAATGCAAATAGATCACAACAAAAAAAAAAATTTAGAGTTTTGTGTATGAAAAGAATTTAAAGCAATAACAAATGGAAAATTTTAGAGTTTTGTGTATGGAAAGAATTTAAAGCAATAACAAATGTAAGTAAAGAAAATTTATTCACTCACCACAAATGTACACAAAATATTTTTTTTTCCAAGTTTTGGAAATTCCACTAGTTCAACCCTAATAGCTCGGAATTTTATAAGAAAGATATTTTTCTACACATGTTTCAAAAAATGGATTTGCAAGCTTGAAACATGTTAAGGATGCAAATGACCTATGGATCCAAAGCTTTTAAAGGGAATAACATTAAATTCCCAAGCGAACGTGCATTGGGATATTTACCCGAGTCAAACAAACTATTATTTTCCCCATTTAAAAAAATTTTACCTAACGATCATAGATTATTGTTAAATGATTTATCATGTGTAACAGACTATATTTTTTTAAGAAATGACTTTTGAATTGGGAGTCAACACTCAGTTAAAAATTCCCCGCCTCCCCTTTTCTCAACGATTGCAGAACCTGATATGTAAAAACTAAAAAGAGTTTACAATCCCTAAAAATTACAGACACTATTTGGAATTATATCTCTCTATATTTGTGCATTGTGCATTTACATTTTAGATGTTTAAATCAAAACTTGAGTTTTCACTTCCCCATCATCTTGTAAACAAAAAAAGATATAAAAGGCAAATTAAACACAACAAAAGGAAAATTTTAGAGTTTATATATGGAAAGAATTTAAAGAAATAAAAAATGTAAGTAAATAAAATTTATTGAAACGCCAGAAATTTACACAAAAGTTTTGTTAACCAAGTTTTGGAAATTTCACTAGTTCAACCCTAATAGCTCGGAATTTTATAAATAAGAGATTTTTCTTCACTTGTTTTAAAAAATGGATATGCTTGCTTGAAATATATTAAAGATGCAAATGACCTATGGATCCAAACCTTTTAAAGAGAATAAGATTAAATTCCCAAGTGAACGTGGGGTGGGATATTTACCTGAGTCAAACAAGCCATTATTTTGCCCATTTACAAAAAACTGACTTAACGATCATAGATGATTGTAAAGTGATTTATGATGCGTAATGGGCTTAATTTTTCTAAGGAATGACTTTTGGATTGGGAGTCAACACTAAGTTAGAAATCCCCCCTCCCCCCCCCCCCCTCTCCTTTTCCGGACAATTGCAGAACCTGATATATAAAAACTAAAAATAGTTTACAATCTCTTAAAAGTACAGACACGTTTTGGAATTATCTCTCTCTACATTTTTGCATTGTGCATTTACATTTTAGATATAGACTTTTTTCTTAAATCAAAAATTGATTTTTCACTTCCCCATAATCTCGTAAAAAAAAGAGATAAACGCCAAATAGATCACAACAAAAATTACAATTTTAGAGTTTATGTATGGAAAAAATTTAAAGCAATCACAAATGTAAGTAAAGAAGATATAATCACACACCAAAAATGTACACAAAATTTTGTTATCCAAGTTTGGGAAATTCCAGTAGTTCAACCCTAATAGATCGAAATTTAATAAGAAAGATATTTTTCCACACATGTTTTAAAAAATGGTTATGCGTGCTTGAAACATGTTTAAGAAGCAAATGACCTCTGGACCCAAACCTTTTAAAGAGAATAACATTAAATTCCCGAGTCAAACAAGCCATTAATTTGCCCATTTAGAAAAAGTTGTCCTAATAATCATAGATGAATGGAAAGTGATTTATCATGCCTAACGGGCTATATTTTTGTAAGGAATGACTTATGGATTGGGAGTCAACACTCTGTTAAAAATCCCCCAACTCCCCCTTTTCTTGATGATTGTAGAACCTAATATATAAAATCTAAAAAGATTTTTTAATCCCTCAAAATTACAGAAAATTTTTGGAATTTATCTCTCTCTACATTTCTGCATTGTGCATTTCCATTTTAGATGTATACTTTTTTCTTAAATATAAACTAGAGTTGTCACTTTCCCTTTCTCGTCAGCAAAAAAAAAAAAAAAAAAAAGGCAAATAGATCACAACAAAATAAAAATTTTAGAGTTTATGTATGGTAAGAAAATTTATCCTCACACCACATATGGACAAAAAAATTTTGTTATCCAATTTTGGGAAATTCCACTAGTTCAACCCTAATAGCTCAAAATTTAATAAGATAGAGATTTTTCTACCCATGTTTTAAAATATTGATATGCATGCTTGAAACTTGTTAAAGATGCAAATGACCTTTGGATCAAAACCTTTTAAAGAGAATAATATTAAATACCCATGTGAACGTGCGGTGGGAAATTTACCCGAGTCAAACAAGCCATTATTTTGCCCATTTACAAAAAGCTGACCTTACAATCATAGATGATTGTAAAGTGATTTATCATGCATAAAGGGATAAATTTTTGTAAGGAATGACTTATGGATTGGGAGTCAACACTCAGTTAGAAATTCTTCGCCTCCACCTTTTCCCGATGATTGAAAAACTTGATATATAAAAATTATAGACACTTTTTGGAATTATCTCTTTCTACATTTGTGCATTGTGGATTTAAATTTTAGATGTATATTTTTTTCTTAAATCAAGAGTTTTCACTTCCCCATCATCTTGTAAACAAAAAAAGAGATAAAAGGCAATTAGATCACAACCAATGAAAATTTTAGAGTTTATGTACAGAAAGAATTTAAAGCAATAAAAAATGTTAGTAAATAAAATTTATTTACACACCACAAATGTACACAAAAGTTTTGTTATCCAAGTTTGGGAAATTCCACTAGTTCAACCTTAATAGCGCGGAATTTTATAAAAAAGAGATTTTTCTTCACATTTTTTAAAAAATGGATATGCAAGCTTGAAACATGTAAAAGATGGAAATGACCTACGGATCCAAACCTTTTAAAGAGAATAATATTTAATCCTCAAGTGAACGTGCAGTGGAATACTTACCTGAGTCCAACAAACTATTATTTTGCCCTTTTACAAAAAACTGACCTAACGGTCAACGATAATTGTAAAGTGATTTATCATGCTTAGCGGGCTATATTTTTATAAGGAATGACTTATAGATTGGGAGACAACACTCAGTTAAAAATCCTTCACCTCCCCCTTTTCCCGACGATTGCAGAACCTGATATATAAAAATAAAAAAGAGTTTACAATCCTTAAAAATTAGAGACACTTTTTGGAATAATCTCTCTCTACATTTGTGCATTGTGCTTTTTAATTTTAAAACTATACTTTTTTCTTAAATCAAAACTAGAGTTTTCACTTCCCCTTCATCTCATAAACAAAAAAAGAGATAAAACCAAAATAGATCACAACAAAATAAAAATTTTAGAGTTTATATATAGAAAGAATTTAAAGCAATAACAAATGTAAGTAAAGAAAATTTATTCACACACCACAAATGAAAATAAAAGTTTTGTTATCCAAGTGTTGGGAAATTCCACTAGTTCAACCCTAACAGCACGGAATTTTATAAGAAAGAGATTTTTCTATAAATGATTTAAAAAATGGATGAGCAAGCTTGAAACATGTTAAAGATTCAAATGACCTATGGATCCAAACCTTTTAAAGAGAATAACATTAAATTCACGAGTGAACGTGCGATGGGATATTTTCCCGAGTCAAACAAGCCATTAATTTTTCCATTTACAAAAAGCTGACCTAACGATCATAGGTCACTGTAAAGTGATTTATCATGAGTAACGGGTTATATTTTTGTAAGGAATGACTTATCGATTGGGAGTCAACACTCGGTTAAAAATCCCCTGCCTTCCCCTTTTCCCGACAATTGCAGAACCTGATAGAGTTTACAATCCCTAAAAATTACTGACACATTTGGGATTTATCTCTCTCTACATTTGTGCACTGTGCATTTAAATTCTAGATATATTCTTTTTTCTTAAATCAAAACTTGAGTTTTCACTTCCTCTTCATCTTGTAAACAAAAAAAGAGATAAAAGCCAAATAGATCACAACAAAATGAAAATTTTAGAGTTTATGTATGGAAATAATTTAAAGCAATAAAAAATGTAAGTAAAGAAAATTTATTCACACACCACAAATCTACACAAAAGTTTTTTTATCCAAGTTTGGGAAATTCCACAGGTTCAACCTAATAGCTCGGAATTTTATAAGAAAGAGATTTTTCTACACATGTTTTAAAAAATGGATATGCTTGCTTGAAACATGTTAAAAATGAAAATGACCTATGGATCCATACCTTAGAAAGAGAATAACATTAAATTCCCAAGTGAACGTGCGGTGGGATATTTACTCGTGTCAAACAAGCCATTATAATGCCCCACTTACAAAAAGCTGACCTAACGATCATAGAAGATTGTAAAGTGATTTACCATGTATAACGCGCTATATTTTTCTAAGGAATGACTTATGGATTGGGAGTCAACATTCAGTTAAAAATCCCTTGCCTCTCCCTTTTCCTGACGATTGTAGAACCTAATATATAAAAACTAAAAAGAGTTTACAATCCCTAAAAATTAAAACAACATTTTTCGAATTATCTCTCTCTAAATTTGTGCATTGTGCATTTCAATTTTAGTTGTAACATTTTTTCTGAAATCAAAACTTGAGTTTTCACTTTCCCTTCATCTCATAATCAAAAAAGGAGATAAAAGGCAAATATATCACAACAAAATGAAAATTTTAGAGTTTATGTATGGAAAGAATTTAAAGCAATAACAAATGTAAGTAAAGAAAATTTATTCACACACCACAAATGAAAATAAAAGTTTTGTTATCCAAGTGTTGGGAAATTCCACTAGTTCAACCCTAACAGCACGGAATTTTATAAGAAAGAGATTTTTCTATAAATGATTTAAAAAATGGATGAGCAAGCTTGAAACATGTTAAAGATTCAAATGACCTATGGATCCAAACCTTTTAAAGAGAATAACATTAAATTCACGAGTGAACGTGCGATGGGATATTTTCCCGAGTCAAACAAGCCATTAATTTTTCCATTTACAAAAAGCTGACCTAACGATCATAGGTCACTGTAAAGTGATTTATCATGAGTAACGGGTTATATTTTTGTAAGGAATGACTTATCGATTGGGAGTCAACACTCGGTTAAAAATCCCCTGCCTTCCCCTTTTCCCGACAATTGCAGAACCTGATAGAGTTTACAATCCCTAAAAATTACTGACACATTTGGGATTTATCTCTCTCTACATTTGTGCACTGTGCATTTAAATTCTAGATATATTCTTTTTTCTTAAATCAAAACTTGAGTTTTCACTTCCTCTTCATCTTGTAAACAAAAAAAGAGATAAAAGCCAAATAGATCACAACAAAATGAAAATTTTAGAGTTTATGTATGGAAATAATTTAAAGCAATAAAAAATGTAAGTAAAGAAAATTTATTCACACACCACAAATCTACACAAAAGTTTTTTTATCCAAGTTTGGGAAATTCCACAGGTTCAACCTAATAGCTCGGAATTTTATAAGAAAGAGATTTTTCTACACATGTTTTAAAAAATGGATATGCTTGCTTGAAACATGTTAAAAATGAAAATGACCTATGGATCCATACCTTAGAAAGAGAATAACATTAAATTCCCAAGTGAACGTGCGGTGGGATATTTACTCGTGTCAAACAAGCCATTATAATGCCCCACTTACAAAAAGCTGACCTAACGATCATAGAAGATTGTAAAGTGATTTACCATGTATAACGCGCTATATTTTTCTAAGGAATGACTTATGGATTGGGAGTCAACATTCAGTTAAAAATCCCTTGCCTCTCCCTTTTCCTGACGATTGTAGAACCTAATATATAAAAACTAAAAAGAGTTTACAATCCCTAAAAATTAAAACAACATTTTTCGAATTATCTCTCTCTAAATTTGTGCATTGTGCATTTCAATTTTAGTTGTAACATTTTTTCTGAAATCAAAACTTGAGTTTTCACTTTCCCTTCATCTCATAATCAAAAAAGGAGATAAAAGGCAAATATATCACAACAAAATGAAAATTTTAGAGTTTATGTATGGAAAGAATTTAAAGCAATAACAAATGTAAGTAAAGAAAATTTATTCACACACCACAAATGAAAATAAAAGTTTTGTTATCCAAGTGTTGGGAAATTCCACTAGTTCAACCCTAACAGCACGGAATTTTATAAGAAAGAGATTTTTCTATAAATGATTTAAAAAATGGATGAGCAAGCTTGAAACATGTTAAAGATTCAAATGACCTATGGATCCAAACCTTTTAGAGAGAATAACATTAAATTCACGAGTGAACGTGCGATGGGATATTTTCCCGAGTCAAACAAGCCATTAATTTTTCCATTTACAAAAAGCTGACCTAACGATCATAGGTCACTGTAAAGTGATTTATCATGAGTAACGGGTTATATTTTTGTAAGGAATGACTTATCGATTGGGAGTCAACACTCGGTTAAAAATCCCCTGCCTTCCCCTTTTCCCGACAATTGCAGAACCTGATAGAGTTTACAATCCCTAAAAATTACTGACACATTTGGGATTTATCTCTCTCTACATTTGTGCACTGTGCATTTAAATTCTAGATATATTCTTTTTTCTTAAATCAAAACTTGAGTTTTCACTTCCTCTTCATCTTGTAAACAAAAAAAGAGATAAAAGCCAAATAGATCACAACAAAATGAAAATTTTAGAGTTTATGTACGGAAATAATTTAAAACAATAAAAAATGTAAGTAAAGAAAATTTATTCACACACCACAAATCTACACAAAAGTTTTTTTATCCAAGTTTGGGAAATTCCACAGGTTCAACCTAATAGCTCGGAATTTTATAAGAAAGAGATTTTTCTACACATGTTTTAAAAAATGGATATGCTTGCTTGAAACATGTTAAAAATGAAAATGACCTATGGATCCATACCTTAGAAAGAGAATAACATTAAATTCCCAAGTGAACGTGCGGTGGGATATTTACTCGTGTCAAACAAGCCATTATAATGCCCCACTTACAAAAAGCTGACCTAACGATCATAGAAGATTGTAAAGTGATTTACCATGTATAACGCGCTATATTTTTCTAAGGAATGACTTATGGATTGGGAGTCAACATTCAGTTAAAAATCCCTTGCCTCTCCCTTTTCCTGACGATTGTAGAACCTAATATATAAAAACTAAAAAGAGTTTACAATCCCTAAAAATTAAAACAACATTTTTCGAATTATCTCTCTCTAAATTTGTGCATTGTGCATTTCAATTTTAGTTGTAACATTTTTTCTGAAATCAAAACTTGAGTTTTCACTTTCCCTTCATCTCATAATCAAAAAAGGAGATAAAAGGCAAATATATCACAACAAAATGAAAATTTTAGAGTTTATGTATGGAAAGAATTTAAAGCAATAACAAATGTAAGTAAAGAAAATTTATTCACACACCACAAATGAAAATAAAAGTTTTGTTATCCAAGTGTTGGGAAATTCCACTAGTTCAACCCTAACAGCACGGAATTTTATAAGAAAGAGATTTTTCTATAAATGATTTAAAAAATGGATGAGCAAGCTTGAAACATGTTAAAGATTCAAATGACCTATGGATCCAAACCTTTTAAAGAGAATAACATTAAATTCACGAGTGAACGTGCGATGGGATATTTTCCCGAGTCAAACAAGCCATTAATTTTTCCATTTACAAAAAGCTGACCTAACGATCATAGGTCACTGTAAAGTGATTTATCATGAGTAACGGGTTATATTTTTGTAAGGAATGACTTATCGATTGGGAGTCAACACTCGGTTAAAAATCCCCTGCCTTCCCCTTTTCCCGACAATTGCAGAACCTGATAGAGTTTACAATCCCTAAAAATTACTGACACATTTGGGATTTATCTCTCTCTACATTTGTGCACTGTGCATTTAAATTCTAGATATATTCTTTTTTCTTAAATCAAAACTTGAGTTTTCACTTCCTCTTCATCTTGTAAACAAAAAAAGAGATAAAAGCCAAATAGATCACAACAAAATGAAAATTTTAGAGTTTATGTATGGAAATAATTTAAAGCAATAAAAAATGTAAGTAAAGAAAATTTATTCACACACCACAAATCTACACAAAAGTTTTTTTATCCAAGTTTGGGAAATTCCACAGGTTCAACCTAATAGCTCGGAATTTTATAAGAAAGAGATTTTTCTACACATGTTTTAAAAAATGGATATGCTTGCTTGAAACATGTTAAAAATGAAAATGACCTATGGATCCATACCTTAGAAAGAGAATAACATTAAATTCCCAAGTGAACGTGCGGTGGGATATTTACTCGTGTCAAACAAGCCATTATAATGCCCCACTTACAAAAAGCTGACCTAACGATCATAGAAGATTGTAAAGTGATTTACCATGTATAACGCGCTATATTTTTCTAAGGAATGACTTATGGATTGGGAGTCAACATTCAGTTAAAAATCCCTTGCCTCTCCCTTTTCCTGACGATTGTAGAACCTAATATATAAAAACTAAAAAGAGTTTACAATCCCTAAAAATTAAAACAACATTTTTCGAATTATCTCTCTCTAAATTTGTGCATTGTGCATTTCAATTTTAGTTGTAACATTTTTTCTGAAATCAAAACTTGAGTTTTCACTTTCCCTTCATCTCATAATCAAAAAAGGAGATAAAAGGCAAATATATCACAACAAAATGAAAATTTTAGAGTTTATGTATGGAAAGAATTTAAAGCAATAACAAATGTAAGTAAAGAAAATTTACTCACACCTCACAAAAGAACACAAAAGTTTTGTTATCCAAGTTTAGGGAAATTCCACTAGTTCAACCCTAACTGCTCCGAATTTTATAAGAAAGATATTTTTCTACACATGTTTTAAAAAATGGATTTGCATGCTTGAAACATGTTAAAGATTCAAATAACCTATGGATCCAAACCTTTTAAAGAGAATAAAATTAAAGTCCGAAATGAATGAGCGGTGGGATATTTACTAGAGTCAAACAAGCCCTTATTTTGCCTATTTACAAAAAGTTGACCTAACAATCATAGATGATTTTAAAGAGATTTATCATGAGTAACGGGCTATATTTTTTTAAGGAATGACTTATGGATTGGGAGTCAAAACTCAGTTAAAAATCCCCCGTCTCCCCCTTTTCCCGACGTTTGCAGAACCAGATATATAAAAACTAAAAAGAGTTTACAATCCCTAAAAATTACAGAAACTTTTTGGAAAGATCTCTCTCTACATTTGTGCATTGTGTATTTCCATTTTAGATGTATACTTTTTTCTTAAATCAAAACTTGAGTTTTCACCTCGTAAAAGAAAAAAAAGATAAAAGGCAAATAGACCACAACAAAATGAAATTTTAGAGTTTATGTATGAAAAGAATTTAATGCAATAACAAATTTAAGTAAAGAAAATTTAATCACATACCACAAATGAAAAAAACAGTTTTGTTATCCAAGTTTAGGAAATTCCTCTACTTCAACCCTAATAACTCGGAATTTTATAAAAAAGAGATTTTTCTACCAATGTTTTAAACAAATCGATATGCAACCTTGAAACATGTTAAAGATGCAAATGACCTATGGATCCAAACCTTTTAAAGAGAATAAAATTAAATTCCCAAGTGAACATTTTGTGGGATATTTACTCGAGTCAAACAAAGCCATTATTTTGGCAATTTACAAAAAACTGACCTAAAGATCATAGATGACTGTAAAGTGATTTATCAAGCGTAACTGGCTATATTTTTGTAAGGAATGAATTATGCATTGGGAGTCAACACTCAATTGAAAATTCCCCGCCTCCCCCTTTTCCCTACATTGCAGAACCTGATATATAAAAAATAAAAAGATTTTACAATCTCTAAAAATTACAGACACTTTTTGGAATTAACTCTCTCTACATTTTTGCATTGTGCATTTCCATTTTAGATGTGTACTTTTTTCTTAAATCAAAACTCGAGTTTTCACTTTCCCTTCATCTCGTAAACAAAAAAAGCGATAAAAGGCAAATAGATCACAACAAAATGAAAATTTCAGAGTTTATGTATGGCAAGAATTTAGAGTAATAAAAAATTTAAGTAAAGAAAATTTATCCACAAACCACAAATGAACACAAAAGTTTTGTTATCCAGGTTTGGGAAATTCCACTAGTTCACCCCTAATTGCTCGGAATTTTATAAGAAAGAGATTTTTCTACACATGCTTTTAAAAATGGATATGCATGCTTGAAACATGTTAAAGATGCAAATGACCTATGGATCCAAACTATTTAAAGTGAATAACTTTAAATTCCCAAGTGAACGTGTGATGGGATATTTACCTGAGTCAAACAAGCCATTATTTTGCCCATTTACAAAAAGCTGACCTAACGATCATAGATGTTGTAAAGTGATTTATCATGCATAATGGGCTATATTTTTTAAAGGAATGACTTATGGATTGGGAGTCGACACTCAATTAAAAATCCCCCGCCTCCCCCTTTTCTCGACGATTGCAGAACCTGATATAAAAAAACTAAAAATAATTTAGAATACCAAAAAATTACAGACACTTTTTTGGAATTATCTCTGTATAACGTTGTGCATTTCTATTTTAGATGTATATTTTTTTTTTAAATCAAAACTTGGGTTTTCACTTTCCCGTCATCTTGTAAAAAAAAAAAGACATAAAAGGCAAATAGATCACCACTAAATGAAAATTTTAGAGTTTATGTATGGAAAGAATTTAAAGCAATAACAAATGTAAGTAAAGAAAATTTATTCACACACCACAAATGAACACAAAAATTTTGTTATCCAAGTTTGGGAAATTCCACTAGTTGAACCCTAATAGCTCGGAATTTTACTAGAAAGAGATTTTTCTACTCATTTTTAGAAATGGATATGCATGCTTGAAACACGTTAAAGATAGAAATGACCAATGGATCCAAATATTTTAAAGAGAATAACATTAAATTCCCAAGTGAACGTGCACTGGGATATTTACCCGAGTAAAACCAGCCATTATCCTACGTAACGGCCTATATTTTTGTAAGGTATTGATGATTGGAAAATGACTTAACATGCGTAAAGGGCTATATTTTTGTAAGGATTGACTTATGGATTGGGAGTCAACACTCAGTTAAAAATCCCTCGCCTCCCCCTTTTCCCGACGATTGCAGAACCTGATATATAAAATCTAAAAAGAGTTTACAATCCCTAAAAATTACATAAACTTTATGGAATTATATCTCTCTACATTTGTGCAATGTGCATTTCCATTTTAGATGTATTCTTTTTTCTTAAATCAAAACTTGAGTTTTCACTTTCCCTTCATCTCGTAAGCAAAAAAAGAGATAAATGGCAAATAAATCACAACAAAATGAAAATTTTAGAGTTTAATTATGGAAAGAATTTAAAGCAATAACAAATGTAAGTAAAGAAAATTTATTCACAGACCCCAAATGAACACAAAAGTTTTGTAATCCAAGTTTGGGAAATGCCACCAGTTCGACGCTAATAGCTAGGAATTTTATAAGACAGAGATTTTTCTAAGCATGTTTTAAAAAATGGATATGCAAGGTTGAAACATGTTAAAGATGAAAATAACTTATGGATCCAAACCTTCTAAAGAGAATAACCTTAAATTCCGAAGTGAACGTGCGGTGGGATATTTACTCAAGTCAAACAAACCATTATTTTGCCCATTTACAAAAAGCAGACTTAACGATCATAGATGATTGTAAAGTGATTTATCATGGGTAATGGACGATATTTTTTATAGGAATGACTTATCGATTCGGAGTCCTCCGCCTTTTCCCGACGATTGCACAACCTGGTATATAAAAACTAAAAAGAGTTGACAATCCCTAAAAAGTACAGACACTTTTATGAATTATCACTCTCTACATTTGTGCATTGTGCATTTCCATTTTAGATGTATACTTGTTTCTTAAATCAAAACTTGAGTTTTCACTTTCCCTCTTTCTCGTAAACAAAAAAAGATATAAATAGATCACAACAAAATTAAAATTTTAGAGTTTATGTATGGAAAGAATTTAAAGCAATAATAAATTTAAGTAAATAAAATTTATTCACAGACCACAAATGACCACAAAATATTTGTTATCCTAGTTTGGGAAATTCCCCTTGTTGAACCCTAATAGCTTGGAAGTTTTTAAGAAAGAGATTTTTCTATGCATGTTTTAAAAAATGGATATGCATGCTTGAAACATGTTAAAGATGCAAATGATCTATGGATCCAAACCTTTTAAAGAGAATAACATTAAATTCCCAAGTGAACGTGCGGTGGGATATTTACCCGAGTTAAAAAGGACATTATTTTGCCCATTTACAAAAAGCTGACCTAACGATCATAGACGATTGTAAAGATTTTTATCTAGCATGATAGGCTATATTTATTTATGGAATGACTTATGGATTTGGAGTCAACACTCAGTTAAAAATCCCCCACCTCCACCTTTTTCCGAAGATTGCAAAACCTGATATATAAAAGCTAAAAAGTGTTTACAATCCCTAAAAATTACAAACACTTTTTGGAAATAGCTCTCTCTACATTTATGCATTGTGCATTTCCATTTTAGATGGATACTTTTTTCTTAAATCAAAACTAGAGTTTTCACTTTACCTTCATCTCGTAAAAAAAAATGAGATAAAAGGCAAATAGATCACCCCTAAATGAAAATTTTAGAGTTTATGTATGGAAAGAATTTAAAGCAATAGAAAATTTAAGTAAAGAAAATTTATTGACACACCACAAATGAACTCAAAAATTTTGTTATCCAAGTTTGGGAAATTCTTCTAGTTGAGCCCGAATAGCTCGGAATTTTATGAGAGAGAGATTTTTCTACTCAAGTTTTAAAAAATGGATATGCATGCTTGAAAGTTGTTAAAGATGCAAATGACCTTTGGATCCAAACCTTTTAAAGAGACTAAAATTAAATTCCCAAGTGAACGTGCAGTGGGATATTTACCTTAGTCAAACAAGCCATTATTTTGCTCATTTACAAAAGCTGACCTAACGAACATAGATGATTGTAAAGTGATTTATCATGCCTAACGGGCTATATTTTTGTAAGGAATGACTACTAGTATGGGAGTCCAGACCCAATGAAAAATCCCCTGCCACTTTTCCTGACGATCGCATAACCTAATATATAAAAACTAGAAAGATTTTACTATCCCTAAAAATTATAGTCACTTTTTGGAATTATATCTCTCTATATTTGTGCATTGTGCATTTTCATTTTAGATGTATACTTTTTTCTTAAATCAAAACTTGAGTTTTCAGTTTCCCTTCATATCGTAAACAAAAAAAGAGATGAAAGGCAAATAGATCACAACAAATGAAAATTTTAGAGTTTATGTGTGGAAAGAATTTAAAGAAATAAAAAATGTAAGTAAAGAAAATTTATTCATACACCACAAATTTACACAAAAGTTTTGTTATCTAAGTTTGGGAAAATTCCACTAGTTCAACCCTTATAGCTCAGAATTTTATAAGAAAGAGATTTTTCTACACAAGTTTTAAAAAATGGATATGCATTCTTGAAACATTTTAAAGATGCAAATGACATATGGATCCAAACCTTTTAAAGAGAATAACATTTAATTCCCAAGTGAACGTGCAGTTGGATATTTATTCGAGTCAAACAAGCGATTATTTTGCCCATTTACAAAAAGCTGACCTAACGATCATAGATGATTGTAAAATGATTTATCATGCATAACGGGCTATATTTTTGTAAGGAATAACTTATGGAATGGGAGTCAACATTCAGTAAAAAATCCCCCGCCTCCCCCTTTTCCTGACGAGTTCAGAACCTGATATATAAAAACTAAAAAGAGTTTACAATCCCTAAAAATTACATACACTTTTTGGAATTATTTCTCTCTACATTTGTTCATTGTGAATTTCCATTTAAGATGTATACTTTTTTCTTAAATAGAAACTTGAGTTTTCACTTTCGCTTCATCTCGTAGAACAAAAAGAGAGATAAAAGGAAAATAGATCACAATGAAATGAAAATTTTAGAGTTTATATATGGAACGAATTTAAAGGAATAACAAATGTAAGTAAAGAAAATTTAAATGAACACAAAAGTTTTTTTATCCAAGTTATGCCACTAGTTCAACCCTAATAGCTCGGAATTTTATAAGAAAGAGATTTTTCTACAAATATTTTAAAAAAGGGATATGCATGCTTGCATGTTAAAGAGGCAAATGACCTATGGATCCAAACCTTTTAAAGAGAATAACATTGAATTCCTAAGTGAACGTTCGGTAGGATTTTTACCCGAGTCTAACAAGCCATTATTTTGTCCATTTACTAAAAGCTGACCTTACGATCATAGATGATTGTAATGTGATTTATCATGTGTAACTGGCAATATTTTTGAAAGGAATGACTTATGGATTGGGAGTCAACACTCAGTTAAAAATCCCTTGCCTCCCCCTTTTCTAGACAATCGCAGAACCTGATATATAAAAACTAAAAAGAGTTTACAATCCCTAAAAATTATAGACACTTTTTGGAATTATCTCTCACCACATTTTTCCATTTTTCATTTAAATTTTACATGTATACTTTTTTCTTTAATCAAAACTTGAGTTTTCACTTTCCTTTCATCTCGTAAACAAAAAAAGAGATAAAAGGCAAATAGATCACAACAAAATGACAATTTTAGAGTTTATGTATGGAAAGAATTTAAAGAAATAACAAATGTAAGTAAAGAAAATTTATTCACACACCAAAAATGTGCACAAAAGTTTTGTTATCTAAGTTTGGGAAAATTCCACCAGTTCAACCCTAATAGCTTGGAATTTTATAAGAAACAGATTTTTCTACACATGTTTTAAAAAATGGATATGCATGCTTGAAAAAAGTTAAATATTCAAATGACCTATGGATCCAAACCTTTTAAAGAGAATAACATTAAATTCCCATGTGAACTTGCTGTGGGATATTGACCCGAGTCAAACAAGCCAATATTTCACTCATTTACAAAAGGCTAAGCTAGCGATCATAGATGATTGTAACGTGATTTTCATGCGTAATGGGCTATATCCTTGTAAGGAAAGACTTATGGATTTGGAATAAACACTCAGTTAAAAATCCACAGCCTCCCCCTTTTCCCGACGATTACAGAACCTGATATATAAAAACTAAAAAGAGTTCACAATCCCAAAAAATTACAAACACTTTTTGGAATTATAACTCTCTAAATTTGTGCATTGTGCATTTCCATTTTAGATCTATACTTTTTTTTATTAAATATAAGCCCGATTTTTCACTTTCCCATCATCTCGTAAACAAAAAAAAGGTAACAAGCAAATAGATTACAACAAAATGAAAATTTAAGAGTTTAATGTTTGCAAAGAATTTAAAGCAAACATAAATGTAAGTAAACAAAATTTATTCACACACCTCAAAAGAACACAAAAGTGTTGTTATCCAAGTTAGGGAAATTCCACTAGTTCAACCCTAATTGCTAGGAATTTTATAAGATGGATATGCATGCTTGAAACATGTTAAAGATACAAATGACATATGGATCCATACCTTTTAAAGAGAATAACATTAAATTCCCAAGTGAACATGTGGTGGTATATTTACCCGAGTCAAACAAGCCTTTATTTTGCTCATTTAGAAAAAGCTGAGCTAACGATCATAGATGATTGTAAAGTGATTTATCATGCGTAATGGGCTATATTTTTGTACGGAATGACTTATGGATTGAGAGTCAACACTCAGTTAAAAATGCCCCACCTCCCCCTTTTCCCGACGATTGCAGAACCTGATATATAAAAACTAAAAGGAGTTTACAATCCCTAAAAATTACAGACACTTTTTGGAATTATATCTCTCTACATTTGTGCATTGTGCATTTCCATTTTTTATGTATACTTTTTTCCTAAATAAAAACTTGAGTTTTCACTTTCCCTTCATCTCTTAAACAAAAAAAGAGATAAAAGGCAAATAGATCACAACAAAATGAAAATTTTAGAGTTTATGTATGGAAAGATTTTAAAGCAATAACAAATGTAAGAAAATAAGGATATACATGTTTGTAACATGTTAAAGATGCAATTGTCCTACGCATGTTTTAAAAAAAGGACATGCATGCTTGTAACATGTTAAAATGCAAATGTCCTATGGATCCATACCTTTTAAAGAGAAGAACTTAAATTCCCAAGTGAACGTAAGGTGGGATATTTACCTGAATCAAACAAGCCATTGTTTTACCCATTTACAAAAAGCTGACCTAACGATCTTAAATGATTGTAAAGTGATTTATCATCCGTAATGGGCTATATTTTTGTAAGGAATGACTTATGGATTGGGAGTCAATACTCAGTTAAAAATCCCATGCCTCCCCCCTTTTTCTCAACTATTGTAGAACAAGATATATAAAAACTAAAAAGAGTTTAATATCCCTTAAAATTACAGACACATTTTGGAATTATTACTCTCTACATTTGTGCATTGTGCATTTCCATTTTAGATGTATACTTTTTTCATAAATCAAAACTTGAGTTTTCACTTTCCCTTCATCTCGTAAACAAAAAAAGAGATAAAAGGCAAATAGATCACAACAAAATGAAAGTTTTAGAGTTTATGTATGGAAAGAATTTAAAGAAATAAAAAATGTAAGAAAAAAAATTTATTCACACACCACAAATGAACACAAAAGTGTTGTTATCCAAGTTTGGAAAATTCCACTTGTTCAACCCTAATAGCTCGGATTTTTATAAGAAAGAGATTTTTCTATGCACGTTTTAAAAAATGGATATTCATGATTGATACATGTTAAATAAGGAAATGACCCAAGGATCCAAACCTTTTAAAGAGAATAAGATTAAATTCCCAAGTGAACGTGCGGTGGGATATTTACTCGAGTCAAACAAGCCATTATTTTCCCCATTTAGAAAAGCTGACCTAACCATCACAGATGATTGCAAAGTGATTTATCATGTGTAATGGGCTATATTTTCGTTAGGAATGACTTATGAATTGGGAGTCAACACTCAGTTAATAATCCCCCCCTCCTTCTTTTCCCGAAAATTGCAGAACCCGATATATTAAAACTTAAAAGAGTTTACAATCGCTAAAATTACAGACACTTTTTGGAATTATCTCTCTCCAAATTTGTGCATTGTGCCTTTCCATTTTAGATCTATACTTTTCTCCTAAATCAAAACTTGAGTTTTCACTTTCCCTTCATCTCGTACACAAAAAAAGAGATAAAACACAAATAGATCACAACAAAATGAAAATTTTAGAGTTTATGTATGGATAGAATTTAATGCATTCACTAATTTAAGAAAAAAAAATTTATTCACACTTGTTTTAAAAAATGGATATGAATGCTTGGAACATGTGAAAGATGCGTATGACCTATGGATCCAAACCTTTTAAAGAAAATAACATTAAATTCCCAAGTGAACATGCGGTGGGATATTTACCCGAGTCAAAGCAGCCATTATTTTGCCCATTTTTGAAAAGCTGACCTAACGAGCATAGATGATTGTAAAGTGATTTATCATGCGTAACTGGCTATATTTTTTTAAGGAATGACTTATGCTTTGGAAGTCAACACTGAGTTAAAAATCCCCTGCCTCCCCCTTTTCTGCATGATTGCTTAACCTTATATATAAAAACTAAAAAGAATTTACAATCCCCAAAAATTACAAACAATTTTTGGAATTATCTCTCTCTACATTTGTTCATTGTGCATTTCCATTTTAGATCTGTACTTTTTTCTCAAATCAAAACATGTGCTTTCACTTTCACTTCATCAAGTAAACAAAAAAAGAGATAAAAGGCAAATAGATCACAAATAAATGAAAATTTAGAGTTTATGTGTGGAAAGAATTTAAAGCAATAACTAATGTATGTAAACAAAATTTATTCACACGAAAAATTAACACATAAGTGTTGTTATCCAAACCTAAGTTTGGGAAACTTCACCAGTTCAACCCTAATAGCTCGGAATTTTATAAGATAGAGATTTTTCTACGCAAGTTTAAAAAAATGGATATGCATGTTTGAAACATATTAAAGATGCAAATGACTTATGGATCCAAACCTTTTAAAGAGAATCACATTAAATTCCTAAGTGAACGAGCGGTGGGATATTTACCCGAGTCGAACAAGCCATTATTTTGCCCATTTAGAAAAAGTTGACCTAACGATCATAGATTATTGTAAAGTGATTTATCATGCGTAACGGGCTATATTTTTGTTAGGATTGAGTTTTGGCTTTCCCTTCATCTCGTAAACAAAAAAAAAAGATAAAAGGCAAAAAGATAACAACCAAATGAAAAATTTTTAGTTTATGTATGGAAAGAATTTAAAGCAATAACAAATGTAAGTAAAGAAAATTTATTGACACACCACATATGAACACAAAAGTTTTGTTATCCAAGTTTGGGAAATTTCACTAGTTCAGCCCTAATAGCTCGGAATTTTATAAGAAAGAGATTTTTCTATACATGTTTTAAAAAATGGATATGGATGCTTGAAACATGTTAATGATGCAAATGACCAATGGATCAAAACCTTTTAAAGAGAATAACATTAGATTCCCAAGTGAACGTGCAGTGGGATATTTACCCGAGTTAAACAAGCCATTATTTTGCCCATTTTCAAAAAGATGACCTAATGATCATAGATGATTGTAGGTGATTTATCATGTGTAACAACTATATTTTTTTAAGGAATGACTTATGGATTGGGAGTCAACACTCAGTTTAAAATCACCCGCCTCCCTCATTTCCTGGCGATTGCAGAACCTGATATATAAAAACTAAAAAGAGTTTACAATCCCTAAAAATTACAAACACTTTTTGGAATTATATCTCTCTACATTTCTACAACGTGCATTTCCATTTAAGATGTATACTTTTTTCTTAAATCAAAACTTGAGTTTTCACTTTCCCTTCATCTCGAAACCAAAAAAGGAGATAAAAGGCAAATAGATCACAACAAAATGAAAATTTTAGAGTTATGTATGGAAAGAATTTAAAGCAATAACAAATGTAAGTAAAGAAAATTTATTCACACACCACAAATGAACTCCAAAGTTTCGTTATCCAAGTTTGGGAAATTCCACTAGTTCAACTCTAATAGCTTGGAATTTTATAAGAAAGAGATTTTTCTACGTTAGTTTTAAAAAATGGATATGCATGCTTGAAACATGTTAAATATGAAAATAACCTATGGATCCAAACCTTTAAGAGAATAACAATAAATTCCCAAGTGAACGTGCAGTGGGATATTTACCCGAGTCGAACAAGCCATTATTTATCCCATTTACAAAAAGCTAACCTAACGATATTAGATGATTGTAAAGTGATTTATCATGCGTAATGGGCTATATTTTTCTAAGGAATGACATATGGATTGGGAGTCAAAACTTAGTTAAAAATCCCCGCCTCCCCCTTTTCACGACGATTACAGAACCTGATATATAAAAACTAAAAAGAGTATACAATCCCTAAAAATTATAGACACTTTTTTGAATTATCTCTCTCTAAATTTTTTTCATTGTGCATTTCCATTTTAGCTGTAAAATTTTTTCTCAAATCAAAACTTGAAGTTTCACTTTCTCTTCATCTCGTAAACAAAAAAAGAGATAAAAGGCAAATAGATCACAACAAAATGAAAATTTTGAAGTTTATCTATGGAAAGAATTTAAAGCAATAACAAAGGTAAGTAAAGAAAATTTATTCACACACCACAAAGGAACACAATGGTTGTTATCCAAGTTTGGGAAATTCCACTAGTTCCACCCTGATAGCTCAGAATTTTATAAGAAAGAGATTTTTTTACGCATGTTTTAAAAAATGGATATGCATGCTTGGAATGTGTTAAAGATTCAAATAACCTATTTATCCATACCTTTTAAAGAGAATAATATTAAATTCCCAAGTGAACGTGCGGTGGGATATTTACCCGAGTCAAACAAGCCATTATTTTGCCCATTTACAAAAAGCTAACCTAAAGATTATAGATGATTGTAAAGTGATTTATCACGCATAACAGACAAGATTTTTGTAAGGAATGACTTATGCATTGGAAGTCAACACTGAGTTAAAAATCCCCCACCTCCCCCTTTTCCCCATATTGCAGAACCTTCTATATAAAAACTAAAAAAAGTTTACAATCCCAAAAAATTACAGACACTTTTTCGAATTATCTCTCTCTAAATTTGTGCATTATGCATTTCCATTTTAGAAGTTTATTTTTTCTTAAATCAAAACTTGAGTTTTCACTTTCCCTTCATCTCGTAACCAAAAAAATTGATACAAGGCAAATAGGTTACAACAAAAAGAAAATTTTATAGTTTAAGTTAGGAAAGAATATCAAGCAACAAAAATGTATCTAAAGAAAATTTATTCACACACCACAAATGAACACAAAATTTTTATTATCGAAGTTTGGGAAATTCTACTAGTTCAACCGTAGTAGCCCAGAATTTTATCAGAATGATATTTTTTTACACATGTTTTAAAAAATGGATATACATGCTTGGAACATGTTAAAGATGCAAATGACCTATGGATCCAAACCTTTTAAAGAGATTAACATTAAATTCCCAAGTGAACGTGCGGTGAGATATTTACCCGAGTCAAACAAGCCATTATTTTGCCCATTTACAAAAAGCTGACCTAACGATCATAGATGATTGTCAAGTGATTTATCACGCAAGATGGGCTATATTTTTTTAAAGAATGACTTATGGATTGGGAGTCAACACTCAGTTAAAAATCTCCCACCTCCCCCTTTTCCCGACGATTGCAGAACCTAAAATTAAAAACTAAAATGAATTTAAAATCCCTAAAAATTATAGACATTTTTTTGAATTATCTCTCTCTACATTTGTGCATTGTGCACTTCCATTTTAGATGCAAAAATTTTCCTTAAATCAAAACTTGTGTTTTCGTTTTCCCTTCACCTCGTAAACAAAAAAAAAAAAAAGAGAAAAAGCAAATAGATCACAACAAAATTAAAATTTTAGAGTTTATGTATGGAAATAATTTAAAGCAATAAAAAATGTAAGTAAAGATAATTTATTGACACACCACAAATAAACACAAAAGTTTTGTTGTCCAAGTTTTGAAAATTCCACAAGCTACCCCCAAATAGCTCGGAATTTTATAAGAAATAGATTTACATACGCATGTTTTAAAAAATGGATATGCATGCTTGTAAGATGTTAAAGATGCAAATGTCCTATGGATCCAAACCTTTTAAAGAGAATAACTTAAATTCCCATGTGAGGGTCCGGTGGGATATTTACCAAGTCAAACAAGCCTTTATGTTGCCCATTTACAAAAAGATGACCAAACGATCGTAAATGATTGTAAAGTGATTTATCATGCGTAACGGGCAATATTTTTGTAAGGAATGACTTATGTATTGGGAGTCAACACTTAGTTAAAAATCCCCCGCCTCCCCCTTTTCTCGACGATTGCAGAACCAGATGTATAAAAACTAAAAAGACTTTACAATCCCTAAAAATTATAGACACTTTTTGGAATTATCTCTCACTACATTTGTGCATTGTGCATTTCCATTTTAGATGGATACTATTTTCTTAAATCAAAACTTGAGTTTTCACTTTCCCATCATCTCATAAACAAAAGGCAAATAGATCACAACAAAATGACAATTTTAGAGTTTATGTATGGGAAGAATTTAAAGCAATAACAAATTTAAGTAAAGAAAATTTATTCACACACCACAAATGAACACAAAAGTTTTGCTAACCAAGTTTGGGAAATTTTATTAGAAAGAGAATTTTCAACGCATGTTTTAAAAAATGGATATCCATGCTTGAAACTTGTTAAAGATGCAAATTACCTATGATTCCAAACCTTTTAAAGAGAATAACATTAAATTCCCAAGTGAACGTGTGGCGGGATATATACCCTAGTCAAACAAGCCATTATTTTGCCCATTTAAAAAAAGCTGAACTAACGATCATAGATGATTGTAAAGTGATTTATCATGCGTAACGGGCTATATTTTTGTAAGGAATGACTTATGGATTGGGATTCCACACTCAGTTAAAAATCCCCCGCCACCCCTTTTCCCGAAAATTATAGAACCTAATATATAAAAACAAAAAAATTTTTGCAATCCCTAAAAACTACAGTCACTTTTTGGAATTATCTCTCTCTACTTTTGTGGATTGTTAATTTCCATTTTAGATGTATACTTTTTTTTTAAATAAAAACTTGAGTTTTCACTTTCCCTTCATCTTGTAAAAATGAAAAAAAGAGATAAAAGGCAAATAGATCACAACAAAATGAAAATTTTAGAGTTTATGAAAATGAAAATTTTAGAGTTTATGTATGGAAAGAATTTAAAGCAATAACAAATGTAAGTAAAGAAAATTTATTCACACACCAAAAATGAACACATAAGTTTTGTTGTCCAAGTTTGGGAAATTCCACTAGTTCAATCCTAAAAGCTCGAAATTATAAGAAAGAGTCTTTTCTCCACATGTTTTGAAAAATGGATATGCATGCTTGAAACATGTTAAAGATGTAAATGACCTATGGATCCAAATCTTTTAAAGTGAATAACGTTAAATTCCCAAGTGAACGTGTGGTGGGATATTTACCCAAGTCAAACAAGCCAATATTTTTCCCATTTAAAAAAATTGTCCTAACAATCATAGAATATTGTAAAGTGATTTATCTTGCGTAACGGGGTATATTATTTTAAGGAATGACTTAATGATTGGGAGTCAACACTCAGTTAAAATTCCCCAGCCTCACCCTTTTCCTGACGATTTCAGAACCTGATAAATAAAAACTAGAAGGAGTTTAAATCCCTAAAAATTAGAGACACTTTTTGGAATTATCTCTCTCTTCATTTGTGCACTGTGCGTTGATGTATAATTTTTTTTTAAATCAAAACAAGTGCTTTCACTTTCGCTTCATCTCATAAACAAAAAAATAGATAAAAGGCAAATAGATCACAACAAAATAAAAATTTAGAGTTTATGTGTAGCAAGAATTTAAAGCAATAAATAATGTATGTAAAGAAAATTTATTCACACACCAACAATTAACACAAAAGTTTTTTTATCCAAGTTAGGGAAATTCCACTAGTTCAACCCTAATAGCTCGGAACTTTATAAGAAAGAAATTTTTCTACGCATGTTTTACAAAATGGATATGCATGCTTGAAACATGTTAAAAATGCAAATGACCTATGGATCCAAAAATTTTAAAGTGAATAACATTAAAATCCGAAGTGAACGTGCAGTGTGATATTTACCGAAGTCAAACAAGCCATTATTTTGCCCATTTACAAAAAGTTGACATAACGATCTTAGACGATTGTAAAGTGATTTATCATGTGTAATCAGCTATATTTTTTTAAGGAATGACTTATGGATTGGGAGTCAACACTTAGTTAAAAATCCCCTGCCTCCCCATTTTCCTGACCATTGTAGAACTTGATATATAAAAACTAAAAAGAGTTTACAATCTCAAAAAATTACGGACACTTTTTGAATTATCTCTCTACATTTGCGCATTCTCCATTTTAATTTTAGCTGAATACTTTTTTCTTAAATCAAAACTTGAGTTTTCTCTTGCCCATCATCTTGTAAACAAAAAAAGAGATAAAAGGCAAATAGATCTCAACAAAATTAAAATTTTAGAGTTTATGTATGGAAAGAATTTAAAGCAATAAAAATGTAAGTAACGAAAATTTAGTGACACACCACAAATGAACACAAAAATTGATCGACCCTAAACCCTACACCCTAAATTCTACTAGTTCAACTCTAATAGCTTGGAATGTTATAAGAAAGAGATTTTTCTACACATGTTTTAAAAAATGGATATGCATTCTTGAAACATGTTAAAGATGCAAATGACCTTTGGATCCAAACCTTTTAAACAGAATAACATTAAATTCCGAAGGGACTTTGCGATCGGATATTTACCTGAGTCAAACAAGCCATTATTTTGCCCATTTACAAAAGCTGACCTAACGATCATAGATGATTGTAAAGTAAATTATAATGCGTAAAGGTCCATTTTTTTTAAGGAATGACATATGGATTGGGAGTCAATACTTAGTTAAAAATCCCCTGCCACCCCCTTTTCTTGACGATTGCATAAACTGATATATAAAAAAAAAAATTACAATCTCTAAAAATTATAGACACTTTTTGGAATTATCGCTCTCTACATTTGTGCATTGTGCATTTCCATTTTAGATGTATACTTTTTTCTTAAATCAAACTAGATTTTTCAGTTTACCTTTATATCGTAAAACAAAAAAGAGATAAAAGACAAATAGATCACAACAAAATGAAAATTTTAGAGTTAATGTGTTGAATGAATTTAAAGAAATGACAAATTTAAGTAAAGAAAATTTATTCACATACCACAAATGTACACAAAAGTTTTGTTATCTAAGTTTAGGAAAATTCCACTAGTTCAACCGTTATAGCTTGGAATTTTATAAGAATGAGATTTTTCTACACATGTTTTAAAAAATGGATATGGATGCTTGAAACATGTTAAAGATGCAAATGACCTATGGATCCAAACCTTTTAATGAGAATAACATTAAAATCCCAAGTGAACGTGCGGTTGGATAATTTTATGAGTCAAACAAGTGATTATTTTGCCCATTTTCAAAAAGTTGACCTAACGATCATAGATGATTGTAAAGTGATTTATCATGCATAACGGGCTATATTATGTTAAGGAATGACTTATGGATTGGGAGTCAATACTCAGTTAAAAATCCCCCACCTTCGCCTTTTCCCGACATTTTCAAAACCTTATATATAAAAACTAAAAAGAGTTCACAATCCCTAAAAATTAAAGACACTTTTCGGAATTATTTCTCTCAACATTTGGGCATTGTGCATTTCCATTTTAGATGTATACTTTTTTCTTTAATAAAAACTTGAGTTTTCACTTTCCCTTCATCTCGTAAACAAAAAAAGAGATAAAAGGCATATAAATCACAACAAAATGAAAATTTTAGAGTTTATGTATGGAAAGAATTTAAAGCAATAACAAATGTAAATGAAGAAAATTTAAATTAACACAAAAGTTTTGTTATCCAATTTTTGGAAATTCCACTAGTTAAATCCAAATAGCTCGGAATTTTATTAGAAAGAGATTTTTCTACACATGTTTTAAAAAATGGATATGCATGCTTGAAACATGTTAAAGATGCAAATGACTTATGGATCCGAACCTTTTAAAGAGAACAACATTAAATTCCCAAGTGAACGTGCAATGGGATATTTACCCGAGTAAAACATACCATTATTTCGCCCGTTTACAAAAAGTTAACCTAACGATCATAGATGATTTTAAAATGATTTATCTTGCGTAACGGGCTATTTTTTTGTAAGGAATGACTTATAGATTGGGAGTCAACACTCAGTTCAAAATTCTCCGCCTCCCCCTTTTCCCGATGATTGCAATACTTGAAATATAAAAACTAAAAAAAGTTTAAAATCCCTAAAAATTACAGACACTTTTTTGGAATATCTCTCTCTACATTTGTGTATTGTGCATTTCCATTTTAGATGTATACTTTTTCCTTAAATCAGAACTTGAGTTTTCACTTTCCATTCATCTCGTAAACAAAAAAAGATATAAATGGCTAATAGATAATAACAAAATGAAAATTTTAAAGTTTATGTATGGAAAGAATTTAAAGCGATAACAAATGTAAGTAAATATAATTTATTCACACACCACAAATGAACACAAAAGTTTTTTAATCCAAGTTTTGGAAATTCCACTACTTTACCTTAATAGCTCAGAATTTTATAAGAAAGAGATTTTTCTACACATGTTTTAAAAAATGGATATGCATGCTGGAAACTTGTTAAACATGAAAATGACCTATGCGGTGGGATATTTACCCGAGTTAAACAAGCCATTATTTTTCCCATTTACAAAGAGCTGACCTAACGATCATAGATGATTGTAAACTGATTTATCATGCATAACGGGCTATATTTTTGCCAGGAATGACTTATGGATTTGGAGTCAACACTCAGTAAAAAATCCCCTGCCTCCAACTTTTGCAACCGATTGCAGAACCGAATGTATAAAAACAAAAAGAGTTTGCAATCCCTAAAAATTACAGACACTTTTTGGAATTATCTTTCTCAACTTTTGTACATTGTGAATTTCCATTTTTGATGTATACTTTTTTCTAAAATCAAAACTTGAGTTTTCACTTTCCCTTCATCTCGTAAAATAAAAAAGAGAAAAAAAGCAAATAGATCACAATAAAATGAAAATTTTAGAGTTTATGTAATGAAATAATTTAAAGCAATAACAAATGTAAGTAAATAAAATTTATTCACTCACCAAAAATGAACACAAAAGTTTTGTTATCCAGTTTTGGAAATTCTACTAGTTCAACCCTAATAGATCTGAATTTTATAAGAAAGAGATTTTTCTACACATGTTTTAAAAAATGGATATGCATGCTTGAAACATGATAAAGATGCAAATGACTTATGGATCCAAACCTTTTAAAGAGAATAACATTAAATTCCCAAGTGAACGTGCGGTGGGATATTTACCCTAGTCAAACAAGCCAGTAGTTTGCCCATTTTCAAAAAGTTGACCTAACGATCATAGAGGATCTTAAAGTGATTTATCATACGCAACAGGCTATATTTTTGTAAGGAATGACTTATGGACTAGGAGTCAACACTCAGTTAAAAATCCTCCGCCTCCCCCTTTTCCCGACGATTGCAGTACCTAAAATATAAAAACTAAAAAGAGTTTACAATCCCTAAAAATTACAGACACTTGTTGGAATTAGCTCTCTCAACATTTGTGTATTGTGCATTTCCGTTTTAGATGTATACTTTTTTCTTAAATCAAAACTTGAGTTTTCACTTTCCCTTCATCTTGTAAACAAAAAAAGATATAAAAGGCAAATAGATCACAACAAAATGAAAATTTTAGAGTTTATGTATAGAAAAAATTTAAAGCAATAATAAATGAACACAAAAGTTTTATTATCTAAGTTTGGGAAATTCTACTAGTTCTACCCTAATAGCTCGGAATTTTATAAGAAAGAGATTTTTCTACACATGTTTTAAAAAACGGATTTGCATGCTGGAAACATGTTAAACATGAAAATGACCAATGGATCCAAACCTTTTAAAGAGAATAACTTTAAATTCACAAGTGCACTTGCGGTAGGATATTTACCCGAGTCAAACAATCCATTATTTTGCCCATTTACAATAAGATGACATAACGATCGTAGACGATTGTAAAGTGATTTATCATGTATAAATGGCCTATATTTTTGTAAGGAATGACTATTGGATTGGGTGTGAACTCTCAGTAAAAAATCCCATGCCTCCCCCTTTTCTTGACGATTGCAGAACCTGATATAAAAAAACTAAAAAGAGTTTAAAATCCCTAAAAATTACGAAAAAATTTTAGAATTATCTCTCTCTACATTTGTGAATTGGGCATTTCCATTTTAGATATATACATTTTTCTTAAATAAAAACTTGAGTTTTCATTTTCCCTTCATCTCGTGGAAAAAAAGAGAGAAAAGGCAAACAAATCACAACAAAATGAAAATTTTAGAGTTAATGTATGGAAAAATTTAAAGCATTGACAAAAGTAAGTAAAGAAAATTTATTCACAAACCTAAAATGAACACACAATTTTTGTTATCCAAGTTTGGAAAATTCCACTCGTTCAACCCTAATAGCTCGGAATTTGATAAGAAAGAGATTTTTCTACACATGTTTAAAAAAAAGGATATGCATGCTTGAAACATGTTAAAGCTGCAAATGACCTTTGGGTCCAAACCATTTAAAGAGAATAACATTAAATTCCCAAGTGAACCTGAGTCAAACAAGCCATTATTTTTCTCATGTACAATAAATTGACCTAACCATCATAGATGATTGTAAGTGATTTATCATGCGTAATGTGCCATATTCTTGTAAGGAATGACTTATGGATTGGGAGTCAACACTCAGTTAAAAATCCCCTACCTCCCCCTTTTCCCGACCATTGCAGAGTTTGATATATAAAAAATAAAAAGAGTTTACAATCCCTAAAAATTACAGACACTTTTTGGAATTATCTCTCTCTACATTTGTGCATTGTGCATTTCCTTTTAAGATGTGTACTTTTTCTTAAATAAAAACTTGAGTTTTTACTTTCCCTTCATCTCGTAAAAAAAAAAAAGAGAGAAAAGGAAAATAGTTCACAACAAAATGAAAATTTTAGAGTTTATGTATGAAAATAATTTAAAGCAATAAGAAATGTTAGTAAAGAAAATTTATTTGCACACCACAAATGAACACAAAAGTTTTGCTATCCAAGCTTGTGATATTCCACTAGTTCAACCCTAATAGCTCGGAATTTTATAAAAAAAAAGGTTTTTCTGCACATGTTTTAAAAAATAAATTTTCATGTTAGAAACATGTTAAAGATGCAAATGAACAATGGATCCAAATCTTTCAAAGAGAATAAAATTCCCAAGTGAATGTGCAGTGGGATATCTACAAAAGTCAAACAAGCCATTATTTTGCCCATTTACAAAAAGTTGACCAAACGATCATAGATAATTGTAATATGATTTATCATCCATAACGGGCTATATTTTTGTAAGGAATGACTTATGGATTGGGTGTCAACACTCAGTTAAAAATCCCTGCCTCCCCCTTTTCCTCACGATTGCAGAACCTGATATATAAAAACTAAAAATAGTTTATATTCCCTAAAAATTACAGACACTTTTTGGAATTATCTCTCTCTAGATATGTGCATTGTGCATTTCCATTTTAGATGTATACATTTTTCTTAAATCGAAACTTGTGTTTTCCTTTTCCCTTCATCTCGTTAACTAAAAAAGACAAACAAGGCAAATAGATCACAACAAAATGAAAATTTTAGAGTTTATGTATGGAAAGAATTTAAAGCAATAAAAAATGTCAGTAAAGAAAATTTATTCCCACGCCACAAATGAACACAAAAGTTTTGTTATCCAAGCTTGGGAAATTCCACTAGTTCAACCCAAATAGCTCGAAATTTTATAAGAGAGATTTTTCTACACATGTTTTAAAAAATCGATATGCCTGCTCGAAACATGTTAAAGATGCAAATGACGTATGGATCCAAATCTTTTAAAGAGAATAACATTAAATCCTCAAGTGAACGTGCGGTAAGATATTTACACGAGTCAAACAAGCCATTATTTTGCCCATTTACAAAAAACTGACGTAACGATCATAGATGATTGTAAACTGATTGATCATGTGTAAAGGGCTATATTTTTTAAGCAATGACTTATGGATTGGGAGTCAACACTCAGTTAAAAATCCCCCGCCTCCCCCTTTTCCCGACGATTACTGAACAAAATATCTAAAAACTAAAAAGAGTTTACAATCCCTAAAAATTATAGACACTTTTTGGAATCATCTCTCTCTACATTTGTACATTTTGCATTTCCATTTTAGATCTGTACTTTTTTCTTAAATCAAAACTGAGTTTTCATTTTCCCTTCATCCCGTAAACAAAAAAAGTGATAAAAGGTAAATAGATCACAACAAATTGAAAATTTTAGAGTTTATGTATGGAAAGAATTTAAAGCAATAACAAATTTAAGTAAAGAAAATTTATTCAAACACCACAAATGAACACAAAAGTTTTGTTATCCAAGTTTGGGAAACTCCACTAGTTCAACCCTAATAGCTCAAAATTTTATAAGGAAGAGATTTTTCTACACATGTTTTAAAAAATGGATATGCATGCTTGAACAGGTTAAAAAATGGAAATGACCTATGGATCCAAACCTTAAAGCAAATAACATTAAATTCCCAAGTGAACGTGCGGTGGGATATTTACCTGAGTCCAACAAGCCATTATTTGGCCCGTTTACAAAAAGCAGACCTAACGATCATAGATGATTTTAAAGTGATTTATCATGCGTAACGGGCTATATTTTTGTAAGGAATGACTTATGGATTGGGAGTCAACACTCAGTTAAAAATCCCCTACCTCCCCCTTTTCCCGACGATTGCAGAACTAGATATATAAAAACTAAAAAGAGTTTATAATCCCTAAAAATTACAGAGACTTTATGGAATTATATCTCTCAACATTTGTGCAATGTGAATTGCCATTTTAGATCTATACTTTTTTCTTAAATCAAAACTTGAGTTTTCACTTTCCCTTCATCTAATAAACAAAAAAAGATATAAAAGGCAAATAGATCACAAAAAAATGAAAATTTTAGGGTTTTTGTATGGAAAGAATTTAAATCGATAACAAATGTAAGTAAAGAAAATTTATTCACACACCACAACTGAACACGAAAGTTTTGTTGTCCAGGTTTGGGAAATTCCACTAGTTCAACCCTAATAGCTCGGAATTTTATAACATTTTTTCTTCACAGGTTTTAAAAAATGGATATGCATGCTTGAAACATGTTAAACATGCAAATCACCTATGGATCCAAACCTTTTAAAGAGAATAACATAAAATTCCCAAGTAAACGTGCGGTGGGATATTTACCCAAGTCAAACAAACCATTATTTTGCCCATTTACAAAAAGTTAACCTAACGATCATTGGTACTTGTAAAGTGATTTATCATGCGTAACAGGCTACATTTTTGTAAGGAATGACTTAAAGATTGGGAGTCAACACTCAGTTAAAAATCCCTCGCCTCCCCCTTTTACCGACGATTGCAGAACCTAATAGATGAACATTAAAAGGAGTTTACAATTCCCAAAAATTATAGTCACTTTTTGGAATGATCTCTCTCTACATTTGTGCATTGTACATTTCCATTTTAGATGTATACTTTTTTCTTAAATAAAAACTTGAGTTCTCACTTTCCGTTCATCTCGTAAACAAAAAAAGGATATAAATGGCAAATAGATCACAACAAAATGAAAATTTTGAGAGTTCATGTATGGAATGAATTTAAAGCGATAGAAAATTCATGTAAAGAAAATTTATTCACACACCACAAATGAACAAAAAAGTTTTGTATATTCCATTTGTTCAACTCTAATAGCTCAGAATTTTATAAGAAAGATATTTTTCTTCTCATGTTTTAAAAAATGGATATGCATGCTTGAAACATGTTTAATATGGAAATGACCTATTGATCCAAATCATTTAAAGTGAATAATATTAAATTCCCAGGTGAACGTACGATGAGATATTTACTCGAGTCAATCAAGACATTATTTTACCCATTTACAAAAAGTTGAAATAACGATCATAGAGGATTGTAAAGTGATTTATCATACATAACGGACTATATTTTTGTAAGGAATGACTTATGGATTGAGATTCAACACTCAGTTAAAATTCCCCCACCTCCCCATTCTCCGACGATTGTTGAACCTAATATATAAAAACTAAAAAGAGTTTACAATCCCTAAAAATTACAGACACTTTATCGAATTATCTCTCTCTACATTTTTGCATTGTGCATTTCCATTTGAGATGTATACTTTTTTCTTAATTTAAAACTTGAGTTTTCACTTTCCCTTCATCTCGTAAAACAAAAAAGAGATTAAAGGAAAATAGATCACAACAAAATGAAAATTTTAGATTTTATGTATGGAAAGAATTTAAAGCAATAACAAATTTAAGTAAATAAAATTTATTCACACACCACAAATGAACCCAAAAGTTTTGTTATCCAAGTTTGGGAAATGCCACTTGTTCAATCCTAACAGCTTAGATATTTATAAGGAAAAGAATTTTCTAGATATGATTCAAAAAATGGATATGCATGCTTGAAACATGCTAAAGATGCAAATGACCTATGGATCCAAACCTTTAAAAGAGAATAACATTAAATTCCAAAGTCAACGTGCGGTGGGATATTTCCTCGAGTCAAACAAGCCATTATTTTGCCCATTTACAAAAAGCTGACCTAACAATCATAGATGATTGTAAAGTGATTTATCATGCATAAAGGGCTATATTTTTGTAAGGAATGACTTATGGATTTGGAGTCAACACTCAGTTAAAAATCCCCAGCCTCTCCCTTTTCCCAACGATTGCAGAACCTGATATATAAAAGCTAAAAAGTGTTTACAATCCAAAAAAATTACACACTTTTTGGAATTATCTCTCTCTACGTTTGTGCATTGTGCATTTCCATTTTAGATGTATACTTTTTTCTTAAATAAAAAATTGAGTTCTCACTTTGCCTTCATCTCGTAAACAAAAAAAGACATAAAAGGCAAATAGATCGCAACAAAATGAAAATTTTAGAGTTTATGTATGGAAATAATTGAAAGCAATCACAAATGTAAGTAAAGAAAATTTATTCACTCACCACAAATGAACACAAAAGTTTTCTTATCCAGTTTTGGAAATTCCACTATTTCAACCCTAATAGCTCGAAATTTTATAAGAAAGAGCTTTTTCTATACATGTTTTAAAAAATGGATATGCAAGCTTGAAACATGTTAAAGATTCAAATGATCTATGGATCCAAACCTTTTAAAGAGAATAATATTAAATTCCCAAGTGACAGTGCAGTGGGATACTTACCTGAGTAGAATAAGCCATTATTTTGCCTATTTACGAAAGCTGACCTAACGATTATAGATGATTTAAAGTTATTTATCATGCGTAACGAGCTTTATTTTGGTAAGGAATCACTTGTGGATTGGGAGTCAACACTCAATGAAAAATCCCCCGCCTTCCCCTTTTCCCAACCATTGCAGAATCTGATATAAAAAAACTAAAAAGAGTTTACAATCCGTAAAAATTATTGAAACTTTTTAGAATTATCTCTCTCTACATTTTTGCATTTGGCATTTCCATTTTAGATATAAATTTTTCTTAAATAAAAACTTCAGCTTTCACTTTCCCTTCATCTCGTAAAAAAAAAAAAAGAGAAAAGACAAATAGATCACAACAAAATGAAAATTTTAGAGTTTATGTACGGAATGAATTTAAAGCAATAACAAATGTAAGTAAAGAAAATTTATTCACACACCACAAATGAACAAAAAAATTTTGTTATCCAAGTTTGGGAAATTCCACTAGTTCAACCCTAATAGATCGGAATTTTATAAGAAAGATATTTTTCTACACATGTTTTAAAAAATGGATATGAATGCTTGAAACATGTTAAACATGCCAATGACCTATGGATCCATACCTTTTAAATAGAATAAAATTAAATTCCCAAATGAACATGCGGAGGGATATTTACCTGAGTCAAACAAGCCATTATTTTTCCCATTTTCAAAAAGTTGACCTAACGATCATAGATGATTGTAAGTGATTTATCAAGCGTAACGAGCTATATTTTTTTAAGGAATGACTTATGGATTGGGAGTCAAGACTCAGTTTAAAATCCCCTGCATCCACCTTTTCCCGATGATTACAGAACCTGATATATAAAAACTAAAAAGACTTTACAATCCCTAAAACTTACTGACACTTTCTGGAATTATCTCTCTCTACATTTGTGCATTGTACATTTTCATTTTAGATGTATACTTTTTTCTTAAATCAATACTTGAGTTTTCTCTTTCCCTTCTACTCTTAAACAAAAAAATATATAAAAGGCACATAGATCACAACAAAATGAAAATTTTAGAGTTTATGTATGGAAAGAATTTAAAGCGATAACAAATGTAAGTAAAGAAAATTTATTCACACACCACAAATGAACACTAAAGTTTTGTTATCCAAGTTTGGGAAAATTCCACTTGTTCAACCCTAATAGCTCAGAATTTTATAAGAAAAAGATTTTTTTACACACGTTTTAAAAAATGAATATACATCCTTTAAAATAGTTAAAGATGGAAATGACCTATGGATCGAAACCTTTTAAAGAGAATAACATGAAATTCCCAAGTGAACATGTGATGGGATATTTACCCTAGTGAAACAAGCCACTATTTTGCCCATTTATAAAAATCTAACCAAATGATCATAGATGATTGTAAAGTGATTTATCATGCATAACGGGCTATATTTTTGTAAGGAATGAATTATGGATTGGGAGTTAACACTCAGTTAAAAATCTCAGCCTCCCTCATTTCCCGACAATTGCAGAACCTGATATAAAAAAACTAAAAATAGTTTACAATCCCTAAAAATTTCAAACACTTTATGAAATTATCTCTTTCAAAATTTGTGCATTGTGCATTTCCAATTTAGATGTATACTTTTTTCTTAAATTAAAACATGAGTTTTCACTTTCCCTTCATCTCGTAAACAAAAAAAGAGATAAAAGCCAAATAAATCACAACAAAATGTAAATTTTAGAGTTTCTGTATGGAAAGAATTTAAGGCAATAAAAAATGTAAGTAAACAAAATTTATTCACACACCACAAATGAACACAAGAGTTTTGTGAACAAAGCTTGGGAAATTCCATTAGTTCAACCCTAAAAGCTCAGAATTTTTTAAGAAAGAGATTTCTCTAGACATGTTTTAAAAAATGGATATGCATTCTTGAAACATGTTAAAGATGCAAATGACCTATGGATCCAAACTTTTAAAGAGAATAACATTAAATTCCCAAAGTGAAGGTGCGGTGGGATATTTACCTGAGTCAGACAAGCCATTATTTTGCCCATTTACGAAAAGCAGACCTAACGATCATAGATGATTGTAAAGTGATTTATCATGCGTACCGAGCTATATTTTTGTATGGAATGAGTTACGGATTGGGCATCCACACTCTGTTAAAAATCCCACGACTCCCCCTTTTCCCGACGATTGCAAAACCCGATATATAAAAACTAAAAATAGTTTACAATCCCTAAAAATTACAGAAACTTTTTGGTATTATCTCACTCTACATTTGGGCATTGTGCATTTCCATTTTAGATGTACACTTTTTTCTTTAATCACAACTTGAGTTTTCACTTTCCCTTTATCTTGTAAAAAAAAAAAAGAGATAAAAGGCAAATAGATCACAACAAAATGAAAATTTTAGAGTTTATGATCTGAAAGAATTTAAAGCAATAACAAATCTAAGCAAAAAAAAATTATTCACACTCAACAAATGAACACAAAAGTTTTGTTATCCAAGTTTGGGAAATTCCATTTGGTCAACCATTATAGCTCGAAATTTTATAAGAAAGAGATTTTTCTACACATGTTTTTAAAAATGGCTATACATGCCTGAAACATGTTAAAGATGCCATTCACCTATGGAACCAAACCTTTTTAAGATAATAACATTAAATTCCCAAGTGAACGTGTGGTAGGATATTTACCCAAGCCAAACAAGCCATTATTTTGCCCATTTACTAATAGCTGACCTAACGATCATAGATGATTGTAAAGTGATTTATCATGTGTAACGGGCAATATTTTTTTAACGAATGATTTATGGATTGGGAGTCAACAGTCAGTTAAAAATCCTCCACCTGCCCCTTTTCCCGACAAATGCTGAACTTGATAAATAAAAATTATAAAGAGTTTACAATCGCTAAAAATTATAGACACTTTATGGAATTATCTCTCTAAATTTGTGCATTGGGCATTTCAAGTTTAGATGAATACTTTTTTCTTAAATCTAAAACTGAATTTTCACTTTCCCTTCATCTCGTAAACAAAAAAAGAGATAAATGGCAAATAGATCACAACAAAACGAAAATTTTAGAGTTTATGTATGGAAAGAATTTAAAACAATAACAAATGTAAGTAAAGAAAATTTATTCACACACCACAAATGAACACAAAATTTTTGTAAACCAAGTTTGGGAAATTCCACTAGTTCAACCCTAATAGCTTGGAATTTTATCAGAAAGAGATTTTTCTACAACTTTTTTAAAAATGGATATGCATGCTTGAAACATGTTAAAGATTAAAATAACCTATGGATCCAAACCTTTTCAAGATAATAACATTAAATTTCTAAGTGAATGTTCGGTGGGATATTTCCCCGAGTCAAACAAGCCATTATTTTTCCCATTTACAAAACGCTGACATAACGATTATAGATGATTGTAAAGTGATTTATCATGCATAACAGTCTATATTTTTGTAAGGAATGACTTACGAATTGGGAGTCAACACTCAGTTAAAAATCCCCCTCGTCGCCCTTTTCCCGACGATTGCAGAACCTATTATATAAAAACTAAAAAGAGTTTACAATCCCTAAAAATTATAGACACGTTTTTGGAATTATCTCTCTCTATATTTGTGCATTATGCATTTCCATTTTAGATGTATCCTTTTTCTTAAATCAAAACTTGCGTTTTCACTTTCCCTTCATCTCGTAAACAAAACATGAGATAAAAAGCAAAAAAGATCACAACAAAATGAAAATTTTAGAGTTTATGTGTGGAAAGAATTTAAAGCAATAACAAATGTTAGTAAAGAAAATTTATTCACACACCACAAATGAACGCAAAAGTTTTGTTAACCAAGTTTGGGAAATTCCACTAGTTCAACCCTAATAGCTCGAAATTTTATAAAAAAGAGATTTTTCTACACATGTTTTTAAAAATGGATATGCATGCTTGAAACATGTTAAAGATGCAAATGACCTATGGATCCAAACTGTTTAAAGACAATAACATTAAATTCTCAAGTGATCGTGTGGTGGGATATTTACCCCAGTGAAACAAGCCATTATTTTGCCCATTTACAAAATTCTAACCTAACGATCATAGATCATTGTTAACGTGATTTATCATGTGTAACGGGCTATATTTTTGTAAGGAATGACTTATGGATTGGGAGTCAACACTAAGTTAAAAATCCCCCGCCTTCCCCTTTTTTCGACGTTTACAGAACCTGATATATAAAAACAGAAAAGAGTTTACAGTCCCTGAAATTTACAGATACTTTTTGGAATTATCTCTCTCTCCTTTTGTGCATTGTGAATTTCCATTTTAGATGTATACCTTTTTCTTAAATCAAAACTTGAGTTTTCATTTTCCCTTCAACTCTTAAACAAAAAAAGAGATAAAAGGCAAATAGATCACAACAAAAAGAAAATTTTAGAGTTTATGTATGGAATGAATTTAACGCAATAACAAACATCAGAAAAGAAAATATATTCACACACCACAAATGCACACAAATGTTTTGTTATCCAAGTTTGGGAAAATTCCACTCGTTCAAAACTAAAAGCATTGAATTTTACAAGAAAGAAATTTTTCTACACATGTTTTAAAAAATGGATATACCTGCTTGAAACATATTAAACATGCAAATGACCAATGGCTCCAAACCTTTTAATGGCAATAACATTAAATCCCCAAGTGAATGTGCGGTGGGATATTTACCCGAGTCAAACAAGCCATTAGTTTTCTCATTTACCAAAAGTTGACCTAACTATCATAGATGATTGTAAAGTGATTTATCATGCGTAACGGGCAATATTTTTGTAAGGAATGACTTATGGATAGGGAGTAAACACACAGTTAAAAATCCCTAGCCTCCCCCATTTCCCGACGATTGCAGAATTGATATATTAAAACTACAAAGAGTTTACAATCCCTAAAAAGTATAGACACATTTTGGAATTATCTCTCTCTACATTTCTGCATTGTGCATTTCCATTTTAGATGTGTACTTTTTTCTTAAATCCAAACTTGAGTTTTCACTTTCCCTTCATCTCGTAAACAAAACATGAGATAAAAAGCAAAAAAGATCGCAACAAAATGAAAATTTTAGAGTTCAATAATGGAAATAATTTAAAGCAATAACAAATGTACATCAATAAAATTTATTCACACACCACAAATGAACACAAAAGTTTTGTTATCCAATATTGGAAAATTCCACTAGTTCAACCCTAATAGCTCGGAATTTTTTAAGAAAGAGATTTTTCTACACATGTTTTAAAAAATGGATATGCATGTTTGAAACATGTTAAAGATGCAAATGACCTATGGATCCAAACCTTTTGAAGAGAATAGCATTAAATTCCCAAGTGAAAGTGCGGTGGGATATTTACCAGTGTCAAACAAGCCACTATTTTGCCCATTTAGAAAAAAACTTACCTAACGATCATAGATGATTGTAAAGTGACTTATCATGTGTAACGGGCTATATTTTTGTAAGGAATGACTGATGGATTGGGCGTCAACACTCAGTTAAAAATCCGTCGAATCCCCCTTTTCTAGACGATTGCAAAACCTGATATATAATAACTAAAAATATTTCACAATCCCTAAAAATTATAGACACTTTTTGGATTTATCTCTCTCTACATTTGTGCATTGTATATTTCCATTTTAGATGTATACTTTTTTCCTAAATCAAAACTTGAACTTTCACTTTCCCTTCATCTCGTAAGCAAAAAAAGAGATAAAAGGCAAATAGATCACAACAACATGAAAATTTTAGAGTTTGTGTATGGAAAGAATTTAAAGAAATAACAAATGTAAGTAAAAAAAAATTATTCACACACCACAAATGAACAGAAAAGTTTTGTTATCCAAGTTTGGGAAATTCCACTTGTTCAACCCTTATAGTTCGAAATTTTTTAAGAAAGAGATTTTGCTACACAAGTTTTAAAAAATGGCAATGCATGCTTGAAACATGTTAAAGATGCAAATGAGCTATGGATCCAAACCTTTTAAAGGTAATAACAATAAATTTCTAAGCAAATGTGCAGTGGGATATTTACCCAAGTCAAACAAGCCATTATTATGCCCATTTACAAATAGCAGTCCCAACGATCATAGATGATTATAAAGTGATTTATCATGTGTAATGGGCTATATTTTTGTAAGGTGATTTATGGATTGGGAGTGAACACTAAGTTAAAAATCCTCCGCCTCCCCATTTTCCCGAAGATTGCAGAACTTGATATATAAAAATTAAAAATAGTTTACAATCCCTAAAAATTACAGACACTTTTTGAAATTATCTCTCTCTACATTTGACCATTGTGCATTTCAATTTTAGATGTATACTTATTTCCTAAATCAAAACTTGATTTTTCACTTTCCCTTGACATCGTAAACAAAAAAAGAGATAAACGGCAAATAGATCACAACAAAATGAAAATTTAAGAGTTGATGTAAGGAAAAAATTTAATGCGATAACAAATGTTAGTAAATTAAATTTATTCACACACCACAAATGAACACAAAAGTTTTGTTAACCAAGTTTGGGATATTCCACAAGTTCAACCTTTTTAGTTCGGAATTTTATAAGAAAGAGATTTTTCAACACATGTTTTAAAAAATGGATATGCATGCTTCAAACATGTTAAAGATTCAAATGACCTATGGATCCAAACCTTTTAAAGAGAATAACTTTAAATTCTTAAGAGAACGTGCGGTGGGATAATTATTTTGCCCATTTACAAAAAGCTGACCAAATGATCATAGATGATTGTAAAGTGATTTATCATGCGTAACGGGCAATATTTTTGTAAGGAATGACTTATGGAATGCGAGTCAACACTCAGTTAAAAATTCCTCGCCTCCCACTTTTCCCGATGATTGCAGAACCTGATATATAAAAACAAAAAAGAGTTTAAAATCCCTAAAAATTACAGATACTTTCTGGAATTATCTCTCTCTACATTTTTTGCATTGTGTGTTTCCATTTTAGATGTATACTTTTATCTTATATTAAAACTTGAGTTTTCACTTTCCCTTCATGTCGTAAACAAAAAAAGAGATAAAAGGAAAATAGATCTCAATAAATTAAAAATTTTAGATTTTATGTATGGAAAGAATTTAAAGCAATAAAAAATGTAAGTAAAGAAAATTTATTCACACACCACAAATGAACACAAAAGTTTAGTTATCCAAGCTTGGGAAAATTCCACTAGTTCGACCCTAATAGCTTGGAAATTAATAAAAAAAAGATTTTTCTACACTTGTTTTAAAAAATGGATATGCATGCTTTAAACATGTTAAGGATGCAAATAACCTATGGATCCAAACATTTTAGAGATAATAACATTAAATTCCCAAGTGAACGTGCGGTGGGATATTTACCCGAGTCAAACAAGCATTTATTTTGCCCATTTACAAAAAGCTGACCTAATGATCAAAGATGATTGTAAAGTGATTAATCAAGCGTCACGGGCTATATTCTTGTAAGGAATGCCTTATGGATTGGGAGTCAACACTCAGTTAAAAATCCCCCGCTTCCCCCTTTTCCCGTTGATTGCTAAATGAGATATATAAAAACAAAAAAGAGTTTACAATCCCTAAAAATTACAGACACTTTTGGAATTATCTCTCTCTACATTTGTGCATTGTGCATTTCCATTTTAGATGTATACTTTTTTCTTAAATCAAAACTTGAGTTTTCACTTTCCCTTCATCTCGTAAACAAAAAAGGAGATAAAAGGCAAATAGATCTCAACAAAATGAAAATTTTAGAATTTATGTATGGAAATAATTTAAAGCAATAACAAATGTAAGTAAAGAAAATTTATACACACACCACAAATGAACACAAAAGTTTTGTCATCCGAGTTTGGGAAATTCCACTAGTTCAACCCAAATAGCTCGGAATTTTTTAAGAAAGAGATTTTTCAACACATGTTTTAAAAAATTGATATGCATGCTTGAGACATGTTGAAGATGCAAATGACCTATGGATCCTAACCACTTAAATATAATAACATTAAATTCCTAAGTGAACGTTCGGTGGGATATTTACCCGAGTGAAAGGGGTGATATTTTTGTAAGTAATTACTTATGGATTGGGAGTCAACACTTAGTTAAAAATCTTCCGCCTCCCCCTTTTCCCTATGATTGCAGAACATGACAAATAAAAAACTACAAAGAGTTTAAAATCCCTAAAAATTCCTGAAACTTTTTGGAATTATCTCTCTTTATATTTTTGCAATGTGCATTTCCATTTAAGGTGTATACTTTTTTCTTAAATTAAAACTTGAGTTTTCACTTTCACTTCATCTCGTAAACAAAAAAAGATATTAAAGTCAAATAGACCACAACAAAATGAAAATTTTACAGTTTATGTATTGAAATAAATTAAAGCAATAAAAAATGTAAGAAAAGAAAATTTATTCACACACCACAAATGAACACAAAAGTTTTGTTAACCAAGTTTGGGATATTCCACTAGTTCAACCTTTTTAGTTCGGAATTTTATAAGAAAGAGATTTTAAAAAATGGATATGCATGCTTGAAACATGTTAAAGATTCAAATGACCTATGGATCCAAACCTTTTAAAGAGAATAACTTTGAATTCCTAAGAGAACGTGCGGTGGGATAATTACCATAGTCAAACAAGCCATTATTTGCCCATTTACAAAAAGCTGACCTAACGATCATAGATGATTGTACAATGATTTATCATGTGTAACGGGCAATAATTTTGTAAGGAATGACTTATGGATTGCGAGTCAACAGTCAGTTAAAAATTCCTCGCCTCCCCCTTTTCCCGACGATTGTAGAACTTGATATATAAAAACACAAAATACTTTACAATCCCTAAAAATTACTGATACTTTTTGGATTTATCTCTCTCTATAGTTTTTGCATTGTGCATTTCCATTTTAGATGTATACTTTTCTCTTATATTAAAACTTGAGTTTTCACTTTCCCTTCATGTCGTAAACAAAAAAAGATATAAAAGGCAAATAGATCACAAAAAAATAAAAATTTAGAGTTTATGTGTAGAAAGAATTTAAAGCAATAAATAATGTATGTAAAGAAAATTTATTCACACACCAACAATTAACACAAAAGTTTTTTTATCCAAGTTAGGGAAATTCCACTAGTTCAACCCTAATAGCTCGGAACTTTATAAGAAAGAAATTTTTCTACGCATGTTTTAAAAAATGGATATGCATGCTTGAAACATGTTAAAAATGCAAATGACCTATGGATCCAAACATTTTAAAGAGAATAACATTAAAATCCGAAGTGAACGTGCAGTGTGATATTTACCGAAGTCAAACAAGCCATTATTTTGCCCATTTACAAAAAGTTGACATAACGATCTTAGACGATTGTAAAGTGATTTATCATGTGTAATCGGCTATATTTTTGTAAGGAATGACTTATGGATTGGGAGTCAACACTTAGTTAAAAATCCCCTGCCTCCCCATTTTCCTGACCATTGTAGAAGTTGATATATAAAAACTAAAAAGAGTTTACAATTTCCAAAAATTACGGACACTTTTTGAATTATCTCTCTACATTTGCGCATTCTCCATTTTAATTTTAGGTGAATACTTTTTTCTTAAATCAAAACTTGAGTTTTCTCTTCCCATCATCTTGTAAACAAAAAAAGAGATAAAAGGCAAATAGATCTCAACAAAATTAAAATTTTAGAGTTTATGTATGGAAAGAATTTAAAGCAATAAAAATGTAAGTAACGAAAATTTAGTGACACACCACAAATGAACACAAAAATTGATCGACCCTAAACCCTACACCCTAAATTCCACTAGTTCAACTCTAATAGCTTGGAATGTTATAAGAAAGAGATTTTTCTATACATGTTTTAAAAAATGGATATGCATTCTTGAAACATGTTAAAGATGCAAATGACCTTTGGATCCAAACCTTTTAAACAGAATAACATTAAATTCCGAAGGGACTTTGCGATCGGATATTTACCTGAGTCAAACAAGCCATTATTTTGCCCATTTACTAAAGCTGACCTAATGATCATAGATGATTGTAAAGTAAATTATAATGCGTAAAGGTCCATTTTTTTTAAGGAATGACATATGGATTGGGAGTCAATACTTAGTAAAAAATCCCCTGCCACCCCCTTTTCTTGACGATTGCATAAACTGATATATAAAAAAAAAATTACAATCTCTAAAAATTATAGACACTTTTTGGAATTATCGCTCTCTACATTTTTACATTGTGCATTTCCATTTTAGATGTATACTTTTTTCTTAAATCAAACTAGATTTTTCAGTTTACCTTTATATCGTAAAACAAAAAAGAGATAAAAGACAAATAGATCACAACAAAATGAAAATTTTAGAGTTGATGTGTTGAATGAATTTAAAGAAATGACAAATTTAAGTAAAGAAAATTTATTCACATACCACAAATGTACACAAAAGTTTTGTTATCTAAGTTTAGGAAAATTCCACTAGTTCAACCGCTATAGCTTGGAATTTTATAAGAATGAGATTTTTCTACACATGTTTTAAAAAATGGATATGGATGCTTGAAACATGTTAAAGATGCAAATGACCTATGGATCCAAACCTTTTAATGAGAATAACATTAAAATCCCAAGTGAACGTGCGGTTGGATAATTTTATGAGTCAAACATGTGATTATTTTGCGCATTTTCAAAAAGTTGACCTAACGATCATAGATGATTGTAAAGTGATTTATCATGCATAACGGGCTATATTATGTTAAGGAATGACTTATGGATTGGGAGTCAATACTCAGTTAAAAATCCCCCACCTTCGCCTTTTCCCGACATTTTCAAAACCTTATATATAAAAAATAAAAAGAGTTCACAATCCCTAAAAATTAAAGACACTTTTCGGAATTATTTCCCTCAACATTTGGGCATTGTGCATTTCCATTTTAGATGTATACTTTTTTCTTTAATAAAAACTTGAGTTTTCACTTTCCCTTCATCTCGTAAACAAAAAAAGAGATAAAAGGCATATAAATCACAACAAAATGAAAATTTTAGAGTTTATGTATGGAAAGAATTTAAAGCAATAACAAATGTAAGTGAAGAAAATTTAAATTAACACAAAAGTTTTGTTATCCAATTTTTGGAAATTCCACTAGTTAAATCCAAATAGCTCGGAATTTTATTAGAAAGAGATTTTTCTACACATGTTTTAAAAAATGGATATGCATGCTTGAAACATGTTAAAGATGCAAATGACTTATGGATCCGAACCTTTTAAAGAGAACAACATTAAATTCCCAAGTGAACGTGTAATGGGATATTTACCCGAGTAAAACATACCATTATTTCGCCCGTTTACAAAAAGTTAACCTAACGATCATAGATGATTTTAAAATGATTTATCTTGCGTAACGGGCTATTTGTTTTGTAAGGAATGACTTATAGATTGGGAGTCAACACTCAGTTCAAAATTCTCCGCCTCCCCCTTTTCCCGATGATTGCAATACTTGAAATATAAAAACTAAAAAGAGTTTAAAATCCCTAAAAATTACAGACAATTTTTTGGAATATCTCTCTCTACATTTGTGTATTGTGCATTTCCATTTTAGATGTATACTTTTTTCTTAAATCAGAACTTGAGTTTTCACTTTCCATTCATCTCGTAAACAAAAAAAGATATAAATGGCTAATAGATAATAACAAAATGAAAATTTTAAAGTTTATGTATGGAAAGAATTTAAAGCGATAACAAATGTAAGTAAATATAATTTATTCACACACCACAAATGAACACAAAAGTTTTTTAATCCAAGTTTTGGAAATTCCACTACTTTACCTTAATAGCTCAGAATTTTATAAGAAAGAGATTTTTCTACACATGTTTTAAAAAATGGATATGCATGCTGGAAACTTGTTAAACATGAAAATGACCTATGCGGTGGGATATTTACCCGAGTTAAACAAGCCATTATTTTTCCCATTTACAAAGAGCTGACCTAATGATCATAGATGATTGTAAACTGATTTATCATGCATAACGGGCTATATTTTTGCCAGGAATGACTTATGGATTTGGAGTCAACACTCAGTAAAAAATCCCCTGCCTCCAACTTTTGCAACCGATTGCAGAACCGAATGTATAAAAACAAAAAGAGTTTGCAATCCCTAAAAATTACAGACACTTTTTGGAATTATCTTTCTCAACTTTTGTACATTGTGAATTTCCATTTTTGATGTATACTTTTTTCTAAAATCAAAACTTGAGTTTTCACTTTCCCTTCATCTCGTAAAATAAAAAAGAGAAAAAAAGCAAATAGATCACAATAAAATGAAAATTTTAGAGTTTATGTAATGAAATAATTTAAAGCAATAACAAATGTAAGTAAATAAAATTTATTCACTCACCAAAAATGAACACAAAAGTTTTGTTATCCAGGTTTGGAAATTCTACTAGTTCAACCCTAATAGATCTGAATTTTATAAGAAAGAGATTTTTCTACACATGTTTTAAAAAATGGATATGCATGCTTGAAACATGATAAAGATGCAAATGACTTATGGATCCAAACCTTTTAAAGAGAATAACATTAAATTCCCAAGTGAACGTGCGGTGGGATATTTACCCTAGTCAAACAAGCCAGTAGTTTGCCCATTTTCAAAAAGTTGACCTAACGATCATAGAGGATCTTAAAGTGATTTATCATACGCAACAGGCTATATTTTTGTAAGGAATGACTTATGGACTAGGAGTCAACACTCAGTTAAAAATCCTCCGCCTCCCCCTTTTCCCGACGATTGCAGTACCTAAAATATAAAAACTAAAAAGAGTTTACAATTCCTAAAAATTATAGACACTTGTTGGAATTAGCTCTCTCAACATTTGTGTATTGTGCATTTCCGTTTTAGATGTATACTTTTTTCTTAAATCAAAACTTGAGTTTTCACTTTCCGTTCATCTTGTAAACAAAAAAAGATATAAAAGGCAAATAGATCACAACAAAATGAAAATTTTAGAGTTTATGTATAGAAAAAATTTAAAGCAATAATAAATGAACAAAAAAGTTTTATTATCTAAGTTTGGGAAATTCTACTAGTTCTACCCTAATAGCTCAGAATTTTATAAGAAAGAGATTTTTCTACACATGTTTTAAAAAACGGATTTGCATGCTGGAAACATGTTAAACATGAAAATGACCAATGGATCCAAACCTTTTAAAGAGAATAACTTTAAATTCACAAGTGCACTTGCGGTAGGATATTTACCCGAGTCAAACAATCCATTATTTTGCCCATTTACAATAAGATGACATAACGATCGTAGACGATTGTAAAGTGATTTATCATGTATAAATGGCCTATATTTTTGTAAGGAATGACTATTGGATTGGGTGTGAACTCTCAGTAAAAAATCCCATGCCTCCCCCTTTTCTTGACGATTGCAGAACCTGATATAAAAAAACTAAAAAGAGTTTAAAATCCCTAAAAATTACGAAAAATTTTTAGAATTATCTCTCTCTACATTTGTGAATTGGACATTTCCATTTTAGATATATACATTTTTCTTAAATAAAAACTTGAGTTTTCATTTTCCCTTCATCTCGTGGAAAAAAAGAGAGAAAAGGCAAACAAATCACAACAAAATGAAAATTTTAGAGTTAATGTATGGAAAAATTTAAAGCATTGACAAAAGTAAGTAAAGAAAATTTATTCACAAACCTAAAATGAACACACAATTTTTGTTATCCAAGTTTGGAAAATTCCACTCGTTCAACCCTAATAGCTCGGAATTTGATAAGAAAGAGATTTTTCTACACTTGTTTAAAAAAAAGGATATGCATGCTTGAAACATGTTAAAACTGCAAATGACCTTTGGGTCCAAACCATTTAAAGAGAATAACATTAAATTCCCAAGTGAACCTGAGTCAAACAAGCCATTATTTTTCTCATGTACAATAAGTTGACCTAACCATCATAGATGATTGTAAGTGATTTATCATGCGTAATGTGCCATATTCTTGTAAGGAATGACTTATGGATTGGGAGTCAACACTCAGTTAAAAATCCCCTGCCTCCCCCTTTTCCCGACCATTGCAGAGTTTGATATATAAAAAATAAAAAGAGTTTACAATCCCTAAAAATTACAGACACTTTTTGGAATTATCTCTCTCTACATTTGTGCATTGTGCATTTCCTTTTAAGATGTGTACTTTTTCTTAAATAAAAACTTGAGTTTTTACTTTCCCTTCATCTGTAAAAAAAAAAAAGAGAGAAAAGGAAAATAGTTCACAACAAAATGAAAATTTTAGAGTTTATGTATGGAAATAATTTAAAGCAATAAGAAATGTTAGTAAAGAAAATTTATTTGCACACCACAAATGAACACAAAAGTTTTGTTATCCAAGCTTGTGATATTCCACTAGTTCAACCCTAATAGCTCGGAATTTTATAAAAAAAAAGGTTTTTCTGCACATGTTTTAAAAAATAAATTTTCATGTTAGAAACATGTTAAAGATGCAAATGAACAATGGATCCAAATCTTTCAAAGAGAATAAAATTCCCAAGTGAATGTGCAGTGGGATATCTACAAAAGTCAAACAAGCCATTATTTTGCCCATTTACAAAAAGCTGACTAAACGGTCATAGATAATTGTAATATGATTTATCATCCGTAACGGGCTATATTTTTGTAAGGAATGACTTATGGATTGGGTGTCAACACTCAGTTAAAAATCCCTGCCTCCCCCTTTTCCTCACGATTGCAGAACCTGATATATAAAAACTAAAAATAGTTTATATTCCCTAAAAATTACAGACACTTTTTGGAATTATCTCTCTCTAGATATGTGCATTGTGCATTTCCATTTTAGATGTATACATTTTTCTTAAATCGAAACTTGTGTTTTCCTTTTCCCTTCATCTCGTTAACTAAAAAAGACAAACAAGGCAAATAGATCACAACAAAATGAAAATTTTAGAGTTTATGTATGGAAAGAATTTAAAGCAATAAAAAATGTAAGTAAAGAAAATTTATTCCCACACCACAAATGAACACAAAAATTTTGTTATCCAAGCTTGGGAAATTCCACTAGTTCAACCCTAATAGCTCGAAATTTTATAAGAGAGATTTTTCTACACATGTTTTAAAAAATCGATATGCATGCTCGAAACATGTTAAAGATGCAAATGACGTATGGATCCAAATCTTGGAAAGAGAATAACATTAAATCCTCAAGTGAACGTGCGGTAAGATATTTACACGAGTCAAACAAGCCATTATTTTGCCCATTTACAAAAACTGACCTAACGATCTTAGATGATTGTAAAGTGATTGATCATGTGTAAAGGGCTATATTTAAGGAATGACTTATGGATTGGGAGTCAACACTCAGTTAAAAATCCCCCGCCTCCCCCTTTTCCTGACGATTACTGAACAAAATATCTAAAAACTAAAAAGAGTTTACAATCCCTAAAAATTATAGACACTTTTTGGAATTAACTCTCTACATTTGTGCATTTTGCATTTCCATTTTAGATCTGTACTTTTTTCTTAAATCAAAACTGAGTTTTCATTTTCCCTTCATCCCGTAAACAAAAAAAGTGATAAAAGGCAAATAGATCACAGCAAATTGAAAATTTTAGAGTTTATGTATGGAAAGCATTTAAAGCAATAACAAATTTAAGTAAAGAAAATTTATTCACACACCACAAATGAACACAAAAGTTTTGTTATCCAAGTCGGGAAACTCCACTAGTTCAACCCTAATAGCTCGAAATTTTATAAGCAAGACTCTTTTCTCCGCATGTTTTAAAAAATGGATATTCAAGTTTGAAACATGTTAAAGATGTAAATGACCTATGAATCCAAACCTTTTAAATATAAGAACATTAAATTCCCAAGTGAACGTGCAGTGGGATATTTGCCTGAGTCAAACAAGCCATTATTTTTCCCAATTTCAAAAATTATCCTAACAATCATAGAATATTGTAAAGTGATTTATCTTTCGTAACGGGGTACATTTTCTTAAGGAATGACTTAATGATTGGGAGATAACACTCAGTTAAATTTCCCCCACCACACTCTTTTCCCGACGATTGCAGAACCTGATAAATTACAATCCCTAAGAATTAAAACTATAAAATTAAAATTAAAATTGTCCTTAAATTTATAGACACTTTTTAAAATTATCTCTCTCTACATTTTGGCATAGTGAATTTCCATTTTAGTTGTATACCTTTTTCTTAAATCAAAACTATAGTTTTCAGTTTATCTTTATTTTGTAAACCAAAAAAGTGATTAAAGGCGAATAGATCACAACATAATCAAAATTTTAGAGTTGACATGTGGAAAGAATTTAAATAAATTACAAATGTAAGTAAAGAAAATTTATTCCCACACCACAAATGTGCACAAAAGTTTTGTTATCTAAGTTTAAGAAAATTCTACTAGTTCAACCCTTATAGCTCGGAATTTTATAACAAAGAGATTTTTCTACACATGTTTTAAAAAATGGATATGCATGCTTGAAACATGTTAAAGATTCAGACGACCTATGGATCCAAACATTTTAATGAGAATAACATTAAATTCCCAAGTGAACGTGGTTGGATATTTATTTGAGTGAAACATGCCATTATTTTGCCCATTTACAAAAAGCTGACCTAACGATCATATATGATTTTAAAGTGATTTATCATTCGTAATGGGCTATATTTTTGTTAGGAATGATTTATACATTGGGAGTCAACACTCAGTTAAAAATCCTTCGCCTCCCCCTTTTCCCGAATGTTGCAGTAATTGAAATATAAAAACTAAAAAGAGTTTACAGTCCCTAAAAATTACAGACACTTTTTGGAATTATCTCTCTCTACGTTTGTGTATTGTGTTTTTTCATTTTAGATGTATACTTTTTTCTTAAATCAAAACTTGAGTTTTCACTTTCCCTTCATCTCGTAAACAAAAAAAGTTATAAAAGGCAAATAGATAATAACAAAATGAAAATTTGAGAGTATATGTATGGAAAGAATTTAAAGCGATAAAAAATGTAAGTAAAGATAATTTATTCACACACCACAAATGAATACAAAAGTTTTGTAATCCAAGTTTGGGAAAATTCCACTAATTCAACCCTAATAGCTCAGAATTTTATAAGGAAGTGACTTTCTACACATGTTTAAAAAAATGGATATGCAAGCTGGAAAATTTTTAAACATGAAAATTACCTTTGGATCCAAACCTTTTAAAGAGAATAACATTAAATTCCCAAGTGAACATGTGGTGGGATATTTACCCGAGTCAAACAAGCCATTATTTTTCCCATTTACAAAAATATGACATAATGATCATAGATGATTGTAATTTATCATGCGTAACAGGCTATATTTATTTAAGGAATGACTGATGGATTGGGTGTCAACACTCAGTTAAAAATCCCCCGTCTCCCCCTTTTCCCGTCAATTGTAGAACCGGATATAAAAAAACTTAAAAGAGTTTACAATCCACAAAAATTACAAATACTTTTTGGAGTTATCTCTCTCTACATTTGTGCATTGGGTATTTCCATTTTAGATGTATACTTTTTTCATAAATAAAAACTTGAGTTTTCAATTTCCCTTCATCTCGTAAAAAAAAAGAGATAAAAGGCAAATAAATCACAACAAAATAAAAATTTTAGAGTTTATGTATCTAAAGAATTTAAAACAATACCAAATGTAAGTAAAGAAAATTAATGAACACACCACAAATGAATTCAAAAGTCTTGTTATCCAAGTTTGGGAAATTCCACTAGTTCAACCATAATAGCTTGGAATTTTATCAGAAAGAGATTCTTCTACACATGTTTTAAAAAATGGATATGCATGCTTGAAACATGTTAAAGATGCAAATGAACTATGGATCCAAACCTTTTAAAGATAATAACAATAAATTACCAAGTGAACGTGCGATGGGATATTTACCCCAGTCAAACAAGCCATTATTTTGCCTATTTACAAAAAGCTGACCTAAAGATCATAGATGATTGTAAAGTGATTTATCATGCATAACGGGCTATATTTTTTTAATGAATGACTTATGGATTGGGAGTCAACACTCAGTTAAAAATCCCTGCCTCCCCCTTTTGCCAACGATTGTAAAATCTAATATATAAAAATAAAAGGGTTTGCTATCCCTAAAAATTACAGACACTTTTTGGAATTATCTCTCTTTACTTTTATGCATTGTGAATTTCCATTTTTGATGTATACTTTTTTCTTAAATCAAAACTTGAGTTGTCACTTTCCCTTCATCTCGTAAAAAAAAAGAGATAAAAGGCAAATAGATCACAACAAAATGAAAATTTTAGAGTCTATGTATGGAAATAATTTAAAGCAATAAAAAATGTAAGTAAAGAAAATTTATTCACTCACCACAAATGAACACAAAAGTTTTGTTATCCAGTTTTGAAAATTCCACTAATTCAACCCTAACAGATTGGAATTTTATAAGAATGAGATCTTTCTACACATGTTTTAAAAAATAGTTATGCATCCTTTAAACATGTTAAAGATGCAAATGACCTATGGATCCAAACCTTTGAAAGAGAATAACATTAAATTCCCAAGTGAATGTGAGGTGGGATATTTATCCAAGTCAAACAAGCCATTATTTTGCCCATTTACAGAAAGCTGACCTAACGATCATAGATGATCTTAAAGTGATTTATCGTGCATAACGGGCTATATTTTTGTAAGGAATGACTTATGGACTGGGAGTCAACACTCAGTTAAAAATCCCCCGCCTCCCCCTTTTCCCGACGATTGAAGAACGTAAAATATAAAAAACTAAAACGAGTTTACAATCCCTAAAAATTACAGACACTTTTAGGAATTATCTCTTTCTACCTTTTTGTATTGTGTATTTCCATTTTAGATATATACTTTTTTCTTAAATCAAAACTTGTGTGTTTACTTTCACTTTATCTCGTATACAAAAAAAGATATAATATGAAAATAGATCACAACAAAATTAAAATTTTAGAGTATATGTATGGAAAGAATTTAAAATGATAACAAATGTAAATAAAGAAAATTTATTCACACACCACAAATGAACACAAAAGTTTTGTTATCCAAGTTTGGGAAATTCCACTAGTTCAACCCTAATAGCTCGGAATTTTATAAGAAAGAGACTTTTCAACACATGTTTTAAAAAATGGATATGCATGCTGGAAACATGTTAAACATGAAAATGACCTATGGATCCAAACCTTTTAAAGAGAATAATATTAAATTCGCAAGTGCACATGCGGTGGGATATTTACCCGAGTCAAACAATCCATTATCTTGCCCATTTACAAAAAGATAACGTAACGATCATAGATGATTATAAAGTGATTTATCATGCATAACAGGCTATATTTTTTAAGGAATGACTAATTTATTGGGTGTCAATAGTCAGTTAAAAATCCCCCGCCTCCCCCTTTTCCTGACGAATGCAAAACCTGATATAAAAAAAACTAAAAAGAGTTTACAATCCCACAAAATTACGGACACTTTTTAGAATTATCTCTCTCTACATTTGTGCATTGGGAATTTACATTTTAGATATATACTTTTTCTTAAATAAAAACTTGAGTTTTCACTTTCCCTTCATCTCGTAAAAAAACAGAGAGAAAAGGCAAATAGATCAAGACAAAATAAAAATTTTAGAGTTTATGTAAGGAAAGAATTTATAGCAATAACAAATGTAAGTAAAGAAAATTTATTCACACACCACAAATGAATAAAAAATTATTGTTATGCAACTTTGGGAAACTCCACTAGTTCAACCCAAATAGCTCGGAATTTTAAAAGAAAGAGATTTTTCTACACATGTTTTAAAAAATGGATATGCATTCTTGAAATATGTTTAAGATGCAAATGACCTAAGGATCCAAAACTTATAGAAAGAATAACGTTAAATTCCCTAGTGAACGTGCGGTGGGATATTTACCTGAGTGAAACAAGCCATTATTTTTTCCATTTACAAAAAGTTGAATAAACGATCAAAGATGATTGAAAAGTGATTTCTCAAGCGTAACGAGCTATATTTTTGTATGGAATGACTTATAGATTGGGAGTCAACACTCAGTTAAATATCCCCCAGCTCCCCCTTTTCCCGATGATTGCAGAACCAGATATAAAAAAACTAAAAAGAGTTTTCAATCCCTAAAAAATACTGAAAGTTTTTGGAATTATCTCTCTCTACATTTGTGCATTATGCATTTCTATTTTAGCTGTATACTTTTTTTGTAAATCAAAACATGAGTTTTCACTTTCCCTACATCTGGTAAAAAAAAAGAGAGAAAAGTTAAATAGATCACAACAAAATGAAAATTTTAGAGTTTATGTATGGAAAGAATTTAAAGCTTTAACAAATGTAAGTAAAGAAAATTTATTCACAAACCTAAAATGAACACACAATTTTTGTTCTCCAAGTTTGGGAAATTCCACTAGTTCAACCCTAATACCTCGGAATTTTATCAGAAAGAGATTTTTCTACACATGTTTTAAAAACTGGATATGCATGCTTGGAACATGTTAAAGATTCAAATGTCCTATGGATCCAAACCTTTTAAAGGGAATAACATTAAATTCCCATGTGAACGTGCAGTGGGATATTTACCCGAGTCAAACAAGCCATTATTTTTCCCATTTACAAAAAGTTGACCTAACGATCATAGATGATTGTAAGTGATATATCATGTGGAAGGGGCTATATTTTTGTAAGGAATGACTTATGGATTAGGAGTCAACACTCAGTTAAAAATCCCCCGCCTCCCCCTTTTCCCGATGATTGTAGAACCTGATACATAAAAACTAAAAAGAGTTCACAATCCCTAAAAATTATAGTCACTTTTTGGAATTATCTCTCTCTACATTTGTGCATTGTGAATTTCCACTTAAGATGTGAACTTATTCTTAAATAAAAACTTGAGTTGTCACTTTCCTTTCATCTCATAAAAAAAAAGAGAGAAAAGACAAATAGATCACAACAAAAAGAAAATTTTAGAGTTTATGTATGGAGAGAATTTAAAGCAATAAAAAATGTTAGAAAAGAAAATTTATTCACACACCACAAATGAACACAAAATTTTTGCTGTCCAACCTTGGGATATTCCACTAGTTCAATCCTAATTGCTCGGAATTTTATAAAAAAAGAGATTTTTCAAAACATGTTTTAAAAAATAGATATGCATGTTAGAAACATGTTAAAGATGCAAATGACCTATGGATCCAAACCTTTTAAAGTGAATAACATTAAATTCCCAAGAAAACGTGCTGTGGGATATTTACCCGAGTAAAACAAGCCAATGTTTTGCCCACTTACAAAAAGCTGACCTAATGATCAAAGAGGATTTTAAAGAGATTTGTCATGCGTAACAGGGTATATTTTTATAAGGAATGACTGATGGATTGGGAGTCAATACTTAGTTAAAAATCCCCCGCCTCCCCCTTTTCCCGACGATTGCAGAACATGATATATAAAAACTAAAAAGAGTTTAAAATCGTAAAAAATTACAGACACTTTTTGGAATTATCTCTCTACATTTGTGCATTGTACTTTTCCATTTTAGATGTATACTTTTTTCTTAAATCCAAACTTGAGATTTCACTTTCCGTTCATCTCGTAAACAAAAAAAGATATAAAAGGCAAATAGATCACAAAAAAATGAAAATTTTAGAGTTCTTGTATGGAAAGAATTTTAAACGATAACAAAAGCAAGTAAAGAAAATTTATTCACACACCACAAATGAATACAAAATTTTTGTAATCCAAGTTTGGGAAATTCCACTCGTTCAACGCTAATAGCTCAGAATTTTATAAGAAAGAGATTTTTCTACACATGTTTTAAAAAATAGATATGCATGCTTGAAACATGTTAAACCTGAAAATGATCTATGGATCCAATCCTTTGAATGAGAATAACATTAAATCCCCAAGTGAACATGCGGTGGGATATTTACCTGAGTCAAACAAGCCATTCTATTGCTCATTTAAAAAATGCTAACCTAACCATCATAGATGATTGTAAAGTGATTTATCATGTGTAACGGGCTATATTTTTGTAAGGATTGTCTTATGGATTGGGACTCAACACTCAGTAAAAAATCCTCTGCCTCCCCCTTTTCCCAACTATTGAAAAATCTTATATATAAGAACTAAAAATAATTTAAAATCCCTAAAAATTACTAACACTTTTTGGAATTATCTCTCTCTAAATTCGTGCATTGGGCAATTCCATTTTAGATGTATAATTTTTTATTAAATAAAAACTTGAGTTTTCACTTTCCCATCATCTCGTAAACAAAAAAAGAAGATAAAAGGTAAATAGATCACAACAAAATGAAAATTTTAGAGTTTATGTATGGAAAGAATATAAAGCCATAACAAATGTACGTAAAGAAAATTTAATCACACCCCACAAATGAACACAAAAATTTTATTCTCCAAGTATGGGAAATTCCACTAGTTGAACCCTAATAGCTCGGAATTTTATAACAAAGAGATTTTTCTACACATGTTTTAAAAAATGGATATGCATGCTTGAAACATGTTAAACATGCAAATGACCTATGATTCCAAATATTTTAATGTGAATAACATTAAATCCCCAAGTGAACATGCGGTGGGATATTTACCCGAGTCAAACACGCCATTCTTTTGCTCATTTACAAAAAGCTGACCTAACGATCATAGATGATTGTAAAGTGATTTATCATGCGTTATGGGCTATATTTTTGTGAGGATTGTCTTATGGATCGGGAGTCAACACTCAGTTAAAAATGCCCTGCCTCCCCATTTACCTTACGATTGAAAAACCTGATATATAAAAAATAAAAAGAGTTTACAATCCCTAAAAATTACATACACTTTTTGGAATTATCTCTCTCTAAATTTGTGCATTTAGCATTTCCATTCTAGATGTATATTTTTTTAATAAATCAAAACTTGAGCTTTCACTTTCCTATCATCTCGTAAACAAAAAAAGAGATAAAAGGCAAATAGATTACAACAAAATGAAAGTTTTAGATTTATGTAAGGAAATAATTTAAAGCAATAACAAATGTAAGTAAAGAAATTTATTCACACACCACAAATGAACACAAAATTTTTGTTATGCAAGCTTGGGAAATTCCACTAGTTCAACCCTAATAGCTCGAAATTTTTTAAGGAAGAGATTTTTCTACACATGTTTTAAAAAATGGATATGCATGCTTGAACAGGTTAAAAAATGGAAATGACCTATGGATCCAAACCTTAAAGCAAATAACATTAAATTCCCAAGTGAACGTGCGGAGGGATATTTACCTGAGTCCAACAAGCCATTATTTGGCCCGTTTACAAAAAGCAGACCTAACGATCATAGATGATTTTAAAGTGATTTATCATGCGTAACGGGCTATATTTTTGTAAGGAATTACTTATGGATTGGGAGTCAACACTCAGTTAAAAATCCCCGACCTCCCCCTTTTCCCGACGATTGCAGAATTAGATATATAAAAACTAAAAAGAGTTTATAATCCCTAAAAATTAAAGAGACTTTATGGAATTATATCTCTCAACATTTGTGCAATGTGAATTGCCATTTTAGAACTATACTTTTTTCTTAAATCAAAACTTCAGTTTTCAGTTTCCCTTCATCTAATAAACAAGAAAAGATATAAAAGGCAAATAGATCACAAAAAAATGAAAATTTTAGAGTTTTTGTATGGAAAGAATTTAAATCGATAACAAATGTAAGTAAATAAAATTTATTCACACACCACAACTGAACACGAAAGTTTTGTTGTCCAGGTTTGGGAAATTCCACTAGTTCAACCCTAATAGCTCGGAATTTTATAACATTTTTTCTTCACAGGTTTTAAAAAATGGATATGCATGCTTGAAACATGTTAAACATGCAAATTACCTATGGATCCAAACCTTTTAAAGAGAACGTGCGGTGGGATATTTACCCAAGTCAAACAAACCATTATTTTGCCCATTTACAAAAAGTTGACCTAACTATCATTGGTGATTTTAAAGTGATTTATCATGCGTAACGGGCTACATTTTTGTAAGGAATGACTTAAAGATTGGGAGTCAACACTCAGTTAAAAATCCCTCGCCTCCCCCTTTTGCCGACGATTGCAGAACCTAATAGATGAACATTAAAAAGAGTTTACAATTCCCAAAAATTATAGACACTTTTTGGAATGATCTCTCTTTACATTTGTGCATTGTACATTTCCATTTTAGATGTATACTTTTTTCTTAAATAAAAACTTGAGTTCTCACTTTCCGTTCATCTCGTAAACAAAAAAAGGATATAAATGGCAAATAGATCACAACAAAATGAAAATTTTGAGAGTTCATGTATGGAATGAATTTAAAGCGATAGAAAATGCATGTAAAGAAAATTTATTCACACACCACAAATGAACAAAAAAGTTTTGTATATTCCATTTGTTCAACTCTAATAGCTCAGAATTTTATAAGAAAGATATTTTTCTTCTCATGTTTTAAAAAATGGATATGCATGCTTGAAACATGTTTAATATGGAAATGACCTATTGATCCAAATCATTTAAAGTGAATAATATTAAATTCCCAGGTGAACGTACGATGAGATATTTACTCGAGTCAAACAAGACATTATTTTACCCATTTACAAAAAGTTGAAATAACGATCATAGAGGATTGTAAAGTGATTTATCATACATAACGGACTATATTTTTGTAAGGAATGACTTATGGATTGAGATTCAACACTCAGTTAAAATTCCCCCACCTCCCCATTCTCCGACGATTGTTGAACCTAATATATGAAAACTAAAAAGAGTTTACAATCCCTAAAAATTACAGACACTTTTTCGAATTATCTCTCTCTACATTTTTGCATTGTGCATTTCCATTTGAGATGTATACTTTTTTCTTAATTTAAAACTTGAGTTTTCACTTTCCCTTCATCTCGTAAAACAAAAAAGAGATTAAAGGAAAATAGATCACAACAAAATGAAAATTTTAGATTTTATGTATGGAAAGAATTTAAAGCAATAACAAATTTAAGTAAATAAAATTTATTCACACACCACAAATGAACCCAAAAGTTTTGTTATCCAAGTTTGGGAAATGCCACTTGTTCAATCCTAACAGCTTAGATATTTATAAGGAAAAGAATTTTCTAGATATGATTCAAAAAATGGATATGCATGCTTGAAACATGCTAAAGATGCAAATGACCTATGGATCCAAACCTTTAAAAGAGAATAACATTAAATTCCAAAGTCAACGTGCGGTGGGATATTTCCTCGAGTCAAACAAGCCATTATTTTGCCCATTTACAAAAAGCTGACCTAACAATCATAGATGATTGTAAAGTGATTTATCATGCATAAAGGGCTATATTTTTGTAAGGAATGACTTATGGATTTGGAGTCAACACTCAGTTAAAAATCCCCAGCCTCTCCCTTTTCCCAACGATTGCAGAACCTGATATATAAAAGCTAAAAAGTGTTTACAATCCAAAAAAATTACACACTTTTTGGAATTATCTCTCTCTACGTTTGTGCATTGTGCATTTCCATTTTAGATGTATACTTTTTTCTTAAATAAAAAATTGAGTTCTCACTTTGCCTTCATCTCGTAAACAAAAAAAGACATAAAAGGCAAATAGATCGCAACAAAATGAAAATTTTAGAGTTTATGTATGGAAATAATTGAAAGCAATCACAAATGTAAGTAAAGAAAATTTATTCACTCACCACAAATGAACACAAAAGTTTTCTTATCCAGTTTTGGAAATTCCACTATTTCAACCCTAATAGCTTTGAATTTTATAAGAAAGAGCTTTTTCTATACATGTTTTAAAAAATGGATATGCAAGCTTGAAACATGTTAAAGATTCAAATGATCTATGGATCCAAACCTTTTAAAGAGAATAATATTAAATTCCCAAGTGACAGTGCAGTGGGATACTTACCTGAGTAGAATAAGCCATTATTTTGCCTATTTACGAAAGCTGACCTAACGATTATAGATGATTTAAAGTTATTTATCATGCGTAACGAGCTTTATTTTGGTAAGGAATCACTTGTGGATTGGGAGTCAACACTCAATGAAAAATCCCCCGCCTTCCCCTTTTCCCAACCATTGCAGAATCTGATATAAAAAAACTAAAAAGAGTTTACAATCCGTAAAAATTATTGAAACTTTTTAGAATTATCTCTCTCTACATTTTTGCATTTGGCATTTCCATTTTAGATATAAATTTTTCTTAAATAAAAACTTCAGCTTTCACTTTCCCTTCATCTCGTAAAAAAAAAAAAAGAGAAAAGACAAATAGATCACAACAAAATGAAAATTTTAGAGTTTATGTACGGAATGAATTTAAAGCAATAACAAATGTAAGTAAAGAAAATTTATTCACACACCACAAATGAACAAAAAAATTTTGTTATCCAAGTTTGGGAAATTCCACTAGTTCAACCCTAATCGATCGGAATTTTATAAGAAAGATATTTTTCTACACATGTTTTAAAAAATGGATATGAATGCTTGAAACATGTTAAACATGCCAATGACCTATGGATCCATACCTTTTAAATAGAATAAAATTAAATTCCCAAATGAACATGCGGAGGGATATTTACCTGAGTCAAACAAGCCATTATTTTTCCCATTTTCAAAAAGTTGACCTAACGATCATAGATGATTGTAAGTGATTTATCAAGCGTAACGAGCTATATTTTTTTAAGGAATGACTTATGGATTGGGAGTCAAGACTCAGTTTAAAATCCCCTGCATCCACCTTTTCCCGATGATTACAGAACCTGATATATAAAAACTAAAAAGACTTTACAATCCCTAAAACTTACTGACACTTTCTGGAATTATCTCTCTCTACATTTGTGCATTGTACATTTTCATTTTAGATGTATACTTTTTTCTTAAATCAATACTTGAGTTTTCTCTTTCCCTTCTACTCGTAAACAAAAAATATATAAAAGGCACATAGATCACAACAAAATGAAAATTTTAGAGTTTATGTATGGAAAGAATTTAAAGCGATAACAAATGTAAGTAAAGAAAATTTATTCACACACCACAAATGAACACTAAAGTTTTGTTATCCAAGTTTGCGAAAATTCCACTTGTTCAACCCTAATAGCTCAGAATTTTATAAGAAAAAGATTTTTTTACACACGTTTTAAAAAATGGATATACACGCTTTAAAATAGTTAAAGATGGAAATGACCTATGGATCGAAACCTTTTAAAGAGAATAACATGAAATTCCCAAGTGAACATGTGATGGGATATTTACCCTAGTGAAACAAGCCACTATTTTGCCCATTTATAAAAATCTAACCAAATGATCATAGATGATTGTAAAGTGATTTATCATGCATAACGGGCTATATTTTTGTAAGGAATGAATTATGGATTGGGAGTTAACACTCAGTTAAAAATCTCAGCCTCCCTCATTTCCCGACAATTGCAGAACCTGATATAAAAAAACTAAAAATAGTTTACAATCCCTAAAAATTTCAAACACTTTATAAAATTATCTCTTTCAAAATTTGTGCATTGTGCATTTCCAATTTAGATGTATACTTTTTTCTTAAATTAAAACATGAGTTTTCACTTTCCCTTCATCTCGTAAACAAAAAAAGAGATAAAAGCCAAATAAATCACAACAAAATGTAAATTTTAGAGTTTCTGTATGGAAAGAATTTAAGGCAATAAAAAATGTAAGTAAACAAAATTTATTCACACACCACAAATGAACACAAGAGTTTTGTGAACAAAGCTTGGGAAATTCCATTAGTTCAACCCTAAAAGCTCAGAATTTTTTAAGAAAGAGATTTCTCTAGACATGTTTTAAAAAATGGATATGCATTCTTGAAACATGTTAAAGATGCAAATGACCTATGGATCCAAACTTTTAAAGAGAATAACATTAAATTCCCAAAGTGAAGGTGCGGTGGGATATTTACCTGAGTCAGACAAGCCATTATTTTGCCCATTTACGAAAAGCAGACCTAACGATCATAGATGATTGTAAAGTGATTTATCATGCGTACCGAGCTATATTTTTGTATGGAATGAGTTACGGATTGGGCATCCACACTCTGTTAAAAATCCCACGACTCCCCCTTTTCCCGACGATTGCAAAACCCGATATATAAAAACTAAAAATAGTTTACAATCCCTAAAAATTACAGAAACTTTTTGGTATTATCTCACTCTACATTTGGGCATTGTGCATTTCCATTTTAGATGTACACTTTTTTCTTTAATCACAACTTGAGTTTTCACTTTCCCTTTATCTTGTAAAAAAAAAGAAGAGATAAAAGTCAAATAGATCACAACAAAATGAAAATTTTAGAGTTTATGATCTGAAAGAATTTAAAGCAATAACAAATCTAAGCAAAAAAAAATTATTCACACTCAACAAATGAACACAAAAGTTTTGTTATCCAAGTTTGGAAATTCCATTTGGTCAACCATTATAGCTCGGAATTTTATAAGAAAGAGATTTTTCTACACATGTTTTTAAAAATGGCTATACATGCCTGAAACATGTTAAAGATGCCATTCACCTATGGAACCAAACCTTTTTAAGATAATAACATTAAATTCCCAAGTGAACGTGTGGTAGGATATTTACCCAAGCCAAACAAGCCATTATTTTGCCCATTTACTAATAGCTGACCTAACGATCATAGATGATTGTAAAGTGATTTATCATGTGTAACGGGCAATATTTTTTTAACGAATGATTTATGGATTGGGAGTCAACAGTCAGTTAAAAATCCTCCACCTGCCCCTTTTCCCGACAAATGCTGAACTTGATAAATAAAAATTATAAAGAGTTTACAATCGCTAAAAATTATAGACACTTTATGGAATTATCTCTCTAAATTTGTGCATTGGGCATTTCAAGTTTAGATGAATACTTTTTTCTTAAATCTAAAACTGAATTTTCACTTTCCCTTCATCTCGTAAACAAAAAAAGAGATAAATGGCAAATAGATCACAACAAAACGAAAATTTTAGAGTTTATGTATGGAAAGAATTTAAAACAATAACAAATGTAAGTAAAGAAAATTTATTCACACACCACAAATGAACACAAAATTTTTGTAAACCAAGTTTGGGAAATTCCACTAGTTCAACCCTAATAGCTTGGAATTTTATCAGAAAGAGATTTTTCTACAACTTTTATAAAAATGGATATGCATGCTTGAAACATGTTAAAGATTAAAATAACATATGGATCCAAAGCTTTTCAAGATAATAACATTAAATTTCTAAGTGAACGTTCGGTGGGATATTTCCCCGAGTCAAACAAGCCATTATTTTTCCCATTTACAAAACGCTGACATAACGATAATAGATGATTGTAAAGTGATTTATCATGCATAACAGTCTATATTTTTGTAAGGAATGACTTACGAATTGGGAGTCAACACTCAGTTAAAAATCCCCCTCGTCGCCCTTTTCCCGACATTTGCAGAACCTATTATATAAAAACTAAAAAGAGTTTACAATCCCTAAAAATTATAGACACGTTTTTGGAATTATCTCTCTCTATATTTGTGCATTATGCATTTCCATTTTAGATGTATCCTTTTTCTTAAATCAAAACTTGCGTTTTCACTTTCCCTTCATCTCGTAAACAAAACATGAGATAAAAAGCAAAAAAGATCACAACAAAATGAAAATTTTAGAGTTTATGTGTGGAAAGAATTTAAAGCAATAACAAATGTTAGTAAAGAAAATTTATTCACACACCACAAATGAACGCAAAAGTTTTGTTAACCAAGTTTGTTAAATTCCACTAGTTCAACCCTAATAGCTCGAAATTTTATAAAAAAGAGATTTTTCTACACATGTTTTTAAAAATGGATATGCATGCTTGAAACATGTTAAAGATGCAAATGACCTATGGATCCAAACTGTTTAAAGACAATAACATTAAATTCTCAAGTGATCGTGTGGTGGGATATTTACCCCAGTGAAACAAGCCATTATTTTGCCCATTTACAAAATTCTAACCTAACGATCATAGATCATTGTTAACGTGATTTATCATGTGTAACGGGCTATATTTTTGTAAGGAATGACTTATGGATTGGGAGTCAACACTAAGTTAAAAATCCCCCGCCTTCCCCTTTTTTCGACGTTTACAGAACCTGATATATAAAAACAGAAAAGAGTTTACAGTCCCTGAAATTTACAGATACTTTTTGGAATTATCTCTCTCTCCTTTTGTGCATTGTGAATTTCCATTTTAGATGTATACCTTTTTCTTAAATCAAAACTTGAGTTTTCATTTTCCCTTCATCTCTTAAACAAAAAAAGAGATAAAAGGCAAATAGATCACAACAAAAAGAAAATTTTAGAGTTTATGTATGGAATGAATTTAACGCAATAACAAACATCAGAAAAGAAAATATATTCACACACCACAAATGCACACAAATGTTTTGTTATCCAAGTTTTGGAAAATTCCACTCGTTCAAAACTAAAAGCATTGAATTTTACAAGAAAGAAATTTTTCTACACATGTTTTAAAAAATGGATATGCCTGCTTGAAACATATTAAACATGCAAATGACCAATGGATCCAAACCTTTTAATGGCAATAACATTAAATCCCCAAGTGAATGTGCGGTGGGATATTTACCCGAGTCAAACAAGCCATTAGTTTGCTCATTTACCAAAAGTTGACCTAACTATCATAGATGATTGTAAAGTGATTTATCATGCATAACGGGCAATATTTTTGTAAGGAATGACTTATGGATAGGGAGTAAACACACAGTTAAAAATCCCTAGCCTCCCCCATTTCCCGACGATTGCAGAATTGATATATTAAAACTACAAAGAGTTTACAATCCCTAAAAAGTATAGACACATTTTGGAATTATCTCTCTCTACATTTCTGCATTGTGCATTTCCATTTTAGATGTGTACTTTTTTCTTAAATCCAAACTTGAGTTTTCACTTTCCCTTCATCTCGTAAACAAAACATGAGATAAAAAGCAAAAAAGATCGCAACAAAATGAAAATTTTAGAGTTCAATAATGGAAATAATTTAAAGCAATAACAAATGTACATCAATAAAATTTATTCACACACCACAAATGAACACAAAAGTTTTGTTATCCAATATTGGAAAATTCCACTAGTTCAACCCTAATAGCTCGGAATTTTTTAAGAAAGAGATTTTTCTACACATGTTTTAAAAAATGGATATGCATGTTTGAAACATGTTAAAGATGCAAATGACCTATGGATCCAAACCTTTTGAAGAGAATAGCATTAAATTCCCAAGTGAAAGTGCGGTGGGATATTTACCAGTGTCAAACAAGCCACTATTTTGCCCATTTAGAAAAAAACTTACCTAACGATCATAGATGATTGTAAAGTGACTTATCATGTGTAACGGGCTATATTTTTGTAAGGAATGACTGATGGATTGGGCGTCAACACTCAGTTAAAAATCCGTCGAATCCCCCTTTTCTAGACGATTGCAAAACCTGATATATAATAACTAAAAATATTTTACAATCCCTAAAAATTATAGACACTTTTTGGATTTATCTCTCTCTACATTTGTGCATTGTGTATTTCCATTTTAGATGTATACTTTTTTCTTAAATCAAAACTTGAACTTTCACTTTCCCTTCATCTCGTAAGCAAAAAAAGAGATAAAAGGCAAATAGATCACAACAACATGAAAATTTTAGAGTTTGTGTATGGAAAGAATTTAAAGAAATAACAAATGTAAGTAAAAAAAAATTATTCACACACCACAAATGAACAGAAAAGTTTTGTTATCCAAGTTTGGGAAATTCCACTTGTTCAACCCTTATAGTTCGAAATTTTTTAAGAAAGAGATTTTGCTACACAAGTTTTAAAAAATGGCAATGCATGCTTGAAACATGTTAAAGATGCAAATGAGCTATGGATCCAAACCTTTTAAAGGTAATAACAATAAATTTCTAAGCGAATGTGCAGTGGGATATTTACCCAAGTCAAACAAGCCATTATTATGCCCATTTACAAATAGCAGTCCCAACGATCATAGATGATTATAAAGTGATTTATCATGTGTAATGGGCTATATTTTTGTAAGGTGATTTATGGATTGGGAGTGAACACTAAGTTAAAAATCCTCCGCCTCCCCATTTTCCCGAAGATTGCAGAACTTGATATATAAAAATTAAAAATAGTTTACAATCCCTAAAAATTACAGACACTTTTTGAAATTATCTCTCTCTACATTTGACCATTGTGCATTTCAATTTTAGATGTATACTTATTTCCTAAATCAAAACTTGATTTTTCACTTTCCCTTGACATCGTAAACAAAAAAAGAGATAAACGGCAAATAGATCACAACAAAATGAAAATTTTAGAGTTGATGTAAGGAAAAAATTTAATGCGATAACAAATGTTAGTAAATTAAATTTATTCACACACCACAAATGAACACAAAAGTTTTGTTAACCAAGTTTGGGATATTCCACTAGTTCAACCTTTTTAGTTCGGAATTTTATAAGAAAGAGATTTTTCAACACATGTTTTAAAAAATGGATATGCATGCTTCAAACATGTTAAAGATTCAAATGACCTATGGATCCAAACCTTTTAAAGAGAATAACTTTAAATTCTTAAGAGAACGTGCGGTGGGATAATTATTTTGCCCATTTATAAAAAGCTGACCAAATGATCATAGATGATTGTAAAGTGATTTATCATGCGTAACGGGCAATATTTTTTTAAGGAATGACTTATGGAATGCGAGTCAACACTCAGTTAAAAATTCCTCGCCTCCCACTTTTCCCGACGATTGCAGAACCTGATATATAAAAACAAAAAAGAGTTTAAAATCCCTAAAAATTACAGATACTTTCTGGAATTATCTCTCTCTACATTTTTGCATTGTGCGTTTCCATTTTAGATGTATACTTTTATCTTATATTAAAACTTGAGTTTTCACTTTGCCTTCATGTCGTAAACAAAAAAAGAGATAAAAGGCAAATAGATCTCAATAAATTAAAAAATTTTAGATTTTATGTATGGAAAGAATTTAAAGCAATAAAAAATGTAAGTAAAGAAAATTTATTCACACACCACAAATGAACACAAAAGTTTAGTTATCCAAGCTTGGGAAAATTCCACTAGTTCGACCCTAATAGCTCGGAATTTAATAAAAAAAAGATTTTTCTACACATGTTTTAAAAAATGGATATGCATGCTTTAAACATGTTAAGGATGCAAATAACCTATGGATCCAAACATTTTAGAGATAATAACATTAAATTCCCAAGTGAACGTGCGGTGGGATATTTACCCGAGTCAAACAAGCATTTATTTTGCCCACTTACAAAAAGCTGACCTAATGATCAAAGATGATTGTAAAGTGATTAATCAAGCGTCACGGGCTATATTTTTGTAAGGAATGCCTTATGGATTGGGAGTCAACACTCAGTTAAAAATCCCCCGCTTCCCCCTTTTCCCGTTGATTGCTAAATGAGATATATAAAAACAAAAAAGAGTTTACAATCCCTAAAAATTACAGACACTTTTGGAATTATCTCTCTCTACATTTGTGCATTGTGCATTTCCATTTTAGATGTATACTTTTTTCTTAAATCAAAACTTGAGTTTTCACTTTCCCTTCATCTCGTAAACAAAAAAGGAGATAAAAGGCAAATAGATCTCAACAAAATGAAAATTTTAGAATTTATGTATGGAAATAATTTAAAGCAATAACAAATGTAAGTAAAGAAAATTTATACACACACCACAAATGAACACAAAAGTTTTGTCATCCGAGTTTGGGAAATTCCACTACTTCAACCCAAATAGCTCGGAATTTTTTAAGAAAGAGATTTTTCAACACATGTTTTAAAAAATTGATATGCATGCTTGAGACATGTTGAAGATGCAAATGACCTATGGATCCTAACCACGTAAATATAATAACATTAAATTCCTAAGTGAACGTTCGGTGGGATATTTACCCGAGTGAAAGGGGTGATATTTTTGTAAGTAATTACTTATGGATTGGGAGTCAACACTCAGTTAAAAATCTCCCGCTTCCCCCTTTTCCCGATGATTGCAGAACATGACAAATAAAAAACTAAAAAGAGTTTAAAATCCCTAAAAATTCCTGACACTTTTTGGAATTATCTCTCTTTATATTTTTGCAATGTGCATTTCCATTTAAGGTGTATACTTTTTTCTTAAATTAAAACTTGAGTTTTCACTTTCACTTCATCTCGTAAACAAAAAAAGATATAAAAGTCAAATAGACCACAAAAAAATGAAAATTTTACAGTTTATGTATTGAAATAAATTAAAGCAATAACAAATGTAAGAAAAGAAAATTTATTCACACACCACAAATGAACACAAAAGTTTTGTTAACCAAGTTTGGGATATTCCACTAGTTCAACCTTTTTAGTTCGGAATTTTATAAGAAAGAGATTTTAAAAAATGGATATGCATGCTTGAAACATGTTAAAGATTCAAATGACCTATGGATCCAAACCTTTTAAAGAGAATAACTTTGAATTCCTAAGAGAACGTGCGGTGGGATAATTACCATAGTCAAACAAGGCAAATAAGTCAAACAAGCCATTATTTGCCCATTTACAAAAAGCTGACCTAACGATCATAGATGATTGTACAATGATTTATCATGTGTAACGGGCAATAATTTTGTAAGGAATGACTTATGGATTGCGAGTCAACAGTCAGTTAAAAATTCCTCGCCTCCCCCTTTTCCCGACGATTGTAGAACTTGATATATAAAAAACACAAAATAATTTACAATCCCTAAAAATTACAGATACTTTTTGGAATTATCTCTCTCTATAGTTTTTGCATTGTGCGTTTCCATTTTAGATGTATACTTTTATCTTATATTAAAACTTGAGTTTTCACTTTCCCTTCATGTCGTAAACAAAAAAAGATATAAAAGGCAAATAGATCTCAACAAATTAAAAATTTTAGATTTTATGTATGAAAAGAATTTAAAGCGATAAAAAATGTAAGTAAAGAAAATTTATTCACACACCACAAATGAACACAAAAGTTTAGTTATCCAAGTTTGGGAAAATTCTACTAGTTCAACCCTAATAGCTTGGAATTTAATAAAAAAGGGATTTTCTACACATGTTTTAAAAAATGGATGTGCATGCTTGAAACATGTTAAGGATGCAAATAACCTATGGATCCAAACATTTTTAAGATAATAACATTAAATTCCCAAGTGAACGTGGAGTGGGATATTTACCCGAGTCAAACAAGTGATTATTTTGCCCATTTACAAAAAGTTGACCTAATGATCAAAGATGATTGTAAAGTGATTAATCAAGCGTAACGGGCTATATTTTTGTAAGGAATGCCTTATGGATTGGGAGTCAACACTCAGTGAAAAATCCCCCGCCTCCCCGTTTTCCCGACGATTGCAGAGGCTAATATATAAAAAACTAAAAGTGTTTACAATCCATAAAAATTACAAACACTTTTTGGAATTATCTCTCTCTACAATTGTGCATTGTGCATTTTCACTTTAGATGTAAACCTTTTTCTTAAATCAAAATTTGAGTTTTCACTTTCCCTTCATCTCATAAAAGGCAAATAGATAACAAAAAAATGAAAATTTTAGAGTTTATGTATGCAAATAATTTAAAGCAATAACAAATGTGAGTAAAGAAAATTTATTCACACACCACAAATAAACACAAAAGTTTTGCTATCCTAGTTTGGGAAATTCCACTGGTTCAAACCTAATAGCTCGGAATTTTATAAGAAAGAGATTTTTATACACATGTTTTAAAAAATGGATATGCATGCTTGAAACATGTTAAAGATGAAAATGACCTATGGATCCAAACATTTGGAAGAGTATAACATTAAAATTCCCATGTGAACGTATGGTGGGATATTTACCCGAGTCAAACTAGCCATTATTTTGCCCAATTACAAAAAGCTGACCTAACAATCATAGATGATTGTAAAGTGATTTATCATGCGTAACGGGCTATATTTTTGTAAGGAACAACTTATGGACTGAGAGTCAACAGTCAGATAAAAATCCTCCGCCTTCCCCTTTTCCCGTTGATTGCTGAACCTGATATATAAAAACTTGAAAGAGTTTACAGTCCTTAAAATTTACAGACACATTTTGGAATTATCTTTCGCTTAATTTGTGCATTGTGCATTTACATTTAAGATGTATACTTTTTACTTAAATCAAAACTATATATTTTTAATTTCCCTTCATCTCATAAACAAAAAGATACACAAAAGGCAAATAGATCACAACAAAATGAAAATTTTGGATTTTATGTACAGGAAGAATTTAAAGCAATAACAAATGCACGTGCGGTGAGATATTTTCCTGGGTCAGACAAGGCTTTATTTTGTCCATTTACAAAAATCTGAGCAAACGATCATAGATGATTGTAAAGTGATTTATCATGCATAACGGGCTACATTTTTGTAAGAAAAGACATAGGATTGGGAGTCAACACTCAGTTAATAATCCCTCGCATCCCCCTTTTTTCGACGATTGCAGAACATGATATATAAAAAACTAAAAAGAGTTTACAATCCATAAAATTACAGACACTTTTTGGAATTAACTCTCTCTACATTTTTTCAAATGTGCATTTCCATTTTAGGTGTATACTTTTTTCTTCATTCAAAACTTGAGTTTCCATTTTCACTTCACCTTGTAAACAAAAAAAGATATAAAAGGCAAATAGATCACAACAAAATGAAAATTTTAGAGCTTATGTATGGAAATAATTTAAAACAATAACAAATGTAAGAAAACAAAATTTATTCACACACCAAAAATGAACACAAAAGTTTTGTTAACCAAGTTTGGGAAATTTCATAGTTCAACCCTTTTAGCTCAGAATTTTATAAGAAAGAGATTTTTCTACATATGTTTTAAAAATTAGATATGCATGCCTGAAACATGTTAAAGATTCAAATGACCTATGGATCCAAGCCTTTTAAAGAGAATAACTTTAAATTCCTATGAGAACGTGCAGTGGGATATTTACCCGACTCAAACAAGCCATTATTTTGCCCATTTACAAAAAGCTGACCTAACGATCATAGATGATTGTAAAGTGATTTACCATGCGTAACGGGCTATTTTTTTTTAAGGAATTACTTATGGATTGCGCAGTTAAAAATCCCTCGCCTCCCCCTTTTTCGAACGATTGCAGAACCTAATATATAAAAATAGAAAAGAGTTCACAATCCTTAAAAATTACAAACAATTTTTGGAATTATCTCTCTCTACATTTTTGCATTGTGCGTTTACATTTTAGATGTATACTTTTTTCTTAAATTAAAATTTGAGTTTTCACTTTCCCTTTATCTCGTAAACAAAAAAAGAGATAAAGGCAAATAGATCACAACAAAATGAAAATTTTAGATTTTATTTATGGAAAGAATTTAAAGCAATAAAAAAATGTAAATAAATAAAATTTATTCACACACCTCAAATGAACACAAAATTTTTGTTTTCCAAGTTTGGGAAAATTCCACTGGTTCAACCCTTATAACTCGGAATTTTATAAGAAAGATTTTTCTACACATGTATTAAAAATTGGATATGCATGCTTGAAACATGTTAAAGATGCAAATGACCTATGGATCCAATCATTTTAAAGACAATAACATTAATTTCCCAAGTGAAAGTGTGGTGGGATATTTACCCGAGTCCAACAAGCCATTATTTTGCCCATTTACAAAAAACTAACTTAACGATTAATCATGCGTAACGGGCAATATTTTTGTAAGGAATGACTTACGGATTGGGGGTCAACACTCTGTTAAAAATCCCCCGCCTCCCGCTTTTCCCAACGATTGCTGAACCAGATATATAAAAACATAAAGAATTTACAATCCCTAAAAATTACAGAAACTTTTTGAAATTATCTCTCTCTATATTTGTGCACTGTGCATTTCCATTTTAGATGTATACTTTTTCTTAAATCAAAATTGATTTTTCACTTTCCCTTCATCTCGTAAACAAAAAAAGAGAAAAAAAGGCATATAGATCACAACAAAATGAAAATTTTAGGGTTTTTCTATGGAAAGAATTTAAAGCAATAAAAAATTTAAGCAAAGAAAATTTATTCACACACCACAAATGAAAAAAAAAGTTTTGTTATCCATGTTTGGGAAATTCCACTTGTTCAACACCAATAGCTCAAAATTTTATAAGAAAAAGTTTTTCTACGCATGTTTCAAAAAATGGATATGCATGTTTGAAACATGTTGAAGATTAAAATGACCTATGGATCCAAACCATTTAAAGATAATAACATTAAATTCCCAAGTGAACGTTCGGACGGATATGTACCCGACTGAAACATGCCATTATTTTGCCCATTTACAAAAAGCTGACCTAACGATCATAGATGATTGTAAAGAGATTTATCAAGCGTAATGGGCTATATTTGGGAGTCAACACTCAGTTAAAAATCCCCCGCCTCCCTCTTTTCCAGACGATTGCAAAACCTGATATATAAAAACTAAAAAGAGTTTACAGTCCCTAAAAATAATAGACACTTTTTGGAATTATCTCACTGTAAATTTATGCATTGTGCATTTCCATTTAAGATGTATACTTTTTTCTTAAATCAAAACTTGATTTTTCACTTTCCCTTCATCACGTAAACAAAAAAATAGACAAAAGGCAAATAGATCACAACAAAATGAAAATTTCAGAGTATGTATGGAAAGAATTGAAAGCAATAACAAATGTAAGTAAAGAAAATTTATTCACACACCACAAAGGAACACAAAAGTTTTGTTAACTAAGTTTGGGGAATTCCACTAGTTCAACCCTAATAGCTCAAAAGTTTATAAGAAAAATTTTTCTACACATGTTTTAAAAAATGGATATGCAAGCTTGAAACATGTTAAAGATTCAAATGCCCTACAGATCCAATCCTTTTAAAGAGAATAACTTAAAATTCCCAAATGCCCGTGCGGTAAGATATTTTCCCGAGTCAAACAAGTCATTATTTTGACCATTTACAAAAAGCTGACCTAACGATCACAGAAGATTGTAAAGTGATTTATCATGCGTAATGGGCTATATTTTTTGTATGGAATGACTTATGGATTGGGAGTCAACAGTCAGTTAAAAATCCCCCGCCTGCCCCTTTTCCCAACGATTGCAGAACTTGATATATAAAAACTAAAAAGAGTTTACAATCCCTAAAAATTACAGACACTCTTTGGAATTATCTCTCTTTTCATTTTTGCATTGTGTATCTCCTTCTTAGAAATATAATTTTTTCTTAAATCAAAACATGAGTTTTCACTTTCCCTTCATCTTGTATAAAAAAAAAAGGATAAAAGGCAAATAGATCACAACAAAATGAAAATTTTAGAGTTTATGTATGGAAATAATTTAAAGCAATAATAAAGTTAAGTAAAGAAAATTTATTAACACACCACAAATGAACACAAAATTTTAGTTATCCAAGTGTGGGAAAATTCCACACTTCAACCATAATAGCTTGGAATTTTATAAGAAAGAAATTTTTCTACACCTGTTTTTAAAAAAGGATATGCATGCTTGAAAAATGTTATGGATGCAAATGACCTTTGGATCCAAACCTTTTAAAGATAATAAAATTAACTTCCCAAGTGAACGTTCGGTGGGATATTTACCCGAGTCAAACAAGCCATTATTTTGCCCATTCACAAAAAGCTAACCTAACGATCATAGATGATTGTAAAGTGATTTATCAAGCATAACGGTCTATATTTTTGTAAGGAATGACTTATGGATTGGGAGTCAACACTCAGTTAAAAATTCCCTACCTCCCCCTTTTCCTGACGTTTGTAGAACCTGATATATAAAAACTAAAATGAGTTTACCATCCCTAAAAATTACAGACACTTTTTGGAATTGTCACTCTCTACATTTTTGCACTGAGCATTTCCATTTTAGATGTATACTTTTTTCTTAAATCAAAACTTGAGTTTTCACTTTCCCTTCATCTCGTAAAAAAAAAGAAGAGATAAAAGGCAAATAGATCACAACAAAAAGAAAATTTTAGAATTTATGTATAGAAATAATTTAAAGCGATAAGAAATGTAAGTAAAGAAAATTTATTCTCACACCACAAATGAACAAAAAAGTTTTGTTATCCAAGTTTAGGAAATTCCAGTAGTTTAACCATAATAGCTAGGAATTTTATAAGAAAGTTATTTTCTACAAATTTTTTAAAAAATGGATATGCTTGCTTGATACATGTTAAAGATTCAAATGACCTATGGATCAAAACCTTTTAAAGATAATAACATTAAATTCCCAAGTGAACGTGCGGTGGGATATTTACTCGAGTCAAACTAGCCATTATTTTGCCCATTTAAAAAAAGTTGACCTAACTATCATAGATGATTATAAAGTGATTTATCATGCTTTACAGGCTATATTTTGGTAAGGAATGTCAGATGTCTTGGCTGTCAACACTCAGTTAAAAATCCCCCGCCTCACCCTTTTCCCGACGATTGCAGAACCTGATATATAAAAACTAGAAAGAGTTTAAAATCCCTAAAAATTAAAGACACTTTTTGAAATTATCTCTCTCTACATTTGTGCACTATGCATTTCCATTTTAGATGTACACTTTTTTCTTAAATCAAAACAAGATTTTTCAGTTGTCCTTCATCTCGTAAAAAAAAGAAGAGATAAAAGGCAGATATATCACAACAAAATGAAAATTTTAGAGTTTATATATAGAAAGAATTTAAAGCAATAAAAAACGTAAGTAAAGAAAATTTATTCTCACACAAAAAATGAACATAAAAGTTTTGTTATCCAAGTTTGGGAAAGTCCACTTGTTCAACCCTAACAGCTCGGAATTTTATAAGAAAGAGATTCTTCTACACATGTTTTAAAAAATGGATATGCATGCTTGAAACATGTTAAAGATGCAAATGACCTATGGATCCAAACCTTTTAAAGATAATAACATTAAATCCCCAAGTTAACGTATGGTGGGATATTTACCCGAGTCAAACAAGCCAATTATTTTGCTCTTTTACAAAAAACTGACCTAACAATCATAGATGATTATAAAGTGATTTATCATGCATAACGGGCAATATTTTTGTAAGGAATGACTTATGGATTGGGAGTCAACACTCAGTTAAAAATCCTCGCCTCCCCCTTTTTCCCATGATTGCAGAACTTGATATATAAAAACTAAAATGAGTTTACAATCCCTAAAAATTACAAGCATTTTTTGGAATTATCTCTCTCTACATTTGTGCATTGTGCATCTTCATTTTAGATGAATACTTTTTATGAAATAAAAACTTGAGTTTTGCCTTTCCCTTCATCTCGTAAACAAAAAAAGAGATAAAAGGCTAATAGATCACAACAAAGTGAAAATTTTAGAGTTTATGTATGGAAAGAATTTAAAGCAATAACAAATGTAATTAAAGAAAATTTATTCACACACCACAAACGAACATAAATTTTTGTTATCCAAGTTTGGGAAATTCCTCTAGTTCAACCCTAATTGCTCGGAATTTTATTAGAAAGAGATTTTTCTACACATGTTTTTTAAAAAAGGATATGCATGCTTGAAACATATTAAAGATGCAAAAGACCTATGGATCCAAACATTTTAAAGATAATAACATTAAATTCCCAAGTGAACGTTCGGTGGGATATTTACCCGAGTCAAACAAGCCATTATTTTGCCTTTTAAAAAAAAACTGACGTAACGATCATAGATGATTGTACAGTGATTTATCGTGCGTAACGGGGTATATTTTTGTAAGGAATCACTTATGTATTGGGAGTCAACACTCAGTTGAAAATCCCATGCATTCCGCTTTTCTCGACTATTGCAGAACATGATATATAAAAAAACTAAAAAGGGTTTACAATCCGTAAAAATAAGAGAAATGTTTTGGAATTATCTCTCTCTACATTTGTGCATTGTGCATTTCCATTTTAGATGCATACTTTTTTCTTAAATAAAACTTGAGTTTTCACTTTCCCTTCATCTCGCAAACTAAAAAAGAGATAAAAGGCAAATAGGTCATTAGAAAATGAAAATTTTAGAGTTTATCTATGGAAAGAATTTAAAGAAATAAAAAATTTAATTAAAGAAAATTTATTCATACACTACAAATGATATGAAAAGTATTGTTATCAAAGATTGGGAAGTTCTATTAGTTCAACCCTAATTGCTCGGAATTTTATAAGAAAAAGATTTTTGTACACATGTTTTAAAAAATTGATATGCATGCTTGAAACATGTTAAAGATTAAAATGAACTATGGATCCAAACATTTTAAAGAGAATAACATTAAATTCCCAATTGAATGTGCGGTGGGAAATTTACTCGAGTCAAACATGCCATTATTTTGCCCATTTACAAAAAGCTGACTTACGATCATAGATGATTGTAAAGTGATTTATCTTGTATAACAGGTTATATTTTTGTAAGGAATGACCTATGGATTGGGAGTCAACACTCAGTTAAAAATCCCCCGCCTCCCCGTTTTCCCAACGATTGCAGAGCCTGATATATAAAAAACTAAAAAGTGTTTACAATCCCTAAAAATTACAAACACTTTTTGGAATTATCTCTCTCTAAAATTGTGCATTGTGAATTTTCACTTTAGATGTTAACTTTTTTCTTAAATCAAAATTTGAGTTTCACTTTCCCTTCATCTCATAAACAAAAAAAAGAGATAAAAGGCAAATAGATAACAAAAAATGAAAATTTTAGAGTTTATGTATGCAAATAATTTAAATCAATAACAAATGTAAGTAAAGAAAATTTATTCACACACCACAAATAAACAGAAAAGTTTTGTTATCCTAGTTTGGGAAATTCCACTGGTTCAAACCTAATAGCTCGAAATTTTATAAGAAAAATTTTTATACACATGTTTTAAAAAATGGATATGCATGCTTGAAACATGTTAAAGATGAAAATGACCTATGGATCCAAACCTTTGGAAGAGTAACATTAAAATTCCCAAGTGAACGTATGGTGGGATATTTACCCGAGTCAAACAAGCCATTATTTTGCCCAATTACAAAAATCTGACCTAACGATCATAGATGATTGTAAAGTGATTTATCATGCGTAACGGGCTATATTTTTGTAAGAAACAACTTATGGACTGGGAGTCAACACTCAGTTAAAAATCTCCTGCCTCCCCCTTTTTTTGACGGTTGCAGAAACTGATATATAAAAACTAAAAAGAGTTTATAATCCCTAAAAATTACAGACACTTTTTAGAATTATATCTCTCTCCATTTGTGTATTGTGCATTTCCTTTTTAGATGTATTCTTTTTTCTTAAATCAAAACTTGAGTTTTCACTTTCCCATCATCTCGTAGACAAAAAAAGAGAAAAAAGGCAAATAGATCACAACAAAATGAAAATTTTAGAGTTTATGTATGGAAAGAATTTAAAGCAATAAAAAATTTTAGAAAGAAAATTTATTCTCATACAACAAATGAACACAAGAGTTTTGTTATCCAAGTTTTGGAAATTCCACTAGTTCAACCCTAATAGCTCAGAATTTTAAAAGATAGAGATTTTTCTACACATGTTTTAAAACATGGATATGCATGCTTGAAACATTTTAAAGATGCAAATGACCTATTGATCCAAAAATTTTAAAGATAATAATATTAAATTCCCAAGTGAACATTCAGTGGGATATTTACCTAAGTCAAACCAGCCATTACTTTGCCCATTTACAAAAGGCTGACCAAACGATCATTGATGATTGTAAAGTTTTTTATCATGCGTAACGGGCTAGATTTTTGTAAGGAATGACTTATGGATTGGGATTCAACACTCAATTAAAAATCCTCGACCTCCCCCTTTTCCTAAAGATTACAAGACCTGATATATAAAAACTAAAAAGAGTTCACAATCCCTAAAATTTACAGACACTTTTTGGAATTATCTCTCTCTACATATGTGCATTATGCATTACCATTTTAGATGAATACTGTTTTCATAAATCAAAACTAGAATTTTCACTTTCCCTTCATCTCGTAAAAAAAAAAGAAAAAAAAGGCAAATAGATCACAACAAAATGAAAATTTTAGAGTTTATGTATGAAAAGAATTTAAATAAATAAAAAATTTAAGTAAAGAAAATTTATTCACACACCTCAAATGAACAGAAAAGTTTTGTTATCCAAGTTGGGGAAATTCCACTTGTTCAAACCTAATAGCTCAAAATTTTATAAGAAAAAGAATTTTCTACACAAGTTTAAAAAAATGGATGTGCATGCTTGAAACGTGTTAAAGATGCAAATGATCTATGGATCCAAACCGTTTAAAGATAATAACATTAAATTCCCAAGTGAACGTGCGGTGGGATATTTACCCGAGTCAAATAACCCATTATTTTACCCATTTACAAAAAGTTGACCTAACGATCATAGATGATTACAAAGTGATTTATGAAACGTAATGGGCTATATTTTTGTAAGGAATGACTTATGGATTGGGAGTCCACCTTAGTTAAAAATCCCTCGCCTCCCCCTTTTCCTGACGATTGCAGAACTTGTTATATAAAAACTAATAATAGTTTACAATCCCTAAAAATTACAGACATTTTTTTGGAATTATCTCTCTCTAAATTTGTGCATTGTGAATTTCCATTTTAGATATATACTTTTTTATTAAATCAAAACTTGAGTTTTCACTTTCCCTTCATCTCGTATACAAAAAAAGAGATAAAAGGCAAATAGTTCACAACAAAATGAAAATTTTAGAGTTTATGTATGGAAAGAGTTTAAAGCTATAACAAATGTTAGTAAATAAAATTTATTCACACACCACAAAAGAACACTAAAGTTTTGTTATCCAAGTTTGGAAAATTCCACTAGTTCAACCCTAATAGCTCGGAATTTTTTAGGAAAGAGATTTTACTACACATGTTTTAAAAAATGGATATGCAAGTTTGAAACATGTTAAAGATGCAAATGACCTATGGATCCAAACCTTTTAAAGACAATAAGTGAACGTTCAGTGGGATATTTACCCAAGTCAAACAAGCCATTATTTTGCCCATTTACAAAAGGCTGACCTACCGATCATAGATGAATACAAACTAGCTATATTTTTGTAAGGAATGACCTATGGATTGGGAGTCAACACTCAGTTAAAAATCCCCCGCCTCCTCCATTTCCCGATGATTCCAAAAATTGATATATAAAAAATAAAAAGAGTTTACAATCCCTAAAAATTACAGTTGCTTTTTGAAATTATCACTCTCTACTTTTGTGCATTGTGCATTTCCATTTTAGAAATAAACTTTTTTCTTAAATCAAAACTTGAGTTTTCACTTTCCCTTCATCTCGTATACAAAAAAAGAGATAAAAGGCAAATAGATCACAACAAAATGAAAATTTTAGAGTTTGTGTATGGAAAGAGTTTAAAGCAATAACAAATGTTTGCAAAGAAAATTTATTCACACACCACAAATGAACACTAAAGTTTTGTTATCCAAGTTTGAAAAATTCCCCTAGTTCAACCCAATAGCTCGAAATTTTCTAGGAAAAAGATTTTTCTACACATGTTTTAAAAAATGGATATGCAAGCTTGAAACATGTTAAAGATGCAAATGACCTATGGATCCAAACCTTTTAAAGACAATAAGTGAATGTTCGGTGGGATATTTACCCGATTCAAACAAGCCATTATTTTGCCCATTTAAAAAAGGCTGACCTGCCGATCATAGATGAACGTAAACTGGTTATATTTTTGTAAGGAATGACCTATGGATTGGGAGTCAACACTCAGTTACAAATCCCCCGCCTCCCCTTTTTCCCAACGTTTTTAAAACTTGATATATAAAAAATAAAAAGAGTTTACAATCCCTCAAAATTACAGTTGCTTTTTGGAATTATCTCTCTACTTTTGTGCATTGTGCATTTCCATTTTAGAAATAAACTTTTTTCTTAAATCAAAACTTGAGTTTTCACTTTCCCTTCATCTCGTAAACAAACAAATAGAAAAAAGGCAAATAGATCACTACAAAATGAAAATTTTAGAGTTTATGTATGGAAAGAATTTAAAGCATTAAAAAATATTAGTAAAGAAAATTTATTCACACACCACAAACGAACACAAAAGTTTTGTTATCCAAGTTTGGGAAAATTCCACTAGTTCAACATTAATAGCTAAGAATTTGATAAGAAAGAGATTTTTATACACATGTTTTAAAAAAGGATAAGCATGCTTGAAACTTGTTAAAGATGCAAATGACATATGGATCCAAACCTTTTAAACATAATAACATTAAATTCTCAAGTGAACGTGCGGTGGGATATTTACCCGAGTCAGACAAGCCATTAATTATCCCATTTACAAAAAGCTGACCTAACGATCATAGATGATTGTAAAGTGATTTATCATGCATAACGGGCTATATTTTTGTAAGGAATGACTTATGGATTGGGAGTCAACACTCAGTTGAAAATCCAGCACCTCCCCCTTTTCCCGACGATTCCATAACCTGATAAATAAAAACTAAAAAAGTTTACAATCCCTAAAAATTATAGACACTTTTTGGAATTATTTATCTCTTTATTTTTGAATTGTGCATTTCCATTTTAGATGTATACTTTTTTCTTAAATCAAAACTTGAGTTTTCACTTTCCCTTCATCTCGTAAACAAACAAATAGAAAAAAGGCAAATAGATCACTACAAAATGAAAATTTTAGAGTTTATGTATGGAAAGAATTTAAAGCATTAAAAAATATTAGTAAAGAAAATTTATTCACACACCACAAACGAACACAAAATTTTTGTTATCCAAGTTTGGGAAAATTCCACTAGTTCAACATTAATAGCTAAGAATTTGATAAGAAAGAGATTTTTATACACATGTTTTAAACAAGGATATGCATGCTAGAAACTTGTTAAAGATGCAAATGACATGTGGATCCAAACCTTTTAAACATAATAACATTAAATTCCCAAGTGAACGTGCGGTGGGATATTTACCCGAGTCAGACAAGCCATTAATTATCCAATTTACAAAAAGCTGACCTAACGATCATACATGATTGTAAAGTGATTTATCATGCATAACGGGCAATATTTTTGTAAGGAATGACTTATGGTTTGCGAGTCAACACTAAGTTTAAATCCCCCACACCCTCCTTTTCCCGACAATTGAAGAACATGATATATAAAAAACTAAATAGAGTTTACAATCCCTAAAAATTGCCAATAGTTTTTGGAATTATCTCTCTCTATATTTGTGCATTCTGCATTTACATTTTAGATGTATACTTTTTTCTTAAATCAAAACTTGAGTTTTCACTTTCTCTTCATCTCACAAACAAAGAAAAAGATAAGAGGCAAATAGATCACTTTCACCACAGATGAACACATAAAATTTTGTTATCCAAGTTTGGGAAAATTCCACTAGTTCAACCCTAATAGCTCAGAATTTTATAAGAAAGAGATTTTTCTACACATGTTTAAAAAAATGGATATGCATGCTTGAAACATGTTAGTGATGCAAATGACCTATGGATCCAAACCTTTTAAAAGAGAATAATTTTAAATTCTGAAGTGAACGTGCGGTGGGATATTTACCAGAGTCAAACAAGCCATTATTTTGACCATTTACAAAAAAGTTGACCTAACGATCATAGATGATTGTAAAGTGATTTATCATGCATAACAAGCTATATTTTTGCAAGGAATGACTTATGGATTGGGAGTCAAGACTCAGTTAAAATCCCCTGCCTCCCCCTTTTCCCCACTATTGCAGAACCTGATATATAAAAAACTAAAAAGAGTTTACAATGCCTAAAAATTACAGACACTTTTTGGAATTTTCTCTCTCTACATTTGTGCATTATGCATTTCCATTTTAGATGTATACTTTTTTCTTAAATTAAAACTAGAGTTTTCACTTTCCCTTCCTCTCGTAAACAAAAAAAAGAGATAAATGGCAAATAGATCACAACAAAATGAAAATATTAGAGTTTATTAATGGAAAGAATTTAAAGCAATAAAAAAAGTAAGTATAGAAAATTTATTCACACACCACAAACGAACACAAAAATTTTGTTATGCAAGATTGGGAAATTCCACCAGTACAACCCTAATATCTCAGAATTTTATAAGAAAGAGATTTTTCTACACATGTTTTAAAAAATGGATAAGCTGGCTTGAAACATGTTAAAGTTGCAAATGACCTATGGATCGAAACCTTTAAAAAGGGAATAACTTTAAATTTTGAAGTGAACGAATTGTGGGATATTTACCCGAGTCAACCAAGCCATTATTTTTCCCATTTACAAAAGCTGATGAAACGATCATAGATGATTGTAAAGTGATTTATCATGTGTAACTGGCTATATTTTTTTAAGGAATAACTTATGGATTGGGAGCCAACACTCAAATAAAAATCCACCGCCTCCCCCTGTTCCCGATGATTGCAGAACCCGATATATAAAAAACTAAAAAGAGTTTACAATCCTTAAATAACAAACACTTTTTTGAATTATCTCTCTCTACATTTGTGCATTGTGCATTTCCATTTTATATGTATACTCTTTTTCGTAAATCAAAACTTGAGTTTTCACTTTCCATTCATCTCGTAAAAAAAAAGAGATAAAAGTCAAATAGATGAATACAAAATGAAAATTTTAGAGTTTATATAAGGAATGAATTTAAAGCAATAACAAATGTAAGAAAATAAAATTTACTCACACACCACAAATGAACACACAAGTTATCCAAGTTGGAGAAATGTCACTAGTTCAGCCCTAATAGCTCGGAATTTTATAAGAAAGAAATTTTTCTACACATGTTATAAAAAATATATATGCATGCTTGAAATATGTTGACAATGCAAATGACCAATGGATCAAAACCTTTTAAAGAGAATAACATTAAATTCCCAAGTGAACATGCGGTTGGATATTTACTTGAGTAGAAAAGGGCATTATTTTGCCCATTTCCAAAAAGCTGACCTAACGATCATAGATGATTGAAAAAATATATATCATGTTTAATGGACTATATTTTTTTAAGGAATGACTTATGGATTGGGAGTCTACACTCAGTTAAAAATCCCCTGCCTCCCCCTTTTCCTGACGATTGTAGAACCTCATATATAAAAAACTAACAAGACTTTACAATCCCTTAATATTACAGTCACTTTTTGGAATTATCTCTCTCCACATTTGTGCATTGTGCATTTCCATTTTAGATGTATATTTTTTTCTTAAATCATAACTTGAGTTTTATCTTTCCCTTAATCTTGTAAATAAAAAAAATGATTAAAAGCCAAATAGATCACAACAATATCAAAATTCAAGAGTTTATGTATGGAAATAATTTAAAGCAATAACAAACGTAAGTAAAGAAAATTTATTCACACAACACAAATGAACAAAAAAGTTTTGTTATCCAAGTTTGGGAAATTCCACTATTTCAACCCTAATAGCTCAGAATTTTATAAGAAAAAGAGTTTTCCTCACATGTTTTAAAAAATGGATATGAAAGCTTGAAACATGTTAAAGACGAAAATGACCTATGGATCCAAACCTTTTAAAGAGAATAACATTAAATTCCAATGTGAACGTGCGGTGGGATATTTATCCGAGTCAAACTAGCCATTATTTTGCACATTTATAAAAAGCTGACCGAACGATCACAGATGATTTTAAAGTGATTTATCATGCGTAATGAGCTATATTTTTTTAAGGAATGACTTATGGATTGGGAGTCAGCACTCAGTAAAAAATTCACCCCTCCCCCTTTTCCCGATGATTGCAGAAACTGATATATAAAAAATCTAAAAAGAGCTTACAATCCTTCAAAATTACAGACACTTTTTGGAATTATCTCTCTCTACATTGGTCCAATGTGCATCTCCATTTTAGATGTATACTTTTTTCTTAAATCAAAACTTGAATTTTCACTTACCCTTCATCTCGTAAACAAAAAAAAAGAGAAAAGGCAAATAGATCACAACAAAATGAAAATTTTAGAGTTTATGTATGGAAATAATTTAAGGAAATAACAAATTTAAGTAAATAAAATTAATTCACACACTGCAAATGAACACAAAAGTTTTGTTATCCAAGTTTGGGAAATTCCACTTGTTCAACCCTAATAGCTCGGAATTTCATAAGAAAGAGATTTTTCAATACATATTTGAAAAAATTGATATGCATGCTTGAAACATGTTATAGTTGAAAATGACCTATGGATCCAAACCTTTTAAAGAGAATAACATTAAATTCTCAAGTGAACGTGCGGTGGGATATTTACCCGAGTCAAACTAGCCATTATTTTGCCCATTAATAAAAAGCTGACCTAACGATAATAGAGGATTGTAAAGTGATATATCATGCGTAACGGGCTATATTTTTTTAAGGAATGACTTATGGATTGGGAGTCAACACTCAGTTAAAAATCCCACTTGAAATTACATACACTTTTTGGAATTATCTCTCTCCACTTTTGTGCATTTTGCATTTCCATTTTAGATGTATACTTTTTTCTTAAATCAAAACTTGAGTTTTCACTTTCCCTTCATCTCGTAAACAAATAAAGAGATAACAGGCAAATAGATGACAACAAAATGAAAATTTTAGAGTTTCTTAAGGAAATAATTTAAATTAATAACAAATGTAAGGAAATTAAATTTATTCACACACCACAAATGAACACAAAAGTTGTGTTATCCAAGTTTGGGAAATTCCACTAGTTCAACCCTAATAGCTCTGAATTTTATTAGAATGAGATTTTTCTACACATGTTTTAAAAAACGGATATGCATGTTGGAAACATGCTAAAGAGGAAAATGACCTATAGATCCAAACCTTTTAAATAGAATAACATTAAATTCCTAAGTGAAGGTGCGGTGGCATATATACCTGAGTCAAATGAGCCATTATTTTACCCATTGACTAAAAGCTGACCAAACGATCATAGATGATTGTATAGTTTATCAAATGTAATGGGCTATATTTTTGTAAGGAATGACTTATGGATTCGGAGTCAATACTCAGTTAAAAATTCCCCGCCTCCCCCTTTTCCCGACGATTGCAGAACCTAATATATAAAAAACTAAAAAGATTTTACAATCCCTAAAAATTATAGACACTTTTTGGAATTATCTTTCTCTACATTTGTGCATTGTGAATTTTCATTTTAGATGTATACTTTTTTCTTAAATCAAAACTTGAGTTTTCACTTTCCCTTCATTTCGTAAACAACAAAAGAGATAAAAGACAAATAGATCACAACAAAATGAAAATTTTAGAGTTTATGTATGGAAAGAATTTAAAGCAATAACAAATGTAAGTAAATAAAATTTATTCACACACCTCAAATGAACACAAAAGTTTTGTTTTCCAAGTTTGGGAAATTCCACTAGTTCAACCCTAATAGCTCAAAATTTTATAAGAAAGAGATTTTTTTATACATGATTTAAAAAATGGATATGCATTCTTGAAACATGTTAAAGATGCAAATGACCTATGGATCCAAACATTTTAAAGAGAATAACATTAAATTCCCAAGTGAACGTGCGGTGGGATATTTACTCAAGTGAAACAAGCCATTATTTTTTGCACATTTACAAAAAGCTAAACTAACGGTCAGAGATGATTGTATAGTGATTCATCATGCGTAACAGGCTATATTCTGGTAAGGAATGACTTATGGATTGGGAGTCAACTCTCAGTTAAAAATCCCCCGCCTCCCCCTTTTCCTAAAGATTGCAGAACCTGATACATAAAAACTAAAAAGAGCTTTCAATCCCTAAAAATTATAGACAGTTTTTGGAATTATCTCTCACTATATTTGTGCATTGTGCATTTACATTTTAGGTGTATACTATTTTGTTAAATCAAAACTTGAGTTTTAACTTTCCCTTTATCTCGTAAAAAAAAAGAGAGAAAAGGCAAATATATCACAATAAAATGAAAATTTTAAAGTTTATGTATGGAAAGAATGTAAAACAATAACAAATGTAAGTAAAGAAAATTTATTCACACACCACGAATGAACACAAAATTTTTGTTATGCAAGTTTGGGAAAATTCCACTAGTTCAACTCTAATAGCTCGGAATTTTATAAGAAAGAGATTTTTCTACACATGTTTTAAAAAATGGATATGCATGCTTGAAACATGTTAAAGATGCAAATTTCCTATGGAACCAAACCTTTTAAAGAGAATAACATTAAATTCTCAAGTGAACGTGCGGTGGGATATTTACCTGAGTCAGACAAGCCATTGTTTTGCCCATTTACAAAAAGATGACCTAACGATCATAGATGATTGTAAAGTGATTTATCATGCTTAACGGGCTATTTTTTTTGTAAGGAATGACTTAAGGATTGGGAGTCAACACTGTTAACTATCCCCCGCCTCCCCCTTTTCCCTACGATTACTGAACCTGATATATAATAACTAAAAATAGTTTAAAATCCCAAAAAATTACAAACACTTTTTGGAAATATCTCTTTCTACATTTTTGAATTGTGCATTTTCATTTTAGACATATAATTTTTTATTAAATCAAAACTTGAGTTTTCACTTTCCCTTCATCTCGGAAACAAAAAGAGAGAAAAAACGCAAATAGATCACAACAAAATGGAAATTTTAGAGTTTATTAATGAAAATAATTTAAATAAATAACAAACGTAAATAAAGAAAATTTATTCACATACCACAAATGAACACTAAAGTTTTGTCATCCAAGTTTGGGAAAATTCAACTTGTTCAACCCTAATAGCTCAAAATTTTATAAGAAAGAGATTTTTCTACACATGTTTTACAAAATGGATAAGAATGCTTGAAACATGTTAATGATGCAAATGACCTCTGGATCCAAACCTTTTAAAGAAAATAACATAAATTCCCAAGTGAATGTGGGGTGAGATTTTTACCTGAGTCAAACAAGCTATTATTTTTCCCATTTACAAAAAGCTGACCTAACGATCATAGATGATTCTAAAGTGATTTTCTTGTGTAACGGGCTATATTTTTGTAAGGAATGACTTATGGATTGGGAGTCGACACTTAGTTAAAAATCCCCCCCCCCCCCTCCCCCTTTTCCCAACGATTGCAGAAATTGATATATAAAAACTAAAAAGAGTTTAGAGTCCCTAAAAATTATAGACACTTTTTTGAATTATCCCTCTCTACATCTGTGCATTGGGCATTTCCATTTTAGATGTATACTTTTTTATTTAATCAAAACTTGAGTTTGCAGTTTCCCTTCATCTCGTAAACAAAAAAAGAGATAAAATGCAAATAGAACACAACAAAATGAAAATTTTAGAGTTTATAAATGGAAAGAATTTAAAACAATAACAAATGTAAGAAACAAAAATTTATTCACACACCACAAATGAACACAAAAGTTTTCTTATCCAAGTTTGGGAAATTCGACTAGTTCAACCCTAATAGCTTAGAATTTTATAAGAAAGAGATTTTTCTCCACATGTTTTTAAAAATGGATATGCATGTTTGAAACATGTTAAAGATGCAAATGACCTATGGATCCAAACCTTTTAAAGATAATAACATTAAATTCCCAAGTGAACATTCAGTGGGATATTTACCCAAGTGAAACAAGCCATTATTTTGCCCATTTACAGAAAGCTAACCTAATGATCATAGATGATTGTAAAGTGATTTATCATGTGTAACGGGTTATATTTTTTTAAGGAATGACTTATGGATTGGGATTCAACACTCAGTTAAAAATCCCCCGCCTCCCCCTTTTACCAACGATTGCAGAACCTGATATATAAAATTTAAAAAGAGTTTACAATGCCTAAAACAGACACTTTTTGGAATTATCTCTCTCTACATTTGTACATTGTGAATTTCCATTTTAGAGTTTACGTATGGAAAGAAGTTAAAGCATTAGCAAATGTAAGAAAATAAAATTTATTCACACACCGCAAATGAACACAAAAGTTTTCTTATGCAAGTTTGGGAAATTCCACAAGTTCAACCCTATTAGCTCGAAATTGTATAAGAAAGAGATTTTTCTACACATGTGTTAAAAAATGGATAAGCATGCATGAAACATGTTAAAGATGCAAATGAGCTATGGATCCAAACCTTTTAAAGAGAATAACATTAAATTCCCAAGAGAATGTGTGGTGGGATATTTACTCGAGTCAAACAAGCCATTATTTTTCCCATTTACAAAAAGCTGACCTAATGATCATAAATGATTGTAAAGTGATTTATCATGCGTAACGGGCTAAATTTTTAAAAGGAATGACTTATGGATTAGGAGTCAACACTGTTAAAAAACCCCTGCCTCCCCCTTTTCCCAAATATTGCTAAACCGTTTATATAAAACTAAAAAGATTTTACAATCCCTAAAAATTATAGACAATTTTTGGAATTATCTCTTTTTAAATTTGTGCATTGTGCATTTCATTTTTATAAGTATACTTTTTTCTTAAATCAAAACTTGATTTTTCACCTTCCCTTCATCTCGTAAACAAAAAAATAGAAAAAAGGCAAAAAGATCACTACAAAATTAAAATTTTAGAGTTTATGTTTGGAAAGAATTTAAAGTAGTAAAAAATGTAAGTAAAGAAAATTTATTCACACACCACAAATGAACACAAAATTTTTGTTATCCAAGTTTGTAAAAATTCCACTAGTTCAACCCTAATAGCTCGGATTTTTATAAGAAAGAGATTTTTCTACACATGTTTAAAACAATGGATATGCATGCTTGAAGCATGTTAAATATGCAAATGACCTATGAATCCAAACCTTTAAAAGAGAATAACATTAAATTCCCAATTGAATGTGCGGTGGAATAATTACCCGAGTCAAACAATCCATTATTTTGCCCATTTACAAAATGCTGACCTCACGATCATAGATGTTTGTAAAGGGATTCATCATGCATAACGGGCTTTATTTTTGTTAGGAATAACTTATGGATTGGGAGTCAACACTCAGTTAAAACTCCCCTGCCTCCCCCATTTCTTAACGATTGCCAAACCTGATATATAAATGCTAAAAAGAGTTTAGAATCCCTAAAAATTACAGGCACTTTTTGGGTATTATTTCTCTCTACATTTGTGCATTGTGTAATTCTATTTTAGATGTATACTTTTTTCTTAAATAAAAACTTGAGTTTTTACTTTCCCTTCATCTTGTAAAAAAAAAAAAAGAAAAAGAAAAAAGGCAATTAGATCACAACAAAATGAAAAATTTAGAGTTTATGTGTGGAAAGAATTTAAAGAAATAACAAATGTAAGTAAACAAAATTTATTCACACACCACAAATGAACACTAAAGTTTGGGAAAATTCCACTAGTTCAACCCTAATAGCTCGGGCATAACGGGCTATATTTATCGGATGTAATGGGCTATATTTTCTTAAGGAATGACTTTTGGATTGGGAGTCAACACTCAGTTAAAAATCCCTCACCTCCCCTTTTCCCTATGATTGCAGAACTTGATATATAGAAACTAAGATAGATTACAATCCCTTAAAGTTACAGACACTTTCTTGAATTATCTCACTATAAATTAGTGCATTGTGCATTTCCATTTTAGATTTGTACTTTTTTCTTAAATCAAAACTTGAGTTTTCACTTGCCCTTCATCTCGTAATAAAGAAAGAAATAAAAGGCAAATAGATCACAACAAAATGAAAAGTTTAGATTTTTTGTATGGAATGAATTTAAAGCAATAACAAATGTAAGTAAAGAAAATTTATTCACACACCACAAACGAACAAAAAAGTTTTGTTATCCAAGTTTGGGAAATTCCACTAGTTCAAGCCTTATAGCTCGAAATTTTTTAAGAAAATGATTTTTCTACACATGTTTTAAACAATGGATATGCTTGCTTGAAACATGTTAAATATGCAAATGACCTATGGATCCAAACCTTTTAAAGATTATAACATTAAATTCCCAAGTGAACGTGTGGTGGGATATTTACCTGAGTGAAACAAGCCATTATTTTGCCCATTTATAAAAAGTTGACGTAACGATCATAGATAATTGTAAAGTGATTTATCAGGCCTAATAGGCTATATTTTTTTAAGGAATGACTTACGGATTGGGAGTCAACACTCAGTTAAAAATCCCCTGCCTCCCCTTTTCCTGACGATTGCAAAATCTGATATAGAAAAATTAAAAGGAGTTTACAATCCATAAAAATTACTGATACTTTTTGGAATTATCTCTCTCTACATTTGTTCATTGTGCATTTCAATTTTAGATGTATACTTTTTTCTTAAATCAAAACTTGAGTTTTCTCTTTCCCTTCATCTCGTAAAGAAAAAAAAATAGAAGGCAAATAGTTCACAACAAAATGAAAATTTTAGAGTTTATTTATGGAATGAATTTAAAGCAATAACAAGTGGAAGTAAAGAAAATTTATTCACACACCACAAATGAACACTAAAGTTTTGTTATCCAAGTTTGGGAAAATTCAACTAGTTCAACCCTAATAGGTCGGAATTTTTTAAGACAGAGATTTTTCTACACATGTTTATAAAAATGGATATGAATGCATGAAACATGTTAAAGATGCAAATGACCTATGGATCCAAACTTTTTAAAGAGAATAACATTAAATTCCAAAGTGAACGTGCGGTGGGATATTTAACCGAGTGAAACAAGCCAATATATTGCCCATTTACAAAAAGCTGACCTAATGATCATAGATGATTGTAAAGTGATTTATCATGCGTAAAGGGCTATATTTTTGTAAGGAATGACTTATGGATTGGGAGTCAACACTCCGTTAATAATCCCCCGCCTCCCCCTTTCCCCTACGACTGCTGAACCTGATATATAAAAACTAAAAATAATTTACAATCCCAAAAAATTACAGACAATTTTTGGAATTATGTCAATCTACATTTTTTAATTGTGCATTTACATTTTAGATATATACTTTTTTTTTTTAAATCAACACTTTGATTTTCACTTTCCCTTCATCTCGTAAACAAAAAAAGAGAAAAAAGGCAAATAGATCACAACAAAATGAAAATTTTAGAGTTTATGTATGGAAAGAATTTAAAGCAATAAAAAATGTAAGTAAAGAAAATTTATTGACACACCACAAATGAAAACTAAAGTTTTGTTATCCAAGTTTGGGAAAATTAAATTTGTTGAACCCTAATAGGTCAAAATTTTATAAGAAAGAAATTTTTCTACACATGGTTTAAAAAATGGATATGCATTCTTGAAACGTGTTAAAGATGCAAATGACCTATGGATCCAAACCATTTAAAGAGAATAAATTTATAAACCCAAGTGAACGTGCGGTGGGATATTTACCCGAGTCAAACAAGCCATTATTTTGCCCGTTTACAAAAAGCTGACCTAACGATCATAGATGATTGTAAAGTGATTTATCATGTGTAAAGGGTTATATTTTTGTAAGGAATGACTTATGGATTGGGAGTCAACACTCTGTTAAAAATCCCACCCCGCCCCCCCTTTTCCCGACGATTACAGAACCTGATAAATAAAAACTAAAAAGAGTTCACAATCCCAAAAAGTTAAAAACACTTTTTGAAATTATCTCTCTCTACAATTCTGCATCGTGCATTTCCATTTTAGATGTATACATTTTTCTTAAATCAAAACATGAGTTTACACTTTCCCTTCAACTCGTAAACAAAAAAAGAGATAAAAGGCTAATAGATCACAAAAAAATGAAAATTTTAGAGTTTATGTATGGAACGAATATAAATTAATAACAAATTTAAGTAAATAAAGTTTATTCACACAGCACAAATGAACACAAAAGTTTTCTTATCCAAGTTTGGGATAATTCCACTTGTTCAACCCTAATAGATCGGAATTTTATTAGAAAGGGGATTTTCTACACATTTTTTTAAAAAATGGATATGCATGCTTGAAATATGTAAAAGATGAAAAGGACCTACGGATCCAAACCTTTTAAAGAGAAAAACATTAAATTCCCAAGTGAACCTGCGGTGGGATATTTACCCGAGTCAGACAAGCCATTATTTTGCCCATTTACAAAAAGCTGACTTAACGATCATAGATGATTGTGAAGTGATTTATCATGCATAACGGGCTATGTTTTTTTAAGGAATGACTCATGGATTGGGAGTCAATACTCAGTTAAAAATCCCCTGCCTCCCCTTTATCCTGAAGATTGAAGAACCCGATATATAAAAACTAAAAATAGTTTACAATCCCTAAACATTACAGACACTTTTTGGAATTATCTCTCTCTAAATTTGTTCATTGTGCATTTCCATTTTAGATGTATAGTTTTTTATTAAATCAAAACTTGAGTTTTCAGTTTCCCTTCATCTCGTAAAAAACAAAAAGAGACAAAAGGAAAATAGATCACAACAAAATGAAAGTTTTAGAGTTTATGTATGGAAAGAAATTAAAAAAACAAAAAATGTAAGTAAAGTAAAATTTATTCACACACCACAAATGAACAGAAAAGTTATGTTGTCAAAATTTGGAAAATGAATAGAATTTAAACCCTACACCCTAATAGCTCGGAATCTTATAAGAAAGAGATTTTTCTACACGTTTCAAAAAATGGATAGGCAAGCTTGAAACATGTAAAACAAGCAAATGACTTATGGATCCATACCTTTTAAAAATAATAAAATTAAATTCCCAAGTGAACGTGCGGTGGGATTTTTACCCGAGTCAAATAAGCCATTATTTTGCCCATTTACAAAAAGCTGACCTAACGATCTTAGATGATTGTAAAGAGATTTATCATGCGTAACAGACTTTATTTTTGTAAGGAATGACTTATGGATTGGTAGTCAACATCCAGTAAAAAATCCCCCGCCTCCCCCTTTTCTCGACGATTGCAGAACCTGATATATAAAAACTAAATAGAGTTTACAATCCCTAAAAATTACATACACCTTTTTTTAATTATCTGACTCTACATTTGTACATTGTGCATTTCCATTTTAGTTGTATACTTTTTTCTTAAATCAAAACTTGAGTTTTCACTTTCCCTTAATCTCGTAAACAAAAAAAAGAGAAAAAGGCAAATAGATCACAATAAAATGAAAATTTTAGAGTTTATGTATGGAAAGAATTTAAAGTAATAACAACTGTAAGTAAATAAAATTTATTCACACACCAAAAATGCACTCTAAATTTTTGGTATCCAAGTTTGGGGAAATTCCACTAGTTCAACCCTAATAGCTAGGAATTTTATAACAAAGAGATTTTTCTACGCATGCTTTAAAAAATGGATATGCATGCTTGAAACAATTTAAATATGCAAATTACCTATGGATCCTAACCTTTTAAAGAATATAACATTAAGTTCCCAAGTGAACGTGCGGTGGGATATTTACCCGAGTGAAACAAACCATAATTTTGCCCATTTACAAAAAAGCTAACCTAACGATCATAGATGATTCTAAAGTGATTTATCAATTGTAACATTCTATATTTTTGTAAGGAATGATATATGGATTACGAGTCAACACTCAGTAAAAAATCCCCCGCCTCCCCCTTTTCCCGACGATTACAGAACCTGATATATAAAAACTAAAAAGAGTTGACAATCCCTAAAAATTATAGACATTTTTTGGAATTGTCTCTCTGTACATTTTTGCATTGTGCATTTCGATTTTAGATGTATATTCTTAAATCAAAACTTCAGTTTTAACTTTCCATTCATCTCGTAAACAAAAAAAGAGATAAAAGGCAAATAGACCACAACAAAATGAAAATTTTAGAGTATATGTATGGAAAGAATTTAAAGAAATAAAAAATGTAAGTAAAGAAAATTTATTCACACACCACAAATGAACACAAAAGTTTTGTTATCCAAGTTTGGGAAAATTCTACTAGTTAAAACCTGATACCTCCGAATTTTATAAGAAAGAGATTTTTTGACACATGTTTTAAAAAATGGATATGCATGCTTGAAACATGTTCAAGATGCAAATGACCTATGGATGCAAACTTTTTAAAGAGAACAACATTAAATTCCCAAGTGAACCTGCGGTGGGATATTTACCCGAGTCAGATAAGCCATTACTTTGCCCATTTACAAAAAGCTGACCTAACGATCATAGATGATTGTAAAGTGATCTATCATGCATAACGGGCTTTATTTTTTTTAAGGAATGACTTATCGATTGGGAGTCAACACTCAGTTAAAAGTCCCTGCCTCCCCCTTTCCCTGACGATTGCCAAACTTGATATATAAATGCTAAAAAAAGTTTAGAATCCCTAAAAATTACAAGCACTTTTTGGGAAGTATCTCTCTCTACATTTGTGCATTGTGCATTTCCATTTTACATGTATACTTTTTTCTTAAATCAAAACTTGAATTTCTACTTTCACTTCATCTCGTAAACAAAAAGAGAGATAAAAGGCAAATAGATCACAACAAAATTAAAATTTTAGAGTTTATTTATGGAAATAATTTAAAGCAACAACAAATATGAGTAAAGAAAATTTATTCACAGACAACAAATGAACACAAAAGTATTTTTATCCAAGTTTGGGAAATTCCACTAGTTCAACCCTAATAGCTCGGAATTTTATAAGAAAGAGATTTTTCTACACATGTTTTAAAAAAATGGATATGCATGCTTGAAACATGTTAAAGATGCAAATGACCTATGGATCCAAAAATTTTAAAGACAATAACATTAAATTCCCAAGTGAACGTGCGGTGGGATATTTACCCGAGTCAGACAAGCCATTATTTTGCCCATTTACAAAAAGGTGACCTAATGATCATAGATGATTATAAAGAGATTTATCATGCGTAATGGGCTATTTTTTTTTGTAAAGAATGAGTTATGGATTGGGAGTCAACACTCTGTTAAAAAACTCCCACCTTCCCCTTTTCCCTACGGTTGCAGAACCTGTTATAAAAACAAAAAATAGTTTACAATCCCTAAAAATTGCAGACACTTTTGGAATTATCTCGCTCTACATTTGTGCATTATACATGTCTATTTTAGATGTATAGTTTTATCTTAAGTCAAAAGTTGAGTTTACAGTTTCCCTTCATCTCGTAAACAAAAAAAGCGAAAAAAAGCAAATAGATCACAACAAAATCAAAATTTTAGAGTTTATGTATGGAAAGAATTTAAAGCAATAACAAATGTAAGTAAAGAAATTTTTTCCATACACCACAATTCAACACTAAAGTTTTGATATCCAAGTTTGGGAAAATTCCACTTGTTCAACCTTAATAGCTCGGAATTTTATAAGAAATAGATTTTTCTACACATGTTTTAAAAAATGGATATGCATGCTTGAAACATGTTAAAGATGCAACTGACCTATGGATCCAAACCTTTTAAAGAGAATAACATTAAATTCCCAAGTGAATGGGCGGTGGGATATTTACCCGAGTCAAACAAGCCTTTATTTTGCCCATTTACAAAAAACTGACCTAACGATCATAGATCATTGTAAAGTGATTTATCATGTGTAACAGGCTTAATTTTTGTAAGGAATGATTTATGGATTGGGATTCGGCACTCAGTTAAAAATCCCCTGCCTCCCCCTTTTCCCGACGATTACAGAACCTAATATATAAAAACAAAAAAGAGTTTACAATCCCTATAAATTACAAACACTTTTTGGAATTATCTCTCTCTACATTTGTGCATTGTGCCTTCCCATATTAGATGTATAGTTTTTTTCTTAAATCAAAACTTGAGTATTCACTTTCCCTTCATCTCGTAAACAAAAAAGAGATAAAAGGCAAATAGATCACAACAAAATGAAAATTTTAGAGTTTAAGTATGGAAAGAATTTAATGCAAATAACAAATGTAAGTAAAGAAAATTTATTCACACACCACAAATGAATAGAAAAGTTTTGTTATCCAAGTTTGGGAAATTCCACATGTTCAACCCTAACAGCTAGGAATTTTAGAAGAAAGAGATTTTTCTACACATGTTTTAAAAAATGGATAAGCAAGCTTGAAACATGTTAAAGATACAAATGACATATGGATACAAACCTTGTAAAGATAATAACATTAAATTCCCAAGTGAACGTGTGTTGGGATATTTACCTGAGTCAAACAAGCCATTTTTTTGCCATTTAGAAAAAGCTGACACAATGATCATAGATGATTGTAAAGTCATTTATCATGCATAACGGGCTATATTTTTGGAAGGAATGACTTTTGGATTGGGAGTCAACACACAGTTAAAAATACCCCGCTACCCTCTTTTCCCAATGAATGCAGAACTTGATATGTAAAAACTACAAAGAGTTTACAATCCCTAAAAATTACAGATACTTTTTGGAATTATCTCTCTCTACATTTGTGCATTGTGCATTTCCATTTTAGATGTGTACTTTTTTCTAATATCAAAACTTGAGTTTTCACTTTCACTTCATCTCGTAAACAAAAAAAGAGATAAAAGGCAAATAGATCACAACAAACTGAAATTTTTTGACTTTATGTAAGCAAAGAATTTAAAGCAATAACAAATGTAAGTAAAGAAAGTTTATTCACATACCACAAATGAACACAAAATTTTTGTTATCCAATTTTGGAAATTTCTCTTGTTCAACCCTAATAGCTCAGAATTTATAAGAAATAGATTTTTCTACACATGTTTTAAAAAATGGATATGCATGCTTGAAACATATTAAAGATGAAAATGACCTATGGATCCAAACCTTTTAAAGATAATAACATTAAATTTCCAAGAGAACGTTCGGTGGGATATTTACCTGAGTCAAACAAGCCAATATTTTGCCCATTTAAAAAAAGCTGACCTAACGATCATATATGATTGTAAAGTGATTTATCATGCATAACGGGCTATATTTTTTTAAGGAATAACATAAGGATTGAGAGTCAACACTCAGTTAAAAATTCCTCACCTCCCCCTTTTCCTGACGATTGCAGAACCGGATATATAAAAACTAAAAAGAGTTTACAATCCCTAAAAATTATAGTCACTTTTTGGAATTATATCTCTCTACATTTGTGCATTGTGCATTTCCATTTTACATGTATACTTTTTTCTTAAATAAAAAACTTGAGTTTTCAGTTTCCTTTCATCTCGTAAACAAAAACAGAGATAAAAGGCAAATAGATCACAACAAAATGAAAATTTTAGAGTTTATGTATGGAAAGAATTTAAAGCAATAACAAATGTAGGTAAAGAAAATTTATTCACACACCACTAATGAACAAAAAATTTTTGTTATCCAAGTTTGGGCAATTCCTCTTGTTCAACCCTAATAGCTCGGAATTTTAGAAGAAAGAGATTTTTCTACACATGTTTCAAAAAATGGATATGCATGGTTGAAACATGTTAAAGATGCAAATGACCTATGGATCCAAACCTTTTAAAGATAGTAAAATTAAATTCCCAAGTGAATGTGCGGTGGGATATTTACACAATTCTAACAACCAATATTTTACCCATTTATAAAAAGCTGACCTAATGATTATATATGATTGTACAGTGATTTATCATGCATAATGGGCTGTATTTCTGTAACGAATGACTTATGGATTGGAAGTCAGCACTTAGTTAAAAATGCCCCGCCTCCCTCTTTTCCCGACGATTGCAGAACTTGAAATATAAAAACTAAAAAGAGTTTATAATCCCAAAAATTATAGACACTTTTTGGAATTATCTCTCTACATTTGTGCATTTTGCATTTCCATTAGATGTATACTTTTTTCTTAATTCAAAACTTGAGTTTTCACTTTCCCTTCATCTCGTAAACAAAAAAAGAGATAATAGGCAAACAGATCACTACAAACTGAAAATTTTAGAGTTTATGTATGGAAAGAATTTAATACAATCACAAATGTAAGTAAAAAAAATTTATTCAAACACCACAAAATGAACTCAAAATTTTTGTTATCCAAGTTTGAGAAATAATACTAGTTCAACTCTAATAGCTCGGAATTTTATAAGAAAGACATTTTTCTACACATTTTTTAAAAAATGGATATGCATGCTTGAAACATGTTAAAGATGCAAATGACCTCTGGATCCAAACCTTTTAAAGATAATGACAATAAATTCCCAAGTAAACGTTCGGTGGGATATTTACCCGAGTCAAATAAGCCATTATTTTGCCTATTTACAAAAAGCTGACATATCGATCATAGATGATTTTAAAGTGATTTATCATGCATAACAGGCTATATTTTAGTAAAGAATGACTTATGGATTGGGTGTTAATATTCAGTTAAAAATCCCCCGCCTCCCCCTATTCTCAACGATTGCAGAACCTGAGATATAAAAACTAAAAATAGTTTACAATCCCTAAAAATTGCAGACACTTTTCTGAATTATCTCTCTCAACATTTGTGCATTGTGCATTCCCATTTTAGATGTATACATTTTTCTTAAATCAAAACTTGATTTTTCCCTTTCACTTCATCTCGTAAACAAAAAAAGAGAGATAAAAGGCAAATAGATCACAACAAAATGAAAATTTTAGAGTTTATGTGTGGAAAGAATTTAAAGCAATAACAAATGTACGTAAAGAAAATTTATTCACGAACCACAAATGAAAAGAAAAGTTTTTTTATCCAAGTTTCGGAAATTCCACTAGTTCAACCCTAATAGCTCAGAATTTTATAAGAAAGCAATTCTTCTACACAGGTTTTAAAAAATAGATATGCATGCTTGATACATGTTAAAGATGCAAATGGCCTATGGATCTAAACCTTTTAAAGATAATAACTTTAAATTCCCAAGTGAACATGCGGTGGGATATTTACCCGAGTGCAACAAGCCATTATTTTGCCAATTTACAAAAAGCTAAACTAATGATCATAGATGATTGTAAAGTGATTTATCATGCGTAACTGGCTATATTTTTGTAAGAAATGACTTATGGATTGGGAGTCAACACTCAGTTAAAAATCCCCTGCCTCCCCTTTTTCTCGACTTCTACATAACATGATTTATAAGAACTAAAAAGAGTTTAGAATCCCTAAAACTTACTGACACTTTTTGGAATTATCTCTCTCTACATTTGTGCATTCTGCATTTCCATTTGAGATCTATACTTCTTTATCAAATCAAAACTTGAGTTTTCACTTTCCCTTCATCTTGTAAACAAAAGAGATAAAAGGCAAATAGATTCCAACAAAATGAAAATTTTAGATTTTATCTATGGAAAGAATTTAAAGCAATAACAAATGTAAGTAAAGAAAATTTATTCACACACCAAAATTGAATACAAAGTTTTATCACCCAAGTCTGGGAAAATTCCACTAGTTCAACCCTTAATGCTCAGAATTGTATAAGAAATAGATTTCTCTACACATGTTTTAAAAAATGGATATGCATGCTTGAAACATGTTTAAGATGCTAATGACCTATGGATCCAAACCTTTTAAAGATAATGGCAATAAATTCTCAAGTGAACGTTCGGTGGGATATTTACCCGAGTCAAACAAGCCATTATTTTGTCCATTTACAAAAAGAAGATCTAACGATCATAGATGAGTGTAAAGTGATTTATCATGCATATTTGGCTCTATTTTTGTAAGGAATAACTTAAGGATTGGGGGTCAACATTCAATTAAAATTCCCCCGCCTCTCCCTATTCTTGACGATTGCAAAACCTGAGATATAAAAACTAAAAAGAGTTTGCAATCCCTAAAAATTCCAAACACTTTTTGGAATAATCTCTCTGAACATTTGTGCATTGTGAATTTCCATTTTAGATGTATACATTTTTCTTAAATTAAAACTTGAGTTTTCACTAATACTTCAACTCATAACCAAATAAAGAGATAAAAGGCAAATAGATCACAACAAAATGAAAATTTTAGAGTTTATGTGTGGAAAGAATTTAAAGCAATAAAAAATGTACATAAAGAAAATTTATTCACACACCACAAATGAACACAAAAGTTTTTTTATACAAGTTTGGGAAATTCCACTAGTTCAACCCTAATGGCTCGAAATTTTATAGGAAAGAGATTTTTCTACACATGTTTTAAAGAATGGATATGCATGTTTGAAACATGTTAAAGATGCAAATGACCTATGGATCCAAACCATTTAAAGATAATAACATTAAATTTCCAAGTGAACGTTCGGTGGGATATTTACCTGAATCAATCAAGCCATTATTTTGCCAATTTACAAAAGGTTGACCTAATGATCATAGATAATTGTAAGGTGATTTATCTTGCGTAACGGGCTATATTTTTTTTACGAATGACATAAGAATTGAGAGTCAACACTCAGTTAAAAATCCCCCGCTTCCCCCTTTTCCTGACGATTGTAGAACCGGATATATAAAAACTAAAAAGAGTTTACAATCCTGAAAAATTACAGTCACTTTTTGGAATTATATCTCACTACATTTGTGCATTGTGCATTTCCATTTTAGATGTATACTTTTTTCTTAAACCAAAACTTCAGTTTTCACTTTCCCTTCATCTCGTAAACAAAAAATGAGATAAAAGGCAAATAGATCACAACAAAATGAAAATTTTAGACTTTATGTGTGTAAAGAATTTAAAGCAATAACAAATGTAAGTAAAGAAAATTTATTAACACACCACAAATGAACAAAAAAGTTTTGTTATCCAAGTATATGCAATTCCTCTTGTTCAACCCTAATTGCTGGGAATTTTAGAAGAAAGAGATTTTTCTATACATGTTTTAAAAAATGGATATGCATGGTTGAAACATGTTAAAGATGAAAATGACCTATGGATCCAAACCTTTTAAAGATAGTAACATTAAATTCCCAAGTGAACGTGCGGTGGGATATTTACCCAATTCAAACAAGCCAATATTTTACCATTTACAAAAAAAGCGCCTAACGATCATATATGATTGTACAGTGATTTATCATGCATAACGGGCTATATTTTTGTAACGAATGACTTATGGATTGGGATTCAATACTTAGTTAAAAAAGCCCCGCCTCCCTCTTTTCCCGACGATTGCAGAACATGAAATATAAAAACTAAAAAGAATTTATAATCCAAAAAATTACAGACACTTTTTGGAATTATCTCTTTCTATATTTGTGCATTGTGCATTTCCATTTTAGATGTATACTTTTTTCTTAATTCAAAACTTGAGTTTTCACTTTCCCTCATCTCGTAAACAAAAAAGGAGATAAAAGGCAAACAGATCACAACAAAATGAAAATTTTAGAGTTTATGTATCGAAAGAATTTAATGCAATCACAAATGTAAGTAATGAAAATTTATTCACACTCCACAAATGAACACAAAATTTTTGTTATCCAAGTTTGGGAAATAATACGAGTTCAACCCTAAAAGATCGGAATTTTATAAGAAATAGATTTTTCTACACATTTTTTAAAAAATGGATATGCATGCTTGAAACATGTTAAAGATGCAAATGACCTATGGATCCAAACCTTTTAAAGATAATGACAATAAATTTCAAAGTGAACGTTCGGTGGGACATTTACCCGAGTCAAACAAGCCATTATTTCGCCTATTTACAAAAAGCTGACATAACGATCATAGATGTTTGGAAAGTGATTTATTATGCATAACAAGCTATATATTTGTAAGGAATGACTTATGGATCTGGTGTCAACACTCAGTAAAAAATCCCCCGCCTCCCCCTATTCCCGACGATTGCAGAACCTGAGATATAAAAGCTAAAAAGAGTTTACAATCCCAAAAAATTGTAGACACTTTTTTGAATTATCTCTCTTAACATTTGTGCATTGTGCATTCCCATTTTAGATGTATACTTTTTCTTAAATCAAAACTTGAGTTTTCACTTTCACTTCATCTCGTCAACAAAAAAAGAGAGATAAAAGACAAATAGATCACAACAAAATGAAAATTTTAGAGTTTTTGTGTGGAAAGAATTTAAAGCAATAACAAATGTACGTACAGAAAATTTATTCACACACCACAAGTGAACATGCGGTGGGATATTTACCCGAGTGAATCAAGCCATTATTTTGCTAATTTACAAAAAGTTGAACTAACGATCATAGATGATTGTAATGTGGTTTATTATGCGTAACGGGCTATATTTTTTAAAGGATTGACTTATGGATTGGGAGTCAACACTCAGTTAAAACTCCGGCCTCCCCCTTTTCTCGACTTCTACATAACCTGATATATAAAAACTAAAAAGAGTCTACAATCCCTAAAACTTACAAACACTTTTTGGAATTATCTCTCTCTACATTTGTGCATTCTGCATTTCCATTTTAGATCTATACTTTTTTCTCAAATCAAAACTTGAGTTTTCACTTTCCCATCATCTCGTAAACAAAAAAAAGAGGTAAAAGGCAAATAGAACACAAAAAAATGAAAATTTTAGATTTTATGTATGGAAACAATTAAAAGTAATAACAAATGTAAGTAAATAAAATTTATTCACACACCAAAATTGAACACAAAAGTTTTGTTATCCAAGTCTGGGAAAATTCCACTAGTTCAACCCTTAATTCTCGGAATTGTATAAGAAAGAGATTTTTCTACACATGTTTTAAAAAATGGATATGCATGCTTGAAACATGTTTAAGATGCTAATGACCTATGGATCCAAACCTTTTAAAGATAATGACAATAAATTCTCAAGTGAACGTTCGGCGGGATATTTACCCGAATAAATCAAGTCATTATTTTGCCCATTTACAAAAAGCTGACCTAACGATCATAGATGATTGTAATGTGATTTATCATGCGTAACGGGCTATATTTTTGTAAGGAATGACTGATGGATTGAGGGTGAACACTCAGTTAAAACTCCCCGCTTCCTCCTTTTCCTGACGATTGCAATACCTGATTTATAAAAAATAAAAAGCGTTTAGAATCCCTAACAATTATAGACACTTTTTGAAATTATCTCTCTCTACATTTGTGCATTGTGCATTTCCATTTTTGATGTATACTTTCTTCTTAAACAAAACTTGATTTTTCACTTTCCCTTCATCTCGTAAACAAAAATAGAGATAAAAGGAAAATAGATCACAACAAAATTAAAATTTTAGAGTTTATGTATGGAAAGAATTTAATGCAATAACAAATGTAAGTAAATAAAATTTATTCACACACCAAAAATGAACACAAAAGTTTTGTTATCCAAGTCTGGGAAAATTCCACTAGTTCAACCCTAACTGCTCGTTATTTTATAAGAAAGAATTTTTTCAACACATGTTTTAAAAAATGGATATGCATGCCTGAAACATGTTAAAAATTTAAATGACCTATGGATCCAAACCTTATTAAGAAAACAACATTAAATTCCCAACTGAACGTGCGGTGGGATATTTACCCGAGTCAAACAATCAATTATTTTGCACATTTGCAAAAAGCTGACCTAAGATCATAGATTAATCTGAAGTGATTTATCATGTGTAACGGGCTATATTTTTTGTAAGGAATGACTTATGGATTATGAGTCAACACTCAGTTAAAAAACCCCGGTTTCCTCCTTTTCTTGACGATTACAGAACCGGATATATAAAAACTAAAAGGAGTTTACAATCCCTAAAAATTACAGATACTTTTTGGAATTATCTCTGTCTTCATTTTTGCTTTGTGCATTTCCATTTTAGATGTCTACTTTTTTCTTAAAAGAAAACTTGAGTTTTCACTTTCCCTTCATCTCGTCAACAAATAATAGAAACAAGGCACATAGATCACAACAAAATGAAAATTTTAGCTTTTTTGTATTCAAAGAATTTAAAGCTAAAACAAATTTAAGTAAAGAAAATTTATTCACACACCACAAATGAACACGAAAGTTTTGTTATCCAACATTGGGAAAATTTCACTAGTTCAACCCTAATAGCTCGGAATTTTAAAAGAAATAGATTTTTCTACACATGTTTTAAAAAATGGATACGCATGCTTGAAACATGTTAAAGATGCAAATGACCTATGGATCTAAAAATTTTAAAGATAGTAACATTAAATTCCAAAGTGAACGTGCAATGGGATATTTACCCAATTCAAACAAGGCAATATTTAACCCATTTAAAAAAAGCTAACCTAACGATCATATATGATTGTACAGTGATTTATCATGCATAACAGGCTATATTTTTTTAATGAGTGAATTATGGATTGGGAGTCATCACTTAGTTAAACATCCCCCGCGTCCCTCTTTTCCCGACTATTACAGAACTTGAAATAGAAAAACTAAAACGAGTTTATAATCCCAAAAATTACAGAGATTTTTTGGAATTATCTCTTTCTAAATTTGTGCATTGTGCATTTCCATTTTAGATGTATACTTTTTACTTAATTCAAAACTTGAGTTTTCACTTTCCCTTTATCTTGTAAACAAAAAAGGAGATAAAAGGCAAATAGATCACAACAAAATGAAAATTTTAGAGTTTATGTATGGAAAGAGTTTAATGTAATCACAAATGTAAGTAGAGAAAATTTATTCACACACCACAAATGAACACAAAATTTTTGTTATCCAAGTTTGGGAAATAATACTAGTTCAACCCTAATAGCTCAGAATTTTATAAGAAAGAGATTTTTCTACACATTTTAAAAAAAAGGGATATGCATGCTTGAAACATGTTCAAGTTTCAAATGACCTATGTATCCAAACCTTTTAAAGATAATAACAATAAATTCCCAAATGAAACTTCGGTGGGATATTTACCCGAGTCAAACAAGCCATTATTTTGCCTATTTACAAAAAGCTGACATAACGATCATAGATGATTGTAAAGTGATTTATCATGCATAACTGGCTATATTTTTGTAAGGAATGACTTATGGATTGGGTGTCAACACTCAGTTAAAAATCCCCCGCCTCCCTCTTTTCCTGACGATTGCAGAACCTGAGATATAAAAACTAAAAAGACTTTACAATCCCTAAAAATTGCATACACTTTTCTGAATTATCTCTCTCAACATTTTTGCATTGTGCATTCCCATTTTATATCCATACTATTTTCTTAAATGAAAACTTGAGTTTTCACTTTCACTTCATCTCGTAAACAAAACAAGAGAGATAAAAGGCAAATAGATCACAACAAAATGAAAATTTTAGAGTTTATGTGGGGAAAGAATTTAAAGCAATAACAAATGTACGTAAAGAAAATTTATTCACACACCACAAATGAACACAAAAGTTTTGTTATTCAAGTTTGGAAAATTCCACTACTTCAACCCTAATAGCTCGGAGTTTTATAAGAAAGTGATTTTTCTACATATGTTTTAAAAAATGGATATGCATGCTTGAAACATGTTAAAGATGCAAATTACCTATGGATCCAATCCTTTTAAAGATAATAACTTTAAATTCCCAAGTGAACGTGCGGTGGGATATTTATCCGAGTGAAACAAGCATTTATTTTGTCAATTTACAAAAAGCTGAACTAACGATCATAGATGATTGTAAAGTGATTTATCATGCAAAACGAGCCATATTTTTGTAAGGAATGACTTATGGATTGGGAGTCAACACTCAGTTAAAAATCCCCCGCCTCCCACTTTTCTTGACTTCTGCATAACTTGATATATAAAAACTAAAGAGAGTTTACAATCCCTAAAACTTACAGACACTTTTTGGAATTATCTCTCTCTACATTTGTGCATTCTGCATTTCCATTTTAGATCTATACTTTTTTCTCAAATCAAAACTTGAGTTTTCACTTTCCCTTCATCTTGTAAACAAAAAAAAGAGATAAAAGGCAAATAGATCGCAACAAAATGAAAATTTTAGATTTTATGTATGGAAAGAATTTAAAGCAATAACAAATGTAAGTAAAGAAAATTTATTCACACACCAAAATTGAACACAAAAGTTTTGTTATCCAAGTCTAGGAAAATTCCACTAGTTCAACCCTTAATGCTCGGAATTGTATAAGAAAGAGATTTTTTTACACATGTTTTAAAAAATGGATATGCATGCTTGAAACATTTTAAAGATGCTAATCACCTATGGATCCAAACCTTTTAAAGATAATGACAATAAATTATCTAGTGAACGTTCAGTGGGATATTTACCTGAATCAATCAAGCCATTATTTTGCCCATTTACAAAAAGCAGACCTAACGATCATAGATGATTGTAATGTAATTTATCATGCAAAACGGGCTATATTTTTGTAAGGAATGACTAATGGATTGAGGGTCAACACTCAGTTAAAAATCCCCGCCTCGCCCTTTTCCTGACGATTGCAGAACCTGATATATAAAAAATAAAAAGAGTGTAGAATCCCTGAAAATTATACACACTTTTTTGAACTATCTCTCTCTACATTTGTGCATTGTGCCTTTTCATTTTATATATGTACCTTTTTCTTAAACAAAACTTGAGTTTTCACTTTCCCTTCATCTCGCAAACAAAAAAACAGATAAAAGGCAAATAGATGACAACAAAATGAAAATTTTAGATTTTATGTATGGAAAGAATTTAAAGCAATAAAAAATGTAAGTAAAGAAAATTTATTCACACACCAAAAATGAACGCAAAAGGTTTGTTATCCAAGTCTGGGAAAATACCACTAGTTCAACCCTAAATGCTCGTTATTTTATAAGAAAGAGTTTTTTCTACACATGTTTAAAAAATGGATATGCATGCTTGAAACATGTTAAAGATTCAAATGACCTATGGATCCAAACCTTTAAAGAGAATAACATTAAATTCCCAAGTGAATGTGCGGTGGGATATTTACCCGAGTCAAACAAGCAATTATTTTGCCCATTTACAAAAAGCTGACCTAATGATCATAGATTATTCTGAAGTGATTTATCATGCGTAACTGGCTATATTTTTTGTAAGGAATGACTAATGGATTATGAGTCAACACTCAGTTAAAAAACCCCTGTTTCCTCCTTTTCTTGATGATTACAGAACTTGATATATAAAAACTAAAAAGAGTTTACAATCCCTAAAAATTACAGACACTTTTTGGAATTATCTCTGTCTTCATTTTTGCATTGTGCATTTCCATTTTAGATGTATACATTTTTCTTAAAAGAAAACTTGACTTTTCACTTTCCCTTCCCTTCATCTCGTCAATAAATAATAGAAAAAAGGCAAATAGATCACAACAAAATGAAAATTTTAGAGTTTATGTATTGGAAGAATTTAAAGCAATAACAAATTTAAGTAAAAAAAATTTATTCACACATCTCAAATGAACACAAAAGTTTTGTTATCCAACTTTAGGAAAATTCTGCTAGTTCAACCCTAATAGCTCGGAATTTTATAATAAATAGATTTTTCTACACATGTTTTGGATATGCATGCTTGAAACATGTTAAAGATTCAAATGACCTATGGATAGAAAACTTTTAAAAACAATAACATTATATTCCCAAGTGAACGTGCAGTTGGATATTTACCCGAGTCAGACAAGTCATTTTTTTGCCCATTTACATAAAGTGGAGCTAACGATCATAGATTATTCTAAAGTGATTTATCATGTGCAATGGGCTATATTTTTTTAAGGAATGAGCTACGGATTATGAGTCAACACTCAGTTAAAAAACCCCCGTTTCCTCCTTTTTCTAACGATTACAGTACCAGATATATAAAAACTACAAAAGAGTTTACAATCTTTGGAATTATCTCCCTCTACATTTTTGAATTGTGCATTTCCATTTTAGATATATTCTTTTTTCTTAAAACAAAACTTGAGTTTTCACTTTCCCTTCATCTCGTCAACAAATAATAGAAAAAAGGCAAATAGATCCCAACAAAATGAAAATTTTAGAGTTTATGTATTGAAAGAATTTAAAGCAATAAAAAATTTAACTAAAGAAAATTTATTCACACACCACAAATGAACACAAAAGTTTTGTTATCCAACTTTGCGAAAATTTCACTAGTTCAACCCTAATGGCTCGGAATTTTGTAAGAAAGAGATTTTTCTATGCATGTTTTAAAAACCGGATATGCATGCTTGAAACAAGTTAAAAATGAAAATGACCTATGGATCAAAAATTTTTAAAAAGAATAACATAATATTCCCAAGTGAATGTACGGTTGGATATTTACCTGATTCAGACAAGCCATTTTTTTGCCCATTTACAAAAACCTGAGCTAACGATCATAGATTATTCTAAAGTGATTTATCATGCGTAACGGGCTATATTTTTGTAAGGAATGACCTATGGATTATTACTCAGTTTAAAAACCCCCGTTTCCTCCTTTTCCTAATGATTACAGAACCTGATATATAAAAACTAAAAAGAGATTACAATCTTTAAAAATTACAGACACTTTTTGGAATTATCTCTCTCTACATTTTTTCATTGTGCATTTCTATTTTAGATATATTCTTTTTTCTTAAAACAAAACTTGAGTTTTCACTTTCCCTTCGGCTCGTTAACAAAAAATCGAAAAAAGGCAAATAGATCACAACAAAATGAAAATTTAGAGTTTGTGTATGGAAAGAATTTAAAGAAATCACAAATATAAGTAAAGAAAATTTATTCACACACCAGAAATGAACACAAAAGTTTTGTTCTCCATGTTTTGGAAAATTCCACTATTTCAACCCTAATAGCTCGGAATTTTATAAGAAAGAGATTTTTCAACACATGTTTTAAAAAAATAGATATGCACGCTTGAAACATGTTAAAGATGCAAATGACCTATGGATCTCAACCTTTTAAAGAAAATAACATTATATTCCCAAGTGAACGTGCGGTGGGATATTTATCCGAGTCAGACAACCCATTATTTTACCCATTTACAGAAAGCTAACTTAACGATCATAAATGATTTTAAAGTGATTTATAATGCATAACGGGCTATATTTTTGTAAGGAATGACTAATGGATTGGGAGTCATCATTCAGTTAAAAATCCTTCGCCTACCCCTTTTCCCGATGATTACAGAACCTCATATATGAAAACTAAAAATATTTTACAATCCCTAAAAAATACAGACACTTTTTGGAATTATCTGACTCTACATTTGTGCATTTTTCATTTCCATTTTAGATGTATACTTTTCTCTTAATTAAAAAATTGAGTTTTGATTTTCCATTTATCTCGTAAAAAAAGAGTTAAAAGGCAAATAGAACACAACAAATTGAAAATTTTAGAGTTTATATATGGAAAGAATTTAAAGCAATAACAACTGTAAGTAAAGAAAATTTATTCACACACCACAAATGAACACAAAAGTTTTGTTATCCAAGTTTGGGAAATTCCACTAGTTCAACCCTAATAGGTCGGAATTTTATAAGAAAAAGATTTTTCTACACATGTTTTTAAAAAAAGGATATGCATGCTTGCAACATATTAAAGATGCAAATGACCTATGGATCCAAACCTTTTAAAGATAATAACATTAAATTCCCAACTGAACGTGCGGTGGGATATTTACAAAAAGCATACCTAATGATCATAGATGATTGTAAAGTGATTTATCATGCATAAAGGGATATCTTTTTGTAAGGAATGACTTGTGGAATGGGAGTCAACACTCAGTTAAAAATCCCCCGACTCCCCGTTTTCCCGACGATTGTAGAACTTGATATATAGAAACTAAAAAAATTTTATAATCCCTAAAATTTATAGACACTTTTTGGAATTATCTCTCTCTAAATTTGTGCATTGTGCAAATCTATTTTAGATGTATACTTTTTTCTTAAATCAAAACTAGAGTTTTCACTTTCACTTCATCTCGTAAACAAAAGAAAGAGATAAAAGGCAAATAGATCACAAAGAAATGAAAATTTTAGATATTATGTAGGGAAAGAATTCAAAGCAACAACAAATGTAAGCAAAGAAAATTTGTTCACACACCACAATTGAACAAAAAAGTTTTGTTATCCAAGTTTGGGAAATTCCACTACTTCAACCCTTATAGCTCAGAATTTCATAAGAAATAAATTTTTCTACACATGTTTTAAAAAAAGGATATGCATGCTCGAAACATGTTAAAGATGCAAATGACCTATGGATCCAAACATTTTAAAGATAATAACATTACATTCCTAAAAACGTTTGGTGGGATATTTACCTGAATCAAACAAGCCATTATTTTGCCCATTTACAAAAAGCTTTCCTAACGAACATAGATGATTGTAAAATGATTTATCATGCATAACGAGTTATTTTTGAATGGAATGACTTATGGATTTGGGAGTCAACACTCAGTTAAAAATTCGCCGCTTCCTCCTTTTCTTGACGATTAGAGAACTTGATAGATAAAAACGAAAAAGAGTTTACAATCCTTAAAAATTACTGTCACTTTTTTGGAATTATCTCTCTCTACATTGTGCAGTGTGCATTTCCATTTTAGATGTATACTTTTTTTTTAAATCAAAACATGAGTTTTTACTTTCCCTTCATCTCGTAACAAAAAAAAGAGATAAAAGGCAGCTCACAACTAAATGAAAGTTTTTGAGTTTATGTATGGAAAAAATTTAAAGCAATAACAAATGTGAGTAAAGAAAATTTATTCACACACTACAAATGAACACTAAAGTTTAGTTATCCCAGGTTTGGGAAAATTCCAATAGTTCAACCCTAATAGCTCGAAATTTTATAACAAACAAATTTTTCTACACATGTATTAAAAAATGGATTTGCATGCTTGTAACATGTCAAAGATGCAAATGACATATGGATCCAAACCTTTCAAAGAGAATGACACTAAATTCCCAAGTGAAAGTTCGATGGGATATTTATCCTAGTCAAAGGAGCCATTATTTTGCCAATTTACAAAAAGCTGACCTAACGATAAAGATGATTATAAAGTGATTTATCATGCATAACAGGCTATATTTTTTTAAGGTATGGCTTTTGGATTGGGTGCCAACACTCAGTTAAAAATCCCCCGCCTCCCCCTTTTCCCGACGATTGCAGATCCTGATATATAAAAATTAAAAAGAGTTTACAATCCCTAAAAATTACAAACACTTTTTTGAATTATCTCTCTCAACATTTGTGTATTGTGCCTTTCTAGTTAGATGTATACTTTTTTCTTAAATCAAAACCTTCGTTTTCACTTTCACTTCTTCAAGTAAACCAAAAAAGAGATAAAAAGCAAATAGATCACAACACAATAAAATTTTTAGAGTTTATGTATGGAAAGAATTTAAACCAATAACAAATGTAAGTAAAGAATATTTATTCACACACCACAAATGAACACATAGGTTTTGTTATCCAAGATTAGGAAATTCCACTAGTTCAACCCTATTAGCTCAGAATTTTATAACAAAGAGATTTTTCTACACTTGTTTTAAAAAATGGTTATGCATGCTTGAAACATGTTAAAGATTCGAATGACCTATGGATCCAAACCTTTTAAAGATAATAACATTAAATTCCCAAGTGAACGTTCGGTGGGATATTTACCTGAGTCAAACAAGCCATTATTTTGCCCATTTACAAAAAGCTGACCTAACGATCATAGATGATTTTAAAGTGATTAAACATGCACAACGGGCTATATTTTTGTATGGAATGACTTATGGACTGGGAGTCAACACTCAGTTAAAAATCCCCCGCTTCCCTTTTTCCTGACGATTGCAGAACCTGATATATAAAAACTAAAAAGAGTTTACAATCCCTAAAAATTACAGATGGTTTTTGGAATCATCTCTCTCTACATTTGTGCATTGTGAATTTTCATTTTAGATGTATACTTTTTCCTTAAATCAAAACTTGAGTTTTCATTTTCCCTTCATCTCGTAAACAAAAAAAAGATATACAGGCAAATAAATCAAAACAAAATGAAAATTTTAGAGTTAACGTATGGAAAGAATTTAAAGCAATAAAAAATGTAAGTAAAGAAAATATATTCACACACCACAAATGAACACAAAATTTTTTCTATAAAAGTTTGGGAAATTCCGCTAGTTTAGCACTAATTGCTCGGAATTTTATAAGAAAGTGATTTTTCTACACATGTTTTAAAAAAGGATGTGCATGCTTGAAACATGTTAAATATGCAAGAGACCTATGGATCCAAACCTTTCAAAGAGAATAACATTAAATTCCCAATTGAACGTGCGGTGGGATATTTTCCCGAGTCAAACAAGCCATTATTTTGCCCATTTAAAAAAAGCTGACCTAACCATCATAGATGTTTGTAAAGTGATTTATCATGTATAACGGGCTATATTTTTGTCAGGAATGACATATGAATTGGGAGTCAACACTCAGTTAAAATTCCCCCACCTACCTCTATTCCCGACGATTGCATAACCTGATATATAAAAACTAAAATGAATTTAAAATCCATAAAAATTACAAACACTTTTTGGAATCATCTTTCTCTACATTTGTGCATTGTACTTTTTTCTTAAATCAAATTTTGATTTTTCACTTTCCCTTCATCTCGTAAACAAAAAAGAGATAAAAGGCAAATAGATCACAACAAAATGAAAATTTAGAGTTTATGAATAGAAAGAATTTAATGCAATTACAAACCTAAGTTAAGAAAATTTATTCACACACCACAAATGAATACGAAATTTTTGTAATCGAAGTTTGGGAAATTCCACTAGTTCAACTCTAATAAGTGGGAAGTTTCTACACATGTTTTAAAACATGGATATGCATGCTTAAAACTTGTTAAAGATGTAAATTACCTATGGATACAACCCTTTTAAAGAGAATAACATTAAATTCCAAATTGATCATGCGGTGGGATATTTTCTCGAGTCAAACAAGCCATTATTTTGCCCATTAACAAAAACTTGACCCTGCGATCATAGATGATTGTAACGTGATATATCATGCATAATTGGCTATATGTTTGTAAGGAATGAATTATGGATTGCGAGTCAACACTCAATCAAAAATCCCCTGCCTCCCCCTTTTCTTGACGATTGCAGAAACTGATATATACAAAACTTAAAAGAGTTTACAATTCCAAAAAATTATAGACACTTTTTGGAATTATCTCTCTCTACATTTGTGCATTGTGCATTTCCATGTTAAATGTATACTTTTTTTCTTAAATCAACACTTCAGTTATCACTTTCCCTTCATCATGTAAACAAAAAAAGAGATAAGAGGCAAATAGATCACAACAAAACGAAAATTTTATAGTTTATGTATGGAAAGAATTTGAAGCCATAAAAAATGTAAGTAAATAAAATTTAATCACACACCACAAATGAACACAAAAGTTTTGTTATCCAAGTTTGCGAAGTTCCACTAGATCAACCCAAATAGCTCGGAATTTTATAAGAAAAAGATTTTTCTACACATGTTTTAAAAAATGGATATGCATGCTTGAAACATGTTACAGATGCAAAGGACGTGTGGATCCAAACATTTTAAAGAGAATAACATAAAATTCCCAAGTGAACGTGCGATTGGATATTTACTCGAGTCAAACAAGCCTTTATTTTTCCCATTTATAAAAAGCTGACGTAGCGATCATATATGATTGGAAATTGATTTATCATGCATAATGGGCTTTATTTTTGTAAGGAATTACTTATGGATTGGGAGTCAACACTCAGTTAAAAAGCCCCCGCTTCCCCCTTTTCCCAACGGTTGCAGAACCTGATATATATAACCTAAAAAGACTTTACAATCCCTAAAAATTACAGACACTTTTTGGAATTATCTCTCTCTACATTTGTACATTGTGCATTTCCATTTTAGATGTATACTTTTTTCTTAAATCAAAACTTGAGTTTTCACTTTCGTTTCATTTGGTAAACAAAAAAAGAGATAAAAGGCAAATAGATCACAACAAAATGAAAATTTTAGAGTTTATGTATGGAAAGAATTTAAAGCAATAACAAACGTAACTAAAGAAAAAAAATTTCACGCCACAAATGAATACGAAATTTTTGTTATCGAAGTTTGGAAAATTCCACTAGATCAACCCTAATAGCTCGGAATTTTAAAAGAAAAATATTTTTCTACGCATGTTTTAAAAAATGGATATGCATGCGTGAAACATGTTAAATTTGCAAATGGCCTATGGATCAAAACTTTTTAAAGAGAATAACAATAAATTCCCAAGTGAACATGTGGTGGGATAATTACCCGAGTCAAACAAGCCATTATTTTGCCCATTTTTAAAAAGCTGACCTTGCGATCATAGATTATTTTAAAGTGATATATCATGCATAATGGGCTATATTTTGGTAAGGAATGACTTATGGATTGGGAGTCAACACTCAGTTAATAATCCCCTGCCTCCCTCTTTTCCCAATGATTGTAGAACCTGATATATAAAAAACTAAAAAATTTTTACTATCCCTAAAGATTACATACACTTTTTGGAATTATATCTCTCAACATTTGTGCATTGAGCATTTCCATTTTAGATATATACTTTTTTCTCAAATCAAAACTTGAATTTTCACTTTCCCTTCATCTCGTAAACAAAAAAAGATATAAAAGGCAATTAGATCAGAACAAAATGAAAATTTTAGAGTTAATGTGTGGAAATAATTTAAAGCAATAATAAATGTAAGTAAAGAAAATTTATTCCCACACCACAAATGAACACAAAATTTTTGTTATCCAAGTATGGGAAATTCCACTAGTTCAACCCTAATAGCTCGGAATTTAATAAAAAATAGATTTTTCTAGACATGTTTTAAAAAATGGATATGCATGTTCGAAACATGTTAAAGAAGCTAATGACCTATGATTCCAAACCTTTTAAAGAGAATAACATTAACTTCCTAAGTGAACGTGCGGTGGGATATTTACCTGTCTCAAACAAGCCATTATTTTGCCCATTTACAAAAAGCTCACCTAACAATCATAAATGATTGTAAAGTAATTTATCATGTGTAACGGGATATATTTTTGTAAGGAATGACTAATGGATTTGGAGTCAACGCTTAGTTAAAAATCCCTCCCCCCCTCCTCCTTGTCCCAACAATTGCAGAACCTGATATATAATTCAAAAAATAATTACAGATACTTTTTGGAATTATCTTTCTCTAAATTTGTGCGTTGTGCATTTCCATTTGGGATTTATACTTTTTTCTTAAATCAAAACTTGAGTTTTTCACTTTCCCTTCATCTCGTAAACAAAAAATGAGATAAAAGTCAAAAAGATCACAATAAAATGAAAATTTTAGAGTTTATGTATGGAAAGAATTTAAACCAATAACAAACGTAAGTATAGAAAATTTTTTCACACACTACAAAAGAACACGAAATTTTTGTTATTGAAGTTTCGAAAATTCCACTAGTTCAACCTTAATAGCTCGGAATTTTAAAAGAAAGAGATTTTTCTATGCATGTTTTGAAAAATAGATATTCATGCTTGAAACATGTTAAAGATGAAAATGACCAATGGATCAAAACCTTTGAAAGAGAATAACATTAAATTCCCAAGTGAATGTGAGGTGGGATAATTACCCGAGTTAAACAAACCATTATTTTGCCCATTTACAAAAAGCTGACCTAATGATCATAGATGATTGTAAAGTGATTTATCATGCATAATGGGGTATATTTTTGTATGGAATAACTTATGGATTGGGAGTCAATACTCAGTTAAAAATCCCCCACCTCCCCTTTTCCCGACGATTGCTGAACCTCATATATAAAAACTAAATAGATTTTACAATCCCTAAAATTTATAGACACTTTTTTGAATTATCTCTCTCAAAATTTTTGCATTGTGCATTTCCATTTTATATATATACTTTTTTCATAAATCAAAACTTGAGTTTTCTTTTTCCCTTCACCTCGTACACAAAAAAAGAGATAAAAGGTAAATAGATCGTAACAAAATAAAAATTTTTAGAGTTTGTGTATGGAAAGAATATAAAGCAATAAAAAATGTAAGTAATGAAAATTTATTCACACACACAAATGAAGACAAAGTTTTGTTATCCAAGTTTGGCAAATTCCACTAGTTCAACCCTAATAGCTCAGAATTTTATAAGAAAGAGATTTTTCTACACATGTTTTAAAAAAAGGATATGCATGCTTGAAACATGTTAAAGAATAAAATAACCTATGGATCCAAACCTTCTAAAGAGAATAACATTAAATTCCCAAGTGAATGAGTGGTGGGATATTTACCCGAGTCAAACAAGCCATTCTTTTGCCCATTTACATAAAGCTAACCTAACGTTCATAGATGATTGTAATTTGTTTTATCATATGCAACGGGCTATATGTTTGGAAGGAATGACTTAAGGATTGGGAGTCAACACTCAGTTAAAAATCCCCCGCCTCCCCCTTTTCTCGACGATTGCAGAACCTAATATATTAAAACCTTAAGAGAGTTTACAATGCCTAAAAATTACAGACACTTTTCTGAATTATCTCTCTCTACATTTTTTCATTGTGCATTTCCATTTTAGATGTATACTTTTTTCTTAAATCAATACTTGAGTTTTCACTTTCCCTTCACCTCGTAAACATAAAAAGTGATAAAAGGCAAATAGATCCCAACAAAATGAAAATTTTAGAGTTTATGTATGGAAAGAATTAAAAGCAATAACAAACGTAAGTAAAAAAAATTTATTCACACACCACAAATGAACACAAAAGTTTTGTTATCCAAGTTTGGGAAATTCCACTAGTTCGACCCTAAAAACTCGGAATTTTAAAAGAAAATGATTTTTCTACGCTTGTTTTAAAAAATGGATATGCATGCTTGAAACATGTTAAAGATGCAAATGACCTATGGATCCAAACCTTTTGAAGAGAATAACATTAAATTCCGAAGTGAATGTGCGGTGGGATATTTACCCAAGTCAAACAATCCTTTATTTTTGCCAATTTATAAAAAGCTGAGCTAACGATCATAGATGATTGGAAAGTGATTTATCGTGTGTAATGGGCGATATTTTTGGTAGGAATGACTTATGGATTGGGAGTCAACACTCTGTTAAAAAACCCTCGACTCCCCCTTTTCTCGACGTTCGCTGAACCTGATATATAAAATACTTTACAATCCCTCAAAGATTGCAGTTACCTTTTAGAATTTTCTCTCCCTACGTTTGTACACTGTACATTTCCATTTTAGATGTATACTTTTTTGTTAAATCAAAACTTGAGTTTTCACTTTCCCTTTATCACGTAAACAAAAAAAGAGATTAAAGGTAAATAAATCACAACAAAATGTCAAATTTAGAGTTAATGTAAGTAAAGAATTTAAAGCTGTAAAAGTGTGAGTAAAGAAAATTTATTCGCACACCACAAATGATCACAAGAGTTTTGTTATCCAAGTTTGGGAAATTCCACTAGTTCAACCCAAATAGCTTTGAATTTTATAAGAAAGAGATTTTTCTACACATCTTTTAAAGAATGGATACGCATGCTTGAAACATGTTAAAGATGCAAATGACCTATGGATCCAAACCTTTTAAAGAGAATAAAATTAAATTTTGAAGTGAACGTGCCGTGGGATATTTACCCGAGTCAAACAAGCCAATATTTTGCCCATTTACAAAAAGCTGACATTGCGATCATAGATGATTGTAAAGTGATATATCATGCGTAATGGGCTATATTTTGTTAGGACTGACTTATGGATTGGGAATCAACACATAGTTAAAAATCCCCCGCCTCCCTCTTTTCCCGACGATTGTAGAACTAGATATATAAAAACTGAAAAGAGTTTACAATCCCTAAAAATTACAGACATTGTTTGGAATTATCTCTCTCTACATTTGTGCATTGTGCATTTCTATTTTAGATGTATTCTTTTTTCTTAAATCAAAACTTGAGTTTTCACTTTCCCTTAATCTCGTCAACAAAAAAAGTGGTAAAAGGCAAAAAGATCATGACAAAATTAAAATTTTAGAGTTTATGTATGGAAAGAATTTAAAGAAATAACAAATGTAAGTAAATAAAATTTATTCACACACCACAAATGAACACAAAATTTTTGTTATCCAAGTTTGGGAAATTTCACTAGTTCAACCCTTATAGCTCGAAATTTTATAAGAAAGGTATTTTTCAACACTTGTTTTAAAAAAAGGATATGAATGCTTGAAACATGTTAAAGATTCAAATAACCTATGATTGCAAACCTTTTAAAGAGAATAATATTAAATTCAAAAGTGAACATGCGGTGGGAAATTTACTTGACTTATACAAACCATTATTTTGCCCAATTACAAAAAGCTGACCTAACGATCATAGATGAATGTAAAGTGATTTATCATGCATAACGGGCTATATTTTTGTAAGAAATGACTTATGGATTTGGAGTCAACACTTAGTTAAAAATCCCTGCCTCCCCCTTTTCCCGACGATTGCTGAACCTGATATATAAAAATTTAATAGAGTTTACATTCCCTAAAATTTACAAACACTCTTTGGAATTATCTCTCTCTAAATTTGTGCATTGTGCATTTCCATTTTAGATATATACATTTTTCATAAATCAAAACTTGAGTTTTCACTTGCGCTTCACCTCATACACAAAAAAAAGAGATAAAAGGCAAGTAGATGTAAGTAAAGAATAAAAAAGCAATAACAAATGTAAGTAAAGAAAATTTATTCACACACACAAATGAACACAAAAGTTTTGTTATCCAAGTTTGGGAAATTCCACTAGTTTAACCCTAATAGCTCGGAATTTATAGGAAAGAGATTTTTCTACACATGTTTTAAAAAATGGATATGCATGCTTGAAACATGTTAAAGAATAAAATGACCTACGGATCCAAACTTTTAAAGAGAATAACATTAAATTCCCAAGTGAACGAGCGAAGGGATATTTACCCGAGTCAAACAAGCCATTCTTTTGCCCATTTACAAAAAGCTAACCTAACGTTCATAGATGATTGTAATGTGATTTACCCTGCGTAACGGGCTACATTTTTGGAAGGAATGACTTATGGATTGGGAGTCAACACTCAGTTAAAAATCCCCCAACGATTACAAAACCTAATATATTAAAAACTTAAAAGAGTTTACAATGCCTAAAAATTATAGACACTTTTCTGAATTATCTCTTTCTACATTTTGGCATTGTGCATTTCCATTTTAGATGTATACTTTTTTCTTAAATCAATTCTAGAGTTTTCACTTTCCCTTCACCTCGTAAACAAAAAAAAGAGATAAAAGGCAAATAGATCCAAACAAAATGAAAATTTTAGAGTTTATGTATGGAAAGAATTTTAAGAAATAACAAACGTAAGTAAAAAAAATTTATTCACATACCACAAATGAACACAAAAGTTTTGTTATCCAAGTTTGGGAAATTCCACTAGTTTGACCCTAATAACTCGGAATTTTAAAAGAAATTTTTTTTACTACACATGTTTTAAAAAATGGATATGCATGCTTGAAACATGTTAAAGATGCAAATGACCTATGGATCCAAACCTTTTAAAGAGAATAACATTAAATTTCCAAGTGAATGTGAGGTGGGATATTTACCTGAGTCAAACAAGCCTTTATTTTGCCAATTTACATAAAGCTGACCAAACGATCATAGATGATTGGAAAGTGATTTATCATGCGTAATGGGCAATATTTTTGGTTCGAGTGACTTATGGATTGGGAGTCAACACTCAGTTAAAAAACCCCTGCCTCCCCCTTTACTCGACGATCGCTGAACCTTATATTTAAATACTAAAAATACTTTACAATCCCTAAAAATTCCAAAAAACTTTTTAGAATTATCTCTCCCTACATTCGTGCATTGTGCATTTGCATTTTAGATGTATACTTTTTTCTTAAATCAAAAATTGAGTTTTCACTTTCCCTTCATCACGTAAACAAAAAAAAAGATTAAAGGCAAATAGATCTCAACAAAATGTAAATTTTAGAGTTAATGTATGTAAAGAATTTAAAGCAGTAACAAATGTATGAAAAGAAAATTTATTCACACACCCCAAATGAACACAAAAGTTTTGTTATCCAAGTTTAGGAAATTCCATTAGTTCAACCCAAATAGCTCGGAATTTTATAAGAAATAGATTTTTCTACACATGTTCTAAAAATGGATATGCATTTTTGAAACATGTTAAAGATGCAAATGACATATGGATCCAAACATTTTAAAGAGAATAACATTAAAATCCCAAGTGAATGTGCGGTGGGATATTTACCTAAGTCAAACAAGCCATTATTTTGATCATTTACAAAAAACTGACCTTGCGATCATATATGATTGTAAAGTGATATATCATGCGTAACGGGCTATATTTTTGGTAGGAATGATTTATGGATTGGGAGTCAACACACAGTTAAAAATCCCTCACCTCCCCCTTTTCCAAACAATTGTAGAACCTGATATATAAAAACTAAAAAGAGTTTACAATCCTCAAAATTTACAGACATTGTTTGGAATTGTCTCTCTCTAAACTTGTGCATTGTGCATTTATATTTTAGATGTATACTTTTTCTTAAATCAAAACTTGATTTTTTGCTTTCCCTTAATCTCGTAAAAAAAAATAATAAAAGGCAAAAGGATCATGACAAAATGAAAATTTTAGAGTTTATGTATAGAAAGAATTTATAGAAATAAAAAATGTAAGTAAAGAAAATTTATTCACACAGCACAAATGAACACAAAAATTTTGCTATCCAAGTTTGATAAATTCCACTAGTTCAACCCTAATAGCTCGGAATTTTATAAGAAAGGTATTTTTCAACACATGTTTTAAAAAATTGATATGAATGCTTGAAACATGTTCAAGATGCAAATGACCTATGATTCCAAACCATTTAAAGAGAATAATATTAAATTCCCAAGTGAACGTGCTGTGGGAAATTTACTCGACTCAAACACACCATTATTTTGCCCATTTACAAAAAGCTGACCTAACAATCATAGATGATTGTAAAGTGATTTATCATGCATAACGGGCTATATTTTTTTTAAGGAATGACTAATGGATTGGGAGTCAACACTAAGATAAAAATCCCCCGCCTCCCCCTTTTCCCCACGATTGCTGAACCTGATATATAAAAACTAAAAAGAGTTTACAATCCCTAAAAATTACAAACACTATTTGGAATTATCTCCCTCTACATTTGTGCATTGTGCATTTCTATTTTAGATGTCTACTTTTTTCTTAAATAAAAAGTTGAGCTTTCACTTTCCCTTAATCTCGTAAACAAAAAAAGAGATAACAGGCAAATAGATCACAACAAAATGAAAATTGCATAAACTTTTTTGAATGATCTCTCTCTTCATTTGTGCATTGAGCATTTCCATTTTTTATGTATACTTTTTTCGTCAATCAAAACTTGAGTTTTCACTTTCCCTTCATCTCGTAAACAAAAAAAGAGATAAAAGGCAAATAGATCACAACAAAATGAAATATTTAGAGTTTATGTATGGAAAGAATTTAAAACAATAAAAAATGCAAGTAAATAAAATTTATTCACACACCACAAATGAACAGAAAAGTTTTGTTATCCAAGTTTGGGAAATTCCACTAGTTCAACCCTAATTGCTCTGAATTTTATAAGGAAGAGATTTTTCAACACATGTTTTAAAAAATGGGTATGCATGCTTTAAACATGTTAAAGATGCAAATGACCTATGGATCCAAACCTTTTAAAGAGAATAAATTTAAATTTCCAAGTGAACATGCGGTAGGATATTTACCCGAGTCAAACAAGTCATTATTTTGGCCATTTACAAAAAGCTGACCTAGAGATCATAGATGAGTGTAAAGCGCTTTATCATGTGTAGCGGGCTATATTTTTGTAAGGAATGACTTATGGATTGGGAGCCAACCCTCAATTAAAAATCCCCCGCCTCCCCCTTTTCCCGACGATTGTAGAACCAGTTATATAAAAACTAAAAAGAGTTTACAATCCTAAAAAATTTCATAAACTTTTTGGAATTATCTCTCTCTACATTTGTACATTTTAAATTTCCATTTTAGATGTATACTTTTTTCTTAAATCAAAACTTGAGCTTTCACTTTCCCTTCATCTCGTAAACAAAAAAAAGAGATAAAAGGCAAATAAATCACAACAAAATGAAAATTTTAGAGCTTATGAATAGAAGGAATTTAAAGCAATGACAAATGTAAGTAAAGAAAGTTTCTTCAAACATGACAAATGAACACAAAAATTTTGTTATCCAAGTTTTGGAAATTCCACTAGTTCAACCCTAATAGCTCGGACTTTTATAAGAAAGAGATTTTTCTACACATGTTTTAAAAATTAGATATGCATGCTTGAAACATGTTAAAGATTCAAATGACCTATGGATCCAAACATTTAAAAGAGAATAACATTAAATTCCCAAGTGAACGTGTTATGGGATTTTTACGAGAGTGAAACAAGCCGTTACATTGCTCATTTATAAAAAACTGACCAATCGATCATAGATGATTGTAAAGTGATTTATCATACGTAATGGGGTATATTTTTGTGAGGAAGGACTAATGGATTGGGAGTCAACACTCAGTTAAAAATCCCCCACCTCCCCCTATTCCCGACGATTGTAGAACCAGATATATAAAAACTAAAAAGAGTTTACAATCCCTAAAAATTACAGAAACTTTTTGGAATGATCTCTCTCTACATTTGTGCATTGTGCATTTACATTTCAGATGTATTCTTTTTTCTTAAATAAAAACTTGAGTTTTCACAATCCCTTAATCTCGTAAACAAAAAAAGACATCAAAGGCAAATAGATCACCACAAAATGAAAATTTAAAAGTTTAGTTCCGAAAGAATTTAAGGTTATAATGAAAGTAAGCAAAGAAAATTTATTCACACACCAGAAATGAACACAAAAGTTTTGTTATCCTAGTTTGGGAAATTCCACTAGTTCAACCATAATAGCTCGGAATTTTATAAGAACGAGATTTTTCTACACATGTTTTAAAAAATGGATATGCATGCTTGAAACATGTTAAAGATGCAAATGACCTATGGATCTAAACCTTTTAAAGAGAATAACATTAAATTCCCAAGTGAACGTGCAGTGGGATATTTACCCGAGTCAAACAAGCAATTATTTTCCCATTAAAAAATAGCTGACCTAACGATCATAGATGATTGTAAAGTGATTTATCATGCGTAAAGGGATACATTTTTTTAAGGAATGACTTATGGATTGGGAGTCAACACTCAGTTAAAAATTCCCCACCTCCAACTAAAAAGAGTTTACAATCCCTAAAAATTATAGACACTTTTTGGAATTATCGCTCTCTACATTTGTGCATTGCGCATTTCCATTTTAGATGTATATTTTTTTCTTAAATCAAAACTTGAGTTTCTACTTTCCCTTCATCTCGTAAACAAAAAAAGAGATAAAGGGAAAATAGATCACAACAAAATAAAAATTTTCCGGTTTATGTATGGAAAGAATTTAAAGCAATAACAAATGTAAGTAAAGAAAATTTATTCACACTCCAAAAATGAACACAAAAGTTTCGTTATCCAAGTTTGGGAAATTCCACTAGTCCAACCCTAATAGCTAGGAATTTTATAAGAAAAAGATTTTTCTACACATGTTTTAAAAAATAGATATGCATGTTTGAAACATGTTAAATTTTCAAATGACTATGGATCCAAACCTTTTAAAGAGAATAACATTAATTTCCCAAGTGAACATGCGGTGGGATATTTACCTGAGTCAAACAAGCCATTATTTTACCCATTTGCAAAAAGCTGACCTAACCATCAGAGATGATTGCAAAGTGATTTATAATGCGTAATGGGCTATATTTTTGTAAGGAATGACTTATGGATTGGGTGTCAACACTCAGTTAAAAATCCCCTACCTCCCCCTTTTCCTGACGATTGTTGAACCTGATATATAAAAAAACTTAAAAGAGTTCACAATTTCTAAAAATTACACACACTTTTAGGAATTATCTCTCTCTACATTTGTACATTGTGCATTTCCATTTTAGATGTATACTTTTTACTTAAATGAAAATTTGAGTTTTCACTTTCCCTTCATCTCGAAAACAAAAAAAGAGATAAAAGGCAAATAGCTCACAACAAAATGAAAATTTTAGAGTTTATGTATGGAAGGAATTTAAAGCCAAAACAAATGTAAGTAAAGAAAATTTATTCACACACAAAGAATGAACACAAAAGTTTTGTTATCCAAGTTTGGAAATTTTCACTAGTTCCACTTTGATAGCTCGGAATTTTATAAGAAAGAGATTTTTCTACACATGTTTTAAAAAATGGATATGCATGCTTGAAACATGTTAAAGATGCAACTGTCCTATGGATCCAAACTTTTTAAAGAGAATAACATTAAATTCCCTAGTGTACATATGGTGGGATATTTATCTGAGTCAAACCAGCCACTATTTTGCCCATTTACAAAACGCAGACACTACGATCATAGAGGAGTGTAAAGTGATTTATCATGCATAGCGGGCTATATTTTTGTAAGGAATGACTTATGGATTGAGAGTCAACACTCAATCAAAAATCCCCGCCTCCCCCCTTTTCCTGACGATTGCAGAACCTGATATATAAAAAATAGAAAGAGTTTACAATCCCTAAAATTTAAAAACACTTTTTGGAATTATCTCTCTCTACATTTGTGCATTGTGTTTCCATTTTAGATGTATACTTTTTTCTTAAATCAAAACTTGAGTATTCACCTTCCCTTCATCTCATAAACAAAAAAAAGATATAAAAGGCAAATAGATTATAAAAAAATGTAAATTTTAGAGTTTATGTAAGGAAAGAATTTAAAGAAATAAAAAATGTAAGTAAAGAAAATTTATTCACACACCACAAATGAACACGAAAGTTTTGTTAACCAAGTTTTGGAAATTCCACTAGTTCAAACCAAATTGCTCGGAATTTTATAAGAAAAAGATTTTTCTACACATGTTTTAAAAAATCGATAACAATGCTTGAAACATGTTAAATATGCAAATGACCTATGGATCCAAACCTTTTAAAGAGAATAACATTAAATTCCCAAGTGAACGTGTGGTGGGATATTTACCCGAGTCAAACATTCCATTATTTTGCCCATTTACAAAAAGCTGATCAAACGATCATAGATGATTGCAAAGTGAATTATCATGTGTAACGGGCCATATTTTAGTAAGGAATAACTTATGGATGGGATCAACACGCAGTTTAAAATCCCCCACGTCCCCTTTTTCCCTTCAATTGCAGAACCTGGTATATAAAAAATAAACAAAGTTTACAATCCATGAAATTACAGACACTTTTTTGAATTATCTCTCTCTACATTTGTGGATTTTGCATTTCCATTTTAGATATATACTTTTTTCTTAAATCAAAACTTGAGTTTTTACTTTCCCTTCATCTCGTAAACAAAAAAAAGATAAAAGGCAAATAAATCACAACAAAATGAAAGTTTTAGAGTTTATGTGAGGAAAGAATTGAAAGCAATAAAAAATGTATGTAAAGAAAATTAATTCACACACCACAAATGAACACAAAAGTTTTGTGATGCAAATTTGGGAAATTCCACTACTTCAACCCAAATAGCTCAAAATTTTATAAAAAAGAGATTTTTCTACACAAGTTTTATAAAATGGATATGCATGCTTGAAACATGTTAAAGATGCACATGACCAATATATCCGAACCTTTTAAAGAGAATAACGTAAAATTCCCAAGTGAACGTGCGGTGGAATATTTACCCAAGTCAAACAAGCCATTATTTTGCCCATTTACAAAAACCTGGCCAAATGATCATAGATGAGTGTAAAGTGATTTATCATGCGTAGTGGGTTATATTTTTGTAAGGAATGACTTATGGATTGGGTGTCAACACTCTGTTCAAAATCCCACGCCTCCCCCTTTTCCCGACGATTGTAGAACCGGATATATAAAAACAAAAAAGAGTTTACAATCACTAAAAATTAGAGACACTTTCTGGAATTATCTCTCTCTACATTTGTGCATTGTGTATTTCCATTTTAGATGTATACTTTTTTCTTAAATCAAAACTTGAGTTTTCACTTCTTCTTCATCTCGTAAACAAAAAAAGATATTAAAGGCAAATAGATAACAACAAACTGAAATTTTTAGAGTTTATGTACAGAAAGAATGAAAAGCAATAAAAAATGTAAGTAAAGAAATTTTTTTCACACACTACAAATGGACACAAAAGTTTTGTTATCCTAGTTTTGGAAATTCCTCTAGTTTATCCCTAACAGCTCGGAATTTTATGAGAAAGAGATTTTTCTACACATGCTTTAAAAAATGGATATGCATGCTTGAAACATGTTAAAGTTGCAAATGACCTATGGATCCAAACCTTTTAAAGAGAAAAACATTAAATTTCCAAGTGAACATGCGGTGGGATATTTACTCGAGTCAAACAAGCCATTATTTTTCCCATTTACAAAAAGCTGACCTAGCGATCATAGATGATTGTAAAGTGATTTATCATGCGTAATGGGCTATAATTTTGTAAGGAATGACTTATGGATTAGGACTCAACACTCAATTAAAAATCCTCCGCCTCCCCCTTTTCCCGACGATTGCAGAACCTCATACATAAAAACTAAAAAGACCTTACAATTCGTAAAAAGTACAGACACTTTTTGGAATTATCTCTCTCTACTTTTGTGCATTGGGAATATCCATTTTAGATGTATACTTTTTTCTTAAATCAAAACTTGAGTTTTCACTATCCTTTCATGTCGTAAACCCAAAAAGAGGTAAAAGGCAAATAGATCCCAACAAAATGAAATTTATTGAGTTTATGCTTGGAAAGAATTTAAAGCAATAACAAACGTAAGTAAATAAAATTTATTCACACACCACAAATGAACACAAAAGTTTTGTTATCCAAGTTTGGAAAATTCCACAAGTTCAACCCTAATTGCTCGGAATTGTTAAAGAAAGAGATTTTTCTACGCATGTTTTAAACAATGGATATGCATGCTTGAAACATGTTAAAGATGCAAATGACCTATGGATCCAAACCTTTTAATAAGAATAACATTAAATTCCCGAGACAAACAAACCATTATTCTGCGCATTTACAAAATGATGACCTAACGATCATAGATGATTGTAAAGTGATTTATCTTGCGTAACGGGCTATATTTTGGTAAGGAATGACTTATGGATTAGGAGTCAACAGTCAGTTAAAAATCCCCGCCTCCCCCTTTTCCCAACTATTTCAGAACCTGATAAATAAAAAATAAAAAGAGTTTAACATCCCTCAAAATTACCGACACTTGTTTGAATTATCTCTCTCTACATTTGTGCAATGTGCATTTCCATTTTAGATGTATAATTTTTTCTTAAATCAAAACTTGAGTTTTCATTTTCCTTTCATCACGTAAACAAAAAAAGAGATAAAAGGCAAATAGATCACAACAAAATGAATTTTTTTGAGTTTATGTGTGGAAAGAATTTAAAGCAACAAAAAATGTATGTAAAGAAAATTTACAAGTTTTGTAATGCAAGTTTGGGAAATTCCACTAGTTCAACCCTAATAGCTCCGAATATTATCAAAAAGAGATTTTCCTAGACATGTTTTAAAAATTGGATATGCATGCTTGAAACATGTTAAAGATGCACATGACTTTTGGATCCAAACCTTTTAAATAGAATTACATTAAATTCCCAAGTGAATGTGTGTTGGGATATTTACCCGAGTCAAACAAGCCATTATTTTGCCCATTTACAAAAAGCTAACCTACTGATCATAGATGAGTGTAAAGTGATTTATCATGTGTAGCAGGCTATATTTTTGTAAGTAATGACTTTTGTATTTGGAGTCAACACTCAGTTAAAAATCCCTCGATCCACCTTTTCCTGTAGATTGCAGAACCTCATATATAAAAACCAAAAAGACTTTACAATTTCTAAAAATTACAGAAACTTTTTTGAATTATCTCTCTCTACATTTGTGTATTGTGCTTTTCCATTTTGGATGTATAATTTTTTCTTAAATCAAAACTTGACGTTTCACTTTCCCTTCTTCCCGTAAAAAAAAAAGAGATAAAAGGCAAATAGATCCCAACAAAATGAAAATTTTAGAGTTAATGTGTGGAAAGAATTTGAAGAAGTAACAAACGTAAGTAAAGAAATTTTATTCACACACCACAAATGAACACAAATTTTTTGTAATCCATGTTTGGGAAATTCCATTAGTTCAACCTTAATAGCTCGGAATTTTCTAATAAGCAGATTTTTCTACACATTTTTTAAAAAAAAGATATGTTTGAAACATATTAAAGTTGAAAATGACCTATTGATCCTAACCTTTTAAAAATAATAACATTAAATTCCCAAGTGAACGTGCGGTGGGATATTTACGTGAGTCAATCAAGCCATTATTTTGCCCATTTACAAAAAGCTGACCTACCGATCGTTGATGACTGTAAAATGATTTATAATGCGTAATGGGCTATATTTTTGTCAAGAATGACTTATGGATTTAGAGTCAACACTCAGTTAAAAATCCCCCGCCTCCCCATTTTCCCGACGATTGCAGAACCTGATATATCAAAACTAAAAACAGTTTACAATCCATAAAAATTACAGACACTGTTTGGAATTATCTCTCTCTACATTTGTGCACTGTGCATTTCCATTTTAGATGTATACTTTTTTTCTTAAATCAAAACTTGCGTTTTAACTTTCCCTTCATCTCATAAATAGAAAAAGAGATAAAAGGCAAATAGATCACAACACAGTGAAAATTATAGAGTTTTTGTATGGAAAGAATTTAAAGCAAAAACAAATGTAAGTAAACAAAAATTTTCACATACCTCAAATGAACACAAACATTTTTTATCCAAGTTGAGGAAATTCCACTAGTTCAACCCTAATAGCACGGAATTTTATAAGAAAGAGACTTTTCTACACATGTTTTAAAAAGTGGATATGCATGCCTGAAACATGTTAAAGATGCAAATGACCTATGGATCCAAACCTGTTAAAGAGAATAACATTAAATACCCAAGTGAACATGTGGTGAGATATTTACCCAAGTCAAACAAGCCATTATTTTGCCCAGTTACAAAAAGCTTACCTAACGAGCATAGATGAGTGTAAAGTGATTTATCATGTGTAATGGGCTATATTTTTGTAAGGAATAAATTGATGGATTTGGAGTCAACACTCAGTTAAAAATCCCCCGCCTCCCCCTTTTCCTGACGATTGTAGAACCTGATATATAAAAACTAAAAATAGTTTACAATCCCTAAAAATTACAGACACTGTTTGGAATTATCTCTCTCTACATTTATGCACTGTATATTTTCATTTTAGATGCATATTTTTTTTTTAAATCAAAACTTGAGTTTTCACTTTCCCTTCATCTCGTTAACAAAAAAAGAGATAAAAGGGAAATAGATCACAACAAAATGAAATTTTAGAGTTTATATATGGAAAGAATTTAAAGCAATAACAAATATAAGTAAGGAAAATTTATTCATTCCCCACAAATGAACAAAAAATTTTTGCTATCCAAGTTTGGGAAATTCCACTATTTCAACCCTAAAGGCTCGGAATTTTCTAAGAAAGAGATTTTTCCACTCGTCTTAAAAAATAGATATGCATGCTTGAAACATGTTAAAGATGAAAATGTCCTATGGATCCAAACCTTTTAAAGAGAATAACATTAAATTCCAAAGTGAACGTGCGGTGGGATATTTACCCGAGTCAAACAAGCCATTACTTTCACATTTACAAAAAGCTGACCTAATGATCATAAATGATTGTAAAGTGATTTATAAAGCGAACGGGCTATACTTTTGTAAGGAATGACTTAAAGATTGGGAGTCAAAATCCCCACCTCCCCCTTTTCTCGATGATTACAGGACGTGATATTTAAAAACTAAAAAGAGTTTAAAATCCCTAAAAATTATAGACACTTTTTGGAATTATCTCTCTCTACATTTGTGCATTGTGCAATTACATTTTAGATGTCTTCTTTTTTCTTCAATCAAAACTTGAGTTTTTGATTTCCCGTCTTCTCGCAAACAAAAAAAGAGATAAAAGGCAAATAGATCACACCAAAATGAAAATTTTAGAGTTTGTGTCCGGAAAGAATTTAAAGAAACATGGAATGTAAGTAAAGAAAATTTATTCACACACCACAAATGAACTCAAATGGTTTGTTATCCAAGTTTGGGAAATTGCACTAGTTCAACCCTATTAGCTCAGAATTTTATAAGAAAGAGATTTTTGAACACATGTTTTAAAAATAGATTTGCAAGCTTGAAACATGTTAAAGTTGAAAATGTCCTATGGATCCAAAACCTTTTAAAGAGAATAACATTAGACTCTCAAGTGAACGTGTGGTGGGATATTTACCCGAGTCAAACAAGCAATTATTTTGCCCATTTACAAAAAGTTGACTTAACGATCATAGATGATTGTAAAGTGATTTACCATGTGTAACGGGCTATATTTTTTTTATAGAATGTCTTATGGATTGGGAGTCAACACTTAGTTAAAGATCCCCCGCCTCCCCCTTTTCCCGAAAATTGGAAAACCAAATATAAAAAAATAAAAAAAACTTTACAATCCCTTAAAATTAGAGACACTTTTTGGAATTATCTCTTTCTACATTTGTGCATTGTGCATTTCCATTTTAGATGTATACTTTTTTCTTAAATCAAAAATTGAGTTTTCACTTTCCCTTCAACTCCTAAACAAAAAAAGAGATAAAAGGCAAATAGATCACTACAAAATGAAAATTTTAGAGTTTATGTAGGGAAATAATTTAAAGCAAAAACAAATTTAAGTAAAGAAAATTTCTTCACACACCACAGATGAACACAAAAGTTCTTTTATCCAAGTTTGGGAAATTCCACTAGTTCAACCCTAATAGCTTGGAATATTATAAGAAGGAGATTTTTCTACACATGTTTTAAATAAGGGATATGCATGCTTGAAACATGTTCAAGATGAAAATGACCTATGTATCCAAACCTTTTAAAGAAAATAACATTAGATTCTCAAGTAAATGTGCGGTGGCTTATTTTCCCGAGTCAAACAAGCCATTATTTTTCCCATTTACAAAAAGCTGACCTAATGATCATAAATGATTGTAAAGTGATTTATCATGCGTAACGGGCTATAGTTTTGTAAGGAATGACTTATAGATTGGTAGTCAACACTTACTTAAAAATCCCCCGCATCCCTTTTTTCCCGACGATTGCAAAACTTGATATCTAAAAACAAAAAAGAGTTTACAATCCCTAAAAATTATAGGCACTTTTTAAAATTATCTCTCTCTACATTTGTGCATTGTGCATTTCCATTTTAGATGTATACTTTTTTCTTGAGCCAAAGTTGAGTTTTCACTTTCCCTTCAACTCGTAAACAAAAAAAGAGATAAAAGGCAAATAGATCACAACAAAATGAAAATTTTAGAGTTGATGTATGGAAAAAATATAAAGCAATAACAAATGTAAGTAAATAAATTTTTTTCACACACCAGAAATGAACACAAAAGTTTTGTTATCCAATTTTGGGAAATTCCACTAGTTCAACCCTTATAGCTTGGAATTTTATAAGAAAGAGATTTTTCTACATATGTTTTAAAAATTGGATATGCATGGTTGAAACATGTTAAAGATGCAAATGGCCTATGGATCCAAACCTTTTAAAGAGGATAACATTAGATTCTCATATGAAAGTGCGATGGGATATTTACCCGAGTCAAGCAATCCATTATTTTGCCCACTTACAAAAAGCTCACCTAACGATCATAGATGATTGTAAAGTGATTTATCATGCATAACGGGCTATATTTTTTTAAGGAATGACTTATGGATTGATAGTCAACACTCAGTTAAAAATCCCCCGTCTCCCCCTTTTCCCAATAATTGCAAAACCTGATATGTAAAAACAAAAACGATTTTACAATCCTTAAAAATTATATACACTTTTATGATTTATCTCTCTCTAAATTTGTGCATTGTGCATTTCCTTTTTAGATATATACTTTTTTCTTAAATCAAAACTTGAGTTTTCACTTTCCCTTCATCCGTAAAACAAACAAGAGATAACTGGCAAAAATAGATCACACCAAAATGAAAATTTTAGAGTTTAAGTATGGAAAAAATTTAAACCAATTACAAATTTAAGTAAATAAAATTTATTTTCACATCACAAATAACACAAAAGTTTAGTTATCCAAATTTGGGAAATTGCACTAATTCAACCCAAATAGCTTGGAATTTTATAAGACAAAGATTTTTCTACACTGGTTTTAAAAAATGGATATGCATACTTGAAACAAGTTAAAGATGTATATGACCTAAGGATCCAAAATTTTTAAAGAGATTAAAATTAGATTCTCAAGTGAACATGAGGTGGGATATTTACCCGAGTAAAACAAGCAATTATTTTGCCCATTTAAAAAGAGTTGACCAAATGATCATAGATGATTGTAATGTCATTTATCATGCTTAACAGGCAATGTTTTTTCAAGGAATGAATTATGGATTGGGAGTCAACACTCAGGTAAAAATTCCCCGCCTCCCCCATTTCCCGACGATTGCAAAATCTGATATATAAAAACTAAAAAGAGTTTACAATCCCAAAAAATTACAAATATTTTTTGGAATTATCTCTCTCTACATGTGTGCATTGTGCATTTCAATTTTATATGTATACTTTTTTCTAAAATCAAAACTTGAGTTTTCACTTTACCTTCACTTCGTAAACAAGAAAAGAGATAAAAGGGAAAAATAGATCACAACAAAATGAAAATTTTAGAGTTTATGTATGGAAAGAATTTAAAGCAATAACAAATGTAAGTAAAGAAAATTTATTCACACACCACGATTGAACACAAAAGTTTTGTTATCCAATTTTGGGAAATTCCAATAGTTCAACCCTAACTACTTGGAATTTTATAAGAAAGAGATTTTTCTACACATGTTTTAAAAAATGGATATGCATGCTTGAAACATGTTAAATATGCAAATGACCTATGGAGCAAAACCTTTTAAAGAGAATAATATTAAATTCTCTATTGAACGCGCGATGGGATTTTTATCCGAGTCAAACAAGCCATTATTTTGCCCATTTACAAAAAGATGACCTAACGATCATAAATTATTCTAAAATGATTTATCATGCGTAATGGGTTATATTTTTTTAAGGAATGACTTAAGGATTGGGAGTCAGCAGTCAGTTAAAAATCCACCACCTCCACCTTTTCCTGACATTTGCAGAACCTGATAAAGAAATGCAAAAAAGAGTCTACAATCCCTAAAAATTGTAGACACTTTTTCGAATTATCTCTCTCTACATTTGTGCGTTGTGCATTTCCATTTTAGATGTAGACTTTTTTCTTAAATCAAAACTTGAGTTTTCACTTTCCTTCATCTCGTAAACAAAACAAGAGATAAAAGGCAAATAGATCACAACAAAATGAAAATTTAAGAGTTTATGTGTGGAAATAATTCAAAGAAATAAAAAAATGAAAGTAAAGAAAATTTATTCACTCACTACAAAAGAACACATAAGTTTTGTTACCCAAGTTTGGGAAATTCCACTTGTTCAACCCTAACTGCTCTGAATTTTAAAAGAAAGAGATTTTTCTACACATGTTTTAAAAAATGGATATGCATGCTTGAAATATGTTAAAGAGGCACATGACCTATGGATCAAAACCTTTTAAAGAGAATAACATTAAATTCTCAACTGACGGTGCGGTGGGATATTTACTCGAGTCAAACTAACCCTTATTTTTCCCCTTTACAAAAAGTTGACCTAACGATCATAGATGATTGTAAAGTGATTTATCATGCGTAACTGGCTATATTTTTGCAAGGCAGAACTTATGGATTGGGAGTCAACACATAGTTAAAATTCCCCCACCTCCCATTTTTCCCAACGATTTCAAAACTTGATATATAAAAACTAAAAAAGTGTTTACCCTAAAAACTATAGACACTTTTGAGAATTATCTCTCTCTACATTTGTGCACTCTGCATTTCCATTTAAGATGTATAATTTTTTCTTAAATCAAAGCTTGAGTTTTCACTTTCCCTTCATCTCGTCAACAAAAAAAGAGATAAAAGGCAAAAGGATCACAACAAAATGAAAATTTTAGAGTTCAGGTATGGAAAGAATTCAAAGCAATAAAAAAATGCAAGTAAATAAAATTTATTCACTCACCACAAATGAACACAAAAGTTTTCTTATCCAAGTTTGGAAAATTCCATTAGTTCAACCCTAATAGCTCAGAATTTTATAAGAAAGAGATTATTCTACACATGTTTTAAAAAATGGATATGTATGCTTGAAACATGTTAAAGATGCAAATGACCTATGGATCCAAACCTTTTAAAGAGAATAACATTAAATTCTCATGTGAATGTGTGGTGGGATCTTTACTTGAGTCAAACAAGCCATTATTTTGCCCATTTACAAAAAGCTGGCGTAGCTATCATAGATGATTTAAAGTGATTTATCATGCGTAATGGGCTATATTTTTTTAAGGAATTACTCATAGATTGGGAGTCAACACTGAGATAAAAATTCCCAGCCTCCCCCTTTTATCGATCATTGCAGATCCTGATAAATAAAAACTAAAAGGAGTTTAGAATTCCTAAAAATAACCGACACTTTTAGAAGTTATCTCTCTCTACATTTGGGCATTGTGCATTTCCATTTTACATGTATACATTTTTCTTAAATCAAAGCTTGAATTTTCACTATCCCTTCATCTCGTAAAAAAAAAGCGATAAAAAGCAAGAGGATCACAACAAAATGAAAATTTTAGAGTTTATGTATGGAAATAATTTAAAGCAATAAACAAATGTAAGTAAAGAAAATTGATTCACACACCTCAAATGAAAACAAAAGTTTTTTTATTTAAGTTTGGGAAATTCCACTAGTTCAACCCTAATAGCTCGGAATTTTATAAGACAGAGATTTTGCTACACATGTTTTAAAAAATGGATATGCATGCTTGAAACATATTAAAGATGCAAATGACCTAGGGATCCAAACCTTTTAAAGAGAATAACATTAAATTATCAAGTGAATGTGTGGTGGGGTATTTACCTAAGTCAAACAAGCCATTATTTTACTCATTTACCAAAAGCAGACCTAACTATCAATGATGATTGTGAAGTGATTTATCATGCGTAACGGGCTAAGTTTTCGTAAGGAATGACTTATAGATTGGGAGTCAACACTCAGTTCAAAATCCCCCGCCTCCCCCTTTTCTCGAAGATTGCAGAACCTGATATATAAAAATTAAAAAGAGTTTACTATCCCTAAATATTATAGACACTTTTTATAATTATCTCTCTCTACATTTGTGCATTGTGCATTTCCATTTTTTGATATATAGTTTTTTCTTAAATGAATACTTCAGTTTTCACAATCCTTTCATCTTGTAAACAAAAAAAGAGATTAAAGGTAAATAAATCAACAAAATGAAAATTTTAGAGTTTATATATGGAAAGAATTTAAAGCAATAAATAAATGTAAGTAAATAAAATTTATTCCACACCACAAATCAACACAAAAGTTTTGTTATCCAAGTTTGGGAAATTCCACTACTTCAACCCTAATAGCTTGGAATTTTATAAGAAAAGTATTGTTCTACACATGTTTTAAAAAATGGCTATGCATGCTTGAAACATGTTAAAGATGCATATTACCTATAGATCTAAACCTTTTAAAGAGAATAACTTTAAATTCTCAAGTGAACGTGCGGTGGGATATTTACCCGAGTCAAATAAGCCATTATTTTGACCATTGACAAAAAGCAGACTTAACAATCATAGATGATTGTAAAGTGATTTATCATGCGGAATGGGATATATTTTTGAAAGCAATGACTTATGGATTGTGAGTCAACACTCAGTTAAAAATCCCCCGCCTCCCCCATTTCCCGACGATTGCAAAACCAGATAAATAAAAACTAAAAAGAGTTTACAATCCCAAAAAATTACAGACACTTTTTGGAATTTTCTCTGTCTACATTTTTGCATTGTGCATTTCCATTTTAGATGTATACTTTTTTCTTAAATCAAAGCTTGAGTTCTCATTTTCACTTCATCTAATAAGAAAAAAAGGATAAAAGGAAAATAGATCACAAAAAAATGAAACTTTTAGAGTTTATGTATGGAAAGAATTCAAAGCAATATACAAATGTAAGTAAATAAAATTTATTAAACACCACAAATGAACACAAAAGTTTTTTTTCCCAAGATTTGGAAATTCCACTAGTTCAACCCTAATAGCTCGGAATTTTATAAGAAAGAGATTTTTCTACACATTTTTTAAAAAATGGATATGAATGCTTGAAACATTTTAAAGATGAAATTACCTTTGGATCCAAACTTTTTAAAGAGATAACATTAAATTCTCAAGTGAACGTGCGGTGGGATATTTACCCAAGTCAAACAAGCCATTATTTTGCCCATTTAGAAAAAGCTGACCTAACGATCATAGATGATTATAAAGTGATTTATGATGCGTAATGGGCTATATTTTTGTAAGAAATGACTTATGGATTGGAGTCAACATTCAATCAAAAATCCCCTACCTCCCCCTTTTCCGACGAATGAAGAACTTGATATATAAAAACTAAAAAGAGTTTACAATCCCTAAAAATCACAGACAGTTTTTGGAATTATCTAACTCTACATTTGTGCATTGTGCATTTCCATTTTAGATGTATAATTTTTCTTAAATCAAAGCTTGAGTTTTCAAAGAGATAAAAGGAAAATAGATCACAACAAAATGAAAAATTTAGAGTTTATTTGTGGAAAGAATTCAACGCAATAAACAAATGTAAGTAAATAAAATTTATTCACACACCACAAATGAAGACAAACGTTTTGTTATCCATGATTGAGAAATTCCACTAGTTCAACCCTAATAGCTCAGAATTTTATAAGTACGAGATTTTTCTAAACATGTTTAAAAAAATGGATATGCATGCTTGAAATATGTTAAAGATACAAATGACCTATGCATCAAAACCTTTTAAATAGAATAACATTAAATTCTCAAGTGAACGTGCGGAGGGATATTTACCCGAATCAAACAAGCTATTATTTTGCCCATTTACAAAAAGCTGACCTAATGATCATAGATGATTGTAAAGTGATTTATCATGTGTAACGGGCTATATTTTTGTTAGGAATGACTTATGGATTGGGTGTCAACACTCAGTTAAAATTCCCCCGCCACCCCCTTTTCCCAACAATTGCAGAACCTGATATATAAAGACTAAAAAGAGTTAAAATCCCTAAATATTAAAGACACTTATTTGGAATTATCTCTCTGTACATTTGTGCATTGTGCATTTCCATTTGAGATGTATATTTTCATAAATCAAAGCTTGAGTTTTCACTTTCCCGTCATCTCGTAAAAAAAAGTGCAAAAAGGCAAATAGATTAAAAAAAATGAAAGTTTAAGAGTTTATATATGAAAATAATTAAATAAATAAACAAATTTAAGTAAAGAAAATTTATTCACACACCACAAATGAACACAAAAGTTTTGTTATCCAAGTTTGGGAAAATCCACTAGTTCAACCCTAATAGCTCGGAATTTTATAAGAAAGAGATATTTCAACACATGTTTTAAAAAATGGATATGCATGCTTGAAATATGTTAAAGATACAAATGACCTATGGATCAAAACCTTTTAAAGAGAATAACATTAAATTCTCAAGTGAACGTGCGGAGGGATATTTACCCGAATCAAACAAGCTATTATTTTGCCCATTTACAAAAAGCTGACCAAATGATCATAGATGAATGTAAAGTGATTTATCATGTGTAACGGGCTATATTTTTGTAAGCAATGACTTATGGATTGTGATTCAACACTCAGTTAAATAGCCCCTACCTCCCCCTTTTCTCGATGATTATAAAACCAGATAAATAAAAACTAAAAAGAGTTTAAAATCCCTAAAAATTATAGACATTTTTTAAATTTTCTCTCTCTACTTTTGTGCATTGTGCATTTCCATTTTCGATGTATAATTTTTTCTTAAAATGAAGCTTGAGTTTTCATTTTCCCTTCATCACGTAAGAAAATAGAGATAAAAGGCAAATAGATCACAACAAAATGAAAATTTTAGAGTTTATGTATGGAAATAATTCAAAGCAATAAACAAATGTAAGTAAAGAAAATTTATTTACACAGCACAAATGAATACAAAAGTTTTTTTGTCCAAGTTTGGACACTAGTTCAACCCTAATAGCTCGGAATTTTATAAGAATGATATTTTTCTACACATGTTTTAAAAAATAGATATGCATGCTTGAAACATGTTAAAGATGCAAATTACCTATGGTTCAAAACCTTTTAAAGAGAATAACTTTAAATTCTCAAGTGAACATGCGGTGGGATATTTACCAGAGTCAAACAATCAATTATTTTGCCCATTTACAAAAAGTTGACCTAACGATCATGGATGATTGTAAAGTGATTTATGATGCGTAATGGGCTATATTTTTTTAAGGAATGATTTATGGATAGGGAGTCAATACTCAGTCAAAAATCTTTTGCCTCCCCCTTTTCCCTACGCATGAAGAACCCGATATATAAAAACTAAAAAGAGTTTACAATCCCCAAAAATCACAGAAACTTTTTGGAATTATCTCTCTCTACATTTGTTCATTGTGTATTTCCATTTTAGATGTATAATTTTTTCTTAAATCAAAGCTTGAGTTTTCACTTTCCCTTCATCTCGTAAACAAAACAAGAGATAAAAGGAAAAGAGATCACAACAAAATGAAAATTTTAGAGTTTATGGAAAGAATTGAACGCAATAAACAAATATAAGTAAAGAAAATTTATTCACACACCACAAATGAACACAAACGTTTTGTTATCCATGTTTGGGAAATTCCACTAGTTCAACCCTAATAGCTCAAAATTTTATAAGAAAGTGATTTTTCTACACATGTTTAAAAAAATGGGTATGCATACTTGAAAGATGATAAAGAAGCAAATGACCTATGGATCCAAAAATTTTATAGAGAATAACAATAAAGTCTCATGTGAACGTGCGGTGGGATATTTATCCAAGTCAAACAAACCATTATTTTGTCCATTTACAAAAAGCTAACCTAACGATTATAGATGATTTTAAAATGATTTATCATGCGTAACGGGCTATATTTTGGTAAAGAATGACATATGGATTGGTAGTCAAAACTCAGTTAAAAATCCCCTGCCTCCCTCTTTTCTTGATGATTGCAGAACCTGATATATAAAAACTAAAATGTGTTTATAATCCTTAAAAATTATAGAAACTTTTATGAATTATCTCTCTCTACATTTGTGCATTGTGCGTTTCTATTTTAGATGTATACTTTTTTCTTAAATCAAAGCTTGTGTTATCACTTTCCCATAATCTCGTAAACAAAATAAGAGATAAAAGGGAAAACGATCACAACAAAATGAAAATTTTAGAGTTTATGTGTGGAAAGAATTAAAAGCAATAAAAAATATAATTAAAGAAAATTTATTCACACATCACAAATTAACACAAAAGTTTTGTTATCCAAGTTTTGGAAATTCCACTAGTTCAACCCTAATAGCTTGGAATTTTATAAGAAAGAGATTTTTCTGCACATTTTTTACAAAATGGATATGCATGCTTGAAATATGTTGAAGATACAAATGACCTATGGATTAAAACCTTTTAAAGAGAATAACATTAAATTCTCAAGTGAACATGCGGAGGGATATTTACCCGAATCAAACAAGCTATTATTTTGTCCATTTAGAAAAAGTTGACCTATTGATCATAGATGATTGTAAAGTGATTTATCATGCATAATGGGCTATATTTTTGTTAGGAATGACTTATGGATTGGGAGTCAACACAGTTAAAATTCCCCCGCCACCCCCTTTTCCCAACAATTGAAGAACCTGATATATAAAGACTAAAATGAGTTAAAATCCCAAAATATTAAAGACACTTTTTGGAATTATCTCTCTGTACATTTGTGCACTGTGCATTTACACTTTAGATGTATACTTTTTTCTTAAATCAAAGCTTGAGTTTTCACTTTCCCTTCATCTCGTAAAAAAAAAGTGATAAAAGGCAAATAGATTACAAAAAAAGGAAAGTTTAAGAGTTTATATATGGAAATAATTAAATAAATAAATAAATGTAAGTAACGAAAATTTTTTCACACACCACAAATGAACACAAAAGTTTTGTTATCAGAGTTTGGGAAATTCCACTAGTTCAACCCTAATAGCTCAGAATTTAATAAGAAAGAGATATTTCTACACATGTTTTAAAAAATGGATATGCATGCTTAAAACATGTTAAAGATGCAAATGACCTATGGATCCTAACCTTTTAAAGAGAGTAATATTAAATTCTCAAGTGAACGTGCGGAAGGATATTTACCCAAGTCAAACAAGCAATTATTTTGTCCATTGATAAAAAGCAGACTTTACGAACATAGACGATTGTAAAGTGATTTATCATGCGTAATGGGCTATATTTTTGTAAGCAATGACTTATGAATTGTGAGTAAACACTCAGTTAAAAATCCCCCGCCTCCCCCTTTTCTCGACATTTTCAAAACAAGATAATTAAAACTAAAAAGTGTTTACAATCCCAAAAAATTATAGACACTTTTTCAAATTTTCTCTCTACATTTGTGCATTGTGCATTTCCTTTTTCGATGTATACTTTTTTCTTAAATTGAAGCTTGAGTTTCATTTTCCCTTCATCTCGTAAGAAAATAGAGATAAAAGGCAAATAGATCACAACAAAATGAAAATTTTAGAGTTTATGTATGGAAAGAATTCATAGCAATAAACAAATGCAAGTAAAGAAAATTTATTAACACTCCACAAATGAACACAAAAGTTTATTTTTCCAGGTTTGGGCACTAGTTCAACCCTAATAGCTCGGAATTTTATAAGAAAGAGATTTTTCTACACATGTTTTAAAAAATGGATTTGCAGGCTTGAAACATGTTAAAGATGCAAACTACCTATGGATCCAAACCATTTAAAGACAATAACTTTAAATTCTCAAGTGAACGTGCGGAGGGATATTTACCAGTGTCATACATTCCATTATTTTGCCCATTTAGAAAAAGATGACCTAACGATCATAGATGATTGTAAAGTGATTTATGATGCGTAATGGGCTATATTTTTGTAAGGAATGATTTATGGATTGGGAGTCAATACTCAGTCAAAAATCCCCTGCCTCCCCCTTTTCCCAACGAATGAAGAACCTGATATATAAAAACTAAAAAGAGTTTACAATCCCTAAAAATCACAGAAATTTTCTGGAATTATCTCTCTCTACATTTGTGCATTTTGCATTTCCATTTTAGATGTATAATTTTTTCTTAAATCAAAGCTTCAATTTTCACTTTCCCTTCATCTCGTAAACAAAAAAAGAGATAAAAGGAAAATATATCACAACAAAATGAAAGTTTTAGAGTTTATGTATGGAAAGAATTCAATGCAATAAAAAAATGTAAGTAAAGAAAATTTATTCACATACCACAAATGAACACAAACGTTTTGTTATCCATGTTTGGGAAATTCCACTAGTTCAACCCTAATAGCTCAGAATTTTATAAGAGAGAGATTTTTATGCACATGTTTAAAAAAATGGATATGCATACTTGAAAGATGATAAAGATGCAAATGACCTATGGATCCAAACATTTTATAGAGAATAACTTTAAAGTCTCATGTGAATGTGCGGTGGGATATTTATCCGAGTCAAACAAGCCATTATTTTGTCCTTTTAAAAAAAGCTAACCTAACGATTATAGATGATTGTAAATTGATTTATCATGCGTAACGGGCTATATTTTTGTAAGGAATAACATATGGATTGGTAGTAAACACTCAATTAAAAATCCCCTGCCTCCCCTTTTTCCCGACGATTGTAGAACCTGAAATATAAAAACTAAATTGTGTTTACAATCCTTAAAAATTATAGACACTTTTATGAATTATCTCTCTTTACCTTTTGTGCATTGTGCATTTCCTTTTTAGACGTATACTTTTTTCTTAAATCAAAACTTGTGTTTTCACTTTCCCATATTCTCGTAAACAAAAAAAGAGATAAAAGGCAAATCGATCACAACAAAATCAAAATATTAGAGTTTATGTATGGAAAGAATTCAAAGCAATAAACAAATGTAAGTAAAGAAAATTTATTCACATATCACAAATGAAGACAAAAGTTTTTTTATCCAAGATTTTCAAATTCCACTAGTTCAACCCTAATAGCTTAGAATTTTGTAAGGAATAGATTTTTCTCCAGATGTTTTACAAAATGGATATGCATGCTTGAAATATGTTTAAAATACAAATGATCTATGGATCAAAACCTTTTAAAGCGAATAACATTAAATTCTCAAGTGAACGTGCAGTGGGATATTTACCCGAATCAAACAAGCTATTATTTTGCCCATTTACAAAAAGCTGACCTAACGATCATAGATGATTGTAAAGTGATTTATCATGCGTAGTGGGCTATATTTTTGTTAGGAATTACTTATGGATTGGGAGTCAACACTCAGTTAAAATTCCCTCGCCACCCCCTTTTCCCAACGATTGCAGAACCTGATATATAAAGACTAAAAAGAGTTTACAACCCCTAAATATTATAGACTATTTTTGGAATTATCTCTCTATACATTTGTGCATTGTGCATTTCTATTTTTTATGTATACTTTTTTCTTAAATCAAAGCTTAAGTTTTCACTTTCCCATCATCTCGTAAACAAAAAGAGATATAAAAGGCAAATAGATAAAAAAAAAATGAAAGTTTTAGAGTTTATATATGGAAATAATTTAAATAAATAAACAAATATAAGCAAATAAAATTTATTCACACACCACAAATGAACACAAAAGTTTTGTTATCCAAGTTTTGTAAATTCCACTAGGTCAACCCAAATAGCTCAAAATTTTATAAGAAGGAGATATTTCTACACATGTTTTAAAACATGGATATGCATGCTTAAAACATGTTAAAGATGCAAATGACCGATGGATCCAAACCTTTTAAAGAGAATAATATTAGATTCTCAAGTGAACGTGCGGTGGGATATTTACACGAGTCAAACAAGCCCTTATTTTTCCCATTGACAAAAAGCAGACTTAACGATCATAGATGATTGTAAAGTGATTTATCTTGCATAACGGGCTATATTTTTGTAAGCAATGACTTATGGATTGTGAGTCAGCACTGAATTAAAAATCCCCCGCTTCACCCTTTTCCCGATGATACCAAAACCAGATAAATAAAAACTAAAAAGAGTTTACAATCCAGAAAAGTTACAGACACTTTTTGGAATTTTCTCTGTCTACAATTCTGTATTTTTCATTTCCATTTTAGTTGTATACTTTTTTCGTAAATCGAAGCTTGAGTTTTCATTTTCCCTTCATCTCATAACAAAATAGAGATAAAAGGCAAATAGATCACAACAAAATGAAAATTTTAGAGTTTATGTATGGAAAGAATTCAAAGCAATAAACAAATGTAAGTAAATAAATTTTATTTACACACCACAAAGGAACACAAAAGTTTTTTTGTTCAAGTTTGGGAAATTCCACTAGTTCAACCCTAATAGCTCGGAATTTTATAAGAAAGAGATTTTTCTACACATGTTTTAAAAAATAGATATGCATGCTTGAAACATGTTAAAGATGCAAATTACCTATGGATCCAAACCTTTTAAAGAGAATAACTTTAAATTCTCAAGTGAACGTACGGTGGGATATTTACCCTAGTCAAACAAGCCATTATTTTGCCCATTTAGAAAAAGCTGACCTAACGATCATAGATGATTGTAAAGTGATTTATTTATGATGCGTAATGGGCTATATTTTTGTAAGGAATGACTTATGGATTGGGAGTCAACACTCAATCAAAAATCCCCTGCCTCCCTCTTTTCCCGACGAATGAAGAACATGATATATAAAAACTAAAAAGAGTTTACAATCCCTAAAAATCACAGAAACTTTTTGGAATTATCTCTCTCTACATTTGTGATTTTTGCTTTTCCATTGTAGATGTATAATTTTTTGTTAAATCAAAGCTTGAGTTTTCACTTTCCCTTCTTCTCGTAATAAAAAAAAGAGATAACAGGAAAATAGATCACAAGAAAATGAAAATTTTAGAGTTTATGTATGGAAAGAATTCAACGCAATAAGCAAATGTAAGTAAATAAAATTTATTCACACACCACAAATGAACACAAATGTTTTGTTATCCATGTTTGGGAAATTCCACTAGTTCAACCCTAATAGCTCAGAATTTTATAAGAAAGAGATTTTTCTACACAAGTTTATAAAAAAAGATATGCATGCTTCAAAGATGATAAAGATGCAGATGACCTATGGATCCAAACATTTTAGAGAGAATAACAGTAATGTCCCAAGTGAACGTGCAGTGGGATATTTACCCGAGTCAAAAGAGCCATTATTTTGTCCATTTACAAAAAGCTAACCTAACGATCATAGATGATTGTAAAGTGAATTATCTTGCGTAACGGGCTATATTTTTTTAAGGAATGACATATGGATTGGTAGTCACCACTCAGTTAAAAATCCCCTGCCTCCCCCTTTTCCTGACGATTGAAGAACCTGATATATAAAAACTAAAATGTGTTTACAATCCTTAAAAATTACAGACACTTTTATTAATTACTCTGAATTTGTGCATTGTGCATTTCCATTTTAGATGTATACTTTTTTTCTTAAATCAAAGCATGTGTTTTCACTTTCCCATAATCTCGTAAAAAAAAAAGAGTTAAAAGGCAAATCGATCACAACAAAATGAAAATTTTAGAGTTTATGTATGGAAAGAATTCAAATCAATAAGCAAATGTAAGTAAAAAAATTTATTCACACATCACAAATGAACACAAAAGTTTTGTTATCCAAGTATTGGAAATTCCACTAGTTCAACCCAAATAACTTGGAATTTTATAAGAAAGAGATTTTTCTACACAAGTTTTACAAAATGGATATGCATGCTTGAAATATGTTAAAGGTACAAATGACCTATGGATCAAAACCTTTAAAGAGAATAACTTTAAATTCTCAAGTGAACGTGCGGTGGGATATTTACCCGAATCAAACAAGCTATTATTTTGCCCATATACAAAAAGCTGATCTAACGATCATAGATGATTGTAAAGTGATTTATCAGGCATAGCGGGCTATATTTTTGTTAGGAATGACTTATGGATGGGGAGTCAACACTCAGGTAAAATTCCGCCGCCACCCCCTTTTCCCAACGATTGCAGAACCAGATATATAAAGACTAAAAAGAGTTTACAATCCCTACATATTACTAACACTTTTTGGAATTATCTCTCTATACATTTGTGCAATGTGGATTTCCATTTTCGATGTATATTTTTTTCTTAAATCAAACCTTGAGTTTTCACTTTCCCTTTATCTCGTAAGAACATAGAGATAAAAGGCAAATAGATCACAACAAAAAGAAAATTTTAGAGTTGATGTATGGAAAGAATTCAAAGCAATAAACAAATGTAAGCAAAGAAAATTTATTTACACACCAAAAATGAACACAAAAGTTTTGTTATCCAAGTTTTGGAAATTCCACTAGCTCAACCCTAATAGCTCGGAATTTTATAAGAAAGAGATTTTTCTACGCATGTTTTAAAAAATGGATAAGCATGCTTCAAACAAGTTAAAGATGCAAATGAGCTATGGATCCAAACCTTATAAAGAGAATAACATTAAATTCTCAAGTGAACGTGTGATAGGATATTTACCCGAGTATAACAAGCCATTATTTTGCCCATTGACAAAAAGCAGAGTTAACGATCATAAATGATTGTAAATTGATTTATCATGTGTTACGAGCTATATTTTTGTAAGCAATGACTTATGGATTGTGAGTCAACACTCTATTAAAAATCCCCCGCCTCCCCCTTTTCTCGACGATTGCAAAACCAGATAAATAAAAACTAAAAAGATTTTACAATCCAAAAAAATTACATACACTTTTTTTATATTTTCTCTTTGTACATTTCTGCATTGTGCATTTCCATTTTAGATGTATACTTTTTTCTTAAATCAAAGCTTGAGTTTTCATTTTCCCTTCATCTTGTAAACAAAAAAAGAGATAAAAGGAAAATACATCACAACAAAATGAAAATTTTAGAGTTTATGTATGGAAAGAATTCAAAGCAATAGACAAATGTAAGTAAATAAAATTTATTCACACACCACAAATGAACACAAACGTTTTGTAATCTAGGTTTGGGAAATTCCACTAGTTCAACCCTAATAGCTCTCAATTTTATAAGAAAGAGATTTATCTACACATGTATAAAAAAATGGATATGCTTGCTTGAAAGATTATAAAGATTCAAATGACCTATGGATCCAAACATTTTATAGAGAATAACATTAAAGTCTCATGTGAACGTGCAGTGCGATATGTACCCGAGTCAAACAAGCCATTATTTTGACCATTTACAAAAGCTAACCTAAAGATCATAAATGAATGTAAAGTGATTTATCATGCGTAACGGGCTATATTTTTGTAAGGAATGACATATGGATTGGTAGTCAACACTGAGTTAAAAATCCCCTTGTCTCCCCCTTTTCCCGATGATTGAAGAGCCTAATATATAAAAAATAAAATGTCTATACAATCCCTAAAAATTATAGACACTTTTATCAATTATCTCTGTCTACATTTGTGCATTGTGCATTTCCATTTTAGATGTATAATTTTTTTTTAAATCAAAGCTTGTGTTTTCACTTTCCCATAATCTCGTAAAAAACAAAGAGATAAAAGGCAAATTGATCACAACAAAATGAAAATTTTAGAGTTTATGGAAAGAATTCAAAGAAATAAACAAATGTAAGTAAATAAAATTTATTCACACATCACAAATGAACCCAAAAGTTTTGTTATCCAAGTTTTGGAAATTCCACTAGTTCAACCCTAATAGCTTGGAATTTTATAAGAAAAAGATTTTTCTACACATGTTTTACAAAATGGGTATGCATGCTTGAAACATGTTAAAGATACATATGACCTATGGGCCAAAACCTTTTAAACAGAATAACATTAAATTCTCAAGTGAACGTGCGGTGGGATATTTACCCAAATAAAACAAGCTATTATTTTGCCTATTTACAAAATGCTAACCTAACGATTATAGATGATTGTAAAGTGATTTATCATGCATTTTCAATTTTAGAAGTATACTTTTTTGTTAAATAAAAACTTGAGTTTTCACTTTCCCTTCATCTCGTAAACTAAAAAAGAGATAAAAGGCAAATAGATCACAATGAATGAAAGTTTTAGAGTTGATATATGGAAAGAATTTAAAGAAAAAAAATGTAAATAAAGAAAATTTATTCACACACCACAAATGAACACAAAAGTTTTGTTATCCAAGTTTTGGAAATTCCACTAGTTCAACCCTAATAGCTCGGAATTTTATAAGAAAGAGATATTTCTACACATGTTTTAAAAAATGAATATGCTTTTTTAAAACATGTTAAAGATGCAAATGACATATGGACCCAAACCTTTTAAAGAGAATAACATTAAATTCTCATGTGAATGTGCGTAGAGATATTTTCCCGAGTCAAACAAGCCATTATTTTACCCATTTACAAAAGTTGACCTAACGATCATAGATGATTGTAAAGTGATTTATCATGTGTAACAGGCTCTATTTTTGTAAGCAATGACTTGTGGTTTGGGAGTCAGCACTCAGTTAAAAATCCCCCGCCTCCCCCTTTACCCGACGATTACAGAACCTAATATATAAAAACTAAAAAGTGTTTACAATTCCTAAAAATTACTGACACTTTTTGGAATTATCTCTCTCTACATTTGTGCATTGTGCATTTCAATTTTAGATGTATACTTTTTTCTTAAATCAAAGCTTGAGTTTTCACTTTCCCTTCATCTCGTAAAAAAAAAGAGAAAAAAGGCAAATAGATCACAACAAAATGAAAAATTTTCAGTTTATATGTGGAAAAAATTTAAAGCAATAAACAAATGTATGTAAATAAAATTTATTCACACACCACAAATGAACACAAAATTTTTGTTTTCCAAGTTTGGGAAATTCCACTAGTTGAATCCAAATAGCCCAGAATTTTATAAGAAAGAGATTATTCTGCAGATGTTTAAAAAAATGGATATGCATGCTTGAAACATGTTAAAGATACAAATGACCTATGTATTAAAACCTTGCAAAGAGAATAACAGTAAATTCTAGAGTAAACATGCGGTGCGATATTTACCTGAGTCAAACCAGCCATTATTTTCTCCATTTACAAAAAGCTGACCTAGCTATCATAGATGATTGTAAAGTGATTTATCATACGTAACGGACTATATTTTTTTAAGGAATGACTTATGGATAGGGAGTCAACACTCAATCAAAAATCACCCACCTCCCCCTTTTCCCAACGATTGCAGAACCTGATATATAAAAACTAAAAAGGGATTTGAATCCCTAAATATTACAGACACTTTTTGGAATTATCTCTCTCTACATTTTTGCATTGTGCATTTCCATTTTAGATGTATACTTTTTTCGTAAATCAAACCTTGTGTTTTCACTTTCACTTCATCTCGTAAACAATAAAAGAGATAAAAGGCAAATAGATCACAACAAAATGAAAATTTTAGAGTTTATATATGGAAAGAATATAAAGTAATAAACAAATGTAAGTAAAGAAAATTTATTCACACACCACAAATGAACACAAAATTTTTGTTATCCAAGTTTGGTAAATTCCACAAGTTCAACCCTGATAGCTCGAAATCTTATAAGAAAGAGTTATTTCTACACATGCTTTAAAAAATGGATATGCATGCTTTAAACATGTTAAAGATGCAAATGACCTATGGATCCAAACCTTTTAAAGAGAATAACATTAAATTCTCATGTGAACGTGCGGTAGGATATTTACCTGACTCAAACATGCCATTATTTTGCCCATTTACAAAAAGCTAACCTAATGATCATAGTTGATTGTATAGTGATTTATCATGCATAACGAGGGAAAGTTTATTATGAAATGACTTATGGATTGGAAGTCAACACTCAGTTAAAAATCCCTTGCCTCCCCCTTTTCCCACCGATTGCAGAACCTGATTTATAAAAACTAAAAGGAGTTATACAATCCCTAAAAATTACAGACACTTTTTGGAATTATCTCTCTCTACATTTGTGCATTGTGCATTTCAATTTTAGATGTATACTTTTTTCTTAAATCAATGCTTGAGTTTTCACTTTCCCTTCATCTCGTAAACTAAAAAAGAGATAAAAGGCAAATAGATCACAACAAAATGAAAATTTTAGAGTTTATGTATCGAAAGAATTCAAAGCACTAAACAAATGTAAGTAAAAAAAATTTATTCACACACGACATAAGAACACAAATGTTTTATTATCCAAGTTTTCAAAATTTCACTCGTTCAACCTTATTAGCTCGAAATTTAATAAGAAAGAGATATTTCTACACATGTGTTAAAAAATGATTATGCATGCTTGAAACTAGTTAAAAATTTAAATGACCTACAGATCCAAACCTTTTAAAGAGAATGACATTAAATTCTTATATGAACGTGCGGTGGGATATTTACCCGAGTCCAACAAGCCATTATTTTCCCCATTTACAAAAAATTGACCTAACGATCATAGATGATTATAATGTGATTTATCATGCGTAACGGGCTATATTTTTGTTAGGAATGACTTATGGATTGGGAGTCAACACTATATTAAAAATCCCACACCTCCCCCTTTTCCCGACTATTGCAGAATCGGATATAAAAAAACTAAAAAGAGTTTACAATCCCTAAAATTTACAGAAACTTTTTGGAATTATCTCTCTTTACATTTGTGCATTGTACATTTCAATTTTAGATGTATTCTTTTTTATTAAATCAAAGATTGAGTTTTCACTTTCCCTTCATCTCGAAAAGAAAAAAAGAGATAAAAGCCAAATAGATCACAACAAAATGAAAATTTTAGAGTTTATATATAGAAAGAATTTAAAGCAATAAACAAATGTAAGTAAAGAAAATTTATTCACACGCCACAAATGAACACAAAATTTTTGTTATCAAAGGTTGGAAAATTCCACTAGTTCAACTCTAATAGCTCAGAATTTTATAAGAAAGAGATTATTCTACACAAGTTTTAAAAAATGGATGTGCATGCTTGAAAAGAGATAGAGATTGAAATAACCTATGGATCAAAACCTTTTAAAGAGAATAACATTAAATTCTAGAGTGAACGAGCGGTGGGATATTTAACAGAGTCAAACAAGCCATTTTTTTGCCCATTTACAAAAAGCTGACCTAACGATCATAGATGATTGTAAAGTGATTTATTATGCGTAACGGGCTATATTTTTGTAAGGAATGACTTATGGATTGGGTGTCAACACTCAGTTAAAAATCCCCCGCCTCCCCCTTTTCCCGATGATTGTAGAACCTGATAAATAAAAACTAAAAAGAGTTTATAATCCCTCAATATTACAAACACTTTTAGGAATTATATCTCTCTACATTTGTGCATTGTGCATTTCCATTTTAGAAGTACACTTTTTTCTTAAAGCTTGAGTTTTCACTTTCCCTTTTAAAAAATGGCTATGCATGCTTGAAAGATGTTAAAGATGCAAATGATCTTTGGATCCAAACCTTTTAAAGAGAATAACATTAAATTCTCAAGTGAAAGTGTGGTGGGATATTTACCCAAGTAAAACAAGCCATTATTTTGTCCATTTGCAAAAAGATCACCTAACGATCATAGACGTTGTAAAGTGATTTATCATGCGTAATGGGCTATATTTTAGTAAAGAATGACTTATGGATTGGGAGTCAACACTCCGTTAAAAATTCCCCGCCTCCCCCTTTTCCCAACAATTGCAGACCTGATAAATAAAAACTGAAAAGAGTTTACAACCCATAAATATTACCGACACTTTATGGAATTATCTCTCTGTACATTTGTGCATTGTGCATTTCTCTTTTAGATGTATACTTTTTCCTTAAATCAAAGCTGGAGTTTTCACTTTCCCTTCATCTCGTAAACAAAAAAAGAGATAAAAGGCAAATACATCATAATGAAATGAAAATTTTAGAGTTTATATTTGGAAAGAATTTAAGTAAAGATAATTTATTCACACACCAGAAATGAACACAAAAGTTTTGTTATCCAAGTTTGGGAAATTCCACTAGTTCAACCATAATCGCTCGGAATTTTATAAGAAAGAGATTTTTATACACATGTTTTAAAAAATGGATATGCATGCTTGAAACAAGTTAAAGATGCAAATGACCTATGGATCCAAACCTTTTTAAAAAGAATAACATTAAATTCTCATGTGAATGTGCTGTGGGATATTTACCCGAGTCAAACAAGCTATTATTTTGCCCATTTAAAAAAAGCTGACCTAACTATCATTAATGATTGTAAAGTGCTTTATCATGCGTGACAGGCTATATTTTTGTAAGGAATGACTTATGGATGGGAGTCAACACTCAGTTTAAAATCCCCCGCCTCCCCCTTTTCTCGATGATTGCAGAACCTGATATATAAAAACTAAAAAGAGTTTAGAATCCCTAACAATTATAGACACTTTTTGAAATTATCTCTCTCTACATTTTTGCATTGTGCATTTCCATTTTAGATGTATACTTTTTTCTTAAATCAAAGCTTGAGTTTTCACTTTCCCTTCTTCTCGTAAACAAAAAAAAAGAGATAAAAGACAAATAGTTCACAACAAAATTAAAATTTTAGAGTTTATGTATGGAAAGAATTCAAAGCAATAAACTAATGTAAGTAAAGAGAATTTATTCACACACCACTAATGAACACAAAAGTTTTGTTATCCAAGTTTGGGAAATTTCACTAGTTCTAATTGCTCCAAATTTTATAAGAAAGAGAATTTTCTACACATATTTTAAAAAATGGATATGTATGCTTGAAACATGTTAAAGATGCAAATTACCTATCGATCCAAATCTTTAAAAGAGAATAACATTAAATTCTCAAGTGAACGTGCGGTGGAATATTTAACCGAGTCAAACAAGCCATTATTTTGTCCATTTCCAAATAAGCTGACCCAACGATCATAAATGATTTTCAAGTGATTTATCATGCGTTACGGACTATATTTTTGTAAGGAATGACTTATAGATTGGGAGTCAAAACTCAGTTAAAAATTCCATGCCTCCCCATTTTCCCAACGATTGCAGAATTTGATATATAAAAACTAAATAGAGTTTAAAATCCCTAAAAATTATAGACACTTTTTGGAATTATCTCTCTCTACATTTGTGCATTGTTCATTTCCTTTTTCGATGTATAATTTTTTCTTAAATCAAAGCTTCCCTTCATCTCGTAAACCAAAAAAAAAGATAAAAGCAAATAGATAACAACAAAATGAAAATTTTAGAGTTTATGTATGGAGAGAATTTAAAGAAATAAAAAAATGTTAGCAAAGAAAACTTATTCACACACCACAAATGAACAAAAAAGTTATGTTATCCAAGTTTAGGAAATCCCTCTAATTCATCCCTAATACCTCAGAATTTTATAAGAAAGAGATTTTTCTACACATGTTTTAAAAAATTGATAAACATGCTTGAAACATGTTAAAGATGCAAATGACCTATGGATCCAAACCTTTTTAGGAGAATAACATTAAATTCTCATGTGAAAGTCCGATGGGATATTTACCCGAGTCAAACAAGTCATTATTTTGCCCATTTAAAAAAAGTTAACCTAACGATCATAGATGATTGTAAAGTGATTTACCATGCGTAACAGGCTTTATTTTTTTAAGAAAAGACTCATGAATTGGGAGTCAACACTCAGTTAAAAATCCCCCGCCTCCCCCTTTTCCCGACGATTGCAAAATCTGATTTATAAAAACTAAAAAGAGTTTACAATCCCTAAAAATTAGCAACACTTTTTGGAATTATCTCTCTCTACATTTGTGCAATGTGCATTTCCATTGTAGATGTATACTTTTTTCTTAAATCAAAACTTGAGTTTTCACTTTCCCTTCCCCTTCTTCGTGTAAACAAAAAAGAGATAAAAGGCAAATAGATCACAACAAAATGAAAATTCTTGAGTTTATGTATGGAAAGAATTTAAAGCAATAAACAAATGTCAGTAAAGAAAATTTATTGAAACACCAAAATGAACACAAAAGTTTTGTTATCCAAGTTTGGGAAATTATACTAGTTCAACCCTAATAGCTCGGAATTTTATAAGAAAGTGATTTTTCTACACATGTTTTAAAAAATGGATATGCATGCTTGAAACATGTTAACTACTCAAATGACCTATGGATCCAAACCTTTTATAGACAACAACATTAAATTCTCATATGAACGTGCGGTGGGATATTTACCCGAGTCGAACAAGCCATTATTTTGCTCATTTACAAAAAGCTGACCAAACGATCATAGATGATTGTAAAGTGATTTATCATGCCTAACGGGCTATATTTTTGTATATTTTTGTAAGGAATGACTTATGGAGTGGGAGTCAACACTCTGTTAAAAATCCCCCGACTCCCACTTTTCCCTATGGTTACAGAACTTGATATAAAAAAACTAAAAAGAGTTTACAATCCCTAAAAATTATAGACACGTTTTGGAATTTTCTTTTTCTACATTTGTGCATTGTTTATTTCCATTTTAGATGTGTACTTTTTTCATAAATCAAATTTTGAATTTTCACTTTCCCTACATCTCGTAAACATAAAAAGAGATAAAAGGCAAATAAAACACAATAAAAGGAAAATTTTAGAGTTTATGTAAGGAAAGAATTCGAAGCAATAAAAAATATGTAAGTAAAGAAAATTTATTCACAACCACATATGAACACAAAAGTTTTGTCATCCACGTTTGGGAAATTCCACTAGTTCAACCCTAATAGCTCGGAATTTTATAAGAAAGAGAGTTTTTTACACATGTTTTTAAAAATGGATATGCATGCTTGAAACATGTTAAAGATGCAAATGACCTATGGGTCCAAACCTTTTATAGAGAATAATATTAAATTCTCATGTGAACTTGTGGTGGGATATTTACCCGAGTCAAACAAGCCATTATTTTGCCCATTTACAAAAAGCTGACCTAAGGATCATAGACGTTTGTAAAGTGATTTATCATACGTAACGGGCTATATTTTTGTAAGGAATGACTCATAGATTGGGAGTCAACACTCAGTTAATAATCCCCCGCCTCCCCCTTTTCACGACGATTGTAGAACCTGATATATAAAAACTAAAAAGAGTTTACAATCCCTAAAAATTACAGAAACTTTTTGGAATTATCTCTCTCTACATTTCTGCATTGTGCATTTCCATTTTAGATGTATACTTTTTTCTTAAATCAAAGCTTGAGTTTTCACTTTCCCTTCATCTCGTCAACCAAAAAAATAGAAAAAAGGCAAATTGATCACAACAAAATGAAAATTTTAGAGTTTATGAATGGAAAGAATTTAAACCAATAAACAAATATAAGTAAAGAAAATTTATTCACACATCACAAATGAACACAAAAGTTTTTTTATCCAAGTTAAGGAAATTCCACTACTTCAACCCTAATAGCTCAGAATTTGATAAGAAAGAGAGTTTTCTACACATGTTTGAAAATATGGATATGCATGCTAGAAACATGTTTAAGATACAAATGACCTATGGATCAAAACCTTTTAAAGAGAATAATATTAAATTCTCATGTGCATGTGCGATTGGATATTTACCCGAGTCAAACAAGCCATTATTTTGCCCATTTACAAAAAGCTGACCTAACAATCATAGATGATTGTAAAGCGATTTATCATGGGTAACAGGCTATTTTTTATTTAGGAATGACTAATGGATTGGGAGTCAACACTGAGTTAAAAATCCTCAGCCTCCCTCTTTTCCTATCGATTGTTGAACCTGATATATTAAAACTAAAAAAAGTTTACAATCCCTAAAAATTACAAACACATTTTGGAATTATCTCTCTCTATATTTGTGCATTGTGCATTTCCATTTTAGATGTATAATTTTTTCTTAAATCAAAGCTTGAGTTTTCAGTTTCCCTTCATCTCATAAACAAAAAAAGAGATAAAAGGTAAATAGATCACAAAAAAAATGAAAATTTTAGACTTTATGTATGGAAATAATTCAAATAAATAAACAAATGTAAGTAAAGAAAATTAATTCACACACCACAAAGGAACACAAAAGTTAGGTTATCCAAGTTTGGGAAATTCAACTAGTTCAACCATAATAACTCTGAATTTTGTAAGAAAGAGATTTTTCTACACATATTTGAAAAAATAGATATGGATGCTTGAAACATATTAACGATGCAAATGACCTATGGATCCAAACCTTTTAAAGAGAATAACATTAAATTATCAAGTGAACGTGCGGTGGGATATTTACCTGGGTCAAATAAGCCATTATTTTTCCCATTTACAAAAAGCTGACCTACCGCTCGTTGATGATTGTAAATTGATTTATCATGTGTAACCGGCTATATTTTTTTAAGGAATTACTTATGGATTGGGAGTCAACACCAAGTTAAAAATCCTCCGCCTGCCCCTTTTCCCGAAAATTGCAGAACCTAATAAATAAAAAATAAAAAGAGTTTACAATCCCTAAATATTACAGACACTTTTTGGAATTATCTATCTCTTTATTTGTGCATTGTACATTTCCATTTTGGATGTGTACTTTTTCCTTAAATCAAAACTGTAGTTTTTACTTTCCCTTCGTCTTGTAAACAAAAAAAGAGATAAAAGGCAAATAGATCACTAAAAAATGAAAATTTTAGAGTTTATGAATAGAAAGAATATAAACCAATAAAAAATGTAAGTAAAGAAAATTTATGCACACAACACAAATGAACAAAAAGGTTTTGTCATCCAAGTTTTAGAAATTCCACTAGTTCAACCCTAATCGCTCAAAATTTTATAAGAAAGAGATTTTTCTACACATGTTTTAAAAAATGGATATGCATGCTTGAAAGATGTTAAAGATGCCAATGACCTATGGATCAAAAACTTTTAAAGAGAATAACAATAAATTCTCAAGAGAACATGCGGTGGAATATTTACCCGAGTCAAACAAGCCATTATTTTGCCCATTTACTAAAAGCTGACCTAATGATCATAGATTATTGTAAAGTGATTTATCATGCGTAATGGCCTACATTTTTGTGAGGAATGATTTATGGATTGAGAGTCCACACTCAGTTAAAAATCCCATACCTCTCCTTTTCCCGACGATTGCAGAACCTGATAAATAAAAACTAAAAAGTGTTTAAAATCCCTAAATATTATAGAAATTTTTTGGAATTATCTCTTTGTATATTTGTGCATATTGCATTGCCATTTTAGATGTATACTCTTTTCTTAAATCAAAGCTTGAGTTTTCATTTTCCCTTCATCTCGTAAGCAAAAAAAGAGATAAAAGGGAAATAGATCTCAACAAAATGAAAATTTTAGAGTTTATGTATGGAAAGAATTCAAAGCAATAAACAATTGTAAGTAAATAAAATTTATTCACACATCACAAATGAACACAAAAGTTTTTTTATCCAAGTTAAGGAAATTCCACTAGTTCAACCCTAATAGCTCAGAATTTATAAGAAAGAGAGTTTTCTACACATATTTGAAAAAATGGATATGCATGCTAGAAAAACATGTTAAAGATACAAATGACCAATGGATAAAAACCTTTTAAAGAGAATAATATTAAATTCTCATGTGCATGTGCGGTTGGATATTTACCCGAGTCAAACAAGCCATTATTTTGCCCATTTACACAAAGCTGACCTAACGATTATAGATGATTGTAAAGCGATTTATCATGGGTAGCAGGCTATTTTTTATTTAGGAATGACTCATGGATTGGGAGTCAAGACTGAGTTAAAAATCCCCAGCCTCCCTCTTTTCCCATCGATTGTTGACCCTGATATATTAAAACTAAAAAAAGTTTACAATCCTTAAAAATTAAAAACACATTTTGGAATTATCTCTCTCTATATTTGTGCATCGTGCATTTCCATTTTAGATGTATAATTTTTTCTTAAATCAAAGCTTGAGTTTTCAGTTTCCCTTCATCTCGTAAACAAAAAAAGAGTTAAAAGGTCAATAGATCACAACAAAATGAAAATTTTAGAGTTTATGTATGGAAATAATTCAAAGAAATAAACAAATGTAAGTAAAGAAAATTAATTCACACACCACAAAGCAACACAAAAGTTAGGTTATCCAAGTTTGGGAAATTCCACTAGTTCAACCATAATAGCTCTGAATTTTATAAGTAAGAGATTTTTCTACACATATTTGAAAAAATAGATATGGATGCTTGAAACATATTAACGATGCAAATGACCTATGGATCCAAACCTTTTAAAGAGAATAACATTAAATTATCAAGTGAACGTGCGGTGGGATATTTACCTGAGTCAAACAAGCCATTATTTTGCCCATTTAAAAAAAGCTAACCTAACGATCATAGATCATTGTAAAGTGATTTATCATGTGTAACGGGCTACATTTTTTTAAGGAATGACTTATGGATTGGTAATCCGCACTCAGTTAAAAATCCACCACCTCCCCCTTTTCCCGAAAATTGCAGAACCTAATAAAAAAAACTAAAAAGAGTTTACAATCCCTAAATATTACAAACACTTTTTGGAATTATCTATCTCTTTATTTGTGCATTGTGCATTTCCATTTTAGATGTATACTTTTTCTTAAATCAAAGCATGAGTTTTCACTTTCCCTTCATTTCGTAAACAAAAGAAGAGATAAAAGGGAAATAGATCACAACAAAAGGAACATTTATAGTTTATGTATGGAAAGAATTCAAAGCAATAAACAAATATAAGTAAAGAAAATTTATTCAAACACCACAAATGATCACAAAAGTTTTGTTATACAAGTTTGGGAAATTTCGCTAGTTCAACCCTAATAGCTCGGACTTTTATAAGAAATAGATTTTTCTACACATGTTTTAAAAATTGATATGCATGCTTGAAACATGTTAAAGATTCAAATGACCTAAGGATCCAAACCTTTTTAAGAGAAAAACATTAAATTCTCAAGTGAACGTGCGATGGGATATTTACCCGAGTCAAAATGCCATTTTTTTGCCCATTTACAAAAAGCTGACCTAATGATCATAGATGATTGTAAAGTGATTAATCATGCATAACGGGCTATATTTTTGTAAGGAATGACTTATGGATTGGGAGTCAACACTCAGTTAAAAATCCTCCGCCTCCCTCTTTTCCCGACGATTGCAGGACCTGATATATAAAAAGTAAAAAGAGTTTACAATCCCTAAATATTACAACCACTTTTTGGAACTATCTCTCTCTACATTTTTGCATTGTGCATTTCCATTTTAGATGTCAACTTTTTTCTTAAACAATACTTCAATTTTCACATTCCCTTCATCTAGTAAACAAAAAAAGAGATAAAAGGCAAATAGATCACAACAAAATGAAAATTTTAGACTTTATGTATCAAAGAAATTCAAAGCAATAAACAAATGCAAGTAGAGAAAATTTATTCGCACACCACAAATGAACTCAAAAGTTTTGTTATCCAAGTTCGAAAAATTCCACTAGTTCAAACCAAATAGCTCGGAATTTTATAAGAAAGAAATATTTCTACACATGTTTTAAAAAATGGATAGGCATACTTGAAAGATGTTAAAGATGGAAATGACCTATGGATCCAAACCTTTTAAAGAGAATAATATTAAATTCCCTAGAGAATGTGCGGTGGGATATTTACTAGAGTCAAACATGCCATTATTTTGCCCATTTAAAAAAAGCTGACCTAACGATTATAGATGATTGAAAAGTGATTTAGCATGCATAACGGGCTATATTTTTCTAAGGAATGACTTATGGATTGGGAGTCTACACAGTAAAAAATCCCCCACCTTCCCCTTTTCCCAACGATTGTAGAATCTGATAAATAAAAAATAAAAAGAGTTTACAATCCCTAAATATTACAGACACTATTTGGAATTATCTCTCTCTATATTTGTGCAATGTGCATTTCCATTTTAGATGTATACTGTTTTTCTTAAATCAAAGCTTGAGTTTTCACTTTCGCTTCATCTCGTAAACAAAAAAAGAGATAAAAGGGAAACAGATCACAACAAAATGAAAATTTTAGAGTTTATATATAGAAAGAATTTAAAGAAATATACAAATCTAAGTAAAGAAAATTTATCAACACCCCACAAATTAACACAAGTTTTGTTTTCCAATTTTGAGAAATTCCACTAGGTCAACCCTAATAGCTCGAAATTTTATCAGAAAGAGATTTTTCTACACATGTTTTAAAAATTGGATATGCATGCTTGAAACATGGTAAAGATGCAAATGACCCATGGATCTAAACTTGTTAAAGAGAATAACATTAAATTCTCATGTGAACGTGCGGAGGGATATTTACCCGAGTGAAACAAGCCATTATTTTGCCCATTTACAAAAATCTAACCAAATGATCATAGATGATTGTAAAGTGATTTATCATGTGTAATGGGCTATATTTTTTTAAGGAATGACTTATGGATTGGGAGTCAATACTCAGTTAAAAATCCCCCTCCTCCCCCTTTTCCCAACGATTGAAGAACCTGATATATAAAAACTTAAAAGAGATTACAATCCCTAACAATTATGGACACTTTTTGGAATTATCTCTCTATATTTTTGCACTGTACATTTCCATTTTAGATGTATACATTTTTCTTTATTCAAAGCTTGAGTTTTCACTTTTCCTTCATCTCGTAAACAAAAAAAAAAAGATAAAAGGCAAATAGATCACAACAAAATGAAAATTTTAGAGTTTATGAATGGAAATAATTCAAAGAAATAAACAAATGTAAGTAAAGAAAATTTATTCACACACCACAAATTAAGACAAAAGTTTTGTTATCCAAGTTTGGGAAATTCCACTAGCTTGATCCAAATAGCTCAAAATTTTATAAGAAAGATATTTTTCTACACATGTTTTAAAAAATGGATTTGCAAGCTTGAAAGTTGTTAAAGATTCAAATGACCTATGGATCCAAATCTTTTAAAGAGAATAACATTAAACTCAAATGAACGTGCGGTTGGATATTTGACTAAGTCAAACAAGCCATTATTTTGCCCATTTACAAAAAGCTAACCTAACGATCATAAATTATTGTAAAATTTTTTATCATGCGTAATGGGCTATATTTTTTAAAATAATGACTTATAGATTGGGAGTCAACACAAAGTTAAAAATCCCCTGCCTTGCCCTTTTCCCGACAATTGCAGAACCTGATATATGAAAACTAAATGGAGTTTACAATCCTTAAAAATTATAGACACTTTTTTGAATTATCTCGCACTACATTTGTGCATTGTTCATTTCCATTTTTTATGTATACTTTTTTCTTAAATCAAAACTTGAGTTTTCACTTTACCTTCATCTCGTTAAAAAAAAAGAGATAAAAGGCAAATAGATCACAACAAAATGAAAATTTTAGAGTTTATGTATGGAAAGAATTTAATGCAATAAAAAACTGTAAGCATAGAAAATTTATTCACCCATCACAAATGAACACAAAATTTATGTTATCCAAGTTTGGAAAATTTCACGAGTTCATCCCTAATAGCTCGGAATTTTTTAAGAAAGTGATTTTTTTACACAAGTTTTAAAAAATGGAAATGCATGCTTGAAACATGTTAAAGATGCAAATGACCTATGGATCCAAACCTTTTAAAGAGAATAACATTAAATTATCAAGTGAATGTGTAGTGGGATATTTACCCGAGTCAAACAAGCCATTATTTTTCCCATTTACAAAAAGTTGACCTAATGATCATAGAAGATTGTAATGTGGTTTATCATGCGTAACGGGCTACATTTTTGTAAGTAATGTCTTATGGATTAGGAGTCAACACCTAGTTAAAAATCCCACGCCTCCCCCTTTTTCAGACGATTGCAAGACCTGATATATAAAAACTAAAAAGAGTTTACAATCCCTAAAAAGTACAGACACTTTTTGGAATTATCTCTCTATATATTTATGCATTGTTCATTTCCATTTTAGATGTATAATTTTTTCTTAAATCAAAACATGAGTTTTCCATTTCCCTTTATCTCGTAAACATAAAAAGAGATTAAAGGCAAATAGATCACTACAAAATGAAAATTTTGGAGTTTATGAATGGAAAGAATTTAAAGCAATAAACAAATGTAAGTAACCAAAATTTATTGACACACCATAAATGAACACAAAATTTTGTTATCCAAGTTTTGGAAATTCTAGTAGTTCAACCCTAATATCTCAGAATTTTATAAGAAAAATATTTTTCTACACATGTTTTAAAAAATGAATATACAGGCTTGAGACATGTTAAAGATTCAAATGACCTATGGATCCAAACCTTTTAAATGGAATAACATTAAATTATCAAGTGAACATACGGTTGGATATTTACCCGAGTCAAAGAAGCCATTATTTTGCCCATTTACAAAAATCTAACCTAACGATTATAGATGATTGTAAAGTTATTTATCATGCATAACGGGCTATATTTTTGTAGGAATGACTTATGGATTTGGAGTCAACACTTAGTTAAAAATCCCCGGCCTCCCCCTTTTTTCGATGATTACAGAACCTGATATATAAAAACTGAAGAGAGTTTAGAATCCCTAAAAATTACAAACACTTTTTGGAATTATCTCTCTCTACATTTGTGCATTGTGAATTTCTATTTTAGATGTATACATTTTTATTAAATAAACATTTCAGTTTTCACTTTCCCTTCATCTCGTAAACAAAAAAAAGAGATAAAAGGCAAATAGATCACTACAAAATGAAAAATTTAGAGTTTATGAATGGAAAATTTATAGCAATAAACCAATGTAAGTAAATAAAATTTATTCACATACCACAAATGAAAACAAATGTTTTGTTACCCAAGTTTGGGAAATTCCACTAGTTCAACCCTTTTAGCTCGGAATTTTATATGAAAGAGATTTTTCTACACATGTTTTAAAAAAATGATATGCATTCTTTAAACGTGTTAAAGATGCAAACGATATATGGATCCTAACCTTTTAAAGAGAATAAAATTAAATACTCAAGTGAACGTGCGGTGGGATATTTACCCGAGTCAAACAAGCCATTATTTGCCGCATATACAAAAAGTTGACCTAACGATCATAGATTATTGTAAAGTGATTTATCATGAGTAACGGGCTATATTTTTGTAAGGAATGCCTCAAAGATTGGGAGTCAACACTCATTTAAAAATTCCCCGCCTCTCCCTTTTCTCGACTATTGCTGAACATGATATATAAAAACTAAAAAGGGTTTACAATCCCTAAAAATTATAAAAACTTTACGGAATTACCTCACTCTACAATTGTGCATTGTGCATTTCTATTTTAGATGTATATTTTTTTCTTAAATCAAAGTTGAGTTTTTACTTGTCCTTCATCTCATAAACAAAAAAAGAGATAAAAGGCAAATAGATGACAACAAAATGAAAATTTTAGAGTTGCTAGATGGAATGAATTTAAAGCAATAAACAAATTTAAGTATAGAAAATTTATTCACACAACAAATATGAACACAAAATTTTTGTTATCCAAGTTTGGGAAATTTCACTAGCTCAACACTAATAGCTCGGAATTTTAAAAGAAAGAGATTTTTCTACACATGCTTTAAAAAATGGAATGCATGCTTGAAACCTATTAAAGATGCAAATGACCTATGGATCCAAACCTGTTAAAGAGAATAACAATAAATTCTCATGTGAACGTGTGGTGGGATATTTACCCGAGTCAAACAAGCCATTATTTTGCCCATTTATAAAAAGCTGACCTAAAGATCATAGATAATTGTAAAGTGATTTATCATGCATAACGGATTATATTTTTTTTAAAGAATGACTTTTTGATTGGGAGTCAACACTCAGTTAAAAATCCCCCGCCTTCGCCTTTTCCCGATGATTGCAGAACATGATATATAAAAACTAAAAAGAGTTTACTATCCCTAACAATTATAGACACTTTTTGGAATTATCTCTCCACATTTTTGCATTGTGCATTTCCATTTTAGATGTATACTTTTTTCTTAAATCAAAGCTTGAGTTTTCAATTTCACGTCATCTCGTAAACAAAAAAAGAGATAAGAGGCAAATAGATCACTATAAAATGAAAATTTTAGAGTTTATGATTGGAAAGAATTTAGAGCAATAACCAAATGTAAGTAAATAAAATTTATTCACACACCACAAATGAACACAAAAGTTTTGTTACCAAAGTTTTGGAAATTCCACTAGTTCTACCCTTTTAGCTCGGAATTTTATAAGACAGAGATTGTTTTACACATGTTTTAAAAAAAGGATATGCATGCTTTAAACATGTTAAAGATGCAAATGATCTATGGATCCTAATCTTTTAAAGAGAATAACATTAAATTCTCAAGTGAACGTTCGGTGGGATATTTACCCAAGTCAAACAAGCCATTATTTTGCCCATTTACAAAAAGTTGACCTAACGATCATAGATGACTGTAAAGTGATTTATCAAGCGTGACGGGCTATATTTTTTTAAGGAATGACTCATAAATTAGGAGTCAACACTCAAATAAAAATTCCCTGCCTCTCCCTTTTCTTGACGATTGCAGAACATGATATATAAAAACTAAAAAGAGTTTACTATCCCTAAAAATTACTGACACTTTTTGGAATTATGTCGCTCTACATTTGTGCATTGTGCATTTCCTTTTTAGATGTATACTTTTTTCATAAATCAAAGCTTGAGTTTTCACTTTCCCTTCATCTCGTAAACAAGAAAAGAGATAAAAAGGCAAATAGATCACAAAAAAATGAAAATTTTAAAGTTTATGTATGGAAAGAATTTAAAGCAATAAAAAAATATAAGTAAAGAAAATTTATTGACACAGAACAAATGAACACAAAATTTTTGTTATCAGAGTTTGGGAAATTCCACTAGTTCAACCCTAATATCTCGGAATTTTATAAGAAAGAGATTTTTCTACACATGTTTAAAAAATTGAATATGCATGCTTGAAACTTGTTAAAGATGCAAATGACCTAAGGATCCAAACCTTTTAAATGGAATAACATTAAATTCTCAACTGAACGTGTGGTGGGATATTTACCCAAATCAGACAAGCCATTATTTTGCCCATTTACAAAAACCAGACCTAAGGATCATAGATGATTGTAAAGTGATTTATCATATGTAATGGGCTATATTTTTAATAAATGACTTATGGATTAAAAGTCAACACTCAGTCAAAAATCCCTCTCCTCCTCCTTTTCCCGACGATTGCAAAACCTGATATATAAAAACTAAATAGAATTTACAATCCCAAAAAATTGAAGACACCTTTTTGAATTATCTCTCTCTACATTTGTGCATTGTTCATTTCCATTTTCGATGTATACTTTTTTCTTAAATCAAAGCTTGAGTTTTCACTTTCCCTTCATCACGTAAACAAAAAAAGAGATAAAAGGCAAATAGATCACAACAAAATGAAAATTTTAGAGTTTATGTATGGATAGAATTTAAAGCAATAAAAAATATAAGCAAAGAAAATTTATTCACACACCACAAATGAACGCAAAAGTTATGTTATCCGAGTTTGGGAAATTTCTCTAGTTCATCGCTAATAGCTCAAAATTTTGTAAGAAAGAGTTTTTCCTACACATATTTTAAAAAATGGATATGCATGCTTGAAACATGTTTAAGATACAAATGACCTATGGATCAAAACCTTTTAAAGGAAACAACTTTAAATTCTCATGTGAACGTGCGGTGGGATATTTACCTGAGTCAAACAAGCCATTATTTTGCCCATTTAAAAAAAGTTGAGTTAACGATCATAGATGATTGTAGAGTGATTTATCATGCGTAATAGGCTTTATTTTTGTAAGGAATGACTTATGCATTAGGAGTCAACACGTAGTTAAAAATCCCCTGCATCCCCCTTTTCTCGACGATTGCAGAATCTGATATATAAAAGCTAAAAAGAGTTTACAATCCCTAAAAATTATAGACACTTTGGGAATTATCTCTCTCTACATTTGTGCATTGTGCATTTCCATTTTAGATGTATAACTTTTTCTTAAATCAAAACTTGAGTTTTCATTTTCCCTTCTTCTCGTTAACAAAAAAAAAAATAAAAGGCAAAGAGATCACAATAAAATGAAAATTTTAAAGTTTATGTATGGAAAAAATTTAAAGCAATAAATAAATGTAAGTAAATAAATTTATTGAGATACCACAAATGAACACAAAAGTATTTTTATCCAAGTTTGCGAAATTCCACTAGTTATACCCTAATAGCTTGGAATTTTATGAGGAAGTGATTTTTCTACACATTTTTTAAAAAATTGATATGCATGCTTGAAACATGTTAAAGACTCAAATGACCTATGGATCCAAAACTTTTATAGAGAATAACATTAAATTCTCATGTGAACATGCGGTGGGATATTTACCCGAGTCAAACAAGCCATTATTTTGCTCATTTACAAAAAGCTAACCTAACGATTATAGATGATTGTAAAGTGATTTATTATGCGTAATGGGCTATATTTTTTAAGGAATGACTTATGGATTGGGAGTCAAAACTCTGTTAAAAATTCCCCGCCTCCCCCTTTTTTCGATGATTGCAGAACTTGATATAGAAAAACTAAAAAGAGTTTACAATCCCTAAAAATTATAGACACTTTTTGGAATTATCTTTTTCTACATTTGTGCATTTTTCATTTCCAATTTAGATGCATACTTTTTTCTTAAATAAAAGCTTGACTTTCACTTTCCCTTCATCTCGTAATCATAAAAAGAGATAAAAGGCAAATAGATCACAACAAAAGGAAAATTTTAGAGTTTATGTAAAGAAAGAATTGATAGCAATCAACAAATGTAAGTAAGGAAAATTTTAGAGTTTATGTAAAGAAAGAACTGATAGCAATCAACAAATGTAAGTAAGTAAAATTTATTCATACACCACATATGAACACAAAAGTTTTGTTATCCAAGTTTGGGAAATTCCACTAGCTCAACACTAATAGCTCGGAATTTTAAAAGAAAGAGATTTTTCTACACATGTTTTAAAAAAAGGATATGCATGCTTGAAACTTGTTTAAAATGCAAATGTCCCATGGATCTAAACCTTTTAAAGAGAATAACATTAAATTTTCATGTGAACGTGCGGTGGGATATTTACCCGACCCAAACAAGCCATTATTTTGCCCTATTACAAAAAGCTGACCTAACGATTAGAGATGATTATAAAGTGATTTATCATGCGTAACGGGCTATATTTTTGTAAGGAATGACTCATAGATGGGGAGTCAACACTCAGGTAAAAATCCTTCTCCTCCCCCTTTTCACAACGATGGCAGAACCTGATATATAAAAAATAAAAAGAGTTTACAATACCAAAAAATTACAGACACTTTTTGGAATTATCTCTCTCTTCATTTGTGCATTGGGCATTTCCATTTTAGATGTATACTTTTTTCTTAAATCAAAGCTTGAGTTTTCACTTTCCCTTCAACTCGTAAACAAAAAAAGAGAAAAAAGGCACAAAGATCACAAAAAAATAAACATTTTAGAGTTTATGTACGAAAAGAATTTAAAGCAATAAACAAATGTAAGTAATGCAAATTTATTCACATACCACAAATGAACACAAAAGTTTTGTTATCCAAGTTTTGGAAATTCCACTAGTTTAACTCTAATAGCACAAAATTTTATAAGAAAGAGATTTTTCTACACATGTTTTAAAAAATGGATATGCATGTTTGAAACATGTTAAAGATGCAAATGACCTATGGATCCAAACCTTTTTAAGAGAATAACATTAAATTTTCAAGTGAACGTGCGATGGGATATTTACCCGAGTCAAATTAGCCATTATTTTTCTCTTTTACAAAAAGTTAACTTAACAATCATAAATGATTGTAAAGTGATTTATCATGCATAACGGGCTATATTTTTTTAAGGAATGACTTATGGATTGGGAGTCAACACTCAGTTAAAAATCCCTTGCCTCCCCCTTTTCTCGACGGGTACAGAAACTGATATATAAAAACTAAGAGAAGTTTACAATCCCTAAAAATCACAGAAACTTTTTTGAATTATCTCTCTCTACATTTGTGCATTTTGCATTTCCATTTTATATGTATACTTTTTGCTTAAATCAAAACTTCAATTTTTACTTTTCATTCAGCTCGTAAACAAAAAAAGAGATAAAAGGCAAATAGATCACAACAAAATGAAAATTTTAGAGTGTATGTATGGAAAGAATTTAAAGCAATATACAAATGTAAGTAAAGAAAATTTATTCACACACCACAAATGAACACAAAAGTTTTGTTATCCCAGTTTGGCAAATTCCACTAGTTCAGCCCTAATAGCTCAAAATTTTAAAGAAAGAGATTTTTCTACACATGTTTTAAAAAATGGATATGCATGCTTGAAACATGTTAAAGATGCAAATGAACAATGGATCCAAACCATTTGAAGAGAATAACATTAAATTCTCAAGTGAACGTGCGGTGGGATATTTACCTTTGTCAAACAAGCCATTATTTTGCCCATCTACAGAAAGCTGACCTAACGATCATCGATTATTGTAAAATTATTTATCATGCGTAATGGGCTATACTTATGGATATGGATTCAACACTTAGTTAAAAATCCCTCGCCTCCCCCTTTTCTCAACAATTCCAAAACCTGATATATAAAAACTAAAAAGAGTTTACAATCCCTAAAAATTTTATAAACTTTTTGGAATTATCTCTCTCAAAATTTGTGCATTGAGCATTTCCTTTTTAGATGTATACTTTTTTCTTAAATAAAAACTTGAGTTTTCACTTTCCCTTCTTCTCGTAAAAAAAAAAGAGATAAAAGGCAAATAGATCACAAAAAAATGAAAATTTTAGAGTTTATGTATGGAAAGAATTTAAAGCAATAAACAAATGTAAGTAAAAAAAAATTATTCACACAGCTAAAATGAACACAAAAGTTTCGTTATCCAAGTTTGGGAAATTCCACTAGTTCAACCCTAATTGCTCGGAATGTTAAGAAAGACATTTTTCAACACATGTTTTAAAAATTGGATATGCATGCTTGAAACATGTTAAAGATGCAAATGAACTATGGATCCAAACCTTTTAAAGAAAACAACATTAAATTCTCAAGTGAACGTATGGTGGGATATTTACCCGAGTTAAATAAGCCATTATTTTGCCCTTTAACAAAAAGTTGGCCTAATAATCATAGATGATTGTAAAGAGATTTATCATGCGTAATGGGCTATATTTTTTTAAGGAATGACTTCTGGATTGGGAATCAGCACTCAATTAAAAATCCCCTGGCTCCCCCTCTTCTCGTAGATTACAGAAGCAGATATACAAAAACTAAAAAGAGTTTATAATCCCTAAAAATTAAAGACACTTTTTTGAATTATCTCTCTCTACAATTGTGAATTGCGCATTTCAATTTTAGATGTATACTTTTTTCTTAAATCAAAGCTTGATTTTTCCATTTCCCTTCATCTCATAAACAAAAAAACAGATAAAAGGCAAATGGAGCAGAACAAAATGAAAATTTTAGAGTTCATATATGGAAAGAATTAAAAACAATAAAAAAAATCTATGTAAAGAAAATTTATTCACACACCACAAATGAATACAAATGTTTTGTTATCCCAAGTTTGGGAAATTCCACTAGTTCAACCCTAATAGCTTAGAATTTTATAAGAAAAAGATTTTTCTACACATGTTTTACAAAATCGATATGCATGCTTGAAACATGTTAAAGATGCAAATGACTTATGGGTCCAAACATTTTAAAAATAATAACATTAAATTCTCAAGTGAACGTGCGATGGGATATTTACCCAAGTCAAACAAGCTATTATTTTGCCCATTAACAAAAAGCTGACCTAACGTTCATAGATGATTGTAAAGTGATTGATCATACATAATGGTCTATATTTTTGTATGGAATGACTTATGGATTGGGAGTCAACACTCTGTTAAAAATCCCCTCCCCCCCCCTCCCCCCCTCCACCCCCCCCCCCCCCCCTTTTCCTGACGATTGCAGAACCTGATATATAAAGACTATAAAGAGTTTAAAATCCCTAAAAATTACAGACACTTTTTGGAATTATATCTCTCTACATTTGTGCGTTGTGCATTTCTATTTTATATGTATAGTTTTTCCTTAAATCAAAATTTGAGTTTTTACTTTCCCTTTATCTCGTAAACAAAAAAAGAGATAAAAGGCAAATAGATCACAACAAAATTAAAATTTTAGATTTTATGTATGGAAACAATTTAAAGCAGTATACAAATTTAAGTAAAGAAAATTTATACACACCACAAATGAATACAAAAATTTTGTTATCCAAGTTTTGGAAATTCCACTAGTTCAACCTTAATAGCTTGAAATTTTGATCAGAAAAAGATTTTTCTGCACAAGTTTTAAAAAATGGATATAAATGCTTGAAACATGTTAAAGATGTAAATGACCTATGGATCCAAACCTTTTAAATAGAATAACATTAAATTCTCTAGTGAACGTGCGGTGGGATATTTACCAGAGTCAAACAAGCCATTATTTTGCCCATTTACAAAAAGTTGAGCAAACAATCATAGATGACTGTAAAGTGATTTATCATGCGTAACTGGCTAAATTTTTGTGAGGAATTACTTATGGATTGGGAGTCCATGCTCAATTAAAAATCACCCTCCTGTCTCTTTTCCCAATGATTGCAAAACCTGATATATAAAAACTCTAAAGAGTTTACAATCCCAAAAATTACAGACACTTTTTGGAATTATCTCTCTCTAAATTTGTGCTTTGTGCATTTCCATTTTAGATGTATACTTTTTTCTTAAATCAAAGCTTGAGTTGTCACTTTCCCTTCAACTCGTAAAAGAAAAAAGAGATAAAAAGCAAATAGATCACAACAAAATTAAAAATTTTGAGTTTATACATGGAAAGAATTAAACGAAATAAAGAAATATAAGTAAAGAAAATTTATTCACACACCACAAATGAAAACCAAATTTTTGTTATCCAAGTTTGGGAAATTCCACTAGTTCAGCCCAAATAGCTCGGAATTTTATAAGAAAGAGATTTTTCTACACATGTTTTAAAAATGGATACGCATGCTTGAAACATGTTAAAGTTGCTAATGACCTATGGATCCAAACCTTTTAAAGAGAATAACATTAAATTCTCAAGTGAACGTGCAGTGGGATATTTACCTTAGTCAAGCAAGCCATTATTTTGCCCATTTAAAGAAAGCTGACCTAACGATCATTGATGATGGTAAAGTGATTTATCATGTGTAATGGGCTATATTTTAGTTTGAATGATTTATCTATATGGATTCAACACTCATTTAAAAATCCTCCACTTCCCCCTTCTCCCGACGTTTGCAAAACCTGATATATAAAACCTAAAAAGAGTTTACAATCCCTAAAAATTACAGACACTTTTTGAATTATCTCTCTCTACATTTGTTCATTGTGCATTTCCATTTTAGGTGTATGCTTTTTTTTTAAATCATAGTTAGAGTTTTCACTTTCCCTTCATCTCGTAAATAAAAAAAGAAATATAAGGCAAATAGATCACAACAAAACGAAAATTTTAGAGTTTATGTATGGAAATAATTTAAAATAATAAAAAATTGTAAGTAAAGGAAATTTATTCACACACCACAAATGACCACAAAAGTTTTGTTATCCTAGTTTGGGAAATTCCACTAGTTCAACCCTAATTACTCGAAATTTTATAAGAAAGAGATTTTTCTACACATGTTTCAAAAAATGAATATGCATGCTTGAAACATGTTGATGCAAATGACCGATTGATCCAAACCTTTTAAAGATAATAACTAGAAATTCTAAAGGGAACGTGCGGTGGGATATTTACTCGAGTCAAACAAACCATTATTTTGCCCATTTACAAAAAGCTGACCTAACGATCGTAGATTGTAAAGTGATTTATCATGCGTAACGGGCTATATTTTTGTAAGGAATAACCTAAGAATTGGGAGTCAACACTCAGTTAAAAATCCCCTGCCTCCCCCTTTTTTCGACGATTGCAGATCCAGAAATATAAAAACTAAAAAGAGTTTACAACCTCTAAAAATTACAGAAATTTTTTGGAATTGTCACTCTCTACATTTGTGCATTGTGCATTTCCATTCTAGATGTATACCTTTTTCTTAAATCAAACCTAGAGTTTTCACTTTTCGTTCATCTCATAAACAAAAAAAAGAGATAAAAGGCAAATTGATCAGAACAAAATGAAAATGTTAGAGTTTATGTATGGAAAGAGTTTAAAACATTAAACAAATGTAAGTAAAGAAAATTTATTCACACACAACAAATGATCACAAAAGTTTTGTTATCTATGTTTGCGAAATTCCACTAGTTCAACCTAATAGCTCGGAATTTTATAAGAAAGAGATTTTTCTACACAAGTTTTAAAAATTGATATGCATGCTTCAAACATGTTAAAGATGCAAATGACCTATAGATCCAAACCATTTAAATAGAATAACTTTAAATTCTCAAATGAACGTGGGGTGGGTCATTTATCCGAGTCAAACAAGCCATAATTTTGCCCATTTACAAAAAGTTGACCTAACGATCATAGATGATTGTAAAACGATTTATCATGTGTGATGGGCTATAATTTTTTAAGGAATGACTTGTGGATTGGGAGTCAACACTCAGTTAAAAATCCGCCACTTCCCCCTTCTCCCGACATTTGCAAAACCTGATATATAAAAACTAAAAAGAGTTTACAATACCTAAAAATTACAAACACATTTTGGAATTATCTCTCTCTACATTTGTTCATTGTGCATTTCCATTTTAGATGTATACTTTTTTTTAAATCATAGTTAGACTTTTCACTTTCCCTTCATCTCCTAAACAAAAAAAGAAATAAAAGGTAAATAAATCACAAAAAAATGAAAATTGTAGAGTTTATGTATGGAAATAATTTAAAATAATAAAAACTTGTTAGTAAAGGAAATTTATTCACACACCACAAATGACCACAAAAGTTTTCTTATCCTAGTTTGGGAAATTCCACTAGTTCAACCCTAATAGCTCGGAATTTTATAAGAAAGAGATTTTTCTACACATGTTTTAAAAAATGGATATGCATGCTTGAAACAATTTAAAAAATCAAATGACCTATGGATCCAAACCTTTTATAAAGAATAACATTAAATTTTCACGTGAACGGGTGGTGGGATATTTACCCAACTCAAACAAGCCATTATTTTGCCCATTTACAAAAAGGTGACCTAACGATCATAAATGATAGTAAAGTGATTTATCTTGTGTAACGGGCTATATTTTTTTAAGGAATGACTTATGGATTTGGAGTCAATACTCTGTTAAAAATCCCCCACCTCCCCCTTTTCCCGACGATTGCAGAACCTGATATATAAAAACTAAAAAGAGTTTACAAGCCCTAAAAACTACTGACACTTTTTGGAATTATCTCTCTCTACATTTGTGCAATGTGCATTTCAATTCTTGATGTATATTTTTTTCTTAAATCAAAGCTTGAGTTTTCACTTTCCCTTCATCTTGTAAATAAAAAAAGAAATAAAAGGTAAATAGATCACAACAAAAGGAAAATTTTAGTGTTTGTGTATCGAAAGAACTCAAAGCAATAACAAAAGTGAGGAAAGAAAATTTATTCACACAACACAAATGAACACAAAAATTTTGTTATCCAACTTTGGGAAATTCTACTGGTTCAACCCTAATTCCTCAAAATTTTATAAGAATGAGATTTTTCTACACATGTTTTAAAAAATGGATATGCATTCTTGAAACATGTTAAAGATGCAAATGAACTATGGATCCAAACCTTTTAAAGAGAACAACATTAAATTCTCAAGTAAACGTGCTGTAGGATATTTAATCGAGTGAAACAAGGCATTATTTTGCCCTTTAACAAAAAGCTGACGTAACGAGCATAGATGATTGTAAACTGATTTATCATGCGTAATGGGCTATATTTTTGTAAGAAATGACTTATGGATTCGGAGTCAACACTTAGTTAAAAATCTCCCACCTCTCGCTTTTCTCGTAGATTGCAGAACTTGATATACAAAAACTAAAAAGAGTTTATAATCCCTAAAAATTAAAGGAACTTTTTTGAATTATCTCTCTCTACATTTGTACATTGTGCATTTCCATTTTAGATGTATAATTTTTTCTTAAATCAAAGCTTGATTTTCCATTATCATAAACAAAAAAAGAGATAAAAGGCAAATAGATCACAACAAAATGAAAATTTTAGAGTTGATGTATAGAAAGAATTAAAAGCAATAAACAAAATTTAAGTTAAGAAAATTTATTCACACCCCCAAATTAACACAAAAGTTTTGTTATCCAAGTTTGGGAAATTCCACTAGTTCAACCCTTATAGCTCAGAATTTTATAAGAAAGGGATTTTTTTACACTTGTTTTAAAAAATGGATATGCATCCATGAAACATGTCAAAGATGCAAATCACCTATAGATCCAAACCTTTTAAAGAGAATAACATTAAATTATCAAGTGAAACTGTAGTAGGATATTTACCCGAGTCAAACAAGCCATTATTTTGTTCATTTACAAAAAGCTAACCTAACGATCATAGATGATTGTAGAGTGATTTATCCTTCGTAACGGGCTATATTTTTGTAAGGAATGACTTATGGATTGGGAGTCAACACTTAGTTAAAAATCCTCTTCCTCCCCCTTTTTCCGATGATTGCAGATCTTGATATATAAAAACTAAAAATAGTTTACAATCCCTAAAAATTACGGACACTTTTTGGATTTATCTTTCCCTACATTTTTGCATTGTGAATTTACATTCTAGATGTATATTTTTCTCTTAAATCAAAGCTTGAGTTTTCTCTTTCCCTTCATCTCGTAAACAAAAAAAGAGATAAAAGGCAAATTGATCACAACAAAATGAAAATGTTAGAGTTTATCTATGGAAAGAATTTAAAACAATAAAAAAATGTAAGTAAAGAAAATGTATTCACACACCACAAATGAACACAAAAGTTTTGTTTTCCAAGTTTGGGTAGTTCCACTAGTTCAACCCTAATAGCTCGGAATTTTATAAAAAAGAGATTTTTCTACACTTGTTTTAAAAAAGGGATATGCATGCTAGAAACATGTTAAAGATGACTCTGACCTATGGATCCAAACCTTTTAAAGAGAATAACATTAAATTCTCAAGTGAACGTGCGGTGGGATAATTACCCGAGTCAAACATGCCATTGTTTTGCCCATTTACAAAAAGGTCACCTAACGATCATCGATGATTGTAAAGTGATTGATCTTGCTTAACGGGCTATATTTTTGAAAGGAATGACTTACGGATTGGGAGTCAACACTTGGTTAAAAATCCCCCGCCTCCCCCTTTTCCTGACGATTGCTGAACCTGATAGATAAAATCTAGAAAGATTTTACAATCCCTAAAAATTACAGACACTTTTTGGAATTATCTATCTCTACATTTGTGCATTGTGCATTTCCATTTTAGATGTATACTTTTTTATTAAATCAAAATTGAGTTTTCACTTTCCCATCAACTCGTAAACAAAAACAGAGATAAAAGGCAAATAGATCACAACAAAATGAAAATTTTAGAGTTTATGTATGGAAAGAATTTAAAGCAATATACAAATTTAAGTAAAGAAAATTTATTCACACACCACAAATGAACACAAAAGTTTTGTTATCCAAGTTTGCGAAATTCCACTAGTTCATCCTTAATAGCTCAAAATTTTGAAAGAAAAGAGATTTTTCTACACATGTTTTAAAAAATGGATATGCATGTTTGAAACATGTTAGAGGTGCGAATGACCTATGGATGCAAACCTTTTAAAGAGCATAAAATTAAATTCTCTAGTGAACGTGCGTTGGGATATTTACCCGAGCCAAACAAGCCATTATTTTGCCCATTTACAAAAAGCTGACGTAACGATCAAAGGTGATTGTAAAGTGACTTTTCATGCGTAGCGGGCTATATTTTTTAAGGAATAACATAAGGATTGGGAGTCAACACTCAGTTAAAAATCCCCCCTTCCCCTTTTTTCCGATGACTGCAGGACCTAATATATAAAAAGAAAAAAGAGTTTAAAATCGCTAAAAATTACAAACACTTTTTGGAATTATCTCTCTCTACATTTAGATGTATACTTTTTTCTTATATCAAAGCTAGAGTTTTCACTTTCCCAACATCTTGTAGACAAAAAAAGAGATAAAAAATAAATAGATTACAACAAATTGAAAAATTTAGAGTTTATGTATAGCAATAACAAATGTGAGGAAAGAAAATTTGTTCACACACCACAAATGAACACAAAAGTTTTGCTATCCAAGTTTGAGAAATTCCACAAGTTCAACCCTAATAAGTTGAAATTTCATAAGTAAGAGATTTTTCTTCACATGTTTTAAAAAATGGATATGCATGCTTGAAACATGTTAAAGACACAAATGACCAATGGATCCAAACCTTTTAAAGAGAATAACATTAAATTCTCAACTGAACGTGTGGTGGGTTATTTACCCGAGTCAAACAAGCCTTAATTTCGCCCATTTACAAAAAGCTGACATAACGATCATAGATGATTGTAAAGTGATTTATCAAGTGTAATGGGCTATATTTTTTTAAGGAATGACTTATGGATTGAGAGTCAACACTCAGTTAAAAATCCCCTGCTTGCCCTTTTTCCCGACGATTGCAGAACCTGATATATAAGAACTAAAAGGAGTTTACAATCCCTAAAAATTACAGACACTTTTTGGAATTATCTCTCTCTACATTTGTTCATTGGGCATTTCCAATTTAGATGTATACTTTTTTCTGAAATCAAAGCTAGAGTTTTCACTATCCCTTTATCTAGTAAACAAAAAAAGAGATAAAAGGAAAATAGATCACAACAAAATGAAAATTTTTGAGTTTATGTATCGAAAGAACTTGATGCAATAACAAATGTGGGGAACAAAAATTTATTCACACACCACAAATGAACACAAAAGTTTTGTTATCCAAGTTTTGGAAATTCCAAGTTTGGGAAAACCTGATATGCATGCTTGAAACATGTTAAAAACGCAAATGACCAAGGGATCCAAACCTTTCAAAGTGAATAACATTAAATTCTCAAGTGAATGTCTGGTTGGATATTTTGATTAATGATCATAGATGATTGTAAAGTGATTATTTATGTGTAACGGGCTATATTTTTGTAAGGAATGACTTATGGAATTGGAGTCAACACTCAGTTAAAGAGATAAAAGGAAAATAGATCACAACAAAATGAAAATTTTAGAATTTATGCATGGAAAGAATTTAAAGCAATAAACAAATGTAAGTAAAGAAAATTTATTCATACACCACAAATTAAAACAAAAGTTTTTTATCCAAGTTTGTGAAATTCCTCTTGTTCATCCTTAATAGTTCAAAATTTGGTATGAAAGAGATTTTTCTACACACATTTTAAAAAATGGATATGCATGTTTGAAAGATGTTAAAGGTGTTAATGACCTATGGACCCAAACCTTCTAAAGAGAATAACATTAAATTCCCAAGTGAACGTGCGGTGAGATATTTACCCGAACCAAACAAGCCAATATTTTTCCCATTTAAAAAAAGCTGACCTAACGATCAAAGATGATTGTAAAGTGATTTTTCATGCGTAACGGGCTATATTTTTTTAAGGAATAACATTTGGATTGGGTGTCAACACTTAGTTAAAAATCCCCTGCCTCCCCCTTTTCCTAACGACTGCAGAACCAAATATATAAAAAGAAAAAAAGTGTTTAAAATCCCTAAAAATTAGAGACACTTTTTGGAATTATCTCTCTCTACATTTGTTAATTGTGCATTTCCATTTTCAATGTGTACTTTTTTCTTAAATCAAAGCTGGAGTTTTCACTTTCCCTTCATCTTGTAAACAAAAAAAGAGAAAAGGAAAATAGAATACAACAAGAAGAAAATTTTAGAGTTTATGTATGGAAATAATTTAAAGCAATAACAAATTCAAGGAAAGAAAATTTATCCACACACCACAACTGATCACAAAATTTTTGTTATCCATGTTTGGGAAATTCCATTAGTTGAACCCAAATAGCTCGGAATTTTTTAGGAAGAGATTTTTCTACACATGTTTTCAAAAATGGATTTGCATGCTTGAAACATGTTAAATATGAAAATGACATATGGATCCACACCTTTTAAAGATAATAACATTCAATTCACAAGTGAACGTGCGGTGGGATATTTACCCGAGTCAAACAAGCCATTATTTTGCCCATTTACAAAAAGCTGACCTAACGATCATAAATGATTGAAAAGTGAATTATCATGCATAACGAGCTATATTTTTTTAAGGAATGACTTATGGATAGGGAGTCAACACTCTTTTAAAAATCCCCCGCCTCCCTCATTTCCAGACGATTGCCGAGCCTGATATATAAAAACAAAAAAGAGTTTACAGTCCCTAAAATATACAGACACATTTTGGAATTATCTCTCTCTACATTTGTGCATTGTGCATGTCCATTTTACATGTATACTTTTTTATTAAATCAAAACTTTAGTTTTCACTTTCCCATCAACTCGTAAAAAAAAAAGAGATAAAAGGCAAACAGATCACTACAAAATGAAAATTTTAGAGTTTATGTATGGAAAGAATTTAACGCAATAAAAAATTATAAGTAAAGAAAATTTATTCACACTTTGCAAATGAACACAAATGTTTTGTTATCCAAGTTTGCGAAATTCCAATTGTTCATCCTTAATAGCTCAAAATTTTGAAACAAAGAGATTTTTCTACACATGTTTTAAAAAATGGATATGCATTTTTGAAACATGTTAAAGGTGCGAATGACCTATCGATCCAAACCTTTTAAAGAGAATAACATTAAATTCTCAAGTGAATGTGCGGTGGGATATTGACCCAAGTCAAACAAGCCATTATTTTCCCCATTTACAAAAAGTTGACCTACCGATCGAAGATGATTGTAAAGTGATTTATCACATGGAACGGGCTATATTTTTATAAGGAAAAACTTTTGGATTGGGCGTCAAAACTTAGTTAACAACCCTCTGCCTGCCTCTTTTACCGACGACTGCAGTACCTGATATACAAAAACTAAAAAGAGTTTACAATCCCTAAAAAATAAAGTCACTTTTTGGAATTATCTCTCTCTACATTTGTGCAATTATAATTTATATTTTAAATGTATACTTTTGTCTTAAATCAAAGCTTGAGTTTTCCATTTCCCTTCATCTCGTTAACAAAAAAAGACATAAAAGGCAAAAATATCACAAAGAAAAAAGAAAATTTTGGAGTTTATGTTTGGAAAGAATTTAAAGCAATAGACAAAATAAAAAAAAATTATTCACACACCACAAATGAACACAAAAGTTTTGTTATCCAAGTTTGAGAAATTCCACTAGTTCAACCCTAATGGCTCAGAATTTTATAAGAAAGAGATTTTTCTACACATGTTTTAAAAAAAGGATATGCATGATTGAAACATGTGAAAGATGCAAATGACCTATGGGTCCAAACCTTTTTATGAGAATAACGTAAAATTCTCAAGTGAATGTGCAGTGGGATATTTACAAGAGTCAAATAAGCCATTATTTTTCCCATTTACAAAAAGCTAACATAACGATCATAGATGATTGTAAAGTGATTTATCATGCGTAATGGGCTATATTTTTTTAATGAATGACTTATGGATTGGGATTCAACACTCAGTTAAAAATACCCCGCCTCCCCCTTTTCCCAATGATTGCAGATCCAGATATATAAAAACTAAAAAGAGTTTACAATCCCATAAAATTAAAGACACTTTTTTGAATTATCTCTCTCTACATTTGTGTATTGAGTATTTCCTTTCTAGATGTATACTTTTTCTAAAACCAACGCTTGAGTTTTCACTTTCCCTTCATCTCGTACATAAAAAAAGAAATAAAAACCAAATAGACAATTGGAGAACCTGATATATAAAAACTAAAAAGAGTTTACAATCCCTAAAAATTACAAACACTTTTTGGAATTATCTCTCTCTACATTTGTGCATTTTGCATTTCTATTTTAGATGTTTTCTTTTTTCTGAAATCAAAGCTTGAGTTTTCACTTTCTCTTCATCTCGTAAACAAAAAAAGATATTAAAGTGAAATAGATCACAACAAAATGAAAATTTTAGAGTTTATGTATAGAAAGAATTTAAAGCAATAAACAAATCAAAGTCAAGAAAATTTATTCACACACTACAAATGAACATAAAACTTTTGTTATCCAAGTTTGGGAAATTCTACTAGTTCAACCCAAATAGCTCGGAATTTTATGAGAAAGAGATTTTTCTATACACGTTTTAAAATATAGATATGCATGCTTGAAACATGATAAAGATGCAAATGACCTATGGATCCACGAAACCTTTCATATAGAATAACAATAAATTCTCAAGTGAACGTGTGTTGGGATATTTACCTGAGTGAAATAACCCATTATTTTGCCCATTTACAAAAAGCTAACCTAACGATCATATATGATCGTAAAGTGATTTATCATGCGTAATGGGCTATATTTTTTGTAAGGAATGACTCATGGATTGGGAGTCAACACTCAGTTAAAAATCCTACCCCTCCTCTTTTTCCCGACGATTGCAGAACTTGATATATAAAAACTAAAAAGAATTTACAAACCCTAAAACTTACAGACACTTTTTGGAATTATCTATCTCTACATTTGTGCATTGTGCATTTCCATTTTAGCATTATACTTTTTCTTAAATCAAAGCTTCGATTTTCACTTTCCCTTCATCTCGTAAACAAAAAAAGAGATAAAAGTCAAATAGATCCCAACAAAATTAAAGTTTTAGAGTTTATGTATGGCAAGAATTTAAAGCAATAAACTAATGTAATTAAAGAAAATTTATTCACACACCACAAATGAACACAAAAGTTTTATTATCCAGGTTTGAGAAATTCCACTATTTCAACCCTAATAGCTCGGAATTTTATAAGAAAGAGATTTCTTTACACAAGTTTTAAAAAATGGATATGCATGCTTGAAAAATGTTAAAGATGCAAATGCCTTATGTATCCAAACCTTTTAAATAGAATAAAAATAAATTCTCAATTGAACATGAGGTGGCTTATTTACCCGAGTCAAATAAACCATTATTTTGCCCATTAACTAAAATTTGACCTAATGATCATAGATGATTTTAAAGTGATTTATCATGTGTAAAGGGCTATATTCTTTGTTAGGAATGACTTATGGATTGCGAGTCAACACTCAGTTAAAAATCCTACCCCTCCTCTTTTTCCCTATGATTCCAGAACCTACTATATAAAAACTAAAAAAAGTTTACAATCCCTAAAAATTATAGATACTTTTTGGAATTTTCTCTCTCTACATTTTTACAGTGTGCATTTCCATTTTTTATGTATGCTTTTTTCTTAAATCAAAGCTTGAGTTTTCACTCTCCCTTAATCTCGTAAACAAAATAAGAGAGAAAAGGCAAATAGATCACACCAAAATAAATTTTTTAGAGTTTATGTATGGAAAGAATTTTAAGCAATAAACAAACTGTAAGTAAAGAAAATTTATTCACACACCACAAATGAACATTAAAGTTTAGTTATCCAAGTTTGGGAAATTCCACTAGATCAACCCGAATAGCTCGAAATTTTTTAAGGAAGAGATTTTTCTACACATGTTTTAAAAAATCAATTTGCATGCTTGAAACATGTTAAAGATGATAATGACCTATGGATCCACACCTTTTAAAGATAATAACATTTCCACAAGTGAACGTGCGGTGGGGTATTTACTCGAGTCAAACAAGCCATTATTTTGCCCATTTACAAAAAGTTGACCTAACGATCATAGATGATTTTAAAGTGATTTACCGTACATAACAGGCAATATTTTTGTAAGGAATGACTTATGGATTGGGAGTAACCACTCAGTGAAAAATCCCTACCCTCCCCCTTTTCTCGTAGAATACAGTATTTACAATCCCTAAAAAATAAAGACAGTTTTTGGAATTATCTCTCTCTACATTTGTGCATTGAGAATTTCTACTTTTAAATGTATATTTTTTTCTTAAATCAAAGCTTGAGTTTTCCATTTCCCTTCATCTCGTTAACAAAAAAAGACATAAAAGGCAAAAATATCACAAAAAAATGAAAATTTTGGAGTTTATGTTTGGAAAGAATTTAAAGCAATAATCAAAATGTAAGTAAAGAAAATTTATTCACACTCCACAAATGAACACAAAAATTTTGTTATCCAAGTTTAGGAAATTCCACTAGTTCAACCCTAATAAATCGGAATTTTATACGGAAGAGGCTTTTCTACACATGTTTTAAAAACTAGATATGCATGCTTAAAACATGTTAAATATTCAAATGATCTATGGATCCAAACCTTTTAAAGAGAATAACATTAAATTCCCAAGTGAACGTGCGGTGGGATATTTACCCGAGTCAAACAAGCCATTATTTTGCCATTTACAAAAAGTTGACCTAACGATCATAGATGATTGTAAAGTGATTAATCATGTGTAATGGCCTATATTTTTGTAAGGAATTACTTATGGATTGGGAGTCAACACTCTGTTAAAAGTCCCCGGCCTTCCCCTTTTCCCGATGATTGCAAATCTGGATATATGAGAACTAAAAAGAATTTACAATCCCTAAAAAATATAGACACTTTTTTGAATTATCTCTCTCTATATTTGTGCATTGTGCATTTCCATTCAAGTTGTATACTTTTTTTATAAATCAAAGCTTGAGTTTTCACTCTCCCTTCATCTCGTAAACAAAAAAAGAGATTAAAGGTAAATCGATCACAAAAAAATGAAAATTTTAAAGTTTATGTATCGAAAGAATTTAAAATAATAAACAAATATAAGTATATAAAATTTATTCACACACCTCAAATGAACACAAATGTTTTCTTATCCAAGTTTTTGAAATTCCACTAGTTCAACCCTACTAGCTCGGAATTTTATAAGAAATAGATTTTTCTACACATGTTAAAGATGCAAATGACCCACGGATTCAAACTTTTTAAAGAGAGTAACATTAAATACTGAAGTGAACGTGCGGTGGGATATTTTCCCAAGTCAAACAAGCCATTATTTTGCCCATGTACAAAAAGCTGACCTAACGATCATAGATGATTGTAAAGTGATTTATCATGCGGAACGGGCTATATTTTTATAAGGAATGACTTATAGATGGCGAGTCAACACTCAGTTAAAAATCCCCCACCTCCCCCTTTTCCCGACGATTGCAAAACCTGATATATAAAAACTACAAAGAGTTTACAATCCCTAAAAATTACAAACACTTTTTGGAATTATCTCTCTCTACATTCACGCATTGTGCATTTCCATTCTAGATGTATAATTTTTTCTTAAATCAAAGCTTGAGTTTTCACTTTCCCTTCATCTCGTAAACAAAAAAAAGAAATAAAAGCCAAATAGATCACAACAAAATAAAAATTTTAGAGTTCATGTATGGAAATAATTTAAAATAATAAACAAATGTTTGAAAATAAAATTTATTCACACGCTACAAATGAACACAAAAGTTTTGTTTTCCAAGTTTGGGATTTCCACTAGTGCAACCCTAATAGCTCAAAATTTATAACAAAGATATTTTTCTACACATGTTTTAAAAAATGGATGTGCAAGCTTGAAACATGTTAAAGATTCAAATGACCTATGGATCCAAACCTTTTAAAGAGAAAACATTAAATTCTCAAGTGAACGTGTGATGGGATATTTACTCGAGTCAAACAAGCCATTATTTTGCCCATTTACAAAAAGCAACCCTAATGATCATAGATGATTGTAAAATAATTTATCATGCATTATGGGCTATATTTTTATAAGGAATGACTTAAGGATTGGAAGCCACCACTCAGTTGAAAATCCCCCGCCTCCCCCTGTTCCTAAAAATTGCAGAACCAGATATATAAAAAATAAAAAGAGTTTACAATCCCTAAAAATTATAGACACTATTTTGAAATATCTCTCTCTGCATTTGTGCATTGTGCATTTCCATTTTTGATGTATACTTTTTTTCTGAAATCAAAGCTTGAGTTTTCACTTTCTCTTCATCTCGTAACAAAAAAAAATATTAAAGGGAAATAGATCACAACAAAATGTAAATTTTAGAGTTTATGTATGGAAAGAATTTAAAGCAATAAACAAATTTAAGTCATGAAAATTTATTCACACACCACAAAGGAACACAAAAGTTTTGTTATCCAAGTTTGGGAAAATCCAATATTTCAACGCTAATAGCTTAGAATTTTATAAGAAAGAGATTTTTGAACATATGTTTTAAAAAAACTAGATTTGCAAACTTGATACATGTTAAAGATGAAAATTATCTGTGGATCCAAACCTTTTAAAGAGAATTGGATTAAATTCTCAAGTGAACGTGCGGTGGGATATTTACCCGAGTCAAACATGCCATTATTTTGCCCTTTTACAAAAAGCTGACCTAACGATCATAGATGAATGTAAAGTGATTTTTCATGTGTAACGGGCTATACGTTTTTAAGGAATGATTTATGGATTGGGAGTCAACACTCATTTAAAAATCCCCCCTTCCCCCTTTTCCTGACGATTGCAGAACCTGATATATAAAAACTAAAAAGAGTTTACAATCCCTAAAAATTAAAAACACTTTTTGGAATTGTCTCTCTCTACATTTGTTCTTGGTGCATTTCCATTTTAGATATACTTTTTTCTTAAATCAAAGCTAGAGTTTTTTCTTTCCCTACATCTTGTAAACAAAAAAAGACATAAAGGGCAAATAGATCACAACAAAATGAAAATTTTAAAGTTTATGTATTGAAAAATAACTCAAAGAAATAAAAAATCTGAGGATATAAAATTTATTCACACACCACAAATGAACACAAAAGTTTTGTTTTCCATGTTTGGGAAATTCCACAAGTTCAACCCTAATACACCAAATTTTTATAAGTAAGAGATTTTTCTTCACATGTTTTAAAAAATGGATATGCAAGCTTGAAACATGTTAAAGACTCAAATGACCTATGGATCAAAACCTTTTAAAGTGAATAACATTAAATTCTCTAGTGAACGTGGAGTGGGTTATTTACTCGAGTCAAACAAGCCTTAATTTTTCCCATTTACAAAAAGCTGACTTAACGACCACAGATGATTGTAAAGTGATTTATCAAGTGTAATGGGCTATATTTTTTTAAGGAATGGCTTATGGATTGAGAGTCAACACTCAGTTAAAAATCCCCTACTTGCCCCTTTTTCTCGACGATTGTAGAACCTGATATATAAAAACTGAAAAGAGTTTTCAATCCCTAAAAATTACAGACACTTTTTGGAATTATCTCTCTCTACATTTTTTCATTGTGCATTTCCATTTTAGATGTATACTTTTTTCTTAAATCAAAGCTAGAGTTTTCTCTTTCTCTTGATCTTGCAAACAAAAAAAAGAAATAAAAGGAAAATAGATCACAACAAAATGAAAATTTTTTGAGATTATGTATCGATAAAAAATGTGAAGAAAGAAAATTTATTCACATACCACATAAGAACGCAAAAGTTTTGTTATCCAAGTTTGGGGAATTCCACTAGTTCAAGCCTGATTGCTCGGAATTTTATAAGTAAGAGATTTTTCTTCACATGTTTTAAAAAATGGATATGCAAGCTTGAAAGATGTTAAAGACGGAAATGACCTATGGATCCAAACTTTTTAAAGAGAATAACATTAAATTATCAAATGAACATGGGGTGGGATATATACCCGAGTCAAACAAGTCATAATTTTGCCCAATTACAAAAAGCTAACCTAACGATCAAAGATTGTAAATTGATTTATCATGTGTGACGGGCTATATTTTTTTAAGGAAAGACTTATGGAGTGGGAGTCAACACTCAGTTAAAAATCCTCCGCTTCACCCTTTTCCCGACTTTTGCAGAACCTGATATATAAAAACTAAAAAGAGTTTACAATCCCTATAAATTGCAGACACTTTTTGGAGTTATCTCTCTCTATACTTTTTCATTGTGAATATTCATTTTAGATGTATACATTTTTTTTAAATCAAAGCTAGAGTTTTCACTTTCCGTTCATCTCCTAAACAAAAAAAGAGATAATAGGCAAATAGATCACATCAAAATGAAAATTTTAGAGTTTATGTTTCGAAAGAACTCAAAGAAATAACCAATGTGAGGAAAGAAAATTTATTCACACACCACAAATGAACACAAAATTTTTATTATCCAACTTTGGGAAATTCCACTAGTTCAACCCTATTTGCTCAGAATTTTTTAAGGAAGAGATATTTCTACACATGTTTTAAAAAATGGATTTGCATGCTTGAAACACATAAAATATGAAAATTACCTATGGATCCACACCTTTTAAAGATAATAACATTAAATTCACAAGTGAACGTGCGGGGGGGTATTTACCATAGTCAAACAAGCCATTATTTTGCCGATTTACAAAAAGCTGACCTAACGATCATAGATGATTGTAAAATGATTTATCATGTGTAACGGGCTATATTTTTGTAAGGAATGACTTATGGATATGGAGTCAACACTCAGTTAAAAATCCCTCGCCTCCCCCTTTTCTCGTAGATTGCAGAACCTGATATACAAAAACTAAAAAGAGTTCACAATCTCTAAAAATTAAAGACACTTTTTGGAATTATCTCTCTCAACATTTGTGCATTTTAAATTTACATTTTATATGTATACTTTTTTCTAAAATCAAAGCTGGAGTTATCCATTTCCCTTCATATCGTAAACAAAGAAAAAGATAAAAGGCAAATAGATCACAACAAAATGAAAATTTTAGAGTTTATGTAAGGAAAGAATTTAAAGCTACAAACAAAATCTATGAAATTAAAATTTATTCACAAACCTCGAATGAACACAAAAGTTTTGTTATACAAGTTTGAGAAATTCCACTTGTTCAACCCTAATAGCTCGGAATTTTATAAGAAAGAGATTTTTCTACACATGTTATAAAAAATGGATATGCATCCTTGAAACATGTTGAAGATGCAAAATACCTATGGATCCAAACATTTTTAAGAGAGTAACATTAAATTCTCAAGTGAACGTGCGGTGGAATATTTACCCGAGTCAAACAAGCCATAATTTTGCCTATTTACAAAAAGTTGACCTAACGATCATAGATGATTGTGAAGTATTTTATCAAGTGTGATGGGCTACATTTTTTTAAGGAATGGATTATGGATTGAGAGTCATCACTCAGTTAAAAATCCCCCACTGGCCCCTTTTCCCGATGATTGCAGAACCTGATATTTAAAAACTAAAAAGAGTTTACAATCCCTAAAAATTACAGACACTTTTTGGAAATATCTCTCTCTACATTTTTTCATTGTGCATTTCATTTTTAGATCTAGACTTTTTTCTTAAATCGAAGCTAGAGTTTTCACTTTCACTTTATCTCGTAAACAAAAAAAAAAGAGATAAAAAGAAAATAGATTACAACAAAATGAAAATTTTTGAGTTTATGTCTTGAAAGAACTCAAAGCAATAACAAATGTGAAGAAAGAAAATTTATTCACCCACCACAAATGAACACAAAAGTTTTGTTATCCAAGTTTTGGAAATTCCACTAGTTCAAGCCTAATGGCTCGAAATTTTATAAGTAAGAGATTTTTCTTCACATGTTTTAAAAAATGGATATGCATGCTTGAAACAAGTGAAAGACGCAAATGACCTATGGATCCAAACCTTTCTAAAGTGAATAAAATTAAATTCTCAAGTGAACGTCCAGATGAATATTTTTCCTAACAATCATAGATAATTGTAAAGTGATTTATCATGTGTAACCGGCTATATTTTTGTAAGGAATGACTTATGGATAGGGAGTCAACACTCAGTTAAAAATCCCCCGCCTCCCCATTTCTAGACGATCGCAGAACCTAATACATAAAAAAAAAAAAGTTTACAATCCCTAAAATATGCAGACACTATTTGGAATTATCTCTCCCTATATTTGTGCATTGTGCATGTCCATTTTAGATGTATACTTTTTTATTAAATCAAAACTTGAGTTTTCACTTTCCCATCATCTCGTAAACATAAAAAGAGATAAAAGACAAATACATCACAATTAAATGAAAATTTTAGAGTTTATGAATGGAAAGAATTTAAAGCAATTAACAAATGTAAGTAAAGAAAATTTATTCACACACCACAAATGAACACAAATGTTTTGTTATCCAAGTTTGCGAAATTCCACTAGTTCATCCTTAATAGCTCAAAATTTTGTAAAAAAGAGATTTTTCTACACATGTTTTAAAAAATGGATATGCATGTTTGAAACATGTTAAAGGTGCGAATGACCTATCAATCCAAACCTTTTAAAGAGAATAACATTAAATTCTCAAGTGAACGTGCGGTGGGATATTTACCCAAGTCAAACAAGCCATTATTTTCCCCATTTACAAAAAGTTGACCTAACGATCATAGATGATTGTAAAGTGATTTATCACGCGTAATGGGATATATTTTTGTAAGGCATAACTTAAAGATTGGGCGTGAACACTTAATTAAAAACCCCCTCCCTGCCCTTTTTCCCGACGACTGTAGAACCTTTTATATAAAAAGAAAAAAAAGTTTACAATCCCTACAATTATAGACACTTTTTGGAATTATCTCTCTCTACATTTTTTAATTGTGCATTTCCATTTTAGATGTATACTTTTTTCTTAAATTAAAGCTTGAGTTTTCACTTTCCCTTCGTCTCGTAAGCAAAAAAAGAGATAAAAGAAAAATAGATCACAACAAAAAGAAAATTTTAGAGTTTATGTGTGGAAATAATTTAAAGCAATAAAAAATGCAAGGAAAGAAAATTTATCCACACACCACAAATGATCACAAAAGTTTTGTTATCCATCTTTGGGAAATTCCACTAGTTCAACCCGAATAGCTCGGAATTTTTTAAGGAAGAGATTTTTCTACACATGTTTTAAAAAATCGATTTGCATGCTTGAAAAATGCTAAAGATGAAAATGACCTATGGATCCACACATTTTAAAGATAATAACATTAAATTCACAAGTGCACGTGCGGTGGGGTATTTACCCGAGTCAAACAAGCCATTATTTTGCCCATTTACAAAAAACTGACCTAACGATCATAGATGATTGTAAAGTGATTTATCATACGTAATGGGCTATATTTTTGTAAGGAAAGACTTATGGATTGGGAGTAGCCACTCAGTTAAAAATCCTTCCCCTCCCCCTTTTCTCGTAGATTGTAGAACCTGATATACAAAAATTAAAAAGAGTTTACAATCCCTAAAAAATAAAGACACTTTTTGGAATTATCTCTGTCTACCTTTGTGCATTGATAATTTCTATTTTAGATGTGTACTTTTTTATTAAATCGAAGCATAAGTTTTCCATTTCCCTTCATCTCGTAAACAAAAATAGAGATAAAAGGCAAGAATATCACAAAAAAAATGAAAATTTTAGAGTTTATGTTTGGAAAGAATTTAAAGCAATAAAAAAAATGTATAAACTTTTTTTTTCACACACCTCAAATGAACACAAAAGTTTTGTTATCCAAGTGTGAGAAATTCCACTAGTTCAACCCGAATAGCTCGGAATTTTATAAGAAAGAGATTTTTCTACACATGTTTTAAAAAAATGGATAGGCATGCTTGAAATATATTAAAGATGCAAATGACCTATGGGTCATCTTTTTAAGAGAATAACATTAAATTCACAAGTGAAAGTGCGGTGGGATAGTTACCAGAGTCAAACAAGCCATTATTTTACCCAGTTATAAAAAGTGGACATAACTATTGTAGATGATTGTAAAGTGATTTATTATGCAGAACGGGCTATATTTTTTAAGGAATGACTTATGGATTGGGAGTCAACACTCAATTAAAAATCCCCAACCTCCCCCTTTTCCCGACGATGGCAGAACCTGAAATATAAAAACTAAAAAGAGTTTACAATACCAAAAAATTACAAACACTATTTGGAATTATCTCTCTCTGCATTCATGTAATGTGCATTTCCATTCTTGATGTATAATTTTTTTCTTAAATCAAAGCTTGAGTTTTCACTTTCCCTTCATCTCATGAACAAAAAAGAAATAAAAGCCAAATAGATCACAACAAAATAAAATTTTTAGAGTTCATGTATGGAAAGAATTTAAAATAATAAAAAAATGTAAGCAAATAAAATTTATTCACACGCCACAAATGAACACAAAAGTTTTGTTATCCAAGTTTGGGAAATTCCACTAGTTCAACACTAATAGCTTAGAATTTAATAAGAAAGAAATTTTTCTACACATGTTTTATAAAATTGATCATAGATGATTGTAAAGTGATTTATCTTGTGTAATGTGATTATTTCTGTAAGGAATGACTGATGGATTGGGAATCAACACTCAGTTAAAAATCCCCCGCCTCCCCTTTTCCCGACGATTGTTGAACCTGATATATAAAAATTAAAAAGAGTTTACAATCCCTAACAATTAGAGACACTTTTTGAAATTATCTCTCTCTACATTTGTGCATTGTGCATTTCCATTTTAGATGTATACTTTTTTCTGAAATCAAAGCTTGAGTTTTCACTTTCTCTTCATCTCGTAAACAAAAAAAGATATTAAAGGGAAATAGATCACAACAAAATGAAAATTTTAGAGTTTATGTATGGAAAGAATCTAAAGCAATTAACAAATGATAGTCAAGATAATTTATTCACACACCACAAATGAACACGAAAGTTTTGTTATCCAAGTTTGGGAAATTCTACAAGTTCAACCCCAATAGCTTGGAATTTTATGAGAAAGAGATTTTTCTACACTTGTTTTAAAAAACAGATATGCATGCTTGAAACATGTTAAAGATGCAAATGACCTATGGATCCACCAAACCTTTCAAAGAGAATAACAATAAATTCTCAAGTGAAGGTGCATTGGGATATTTACCCGAGTCAAATAAGCCATTATTTTGCACATTTACAAAAAGCTTACCTAACGATCATAGATGATCGTAAAGTGATTTATCATGTGTAATGGGCGATAATTTTTGTAAGGAATGACTAATGGATTTTGAGTCAACACTCAGGTAAAAATCCTACCCCTCCTCTTTTTCCCGATGATTGCAAAACCTGATATATAAAATGTAAAAAAAGTTTACAAACCCTAAAACTTACAGACACTTTTTGGAATTATCTATCTCTACATTTGGGCATTGTGCATTTCCATTTTAGTTGTATACTTTTTCTTAAATCAAAGCATCAATTTTCACGTTCCCTTCATCTCATAAACAAAAAAAAGAGATAAAAGTCAAATAGATCCCAACAAAATGAAAATTTTAGAGTTTATGTATGGCAAGAATTTAAAGCAATAAACTAATGTAAATAAATAAAATTTATTCACGCACCACAAATGAACACAAAATTTTTATTATCCAGGTTAGAGAAATTCCACTAGTTCAACCCTAATAGCTCAAAATTTTATAACAAAGAGATTTCTCTACACAAGTTTTAAAAAATGGATATGCATGCTTGAAACAACTTAAAGATGCAAATGCCTTCAGGATCCAAAACTTTTAAAGAGAATAACAATAAATTCTCAAGTGAACATGAGGTGGCTTATATACCTGAGTCAAATAAGCTATTATTTTGCCCATTAACTAAATCTGATCTAATGATTATAGATGATAGTAAAGTGATTTATCATGTGTAACAGGCTATATTCTTTGTTAGGAATGACTTATGGATTGGAAGTCAACACTCAGTTAAAAATCCCACGCCTCCCCCTTTTCCCGATGATTGCAGAACCTGCTATATAAAACCTAAAAAGAGTTTACAATCCCTAAAAATTATAGATACTTTTTGGAATTATCTCTCTCTAAATTTGTGCATTGTTCATTTCCATTTTTGATGTATAATTTTTTCTTAAATCAAAGCTTGAGTTTTCACTCTCCTTTCATCTCGTAAACAAAAAAAGAGAGAAAAGCCAAATAGATCACAACAAAATAAATTTTTTAGAGTTTATGTATGGAAAGAAATTAAAGCAATTAACAAAATGTAAGTAAAGAAAATTTATTCACACACCACAAATGAACACAAAATTTTTGTTATCTAAGTTTTGGAAATTCCACTAGTTTAACCCTAATAGCTCAAAATTTTATAAGAAAGAGGCTTTTCTACACATGTTTTAAAAACGGGATATGCATGCTTCAAACATGTTAAAGATGCAAATGACCTTTGGATCCAAACCTTTTAAACATAATAACATTAAATTCCCACGTGAACGTGCGGTGGGATATTTACTCGAGTCAAACAAGCCATTATTTTGCCCATTTACAAAAAGCTGACCTAACTATCATAGATAATTGTAAAGAGATTAATCATGCATAACGGCCTACATTTTTGTAAGGAATGACTTATGGATTGGGAGTCAACACTCTATTAAAAATTCCCCGCCTCCCCCTTTTCCCGATGATTGCAGATCCGGATATATAAAAACTAAAAAGAATTTACAATCCCTAAAAATTACAAACTCTTTTTTGAATTATCTCTCTCTATAATTGTGCATTGTGCATTTCCATTCTAGATGTATACTTTTTTTTTAAATCAAATATTGAGTTTTCACTTTCCCTTCATCTTGTAAACAAAAAAAGAGATAAAAAGGTAAGTAGATCACAAAAAAATGAAAATTTTAAAGTTTATGTATGGAAAGAATTTAAAATAATAAGAAAATGTAAGTATATTAAATTTATTCACACACCTCAAATGAAAACAAAAGTTTTGTTATCCAAGTTTGGGAAATTCCACTAGTTCAACCCTAATAGCTTGGAATTTTATAAGAAATATTTTTTCTACACATGTTAAAGATGAAAATGACCCATGGATCCAAACCTTTTAAAGAGAATAACATTAAATACTGAAATGAACGTGCGGTGAGATATTTTCCCAAGTCAAACTAGCCATTATTTTGCCCATTTACAAAAATTTGACCTAACAATCATAGATGATTGTAAACTGATTTATCATACGTAACAAGCTATATTTTTGTAAGGAATGACTTATGGATTGGGAGTCAACAATCAGTTAAAAACCCCGCCTCCCCCATTTCCAGACAATTACAAAACCTGATATATAAAAACTAAAAAGAGTTTACAATCCCTAAAAATTATAGACACTTTTTGGAATTATCACCCTCTAAATTTTTGCATTGTGCATTTCCATTGTAGATGTGTACTTTTTTTTCTTAAATCAAATCTTGAATTTTCACTTTCGCTTCATCTCGTAAACAAAAAAAGAGATAAAAGTCAAATAGATCACAACAAAATGAAAATTTTAGAGTTTATGCATGGAAAAAATTTAAAGCAATAAAAAATGTAAGTAAAGAAAATTTATTCACACACCACAAATGAACACAAAAGTTTTGTTATCCGAGTTTGGGAAATTCTACTAGTTCAACCCTAATAGTTTGGAATTTTATTAGAAAGAGATTTTTCTACACATGTTTTAAAAAATGGATATGCATGCTTGAAGCAAGTTAAAGATACAAATGACCTATGGATCCAAACATTTTAAAGAGAATAACACTAAATTCTCAAGTGAACGAGCGGTGGGATATTTACCCGAGTCAAACATACCATTGTTTTGCCCATTTACAAAAAGCTGACCTAACGATCATAGATGATTGTAAGTCATTTATCATGCATATCTGACAATATTTATTTTAGGAATGACTTATGGATAGGGAGTCAACACTCAGTTAAAAATCACTCGCCTCCCCTTTTCCCGACAATTGCAGAACCCGATATATAAAAACTAAAAAGTGTTTACAATCCCTAAAAATCACAGACACTTTTCGGAATTATCTCTCTCTAAATTTGTGCATTGTGCATTTACATTTTAGATCTATACTTTTTTCTTAAATCAATGCTTGAGTTTTCATTTTCCCTTAATCTCGTAAACAAAAAAAGAAATAAAAGGCAAATAGATCACAAAAAAATAAAAATTTTAGAGTTTATGTATGGAAAGAATTCAAAGAAATAAAAAATGTAAGGAAAGAAAATTTATTCACACACCACAAATGAACACAAAATTTTGTTATCCAAGTTTGGGAAATTCCACTAGTTCAACCCTTATAGCTCGGAATTTTATAAGAAAGAGATTTTTCTACGCATGTTTCAAAAAATGGATATGCATCCTTGAAACATGTTAAAGATGCAAATGACCTATGGATCCAAACCTTTTAAAGAGAATAACATTAAATTCCATAGTGAACGTGCGCTAGGATATTTACTCGAGTCAAACATGCCATTATTTTGCCCATTTACAAAATGTTGACCTAACGGTCAAAGATGATTGTAAAGTGATTTATCATGCGTAATGGGCTGTATTTTTTTAAGGAATGACTTATGGATTGGGAGTCAACACTCACTTAATAATCCCCACCCCCCCCCCCCCCCCCCCCCCCCCCCCCCCCCCCCTTCCCCTTTTCCCGATGATTGTAGAACTTGATATATAAAAACTAAAAAGAGTTTGCAATCCCTAAAAATTACAGACACTTTTTCGAATTATCTATCTCTACATTTTTGCATTGTGCATTTCCATTTTAGATGTATACTTTTTTCTTAAATCAAAACTTGAGTTTTCACTTTCCCTTCATCTCATAAACAAAAAAAGAGATAAAAGGAAAATAGATCACAAAAAAAAGAAAATTTTAGAGTTTATGTATAGAATGAATTTAAAGCAATAAACAAATATAAGTAAAGAAAATTTATTCACACACCACAAATGAACACAAGCCATTATTTTTTCCATTTACAAAAAGCTGACCTAACGATCATAGATGATTGTAAAGAAATTTATCTTGCGTAATAGGCTTTATTTTTGTAAGGAATGACTTATGGATTGGGAGTCAACACTCAGTTAAAACTCCCTCGCCTCCCCTTTTCCCGACGATTGTAGAACCTGATATATAAAAACTTAATAGAGTTTACAATCCCTAAAAACTATAGACACTTTTTGGAATTATCTCTCTCTAAATTTGTGCATTGCGCATTTCCATTTTAGATGTGTACTTTTTTTTTCTTAAATCAAATCTTTAGTTTTCACTCTCGTTCCATCTCGTAAACAAAAAAAAAAAAAAAAAAAAAGAAAAAGTCAAATAGATAAAAAAAAAAATGAAAATTTTAGAGTTTATGTATAGAACAAATTTAAAGCAATAACAAATATAAGTAAAGAAAATTTATTCACACACCACAAATGAACACAAAAGTTTTTTTATCCGAGTTTGGGAAATTCCACTAGTTCAACCCCAATAGTTTGGAATTTTATAAGAGAGAGATTTTTCTACACATGTTTTAAAAAATGGATATGCATGCTTGAAGCAAGTTAAAGATAAAAATGACCTATCGATCCAAACCTTTTAAAGAGAATAACACTAAATTCTCAAGTGAACGAGCGGTGGGATATTTACCCGAGTCAAACATACCATTATTTTGCCCATTTACAAAAAGCTGACCTAACGATCATAAATGATTGTAAAGTGATTTATCATGCATATCTGGCTATATTTTTTTTTAGGAATGACTTATGGATTGGGAGAGTCAACACTCAGTTAAAAATCACCCGCCTCCCCTTTTCCCGACGATTGCAGAACCTGATATATAAAAACTAAAAAGTGTTTACAATCCCTAAAAATGACAAACACTTTTCGGAATTATCTCTCTGTACATTTGTGCATTGTGCATTTGCATTTTAGATCTATACTTTTTTCCTAAATCAAAGCTTGAGTTTTCACTTTCCCTTAATCTCGTAAACAAAAAAAGAGATAAAAGGCAAATAGATCACAAAAAAATGAAAATTTTGAAGTTTATGTATGGAAAGCATTCAAAGCAATAAAAAATCTAAGGAAAGAAAATTTATTCACACACCACAGATGAACACAAAAGTTTTGTTATCCAAGTTTGGGAAATTCCACTAGTTCAACCCTTATAAGTCGAAATTTTATAAGAAAGAGTTTTTTCTACACATGTTTTAAAAAATGGATATGCATGCTTGAAACATGATAAAGATTTAAATAAGCTAAGGATCCAAACCTTTTAAAGTGAATAACATTAAATTCTCAAGTGAACGTGCAGTGGGATATTTACCCAAGTCAAACAAGCCTTTATTTTGCCCATTTAAAAAAAGCTTACCTAAGGATCATTGATGATTGTAAAGTCATTTATCATGCGTAACTGGTGATATTTTTTGTAAGGAATGACTTATGGATTGGGTGTCCAACTCAGTTAAAAATCCCACGCCTCCCCCTTTCCCTACGATTGCAGAACCTGATATATAAAAACTTAAAAGAGTTTACAATCCCTAAAAATTACAGACACTTTTTTGAATTATCTCTCTATATATTTGAGCATTGTGCATTTCCTTTTTAGATGTATACTTTTTTCTTAAATCAAAGCTTGAGTTTTGACTTTCCCTTCATCTCGTCAACAAAAAGAGAGAAAGAAGGCAAATAGATCACAAAAAAATGAAAATTTTAGAGTTTATGTAAAGAAATAATTGAAAGCAATAAAAAATTTAAGGAGAGAAAATTTATTCACACACCACAAATTAACAAAAATGTTTTGTTATCCAAGTTTGGGAAATTCCACTACTTCAACCCTTATAGCTCGGAAATTTATAAGAAATAGATTTTCTATACATTTGTTAAAAAATGGATTTGCATGCTTCAAACATGTTGAAGAAGCAAATGACCTATGGATCCAAACCTTTCAAAGAGAATAACATTAAATTCTCAAGTGAACGTGTGGTGGGATGTTTACCCGAGTCAAACATGCCATTATTTTACCCATTTACAAAACGCTGACCTAATGATCATAGATGATTGTAAAGTGATTTGTAATGCTTAACGGGCTATAGTTTTTAAAGGAATGACTTATGGATCGGGACTCAACACACAGTTAAAAATCCCCCATCCCCCCCCCCCCCCCCCCCCCCCCCCCCCCTCTCTCTCCATTTTCCTGATGATTGCAGAACTTGATATATGAAAACTAAAGAGAGTTTACAATCCCTAAAAATTACACACACTTTTTGGAAGTATCTCTCTCAACATTAGTTCATTTTTCATTTTCATTTTAAATGTATACTTTTTTCTTAAATCAAAACTTGAGTTTTCACTTTCCCTTCATCTCGTAAACAAAAAAAGAGAAAAGGGCAAATTGATCACAACAAAATGATAATTTTATAGTTTATGTATGGAAATAATTTAAAGCAATAAATAAATGTAACGGAAGAAAATTTATTCACACACCACAAATGAACACAAAAGTTTTGTTATCCAAGTTTGGGAAATTCCACTAGTTCAACCCTCATAGCTTGGAATTTTATAAGAAAGATATTTTTCTACACATGTTTTAAAAAATGGATATGCATGCTTGAAACATGTTAAAGATGTAAATGACTTATGTTTCCAACCCTTTAAAAGAGAATAACTTTAAATTCTCAAATGAATGTGTGGTGGGACATTTACCCAAGTCAAATAACCCATTATTTTACCCACTAACAAAAAGCTCACCTAACGATCATAGATGATTGTAAAGTGATTTATTATGTGTAACTAGCAATATTTTTGTGAGGAATGATGTATGGATTGGGAATCAACTCTTAGTTCAACTTCCCCCGCTTCCCCTTTTTCCCAACGATTGCAGAACTGGATATATAAAAACTAAAAAGAGATTACAATCCCTAAAAAGTATAGAAACTTTTTGGAATTATCTCTCTCTACATTTGTGCATTGTGCATTTCCATTCTAGATGTATACTTTTTTCTTAAATCGAAGCTTGAGTTTTCACTTTCCCTTCATCTCGTAAACAAAAAAAGACATAAAAGGAAAATAGATTACAAAAAAATGAAAATTTTAGAGTTTATGTATGGAAAGAATTTAAAGCAATAAAAAAATATAAGTAAAGAAAATTTATTCACACACCAAAAATGAACACAAAAGTTTTGTTATCTATGTTTGGGAAATTCCACTAGTTCAACCCTAATAACTCGGAATTTTATAAGAAAGAAATTTTTCAACACATATTTTAAAACATGGATATGCATGCTTGAAACATGTTAAAGATGCAAATGACCTGTGGATCCAAACTTCTTGAAGAGAATAACATTAAATTGTCAAGTGAACATGCAGTGGGATATTTACCCGAGTCAAACAAGCTATTATTTTTCCCACTTACAAATAGGTAACCTAATGATCATATATGATTCTAAAGTGATTTGTCTTGTGTAATGGGCTATATTTTTCTAAGGAATGACTTGTGGATTGGGAGACAACTCTCAGTTAAAAATCCTCCACTTCCCTCTTTTCTTGACGATTGCAGAACCTGATATATAAAGCCTAAAAAGAGTTTAAAATAAATAAAAATTACAGACACTTTTTGGAATTATCTCTCTCTACATTTGTGAATTGTGCATTTCTATTATAGATGTATCATTTTTTCTTAAATCAAAACTTGAGTTTACACTTTCCCATAATCTCGTAAACAAAAAAAAGAGACAAAAGGCAAATAGATCACAACAAAAGGAAAATTTTAGAGTTTATGTATGGAAATAAATTAAAGAAATAAACAAATTTATGTAAGGAAAATTTATTTACACACCACAAATGAATACAAAAGTTTTGTTATCCAAGTTTTGGAAATTCCACTAGTTCAACCCTTATAACTCAAAATTTTATAAGAAAGAGATTTTTCTACTCATGTTTTAAAAAATGGATATGCATGCGTGAAACATGTTAAAGATGCAAATGACGTATGGACCCACATCACTTAAAGAGAATAACATTAAATTCTCAAGTGAACGTGCGGTGGGATATTTACCCAAGTCAAACAAGCTATTATTTTGCCCACTTACAAAAATTTGATCTAACGATCATAGATGATTGTAAAGTGATTTATCATGTGTAACGGGCTATATTTTTTTTGTAAGGAATGACTTATGGATTGGGAGTCAACTCTCAGTTAAAAATCCCCGGTTTCCCCCTTTTCCTGACTATTGCAGAACCTGATATATAAAAACAAAAAAGAGTTTACAATCCCTTAAAATTACAGAGAGCTTTTTGGAATTATTTCTCACTACATTTGTGCATTGTGAATTTCCATTGTAGATGTATTTTTTTTTCTTAAATCAAAATTTGATTTTTCACTTTCCCTTCATCTTGTAAACAAAACAAAAGATATTAAAGGCAAATAGTTCACAACAAAATAAAATTTTAGAATTTATGTATCGAAAGAATTTAAAGCAATACACAAATGAAAGTAAAGAAAATTTATTCACACACCACAAATGAACACAAAAGTTTTGTTATCCAAGTTTGGAAAATTCCACAAGTTGAACCCTAGTAGCTCGAATTTTTATAAGAAAGTGATTTTTCTACACATGTTTTAAAAAATTGATATGCATGCTTGAAACATTTAAAAAATGCAAATGACCTACGGAGGCAAACCTCTTCAAGAAAATACCATTAAATTCTCAAATGAACGTGCGGTGGGATATAAATGCAAGTCAAACAAGCTATTATTTTGCTCACCTACAAAAAGCTCACCTAACTATCATAGATGATTGTAAAATGATTTATCTTGTGTAACAGGCTATAATTTTTTAAGGAATGACTTATGGATTGGAAGTCAACTCTCAAGTAAAAATCCCCCGCTTCCCGCTTCTCTCGATAATTGCAGAAACTGATATATAAAAACTAAAAAGAGTTTACAATCCCTTAAAATTAAAGACACTTTTTGGAATTATCTCTCTCTACATTTGTGCATTGTGCATTTCCATTTTAGATGTATCCTTTTTTCTTAAATCAAAACTTGAGTTTTCATTCCCTTCATCTCGTAAAGAAAAAAAAGATATAAAAGTCAAATAGATCACAACAAAATGAAAATTTTAGAGTTTATTTATGGAAAGAATTTAAAGCAATAAATAAATGAACGTGCGGTTGGTTATTTATCCAAGTTTGGGAATTTCCACTAGTTCAACCCTAATAGCTCGGAATTTTATAAGAAAGAGATTTTTCAACAAATGTTTTAAAAAGTGGATATCCATGCTCGAAAAATGTTAAAGATGCAAAAGACCTATGGATCCATACCTTTTAAATAGAGTAACATTAAACTCTCAAGTGAACGTGCGGTTGGTTATTTACCCGAGTCAAAGAAGCCATTATTTTGCCCATTTACAAAAGGCTGACCTAACGATCATAGATGATTGTAAAGTGATTTAACTTTCGTAATGGGCTTTATTTTTTTAAGGAATGACTTATGGATTGGGAGTCAACACTCAGTTAAAAATGCCCCGCCACCCCCTTTTGCCTAAGATTGTATAACCTGATATATAACAACTAAATAGAGTTTACAATCCCTAAAAACTGTAGACACTTTTTGGAATTATCTCTCTTTACATTTGTGCATTGTGTATTTCCATTTTAGATGTATACTTTTTTCTTAAATCAAAGCTTGAGTTTTCACTTTCCCTTCATCTCTTAAAAAAAAGAAAGAGTTAAAAGGCCAATAGATCACAACAAAATGAAAATTTTAGATTTTATGTATGGAAAGAATTTAAAGCAATAAAAAATTTAAGGAAAGAAAATTTATCCACACACCACAAATAATCACAAAAGTTTTGGTATCCAAGTTATGGAAATTCCACAAATTCAACCCTAATAGCTTGGAATTTTATAAGAAAGAGATTTTTCTACACAAGTTTTAAAAAATGGATATGCATCCTTGAAATTTGTTAAAGATGCAAATGACCTATGGATCCAAACCATTTAAAGAGAATAACATTAAATTCTCAAGTGAACGTGCGGTGAGATATTTACCCAAGTCAAACAAGCCATTATTTTGCCCATTTACAAAAAGTTGACGTAAGGATCATAGATGATTGTAAAATGATTAACCATGCATAAATAGTGATATTTTTTGTAAGGAATGACTTATGGATTGGGTGTCCAAATCAGTTAAAAATCCCACTCCTCGCCCTTTTCCCGAGGATTGCAGAACTTGATACATAAAAACTAAAAAGAGTTTACAATCCCTAAAAATTACTGACACGTTTTGGAATTATCTCTTTGTATTTGAGCATTGTTTTTTTTCCTTTTTTGATGTATACTTTTTTCAAAAATTAAAGCTTGAGTTTTGACTTTCCCTTCATCTCGTCAACAAAAAAAGATATAGAAGGCAAACAGATCACAAAAAAAATGAAAATTTTAGAGTTTATGTATGAAAAGAATTCAAAGCAATAAAAAATGTAAGGAAAGAAAATTTATTCAAACACCACAATTGAACACAAAAGTTTTGTTATCCAAGTTTGGGAAATTCCACTAGTTCAACCCTTATAGCTCGGAAATTTATAAGAAATAGATTTTTCTATACATGTTTTAAAAAATGGATATGCATTCTTGAAACATGTTAAGATGCTAATGATCTATGGATCTAAACATTTCAAAGAGAATAACATTAAATTCGCAAGTGAACGTGCGGTGGGATATTTGCCCGAGTCAAACATGCCATTATTTTGCCCATTTACAAAACGCTGACCTCATGATCATAGATGATTGTAAAGTGATTTATCATGCTTAACGGGCTATAATTTTTAAAGGAATGACTTATGGATCGGGATTCAACACTCAGTTAAAAATCCCCATCCCCCCCCCCCCCCCCCCTCCCTCTTTTCCCGATGATTGTAAAACCTGATATATAAAAACTAAAAAGAGTTTTCAATCCCTAAAAATTACACACACTTTTTGGAATGATCTCTCTCTAAATTTGTGTATTTTGCATTTCCATTTTAAATGTATACTTTTTTCTAAAATCAAAACTTGAGTTTTCACTTTCCCTTCATCTCGTAAACAAAAAAAAGAGAAAAAAGGAAAATAGATCACAAAAAAATGAAAATTTTAGTGTTTATTTGTGGAATGAATTTAAAGCAATAAAAAAATGTAAGTAAAGAAAATTTATTCACACACAGCAAATGAACACAATGGTTTTGTTATCCAAGTTTGGGAAATTCCACTATTTCAACCCTAATTGCTCGGAATTTTATAAGAAAGAGATTCTTCTACACATGTTTTCAAATATGGATATGCTTGCTTGAAACATGTTAAAGATGCAAAAGACCTATGGATCCCAAACTTTTGAAGAGAGTAACATTAAATTCTCAAGAGAACTTGCGGTTGGATATTTTCCAGGGTCAAACAAGCCATTATTTTGCCAATTTAGAAAAAGTTGACCTAACGATCATAGATGATTGTAAAGTGATTTATCTTGTGTAATGTGATTATTTCTGTAAGGAATGACTGATGGATTGGGAATCAACACTCAGTTAAAAATCCCCCGCCTCCCCTTTTCCCGACGATTGTTGAACCTGATATATAAAAATTAAAAAGAGTTTACAATCCCTAACAATTAGAGACACTTTTTGAAATTATCTCTCTCTACATTTGTGCATTGTGAATTTACATTTTAGATGTAGACTTTTTTCTTAAATCAAAGCTTGAGTTTTCACTTTCCCTTCATTTCGTAAACAAAAAAAGAGATAACAAGGCTAATTGATTACAACAAAATGAAAATTTTAGAGTTTATGTAAGGAAAGAATTTAAAGCAATAACAAATTTAAGGAAATAAAATTCATCCACAAACCACAAATGTTCACAAAAATTTTTTTATCCAAGTTTGGGAAATTCCACTCGTTCAACCCTAATAGCTCGAAATTTTATAAGAAAGAGATTTTTCTACACATATTTTAAAAAATGGATATACATGCTCGAAACATGTTAAAGATGCAAATGACCTATGGATCCAAACCTTTTAAAGAGTGTAACATTAAATTCTCAAGTGAATGTGCGGTTGGATATTTACCCGAGTCAAACAAGCCATTATTTTGCCAATTTACAAAAAGCTGACCTAACAATCATTGATGATTGTAAAGTGATTTATCTTGAGTAACGGGCTTTATTTTTGTAAGGAATGACTTACTGATTGGGATACAACACTTAGTTAAAAATCCCCCGCCTCCCCCCTTTTCCCGACGATTGCAGAAACTGATATATAAAAATTAAAAAGAGTTTACAATCCTTAAAAATTATAGAAACGTTTTGGAATTATCTCCCTCTACACTTATGGATTATGAATTTCCGTTATAGATGTACACTTTTTTCTTAAATCAAAACATGAGTTTTCACTTTCCCATCATCTCCTAAACAAAAAAAAGAGATATAAGGCAAATAATTTACAACAAAATAAAAATTTTAGACTGTATGTATGAAATAATTTAAAGCAATAACAAAATGTATTTAAAGAAAATTTATTCACACACCTCAAATGAACACAAACGTTTTGTTATCTAAGTTTGGGAAATTCCACTAGTTCAACCCCAATAGCTCGGAATTTTATAAGAAAGAGATTTTTCTACTCATGTTTTAAAAAATTGATATGCATGCTTGAAACATGTAAAAGTTGCAATTGTCCTATGGATCCAAACCTTTTAAAGAGAATAACATTAAATTTTTAAGTGAACTTGCGGTGGGATATTTACCAGAGTCAAACAGGCCATTATTTTGCCCACTTACAAAAAGTTGACCTAACGATCATAGATGATTGTAAAGTGATTCACCTTGCGTACCGGGGTTTATTTTTTTAAGGAATGACTTACGGATTGGGAGTCAACTCTCAGTTAAAAATCCCCCTCCTCCCCCTTTTCCAGACAATGGCAGAACTTGATATATAAAAACTAAAAAGAGTTTAGAATCCCGAAAAATTACAGACACTTTTTGGAATTATCTCTCTCTACATTTGTGCAAAGTGCATTTCCATTGTAGATGTATACTTTTTTCTTAAATCAAAACTTAAGTTTTCACTTTCCCTTCATCTCGTAAACAAAAGAGATAAAAGGCAAATAGATCACAACAAAATGAAAATATTAGTGTTTATGTATGGAAATAATTTAAAGCAATAAAAAAATCTAAGTAAAGAAAATTTATTCACACACCACAAATGAACACAAAAGTTTTTTATCCATATTTTGGAAATTCCACTAGTTCAATCCTAATAGCTCAGAATTTTATAAGAAAGAGATTTTTTCTACACATGCTTTTAAAAATGGATATCCATGCTTGAAACATGTTAAAGATGCAAATGACCTATGGATCCAAACCTTTTTAAGAGAATAACATTAAATTCTCAAGTGAACGTGCGGTGGAATATTTACCCAAGCTAAACAAGCCATTATTTTCCTATTTACAAAAAGCTGACCTAACGATCATAGATGATTGTAAAGTGATTTTTCATGCGTAATAGGCATATTTTTGTGAGGAATGACTTATGGATTGGAAGTCAACACCCAGTTAAAAACCTCCTATCTCCCCCTTTTCCCGACGATTGCAGAACTTGATATATAAAAAATAAAAAGAGTTTACAATCCCTAAAAATTGCTGACACTTTTTGGAATTATCTCTCTCTACATTTTTGGATTGAGAATTTCCATTATAGATGTATACTTTTTTCTTAAATCAAAACATGACTTTTCACTTTCCCTTCATCTCATTGACAAAAAAAGAAAAAAAAGGCAAATATTTCACAAAAAAATTAAAATTTTATAGTTTATGTATGGAAATAATTTAAAGCAATAAAAAATGTAAATAAAGAAAATTTATTCACACACCACAAATGAACACAAAAGTTTTGTTATCCAAGTTTGGGAAGTTCCACTAGTTCAACCCTAATAGCTCGGAATTTATAAGATAGATATTTTTCTACACATATTTTAAAAAATGGACATGCATGCTTGAAACATGTTAAAGATTTAAATAACATATGGATCCAAACCTTTTGAAGATAAAAACATTAAATTCTCAATTGAACGTGCCGTGGAATATTTACACGAGTCAAACAAGCCATTTTTAGCTCACTTACAAAAAGCTGACCTAACGATCATAGATGATTTTAAAGTGATTTATTATGCATAACGGGAAATATTTTTGTAAGGAATGAATTATGGATTGGGAGTCAACTTTAAGTTACAAATCCTCCGCCTCCTTTTCCAGACGATTGCAGAACCGGATATATAAAACTAAAAAGAGTTTACAATCCCTAAAAATTATAGACACTTTTTGGAATTATCTCTCTCTACATTTGAGCATTGTGCATTTCCATTGTTGATGTATACTTTTTTCTTAAATCAAAACTTGAGGTTTCACTTTCCCTTTATCTCGTAAACAAAAAAAAGAGATAAAAGATATAGATCACAACAAAATGAAAATGTTAGAGTTTATGTATGGAAATAATTTAAAGTAATAAACAAATGTAAATAAAGAAAATTTATTTACACACCACAAATGAACACAAAAGTTTTGTTATCCAAGTTTGGGAAGCTCCACTAGTTCAACCCTAATAGCTCGAAATTTTATAAGAAATAGATTTTTCTACACATGTTTTAAAAAATGGACATGCATGCTTGAAACATGTTAAAGATTTAAATCACCTATGGATCCAAATGTTTTGAAGAGAATAACATTAAATTCTCAAGTGAACTTGCGGTGGGATATTTACTCGAGTCAAACAAGCAATTTTTTTGCCCACTTACAAAAAGCTGACCTAACGATCATAGATGATTTTAAAGTGATTTATTATGCGTAATGGGCAATATTTTTTTATGGAATGAATTATGGATTGGGATTCAACTCTCAGTTAAAAATCCCCCGCCTCCCCCTTTTCCAGACGATTGTAGAACCAGATATATAAAAACTAAAAAGAGTTTACAATCCCTAACAGTTATAGACACTTTTTGTAATTATCTCTCTCTACATTTGTGCATTGTGCATTTCCATTGTAGATGTATACTTTTTTCTCAAATCAAAACTTGAGTTTTTAGTTTGCCTTTATCTCATAACAAAAAAGAAAGAGATAAAAGGTATAGATCATAACAAAATGAAAATTTTAGAGTTTATGTATTTAAATAATTTAAAGCAATAAAAAATGTATTTAAAGAGTATTTATTCACACACACCTGATATATAAAAACTAAAAAGAGTTTACAATCCCTAAAAATTACAGACACTTTTTGGAATTATCTCTCTCTAAATTTGTACATTGTACATTGCATTTTAAAATTATACATTTTTCTTAAATCAAAACTTGTGGTTTCACTTTCTCTTCATCTCATAAACAAAAAAAAAGTGATAAGAGGCAAATAGATCAAAACAAAATGAAAATTTTGGAGTTGATGTATGGAAAGTATTTAAAGCAATAAACAAATATAAGTAAAGAAAAATTATTCACACACCACAAATGAACACAAAAGCTTTGTTATCCAAGTTTGGGAATTTCCACTAGTTCAAACCAAATAGTTCAGAATTTTATAAGAAAGAGGTTTTTCTACACATGTTTTAAAAAATGAATTTGTATGCTTTAAACAGGTTAAAATTTTAAATGACCTATGTATCCAAACCTTTTAAAGAGAATACCATTAAATTCTCAAGTGAACGTGCGGTGGGATATTTACCCGAGTCAAACAAGCCATTATTTTGCCCATTTACAAAAAGCTGACCTAACGATCATAGATTAGTGTAAAGTGATTTATAATGTGTAACGGCCTATATTTTTGTAAGGAATGATTTATGGATTGCCAGTCAACACTCAGTTAAAAATCCCCCCGCCTCCCCCTTTTATCGACGATTACAGAACTTGATAAATAAAAACCAAAAAGAGTTTACAATCTCTAAAAATTACTGACACTTTTTTGAATTATTTCTCTCTACATTTGTTCATTATGCATTTCCATTTTAGATGTATTTTTTTTTCTAAAATAAAATCTTGAGTTTTCAAACAAACAAAATAGATGAAAGGCAAATAGATCACAACAAAATGAAAATTTTAAGAGTTTATGTATGGAAAGAATTTAAAGTAATAAACAAATGTAAGTGAAGAAAACTTATTCACACACCACAATTGAACACAAAAGTTTTGTTATCCAAGTTTGGGAAATTCCACTAGTCCAACCCTAATAGCTTGGAATTTTATAAGAAAAAGATTTTTCTACACATATTTTAAAAAACGGATATGCTTCTTTGAAACATGTTAAAGATGCAAATGAATTATGGATCCAAACCTTTTAAAGAGAATAACTTTAAATTCTGAAGTGAACGAGCAGTGGGATATCTACCTGAGTCAAACAAGTCATTATTTTTCCCATTTACATAAAGCTGACCTAAAGATCATAGATGATTGCAATGTGATTTATCAAGCGTAACGGGCTATATTTTTGTGAGGAATGACTGTTGGATTGGGTGTCAATACTCAGTTAAAAATTCCCCACCTCCCCCTTTTTTCGAAAATTGCAGAACCTCAGATATAAAAACTAAAAAGAGTTTACAATCCCTAAACATTATAGACACTTTTTGGGATTATCACTCTCTACATTTGTGCATTGTGCATTTCCATTTTAGATATATGCTTTTTTCTTAAATCAAAACTTGAGTTTTCACTTTTCCTTCATCTCGTAAATAAAAAAAAAAAGAGATACAAGGCAAATAGATCACAACAAAATGAAAAGTTTAGAGTTGATGTATGGAAATAATTTAAAGCAATAAACAACTGTAAGTAAAGTAAATTTATTCACACACCAAAAATACACACAAAAGTTTTGTTATCCAAGTTTGGGAAATTCCACTAAATCAACCCTAATATCTCGAAAATTTATAAGAAAGAGATTTTTCTACACATGTTTTAAAAAATTGATGTACATGTTTGAAACATGTTAAATATTCAAATAACCTATGGATCAAAACCTTTTAAAGAAAATAACATTAAATTTTCAAGTGAACGTGCAGTGGGATATTTACCCGAGTCAAACACACTATTATTTTGCCCATTTAGAAAAAAACTGACCTAACGATCATAGAAGATTGTAAAGTGATTTATCATGTATAACTAGCTATATTTATCTGAAGAATGACTTATGGATTACGAGTGAACACTCAGTTAAAAATCCCCCGCCTCCCCCTTTTCCCGACGATTGTAAACCTGATCAATAATAACTAAAAAGAATTTACAATCCCTAAAAATTACAGACACTTTTTTGAATTATCTCTCTCTACTTTTGTGCATTGTGCATTTATATTTTAGATATATACTTTTTTGTTAAAACAAAACTTGAGTTTTCACTTTCCCTTTATCTTGTAAACAAGAAAAAGAGATAAAAGGCAAATAGATCACAACATACAGAAAATTTTAGACTTTATGTATGGAAAGAATTTAAAGTAATAAACAAATGTAAGTAAAGAAAATTTATTCACACAACACAAATGAACACAAAAGTTTTGTTATACAAGTTTGGGAAATTCCACTAGTTCTACCCGAATAGCTCGGAATTTTAAAAGAAAGAGATTTTTCTACACATATTTTAAATGACGGATATGCATGCTTGAAACATGTTCAAGATGCAAATGACCTACGGATCCAAACCTTTTAATGGGAATAACTTTAAATTCTTAAGTGAACGTGCAGTGGGATATTTACCTCAGTCAAACAAGACATTATTTTTCCCATTTACAAAAAGCTGACCTAAAGAACTTAGATGATTGCAAAGTGATTTATCATGTGTAACGGGCTATATTTTTGTAAGGAATGACTTTTGGATTGGGAGTCAACACTCAGTTAAAAATCCCCCACCTCCCCCTTTTCCTGACAATTGGAGAACCTGATATATAAAAACTATAAAGAGTTTACAATCCCTAAAAATTACAGACACTTTTTGGAATTATCTCTCTCTAAATTTGTGCATTGTGCATTTTCATTTTAGATGTATACTTTTTTCTTAAATCAAGACTTGAGTTTTCACTTTCCCTTCATCTCGTAAACATTAAAAAGAGATAAAATCCAAATAGATCACAACAAAATGAAAATCTTAGAGTTGATGTATGGAAAGAATATAAAGCAATAAAAAAATGTATGTAAAGAAAATTTATTCACACACCACAAATGAACACAAAATTTTTCTTATCCAAGTTTTGGAAATTCCACTAGTTCAGCCCGAATAGCTCGGAATTTTATAAGAAAGAGATTTTTCTACTAATGTTTTAAAAAATGGATATGCATGCTTGAAACATGTTAAAGATCCAAATGACCTATGGATCCAAACCTTTTAAAGAGAATAACATTAAATTCTCAAGTGAACGAGCAGTGGGATATTTATATAAGTCAAACAAGCCATTATTTTGCCCATTTACAAAAAAGTGACCTAACGATCATAGATGATTGCAAAGTGATTTATCATTCGTAATGGGCTATATTTTTGTAAAGAATGACTAATGGATATGGAATCAACACTCAATTAAAAATCCCCAGCCTCCAACTTTTCCCGACGATTGTAAAACCTCATATATAAAAACTAAAATGAGTTTACAATCCCATAATATTACAGACAGTTTTTGGAATGATCTCTCTCTACATTTTGTGCATTGTGCATTTTAATCTTAGATGAATACTTTTTTCTTAAATCAAAACTTGAGGTTTCACTTTCTCTTCATCTAGTAAACAAAAAAAAGAGATAAAAGGCAAATAGATCACAACAAAATGAAAAGTTTACAGTTGATGTATGGAATGAATTTAAAGCAATAAAAAAATGTAAGTAAAGAAAATTTATTCACACACCACAAATGAACACAAAAGCTTTGTTATCCAAGTTTGGGAAATTCCACTAGTTCAACCCTAATAGTTCGGAATTTTATAAGGAAGAGATTTTTCTACACAAGTTTTATAAAATGGATATGCATTCTTTAAACATGTCAAAAAAATGTAAAACACCTATGTATCCAAACCTTTTAATGAGAATAACATTAAATTATCAAGAGAACGTGCGGTGGGATATTTACCCGAGTCAAACAAGCCATTATTTCGCCCATTTACAAAAAGTTGACCTAACGATCATAGATGATTGTAAAGTGATTTATAATGTGTAACAGCCTATATTTTGTAATGAATGATTTATGGATTGGGAGTTAACACTCAGTTTAAAATCCCCTGCCTCCCCCTTTTACTGACGATTGCAGAACCTGATAAATAAAAACTTAAAAGAGTTTACAATCTCTAAAAGTTATTGACACTTTTTTGAATTATATCTCACTACATTTGTGCATTGTGCATTTCCATTTTAGATGTATGCTGTTTTCTTATATTAAAACTTGAGTCTTCACTTTTCGTTCATCTCGTAAACAAAAAAAGAGATAAAAGGAAAATAGATCACAACAAAATGAAAATTTTAGAGTTGATGTATGTAGAGAATTTAAAGCAAAAAAAATGTAAATAAATAAAATTTATTCACAAACCACAAATGCACACAAAAGTTTTGTTATCCAAGTTTGGGAAATTCCACTAGTTCAACCCTAATAGCTCAGAATTTTATAAGAAAGAGATTTTTCTACACATGTTTTAAAAAATGGATATGCATGCTTGAAACAAGTTAATGATACAAATCACCTATGGATCCAAACCTTTTAAAGAGAATAACATTAAATTTTCAAGTAAACGTGGCGTGGGATATTTACCTGAGTCAAACAAGCAATTATTTCGCCCATTTACAAAAATCTAACCTAACGATCATAAATGATTGGTAAGTGATTTATCATGGGTAACGGGCTATATTTTTTTAAGGAATAACTTATGGATTGGGAGTCAACACTTAGTTAAAAGTCCCCCGCCTCCCCCTTTTCCCGACGATTGCAGAACCTGATAAATAAAAACTAAAAAGAGTTTAGAATCCCTAAAAATTACAGAGACTTTTTGGAGTTATCTCTCTCTACATTTGTGCATTGTACATTTCCATTTTAGATGTATATTTTTTTTAAAATCCAAACTTGAGGTATCACTTTCCCTTCATTTCGTATAAAATAGAGAAAGAGATATAAGGCAAGGATATCATAACAAAATGAAAATTTTAGAGTTTATGTATGGAAAGAATTTAAAGAAATAAACAAATGTAAGTATAAAAATTTATAGACACACCACAAATGAACACAAAAGTTTAATTATTAGTGTCTGGGAAATTCCACTAGTTCAACCCTAATAGCACGGAATTTTATAAGAAATAGATTTTTCTACAAATGTTTTTAAAAAAGGATATGCATGCTTGAAACATGTTAAAGATGCAAATGACCTATGGATCCAAACCTATTAAAGAGAATAACATTAAATTCTCAAGGGAACGTGGGGTAGGATATTTACCCGAGTCAAACAAGCCATTATTTTGGCCATTTACAAAAAGCTTACCTAACGATCATAGATGACTATAAAGTGATTTATCATGTGTAACGGGCAATATTTTTGTAAGGAATGACTTAAGGATTGGGAATCAACACTCAGTTGAAAATCCCCCGCCTCCCCCTTTTCCCGACGATTGAAGAACCTAATATATAAAAACTAAAAAGTGTTTACAATCCATAAAAATTATAGATACTTTTTGGAATTATCTATCTCTAAATTTGTGCAATGAGCATATCCATTTTAGATGTAGGCTTTTTTCATAAATCAAAACTTGATTTTTCACTTACCCTTCATCTCGTAAACAAATAAAAGAGATAAAAGGCAAATAGATCACAACAAAATGAAAATTTTAGAACTGATGTATGGAAATAATTTAAAGCAATAAACAAATGTAAGTAAAGAAAATTTATTTACACAACACAAATGAACACAAAAGTTTTGTTATCCAAGTTTGGGAAATTCCACTAGTTCAACCCCAATAGCTCGGAATTTTACAAGAAAGAGATTTTTCTACACATGTTTTAAAAAATGGATATGCATGCTTGAAACAAGTTAAAGATGCTAATGACCTAGGCATCCAAACCTTTTAAAGAGATTAACATTAAATTCCAAAGTGAATGTGCGGTGGGATATTTACCAGAGTCAGACAAGCCATTATTTCTCCCAAATACAAAAAGCTGGCCTAACAATCATAGATGATTGTAAAGTGATTTATCATGTGTAACGGGCTATATTTTTGTAAGGAATGACTTATGGATTGGGAGTCAACACTCCGTTAAAAATGCCCCGCCTCCCCCTTTTCCCGACAATTGCAGAACTTGATAAATAAAAACTAAAAAAAGTTTACAATCACTAAAAATTACAGAGAATTTTTGAAATTATCTCCATCTACATTTGTGCATTGTGCATTGTGCATTTCCATTTTAGATGTATGCCTTTTTGGTAAATCAAAACATGAGTTTTCACTTTCCCTTCATCTCGTAAACAAAAAAAAGAGATAAAAGACAAATAGATCACAACAAAGTGAAAATTTTATAGTTGATGTATGGAAAAAATTTAAAGCAATCAACAAATATAAGTAAAGAAAATTTATTGACACACCACAAATGAACACAAAAGTTTTGTTATCCAAGTTTGGGAAATTCCACTAGTTCAACCTTAATAGATCGAAATTTTATAAGAAAGAGATTTTTCTACACATGTTTTAAGAAATGGATATGCATGCTTGAAGCATGTTAAAGATCCAAATGACCTATGGATTCAAACCTTTTAAAGAAAATAACATTAAATTCTCAAGTGAACGTGCGGTGGGATATTTATCGAAGTCAAACAAGCCATTATTTTGCCCATTTACAAAAAACTGACCTAACGATCATAGATTGCAAATTGATTTATCATTTTAACGGGTTATATTTTTATATGGAATGACTAATGGATATCGAGTCAATACTCAGTTAAAAATCCCACGCCTCCCCCTTTTCCTGACGATTGCAGAACCTAATATATAAAAACTAAAAAGAGTTTACAATCCCTAAAAATTACAGAAACTTTTTGGAATTATCTCTCTCTACATTTTTGCATTGTGCATTTCCATATTAGATGAAGACTTTTTTCTTAAATCAAAACTTGAGTTTTCACTTTCCATTCATCTCGTAAACAAAAAAAAAAGATAAAAGGCAAAGAGAACACAACAAAATGAAAATTTTAGAGTTGATGTAGGGAAAGAATTTAAAGCAATAAAAAAAAGTAAGTAAAGAAAATTTATTCACACACCACAAATGAACACAAAAGTTTCTTTATCCAAGGTTGGGAAATTCCACTAGTTCAACCCTAATAGGTCAGAATTTTATGAGAAAGATATTTCTACACACATGTTTTTAAAAAAAAAACAGATATGCATGCTTGAAACATGTTAAAGATGAAAATGACCTATGGATCCAAACCTTTTCATGTGAATAACATTAAATTCTCAAGTGAACGTGCGGAGGGATATTTACCAGAGTCAAACAAGCCATTATTTTTCCCATTTACTAAAAGCTGACCAAACCATCATAGATGATTGCAAAGTGATTTATCACGCGTAACGGGCTATATTTTTTTAAGGAATGATTTATAGATTGGAAGTCAACACTCAGTTCAAAATCCCCCTGCATCTACCTTTTCCCAACGATTGCAGAACATGATATATAAAAACTAAAAAGAGTTTACAGTCCCTAAAAGTTATTGACACTTTCTGGAATTATCTCTTTCAACATTTGTGCATTGTGCATTTTGATTTTAGATAAATACTCTTTTCTTTAATCAAAACTTGAATTTTCACTTTCCCTTCATCTCGTCAACAAAAAAAAGAGAATAAAGACAAATAGGTCACACCAAAATGAAAATTTTAGAGTATATGTATGGAAAGAATTTAAAGCAATAAAAAAATGTAAGTAAAGAAAATTTATTCACACACCACAAATGAACACAAAAGTTTTGTGATCCAAGTTTCAGAAATTCGACTAGTTCAACCCTAATAGCTCCGAATTTTATAAGAAAGAGTTTTTTTTACACATGTTTTAAAAAATGGATGTGCATTCTTGAAACATGTTCAAGATGCAAATGACCTATGGATCAAAACCTTTTAATGAGAATAACATTAAATTCTCAAGTGAACTTGCGGTGGGATTTTTAGCTGACTCAAACAAGCCATTATTTCACCCATTTACAAAAAGCAGACCTATCTATCATCGATGATTGCAAAGTGATTTATCATGCATAATGGGCTATATTTTTTTAAGGATTGACTAATTGATTGGGAGTCTACACTTAGTTAAAAATCCCCCGCCTCCCCCTTTTCCCGACGATTGTAGAACCTCATCTATAAAAACTAAAAAGAGTTTACAATTCGTAAAAAGTACAGACAAGTTTTGGAATTTTCTCTCTCTACATTTGTGCATTGTGAATTTCCATTTTAAATGTATACTTTTTTCTTAAATCAAAACTTAAGTTTTCACTTTCCCTTCACCGTAAACAGAAAAAAGAGGTAAAAGGCAAATTGATCGCAACAAGATGAAAATTTTTGAGTTGATGTATGGAAAGAATTTAAAGCAATAAAAAAATGAAAGTAAAGAAAATTTATTCACACACCACAAATGAACACAAAATTTTTGTTATCCAATTTTGGGAAATTCCACTAGTTCAACCCTAATAGCTCAGAATTTTATAAGAAAGAGATTTCTCTACACATGTTTTAAAAAATAGATATGCATGTTTGAAACATGTTAAAGATAGAAATGACCTATGGACCCAAACCTTTTAAAGAGAATAACATTAAATTCTCAAGTGAACGTGCGGTGGGATATTTAGCCCAAACAAGCCATTATTTCTCCCATTCACAAAAAGTTGACCAAACGATCATAGATGATTGTAAAGTGATTTATCATGAGTAACAGGCTATATTTTTTTAAGGAATGACTTATGGATTGCGAGTCAACACTCAGTAATAAAACCCCTGCCTCCCCTTCTCCTGTCGATTGCAGAACCTGATAAATAAAAACTTAAGAGAGTTTACAATCTCTAAAAATTACTGACACTTTTTTGAATTATCTCTCTCTACATTTGTGCATTGTGCATTTCCAGTTTTTATGTATGTTTTTTTCCTAAATCAAAACTGTGTATTCACTTTCCTTTCATCTCGCAAACAAAAAAACAAAAAGATAAAAAGCAAATAGATCACAATAAAATGAATATTTTGGAGTTTATGTAAGGAAAGAATTTAAAGCAATAAAAAATGAAATTTAATAAAATTTATTCACACACGACAAATGAACTCAAAGTTTTGTTATCCAAGTTTGGAAAATTCCACTAGTTCAACCCAAATAGCTCAGAATTTTAAAAAAAGTGATTTTTCTACACATGTTTTAAAAAATCAATATGCATGCAAGAAACATGTTAAAGATGTAAATGACATATGGATCCAAACCTTTTATTGTGATTAACATTAAATTTTGAAGTGAACGTACAGTGGGATATTTTCCCGAGTCAAACAAGCTATTATTTTGCCCATTTACAAAAAGTTGACCTAAAGATCATGGATGATTGCAAAGTGAATTATCATGCATCAGGCGCAAAATTTTTGTAAGGAATGACTAACTAATGGATTCAGAGTTAACACTCAGTTAAAAACACCCCGCCTCCCCCTTTTCCCGACAATTGAAGAACTTGATTTATAAAAACCAAAAAGAGTTTACAATCCCTAAAGATTACAGACACTTTTTGGAATTATCTCACTCTACATTTGTTCATTGTGCATTTCCATTTTAGATATATACTTTTTTCTTAAATCAAAACTTGAGTTTTCACTTTCCCTGCATCTTGAAAACATTAAAAAGAGATAAAAGGCAATTAGATCTCAACAAAATTAAAATTTTAGTGTTGCTGTATATAAGAATTTAAATCAATAAAAAAATTTAAATAAAGAAAATTTATTCACACACCAAAAATGAACACAAAAGTTTTGTTATACAAGTTTGGGAAATTCCACTAGTTCAAACCTAATAGCTCGGAATTTTATAAGAGAGAGATTTTTCTACCCATGTTTTAAAAAATGGATACGCATGCTTGAAACATGTTAAAGATGCAAATGACCTATGGATCCAAACCTTATAAAGAGAATAACAATAAATTCTCAACTTAACATGTAGTGGGATATTTACCTGAGTCAAACAAGCCATTATTTTTCCCATTTACAAAAAGCTGACCTCAAGATCATAGATGATTGCAAAGTGAATTATCATGTGTAACGGGCTATATTTTTTTAAGGAATGACTAATGGATTGGGAGTCAACACTCAATTAAAAATCCCCTGCCTCCCCCTTTTCCCGATGATTGCAGAACCTGATATATAAAAACAAAGAAAACTTTACAATCCCTAAAAATTACTGAAGTTTTTTTTAATTATCTCGCTCTAAATTTGTGCATTGTGCATTTCCTTTATAAATGTATATTTTTTTCTTAAATCAAAACTTGAATTTTCACTTTCCCTTCTTCTCATAAACAAAAAAAAGACATAAAAGGCAAATAGATCACAACAAAATGAAAATTTTATAGTTTATGTATGGAAAAAATTTAAAGCAATAAACAGTTGTAAGTAAAGAAAATTTATTCACACACCACAAATGAACACAAAACTTTTGCTATCCAAGTTTGGGTAATTCAACTAGTGCAACCCTAATTGCTCGAAATTTTATAAGGAAGAGATTTTTTTACACATGTTTTAAAATATGGATATGAATGCTTGAAACATGTTAAAGATGCAAATGACCTATGGATTCATACCTTTTAAAGAGAATAACATTAAATTCTCAAGTGAACGTGCGGTGGGATATTTACCCGAGTCAGACAAGCCATTACTTCGCCCATTTACAAAAAGCTGACCAAACTATCATAGATTATTGTAAAGTAATTTATCATGCGGAACGGGCTATATTTTTGTAAGGAATGACTTCTGGATTGGGAGTATACACTAACTTAAAAAACCCCTGCCTCCCCCTTTTCCTGACGATCGCAAACCCTGATACATAAAAACTAAAAATAGTTTACAATCTCTAAAAATTACTGACACTTTTTGGAATTATCTCTCTCTACATTTGTGCATTGTGAAGTTCCATTTTAGATGTACGCTTTTTTCTTAAATCAAACTTGAGTTTTTACTTTCCCTTCATCTCATAAACAAAAAAAAAGAGATAAAAGGCAAATAGATCACAACAAAAAGAATATTTTCGAGTTTATTTAAGGAAAGAATTTAAAGCAATAAAGAAATGTAAGTAAAGGAAATTTACTCACACACGACAAATGAACACAAAAGTTTTGGTGTCCAAGTTTGGGAAATTCCACTAGTTCAAGCTTTAGCTCGGAATTTTATAACAAAGTGATTTTTGTAGTCATGTTTTAAAAAATCCATATGCATGCGAGAAACATGTTAAAGATGTAAATGAAATATGAATCCAAACCTTTTATAGTGAATAACATTAAATTCTAAAGTGAACGTGCGGTGGGATATTTACCTGAGTCAAACAAGCCATTATTTTGCCCATTTACAAAAAGCTGACCTAACGGTCATAGATGATTGCACAGTGATTTACCTTGTGTAACGGACTATATTTTTGTATGGAATGACTAATGGATTGGGAGTCAACACTCAGTTAAAAATCCCCAGCCTTCCCCATTTCCCAACGATTGCAGAACCTGATATATAAAAAGTAAAAAGAGTTTACATTCCCTAAAAATTATAGAAACTTTTTGGAATTATCTCTCTCTACATTTGTGCATTGTGAATTTCCAATTTAGATCAATACTTTTTTCTTAAATGAAAAACTTTAATTTTCACTCTCCCTTCATCTGGTAAATAGAAAAAAAGATAAAAGGCAAATAGATCACAACAAAATCAAAATTCTAGAGTATAAATATGGAAAGAATTCAAAGCAATAAAAAAATGTAAGCAAAGAAAATTTATTGACACACCACATATGAACACAAAATTTTTGTTATCCAAATTTGGGAAATTCCACTAGTTCAACCCTAATAGCTCGGAATTTTATAAGAAAGAGACTTATCTACACATGTTTTAAAAATTAGAAATGCATGCTTGAAACACGTAAAAGATGCAAATGACCTATGGATCCAAACCTTTAAAAGAGATTAACATTAAATTCTCTAGCGAACGTGCGGTGGGATATTTACCTGGGTCAAACAAGCCATTATTTTGCCCATTTAAAAAAAGTTGACCTAACGATCATAGATGATTGCTAAGTGATTTATCAAGTGTAACGGGCTTTTTTTTTCAAAGGAATGACTAATGGATTAGGAGTCAACACTCAGTTAAAAACCCCCTGCCTCCCCTTTTTCCCGACGATTGAAGAACTTTATATATAAAATCTAAAAAGAGTTTACAATCCTAAAAAATTAAAGACACTTTTCTGAATTATCTCTCTCTACATTTGTCCATTGTGCATTTCCAATTTAGACATAGACTTTTTTATTAAATCAAAACTTGAATTTTCACTTTCCCTTCATCACGTAAACAAAAAAAAGAGATAAAAGGCAAATAGATAACAAAAAAATGAAAATTGTAGAGTATAAGTATGGAAAGAATTTAAAGCAATAAATAATTGTAAGTCAAAACAATATTCACACACCACAAATGAACACAAAAGTTTTGTTATCCAAGTTTTGGACATTCCACTAGTTCAACCCTAATAGCTCGGAATTTTATTTGAAAGAGATTTTTTTACACATGTTTTAAAAAATGGATATGTATGATTGAAACATGTTAAAGATGCAAATGAACTATGGATCCAAATATTTTAAAGAGAATAACATTAATTTCTCAAGTGAACGTACAGTGGGAAATTTTCCCGAGTCAAACAAGCCATTATTTCGCCCATTTACAAAAAGCAGACCTAACTATCATACATGATTATAAAGTGATTTATCATCCGTAACGGGCTATATTTTTGTAAGGAATTACTTATGGATTGGGAGTCAACTCTCAGTAAAAAACCCCCCGCCTCCCCCTTTTCCCGACTATTGAAGAACTTGATATACAAAAACTTAAAATAGTTTACAATCCCTAAATATTACACACACTTTTTTGAATTATCTTTCTCTACATTTTTGCATTGTGAATTTACAATTTAAAAGTATTCTTTTTTCTTAAATCAAAACTTGAGTTTTCGCTTTCCCTTCATCTCGTAAAGACAAAAAAAAAGTTAAAAGGCAAATAGATCACAACAAAAAGAAAAATTTATAGTTTATGTATGGAAAGAATTTAAAGCACTAAAAAATGTAAGTAAAGAAAATATATATTGACACACCACAAATTAACACAAAATTTTTGTTATCCAAGTTTGGGAAATTCAACAAGTTCAACCCTAATAGCTTAGAATTTTTTACGGAAGAGATTTTTCTACACATGTTTTAAAAAATAGATATGCATGTTTGAAACATAATAAATAAAAACTAAAAAAGATTTTACAATCCCTAAATATTAGAGACACTTTTTGGAATAATCTCTCTCTACATTTGTGCATTGTGCATTTCCATTTTATATGTATGCTTTTTTCTTAAATCAAAAATTGAGTTTTCACTTTCCCATCATCTCGTAAACAAAAAAAAAAAAGATAAAAGGAAAAAAGATCACAACCAAATGAAAATTTTAGAGTATAAGAATGGAAAGAATTTCAAGCAATAAAAAAATATAAGCAAAGAAAATTTATTCACACACCACAAATGAACACAAAATTTTTGTTATCAAAGTTTGGGAAATTCCACTAGTTCAACCCTAATAGCTCAGAATTTTATTAGAAAGATATTTTTCTACACATGTTTTAATAAATGGATATGCATTCTTGAAACATTTAAAATGTGCAATTGACCTATGGATCCAAACCTTTTAAAGAGAATAACATTAAATTCCCAAGTGAACGTGCGGTGGGATATTTTCCCGAGTCAGACAAACCATTATTTTGCCCATTTACAAAAAATTACCTACCGATCATAGATGATTGCAAAATGATTTATCATGTGTAACGGGCTATATTTTTTTAAGGAATGACTAATGGATGAGGAGTCGACACTCAGTTAAAAACCCCCCGCCTCCCCCTTTTCCCGACGATTGAAAAATTTTATATAAAAACTAAAAAGAATTTACAATCCCTAAAAATTATAGGCACTTTTCTGAATTATATCTCTCTACATTTTTCCAATGTGCATTTCCAATTTAGATGTATACTTTTTTCTTAAATCAAAACTTGAGTTTTCACTTTCCCTTCATCTCGTAAACAAAAAAAGAGATAAAAGGCAAATAGATCATACCAAAATGAAAATTTTAGAGTATAAGTATGGAAATAATTTAAAGCAATAAACAAGTGTAAGTAAAGAAAATTTATTCACACACCACAAATGAACACAAAAGTTGTTATCCAAGTTTTGGAAATTGCACTTGTTCAACCCAAATAGCTTGGAATTTTATATGAAAGAGATTTTTCTGCACATGTTTTAAAAAATGGATATGCATGCTTAAAACATGTTAAAGATACAAATGACCTATGGATCCAAACCTTTTAAAGAGAATAACATTAAATTCTCAAGTGAACGTGCGGTGGGATATTTACCCGAGTCAAACTAGCCATTATTTTGCCCATTTAAAAAAAGCAGACCTAGCTATCATAGATGATTGTAAACTGATTTATCATGCGTAACGGGCTATTTTTTTTTCTAGGAATGACTTACGAACTGGGAGTCAACAATCAGTTAAAAATATGCTGCCTCCCTCTTGAACCGACGATTGCGGAACCTGATATATAGAAAGTAAAAAGAGTTTACAATGCCTAAAAGCATTTTTTTGAATTATCTCTCTTTACATTTGTTCATTGTGCATTTCCATTATAGATGTATACTTTTTTCTTAAATCAAAACTTGAGTTTTCACTTTCTCTTCGTCTCGCAAACAAAAAAAAGAGATAAAAGGCAAATAGATCACAACAAAATGAAAATTTTAGAATTTATGTATGGAAAGAATTTCAAGAAATCAAAAAATATAATTAAAGAATATTCATTTACACACCACAAATGAACACAAAAGTTTTGTTATCCAAGTTTGGGAAATTCCACTAGTTCAACCCTAATAGCTCGGAATTTTATAAGAAAGAGATTTTTCAACACATGTTTTAAAAAATGAATATGCGTGCTTGAAACATGTTAAAGATTTAAATGACCAATGGATCCACACCTTTTAAAGAGAATAACATTAAATTCTCAAGTGAACGTGCCGTAGGATATTTACCCAAGTCAAACAAACCATTATTTTGCCCATTTACAAAAAGCTGACCTAACGATCATAGATGATTGTAAAGTGATTTACCATGCGTAACGGACTATATTTTTGTAAGGAATGACTTAAGGAATAGGAGTGAACACTCAGTTAAACATCACCCGCCTCCCCCTTTTCCCGACAATTGCAAACCTGATATATGAAAACTAAAAGGAGTTTACAATCCCTAAAAATTATAGACACTTTTTAGAATTATCTCTCTCTACATTTGTACAATGTGCATTTCCATTTTAGATGTATACTTTTTTCTTAAAACAAAACTTGAGTTTTCACTTTCCCTTTACCTCGTAAGCAAAAAATGAGACAAAAAGAAAATAGATCACAACAAAAGGATAATTTTAGAGTTTATGTATGGAAAGAATTTAAAGCAATAGCAAATGTAAGTTAAGAAAATTTATTCACACACCACAAATGAACAAAAAAGTTTTGTTATCCAAGTTTGAGAAAATTCCACTAGTTCAACCCTAATAGCTTGGAATTTAATAAGAAATAGATTTTTCCACATGTTTTAAAAAATTGTATATGTAAGCTAGAAACATGTTATGCAAATGACCTATGGATCAAAACCTTTTAAATCGAATAACATTAAATTCTCAAGTGAATGTGCATTAGGATATTTAACCTAGTCAAACAAACCATTATTTTGCCTATTTACAAAAAGCTGACCTAATGATCATAGATGATTGTAAACTGATTTATCATGCGTAAAGGGCCATATTTTTGTAAAGAATGACTTATGGAATCTGATTCAAAACTTAGATAAAAATCCCTCGCCTCCCCCTTTTCCCGACGATTGTAGAACCTATTCCATTACTAAAAAGAGTTTACAATCGCTAAAAATTACTTACACATTTTGGAATTATTTCTCTCAACATTTGTGCATTGTTAATTTCCCTTTTAGATGTATACTTATTTCTTAAATCAAAACTTGAGTTTTCACTTTCCCTTCATCTCGTAAACAAAAAAAAGAGATAAAAGGCAAATAGATAACAAAAAAATAAAAATTGTAGAGCATAAGTATGGAAAGAATTTAAAGCAATAAACAATTGTAAGTCAAAAAATTATTCACACACCACAAATGAACACAAAAGTTTTATTATCCAAGTTTTGGAAATACCACTAGTTCAACCCTAATAGCTCGGAATTTTATTTGAAAGAGATTTTTTTACACATGTTTTAAAAAATGGATATGCATGATTGAAACATGTTAAAGATGCAAATGACCTATGGATCCAAAACTTTTAAAGAGAATAACATTAAATTCTCAAGTGAACATACGGTGGGAAATTTTCCCGAGTCAAACAAGCCATTATTTCGTCCATTTACAAAAAGCAGACCTAACAATGATACATGATTGTAAAGTGATTTATCATCCGTAACGGGCTATAATTTTTTAAGGAATTACTTATGGATTGGGAGTCAACTCTCAGCAAAAAAAACCCCGCCTCCCCCTTTTCCCGAAGATTGAAGAACTTGATATACAAAAACTAAAAATAGTTTACAATCCCAAAAAATTACAGACACTTTTTTGATTTATCTTTCTCTACATTTTTGCATTGTGCATTTCCAATTTAAATGTATACTTTTTTCTTAAATAAAAACTTGAGTTTTCGCTTTCCCTTCATCTCGTAAAGACAAAAAAAAAGTTAAAAGGCAAATAAATCACAACAAAAAGAAAAATTTATAGTTTATGTATGGAAAGAATTTAAAGCAATAAAAAAAATGTAAGTAAAGAAAATATATATTGACACACCAAAAATTAACAAAAAAATTTTGTTATCCATGTTTGGAAAATTCAACAAGTTCAACCCTAATAGCTTAGAATTTTATACGGAAGAGATTTTTCTACACCTGTTTTAAAAAATAGATATGCATATTTGAAACCTAATAAATAAAAACTAAAAAAGAGTTTACAATCCCTAAATATTAGAGACACTTTTTGGAATTATCTCTCTCTACATTTGTGCATTGTGCATTTCCATTTTATATCTATGCTTTTTTCTTAAATCAAAAATTGAGTTTTAACTTTCCCTTCATCTCATAAACAAAAAAAAAAAAAGATAAGAGGCAAATAGATCACAACCAAATGAAAATTTTAGAGTATAAGTATGGAAAGAATTTCAAGCAATAAAAAAATATAAGCAAAGAAAATTTATTCACACACCACAAATGAACACAAAATTTTTGTTATCAAAGTTTGGGAAATTCCACTAGTTCAACCCTAATAGCTCGGAATTTTATTAGAAAGAGATTTTTCTACACATGTTTTAATAAATTGATATGCATTCTTGAAACATGTAAAATATGCAATTGACCTATGGATCCAAACCTTTTAAAGAGAATAACATTAAATTCCCAAGTGAACGTGCGGTGGGATATTTTCCCGAGTCAAACAAGCCATTATTTTGCCCATTTACAAAAAAATTACGTAACGATCATGGATGATTGCAAAGTGATTTATCATGTGTAACTGGCTATATTTTTTTAAGGAATGACTAATGGATGAGGTGTCGACACTCAGTTAAAAACCCCCCCGCCTCCCCCTTTTCCCGACGATTGAAAAATTTTATATTAAAACTAAAAAAATTTTACAATCCCTAAAAATTATAGGCACTTTTCTGAATTATATCTCTATACATTTGTCCATTGTGCATTTCCAATTTAGATGTATACTTTTTTCTTAAATCAAAACTTGAGTTTTCACTTTCCCTTCATCTCGTAAACAAAAAAAGAGATAAAAGGCAAATAGATCACACCAAAATGAAAATTTTAGAGTATAAGTATGGAAAGAATTTAAAGCAATAAACAAGTGTAAGTAAAGAAAATATATTCACACACCACAAATGAAAACAAAAGTTGTTATCCAAGTTTTGGAAATTGCACTTGTTCAACCCTAATAGCTTGGAATTTTATATGAAAGAGATTTTTCTGCACATGTTTTAAAAAATGGATATGCATGCTTAAAACATGTTAAAGATACAAATGACCTATGGCTCCAAACCTTTTAAAGAGAATAACATTAAATTCTCAAGTGAACGTGCGGTGGGATATTTACCCGAGTCAAACTAGCCATTATTTTGCCCATTTACAAAAAGCAGACCTAGCTATCATAGATGATTGTAAACTGATTTATCATGCGTAACGGGCTATTTTTTTTTCTAGGAATGACTTACGGATTGGGAGTCAACAATCAGTTAAAAATATGTCGCCTCCCCCTTTACCCGACGATAGTTGAACCTGATATATAGAAATTAAAAAGAGTTTACAATCCCTAAAAATTACAAGCATTTTTTGGAATTATCTCTCTTTAAATTTGTGCATTGTGCATTTCCATTTTAGATATATACTTTTTTCTAAAATCAAAACTTGAGTTTTCACTTTCTCTTCATCTCACAAACAAAAAAATGAGATAAAAGGCAAATAGATCACAACAAAATGAAATTTTTAGAATTTATGTATGGAAAGAATTTAAAGCAATCAACAAATATAAGTAAAGAATATTCATTTACACACCACAAATGAACACAAAAGTTTTGTTATCCAAGTTTGGGAAATTCCACTAGTTCAACCCTAATAGCTCAGAATTTTATAGGAAAGAGATATTTCAACACATGTTTTAAAAAATGAATATGCGTGCTTGAAACATGTTAAAGATTTAAATGACCGATAGATCCAAACCTTTTAAAGAGAATAACATTAAATTCTCAAGTGAATGTGCCGTAGGATATTTACCCAAGTCAAACAAACCATTATTTTGCCCATTTACAAAAAGCTGACCTAATGATCATATATGATTGTAAAGTGATTTACCATGCATAACGGACTATATTTTTGCAAGGAATGACTTAAGGAATAGGAGTGAACACTCAGTTAAACATCCCCCGCCTCCCCCTTTTCCCGACGATAGCAAACCTGATATATAGAAACTAAAAGGAGTTTACAATCCCTAAAAATTATAGACACTTTTTAGAATTATCTCTCTCTACATTTGTACATTGTGCATTTCAATTTTAGATGTATACTTTTTTCTTAAAACAAAACTTGAGTTTTCACTTTCCCTTTACCTCGTAAACAAAAAATGAGACAAAAAGAAAATAGATCACAACAAAAGGAAAATTTTAGAGTTCATGTATGGAAAGAATTTAAAGCAATAGCGAATGTAAGTTAAGAAAATTTATTCACACACCACAAATAAACAAAAAAGTTTTGTTATCCAAGTTTGGGAAAATTCCACTAGTTCAACCCTAATAGCTTGGAATTTAATAAGAAATAGATTTTTGCACATGTTTTAAAAAATTGTATATGCAAGCTAGAAACATGTTATAGATGAAAAAGACCTATGGATCAAAAACTTTTAAAGCGAATAACATTGAATTCTCAAGTGAATGTGCATTAGGATATTTAACCGAGTCAAACAAGCCATTATTCTGCCTATTTAAAAAAAGCTGACCTGACGATCATTGATGATTATGAACTGATTTATCATGCGTAAAGGGCCATATTTTTGTAAAGAATGACTTATGGATTCCGATTCAAAACTTAGATTAAAATCCCCCGCCTCCCCCTTTTCCCGATGATTGCAGAACCTGATCCATTACTAAAAAGAGTTTACAATCGCTAAAAATTACTTACACATTTTGGAATTATTTCTCTCAACATTTGTGCATTGTTAATTTCCCTTTTAGATGTATACTTTTTTCTTAAATCAAAACTTGAGTTTTCACTTTCCCTTCATCTCGTAAACAAAAAAAAAAAGATAAAAGGCAAATAGATAACAAAAAAATAAAAATTGTAGAGTATAAGTATGGAAAGAATTTAAAGCAATAAACAATTGTAAGTCAAAAAATTATTCACACACCACAAATGAACAAAAAAGTTTTGTTATCCAAGTTTTGGAAATACCACTAGTTACCCCCTAATAGCTCGGAATTTTATTTGAAAGAATTTTTCGTTATCCAAGTTTTTGAAATTCAACAAGTTCAACCCTAATAGCTTAGAATTTTATACGGAAGAGATTTTTCTACACCTGTTTTAAAAAATAGATAATCATGTTTGAAACCTAATAAATAAAAACTAAAAAAGAGTTTACAATCCCTAAATATTAGAGACACTTTTTGGAATTATCTCTCTCTACATTTGATCATTGTGCATTTCCATTTTATATCTATGCTTTTTTCTTAAATCAAAAATTGAGTTTTAACTTTCCCTTCATCTCGTAAACAAAAAAAAAAAAAAAAGATAAAAGGCAAATAGATCACAACCAAATGAAAATTTTAGAGTATAAGTATGGAAAGAATTTCAAGCAATAAAAAAATATAAGCAAAGAAAATTTATTCACACACCACAAATGAACACAAAATTTTTGTTATCAAAGTTTGGGAAATTCCACTAGTTCAACCCTAATAGCTCGGAATTTTATTAGAAAGAGATTTTTCTACACTTGTTTTAATAAATGGATATGCATTCTTGAAACATGTAAAATATGCAATTGACCTATGGATCCAAACCTTTTAAAGAGAATAACATTAAATTCCCAAGTGAACGTGCGGTGGGATATTTTCCCAAGTCAAACAAGCCATTATTTTGCCCAATTACAAAAAATTACCTAACGATCATAGATGATTGCAAAGTGATTTATCATGTGTAACGGGCTATATTTTTGTAAGGAATGACTAATGGATGAGGAGTCGACACTCAGTTAAAAACCCCCCGCCTCCCCCTTTTCCCAACGAATGAAAAATTTTATATAAAAACTAAAAAGAGTTTACAATCCCTAAAAATTATAGGCACTTTTCTGCATTATATCTCTCTACATTTTTCCATTGTGCATTTCCAATTTAAATGTATACTTTTTTCTTAAATCAAAACTTGAGTTTTCACTTTCCCTTCATCTCGTAAACAAAAAAAGAGATAAAAGGCAAATAGATCACACCAAAATAAAAATTTTAGAGTATAAGTATGGAAAGAATTTAAAGCAATAAACAAGTGTAAGTAAAGAAAATTTATTCACACACCACAAATGAACACAAAAGTTGTTATCCAAGTTTTGGAAATTGCACTTGTTCAACCCCAATAGCTTGGAATTTTATATGAAAGAGATTTTTCTGCACATGTTTTAAAAAATGGATATGCATGCTTAAAAAATGTTAAAGATACAAATGACTAATGGATCCAAACCTTTTAAAGAGAATAACATTAAATTCTCAAGTGAACGTGCGGTGGGATATTTACCCGAGTCAAACTAGCCATTATTTTGCCCATTTACAAAAAGCAGACCTAGCTATCATAGATGATTGTAAACTAATTTATCATGCGTAACGGGCTATTTTTTTTTGCTAAGAATGACTTACGGATTGAAAGTCAACAATCAGTTAAAAATATGCCGCCTCCCCCTTTACCCGACGATTGCTGAACCTGATATATAGAAACTAAAAAGATTTTACAATCCCTAAAAATTACAAGCATTTTTTGGAATTATCTCTCTGTACATTTGTGCATTGTGCATTTCCATTTTAGTTGTAAACTTTTTTCTTAAATCAAAACTTGAGTTTTCACTTTCTCTTCATCTCGCAAACAAAAAAAAAGAGATAAAAGGCAAATAGATCACAACAAAATGAAAATTTTAGAATTTATGTATGGAAATAATTTAAAGCAATCAACAAATATAAGTAAGGAATATTCATTTACACACCACAAATGAACACAAAATTTTTGTTATCCAAGTTTGGGAAATTCCACTAGTTCAACCCTAATAGCTCAGAATTTTATAGGAAAGAGATTTTTCAACACATGTTTTAAAAAATGAATATGTGTGCTCGAAACATGTTAAAGATTTAAATGACCAATGGATCCAATCCTTTTAAAGAGAATAACATTAAATTCTCAAGTGAAAGTGCGGTAGGATATTTACCCAAGTCAAACAAACCATTATTTTGCCCATTTACAAAAAGCTAACCTAACGATCATAGATGATTGTAAAGTGATTTACCATGTGTAACGAACTATATTTTAGTAAGAAATGACTTAAGGAATAGGAGTGAACACTCAGTTAAACATCCCCCGCCTCCCCCTTTTCCTGACGATTGCAAACCTGATATATAAAAACTAAAAGGAGTTTACAATCCCTAAAAATTATAGACACTTTTTAGAATTATCTCTCTCTACATTTGTACATTGTGCATTTCCATTTTAGATGTATACTTTTTTCTTATAACCAAACTTGAGTTTTCACTTTCCCTGTACCTCGTAAACAAAAAAAGAGACAAAAAACAAATAGATCACAACAAAAGGACAATTTTAGAGTTTATGTATGGAAAGAATTTAAAGCAATACCAAATGTAAGTTTAGAAAATTTATTCACACACCAGAAATAAAAAAAAAAGTTTTGTTATCCAAGTTTGGGAAAATTCCACTAGTTCAACCCTAATAGCTTGGAATTTAATAAGAAATAGATTTTTCCACATGTTTTAAAAAATTGTATATGCAAGCTAGAAACATGTTAAAGATGCAAATAACCTATGGATCAAAACCTTTTAAAGCGAATAACATTAAATTCTCAAGTGAATGTGCATTAGGATATTTAACCGAGTCAAACAAGCCATTATTTTGCCTATTTACAAAAAGCTGACCTGACGATCATAGATGATTGTAAAATGATTTATCATGCGTAAAGGGCCATATTTTTGTAAAGAATGACTTATGGATTCCGATTCAAACATTAGATAAAAATCCCCCGCCTCCCCCTTTTCCCGACGATCGCAGAACCTGATCCATTACTAAAAAGAGTTTACAATCGCTAAAAATTACCTACACATTTTGGAATTATTTCTCTCAACATTTGTGCATTGTTAATTTCCCTTTTAGATGTATACTTTTTTCTTAAATCAAAACTTGAGTTTGCACTTTCCCTTCATCTCGTAAACAAAAAAAAGAGATAAAAGGCAAATAGATAACAATAAAATGAAAATTGTAGAGTATGAGTATGGAAAGAATTTAAAGCAATAAACAATTGAAAGTAAAAAAATTATTCACACACCACAAATGAACACAAAAGTTTTGTTATCCAAGTTTTGGACATTCCACTAGTTCAACCCTAATAGCTCGGAATTTTATTTGAAAGAGATTTTTTTACACATGTTTTAAAAAATGGATATGCATGATTGAAACATGTTAAAGATGCAAATGACCTATGGATCCAAACCTTTTAAAGAGAATAACATTAAATTCTCAAGTGAACGTACAGTGGGAAATTTTCCCGAGTCAAACATGCCATTATTTCACCCATTTACAAAAAGCAGACCTAACTATCATACATGATTGTAAAGTGATTTATCATCTGTAACGGGCTATATTTTTGTAAGGAATTACTTATGGATTGGGAGTCAACTCTCACTAAAAAACCCCCCGCCTCCCCCTTTTCCCGACGTTTGAAGAACTTGATATACAAAAACTAAAAATAGTTTATAATCCCTAAAAATTACAGACACTTTTTTGATTTATCTTTCTCTAAATTTTTGCATTGTGCATTTACAATTTAAATGTATACTTTTTTCTTAAATCAAAACTTGAGTTTTCGCTTTCCCTTCATCTCGTAATGACAAAAAAAAAATAAACGGTAAATAGATCACAACAAAAAGAAAAATTTATAGTTTATGTATGGAAAGAATTTAAAGCTATAAAAAAATGTAAGTAAAGAAAATATATATTGACACACCACAAATTAACAAAAAAATTTTGTTATCCAAGTTTGGGAAATTCAACAAGTTGAACACCAATAGCTTAGAATTTTATACGGAAGAGATTTTTCTACACATGTTTAAAAAAATAGATATACATGTTTGAAACCTAATAAATAAAAACTAAAAAAGAGTTTACAATCCCTAAATATTAGAGACACTTTTTGGAATTATCTCTCTCTACATTTGTGCATTGTGGATTTCCATTTTATATCAATGCTTTTTTCTTAAATCAAAAATTGAGTTTTCACTTTCCCTTCATCTCGTATACAAAAAAAAAAAAAGAAGAAAAAAGGCAAATAGATCACAACCAAATGAAAATTTTAGAGTATAAGTATGGAAAGAATTTCAAGCAATAAAAAAATATAAGCAAAAAAAATTTATTCACACACCACAAATGAACACAAAATTTTTGTTATCAAAGTTTGGGAAATTCCACTAGTTCAACCCTAATAGCTCGGAATTTTATTAGAAAGAGATTTTTCTACACATGTTTTAATAAATTGATATGCATTCTTGAAACATGTAAAATATGCAACTGACCTATGGATCCAAACCTTTTAAAGAGAATAACATTAAATTCCCAAGTGAACGTGGGGTGGGATATTTTCCCGAGTCAAACAAGCCATTATTTTGCCCATTTACAAAAAACTTACCTAACGATCATAGATGATTGCAAAGTGATTTATCATGTGTAACGGACTATATTTTAGTAAGGAATGACTAATGGATGAGGAGTCAACACTCAGTTAAAACACCCCCACCCCACCCCACCTCCCCCCCCCGCCTCCCCCTTTTCCTGATGATTGAAAAATTTTATATAAAAACTAAAAAGAGTTTACAATCCCTAAAAATTATAGTCACTTTTCTGAATTATATCTCTCTACATTTGTCCATTGTGCATTTCCAATTTAGATGTATACTTTTTTCTTAAATGAAAACTTGAGTTTTCACTTGCCCTTCATCTCGTAAACAAAAAAAGAGATAAAAGTCAAATAGATCACACCAAAATGAAAATTTTAGAGTATAAGTATGGAAAGAATTTAAAGGAATAAACAAGTGTAAGTAAAGAAAATTTATTCACACACCACAAATGAACACAAAAGTTGTTATCCAAGTTTTGGAAATTGCACTTGTTCAACCCTAATATCTTGGAATTTTATATGAAAGATATTTTTCTGCACATGTTTTTAAAAATGGATATGCATGCTTAAAACATGTTAAAGATACAAATGACCTATGGATCCAAACTTTTTAAAGAGAATAACATTAAATTCTCAAGTGAACGTGCGGTGGGATATTTACCCGAGTCAAACTAGCCATTATTTTGCCCATTTACAAAAGCAGACCTAGCTGTCATAGATGATTGTAAACTGATTTATCATGCGTAATGGGGTATTTTTTTTTTGCTAGGAATGACTTACGGATTGAGAGTCAACAATCAGTTAAAAATATGCCGCCTCCCCCTTTACCCGACGATTGCTGAACCTGATATATAGAAACTAAAAAGAGTTTACAATCCCTAAAAATTACAAGAATTTTTAGGAATTATCTCTCTTTACATTTGTGCATTGTGCATTTCCATTTTAGATGTATACTTTTTTCTTAAATCAAAACTTGAGTTTTCACTTTCTCTTCATCTCGCAAACAAAAAAAAGAGATAAAAGGCAAATAGATCACAACAAAATGAAAATTTTAGAATTTATGTATGGAAAGAATTTAATGGAATAAACAAATATAAGTAAAGAATATTCATTTACACACCACAAATGAACATAAAAGTTTTGTTATCCAAGTTTGGGAAATTCCAGTAGTTATACCCTATTAGCTCGGAATTTTATAAGAAAGAGATTTTTCAACACATGTTTTAAAAAATGAATATGCGTGCTTGAAACATGTTAAAGATTTAAATGACCAATGGATCCAAACCTTTTAAAGAGAATAACATTAAATTCTCAAGTGAACGTGCGGTAGGATATTCACCCAAGTCAAACAAACCATTATTTTGCCCATTTACAAAAAGCTGACCTAACGATCATGGATGATTGTAAAGTGATTTACCATGCATAACGGAATATATTTTTTAAATGAATGACTTAAGGAATAGGAGTGAACACTTAGTTGAACATCCCCCGCCTCCCCCTTTTCCCGACGATTGCAAACCTGATATATAATAACTAAAAGGAGTTTACAATCCCTAAAAATTATAGACACTTCTTAGAATTATCTCTCTCTACATTTGTACATTGTGCATTTCCATTTTAGATGTATACTTTTTTCTTAAAACAAAACTTGAGTTTTCACTTTCCCTTTACCTCGTAAACAAAAAAAGAGACAAAAAGCAAATTGATCACAACAAAAGGAAATTTTTAGAGTTTATGTATGGAAAGAATTTAAAGCAATAGCAAATGTAAGTTAAGAAAATTTCCACTAGTTCAAACCTAATAGCTTGGAATTTAATAAGAAATAGATTTTTCCACATGTTTTGAAAAATTGTATATGCAAGCTAGAAACATGTTAAAGATGCAAATGACCTATGGATCAAAACCTTTTAAAGCGAATAACATTAAATTCTCAAGTGAATGTGCATTAGGATATTTAATCGAGTCAAACAAGCCATTATTTTGCCTATTTACAAAAAGCTGACCTGACGATCATAGATAATTGTAAACTGATTTATCATGCGTAAAGGGCCATATTTTTGTAAGGAATGATTTATGGATTCCGATTCAAAACTTAGATAAAAATCCCCCGCCTCCCCCTTTTCCCGACAATTGCAGAACCTGATCCATTACTAAAAAGAGTTTACAATCGCTAAAAATTACTTACACATTTTGGAATTATTTCTCTCAACATTGGTGCATTGTTAATTTCCCTTTTAGATGTATACTTTTTTCTTAAATCAAAACTTGAGTTTCCATTTCCCTTCATCTCGCAAACAAAAAATGGGATAAAAGGTAAATAGATCACAAAAAAATTAAAATTTAGAGTATACGCATGCAAAGAATTTAAAACATTAAAAAAATGTTGGTAAAGAAAATTTATTCGCACACCACAAATGAACACAAAAGTTATGTTCTCCAAGTTTGGGAAATTCCACTTGTTCATCTCTAATAGTTCAGAATTTTATAAGAAAGATTTTTTCTACACATGTTTTAAAAAAAGGATATGCATGCCGGAAACATGGTAAAGATGCAAATGACCTATGGATGCAAACTTAAAGAGAATAACATTAAATTCCCAAGTGAACGTGCGGCTGAATATTTACTCGAGTCAAACAAGCCATTATTTTGCCCATTAACAAAAAACTGACCAAACAATCATAGATGATTGTAAAGTGATTTATCTTGCGTAACTGGCTATATTTTTGTAAGAAATGACTTTTGGATTGGGAGTCAATACTCAGTTAAAAATCCCCTGCTTCCCCCTTTTCCTGTCGATTGTAGAACCTGATATATAAAAACTAAAAAGAGGTTACAATCCCTAAAATTTGTGAACACGTTTTGGAATTATCTCTCTCTACATTTGTGCATTGTGAATTTCCCTTTTAGATGTATACTTTTTTTCTTAAATGAAATCTTGTGTTTTCACTTTCCCTTCATCTCACAAACAAAAAAAAGAGATAAAAGGAAAATAGATCTCACAAATTGAAAATTTTAGAGTTTATGTATGGAAGAATTTAAAGCAATTAACAAATGTAAGTAGATAAAATTTATTCACACACCACAAATGAACACAAAAGCTTTGTTCTCCAATTATAGGAAATTCCACTAGTACAACCCTAATAGCTCGGAATTTTATAAGTAAGAGATTTTTCTACACATGTTTTAAAAAATGGATATGCATGCTTGAAGCATGTTAAAGATGCAAATGGCCTATGGATCCAAACCTGTTAAAGAGAATAACATTAAATTCTCCAGTGAATGTGAGGAGGGATATTTACCCTAGTCAAACAAGCAATTAATTTGCCCATTTACAAAACCCTGACCTAACGATCATAGATGATTGTAAAGTTATTTATCATGCGTAACGGGCTATATTTTTGTAAGGAATGACTTATGGATTGGGAGTCAACACTCAGTTAAAAATCCCCCGCCTCCCCCTTTTCCCGACGATTGCAGAACTAGATATCTAAAAACAGAAAGAGTTTAAAATCCCTAAAAATTACAGATACTTTTTGGAATTATCTCTCTCTAAATTTGGGCATTGTGCTTTTCCATTTTAGATGTATACTTTTTTCTAAAATCAAAACTTGAGTTTTCACTTTCCCTTCATCTCGCAAACAAAAAAAAGAGATAAAAGGCAAATAGATCACAACAAAATGAAAATTTTAGAGTTTATGTATGGAAAGAATTTAAAGTAATAAAAAAAAGTAAGTAAAGAAAATTTATTCACTCACCACAAATGAACACAAAAGTTTTTTTATCCAAGTTTGGGAAATTCCACCAATTCAACCCTAATATCTCAAAATTTTATAAGCAAGAGATTTTTCTACACATGTTTAAAAAAATGTATACGCATTCTTGAAACATGTTAAAGATGCAAATGACCTATGGATCCAATCCTTTTAAATGGAATAACATTAAATTCTCAACTGAACGTTCGGTGGGATATTTACCCGAGTCAAACAAGCCAATATTTTTCCAATTCACAAAAAGCTGACCTAACGATCATAGATGATTGTAAAGTTATTTATCATGCGTAACGGGCTATATTTTATTACGAAATGACTTATGAATTGGGAGTCAACACTCAGTTAAAAATCCCCTGCCTCCCCCTTTTCCCAACGATTACTGAACCTGAAATATAAAAACTAAATAGAGTTCACATTCCCTAAAAATTCCATTCACTTTTTGCAATTATCTCTCTCTAAATTTGTGCTTTGTGCATTTCCAATTTAGATGTATACTTTTTTCTTAAATCAAAACTTGAGTTTTCATTTTCCCTTCATCTCGAAACCAAAAAAGAAAGAGATAAAAGGCAAATAGATCTCAACAAAATGAAAATTTTTTAGTTTTTGTATGGAAATAATTTAGAGAAATAAACAAATGTAAGTAAAGAAAATTTATTTACACACCACAAAAGAACACAAAAGTTTTGTTATCCAAGTTTGGGAAATTCCACTTATTCAACCTAATAGCTCAAAATTTTACAAGAAAGTGATTTTTCTATACTTGTTATAAAAATGGATATGCATGCTTGAAACATGTTAAAGATGAAAATGACCCATGGATCCAAACCTTTTAAAGAGAATAACATTAAATTCTCAAGTGAACGTGCAGTAGGATATTTACCCGAGTCAAACAAACCACTATTTTGCCCATATACAACAAGATGACATCACGATCATAGATGATTGTAAATTGTTTTATCATGCTTAATGGGCTATATTTTTGTAAAGAATGACTTATGGATTGGGAGTCAGAACTCAGTTAAAAATCCCCTGCATCCCCCTTATCCCAACAATAGCAGAACCTGACATATAAAAACTAAATAGAGTTCACAATCCCTAAAAATTCCATACATTTTTGGGAATTATCTCTCTCTACATTTTTGCATTTCGTATTTCATTTTTTTATCTTTACATTTTTCTTAAATCCAAACTTGACTTTTCACTTTCCCTTCATCTCGTAAACAAAAAAAAAGAGATAAAAGGCAAATAGATCACAACAAAATGAAAATTTTAGAGTTTATGCAAGGAAAGAATTAAAAGAAATCAACAAATGTGAGTAAATAAAATTTATGCACACACCACAAATGAACATAAAAGTTTTGTTATCCAAGTTTCAGAAATTCCACTAGTTCAACCCTTATAGCTCGGAATTTTATAAGAAAGAGATTTTTCTACACATGTTTTAAAAAATGGATCTACATGCTTGAAACATGTTAAATATGAAAATGACCTATGGATCCCAACCTATTAAAGAGAATAACATTACATTTTTAAGTGAACGTGCGGTGGGATATTTACTTAGTCAAGCAAGCCATTATTTTGCCCATTTAAAAAAAGCTGACCTAACGATCATAGAAGATTGAAAATTTATTTATCATGCATAATGTCCTATATTTTTTTAAGAAATGACTTATGGATTCGGAGTCAACACTCAGGAAAAAATCCATTGCTTCCCCCTTTGCCCGACGTTTGCTGAACCTAACAAATAAAAACTAAAAAGAGTATAAAATCTCTAATAATTACAGACACTTTCTAGAATTATATCTCTCTAAATTTGTGCAATGTGCATTTCTGTTTTAGATGTATACTTTTTATTAAATCAAAACTTGAGTTTTCACCTTCCCTTCATCTCATAAACAAAAAAAAGAGATAAAAGGCAAATAGATCACAAAAAAATTAAAATTTTAGAGTCTATGTATGGAAATAATTTAAAACAATAAAAAAATGTAAGTCAAGAAAATTTATTCACACAACACAAATGAACACAAATTGTTTGTTATCCAAATTTGGGAAATTCCACTAGTTCAACCCTAATAGCTCGGAATTTTATAAGAAAAAGATTTTTTTACACATGTTTAAAAAAATGGATATACATGCTTGAAACTTGTTAAAGATACAAATTACCTATGGATCCAATCCTTTTAAAGAGAATAACATTAAATTCTCAACTGAACGTTCGGTGGGATATTTAGCCGAGTCAAACAAACCATTATTTTGCCCATTCACAACAAGCTGACCTAACGATCATAGATGATTGTAAAGTGATTTATCATGCTTAACGGGCTATATTTTTTTATGGAATGACTTATGGATTGGGAATCAACACTCAGTTAAAAATCCCCCGCCTCCCCCTTTTCTCGACAATTACTGAACCTGATATATAAAAACTAAAAAGTGTTTACAATCTTGAAAAAATTACAGAGACTTTTAGCAATTATCTCTCTGTACATTTTTTCATTGTGCATTTCCAATTTAGATCTATACTTTTTTCTTAAATCAAAATTTGAGTTTTCACTTTTCCTTCATCTCGTAAACAAAAAAAAAACGAGATAAAAGGCAAATAGGTCACGACAAAATGAAAATTTTAGAGTTATGTATGGAAATAAATTAAATCAATAAACAAATTTTAGTAAAGAAAATTTATTTACACACCACAAATGAAAACAAAAATTTTGTTATCCAATTTTTGGAAATTCCACTTGTTCAACACTAATAGCTCGGAATTTTAGAAGAAAGAGATTTTTCTACCTCTGTTATAGAAAACGGATATGCATGCTTGAAACAAGTTGAAGATGCAAATGACCCATGGATCAAAACCTTTTAAAGAGAATAGCATTAAATTCTCTAGTAAACATGCGGTGGGATATTTAACTGAGCCAAACAAACCATTATTTTGCCCAATTACAACAAGCTGACCTCACGATCAGAGATGATTGTAAAGTGTTTTATCATGCGTAATGGGCAATATTTTTGTAAAGAATGACTTATGGATTGGGAGTCAACACTCAGTTAAAAATCCCCCGCCTCCCCCTTTTCCCGACGATTGCAGAACCTGACATTTAAAAACTAAAAAGAGTTTACAATCCCTAAAAATTACTGACACTTTTTGGAATTATATCTCTCTACATTTGTGCACTATGCATTTCTTTTTTAAATTTATACTTTTTCTTGAATAAAAACTTGAGTTTTCACTTTCCCTGCTTCTCGTGAACAGAAAAGAGAGATAAAAGGCAAATAGATCACAACGAAATGAAAATTTTACAGTTTTTGCATGGAAATAATTTAAAGAAATCAACAAATGTGAGTAAATAAAATTTATGCACACACCACAAATGAACACAAAAGTTTTGTTATCCAAGTTTGGGAAATTCCACTAGTTCAACCCTAATAGCTCTGAATTTTAGAAAAAAAAAAGATTTTTCAACACAGGTTTTAAAAAATGGATATATATGCTTGAAACATGTTAAATATTCAAATGACCTATGGATCCAAACCTTTTAAAGAGAATAACATTACATTTTCAAGTGAACATGCGGTGGGACATTTACCTGAGTCAAACAAGCCATTATTTTTCCCATTTACAAAAACCTGACCTAACGATCATAGAAGATTGTAAAGTTATTTATCATGCGTAACGAGCTATATCTTTTTAAGGAATGACTTATGAATTGGGAGTCAACACCCAGTAAAAAATGGCTTGCCTCCCCCTTTTCTCGACGATTACAGAACCTGATAAATAAAAACTAAAAAGAGTTTAAAATCCCTAAAAATTACAGACACTTTTTGGAATTATCTCTCTCTACATTTGTGCATTTTACATTTCCCGTTTAGATGTATACGTTTTCTTAAATCAAAACTTGAGTTTTCACTTTCCCTTAATCTCTTAATAAAAAAATAGATAAAAGGCAAATAGATCACAACAAAATGAAAATTTTAGAGTTTATGTATGGAAAGAATTTAAAACAATTAAAAAAATATCAGTAAAGAAAATTTATTCACACAACTCAATTGAACACAAAATTTTTGTTATCCAAGTTTGGGCAATTCCACTAGTTCAACCCTAATAGCTCGGAATTTTATAAGAAATAAGCTTTTCTACACATGTTTTAAAAAATGGATATACATGCTTGAAACTTTTTAAAGATGCAAATTACCTATGGATCCAAACCTTTTAAAGAGAATAACATTAAATTCTCAAGTGAACGTGAGGTGGGATATTTACCCGAGTTTAAAGTGATTTTTCATGCGTAACGGGCTATATTTTTTTAAGGAATAACTAATGGATTGGGATTCAAAACTCAGTTAAAAATGCCCCGCCTCCCCCTTTTTCTGACGATTGCTAAACCTGATATATAAAAACTAAAAAGAGTTGCCAATCCCTAAAAATTACAGACACTTTTTGGAATTATCTCTCTCTATATTTGTGCATTGTGCTTTTCCATCTTAGATGTATACTTTTTTCTTAAACCAAAAATTGAGTTTTCACTTTCCCTTTTTCTCACAAAATAAAAAAAAGAGATAAAGAAAAATTAGATTTCAACAAAATGAAAATTTTAGAATTTATGTATGGAAGAATTTAAAGTAATAAACAAATGTAAGTAAAGAAAATTTATTCACACACCACAAATGAACACAAAAGTTTTTTATCCAAGTTTGGGAAACTCCACTAGTTCAACCCTTGTAGCTTGGAAATTTATAAGAAAGAGATTTTTCTACCCTTGTTTTAAAAAATGGATATGCATGCTTGAAACATGTTAAAGATGCAAATGACCTATGGATCCAAACGTTCTAAGAGAATAACATTAAATTCTCAAGTGAACATGCGGTGAGATATTTACCCGGGTCAAACAAGCCATTATTTTGCCTATTTACAAAAACCGGACCTCACGATCATTGATGATTGTAAAGTGATTTAGCATTCGTAACGGGCTATATTTTAGTAAATAATGACTTATAGATTGGGAGTCAACACTCAGCCTCCCACTTTTCCCAATGATTGTAGAACTTATTATATAAATACTACAAAAAAGTTTACAATCCCTAAAAATTACAAACACTTTTTGTAATTATCTCTCTCTAGATTTGTGCATTGTGCATTTCCATTTTAGATGTATACTTTTTTCTTAAATCCAAACTTGAGTTTTCACTTTCCCTTCATCTCGTAAACAAAAAAAAGAGATAAATGGCAAAAAGATCACGACAAAATGAAAATTTTAGAGTTTATGTATGGAAAGAATTTAAAGCAATAAACAAATGTAAGTAAAGAAAATTTATTTACACACCACAAATGAACACAAAAGTTTTGTTATCCAGGTTTTGGAAATTCCACCTTTTCAACCCTAATAGCTCGGAATTTTAGAAGAAAGAAATTTTTCTACCCTTGTTCTAAAAAATGAATATGCATGCTTGAAACTTGTTAAAGATGCAAATGACCCATGGATCCAACCCGAGTCAAACAAACCATTATTTTGCCCATTTACAATAAGCTGACCTCACGATCATAGATGATTTTAAAGTGTTTTATCATGCGTAATGGGCTATATTTTTGTATAGAATGACTTATGGATTGGGAGTCAACCCTCAGTTAAAAATCCCCCTGCCTACCCCTTTTCCCGATGATTGCAGAACCTGACATATAAAAACTAAAAAGAGTTTACAATCCCTAAAAATTACTGACACTTTTTTGAATTATCTCTCTCTAAATTTGTGCATTGTGCATTTCATTTTTAGATGAATACTTTTTTCTTCAATCCAAACTTGAGTTTTCACTTCCCTTCATCTCGTAAACAAAAAAAAAAAGATAAAAGGCAAATAGATCACAACAAAATGTAAATTTTAGAATTTATGAATGGAAAATTTTAAGCAATAATAAAATGTAACTAAATAAAATTTATTCACACACCACAAATGAACACAAAAGTTTTGTTATACAAGTTTGGGAAATTCCACTAGTTCAACCCTAATAGCTCGGAATTTTATAAGAAAGAGATTTTTCTTAACATGTTTTAAAAAATGGATATGCATGCTTGAAAAAAGGTAAAGATGCAAATGACCTATGGATCCAAACCTTTTAAAGACAATAACATTAAATTTTCAAGTGAACATGTGGTGGGATATTTACTGAAGTCAAATAAGCCATTATTTTTCCCATTTACAAAAATCTGACCTAACGTTCATAGATGATTGTAAAGTGATTTATCATGCATAACGGGCTATATATTTTTAAGGAATGACTTATGGTTTGGGAGTCAACACTCAGTTAAAAATCTTGCACCTCCCTCTTTGACCGATGATTGTAGAACCTGTTACATAAAAACTCTAAAAAAATTTACAATCCCAAAAAATTACAGAAACATTTTGGAATTATCTCTCTCTACATTTGTGCATTGTGCATTTCCATTTTAGATGTATACTTTTTTCTTAAATCAAAACTTGAGTTTTCACTTTCTCTTCTTCTCGCAAACTAAAAAAAGAGACAAAAGGCAAATAGATCACAACAAAATGAAAATTTTAGAGTTTATGTATGGAAAAAATTTTAAGCAATAAAAAATGTAAGTAAAGAAAATTTATTCACATACCACAAATGAACAAAAAAGTTTTGTTGGAAAATTCCACTAGTCCTACCCTAATAGTTTAGAATTTATAAGAAAGATATTTTTCTACACATGTTTTAAAAAAAGGAATGAATGCATGAAACATGTTAAAGATGCAAATGACTTGTGTATCCAAACCTTTTAAAGAGAATAACATTAAATTTTCATGTGAACATGCGGTGGGATATTTACTGAAGTCAAACAAGCCATTATTTTGCCCTTTTACGAAAATCTGACCTAACGATTATAGATGATTGTAAAGTGATTTATCATGTGTAACGGGCTATATATTTGTAAGGAATGACTTATGGATTGGGAGTCGACACACAATTAAAAATCCCCCACCTCCCCCTTTTCCCGTCGATTGCAGAACCTGTTATATAAAAACTAAAAAAAATTTTGCGATCCCTAAAAATTACAGACACTTTTTTGAATTATCTGTCTCTACATTTGTGCATTGTGCATTTCCATTTTAGATGTATACTTTTTTCTTAAATCAAAACTTGAGTTTTCACTTTCTCTTCATCTCCTAAAAAAAAAAAAAGAGATAAAGGCAAATAGATCACAACAAAATGAAAATTTTAGAGTTTATGTATGGAAAGAATTTAAAGCAATAACAAATTTAAGTTAAGAAATTTTTTTCACACACCACAAATGAACACAAAAGTTGTTATCCAAGTTTTGGAAATTCCACTTGTTCAACCCTAATAGCTCGGAATTTTAGAAGAAAGAGATTTTTCTACCCTTCTTATAAAAAATGGATATGCATGTTTGAAACATGTTAAAGATGCAAATGACCCATGGATCAAAACCTTTTAAAGAGATTAACATTAAGTTCTTCAGTGAACCTGCGGTGGAATATTTACTCGAGTCAAACAAACCATTATATTTCCCATTTATAACCAGCTGACCTCACGAACATAGATGATTTTAAAGTGTTTTATCATGCGTAATGGGCTATATTTTTGTAAATAATGACTTATGGATTGGGAGTCAATACATAGTTAAAAAATCCCCCGTCTCCTCCTTTTCCCAACGATTGCAGAACCTGACATATAAAAACTAAAAAAAGTTTACAATATATGAAAATTACAGACACTTTTTGGAACTATCTCTCTCTACATTTTTGCATTGTGCATTTCATTTTTTAGATGTATACTTTTTTCTTAAATCCAAACTTGAGTTTTCACTTTCCCTTCATCTCGTAAACAAAAAAAAGAGATAAAAGACAAATAGATCACAACAAAATGAAAATTTTAGAGTTTATGTATGGAAAGAATTTAAAGCAATAACAAATGTCAGTTAAGAAAATTTATTCACACACTAAAAATGAACACAAAAGTTTTGTTATCCAAGTTTGGGAAAATTCCTCTAGTTCATTCTAATAGCTTGGAATTTTATAAGCACGAGATTTTTCTACACATGTTTTAAAAAAGGGATATGCATGCTTGAAACATGTAAAAGATGCAAATGACCTGTGGATCCAAACCTTTTAAAGAGAATAACATTAAATTCTCGAGTGAACGTGTGGTGGGAAATTTACCCACATCAAACAAGGCAATATTTTGCCCATTTAAAAAAAGCTGACCTAACTATCATAGAAGATTGTGAAGTGATTTTATGATGTGTAACGAGCTATATTTTTGTAAGTAATGACTTATGGATTGGGAGTCAAAACTCAGTTCCAAATCTCCACCTCCCCCTTTTTCTGATGATTGCAGAACCTGATATATATATACTAATAAGAGTTTACAATCGCTAAAAATTGAAGACACATTTTGGAATTATTTCTCTCTACATTTGTGCATTGTGAATATCCATTTTAGATGTATACTTTTTTCTTAAATAAAAACTTGAGTTTGCACTTTCCCTTCATCATGCCAACAAATAAAATAGATAAAAGGCAAATAGATCACAACAAAATAAAAATTTTAAAGTTTATGTATGGAAATAATTTAAAGCAATAAACAAATGTAAGTAAAGAAAATTTATTCACAGACCACAAATGAACACAAAAGTTATGTTATCCAAGTTTGGGAAATTCAACTAGTTCAATCCTAATAGCTCGGAATTTTATAAGAAAGAGAGTTTTCTACACATGTTTTAAAAAATGGATACGCATGCTTGAAACATGTTAAAGATCCAATCCTTTTAAAGAGAATAACATGAAATTCGCAAGTGAACGTGCGGTGGGATATTTACCCGAGTCAAACAAGCCATTATTTTGTCCATTTACGAAAAGCTGACCTAACGATCATTGATGATTGTAAAGTGATTTATCATATGAAACGGACTATATTTTTGTAAGTAATGACTTATGCATTGGGAGTCAACACTCAGTTAAAAATCCCCACCTCGCCCTTTTCCCGACGATTGTAGAACCTGTTATATAAATACTACAAACAAGCTTACAATTCCTAAAAATTACAGACACTTTTTGAAATTATCTATCTCTACATTTGTGCATTGTGCATTTCCATTTTAGATGTATACTTTTTTCTTAAATCAAAACTTGAGTTTTCACTTTCCCTTCATCTCGTAAACAAAAAAAATAGAGATAAAAGGCAAATAGATCACGACAAAATGAAAATTTTAGAGTTTATGTATGGAAAGAATTTAAAGCAATAAACAAATTTCAGTAAATAAAATTTAATTTCACACCACAAATGGACACAAAAGTTTTGTTATCCAAGTTATTGAAATTCCACTTGTTCAACCCTAATGGCTCGATATTTTAGAAGAAAGAGATTTTTCTACCCTTGTTATAAAAATGGATATGCATGCCTGAAACAAGTTAAAGATGCAAATGACCCATGGATCCCAACCTTTTAAAGAGAATAACATTAAATTCTCTAGTGAACGTGCAGTGGGATATTTACCAGCGTGAAACAAACCACTATTTTGCCCATTTTCAACAAGCTGACCTCATGATCATATATGATTGTAAAGTGTTTTATCATGCGTAATGGGCTATATTTTTGTAAAGAAAGACTTATGGATTGGGGGTCAACACTCAGTTAAAAATCCCCCACCTCCTCCTTTTCCCGACGATTGCAAAACTTGACATATAAAAACTAATAAGAGTTTACAATCCTTGAAAATTACAGACACTTTTTGGAATTATCTCTCTCTACATTTGTGCATTGTGCATTTCATTTTTAGATGTATACTTTTTTCTTAAATCTAAACTTGAGTTTTCACTTTCCCTTCTTCTCGTAAACAAAAAAAGAGATAAAAGGCAAATAGATCACAAGAAAATGAAAATTTTAGAGTTTATGTATGGAAAGAATTTAAAGCAACCACAAATTTAAGTTAAGAAAATTTATTCACACACCACAAATGCACACAAAAGTTTTGTTATCCAAGTTTGGGAAAATTCCTCTAGTTCATTCTAATAGCTTGGAATTTTATAAGAAAGAAATTTTTCTACACATGTTTTAAAAAAGGGATATGCATGCTTGAAACATGTTAAAGATGCAAATGACCAGTGGATCCAAACCTTTTAAAGAGAATAACATTAAATTCTCAAGTGAATGTGCAGTGGGATATTTACCCACATCAAACAAGGCAATATTTTGCCCATTTACAAAAAGCTGACCTAACGATCATAGAAGATTGTAAAGTGATTTATCATGTGTCACGAGCAATATTTTGTAAATATTGACTTATGGATTGGGAGTCAAGACTCAGTTCCAAATCCCCACCTCCCCCTTTTCCTGACGATTGCCGAACCTGATATAGAAATACTAAAGAAAGTTTACAATTGCTAAAAATTGAAGACACATTTTGGAATTATTTCTCTCTACATTTGTGCATTGTGAATATCCATTTTATATGTATATTTTTTTCTTAAATCAAAACTTGAGTTTGGACTTTCCCTTCATGTCGAAAACAAATAAAATAGGTAAAAGGCAAATAGATCACAACAAAATAAAAATTTTAGAGTTTATGTATAGAAAGAATTTAAAGCAATAAACAAATGTAAGTAAAGAAAATTTATTCACACACCACAAATGAACACAAAAGTTATGTTATCGAAGTTTTGGAAATTCCACTAGTTCAATCCTAATAGCTCAGAATTTAATAAGAAAGAGAGTTTTCTACACATGTTTTAAAAAATGGATACACATGCTTAAAACATGTTAAATATTCAAATGACCTATTGGTCCAATCCTTTTAAAGAGAATAACATGAAATTCGCAAGTGAACGTGAGGTGGGATATTTACCCGAGTGAAACAAGCCACTATTTTGCCCATTTACGAGAAGTTGACCTAACGATCATAGATGACTTATGCATTGGGAGTGAACACTCAGTTAAAAATCCCCCACCTCGCCCTTTTCCCGACGATTGTAGAACTTGTTATATAAATACTACAAAAAAGTTTACAATCCCTAAAAAATTGCAGACACGTTTTTGAATTAGCGCTCTCTACATTTCTGCATTGTGCATTTCCATTTTAGATGTATACTTTTTTCTTAAATCAAAACTTGAGTTTTAACTTTCCCTTCATCTCGCAAACTAAAAAAAGAGACAAAAGGCAAATAGATCACAACAAAATAAAAAAATTAGAGTTTATGTATGGAAGAATTTAAAGCAATAAAAAAATGTAAGTAAAGAAAATTTATTCACGCACCACAAATGATCACAAAAGTTTTATTATCCAAGTTTGGGAAATTCCACTAGTTCAACCCTTGTAGCTCGGAATTTTATAAGAAAGATATTTTTACCCTTGTTTTAAAAAATGGATATGCATGCTTGAAAAGTGTTAAAGATGCAAAAGACCTATGGATCCAAACCTTTTAAGAGAATAACATTAAATTCTAAATTGAACATGCGGTGGGATATTTAACCGAGTCAAACAAGCCATTATTTTGCACATTTACAAAATATTGACCTCACGTTCATAGATGATTGTAAAGTGATTTATCATTCGTAACGGGCTTTATTTTTTTAAATAATGACTTATGGATTTTGAGTCAACACTCAGTTAAAAATCCCCCGCCTCCCCCTTTTCCCGACGATTGTAGAACCTGATATATAAAAACTAAAAAGAGTTCACAATCCCTAAAAAATCCAGACACTTTTTGCAATTATCTCTCTCTACATTTGTGCATAGTGCATTTCCATTTTAGATGTATACTTTTTTCTTAAATCAAAACTTGAGTTTTGACTTTCCCTTCATCTCTCAAACAAAAAAAAAAAAACATAAAACGCAAATAGATCACAACAAAATGAAATTTTAGAGTTTATGTATGGAAAGAATTTAAAGCAATAAACAAATGTAAGTAAATAAAATTTATTCACACACCACAAATGAACAAAAAAGTTTTGTTATCCAAGTTTGGGAAAATTCCACAAGCCCTACCCTAATAGCTTGGAATTTATAAAAAGAGATTTTTCTACACATGTTTTAAAAAATGGATATGAATGCTTGAAACATGTTAAAGATGCAAATGGCCTATTGATCCAAACTTTTTAAAGAGAATAACTTTAAATTCTCATGTGAACGTGCGGTGGAATATTTACCCTAGTCAAACAAGCCATTATTTTGCCCATTTACAAAAAGCTGACCTAACGATCATAGATGATTGTAAAGTGATTTATCATGCGTAGTGGGCTACATTATTGTATGGAATGATTTATGGATTGGGAGTCAAACTCAATTAAAAATCCCCCACCTCCCCCTTTTCCCGACGATTGCTGAACCTGATATATAAATACTTAAAAGAGTTCACAATCGCTAAAAATTATAGACTCATTTTGGAATTATTTCTCTCTACATTTGCGCGTTGTGAATTTAAATTTTAGATGTATACTTTTTACTTTAATGAAAACTTGAGTTTTGCACTTTCCTTTCATCTCACAAACAAAAAAAAGAGATAAAAGGCAAGTACTTCACAAAAAAATTAAAATTTTAGAGTTTATGTATCGAAAGAATTTAAAGCAATAAAAAAATTTAAGTAAAGTAAATTTATTCACTCACCAAAAATGAACACAAAAGTTATGTTATCCAAGTTTAGGAAATTCATCTAGTTCAACCCTAATAGCCCGGAATTTTACAAGAAAGAGATTTTTCTACACATGTTTTAAAAAAATGGATATGCAAGCTTGAAACATGTTAAAGATGCAAATGACCTATGGATCCAAACCTACTAAATAGAATAACATTAAATTCGCAGGTGAACGTGCGATGGGATTTTTACTCGAGTCAAACCAGCCATTATTTTGCCCGTTTACCAAAAGCTGACCTAACTCTCATAGATGAGTGTAAAGTGATTTATCATGCGTAACGGGCTATATTTTTTTAAGGAATGACTTATCGATTGGGAGTCAACACTCAGTTAAAATTCCCTCGCCTCCCACTTTTCCTGACAATTGTAGAATATGATATATAAAAACAAAAAAGAGTTTACAATCACTAAAAATTACAAACACTTTTTGGAATTATCTTTCTCTACATTTGTGCATTGTGCATTTCTATTTTAGATGTATACTTTTTTCTTAAATCAAAACTTGATTTTTCACTTTCACTTTACCTCGTAAACAAAAACAGAGATAAAAGGCAAATAGATCACAACAAAATGAAAATTTTAGAGTTTATGTACGGAAAGAATTTAAAGCAAAAGCGAATGTAAGTTAAGAAAATTTATACACACACAACAAATGAACACAAAAGTTTTGTTATCCATGTTTGGGAAAATTCCACTAGTTTATTCTAATAGCTTGGAATTTTATAAGAAAGAGATTTTTCTACACATTTTTTAAAAAAGGGATATGCATGCTTGAAACATGTTAAAGATGCAAATGACCTATGGATCCAAACCTTTTAAAGAGAATAACATTAAATTCTCAAGTAAACGTGCGGTGGGATATTTACCCACGTAAAATAAGCTAATATTTTGCCCTTTTACAAAAAGCTGACCTAAAGATCATAGAAGATTCTAAAATGATTTATCAAGTGTAACGGGCTATATTTTTTTAAGTAATGACTTATGGATTGGGAGTCAAAACTCAGTTCAAAATCCCCTCCTCCCCCTTTTCCCGATGATTGCATAACCTGATATATAAATACTAAAAAGAGTTTATAATTGCTTAAAATAAAAGACACATTATGGGATTATTTCTCTCTACATTTGTGCATTGTGAATATCCATAGATGTATACTTTTTTCTTTAATCAAAACTTGAGTTTGGACTTTCCCTTCATCTCGCAAACAAATAAAATAGATAAAAGGCAAATAGATCACAACAACAAAAAAAATTTTAGAGTTTATGTATGGAAAGAATTTAAAGCAAAAAACAAATTTATGTAAATAAAATTTATTCACTCACTACAAATGAACACAAAAATTATGTTATCCAAGTTTGGGAAATTTCACTAGTTCAATCCTAATAGCTAGGAATTTTATAAGAAAAAGATTTTTCTACACATGTTTTCAAAAATGGATACGCACACTTGAAACATGTTAAAGATTCAAATGACCTATGGATCTAATTCTTTTAAAGAAAATGACATGAAATTCTCAAGTGAATGTGCGGTGGGATATTTACCCGAGTCAAACAAGCCATTAATTTGCCCATTTACTAAAAGCTGACTTAACGATCATAGCTAATTGTAAAGTGATTTATCATGTGTAACGGGCTATATTTTTGTAAGTAATGACTTATGGATTGGGAGTCAACACTCAGTTAAAAATCCCCTGCCTCCCCCTCTTCCCGACTATTGAAGAACTTGATATATAAAAACAAAAAAGTGTTTACAATCCAAAAAATTTATGAACACTTTTTGGAATTATCTCTCTCTACATTTGTGCATTGTGAACTTCCATTTTAGATATATAGTTTTTTCTTAAATCAAAATTTGAGTTTTCACTTTCCCTTCATCTCGTTAACAAAAACAAAAAAGATATAAGGCAAATAGATTTCAAAAAAATTAAAATTTTAGAGTTTAAGAATGGAAGAGTTTAAACCAATAAAAAAAAAAATTTATTCACACACCACAAATGAACACAAAAGTTTGCTATCCTAGTTTGGGAAATTCCACTAGTTCAACCATAATAGCTCTGAATTTTATAAGAAAGAGATTTTTCTACATATGTTTTAAAAAATGGATTTGCATTCTTGAATCATGTTAAAGATGCAAATGGCCTACGGTTCCAAACGTTTTAGAGAGAATAACATTAAATTCTTAAGTGAACGTGTGGTGGGATATTTACCCGAGTCAAACAAGCCATTATTTTGCCCATTTACAAAAAGCTAACCTAACGATCATAAATGATTGTAACAGGCTATATTTTGTATAGAATGACTTATGGATTGGGAGTCAACAGTCAGAGAAAAATCACCCGTCTCCCCCTTTTCTCGACGATTGCAGAACATGATATATAAAAACTAAAAAGAGTTTACAGTCCCTAAAAATTAAAGACACTTTTGGAATTATGTCTCTCTCTATTTGTGCATTGTGAATTTCAATTTAGATGTATACTTTATTCTTACATCAAAACTTGAGTTTTCACTTTTCCTAGATCTCGCAAAAAAAAAAAAAAAAAAGACAATAGGCAACTAGATCACTACAAAATGAAAATTTTAGAGTTTATGTACGGAAGAATTTAAAGCAATAAACTAATGTAAGTAAATAAAATTTATTCGCACACCACAAATTAACACAAAAGTTATGTTATCCAAGTTTGGGAAATTCCACTAGTTCAACCCTTATAGCTCCGAATTTTATAAGAAATATATTTTTCTACACATGTTTTAAAAAAATGATATGCATGCTTGAAACATGTTCAAGATGAAAATGACCTATGGATCCAAACCTTTTAAAGAGAATAACATGAAATTCTCAAGTGAAGTTGTGGTGGGATATTTACCCGAGTCAAACAAACCATTAGTTTGCCCATTTACGAAAAGCTGACCTAACGATCATAGATGATTGTAAAGTGATTTATCATGTGTAACGGGCTATATTTTTGTAAGTAATGACTTATGGATTGGGAGGTAACACTCAGTTAAAAATCTCCCGCCTCCCCCTTTTCCAAGACAATTGCAAAACCTGATATATAAAAACAAAAAAGAGTTTACAATCCAAAAAATTTATGAATACATTTTGGAATTATCTCTCTCTACATTTGTGCATTGTGAATTTCCCTTTTAGATGTATATTTTTTTCTTAAACCAAAACTTGAGTTTTCACTTTCCCTTCATCTCACAAACAAAAAACATTATATACAAGGCAAATAGATCTCAACAAAATGAAAATTTTAGAGTTTAAGTATGGAAGAGTTTAAAGCAATAAACAAATGTAAGTAAAGAAAATTTATTCACACACCACAAATGAACACAAAAATTATGTTATCCAAGTTTTGGAAATTCCATTTATTCAACCATAATTGCTCGGAATTTTATAAGAAAGATATTTTTCTACACATGGTTTAAAAAATGGATATGCATGCTTGAAACATATTAAAGATGCAAATGACCTATGGATCGAAACCTTTTAAAGAGAATAACATTAAATTCTCAAGTCAACGCGCGGTGGGCTATTTACCCGAGTCAAACAAGCCATTGTTTTGCCCATTTACAAAAAGCAGACCTAATAATCATAGATGATTGTAAAGTGATTTATCATGCGTAACGGGCTATATTTTTTTAAGGAATGACATATGCATTGGGAATCAACACTCAGTTAAAATTCCCTCACCTCCCCCTTTTCCCGACGATTTCAGAATATGATATATGAAAACTAAAAAGAGTTTATAATCCCTAAAAATTACTGACACTTTTTGGAATTATATCTCTTCTCATTTGTGCATTGTGCATTTCCATTTTAGATCTTTACTTTTTTCTTAAACAAAAACTTGAGTTTTCACTTTTCCTTCATCTCGCCAAAAAAAAAAAAAAAAAAAAAAAAAAAAAAGGTAAAAGGCAAATAGATTACAACAAGATGAAAATTTTAGAGTTTTTGTATAGAAAAAATTTAAAGCAATAAAAAAATGTTAGCAAATAAAATTTATTCGCACACCACAAATGAACAAAAAAAATTTGTTATCCAAGTTTGGGTAATTCTACAAGTTCAACAATAATAGCTCGGATTTTTATCAGAGAGATTTTTCTACATATGTTTTAAAAAATGGATATGCATGCCTGAAAGATGCAAATCACCTATGGATCCAAACCTTTTAAAGAGAATAACATTAAATTCTCAAGTGAACGTGTGGTGGGATATTTACCTGAGTCAAACAAGCCATTATTTTGCCCATTTACAAAAAGTTGACGTAACGATCATAGATGATTGTAAAGTAATTTATCATGCGTAACGGGCTATATTTTTGTTAGGAATGACTTATGGATTGGGAGTCAACACTCAATTAAAAATGCCCCGCCACCCCATTTTCCCAACAATAGCAGAGCCAGATATATAAAAACTAAAAAGAGTTTGCAATCCCTAAAAATTATAGGCACTTTTTGGAATTATCTCCCTCTACATTTGTGCATTCTACATTTCCATTTTAGATATATACTTTTTTCTTAAATAAAAACTTGAGTTTTCACTTTCCCATCATCTCGTAAACAAAAAAAAGAGATAAAAGGCAATTAGATCACATCAAAATGAAAGTTTTAGAGTTCATGTATGGAGAGAATTTAAAGAAATCAAAAAATGTAAGAAAAGAAGATTTATTCACAAACCACAAATTAACACAAAAGTTTTGTTATCCAAGTTTGGGTAATTCCACTAGTTCAACCCTAATAGCTCGGAATTTTATAAGAAATAGATTTTTCTACACATGTTTTAAAAAATAGACATGCACACTTGAAACATGTTAAAGATGCAAATGACCTATGGATCCAAACCTTTTAAAGAGAATAACATTAAATTCTCTAGTGACTGTGCAGTGGGATATTTTCCCGAGTCAAACAAGCCATTATTTTCCCATTTACAAAAAGCTGACCTAACAATCAGCGTAACGGGTTATATTTTTGTAAGGAATGACTTATGGATTGGGAGTCAACACTGAGTTAAAAATCCCCCGCCTCCCCCTTTTCCTGACAACTGTAGAACCTGATATATAAAACCTGAAAAACACACTTTTTGGAATTATCTCTCTCTACACTTGTTCATTGTGCATTTACATTTTAGATTTATTCTTTTTTCTTAAATCAAAACTTGAGTTTTCACTTTCGCTTCATCTCGGAAACAAAAAAAAGAGATAAAAGGCAAAAAAGATCATAACAAACTGAAAATTTTAGAGTTTATGTGTGGAAAGAATTTAAAGCAATAAAGAAGTCTAAGAAAAGAAAATTTATGCAAACACCACAAATGAACATAAAAGTTTTGCTATCCAAGTTTGGGAAATTTCACTACCCTAATTGCTCGGAATATTATAAGAAAGAGATTTTTCTACACGTGTTTAAAAACTGGATATGCATGCTTGAAACATGTTAAAGATGCAAATGACCTATGGATCCAAACCTTTTATAGAGAATAACATTAAAATCTCAAGTGAACGTACGGTGGGATTTTTACTCGAGTCAAACAAGCAATTATTTGGCCCATTTAAAAAAAGCTCACCTAACGATTATAGATGATTGTAAAGTGATTTATCATGAGTAACGGGCTATATTTTTTTAAGGAATGATTTATGGATTTGGAGTCAAAACTCCGTTCAAAATCCCCGCCTCCCCCATTTCCCGACGATTATAGAACCTGATATATATTAATACTTAAAAGTGTTTACAATCCCTAAAAATTACAGTCACTTTTTGGAATTATCTCTCTCTACATTTGTGCATTCTACATTTCCATTTTAGATGTATAATAGTTTCTTAAATCAAAACTTGAGTTTTCACTTTCCCATCATCTCGTAAACATAAAATAGAGATAAAAGGCAATTAGATCATATCAAAATGGAAATATTAGAGTTTATGTATGGAAAGAATTCAAAGCAATAAGCAAATGTAAGTAATTAAAATTTATTCACACACCATAAATAAACACAAAACTTTACCTATCCAAGTTTGGGAAATTCCAGTAGTTCAACCCTAATAGCTCGGAATTTCAAAAGAAAGAGATTTTTCTACACATGTTTTAAAAAATGGATATGCATGATTGAAACATGTTAAAGATGTGAATGACCTGTGGATCCAAACCTTTTAAAGAGAATAACATTAAATTCTCAAGTGAACGTGTGGTGGGATATTTACGCGAGTCAAACAAGTCGTTATTATGCCCATTTACAAAAAGCTGACTTAACAATTATAGATGATTGTAATGTGATTAATCATGCGTAACGGGCTATATTTTTGTAACAAAATGACTTATAGATTGGGAGTAAACACTCAGTTAAAAATCCCGCACCTCCCCCTTTTCCCAAAGATTGCAAAACCTGATATATTAAGACTAAAAAGAGTTTACAATCCCTAAAAATTTCAAACACTTTTTGGTATTATCTCTCTCAACATTTGTGCATTGTGCATTTCCATTTTACATGTATACTTTTTTCTTAAATCAAAACTTAAGTTTTCACTTTCCCTTCATCGCGTAAACAAAAAAAAAGAGATAAAAGGCAAATTGATCACAACAGACTAAAAGTTTTAGAGTTTATCTTTGGAAAGAATTTAAAGCAAGCAACAAATGTAAGTACAAAAATTTTATTCTCACGCCACAAATGAACACCAAAAATTTGTTATCCAAGTTTGAGAAATTCCACTAGTTCTACACTAATAGCTCGGAATTTTTTATGAAAGAGGTTTTTCTAAAAATGTTTTAAAAAATGGATATGCAAGCTTGAAACATGTTAAAGATTCAAATGATCTATGGATCCAAATCTTTCAAAGAGAATAACATTAAATTCTCAAGTGAACATACGGTGGGATATTTTCCAGAGTAAAACAAGCCATTATTTTGCCCATTTACAAAAAGCTGACCTAACGATTATAGGTGATTGAATAGTGATTTATCATGCACAACGGGCTATTTTTGTTAAGAATGACTTATGGATTGGGAGTCAACACTCAGTTAAAAATCCCCTGACTCCCTCTTTTCCCCACGATTGCAGAACCTGATATATAAAAACTTAAAAGAGTTTACGGTCCCTAAAAATTACAGACACTTTTTGGAATTATCTCTCTCTACATTTTTGCATTGTGCATTTCCATTTTTTATGTATACTTTTTTCTTAAATCAAAACTTGAGTTTTAACTTTCCCTTCATCTCGTAAACAAAAAAAAAAGAGATAAAAGGCAAAAGGATCACAACAAACTGAAAGTTTTAGAGTTTATGTATGGAAAGAATTTAAATCAATAAACAAATTTAAGTAAAGAAAATTTATTCACACACCACAAATGAACACAAAAGTTTCGTTATCCAAGTTTGGGAAATTCCACTTGTTCAACCCTAATAGCTTGGAATTTTATAAGAAAGAGATTTTTCTACACATGTTTTAAAAAATGGATATGCATGCTTGAAACATGTTAAATATGCAAATGAAATATGGATCCAAACCTTTTAAAGAGAATAACATTAAATTCTCAAGTGAACGTACAGGGGGATATTTACCCAAGTCAAACAAGCCATTATTTTGCCCACTTACAAAGAGCTGGCCTAACGATCATAGATTATTGTATAGTGATTTATCATGTGTAATGGGATATATTTTTGTACGGGATTGGGAGTTAACACTCAGTTAAAAATCCCCCGCCTCCCCCTTTTCCTGACGATTGCAGAACCTGATATATAAAAACTAAAAAGAGTTTACAATCCCTAAAAATTACTGACACTTTTTGGAATTATCTCTCACTACATTTGTGCATTGTGCATTTCAATTTTAAATGTATACTCTGTTCTTAACTAAAAACTTGAGTTTTCACTTCCCTTTCATCTCGTAAACAAAAAAAGAGATAAAAGGCAAATAGATCATAACAAAATGAAAAATTTTAGAGTTTATGTACGGAAACAATTTAAAGAAATAAACAAATGTAAGTAAGGAAAATTTATTCTCATCCCACAAATGAACACAAAAGTTTTGTTATCCAGGTTTTGGTAATTCCACTAGTTAAACCCAAATAGCTTGGAATTTTATAAGAAAGACATTTATCTACATATGTTTTAAAAAATGGATATGCATGCTTGAAACATGTTAAAGATGCAAATGACCTATGGATCCAAATCTTTTAAAGAGAATAACATTAAATTCTCAAGAGAACGTGTGGTAGGATATTTACCCGAGTCAAACAAGCCATTATTTTGCCCATTTACAAAAAACCTGACCTAACGATCATACATGATTATAAAGTGATTTATCATGCATAATGGGCTATATTTTTGTAAGGAATGGCTTATGGATTGGGAGTCAACACTCAGTTAAAAATCCCCTGCCTCCCCCTCTTCTCAACTATATATGTACCTGATATATAAAAACTAAAAAGAGCTTACAATCCCTAAAAATTACAAACACTTTTTGGAATTATCTCTCTCCCAATTTGTGCATTGTGCATTTCCATTTTAGATGTATACTTTTTTCTTAAATAAAAACTTGAGTTTTCACTTTCCCTTCATCTCGTAAAGAAAAAAAAGAGATAAAAGGCAAATACAACACAACAAAATGAAAATTTTAGAGTTTTTGTATGGAAAGAATTTAAAGTAATGAACAAAGGTAAGAAAATAAAATTTATTCACACACCACAAATGAACACAAAAATTTTGCTATCCAAGTTTCGGTAGTTCTACTAATTCAACCCAAATAGCTGGGAATTTTATAAAGAAGAGATTTTTCTACACATGTTCTAAAAAATAGATATGCCTGCTTGAAACATGTGAAAGATACAAAGGATCTATGGATCCAAACCTTTTAAAGATAATAAAATTAAATTCTCAAGTGAACGTGCGGTGGGATATTTACCCGAGTCGAACAAGCCATTTTTTACCCATTACCTAAAGCTGACCTAACAATAATAGATGATTTTAAAGTTATTTATCATGCGTAACAGGCTATATTTTTGGAAGGAATGACTTATGGATTGGGAGTCAACACTCAGTTAAAAATCCCCCGCCACCCCCTTTTCCCAACGATTGCAAAACCTGATATATAAAAACTAAAAAGCGTTTACAATCCCTAAAAATTACTGGCACTTTTTTTAATTATCTCTCTCAACATTTGTGTATTCTACAGTTCCATTTCAGATTGATACTTATTTCTTAAATCAAAACTTGAGCTTTCACTTTCCCTTCATCTCGTAAACATAAAAAAGAGATATAAGGCAAATGGATCACATCAAAATGAAAGTTTTAGAGTTTATGAATGGAAAGAATTTGAAGCATTGAACAAATTTAATAAATTAAAATTTATTCACAAACCACAAATGAACACAAAAGTCTTGTTATCCTAGTTTGGATGATTCCCCTAGAGCAACCCGAACAGCTTGGAATTTTATAAAAAAGAGATTTTTCTACACATGTTTTAAAAAATAGATATGCCTACTTGAAACATGTTAAAGATGTAAATTACCTAAGGATCGAAAACTTTTAAAGAGAATAACATTAAATTCTCAAGTGAACGTGCGGTGGGATATTTTCCCGAGTCAAACAATCCATTATTTTGCCGATTTACAAAAAGTTTACTTAACGATCAGTGTAACGGACTATATTTTTGTAAGGAATGACTTATGGATTAGGAGTCAACACTCAGTTAAAAATCCCCCGCCTCCTCCTTTTCCCGACAATTACAGAACCTGATATATAAAAACTGAAAAAGTGTGTACAATCCGTTAAAAATTACGGACAATTTTTGGAATTATCTCTCTCTATATTTGTGCATTGTGCATTTCCATTTTAGATGTATACTTTTTTCTTAAATAAAAACTTGCGTTTTTACTTTCCCTGCATCTCGTAAACAAAAAAAAGAGATAAAAGGCAAGTAGCGCACAACAAAATGAAAATTTTAAAGTTTATGTATGGAAAGAATTTAAAGCAATAAATAAATGTAAGAAAATAAAATTTATTCACACACCACAAATGAACACAAAAGTTTTGCTATCCAGGTTTCGGTAATTCCACTAGTTCCACCCTAATTGCTCGGAATTTTATAAGAAAGAGATTTTTCTACACATGTTTTAAAAAATAGATATGCCTGCTAGAAACATGTTAAAGATACAAATGACCTATGGATCCAAACCTTTTAAAGAGAATAAAATTAAATTCCCGAGAGAACGTACGGTGGGATAGTTACCCGAGTCAAAGCTGCGATTATTTTACCCATTTACCTAAAGCTGACCTAACGATCATAGATGATTGTAAAGTGATTTATCATGCGTAACAGGCTATATTTTTGGAATGAATGACTTATGGATAGGGAGTCAACACCCAGTTAAAAATCCCCCGCCACCCCCTTTTCCCGACGATTGCAGAACCTGATATATAAAAACTAAAAAGAGTTTACAATCCCTAAAAATTATAGGCACTTTTTGGAATTATCTTTCTCTACATTTGTGTATTCTACATTTCCATTTTTGATTGATGGATTTTTCTTAACTCAAAACTTGAGTTTTCACTTTCCCTTCATCTCATAAACAAAAAAACGAGATAAATGGAAAATAGATCACAACAAACTGAAAATTTTAGAGTTTATGTTTGGAAAGAATTTAAAGAAATAAACAAATTTTAAAAAATAAAATTATTCAGACACGACAAATGAACACAAAAATTTTTTTATCCAAGTTTGGGAAATTCAACCGTAAGAGCTTGGAATTTTATAAGAAGATATTTTTCTACACATGTTTTAAAAAATTGATATGCATGCTTTAAACATGTTAAATATGCAAATGACCTATGGATCCAAACCTTTAAAAGAGAACAACATTAAATTCTCAAGTGTACGTGCAGTGGGATATTTACCCGAGTCAAATAAGCCATTAGTTTGCTCATTTAAAAAAAGGTGACCTACCGATCATACATGATTGTAAAGTGATTTATCATTCGTAATGGGTTATACTTTTGTAAATAATGAGTTATGGATTGGGAGTCAACACTCAGTTAAAAATTCTCCGCCTCCCCCTTTTCCCGACGATTGTAAAACCTGAAATATAAAAATAAAAAGAGCATCCAATCCCTTAAAATTACGGACACTTTTTTGAATTATTTCTCGCTAATTTTGTGCATTGTCCATTTGCATTTTAAACGTATACTTTTTCTTAAATAAAAACTTGAGTTTTCACTTCCCCTTCATCTCGTAAACAAAAAAATGAGATAAAAGGCAAATAGATCACAACAAAATAAAAATTTCAGAGTTTATGTTCGGAAACAATTTAAAACAATAAACAAATGTAAGTATGGAAAATTTATTCACACCCTACAAATGAACACAAATGTTTTGTTATCCAAGTTTGGGTAATTCCACTTGTTCAACCCTAATAGCTCGGAATTTTATAAGAAAGAGATTTATCTATATATGTTTTAAAAAATGGATATGCATTCTTGAAACATGTTAAAGATTCAAATGACCTATGGATCCAAATATTTTAAAGATAATATCATTAAATTCTCAAGAGAACGTGCGGTGCGATATTTACCTTAGTCAAACAAGCCATTTTTTGCCTATTTACAAAAAGCTGACCTAACGATCATAGGTCATTGTAAAGTGATTTATCATGCGTAACGGGCTATATTTTCGTTTGGAATGACTTATGGATTGGGAGTCAACACTTAGTTAAAAATCCCCCACCTCCCCCTTTTCCCGACTATTGAAGAACGTGACATATAAATACTAAAAAGAGTTTACAATCCTGAAAAATTACAAACACTTTTTGGAATTATCTCTCTCTACATTTGAGCATTGGGCATTTCCATTTTACATGTATACTTTTTTCTTAAATACATTTGAGCATTGGGCATTTCCATTTTACATGTATACTTTTTTCTTAAATAAAAACTTGATTTTTCACTTTCCCTTCATCTCGTATACAAAAAAAAGATATAAATGGCAAATAGATCACAACAAAATGAAAATTTTAGAGTTTATGTATGGAAAGAATTTAAAGCAATAAACAAAATTAAGTCAAGAAAATTTATTCACACACCACAAATGAGCACAAAAGTTTTGTTTTCCAAGTTCTGGAAATTCCACTAGTTCAACCCTAATAGATCGGAATTTTATAAGAAAGAGATTTTTCTACAGATATTTTAAAAAATGGATATGCATGCTTGAAATTTGTGGTAGATGCAAATGACCTATGGATCCGAACCTTTTAAAGAGAGTAACATTAAATTCTCAAGTGAACGTGCGGTGGGATATTTACCCTATTAAAAAAAGCCATTATTTTGCCCATTTAAAAAAAGCTGACCTAACGATTATAGGTGATTGTAAAGTGTTTTATCATGCATAACGGGCTATATTTTTTTAAGAAATGACATATGGATTGGGAGTCAACACTCAGTTAAAAATCCCCCGCCTCCCCCTTTTATCGAAGATTGCTGAACCTGATATATAAAAACTAAAAAGAGTTTACAATCCAAAAAAATTACAAAAACTTTTTGGAATTATCTCTCTCTATATTTCTGCATTTTTCATTTCCATTTTAGATGTATACTTTTTTCTTAAATGTAAACTTGAGTTTTCACTTTCCCTTCATCTCGTAAACAAAAAAAAAAGAGATAAAAGGGAAATATATCACAACAAACTGAAAATTTTAGAGTTTATGTATGGAAGGAATTTAAAGAAATATACAAAAGTAAGTAAAGAAAATTTATTCACACACCACAAATGAATACAAAATTTTTGTTATCCAAGTTTGGGAAATTCCATTACTTCTACCGTAATACCTCTGAATTTTATAAGAGAGCATTTTTCTACAAATATTTATAAAAAAGGATATCCATGCTTGAAACATGTTAAAGAATCAAATGACCAATGGATCCAAACCTTTTAAAGAGAATAACACTACATTCTCAAGTGAACATGCGGTGGGATATTTACCCGAGTCAAACAAGCCATTATTTTTCCCATTTACAAAAAGTTGAACTAAGGATCATAGATGATTGTAAAGAGATTTATTATGCGTAACGGACTATATTGTTGTAAGGAATTAATTATGGATTGGGAGTCAACACTCAGTTAAAAATCCCCCGCCACCCTCTTTTCCTGACAATTACAGAACCTGATATATAAAAACTAAAAAGAGTTTACAATCCCTAAAAATTACAGGCACTTTCATGAATTATCTCTCTCTAAATTTGTGCATTGTGCATTTCTATTTTAGATATATAATTTTTTATTAAATCAAAACTTGAGTTTTCACTTTTCCTTCATCTCGTAAAAAAAAAAGAGATAAAATTCAAATAGATCACAACAAACTGAAAATTTTAGAGTTTATGTATGGAAAGAATTTAAAGCTATAAACGAATGTATGTAAAGAAAATTTATTCACACACAACAAATGAACACGAAAGTTTTGTTATCCAAGTTGGGAAATTCCACTAGTTCAACCCTAATTGCTCTGAATTTTATAAGAAAGGGATTTTTCTACACATGTTTTAAAAAATGGATATGCATTCTTGAAACATGTTAAACATGCAAATGGCCTATGGTTCCAAACGTTTTAGAGAGAATAACATTAAATTCTTAAGTAAACGTGTGGTGGGATATTTACCCGAGTCAAACAAGCCATTATTTTGCCCATTTATAAAAAGCTAACCTAACGATCATAGATGATTGTAATAGGCTATATTTTGTATGGAATGACTTATGGATTGGGAGTCAACAGTCAGATAAAAATCACCCGTCTCCCCCTTTTCTCGACGATTGCAGAACATGATATATAAAAACTAAAAAGAGTTTACAGTCCCTAAAAATTAAAGACACTTTTTGGAATTATGTCTCTCTCTATTTGTGCATTGTGAATTTCAATTTAGATGTATACTTTATTTTTACATCAAAACTTGATTTTTCACTTTTCCTAGATCTCGCAAACAAAAAAAAAAGACAATAGGCAAATAGAGCACTACAAAATGAAAATTTTAGAGTTTATGTACGGAAGAATTTAAAGCAATAAACTAATGTAAGTAAAAAAAATTTATTCACACACCACAAATTAACACAAAAGTTATGTTATCCAAGTTTGGGAAATTCCACTAGTTCAACCCTTATAGCTCTGAATTTTTTAAGAAATATATTTTTCTACACATGTTTTAAAAAATGGATAAGCATGCTTGAAGCATGTTCAAGATGAAAATGACCTATGGATCCAAACCTTTTAAAGAGAATAACATGAAATTCTCAAGTAAACGTGTGGTGGGATATTTACCCGAGTCAAACAAACCATTAGTTTGCCCATTTACGAAAAGCTGACCTAACGATCATAGATGATTGTAAAGTGATTTATCATGTGTAACGAGCTATATTTTTTTAAGTAATGACTTATGGATTGGGAGTCAACACTCAGTTAAAAATCCCCCGCCTCCCCCTTTTCCAAGACAATTGCAAAACCTGATATATAAAAACAAAAAAGAGTTTACAATCCTAAAAATTTATGAATACTTTTTGGAATTATCTCTCTCTACATTTATGCATTGTGAATTTCCCTTTTAGATGTATATTTTTTTCTTAAATCAAAACTTGAGTTTTCACTTTCCCTTCATCTCGCTAACAAAAAAAAATATACAAGGCAAATAGATCTCAACAAAATGAAAATTTTAGAGTTTAAGTATGGAAGAGTTTAAAGCAATAAACAAATGTAAGTAAAGAAAATTTATTCACACACCACAAATGAACACAAAAATTATGTTATCCAAGTTTTGGAAATTCCACTTGTTCAACCATCATAGCTCGGAATTTTATAAGAAAGATATTTTTCTACACATGGTTTAAAAAATGGATATGCATGTTTGAAACATATTAAAGATGCAAATGACCTATGGATCCAAACCTTTTAAAGAGAATAACATTAAATTCTCAAGTGAACGTGCGGTGGGCTATTTACCCGAGTCAAACAAGCCATTGTTTTGCCCATTTACAAAAAGCAGACCTAACAATCATAGATGATTGTAAAGTGATTTATCATGCGTAACGAGCTATATTTTTGTAAGGAATGACATATGCATTGGGAATCAACACTCAGTTAAAATTCCCTCGCCTCCCCCTTTTCCCGACGAGTTCAGAATATGATATATAAAAACTAAAAAGAGTTTATAATCCCTAAAAATTACTGACACTTTTTGGTATTATATCTCTTCTCATTTGTGCATTGTGCATTTCCATTTTAGATCTTTACTTTTTTCTTAAACCAAAATTTGAGATTTCACTTTTCCTTCATCTCGCAAAAAAAAATTAAAATAAAAGGCAAATAGATCACAACAAGATGAAAATTTTAGAGTTTTTGTATAGAAATAATTTAAAGCAATAAACAAATATTAGCAAAGAAAATTTATTCGCACACCACAAATGAACAAAAAAAATTTGTTATCCAAGTTTGGGTAATTCTACAAGTTCAACAATAATAGCTCGGGTTTTTATAAGAGAAATTTTTCTACATATGTTTTAAAAAATGGATATGCATGCCTGAAACATGATAAAGATACAAATGACCTATGGATCCAAACCTTTTAAAGAGAATAACATTAAATTCTCAAGTGAACGTGTGGTGGGATATTTACCTGAGTCAAACAAGCCATTATTTTGCCCACTTACAAAAAGTTGACGTAACGATCATTGATGATTGTAGAATAATTTATCATGCGTAACGGGCTATATTTTTGTTAGGAATGACTTATGGATTGGGAGTCAACACTCAGTTAAAAATGCCCCGCCGCCCCATTTTCCCGACAATAGCAGAACCTGATATATAAAAACTAAAAAGAGTTTGCAATCCCGAAAAATTACAGGCACTTTTTGGAATTATCTCCCTCTACATTTGTACATTCTATATTTCCATTTTAGATGTATACTTTTTTCTTAAATCAAACCTTGAGTTTTCACTTTCCCTTCATCTCGTAAACAAAAAAAAGAGATAAAAGGCAATTAGATCACATCAAAATGAAAGTTTTAGAGTTCATGTATGGAGAGAATTTAAAGAAATCAACAAATGTAAGAAAGAAAATTTATTCACAAACCACAAATTAACACAAAAGTCTTGTTATCCAAGTTTGGGTAATTCCACTAGTTCAACCCTAATAGCTCGAAATTTTATAAGAAATAGATTTTATTACACATGTTTTAAAAAATAGATATGCACACTTGAAACATGTTAAAGATGCAAATGACCTATGGATCCAAACCTTTTAAAGAGAATAACATTAAATTCTCTAGTGACCGTGCGGTGGGATATTTTCCCTAGTCAAACAAGCCATTATTTTGCCCATTTACAAAAAGCTGACCTAACAATCAGCGTAACGGGTTATATTTTTGTAAGGAATGACTTATGGATAGGGAGTCAACACTGAGTTAAAAATCCCCCGCCTGCCCCTTTTCCCCGCGACTACAGAACCTGATATATAAAAACTGAAAAACGTTTAAAATCGCTAAATATTACGGACACTTTTTGGAATTATTTTTCTATACACTTGTTCATTGTGCATTTACATTTTAGATTTATTCTTTTTTCTTAAATCAAAACTTGAGTTTTCACTTTCGCTTCATCTCGGAAACAAAAAAAAGAGATAAAAGGAAAAAAAGATCATAACAAACTGAAAATTTTAGAGTTTATGTGTGGAAATAATTTAAAGCAATAAAGAAATCTAAGTAAAGAAAATTTATGCAAACACCACAAATGAACATAAAAGTTTTGTTATCCAAGTTTGGGAAATTTCACTACCCTAATTGCTCGGAATATTATAAGAAAGAGATTTTTCTACACATGTTTAAAAACTGGATATGCATGCTTGAAACATGTTAAAGATGCAAATGACCTATGGATCCAAACCTTTTATAGAGAATAACATTAAAATCTCAAGTGAACGTACGGTGGGATATTTACTCGTGTCAAACAAGCAATTATTTGGCCCATTTACAAAAAACTCACCTAACGATTATAGATGATTGTAAAGTGATTTATCATGAGTAATGGGCTATATTTTTGTAAGGAATGACTTATGGATTTGGAGTCAAAACTCCGTTCAAAATCCCCGCCTCCCCCATTTCCCGACGATTATAGAACCTGATATATATTAATACTTAAAAGTGTTTACAATCCCTAAAAATTACAGTCACTTTTTGGAATTATATCTCTCTACATTTGTGCATTCTACATTTCCATTTTAGATGTATAATAGTTTCTTAAATCAAAACTTCAGTTTTCACTTTCCCATCATCTCGTAAACATAAAATAGAGATAAAAGGCAATTAGATCACATCAAAATGGAAATATTAGAGTTTATGTATGGAAAGAATTCAAAGCAATAACCAAATGTAAGTAATTAAAATTTATTCACACACCATAAATAAACACAAAACTTTACCTACCCAGTTTGGGAAATTCCACTAGTTCAACCCTAATAGCTCGGAATTTTGAAAGAAAAAGATTTTTCTACACATATTTTAAAAAATGGTATGCATGATTGAAACATGTTAAATGAATGACCTATGGATCCAAACCTTTTAAAGAGAATAACATTAAATTCTCAAGTGAACGTGTGGTGGGATATTTACGCGAGTCAAACAAGTCATTATTATGCCCATTTACAAAAAGCTAACCTAACAATTATAGATGATTGTAATGTGATTAATCATGTGTAACGGGCTATATTTTTGAAAGAAATGACTTATAGATTGGGAGTAAACACTCAGTTAAAAATCCCGCACATCCCCCTTTTCCCAAAGATTGCAGAACCTGATATATTAAGACTAAAAAGAGTTTACAATCCCTAAAAATTACAAACACTTTTTGGTATTATCTCTCTCAACATTTGTGCGTTGTGCATTTCCATTTTACATGTATACTTTTTTCTTAAATCAAAACTTAAGTTTTCACTTTCCCTTCATCTCGTAAACAAAAAGAAGAGATAAAAGGCAAATTAATCACAACAGACCAAAAGTTTTAGAGTTTATCTTTGGAAAGAATTTAAAGCAAGCAACAAATGTAAGTACAAAAAATTTATTCTCACGCCACAAATGAACACCAAAAATTTGTTATTCAAGTTTGAGAAATTCCACTAGTTCTACACTAATAGCTCAGAATTTTTTAAGAAAGAGGTTTTTCTACAAATGCTTTAAAAAATGGATATGCAAGCTTGAAACATGTTAAAGATTTAAATGATCTATGGATCCAAATCTTTCAAAGAGAATAACATTAAATTCTCAAGAGAACATACGATGGGATATTTTCTAGAGTAAAACAAGCCATTATTTTGTCCATTTACAAAAAGCTGACCTAACGATTATAGGTGATTGAATAGTGATTTATCATGCACAACGGGCTATTTTTGTTAAGAATGACTTATGGATTGGGAGTCAACACTCAGTTAAAAATCCCCTGACTCCCTCTTTTCCCTACGATTGCAGAACCTGATATATAAAAACTTAAAAGAGTTTACGGTCCCTAAAAATTACAGACACTTTTTGGAATTATCTCTCTCTACATTTTTGCATTGTGCATTTCCATTTTTTATGTATACTTTTTTCTTAAATCAAAACTTGAGTTTTCACTTTCCCTTCATCTCGTAAAGAAAAAAAAAGAGATAAAAGGCAAATACAACACAACAAAATGAAAATTTTAGAGTTTTTGTATGGAAAGAATTTAAAGTAATGAACAAAGTTAAAAAAATAAAATTTATTCACACACCACAAATGAACACAAAAATTTTGCTATCCAAATTTCGGTAATTCTACTAATTCAACCCTAATAGCTGGGAATTTTATAATGAAGAGATTTTTCTACACATGTTCTAAAAAATAGATATGCCTGCTTGAAACATGTTAAAGATACAAAGGACCTATGGATCCAAACCTTTTAAAGATAATAAAATTAAATTCTCAAGTGAACGTGCGGTGGGATATTTACCCGAGTCAAACAAGCCATTATTTTACCTATTACCTAAAGTTGACCTAACAATAATAGATGATTGTAAAGTTATTTATCATGCGTAACAAGCTATATTTTTGGAACGAATGACTTATGGATTGGGAGTCAACACTCAGTTAAAAATCCCCCGCCACCCCCTTTTCCCAACGATCGCAGAACCTGATATATAAAACCTAAAAAGCGTTTACAATCCCTAAAAATTACTTGCACTTTTTTGAATGATCACTCTCTACATTTGTGCATTCTACAGTTCCATTTTAGATTGATACTTTTTTCTTAAATCAAAACTTGAGTTTTCACTTTCCCTTCATCTCGTAAACATAAAAAAGAGATAAAAGGCAAATGGATCACATCAAAATGAAAGTTTTAGAGTTTATGAATGGAAAGAATTTGAATCATTGAACAAATTTAATAAATAAAAATTTATTCACAAACCACAAATGAACACAAAAGTCTTGTTATCCTAGTTTGGATGATTCCCCTAGAGTAACCCTAATAGCTTGGAATTTCATAAAAAAAAGATTTTTCTACACATGTTTTAAAAAATAGATATGCTTACTTGGAACATGTTAAAGATGCAAATTACCTAAGGATCGAAAACTTTAAAGAGAATAACATTAAATTTTCAAGTGCACGTGCGGTGGGATATTTTCTCGAGTCAAACAATCCATTATTTTGCCGATTTACAAAAAGTTTACCTAACGATCAGTGTAACGGACTATATTTTTGAAAGGAATGACTTATGGATTAGGAGTCAACACTCAGTTAAAAATCCTCCGCCTCCCCCTTTTCCCGACAATTACAGAACCTGATATATAAAAACTGAAAAGCGTGTACAATCCGTTAAAAATTATGAACAATTTTTGGAATTATCACTCTCTATATTTGTGCATTGTGCATTTCCATTTTAGATGTATACTTTTTTCTTAAATAAAAACTTGCGTTTTCACTTTCCCCGCATCTCGTAAACAAAAAAAAGAGATAAAAGGCAAGTAGCGCACAAAAAAATAAAAATTTTAAAGTTTATGTATGGAAAGAATTTAAAGCAATGAATAAATGTAAGAAAATAAAATTTATTCACACACCACAAATGAACACAAAAGTTTTGCTATCCAGGTTTCGGTAATTCCACTAGTTCCACCCTAATTGCTCGGAATTTTACCAGAAAAAGATTTTTCTACACATGTTTTAAAAAATAGATATGCCTGCTAGAAACATGTTAAAGATACAAATGACCTATGGATCCAAACCTTTTAAAGAGAATAAAATTAAATTCCCAAGAGAACGTGCGGTGGGATAGTTACCCGAGTCAAACCTGCGATTATTTTACCCATTTACCTAAAGCTGACCTAACGATCATAGATGATTGTAAAGTGATTTATCATGCGTAACAGGCTATATTTTTGGAAGGAATCACTTATGGATAGGGAGTCAACACTCAGTTAAAAATCCCCCGCCACCCCCTTTTCCCGACGATTGCAGAACCTGATATATAAAAACTAAAAAGAGTTTACAATCCCTAAAAATTACAGGAACTTTTTGGAATTATCTTTCTCTACATTTGTGCATTCTACATTTCCATTTTTGATTGGTGGATTTTTCTTAACTCAAAACTTGAGTTTTCACTTTCCCTTCATCTCGTAAACATAAAAAAAGAGATAAAAGGCAAATACATCACAACAAAATGAAAGTTTTAGATTTTGATGTGTGGAAAGAATTTGAAGAAATGAACAAATGTAATAAAAGTAAATTTATTCACAAACCATAAATTAACACAGATGTCTTGTTATCCACTAATTCAACCCTAATAGCTCGGATTTTTATAAGAAAGAGAATTTTTTACACATGTTTTAAAAAGTAGATATGCACGCTTGAATCATGTTAAAGATGAAAATGACCTATGGATCCAAACCTTTTAAAGAGAATAACATTAAATTCTCAAGTGAACGTGCGGTGGGATATTTTCCCGATTCAAACAAGCCATTATTTTGCCCATTTACAAAAAGCTGACCTAACGATCAGTGTACCGGGCTATATTTTTTTAAGGATTCACTTTTGGATTGGGAGTCAACACTTAGTTTAAAATCCCCCGCCTCCCCCTTTTCCTGACGATTGCAGAACCTAATATATAAAAACTGAAAAGTGATTACAATCCCTAAAAATTACGGACACTTTTAAGAATTATCTCTCTCTACATTTGTGCATTGTGAATTTCCATTTTAGATGTATACTTTTATTTTAAATCAAAACTTGAGTTCTCACTTTCCCTTCATCTCGAAAACAAAAAAAAAGAGATAAAAGACAAAAAGATCAGAACAAGTTGAAAATTTTAGAGTTTATTTATGGAAAGAATTTAAGGCAATAAACAAATGTAAGTAAAGAAAATTTTTTTAGACACCACAAATGAACAAAAAAGTTTTGTTATCCAAGTTTGGGAAATTCCACTAGTTCAACCCCAATTGCTCGGAATTTTATAACAAAGAGATTTTTCTACACATGTTTTAAAAAATGGATATGCATGCTTGTTACATGTTAAAGATGGAAATGACCTATGGATCCAAACCTTTTATAGAGAATAACATTAAAATCCCAAGTGAACGTGCGGTGGGATATTTACTCGAGTCAAACAAGCTATTATTTTGCCCATTTACAAAAAGCTGACCTAACGATCATAGATGATTGTAAAGTGATTTATCATGCGTAACAGGCAATAGTTTTGTAAGAAATGACTTATGGATTGCGAGTCAACACATAGTTAAAAATTTCCCCCTCCCCCTTTTCTCGACGATTGCAAAACATGATATATAAAAACTAAAAAAAATTTACAATCCCTAAAAATTAAAAACATTTCAGGAATTATCTCTCCCTATATGTGTACATTGTGCATTTCCATTTTAGATGTATGCTTTTTCTTACATCAAAACTTGAGTTTTCACCTTCCCTTCATCTCGTAAACATAAAAAAGAGATAAAAGGAAAAGACATGACTTCAAAATTAAAGTTTTAGAGTTTATGTATGGAAAGAATTTAAGGCAATGAACAAATGTAAGAAAAGAAAATTTATTCACAAATCACAAATTAACACAAAAGTCTTGTTATCCAAGTTTGGGTAATTCCACTAGTTCAACCCTAATAGCATTGGAATTTTATTAGAAAGAGATTTTTATACACATGTTTTAAAAAATAGATATGCCCGCTTGAAAGATGTTAAATATGCAAATGACCTAAGGATCCAAACCTTTTAAAGAGAATTACATTAAATTCTCAAGTGAACGTGCGGTGGGATATTTTCCTGAGTCAAGCAAGCTATTATTTTGCCCATTTACAAAAAGTTGACCTAACGATCAGCGTAACGGGCTATATTTTCGTAAGGAATGACTTATGGATTGAGAGTCAACACTCAGTTAAAAATCCCCCGCCTCCCCCTTTTCCTGATGATTGCAGAACCTTATATATAAAAACTAAAAAGTGTTTACAATGCCTAAAAATTACGGACACTTTTTGGAATTATCTCTCTCTACATTTGTGCATTGTGCATTTGCATTTTAGATGTATACTTTTATCTTAAATCAAAACTTGAGTTTTCACTTTCCCTTCATCTCGTAAACATAAAAAAGAGATAAAACGCAAAGACATGTCTTCAAAATTAAAGTTTTAGAGTTTATGTATGGAAAGAATTTAAAGCAATGAAAAATGTAATAAAAGAAAATTTATTCACAAACCACAAATTAACACAAAAGTCTTGTTATCCAAGTTTGCCTAATTCCACTAGTTCAACCCTAAAAGCTCAAAATTTTATAAGAAAAAGATTTTTCTACACATATTTTAAAAAATAGATATGCACGCTTGAAACATGTGAAAGATGCAAATGACCTATGGATCCAATCCTTTTAAACTGAATAACATTAAATTCTCAAGTGAACGTGCGGTGGGATATTTTCCCGAGTCAAACAAGCCATTATTTTGCACATTTACAAAAGAGCTAACCTAACGATCAGCGTAACAGGGTATATTTTTGTAAGGAATGACTTATGGATTGGGAGTCGACACTCAGTTAAAAATCCCCCGCCTCCCCCTTTTCCCGAAGATTGCAAAACCTGATATATAGAGACTAAAAAGAGTTTACAGTCCCTAAAAATTACAACCACTTTTTGGAATTATCTCTCTCTACATTTGTGCATTGTGCATTTCCATTTTAGATGTATACTTTTATCTTAAATCAAAACTTGAGTATTCACTTTCCCTTCATCTCGGAAACAAAACAAAAAAGAGATAAAAGGCAAAAAGATCACAACAAATTGAAAATTTTAGAGTTTTATGTATGGAAAGAATTTAAAGCTATAAAAGAATGCAAGTCAAGAAAATATTTTCACACACCACAAACGAACACAAAAGTTTTCTTATCATAGTTTCGTAAATTCTACTAGTTCAACCCTAATTGCTTGGAATTTTATAAGAAAGAGATTTTTCTACACATGTTTTAAAAAATGGATTTGCATGCTTGAAACATGTTAAAGATGCAAATGACCTATGGTTCCAAACCTTTTAAAGAAAAAAACATTAAAATCTCAAGTGAACATGCGGTGGGATATTTACTCGAGTCAAACAAGCCATTATTTAGCCCATTTACAAAAAGCTGACCTAACCATCATGGATGATTATAAAGTGATTTATCATCCGTAACGGGCTATATTTGTATAAGGAATGACTTAAGGATTGGGAGTCAACACAAGGTTAAAAATCCCCCGCTATATTTTTCATGCCTAACACGCTATATTTTTACGGAATGACTTATGGATTGGGAGTCAACACTCAGTTAAATATCCCCCGCCTCCCCCTTTTCCCGACGATTGCATAACTTGAAATTTAAAAACTAAAAAGAGTTTCCAATCCCTAAAAAATACAGAAACTTTTTGGAATTTTCTCTCTCTACATTTGTGCATTCTGAATTTCTATTTTAAACGTATACTTTTTTCTTAAATTAAACTTGAGTTTTCACTTCCCTTTCATCTTGTAAAATAAAAAAGAGATAAAAGGCAAATAGATCACAACAAAATGAAAATTTTAGAGTTTATGTACAGAAACAATTTAAAGCAATAAAAAAATGCAAGTAAAGAAAATTTATTCACATCCAACAAATGAACACAAAAATTTTGTTATCCAAGATTGGGTAATTCCACTACTTCAACCCAAATAGCTCGGAATTTTAGGAGAAAGAGATTTATCTACATATGTTTTAAAAAATGGATATGCATGCTTGAAGCATGTTAAAGATGCAAATGTCCTAAGGATCTAAATCTTTTAAAGAGAATAACATTAAATTCTCAAGAGAACATGCAGTGGGATATTTACCCGAGTCAATCAAGCCATTATTTTGCCAATTTACAAAAAGCTGACCTAACGATCATAGAGGATTATAAAGTGATTTATCAAGCGTAACAGGCTATATTTTTGTAAGGAATGACTTTTGGATTGGGAGTCAACACTCAGTTTAAAATCCCTTGCCTCCCTCTTTTCCCTCTTTTGCATTGTGCATTTCCATTTCAGATGTATACTTTTTTCTTAAATAAAAACTTGAGTTTTCACTTTCCCTTCATCTCGTAAACAAAAAAAAAAAAAGATGAAAGGCAAGTACAGCACAACAAAATGAAAATTTTAGAGTTTATGTATGGAAAGAATTTAAAGCAATGAACAAATGTAAGAAAATAAAATTTATTCGCACACAACAAATGAACACAAAAGTTTTGCTTTCCAAGTTTCGGTAATTCCACTCGTTCAACCCTAATAGCTCGGAATTTTATAAGAAAGAGATTTTTCTACACATGTTTTAAAAAATAGATATGCCTGCTAAAAACATGTTAAAGATACTAATGACCTATGGATCCAAACGTTTTAAACAGAATAAAATTAAATTCTCAAGAGAACGTGCGGTGGGATATTTACCCGAGTCAAACAAGCAATTATTTTACCCATTTACCTAAAGCTGACCTAACGATCATAGATGATTGTAAAGTGATTTATGATGCGTAAGAGGCTAAATTTTTGGAAGGAATGACTTATGGATACGGAGTCAAAACTCAGTTAAAAATCCCCCGCCACCCCCTTTTCCCGAAGATTGTAGAACCTGATATATAAAAACTAAAAAGAGTTTACAATCCCTAAAAATTACAGGCACATTTTGGAATTATCTCTCTCTACATATATGCATTCTACATTTCCATTTTTGATTGACACATTTTTCTTCAAGGCCAATAGATCACATCAAAATTAAAGTTTTATATTTTGTGTGTGGGAAGAATTTGAAGCAATGAACAAATGTAATAAGAGTAAATTTATTCACAAACCACAAATTAACACATAAGTCTTGTTATCCAAGTTTGGGTAATTCCACTAATTCAACCCTAATAGCTCGGATTTTTATAAGAAAGAGAATTTTTTACACATGTTTTAAAAAGTAGATATGCACGCTTGAATCATGTTATAGATGAAAATCACATTTAATTCTCAAGAGAATAAACTTTTAAAGAGAATAACATTAAATTCTCATGTGAACGTGCGGTGGGATATTTTCCCGAGTCAAACAAGCCATTATTTTGCCCATTTACAAAAATCTGACCCAACGATCAGCGTAACGGGCTAGATTTTTGTAAGGAATGACTTATGGATTGGGAGTCAACACTCAGTTAAAAATCCCCCCCCCCCCCCCCCCCCTTTCCCGACGATTGCAAAACCTGATATATAAAAAATGAAAAGTGATTACAATCCCTAAAAATTACGGACACTTTTATGAATTATCTCTCTCTACATTTGTGCATTGTGCATTTCCATTTTAGATGTATACTTTTATTTTAAATCAAAACTTGACTTTTCACTTTCCCTTCATCTAAAAAAAAAAAGAGCTTAAAGACAAAAAGATCAGAACAAACTGAAAATTTTAGAGTTATGTATGGAAAGAATTTAAAGCAATAAACAAATGTTAGTAAAGAAAATTTATTCACACACCACAAATGAACACAAAAGTTTTGTTATCCTAGTTACGAAAATGCCACTAGTTCAACCCCAATTTCTTGGAATTTTATAAGAAAGATATTTTTCTACACATGTTTTAAAAAATGGATATGCATGCATGATACATGTTAAAGATGCAAATGACCTATGGATCCAAACCTTTTATAGAGAATAACAACAAAATCTCAAGTGAACGTGCGGTGGAAAATTTACTCGAGTCAAGCAAGCTATTATTTTCCCCATTTACAAAAAGCTGACCTAACGATCATAGACGACTGCAAAGTGATTTATCATGCGTAACGGGCAATATTTTTGTAAGGAATGAGTTATGGATTGCGAGTCAACACTCAGTTAAAAATTCCCCGTCTCCCGCTTTTCTCGTCGATTGCAGAACCTGATATATAAAAACTAAAAAAAGTTTACAATCCCTAAAAATTACAAACACTTTCTAGAATTATCTCTCTCTATATTTGTGCATTGTGCATTTCCATTTTTGATGTATACTTTTTCATCAATCAAAACTTGAGTTTTCACTTTCCCTGCATCTTGTAAACATGAAAAAGAGATAAAAGGCAAAGAGATGACTTGAAAATGAAAGTTTTAGAGTTTACGTATGGAAAGAATTTAAAGCAATGAACAAATGTAAGAAAAGAAAATTTATTCACAAACCGCAAATTAACACAAAAGTCTTGTTATCCAAGTTTTGGTAATTCCACTAGTTCAACCCTAATCACATTGGAGTTTTATTCGAAAGAGATTTTTCTACACATGTTTTAAAAAAAAGATATGCCCGTTTGAAACATGTTAAAGATGCAAATGACCTAAGGGTCCAAACCTTTTAAAGAGAATAACATTAAATTCTCAAGTGAATGTGCGGTGGGATATTTTCCCGAGTCAAACAAGCCACTATTTTGCCCATTTATAAAAAGTTGACCTAACGATCAGCGTTACGGGCTATATTTTTGTAAGAAATGACTTATGGATTGGCAGTCAACACTTAGTTAAAAATCGCCCGCCTCCCCCTTTTCCCGAAGATTGCAGAACCTTATATATAAAAAATGTAAAGTGTTTACAATCCCTAAAAATTACGGTTACTTTTTGGAATTATCTCTCTCTCTACATTTGTCCATTGTGTATTTCCACCTTAGATATATACTTTTATCTTAAATCAAAACTTGAGTTTTCATTTTCCCTTCATCTAGGAAACAAAAAAAAGAGATAAAAGGCAAAAAGATCAAAACAAACTAAAAATTTTAGAGTTTATGTATGGAAAGAATTTAAAGCAATAAAAAAATGTAAGTAAAGAAAATTTATTCACACGCCACAAATGAACGCAAAAGTTTTGTTATCCTAGTTTGGGAAATTCCACTAGTTCAACCCTAATTGCTCGGAATTTTATAAGAAAGAGATTTTTTGACACATGTTTTAAAAAAATGCATATGCATGCTTGATACATGTTAACGATTCAAATGACCTATGGATCCAAATCTTTTATAGAGAATAACATTAAAATCACAAGTGAACATGCGGTTGGATATTTACTCGAGTAAAACAGGCTATTATTTTGCCCATTTACAAAAATCTGACCTAACGATCATTGATGATTGTAAAGTGATCTATCATGCGTAACGGGCTATATTTTTGTAAGGAATGACTTGTGGATTGGGTGTCAACACTCAGTTAAAAACCCCCCCGCCTCCCCCTTTGCCCGACAATTGCAAAACCTGATATATAAAAACTAAAAAGAGTTTGCAATCCTTAAAAATTACAAACACTTTTTGGAATTATCTCTCTCTACAATTGTGAATTGTGCATTTCCATTTTAGATGTATACTTTTTTCTTACATCAAAAGTTGAGTTTTCACATTCCCTTCAAATCGTAAACAAAAAAAAGAGATCAAATGCAAATAAATCACAACAAAATGAAAATTTTAGAGCTGATGTATGGAAAGAATTTAAAGCTATAAAAATGTAATTAAATAAATTTTATTCACAAACCGAAAATGAACACAAAATTTTTCTTTTCCAAGTTTGGGGAATTCCACTAGTTCACCCGAATAGCTCGGAACTTTACAAGAAAGATATTTTTCTACCCATGTTTTAAAAAATGGATATGCATGCTGGAAACATGTTAAAGACTCAAATGACCTATGGATCCAAAGCTTTTAAAGTGAAAAATATTAAATTCTCATGTAAACGAGCAGTGGGATATTTACCCGAGTCGAACAAGCCACCATTTTGCCTATATACAAAAAGCTGACCTTACGATTATAGATGATTGTAAAGTGATTTACCATGCATAACGGGGTATATTTTTTTAAGGAATGACTTATGGATTGAGAGTGAACACTCTTTTAAAAATCCCCCGCCTCCCCCTTTTCCCGAAGATTGCAGAACCTGATATATTAAGACTAAAATGAGTTTACAATCCCTTAAAATTGCAAACACTTCTTGGAATTATCTCTCTCTACATTTGTGCATTGTGCATTTCCATTTTAGATGTATACTTTTTTCTTAAATCAAAACTTGAGTTTTCACTTTTCCTTATCTCGTAAACAAAAAAAGAGATAAAAGGCAAATTGAACACAATAGACTCAAAATTTTAGTGTTTATGTATGGAAAGAATTTAAAGCAATGAACAAATATAAGTAAATAAAATTTATTGACACACCAAAAATGAACAAAAAAGTATAGTTATCCACGTTTGGGAAATTCCACTAGTTCTACCCTAATAGCTCGGAATTTTTTAAGAAGTGATTTTTTTACACATGTTTTAAAAAATGGATATGCAAGCTTGAAACATGTTAAAGATGCAAATTGCCTATGGATCCAAACCTTTTAAAGAGAATAACATTAAATTCTCAACTAAACGTACGGTAGGATATTTTCCAGAGTCAAACAAGCCATTTTTTCCCATTTCCAAAAAGCTGACCTAACGATTATAGGTGATAGGAAAGTGATTTATCAAGCATAACTGGCTATATGTTTTAAAGGAATTACTTATGGATTGGGAGTCAACACTCAGTTAAAAATCCCCTGCCTCCCCCTTTTCTCAACGATTGCAAAACCTGATATATAAAAGCTAAAAATATTTTACAATCCCTATAAATTATAGACACTTTTTTAAATTATCTCTCTCTACATTTGTGCATTGTGTATTTCCATTTTAGATGCATACTTTTTACTTAAATCAAAACTTGAGTTTTCACTTTCCCTCCATCTCGTAAACAAAAAAAAGAGATAAAGGGCAAATAGATCTCAAAAAAAATGAAAATTTTAGAGTTTATATATGGAAAGAATTTATAGCAATAAACAAATGTAAGTAAAGAAAATTTATTCACAGACCACAAACGAATACAAAAGTTTTGTTATCCAAGTTTGGGAAATTCCACTAGTTCAACCCTAATAGCTCGAAATTTTATAAAAAAGAGATTTTTCTACATATGTTTTAAAAAAAGGATGTGCATGCTTGAAACATGTAACAAATGCAAATGACCTACGGATTCAAACCTTTTAAAGATAATAACATTAAATTCTCAAGTGAACGTGCGGTGGGCTATTTACCCGAGTGAAACAAGCCATTATTTTGCCCATTGACAAAAAGCTGAACGAAGGATCATAGTTGATTGTAAAGTGATTTATCATGCGTAACGGGCTATATTTTTTTAAGGAATGACTTATAGATTGGGAGTCAACACTCAGTTAAAAGTCCCCCGCCTCCCCTATTTCCCAATGATTGCAGAACAAAATATATAAAAAATAAAAAGAGTTACAATTCCTAAAAATTACAAACACTTTTTGGAATTATCTCTCTCTAAATTTTGGGATTGTTCATTTCCATTTTAGATGTATACTTTTTTCTTAAATCAAAACATGAATTTCACTTTCCCTTCATCTCGTAAACAGAAAAAAGAGATAAAAGGCAAATAGATCACAACAAACTGAAAATTTTAGAGTTTATGTATGGAAAGAATTTAAAGCAATAAACAAATGTAAGTAAAGAAAATTTTTTCACTCACCACAAATGAAGACAAAAGTTTCATTATCCATGTTTTGAAAATTCCACTAGTTCAACCCTCATAGCTCGGAATTTTATAAGAAAGAGATTTTTCTACTCATGTTTTAAAAAATGGATATGCATGCATGAAACAAGTTAAAGATGAAAATGATCTATGGATGCAATCCTTTTAAAGAGAATAACATTAAATTCACAAGAGAACGTGCAGTGGGATATTTACCCGAATCAAACAAGCCATTATTTTTCCCATTAACAAAAAGCTGACCTAACGATCATAGATGATTGTAAAGTGATTTATCATGTGTAATGGGCTATATTTTTGCACGGAATGACTTATGGATTGGGAGACAACACTCTGTTAAAAATCCCCCGCGTCCCCCTTTTCCCGATGATTGCATAACCTGATATATAAAAACTAAAAAGAGTTTACAATCCCTAAAAATTACAAACACTTTTTGGAATTATCGCTCTCTACATTTGTGCATTGTGCATTTCCATTTTAGATGTATACTTTTTTCTTAAATCAGAACTTGAGTTTTCACTTTCCCTTCATCTCGTAAACAAAAAAAAAGAGGTAAAAGGCAAATAGCTCACAACAAAATGAAAATTTTAGAGTTGATGTATGGGAAGAATTTAAAGCAATAAACAAATGTAAGTGAAAAAAATTTATTCCCACACCACAAATTAACACAAAAGTTTTGTTATCCAAGTTTGGGAAATTCCTTTTAGTACAACCCTAATAGCTCCGAATTTTATAAGAAAGAGATTTTTCTACACATGTTTTAAAAAATGGATATGCATGCTTGAAACATGTTCAAGATGTAAATGACCTATGGATCCAAACCTTTTAAAGAGAATAACATTAAATTCTCAAGTGAACGTGCGATGGGATATTTACACGAGTCAAACAAGCCATTGTTTTGCCCATTTACAAAAAGCTGAACTATGGATCATTGATGATTTTAATGTGATTTATCATGCATAACGAGCTATATTTTTCAAGGAATGAATTATGGATTAGGAGTCAGCACTCAATAAAAAATCCCTCGACTCCCCCTTTTCCCGACGATTGCAGAACCTGATATATAAAAAACTAATAAGAGTTTACAATCCCTAAAAATTACAAAAAAAATTTTGGAATTATCTCTCTACAATTTTTCATTGTGCATTTCCATTTTAGATGTATACTTTTTTCTTAAATCAAAAATTGAGTTTTCACTTGCCCTTCATCTCATAAACAAAAAAAAGAGATAAATGGCAAATAGATCACAACAAACTGAAAATTTTAGAGTTTATGTTTGGAAAGAATTTAAAGCAATAAACAAATTTTAAAAATTAAAATTATTCAGACACGACAAATGAACACAAAATTTTTGTTATCCAAGTTTGGGAAATTCAACCGTAAGAGCTTGGAATTATATAAGAAGATATTTTTCTACACATGTTTTAAAAAATGGATATGCATGCTTTAAACGTGTTAAATATGCAAATGACCTATGGATCCAAACCTTTAAAAGAGAATAACATTAAATTCTCAAGTGTACGTGTAGTGCGATATTTACCCGAGTCAAATAAGCCATTAGTTTGCCCATTTAAAAAAAGGTGACCTAACGATCATACATGATTGTAAAGTGATTTATCATTCGTAATAGGTTATACTTTTGTAAAGAATGAGTTATGGATTGGGAGTCAACACTCAGTTAAAAATTCTCCACCTCCCCCTTTTCCCGACGATTGTAGAACCTGAAATATAAAAATAAAAAGAGCATCCAATCCCTTAAAATTATGGACACTTTTTGGAATTATTTCTCTCTACTTTTGTGCATTGTCCATTTGCATTTTTAACGTATACTTTTTCTTAAATAAAAACTTGAGTTTTCACTTCCCCTTCATCTCGTAAACAAAAAAATGAGATAAAAGGCAAATAGATCACAACAAAATAAAAATTTCAGAGTTTATGTTCAGAAACAATTTAAAACAATAAACAAATGTAAGTAAGGAAAATTTATTCACACCCTACAAATGAACACAAATGTTTTGTTATCCAAGTTTGGGTAATTCCACTAGCTCAACCCTAATAGCTCGGAATTTTATAAGAAAGAGATTTATCTATATATATTTTAAAAAATGTATATGCATTCTTGAAACATGTTAAAGATTCAAATGACCTATGGATCCAAATATTTTAAAGAGGATATCATTAAATTCTCAAGAGAACGTGCGGTGGGATATTTACCTTAGTCAAACACGCCATTTTTTGCCTATTTACAAAAAGTTAACCTAACGATCATAGGTGATTGTAAAGTGATTTATCATGCGTAACGGGCTATATTTTTGTTTAACGTGACATATAAATACTAAAAAGAGTTTACAATCCCGAAAAATTACAAACACATTTTCGAATTATCTCTCTCTACATTTGAGCATTGGGCATTTCCATTTTACATGTATACTTTTTTCTTAAATAAAAACTTGATTTTTCACTTTCCCTTCATCTCATAAACAAAAAAAAGATATAAATGGGAAATAGATCACAACAAAATAAAAATTTTAGAGTTTATGAATGGAAATAATTTAAAGCAATAAACAAAAGTAAGTAAAGAAAATTTATTCACACACCACAAATGAGCACAAAAGTTTTGTTTTCCAAGTTTGGGAAATTCCACTAGTTCAACCCTAATAGATCGGAATTTTATAAGAAAGTGATTTTTCTACAGATCTTTTAAAAAATGGATATGCATGCTTGAAATATGTGGTAGATGCAAATGACCTATGGATCCAAACGTTTTAAAGAGAATAACATTAAATTCTCAAGTGAACGTGCGGTGGGATATTTACCCTATTAAAAAAAAGCCATTATTTTGCCCATTTAAAAAAAGCTAACCTAACGATTATAGGTGATTGTAAAGTGTTTTATCATGCATAACGGGCTATATTTTTTTAAGAAATGACTTATGGATTGGGAGTCAACACTGAGTTAAAAATCCCCCGCCTTCCCCTTTTATCGAAGATTGCTGAACCTGATATATAAAAACTAAAAAGAGTTTAAAATCCCAAAAAATTACAAACACTTTTTGGAATTATCTCTCTCTATATTTCTGCATTTTTCATTTCCATTTTAGATGTATACTTTTTTCTTAAATGTAAACTTCAGTTTTCACTTTCCCTTCATCTCGTAAACAAAAAAAAGAGATAAAAAGGAAATAGATCACAACAAACTGAAAATTTTAGAGTTTATGTATGGAAGGAATTTAAAGAAATATACAAAAGTAAGTAAAGAAAATTTATTCACACACCACAAATGAATACAAAAATTTTGTTATCCAAGTTTGGGAAATTCCATTACTTCTACCGTAATACCACTGAATTTTATAAGAGAGCATTTTTCTACAAATATTTATAAAAAAGGAAATCCATGCTTGAAACATGTTAAAGAATCAAATGACCAATGGATCCAAACCTTTTAAAGAGCATAACACTACATTCTCAAGTGAACGTGCGGTGGGATATTTACCTGAGTCAAACAAGTCATTATTTTGCCCATTTACAAAAAGTTGAACTAAGGATCATAGATGATTGTAAAGAGATTTATTATGCGTAACGGACTATATTTTTGTAAGGAATTACTTATGGATTGGGAGTCAACACTCAGTTAAAAATCCCCCGCCACCCTCTTTTCCTGACGATTACAGAACCTGATATATAAAAACTAAAAAGAGTTTACAATCCCTATAAATTACAAGCACTTTCATGAATTATCTCTCTCTAAATTTGTGCATTGTGCATTTCCATTTTAGATATATAATTTTTTCTTAAATCAAAACTTGAGTTTTCACTTTTCCTTCATCTCGTAAAAAAAAAAAGAGATAAAATTCAAATAGATCACAACAAATTGAAAATTTTAGAGTTTATGTATGGAAAGAATTTAAAGCTATAAACGAATGTATGTAAAGAACATTTATTCACACACAACAAATGAACACGAAAGTTTTGTTATCCAAGTTGGGGAAATTCCACTAGTTCAACCCTAGGTGCTCTGAATTTTATAAGAAAGAGATTTTTCTACACATGTTTTAAAAAAATGGATATGCATTCTTGAAACATGTTAAAGATGCAAATGGCCTATGGTTCCAAACGTTTTAGAGAGAATAACATTAAATTCTTAAGTGAACATGTGGTGGGATATTTACCCGAGTTAAACAAGCCATTATTTTGTCCATTTACAAAAAGCTAACCTAACGATCATAGATGATTGTAACAGGCTATATTTTGTATGGAATGACTTATGGATTGGGAGTCAACGGTCAGATAAAAATCACCCGTCTCCCCCTTTTCTCAACGATTGCAGAACATGATATATAAAAACTAAAAAGAGTTTACAGTCCCTAAAAATTAAAGAAACTTTTTGGAATTATGTCTCTCTCTATTTGTGCATTGTAAATTTCAATTTAGATGTATACTTTATTTTTACATCAAAACTTGAGTTTTCACTTTTCCTAGATCTCGCAAACAAAAAAAAAAAAAGACAATAGGCAAATAGATCACTACAAAATGAAAATTTTAGAGTTTATGTACAGAAGAATTTAAAGCAATAAACTAATGTAAGTAAAGAAAATTTATTCACACACCACAAATTAACACTGAAGTTATGTTATCCAAGTTTGGGAAATTCCACTAGTTCAACCCTTATAGCTCCGAATTTTATAAGAAATATATTTTTCTACACAAGTTTTAAAAAATAGATATGCATGCTTGAAACATGTTCAAGATGAAAAAGACCTATGGATCCAAACCTTTTAAAGAGAATAACATGAAATTCTCAATTGAACGTGTGGTGGGATATTTACCCGAGTCAAACAAACCATTAGTTTGCCCATTTACGAAAAACTGACCTAACAATCATAGATGATTGTAAAGTGATTTATCATGTGTAACGGGCTATATTTTTGTAAGTAATGACTTATGGATTTGGAGTCAACACTCAGTTAAAAATCCCCCGCCTCCCCCTTTTCCAAGACAATTGCAAAACCTGCTATATAAAAAAAAAAGAGTTTACAATCCAAAAAATTTATGAATACTTTTTGGAATTATCTCCCTATACATTTCTGCATTGTGAATTTCCCTTTTAGATCTATATTTTTTTCTTAAATCAAAACTTGAGTTTTCACTTTCCCTTCATCTCGCAAACAAAAAAAAATATACAAGGCAAATAGATCTCAACAAAATGAAAATTTTAGAGTTTAAGTATGGAAGAGTTTAAAGCAATAAACAAATGTAAGTAAAGAAAATTTATTCACACACCACAAATGAACACAAAAATTATGTTATCCAAGTTTTGGAAATTCCACTTGTTCAACCATAATAGCTCGGAATTTTATAAGAAAGATATTTTTCTACACATGGTTTAAAAAATGGATATGCATGCTTGAAACATATTAAAGATGCAAATTACGTATGGATCCAAACCTTTTAAAGAGAATAACATTAAATTCTCAAGTGAACGTGCGGTGGGCTATTTACCCGAGTCAAACAAGCCATTGTTTTGCCCATTTACAAAAAGCAGACCTAACAATCATAGATGATTGTAAAGCGATTTATTATGCGTAACGGGCTATATTTTTGTAAGGAATGACATATGCATTGGGAATCAACACTCAGTTAAAATTCCCTCGCCTCCCCCTTTTCCCGACAATTCCAGAATATGATATATAAAAACTAAAAAGAGTTTATAATCCCTAAAAATTACTGACACTTTTTGGAATTATATCTCTTCTCATTTGTGCATTGTGCATTTCCATTTTAGATCTTTACTTTTTTCTTAAACCAAAATTTGAGTTTTCACTTTTCCTTAATCTCGCAAAAAAAAAAAAAGATAAAAGGCAAATACATCACAACAAGATGAAAATTTTAGAGTTTTTGTATAGAAATAATTTAAAGCAATAAACAAATGTTAGCAAAGAACAATAAAATTTTGTTATCCAAGTTTGGGTAATTCTACAAGTTCAACAATAATAGCTCGGATTTTTATAAGAGAGATTTTTCTACATATGTTTTAAAAAATGGATATGCGTGCCTGAAACATGATAAAAATGCAAATGACCTATGGATCCAAACCTTTTAAAGAGAATAACATTAAATTCTCAAGTGAACGTGTGGTGGGATATTTACCTGAGTCAAACAAGCCATTATTTTGCCCATTTACAAATAGTTGACGTAACGATCATAGATGATTGTAAAGTAATTTATCATGCGTAACAAGCTATATTTTTGTTAGGAATGACTTATGGATTGGGAGTCAACACTCAGTTAAAAATGCCCCGCCACCCCATTTTCCCGACAATAGCAGAACCTGATATATAAAAACTAAAAAGAGTTTGCAATTCCTAAAAATTACAGGCGCTTTTTGAAATTATCTCCCTCTACATTTGTGCATTCTACATTTCCATTTTAGATGTATACTTTTTTCTTAAATCAAAACTTGAGTTTTCACTTTCCCTTCATCTCGTAAACAAAAAAAAAAGAGATAAAAGGCAATTAAATCACATCAAAATGAAAGTTTTAGAGTTCATGTATGGAGAGAACTTAAAGAAATCAACAAATGTAAGAAAAGAAAATTTATTCACAAACCACAAATTAACACAAAAGTCTTGTTATCCAAGTTTGGGTAATTCCACTAGTTCAACCCAAATTATTCGGAATTTTATAAGAAATAGATTTTTCTACACATGTTTTAAAAAATAGATATGCACACTTGAAACATGTTGAAGATGCAAATGACCTATGGATCCAAACCTTTTAAAGAGAATAACATTAAATTCTCTAGTGACCGTGCGGTGGGATATTTTCCCGAGGCAAACAAGCCATTATTTTGCCCATTTACAAAAAGCTGACCTAACAATCAGCGTAACGGGTTATATTTTTTTAAGGAATGACTTATGGATTGGGAGTCAACACTGAGTTAAAAATCCCCCGCCTCCCCCTTTTCCCGGCGACTGCAGAACCTGATATATAAAAACTGAAAAACGTTTAAAATCGCTAAATATTACGGACACTTTTTGGAATTATCTCTCTCTACACTTGTTCATTGTGCATTTACATTTCAGATTTATTCCTTTTTCTTAAATCAAAACTTGAGTTTTCACTTTCGCTTCATCTCGGAAACAAAAAAAAGAGATAAAAGGCAAAAAAGATCATAACAAACTGAAAATTTTAGAGTTTATGTGTGGAAAGAATTTAAAGCAATAAAGAAATCTAAGTAAAGAAAATTTATGCAAACACCACAAATGAACATAAAAGTTTTGTTATCCAAGTTTGGGAAATTTCACTACCCTAATTGCTCGGAATATTATAAGAAAGAGATTTTTCTACACATGTTTAAAAACTGGATATGCATGCTTGAAACATGTTAAAGATGCAAATGACCTATGGATCCAAACCTTTTATAGAGAATAACATTAAAATCTCAAGTGAACGTACGGTGGGATATTTACTCGAGTCAAACAAGCAATTATTTGGCCCATTTACAAAAAGCTCACCTAACGATTATAGATGATTGTAAAGTGATTTATCATGAGTAATGGGCTATATTTTTGTAAGGAATGATTTATGGATTTGGAGTCAAAACTCTGTTCAAAATCCCCGCCTCCCCCATTTCCCGACGATTATAGAACCTGATATATATTAATACTTAAAAGTGTTTTCAATCCCTAAAAATTACAGTCACTTTTTGGAATTATCTCTCTCTACATTTGTGCATTCTACATTTCCATTTTAGATGTACAATAGTTTCTTAAATCAAAACTTGAGTTTTCACTTTCCCATCATCTCGTAAACATAAAATAGAGATAAAAGGCAATTAGATCACATAAAAATGGAAATATTAGAGTTTATGTATGGAAAGAATTCAAAGAAATAAGAAAACATAAGTAATTAAAATTTATTCACACACCATAAATGAACACAAAACTTTACCTATCCCAGTTAGGGAAATTCCACTAGTTCAACCCTAATAGCTCGGAATTTTGAAAGAAAGAGATTTTTCTACACATGTTTTAAAAAATGGATATGCATGATTGAAACATGTTAAAGATGTGAATGACCTGTCGATCCAAACCTTTTAAAGAGAATAACATTAAATTCTCAAGTGAACGTGTGGTGGGATATTTATGCGAGTCAAACAAGTCATTATTATGCCCATTTACAAAAAGCTGACCTAACAATTATAGATGATTGTAATGTGATTAATCAAGTGTAACGTTCTATATTTTTGTAAGAAATGACTTATAGATTGGGAGTAAACACTCAGTTAAAAATCCCGCACTTCCCCCTTTTCCCAAAGATTGCAGAACCTGATATATTAAGACTAAAAAGAGTTTACAATCCCTAAAAATTACAAACACTTTTTGGTATTATCTCTCTCAACATTTGTGCATTGTGCATTTCTATTTTACATGTATACTTTTTTCTTAAATCAAAACTTAAGTTTTCACTTTCCCTTCATCTCGTAAGCAAAAAAAGAGATAAAAGGCAAATTGATCACAACAGACTAAAAGTTTTAGAGTTTATCTTTGGAAAGAATTTAAAGCAAGGAACAAATGTAAGTACAAAAAATTTATTCTCACGCCACAAATGAACACCAAAAATTTGTTATCCAAGTTTGAGAAATTCCACTAGTTCTACACTAATAGCTCGGAATTTTTTAAGAAAGAGGTTTTTCTACAAATGTTTTAAAAAATGGATATGCAAGCTTGAAACATGTTAAAGATTTAAATGATCTATGGATCCAAATCTTTCAAAGAGAATAACATTAAATTATCAAGTGAACATACGGTGGGATATTTTTCAGAGTAAAACAAGCCATTATTTTGTCTATTTACAAAAAGCTGACCTAACGATTATAGGTGATTGAATAGTGATTTATCATGCACAACAGGCTATTTTTTTTAAGAATGACTTATGGATTGGGAGTCAACACTCAATTAAAAATCCCATGACTCCCTCTTTTCCCTACGATTGCAGAACCTAATATATAAAAACTTAAAAGAGTTTACGGTCCGTAAAAGTTACAGACACTTTTTGGAATTTTCTCTCTCTACATTTTTCCATTGTGCATTTCCATTTTTGATGTATACTTTTTTCTTAAATCAAAACTTGAGTTTTAACTTTCCCTTCATCTCATAAACAAAAAAAAGAGATAAAAGGCAAATAGATCACAACAAACTGAAAATTTTAGAGTTTATGTATGGAAAGAATTTAAATCAATAAACAAATGTAAGTAAAGAAAATTTATTCACACACCACAAATGAACACAAAAGTTTCGTTATCCAAGTTTGGGAAATTCCACTTATTCAACCCTAATAGCTTGGAATTTTATAAGAAAGAGATTTTTCTACACATGTTTTAAAAAATGGATATGCATGCTTGAAACATGTTAAAGATGCAAATGACCTATGGATCCAAACCTTTTAAAGAGAATAACATTAAATTCTCAAGAGAACGTGTGGTAGGATATTTACCCGAGTCAAACAAGCCATTATTTTGCCCATTTACAAAAACCTGACTTAACGATCATACATGATTGTAAAGTGATTTATCATGCATAACGGGCTATATTTTTGTAAGGAATGACTTATGGATTGGGAGTCAACACTCAGTTAAAAATCCCCTGCCTCCCCCTCTTCCCGACTATTGATGTACCTGATATATAAAAACTAAAAAGAGTTTACAATCCCTAAAAATTACTGTCACTTTTTGGAATTATCTCTCACTACATTTGTGCATTGTGAATTTCAATTTTAAACGTATACTCTGTTCTTAACTAAAAACTTGAGTTTTCACTTCCCTTTCTTCTCGTAAGCAAAAAAAAGAGATAAAAGGCAAATAGATCATAACAAAATGAAAATTTTAGATTTTATGTACAGAAACAATTTAAAGCAATAAACAAATGTAAGTAAGGAAAATTTATTCTCATCCCACAAATGAACACAAAAGTTTTGTTATCCAGGTTTTGGTAATTCCACTAGTTAAACCCAAATAGCTCGGAATTTTATAAGAAAGACATTTATCTACATATGTTTTAAAAAATGGATATGCATGCTTGAAACGTGTTAAAGATGCAAATGACCTATGGATCCAAATCTTTTAAAGAGAATAACATTAAATTCTCAAGAGAACGTGTGGTAGGATATTTACCCGAGTCAAACAAGCCATTATTTTGCCCATTTACAAAAACCTGACTTAACGATCATACATGATTGTAAAGTGATTTATCATGCATAACGGGCTATATTTTTGTAAGGAATGACTTATGGATTGGGAGTCAACACTCAGTTAAAAATCCCCTGCCTCCCCCTCTTCCCGACTATTGATGTACCTGATATATAAAAACTAAAAAGAGCTTACGATCCCTAAAAATTACAAACACTTTTTGGAATTATCTCTCTCCCAATTTGTGCATTGTGCATTTCCATTTTAGATGTATACTTTTTTTCTTAAATAAAAACTTGAGTTTTCACTTTCCCTTCATCTCGTAAAGAAAAAAAAGAGATAAAAGGCAAATACAACACAACAAAATGAAAATTTTAGAGTTTTTGTATGGAAAGAATTTAAAGTAATGAACAAAGTTAAGAAAATAAAATTTATTCACACACCACAAATAAACACAAAAATTTTGCTATCCAAGTTTCGGTAATTCTACTAATTCGACCCTAATAGCTGGAAATTTTATAACGAAGAGATTTTTCTACACATGTTCTAAAAAATAGATATGCCTGCTTGAAACATGTTAAAGATACAAAGGACCTATGGATCCAAACCTTTTAAAGATAATAAAATTAAATTCTCATGTGAACGTGCGGTGGGATATTTACCCGAGTCAAACAAGCCATTATTTTACCCATTACCTAAAGTTGACCTAACAATAATAGATGATTGTAAAGTTATTTATCATGTGTAACAGGCTATATTTTTGGAATGAATGACTTATGGATTGGGAGTCAACACTCAGTTAAAAATCCCCCGCCACCCCCTTTTCCCAACGATTGCAGAACCGGATATATAAAAACTAAAAACCGTTTACAATCCCTAAAAATTACTGGCACTTTTTTGAATTATCTCTCTCTACATTTGTGCATTCTACAGTTCCATTTTAGATTGTTACTTTTTTCTTAAGTCAAAACTTGAGTTTTCACTTTCCCTTCATCTCGTAAACATAAAAAAGAGATAAAAGGTAAATGGATCACATCAAAATGAAAGTTTTAGAGTTTATGAATGGAAAGAATTTGAATCATTGAACAAATTTAATAAATTAAAATTTATTCACAAACCACAAATGAAACAAAAGTCTTGTTATCCTAGTTTGGATGATTCCCCTAGAGCAACCCTAATAGCTTAGATGTATAATTTTTTTCTTAAATAAAAACTTGAGTTTTCACTTTCCCTTCATCTCGTAAAGAAAAAAAAGAGATAAAAGGCAAATACAACACAACAAAATGAAAATTTTAGAGTTTTTGTATGGAAAGAATTTAAAGTAATGAACAAAGTTAAGAAAATAAAATTTATTCACACACCACAAATAAACACAAAAATTTTGCTATCCAAGTTTCGGTAATTCTACTAATTCGACCCTAATAGCTGGAAATTTTATAACGAAGAGATTTTTCTACACATGTTCTAAAAAATAGATATGCCTGCTTGAAACATGTTAAAGATACAAAGGACCTATGGATCCAAACCTTTTAAAGATAATAAAATTAAATTCCCAAGAGAACGTGCGGTGGGATAGTTACCCGAGTCAAACCTGCGATTATTTTACCCATTTACCTAAAGCTAACCTAACGATCATAGATGATTGTAAAGTGATTTATCATGCATAACAGGCTATATTTTTGGAAGGAATGACTTATGGATAGGGAGTCAACACTCAGTTAAAAATCCCCCGCCACCCCCTTTTCCCGACGATTGTTGAACCTGATATATAAAAACTAAAAAGAGTTTACAATCCCTAAAAATTACTGGCACTTTTTGGAATTATCTTTCTCTACATTTGTGCTTTCTACATTTCCATTTTTGATTGATGGATTTTTCTTAAATCAAAACTTGAGTTTTCACTTTCCCTTCATCTCGTAAACATAAAAAAGAGATAAAAGGTAAATGCATCACATCAAAATGAAAGTTTTAGAGTTTATGAATGGAAAGAATTTGAATCATTGAACAAATTTAATAAATTAAAATTTATTCACAAACCACAAATGAACACAAAAGTCTTGTTATCCTAGTTTGGATGATTCCCCTAGAGCAACCCTAATAGCTTGGAATTTTATAAAAAAGAGATTTTTCTACACATGTTTTAAAAAATAGATATGCCTACTTGAAACATGTTAAAGATGCAAATTACCTAAGGATCGAAAACTTTTAAAGAGAATAACATTAAATTCTCAAGTGAACGTGCGGTGGGATATTTTCCCGAGTCAAACAATCCATTATTTTTCCGATTTACAAAAAGTTTACCTAACGATCAGCGTAACGGACTATATTTTTGTAAGGAATGACTTATGGATTGGGAGTCAACACTCAGTTAAAAATCCCCCGCCTCCCCCTTTTCCCGACAATTACAGAACCTGATATATAAAAACTGAAAAGCGTGTACAATCCGTTAAAAACTACGGACAATTTTTGGAATTATCTTTCTCTATATTTGTGCATTGTGCATTTCCATTTTAGATGTATACTTGTTTCTTAAATAAAAACTTGCGTTTTCACTTTCACCGCATCTCGTAAACAAAAAAAAGAGATAAAAGGCAAGTAGTGCACAACAAAATGAAAATTTTAGAGTTTATGTATGGAAAGAATTTAAAGCAATGAATAAATGTAAGAAAATAAAATTTATTCACACACCACAAATGAACACAAAAGTTTTGGTATCCAAGTTTCGGTAATTCCACTAGTTCCACCCTAATAGCTCGGAATTTTATAAGAAAGAGATTTTTCTACACATGTTTTAAAAAATAGATATGCCTGCTAGAAACATGTTAAAGATACAAATGACCTATGGATCCAAACCTTTTAAAGAGAATAAAATTAAATTCCCAAGAGAACGTGCAGTGGGATAGTTACCCGAGTCAAACCTGCGATTATTTTACCCATTTACCTAAAGCTAACCTAACGATCATAGATGATTGTAAAGTGATTTATCATGCGTAACAGGCTATATTTTTGGAAGGAATGACTTATGGATAGGGAGTCAACACTCAGTTAAAAATCCCCCGCCACCCCCTTTTCCCGACGATTGTTGAACCTGATATATAAAAACTAAAAAGAGTTTACAATCCCTAAAAATTACTGGCACTTTTTGGAATTATCTTTCTCTACATTTGTGCTTTCTACATTTCCATTTTTGATTGATGGATTTTTCTTAAATCAAAACTTGAGTTTTCACTTTCCCTTAATCTCGTAAACATAAAAAAGAGATAAAAGGCAAATACATCACAACAAAATGAAAGTTTTAGATTTTGATGTGTGGAAAAAATTTGAAGCAATCAACAAATGTAATAAAATTAAATTTATTCACAAACCATAAATTAACACAGATGTCTTGTTATCCAAGTTTGGGTAATTCCACTAATTCAACCCTAATAGCTCGGATTTTTATAAGAAAGAGAATTTTTTACAAATGTTTTAAAAAGTAGATATGCACGCTTGAATCATGTTAAAGATGAAAATGACCTATGGATCCAAACCTTTTAAAGAGAATAACATTAAATTCTCAAGTGAACGTGCGGTGGGATATTTTCTCGAGTCAAACAAGCCATTATTTTGCCCATTTACAAAAAGCTGACCTAACGATCAGTGTACCGGGCTATATTTTTGTAAGGAATCACTTTTAGATTGGGAGTCAACACTCAGTTTAAAATCCCCCGCCTCCCCCTTTTCCTGACGATTGCAGAACCTGATATATAAAAACTGAAAAGCGATTACAATCCCTAAAAATCACAGACACTTTTAAGAATTATCTCTCTCTACATTTGTGCATTGTGAATTTCCATTTTAGATGTATACTTTTATTTTAAATCAAAACTTGAGTTTTCACTTTTCCTTCATCTCGAAAAAAAAAAATAGAGATAAAAGACAAAAAGATCAGAACAAATTGAAAATTTTAGAGTTTATTTATGGAAAGAATTTAAAGCAATAAACAAATGTAAGTAGAGAAAATTTTTTTAGACGACACAAATGAACAAAAAAGTTTTGTTATCCAAGTTTGGGAAATTCCACTAGTTCTACCCCAATTGCTCGGAATTTTATAAGAGAGAGATTTTTCTACACTTGTTTTAAAAAATGGATATGCATTCTTGATACATGTTAAAGATGGAAATGACCTATGGATCCAAACCTTTTATAGAGAATAACATTAAAATCCCAAGTGAACGTGCGGTGGGATATTTACTCGAGTCAAACAAGCTATTATTTTGCCCATTTACAAAAAGCTGACCTAACGATCATAGATGATTGTAAAGTGATTTATCATGCATAACGAGCAATAGTTTTGTAAGAAATGACTTATGGATTGCGAGTCAACACTTAGTTAAAAATTCCCCCCTCCCCCTTTTCTCGACGATTGCAAAACATGATATATAAAAACTAAAAAAAATTTACAATCCCTAAAAATTAAAAACATTTCAGGAATTATCTCTCCCTATATGTGTGCATTGTGCATTTCCATTTTAGATGTATGCTTTTTCTTAAATCAAAACTTGAGTTTTTAATTCCCTTTTTCTCTTAAACATAAAAAAGAGATAAAAGGCAAAGACATGACTTCAAAATTAAAGTTTTAGAGTTTATGTATGGAAAGAATTTAAGGCTATGAACAAATGTAAGAAAAGAAAATTTATTCACAAATCACAAATTAACACAAAAGTCTTGTTATCCAAGTTTGGGTAATTCCACTAGTTCAACCCTAATAGGATTGGAATTTTATTAGAAAGAGATTTTTATACACATGTTTTAAAAAATAGATATGCCCACTTGAAACATGTTAAAGATGCAAATGACCTAAGGATCTAAACCTTTTAAAGAGAATCGCATTAAATTCTCAAGTGAACGTGCGGTGGGATATTTTCCCGAGTCAAGCAAGCTATTATTTTGCCCATTTACAAAAAGTTGACCTAACGATCAGTGTAACGGGCTATATTTTCGTAAGGAATGACTTATCGATTGGGAGTCAACACTCAGTTAAAAATCCCCCGCCTCCCCCTTTTCCTGATGATTGCGGAACCTTATATATAAAAACTGAAAAGTGTTTACAAACCCTAAAATTTATGAACACTTTTTGGAATTATCTCTTTCTACATTTGTGCATTGTGCATTTGCATTTTAGATGTATACTTTTATCTTAAATAAAAACTTGAGTTTTCACTTTCCCTTCATCACGTAAACAAAAAAAAGAGATAAAAGGCAAAAAGATCAGAACAAACTGAAAATGTTAGAGTTTATGTATGGAAAGAATTTAAAGCAATAAAAAAATGTAATTAAGGAAAATTTAGTCACACACCACAAATGAACACAAAAGTTTCGTTATCCATGTTTGGGAAATTCCACTAGTTCAACCCTAATTTCTCGGAATTTTATAAGAAAAAGATTTTTCCACACATGTTTTAAAAAATGGATATGCATGCTTGATACATGTTAAAGATGCAAATGACCTATGGATCCAAAACCTTTTATAGAGAACAAACTATTATTTTTCCATTTACAAAAAGCTTACCTAACGATCATAGATTATTGTAAAGTGATTTAACATGCGTAACTAACTATATTTTTGTAAGGGATGACATATGGATTGCGAGTCAACACGCAGTTAAAAATTCCCCACCTCCCCCTTTTCTCGGCGATAGCAGAACCTGATATAAAAAAACTATAAAAATTTTACAATTATTAAAAATTATAAACACTTTCTGGAATTATCTCTCTCTATATTTGTTCATTGTAATTTCCCGTTTAGATGTATACTTTTTTCTTAAATCAAAACTTCAGTTTTCACTTTCCCTTCATCTCGTAAACATCAAAAAGAGATAAAAGGCAAAGAGATCACTTCAAAATGAAATTTTTAGAGTTTATGTATAGAAAGAATTTAAAGCAATGAAAAAATGTAAGAAAAGTAAATTTATTCACAAACCACAATTTAATACAAAAGTTTTGCTATCCAAGTTTGGGTAATTCCACTAGTTCAACCCTAATAGCTCGGAATTTTATAAGAATGAGATTTTTCTACACATGTTTTAAAAAATAGATATGCCTGCTTGAAACATGTTAAAGATACAAATTACCTAAGGATCGGAACCTTTTAAAAAGAATAACATTAAATTCTCAAGTGAACGTGCGGTGGGATATTTTCCCAAGTCAAACAATCCATTATTTTGCCGATTTACAAAAAGTTTACCTAACGATCAGCGTAACGGACTATTTTTTTTTAAGGAATGACTTATGGATTGGGAGTCAACACTCAGTTAAAAATCCCCCGCCTCCCCATTTTCCTGACAATTACAGAACCTGATATATAAAAACTAAAAAGCGTGTACAATCCGTTAAAAACTACGGACAATTTTTGGAATTATCTCTCTCTATATTTGTGCATTGTGCATTTCCATTTTAGATGTATACCTGTTTCTTAAATAAGAACTTGCGTTTTCACTTTCCCCGCATCTCGTAAACAAAAATAGAGATAAAAGGCAAGTAGCGCACAACAAAATGAAAATTTTAAAGTTGATGTATGGAAAGAATTTAAAGCAATAAATAAATGTAAGAAAATAAAATTTATTCACACACCACAAATGAACACAAAAGTTTTGCTATCCAAGTTTCGGTAATTCCACTAGTTCCACCCTAATAGCTCGGAATTTTATAAGAAAGAGATTTTTCTACACATGTTTTAAAAAATAGATATACCTGCTAGAAACATGTTAAAGATACAAATGACCTATGGATCCAAACCTTTTAAAGAGAATAAAATTAAATTCCCAAGAGAACGTGCGATGGGATAGTTACCCGAGTCAAACCTGCGATTATTTTACCCGTTTACCTAAAGCTGACCTAACGATCATAGATAATTGTAAAGTGATTTATCATGCGTAACAGGCTATATTTTTGGAAGGAATGACTTATGGATAGGGAGTCAACACTCAGTTAAAAATCCCCCGCCACCCCCTTTTCCCGACGATTGCAGAACCTGATATATAAAAACTAAAAAGAGTTTACAATCCCTAAAAATTACAGGCACTTTTTGGAATTATCTTTCTCTACATTTGTGCATTCTACATTTCCATTTTTGATTGATGGATTTTTCTTCAATCAAAACTTGAGTTTTCACTTTCCCTTCATCTCGTAAACATAAAAAAAAGAGATTAAAGGCAAATACATCACAACAAAATGAAAGTTTTAGATTTTGATGTGTGGAAAGAATTTGAAGCAATGAACAAATGTAATAAAAGTAAATTTATTCACAAACCATAAATTAACACAAATGTCTTATTATCCAAGTTTGGGTAATTCCACTAATTCAACCCTAATAGCTCGAATTTTTATAAGAAAGAGAATTTTTTACACATGTTTTAAAAAGTAGATATGCACGCTTGAATCATGTTAAAGATGAAAATGACCTATGGATCCAAATCTTTTAAAGAGAATAACATTAAATTCTCAAGTGAACGTGCGGTGGGATATTTTCCCCAGTCAAACAAGCCATTATTTTGCCCATTTACAAAAATCTGACCTAACGATCAGTGTACCGGGCTATATTTTTGTAAGGATTCACTTTTGGATTGGGAGTCAATACTCAGTTTAAAATCCCCCGCCTCCCCCTTTTCCTGACGATTGCAGAACCTGATATATAAAAACCGAAAAGTGATTACAATCCCTAAAAATTATGGACACTTTTAAGAATTATCTCTCTCTACATTTGTGCATTGTGAATTTCCATTTTAGATGCATACTTTTATTTTCAATCAAAACTTGAGTTTTCACTTTCCCTTCATCTCGAAAACAAAAAAAAAGAGATAAAAGACAAAAAGATCAGAACAAATTGAAAATTTTAGAGTTTATTTATGGAAATAATTTAAAGCAATAAACAAATGTAAGTAAATAAAATTTTTTTAGACACCACAAATGAACAAAAAAGTTTGAAACATGTTAAAGATGCAAATGACCTATGGATCCAAAACTTTTAAAGAGAATAACATTAAATTCTCAAATGCACTTGCGGTGGGATATTTACCCAAGTCAAACAAGCCATTATTTCGCCCATTTAAAAAAAGTTGACTTGACGATTATAATAGTAAAGTGATTTATCATGTGTAACAGGCTATATTTTTTTAAGGAATGACTTATGGATTGGGAGTCAACACTCGGTTAAATTTCCTCCGCCTCCCCCGTTTCCCGACGATTGTAAAACTAGATATATATAAAAACTAAAAAGAGTTTACAATTCCAAAAAATTACAAGCACTTTTTGGAATTATCACTCTCTACATTTGTCCATTGTGCATTTCCATTTTAGATGTGTACTTTTTTTTCTTAAATAGAAACTTGAGTTTTCACTTTCCCTTCATCTCGTAAACAAAAAAGAGATAAAAGGCAAATAGATCACAACAAAATGAAAGTTTTAGACTTTATGAATTAAAAAAATTTAAAGTATTAACAAAAGTAAGTAAAGAAAATTTATTCACAAACCACAAATGAACACGAAAGTTTTGTTACCCTAGATTGGGAAATGCCACCCTAATAGTTTGGAATTTTATAAGGAAGAGATTTTTCTACACATGATTTAAAAAATGGATATGCATGCTTGAAAATGTTAAAGATGCAAATGACCTATGGAACCAAACATTTTAAAGAGAATAATATTAAATGCTCAAGTAAACGTGCGGTGGGATATTTACCCGAGTCAAACAAGCCATTATTTTGCTCATTTACAAAAAGTTGGCCTAACAATCATAGATGATTGTAAAGTGATTTATCTTGTGTAATGGGCTATATTTTTGTAAGGAATGACTTATGGATTGGGAGTCAACACTTGGTTAAAAATCCTCCACCTCGCCCTTTTCACGATGATTGTAAAACCTGATATATAAAAACTAAAAAGAGTTTACAATCCCAAAAAATTACAGACACTTTTTGGAATTATCACTCTTTACATTTGTGCATTGTGCATTTCCATTTTATATCTGTACTTTTTTTTCTTAAATCAAAATTTGAGTTTTCACTTTCCCTTCATCTTGTAAACAAAAAAAGAGATAAAAGGCAAATAGATCACAACAAAATGAAACTTTTACAGTTTATGTAAGGAAAAATTTAAAGCAATCACAAATGTATGTAAAGGAAATTAATTCACACACCAGAAATGAACACAAAATTTTGTTATCTGGGTTTGGGAAATTCCACTAGTTCAACCATAATAGCTTGGAATTTTCTAAGAAAGAGATTTTTCTACACATGTTTTAAAAAATGGATATGCATGCTTGAAACATGTTAAAGATGCAAATGACCTATGGATCCAAAACTTTTAAAAAGAATAAAGAATAACATTAAATTCTCAAGTGAACTTGCGGTGGGATATTTACCCGGGTCAAACAAGCCTTTATTTTGCCCACTTACACAAAGCTAACCTAACGATCATAGATGATTCTAAAGTGATTTATCATGCATAACGGGCTATATTTTTGAAAGGAATGACTTATGGATTGGGAGTCAACACTCGGTTAAAAATCCCCCGCCTCCCCCTTTTCCCAACGATTGCAAAACCAGATATATAAAAACTAAAAAGAGTTTACAATCACTAAAAATTACTAAGACTTTTTGGAATTATCACTCTCTACATTTGTGCATTGAGTATTTCCAATTTAGATGTGTACTTTTTTTTTCTTAAATCAAATCTTGAGTTTTCACTTTCGCTTCATCTCGTAAATAAAAAAAGAGATATAATTCAAATAGATCACAACAAAATGAAAATTTTAGAGTTTATGTATGGAAAAAATTTAAAGCTATAACCAATGTAAGTAAAGAATTTTTTTTCACACACCAGAATTGAACACAAAAGTTTTATTATCCGAGTTTGGGAAATTCCACTAGTTCAACCCTAATAGCTAGGAATTTTATAAGAAAAAGATTTGTCTACACATGTTTTAAAAAATGGATATGCATGCTTGAAACATTTTAAAGATGCAAATGACCTATGGTTCCAACCCTTTTAAAAAGAATGACCTTAAATTCTCAAGTGAACATGCGGCGGGATATTTACCCGAGTTAAACAAGCCATTATTTTGCCCATTTACAAAAAGCTTACCAAACGATCATAGATGATTGTAAAATGATTGATCATGTGTAACGGGCTATATTTTTGTAAGGAATGACTTAAAGGATTGGGAGTCAACACTCGGTTAAAAATCCCCCACCTTCCCCTTTTCACAATGAATGCAAAACCTGATATATAAAAACATAAAAGAGTTTACAATTCCTAAAAAATACAGAAACTTTTGAGATTATCACACTGTATATTTGTGCGTTGTGCATTTCCATTTTAGATGTGTTCTTTTTTTTTTAAATCAAAACTTGAGTTTTAACTTTCCCATCATCTTAGATAAAAAAAAAGTCAAAAAGATCACAAGAAAATGAAAATTTTAGAGTTTAAGTATGGAAAAAATTTAAAGCAATAAAAAATGTAAGTAAAGAAAATTTATACACATACGACAGATGAACACAAAAGTTTTGTTATCCAAGTTTTGGAAATTCCACTAGTTGAACCCTAATAGCTTGGAATTTTATTAGAAATTTTTTTTTCTACACATGTTTTAAAAAATGAATACGCATGCATGAAGCATGTTAAAGATGGAAATGATATATGGATCCAACCCTTTTAAAGAGAATAACATCAAATTCTCAAGTGAACGTTTGGCGGGATATTTATCCGAGTAAAACAAGCCATTATTTTGCAAATTTACAAAATGTTGTCCTAACGATCAAAGATGATTGTAGAGTGATTTATCATGCGTAACGTGCAATATTTTTGTAAGGAATGACATATGCATTGCGAGTCTACACTCGGTTAAAAACCCCCCGCCTTCCCCTTTTCCCGACGATTGCAAAACCTGATATATAAAAACTAAAAAGAGTTTACAATCACTAAAAATTACTGAGACTTTTTGGAATTATCACTCTCTACATTTGTGCATTGAGTATTTCCATTTTAGATGTGTACTTTTTTTTCTTAAATCAAATCTTGAGTTTTCACTTTCGCTTCATCTCGTAAATAAAAAAAGAGATATAATTCAAATAGATCACAACAAAATGAAAATTTTAGAGTTTATGTATGGAAAAATTTTAAGCTATAACCAATGTAAGTAAAGAATTTTTTTTCACACACCAGAATTGAACACAAAAGTTTTATTATCCGAGTTTGGGAAATTCCACTAGTTCAACCCTAATAGCTAGGAATTTTATAAGAAAAAGATTTGTCTACACATGTTTTAAAAAATGGATATGCATGCTTGAAACATGTTAAAGATGCAAATGACCTATGGTTCCAACCCTTTTAAAAAGAATGACGTTAAATTCTCAAGTGAACGTGCGGCGGGATATTTACCCGAGTTAAACAAGCCATTATTTTGCCCATTTACAAAAAGCTTACCAAACGATCATAGATGATTGTAAAATGATTGATCATGTGTAATGGGCTATATTTTTGTAAGGAATGACTTAAAGGATTGGGAGTCAACACTCGGTTAAAAATCCCCCACCTTCCCCTTTTCCCAATGAATGCAAAACCTGATATATAAAAACTTAAAAGAGTTTACAATTCCTAAAAAATACAGAAACTTTTGGAATTATCACTCTGTACATTTGTGCGTTGTGCATTTCCATTTTAGATGTGTTCTTTTTTTTTTTAAATCAAAACTTGAGTTTTAACTTTCCCATCATCTTAGATAAAAAAAAAGTCAAATAGATCACAAGAAAATGAAAATTTTAGAGTTTAAGTATGGAAAAAATTTAAAGCAATAAAAAATGTAAGTAAAGAAAATTTATACACATACGACAGATGATCACAAAAGTTTTGTTATCCAAGTTTTGGAAATTCCACTAGTTGAACCCTAATAGCTTGGAATTTTATTAGAAATTTTTTTTTCTACACATGTTTTAAAAAATGAATACGCATGCATGAAACATGTTAAAGATGAAAATGACATATGGATCCAAACCTTTTAAAGAGAATAACATTAAATTCTCAAGTGAACGTTTGGCGGGATATTTATCCGAGTAAAACAAGCCATTATTTTGCAAATTTACAAAATGTTGTCCTAACAATCAAAGATGATTTTAAAGTGATTTATCATGCGTAACGTGCAATATTTTTGTAAGGAATGACCTATGCATTGCGAGTCTACACTCGGTTAAAAACCCCCCCGCCTTCCCCTTTTCCCGACGATTGCAAAACCTGATATATAAAAACTAAAAAGAGTTCACAATCCATAAAAAGTACAGACACTTTTTGGAATTATCACTCTCTACATTTGTGCTTTGTGCATTTCCATTTAAGATGTGTACTTTTTTTTTCTTAAATCGAAACTTGAGTTTTCACTTTCCCGCCATCTTGTAAACAAAAAAAGAGATAAAAGGCAAATAGATCACAACAAAATAAAAATTATAGAGTTTATGTATGGAAAAGATTTAAAGCAATAACAAATGTAAGTAAAGAAAATTTATTAACAAACCACAAATGAACAAAAAAAAATTTTTATCCAAGTTTGGGAAATTCCACTAGTTCAACCCTCATAGCTTGGAATTTTATTTGAAAGAGATTTTTCTGCCCATGTTTTAAAAAATGGAAATTCATACTTGAAACATGTTAAAGATGCAAATGACCTATGGATCCAAAATTTTTAAAGAGAATAACATTAAATTCGCAAGTGAACTTGCGGTTGGATATTTACCCAAGTCAAACAAGCCATTATTTTGCCCATTTAAAAAAAGCTGAACACAAATGAACACAAAATTTAAAGCAATCACAGATGTATGTAAAGGAAATTAATTCACACACCACAAATGAACACAAATTTTGTTATCTGGGTTTGGGAAATTCCACTAGTTCAACCATAATAGCTTGGAATTTTGTAAGAAATAGATTTTTCTACACATGTTTTAAAAAATGGATATGCATGCTTGAAACATGTTAAAGATGCAAATGACCTATGGATCCAAATCTTTTAAAAAGAATAAAGAATAACATTAAATTCTCAAGTGAACTTGCGGTGGGATATTTACCCGGGTCAAACAAGCCTTTATTTTGCCCACTTACATAAAGCTAACCTAACGATCATAAATGATTCTAAAGTGATTTATCATGCATAACGGGCTATATTTTTTAAAGGAATGACTTATGGATTGGGAGACAAAACTCGATTAAAAATCCCTCGCCTCCCCCTTTTCCCAACGATTGCAAAACCTGATATATAGAAACTAAAAAATGTTTACAATCACTAAAAATTACTGACACTTTTTGGAATTATCACTCTCTACATTTGTGCATTGAGTATTTCCATGTTAGATGTGTACTTTTTTTCTTTAATCAAATCTTGAGTTTTCACTTTCGCTTCATCTCGTAAATAAAAAAAGAGTTATAATTCAAATAGATCACAAAAAAATGAAAATTTTAGAGTTTATGTATGGAAAGAATTTAAAGTAATATCAAATGCAAGTAAACAAAATTTATTCACACCCCACAAATGAACACAAAAGTTTTGTTATCCATGTTTGAGAAATTCTACTAGTTCAACCCTAATAACTTGGAATCTTATAAGAAAGAGATTTTTCGACACATGATTTAAAAAATGGATATTATGCATGGTTGAAACATGTTAAAGATGCAAATGACCTATGGATCCAAACCTTTTAAAGAGAATGACGTTAAATTCTCAAGTGAACGTGCGGCGGCGGGATATTTACCCGAGTTAAACAAGCCATTATTTTGCCCATTTACAAAAAGCTGACCAAACGATCATAGATGATTGTAAAGTGATTGATCATGTGTAACGGGCTATATTTTTTTAAGGAATGACTTGAAAGGATTGGGAGTCAACACTCGGTTAAAAATCCCCCACCTTCCCCTTTTCCCAATGAATGCAAAACCTGATATATAAAAACTTAAAAGAGTTTACAATTCCTAAAAACTACAGAAACTTTTTGGATTATCACTCTCTACATTTGTGCGTTGTGCATTTCCATTTTAGATGTGTTCTTTTTTTTTTTTAAATCAAAACTTGAGTTTTAACTTTCCCATCATCTCAGATAAAAAAAAAGTCAAATAGATCACAAGAAAATGAAAATTTTAGAGTTTAAGTATGGAAAAAATTTAAAGCAATAAAAAATGTAAGTAAAGAAAATTTATACACATACGATAGATGAACACAAAAGTTTTGTTATCCAAGTTTTGGAAATTCCACTAGTTGAACCCTTATAGCTTGGAATTTTATTAGAAATTTTTTTTTCTACACATGTTTTTAAAAATGAATATTCATGCATGAAACATGTAAAAGATGCAAATGACATATGGATCCAAACCTTTTAAAGAGAATAACATTAAATTCTCAAGTGAACGTTTAGCGGGATATTTATCCGAGTAAAACAAGCCATTATTTTTCAAATTTACAAAACGTTGTCCTAACGATCAAAGATGATTGCAAAGTGATTTATCATGCGTAACGTGCAATATTTTTGTAAGGAATGACCTATGCATTGCGAGTCTACACTCGGTTAAAAATCCCCCGCCTTCCCCTTTTCCCGACGATTGCAAAACCTGATATATAAAAACTAAAAAGAGTTCACAATCCATAAAAAGTACAGACATTTTTTGGAATTATCACTCTCAACATTTGTGCTTTGTGCATTTCCATTTAAGATGTGTACTTTTTTTTCTTAAATTGAAACTTGAGTTTTCACTTTCCCGCCATCTTGTAAACAAAAAAAGAGGTAAAAGTCAAATAGATCACAACAAAATAAATATTATAGAGTTTATGTATGGAAAAGATTTAAAGCAATAACAAATGTAAGTAAAGAAAATTTATTAACAAACCACAAATGAACACAAAAATTTTGTTATCCAAGTTTGGGAAATTCCACTAGTTCAACCCTCATAGCTTGGAATTTTTTTTGAAAGAGATTTTTCTGCCCATGTTTTAAAAAATGGAAATGCATACTTGAAACATGTTAAAGATGCAAATGACCTATGGATCCAAAATTTTTAAAGAGAATAACATTAAATTCTCAAGTGAACTTGCGGTGGGATATTTACCCAAGTCAAACAAGCCATTATTTTGCCCATTTAAAAAAAGTTGAACACAAATGAACACAAAATTTCAAGCAATCAAAAATGTATGTAAAGGAAATTAATTCACACACCACAAATGAACACAAAATTTTGTTATCTGGGTTTGGGAAATTCCACTAGTTCAACCAAAATAGCTTGGAATTTTGTAAGAAAGAGATTTTTCTACACATGTTTTAAAAAATGGATATGCATGCTTGAAACATGTTAACGATGCAAATGACCTATGGATCCAAATCTTTTAAAAAGAATAAAGAATAACATTAAATTCTCAAGTGAACTTGCGGTGGGATATTTACCCGGGTCAAACAAGCCTTTATTTTGCCCACTTACATAAAGCTAACCTAATGATCATAGATGATTCTAAAGTGATTTATCATGCATAACGGGCTATATTTTTGAAAGGAATGATTTATGGATTGGGAGTCAACACTCGGTTAAAAATCCCCCGCCTCCCTCTTTTCCCAATGATTGTAAAACCTGATATATAAAAACTAAAAAGAGTTTACAATCACTAAAAATTACTGACACTTTTTGGAATTATCACTCTCTACATTTGTGCATTGTGTATTTCCATTTTAGATGTGTACTTTTTTTTCTTAAATCAAATCTTGAGTTTTCACTTTCGCTTCATCTCGTAAATAAAAAAGAGATATAAGTCAAATAGATCACAACAAAATGAAAATTTTAGAGTTTATGTATGGAAAAAATTTAAAGCTATAACCAATGTGAGTAAAGAATTTTTTTTCACACACCAAAATTGAACACAAAAGTTTTATTATCCGAGTTTGGGAAATTCCACTAGTTCAACCCTAAAAGCATGGAATTTTATAGGAAAGAGATCTTTCTACACGTGTTAAAAAATGGATATGATTGCTTGAAACATGTTAAAGATGGAAATGACCTATGGTTCCAAACCTTTTAAAGAGAATAATAGTAAATTCTCAAGTGAATGTGGTGAGATATTTACCCGAGGCAAACAAGCAATTATTTTGCCCATGTACAAAAAGCTGACCTAAGGATCATAGATGATAGTAAACTGATTTATAATACGTAACGGGCTATATTTTTTTAAGGAATGACTTAAGGATTGGGAGTCAACACTCGGTTAAAAATCCCCCGCTTCCCCCTCATCCCGACGATCGCAAAACCTGATATTTAAAAACTAAAAAGAGTTTACAATTCATACACATTACAGACACTTTTTGGAATTATCAAGTGAACGTGCGGTGGGATATTTACCCGAGTCGAACATGCCATTATTTTGCCCATTTACGAAAAGCTGACCTAGCGATCATAGATGATTGTATAGTGATTTATCGTGCGTAACGGGCTATAGTTCTTTAAGGAATTATTTATGGATTGGGAGTCAACACTCGGTCAAAAAAACCCTCCCTCTGCCTTTTCCCGACGATTCCAAAACCTGACAAATAAAAACTAAATAGAGTTTACAATCCCTAAAAATTACAAACATTGTTCTGAATTATCACTCTCCACATTTGTGCATTGTGCTTTTCCATTTTAAATGTGTACTTTTATTTCTTAAATTAAAACTTTAGTTTTCACTTTCCCTTCTTCTCGTAAACGATAAAAGAGATCAAAGGCAAATAGATCACAACAAAATGAAAATTTTAGAGTTTATGTTTGGAAAAAATTTAAAGCTATCAAAAATGTAAGTAAAGAAAATTTATTCACACACCACAAATGAACACAAAAGTTGTGTCATCCAAGTTTGGGAAATTCCTCTTGTTAGACCGTAATAGCTTGGAATTTTATTAGAAAGAGATTTTTCTAAACATGTTTTAAAAAATGAGTATGCATGCTTGAAACATGTTTAAGATGCAAATGACCAATGGATCCAAACTTTTTAAAGAGAATAACATTAAATTCTCAAGTGAAGGTGCTGTGAGATATTTACCCGAGTCAAACAAGCCATTACTTTGCCCATTTACAAAAAGCTGACCTAACGATCATGGATGATTATAAAGTGATTTATCATCCGTAACAGGCTATATTTTTGTAAGGAATAACTTATGGATTGGGAGTCAACACACGGCTAAAAATCCACTGCCTCCCCCTTTTCCCAACGATTGTAAAACCTGATATATAAAAACTAAGAAGAGTTTACAATCCCTAAAAATTATAGACACTTTTTGGAATTGTCACTCTCTACATTTGTCCATTGTGCATTTCCATTTTAGATGTGTACTTTTTTTTCTTAAATCAAAACTTGAGTTTTCACTTTCCCATCATCTCGTAAACAAAAAAAGAGATAAAAGGCAAATAGATCACAACAAAATGAAAATTTTAGAGTTTAGGTATGGAAAAAATTTAAAGCAATAACAAATGTAAGTAAAGTAAATTTATTCACACACCACAAATGAACACAAAAGTTTTGTTATCCAAGTTTGGGAAATTCGTCTAGTTCAACCTAATAGCTTGGAATTTAATAAGAATGATTTTTCTACACATGTTTTAAAAAGTAGATATGCATGCTTGAAACATGTTAAATATGCAAATGACCTATGGATTCAAACCTTTAAAAAAGAATAAGATTAAATTCTCAAGTGAACGTGCAGTGAGATATTTAACCGAGTCAAACAACGGATTATTTTGCCCATTTAAAAAAAGCTTACCTAACGATCATAGATGATTGTAAATTTATTTATCATCCGTAATGGGCTATATATTTGTAAGGAATGACTTATGGATTAGGAGTCAACACTCGGTTAAACATCCCCGCGTCCCCCTTTTTCCGACGATTGCAAAACTTGATATATAAAAACTAAAAAGAGTTTACAATCACTAAACATTACAGAAACTTTTTGGAATTATCATTCTCGACATTTGTGCATTGTACTTTTCCATTTTAGATGTGCACTTTTGTTTTCTTAAATCAAATCTTAATTTTTCACTTTCCCTTCATCTCGTAAACAAAAAAAGAAATAAAAGGCAAATAGATCACAAGAAAATGAAAAATTTAGAGTTTAGGTATGGAAAAAATGTAAAGAAATAAAAAATGTAAGTAAAGAAGATTTATTCACACGCCACAAATGAACACAAAAGTTTTTTTTATCCAAGTTTGGGAAATTCTTGTATTTCAACTCTAATAGCTTGGAATTTTATAAGAAAGAGATTTTTCTACACAAGTTTGAAAAAATGGATATGCATGCTTGAAACATGTTAAAGAAGCAAATGACCTATGGATCCAAACCTTTTAAAAAGAATAACATTATATTCTCAAGTGAACGTACGGTGGGATATTTAACCGAATCAAACAAGCCATTATTTTGCCCATTTACAAAAAGGTTACCGAACGATCATAGATGATTCTAAAGTGATTTATCATGCATAAGGGGCTATATTTTTTTAAGGAATGACTTATGGATTGGGAGACAACACTCGGTTAAAAATCCCTCGCCTCCTGCTTTTCTCGACGATTGCAAAACCTATTATATAAAAATTAAAAAGAGTTTACAATCCCTAAAAATTACTGCCACTTTTTTGAATTATCACTCTAAACATTTGTGTGTTGTCCATTTCCATTTTAGATGTGTACTTTTTTTTCTTCAAACAAAACTTGAGTTTTTACTTTCCTTTAATCCCTTAAAAAAAAGAGATAAAAGGCAAATAGATCACAACAAAATGAAAATTTTAGAGTTTATGTAAGGAAAAAATTTAAAGCAATCAAAAATCTAAGTAAAGAAAATTTATTCAGACACCACAAATATAGACAAAAGTTTTGTTATCTGAGTTTTGGAAATTCCACTAGTTCAACTATCAGAGCTTGGAATTTTATATGAAAGAGATTTTTCTACACATGTTTTAAAAAATGGATATGCATGCTTGAAACATGTTAAAGATGCAAATGACCTATGGATCCAAACCTTTTAAAGAGAATAACATAAAATTTTCAAGTGAACGTGCGGAGGGATATTTACCAGGGTCAAAAAAGCCTTTATTTTGCCCATTTACAAAAAGCTAACCTAACGATCATTGATGATAGTAAAGTGATTTATAGTGCGTAACGGGCTATATTTTTGTAAGGAATGACTTATGGATTGGGAATCAACACTCGGTAAAACATCCCCCACCTCCCCCTTTTCCCGATGATTGCAAAACCTAATATATAAAAACTAAAAAGTGTTTACAATCCTGAAAAATTACAGACACTTTTTGGAATTATTGCTCTCAACTTTTGTGCATTGTGCATATCCATTTTAGATGTGCACTTTTTTTTGTTAAATCAAATCTTGAGTTTTCACTTTCCCTTCATTTCGTAAACAAAAAAAAGAGATAAAAGTCAAATAGATCACAACAAAATGAAAAATTTAGAGTTTATGTACAGAAAAAATTTAAAGCAATAACTATTTTAAAAAAATAAAATTTATTCACGCACCACATTTGAACACAAAAGTTTTATTATCCAAATTTGGGAAATTCCTCTAGTTCAACCTAATAGCTTGGAATTTTATAAGAAAAAGATTTTTCTACACATGCTCTAAAAAATGGAAATGCATGCTTGAAACATGTTAAAGATGCAAATGACCTACGGATCAAAACTTTTTAAAGAGAATAACAATAAATTCTCAAGTGAACGTGCGGTGGGAAATTTACCCGAGTCAAAGAAGCCATTATTTTTCCCATTTACAAAAAGCTGACCTAACGATCAAAGATGATTGTAAAGTGATTTATCATGCGTAACAGACTAACTTTTTGTATGGAATGACTTATGGATTGGGAGTCAACACTCGGTTAAAAGTCCTCCGCCTCCCCTTTTCCCGACGATTGCAAAACATGATATATAAAAACTAAAAAAAGTATACAAACTCTAGAAATACAGACACTTTTTGGAATTATCACTCTCTACATTTGTGCATTGTGCATATCCATTTTACATGTGTTCATTTTTTTTCTTAAATATAAACTTGAGTTTTCACTTTCCCTTCATCTCGTAAACAAAAAAAGTGATAAAAGGCAAAAAGATCCCTACAAAATGAAAATTTTAGAGTTTACGAGTGGAAAAAAAATAAAAAAAAATTTATTCACACACCACAAAAGAACACAAAAGTTTTGTTATCCAAGTTTGGGAAATTCCACTAGTTTAACCCTAATAGGTTGGAATTTTATAAGAAAGAGATTTTTCTACACATGTTTTAAAAAATGTAAATGCATGCCTGAAACATGTTAAAGATGCAAATGACCTATGGATCCAAACCTTTTAAAGTGAATAACGTTAATTTCTCAAGTGAACGTGCGATGGGATATTTACCCGAGTCAAAAAGGGAATTATTTTCCCATTTACTAAAAGCTGACCTAACGATCATAGATGATTTTAAAGTGATTTATCATCTTTAAGGGGCTATATTTTTGAAAGGAATGACTTATGGATTGGGAGTCAACACTCGGTTAAAAATCCCCCACCTCCTGCTTTTCCCGACGAATGCAAAATCTAATATATAAAAACTAAAAAGAGTTTACAATCCCTAAAAATTACTGACACTTTTTGGAATTATCACTCTGTACATTTGTGCATTGTGCATTTCCATTTAGATGTATACTTTTCTTTCTTAAATCAAATCTTGAGCACTTTCGCTTCGTCTCGTACACTAAAAAAAAAGAGATAAAAGGCAAATAGATCACAACTAAATGAAAATTTTAGAGTTCATGGATGGAAAAAATTTAAAGCAATAAAAAATTTAAGAAACTAAAATTTAATCACACACCACAAATGAACGCAAAAGTTTTCTTATCCAAATTTGGGAAATTCCACTAGTTCAACCCTAATAGCTTTCAATTTTATAAGAAAAATGTTTTTCTACACATGTTTTAAAAAATGGATATGCATGCTCAAAACATGTTAAAGATGCAAATGACCTATGGATGAAATCTTTTTAAAGAGAATAACATTAAATTCTCAAGTGAACGTGCAGTGGTTACCCGAGTCAAACAAGCAATTATTTTTCCCAATTACAAAAATCTGACCTAACGATCATAGATGATTGTAAAGTAATTTATCATGCATAACGGGCTATATTTTTTTAAGGAATGACTTATGGAATGGGGGTCAACACGGTTAAAAATTCCCTGCCACCCCCTTTTCCTGACGATTGCAAAACCTGATATATATAAACTAAAAAAGAGTTTACAATCCCTAAAAGTTATAAACACTTTTTGGAATTATTAGTCTCTACATTTGTGCATTGTACATTTCCATTTTAGGTTTGTACTATTTTTTCTTAAATCAAAACTTGAGTTTTCACTTTCCCTTCTTCTCGAAAACAAAAAAAAAGATATAAAAGGCAAATAGATCACAACAAATTGAAAATGTTAGAGTCCATGTATGGAAAAAATTTAAAGCAATAACAAATGTAAGAAAAGAAAATTTATTCACACACCACTAATGAACACAAAAGTTTTTTTATCCAAGTTTGCGAAAATGGAAATGTATGCTTGAAACATGTTAAAGATGCAATGACCTATGGATCCAAATCTTTTAAAGAGAATAATATTAAATTCTCAAGTGAACGTGCGGTGAGATATTTACCCGAGTCAAATAACCCATTATATTGGCCATTTAAAAAAAGCTTATCTAACGATCATAGATGATTGTAAAGTGATTTATCATGATAACGGACTATATTTTTGTAAGGAATGACTTATGGATTGGGAGTCAAAACTCGGTTAAAAATCTCACTCCTCCCCCTTTTCCCGACGATTGCCAAACAAGATATATAAAAACTAAAAAGATTGTGCAATCCCTAAAAATTATAGAAACTTTTTGGAATTATCACTCTCTACATTTGTGCGTTGTGCATTTCTATTTTAGATGTGTACTTTTTTTTCTTAAATTAAAACTTGAGTTTTCACTTTCTCTTCCTCTCGTAAACAAAAAAAGAGATAGAACGCAAATAAATCACAACAAAATGAAAATTTTAGAGTTTATGTAAGGAAAAAATTTACAGTAGCAACAAATTTAAGTAAAGAAAATTTATTCACAGACCAAAAATGAACATCAAAGCATTGTTATCATAGTTTGGGAAATTCCACTAGTTCAACCCTAATAGCTTGGAATTTTATAAGAAATAGATTTTTCTACACATGTTTTAAAAAATGGATATGCATGATTGAAACATGTTAAAGATGCAAATGACCTATGGGTACAAACCTTTTAAAGAGAATAACATTAAAATCTCAAGTGAAAGTGCGGTGGGATAATTACCTGAGTCAAACAAGCCATTATTTTGAACATTTACAAAAAGCTCACCTAACGATCATATTGTAAAGTAATTTATGATGTGTAAGGGGCTATATTTTTGTAAGGAATGACTTATGGATTGGGAGTCAATACTCGGTTAAAAATCCCCCGCCACCCCCTTTCCCCACCATTGCAAAACATTATATATAGACACTTTTTGGAATTATCACTCTCTACAATCAATAAAAATTATAGACACTTTTTGGAATTATCACTCTCTACATTTGTACATTGTGCATTTCCATTTTAGACGTGTACTTTTTTTCTTAAATCAAACCTTGAGTTTTCACTTTCTCTTCATCTCGAAAACAAAAAAAAAAAGATAAATAAGGCAAATAGATCACGACAAAATTAAAATTTTAGAGTTGATGTATGGAAAAAAATTAAAGAATTAACAAATGTAAGTAATGAAAATTTATTCACACACCACTATTGAACACAAAAGTTTTGTTATCCAAGTTTGGGAAATTCCACTAGTTCAACCCTAAGATCTTGGAATTTCATAAGAAAGAGATTTTTCTACACATGTTTTAAAAAAGGGACATGCATGCTTGAAACATGTTAAAGATGCAAATGACTTATGGATCCAAACCTTTTAAAGAGAATAACATTAAATGCTCAAGTGAAAGTGCGGTGGGATATTTACCCGAGTCAAACAAGCCATTATTTTGGCCAATGACAAAAATCCCTCGCCTCCCCCTCTTCCCGACAATTGTCAAATCTGATATATAAAAACTAAAAAGAGTATACAATCCCTAAAAATTATAGACACTTTTTGGAATTATCACTCTCTACATTTATGCATTGGGCATTTCCATTTTGGATGTGTACTTTCCTTTGTTAAAATAAAACTTGAGTTTTAACTTTCCCTCCATCTCGTAAACAAAAAAGGATATAAAAGGAAAATAGATCACAACAAATTGAAAATTTAAGAGTTTGTGTAAGGAAAAAATTTAAAGCAATAACAAATGTAAGTAAAGAAAATTTATTCACACACCACAATTGAACACAAAAGTTCTGTTATCCAAGTTTGGGAAATTCCACTAGTTCAACCCTAACAGCTTGGAATTTCATAAGAAAGAGATTTTTCTACACATGTTTTAAAAAATAGAAATGCATGCTTGAAATATTTTAAAGATGCAAATGACCTATGGATGCAAACCTTTGAAAGAGAATAACATTAAATTCTTTAGTGAATGTGCGGTGGCATATTTACCCGAGTCAAACAAGCCATTATTTTGCCCATTTACAAAAAGCTGACCTAACGATCATATATGATTGTAAAGTGATTTATCATGCGTAATGGGCTTTATTTTTGTAAGGAAACACTTAGTTAGAAATCCCCCACCTCCCCCTTTTCACGACGATTGCAAAACCTGATATTTAAAAACTAAAAAGAGTTTACAATCCCTAAAATTTACAGACACTTTTTGGAATTATCAAACTCTACATTTGTGCATTGTGCATTTCCATTTTAGATGTGTACTTTTTTTTCTTAAATCAAAACTTGAGTTTTCACTTCCCTTCATCTCGTAAACAAAAAAAAAAAAGATAAATGGCAAAAATATCACAACAAAATAAAAATTTTAGAGTTTATGTATGGAAAAAATTTTAAGCAATAAACAAATGTAAGTAAAGAAACACCACAAATGAACACAAAAGTTTTGTTACCCATGTTTTGGAAATTCCACGAGTTCAACCCTAATAATAGCTCTGAATATTATAAGAAATAGATTTTTCTACACAAGTTTTAACAAATGGATATGCATGCTTGAAACATGTTAAAGATTCAAATGACCTATGGATCCAAACCTTTTAAAGAGAATAACAATAAATTCTCAAGTGAACGTGCGATGGGATATTTACCCTAGTCAAACAAGCCATTATTTTGCCCATTTAAAAACAGCTGATCTAACGATGATAGATGATTGTAAACTGATTTATCATTAATAATGGGCTATATTTTTTTAAGGAATGACTTATGGATATGAAGTCAACAATCAGTTAAGAATCCGTCGCCTCCCCCTTTTCCCGACGATTGCAAAACCTGATATATAAAAACTAAAAACAGTTTACAATCCCTAAAAACTTCAAACACTTTTTGGAATTATCTCTCTCTACATTTGTTCATTTTGCATTTCCAATTTCGATTTTACTTTTTCCTTCTATCAAAACTTGAGTTTTCACATTCCCTTCATGTCGTAAACAAAAAAAGAGATAAAAGGCAAATAGATCAAAAAAAAAATTAGATTTTATGTATAGAAATAATTTAAAGCAAAACCAAATGTAAGTAAAGAAAATTTATTCACACACCACAAATGAACACAAAAGTTTTGTTATCCAAGTTTTGGAAATTTCACTATTTAAACCCTTATAGCTCGGAATTTTATTAGAAAAAGATTTTTCTACAGATGCTTTAAAAAATGGATATGCATGCTTGAAACATGTTAAAGATGCAAATGACCTATGGATCCAAACCTTATAAAGAGAATAACATTAGATTCTTCAGTGAATGTGTGGTGGGATATTTACCCGAGTCAAACAAGCCATTATTTTGCCCATTTACAAAAAGCTGACCTTAATGGTAGTTGATGATTGTAAAGTGATTTATCATGAGTAACTGGATATATTTTTGTAAGGAATGTCTTATGGATTGGGAGTCTACACACAGTTAAAAATCCCCCGCCTCCGCCTTTTCCCGACTATTGTAAAACCTGATATATAATAACTAAAAAGAGTTTACAATCGCTAAAATTTACAAAGACGTTTTGGAATTATCTCTCTCTACATTTGTGCATTGTGCTTTTCCATTTTAGATGTATATTTTTTTCTTAAATAAAAACTTGAGTTTTCACTTTCCCTTCATCTCGAAAAAAAAAACAGATAAAACGCAAATTGATCACAACAAAATGAAAATTTTAGAGTTTATGCATGGAAAAAATTTTAACCAATAAAAAATGTAAGTAAATAAAATTTATTCACACACCACAAATGAACACAAAAGTTTTGTTATCCAAGTTTGGGAAATTCCACTAGTTATACCCTCATAGCTTGGAACTTTATGAGAAAGAAATTTTTCTATACATGTCTTAAAAAATGGATTTTCATGCTTGAAACATGTTAAAGATGCAAATGACCTACGGATCCAAACCATTTAAAGAGAATAACATTACATTCTCAAGTGAACGTGCGGTGGGATATTTACCCGAGTCAACCATGCCATTATTTTGCACATTTACAAAACGCTGACCTAACGTTCATAGATGATTGTAAACTGATTTATCATGCACAACGGGCTATATTTTTGTAAGGAATGACTTATGGATATGGAGTCAACACTCACTTAAAAATCCCCCACCTCCCCCTTTTCCCGACGATTGCAAAACCTGATATATAAAAACTAAAAATAGTTTACAATCCCTAAAAATGACAGACACTTTTTTGAATTATCACTCTATACATTTGTGCATTGTGCATTTCCATTTTAGATGTGTACTTTTTTTATCATAAATCAAAACTTGAGTTTTCACATTCCTTTCATCTCGTAAACAAAAAAAGAGATAAAAGGCAAATAGATCACAACAAAATAAAAATTTTAGAGTTTATGTATAGAAAAAATTGAAAGCAATACCAAATGTAAGAAAAGAAAATTTATTCACACCCACAAATGAACACAAAAGTTTTGTTATCCAAGTTGGGGAAATTCCACTAGGTCAACCCTAATAGCTCGGAGTTTTACAAGAAAGTGATTTTTCTACCCATGTTTTAAAAAATGGATATGCATGCTTGAAACATGTTAAAGATTCAAATGTCCTATGGATCCAAACCTTTAAAAAGAGAATAACATTAAATTCTCAAGTGAAGGTGCGGTGGGATATTTACCCGAGTCAAACAAGCCATTATTTTGCCCACTTACAAAAAGCAGACCTAACGATCATAGATAACTGTAAAGTGATTTATCATGCGTAATGGGCTATAATTTTTTAAGGAATGACTTATGGATTGGGAATCAACACTCAGTTAAAAATCCCCCGCCTCCCCTTTTGTCGACTATTACAAAACCTGATATATAAAAAGTAAAAAGAGGTTACAATCCCTAAAACTTATAAACACATTTTGGAATTATCTCTCTCTACATTTGTGCATTGTCCATTTCATTTTAGATGTATACTTTTTGCTTAAATCAAAACTTGATTTTTCACTTTCCCTTCATCTCGTAACAAAAAAAGAGATAAGAGGCAAATTGATCACAACAAAATGTAAATTTTAGAGTTTATGTATAGAAAAATTTTTAAGCAATAACAAATGTAAGTAAAGAAAATTTATTCACACACCACAAATGAACACAAAAGTTTTGTTATCCAAGTTTGGGAAATTCCACTAGTTCAACCCTAATCGCTCGGAATTTTATGAGAAAGAGATTTTTCTACACATGTTTTAAAAATTGAATATGCATGCTTGAAACATGTTCAAGATGCATACGACCTATGGATCCAAACCATTTAAAGAGAATAACATTAAATTCTCAAGTGAACAAGCGATGGGATATTTACCCGAGTCAAACAAGCCATTATTTTACCCATTTACAAAAAGTGACCTAACGATCATAGATGATTGTAAAGTGATTTATCTTGCATAACGGGCTATATTTTTTCAAGGACGGACTTATGGATTAGGAGTCAACACTTAGTTCAATATCTCTTGCCTCCCCCTTTTTCCCGACGATTGCAAAACCTGATATATAAAAACTAAAAAGAGTTTAAAATCCCTAAAAATTACAGACTTTTTTGGAATTATCTCTCGCTATATTTTTGCATTGGGCATTTCCATTTTATACGTATACATTTTTCTTAAATCAAAACTTGAGTTTTCACTTTGCCTTCATATCGTAAACAAAATAAGAGATAAAAGGCAAATAGATCACAACAAAATAAAATTTTTAGAGTTTATGTATGGAAAATAAAGTAATAATAAATCTAAGTAAAGAAACTTTATTCACACACCACAAATGAACACAAAAGTTTTGTTATCCAAGTTTGGGAAATTCCACTAGTTCAACCCTAATACCTCGGAATTTTATAAGAAAGAGATTTTTCTACGCATGTTTTAAAAAATGGAAATGCATGCTTGAAAGGTGTTAAAGATGCAAATGACCTATGGATCTGAACCTTATAAAGAGAATAACATTAAATTCATAAGTGAACGTGTGGTGGGATATTTACTCGAGTCAAAAAAGCCATTATTTTGCTCATTTAAAAAAAGCTGACCTAACGATCGTAAATGATTGTAAAGTGATTTATCATGCGTAACGTGCTATAATTTTTTAAGGAATGACTTATGAATTGGGAGTCTGCACTCAGTTACAAATCCCCCGCCTCCCCATTTTCCCAATGATTGCAAAACTTGATATATAAAAATTAAAAAGATTTTACAATCCCTAAAAATTACAACCACTTTTTGGAATTATCTCTCTCTACATTTGTGCGTTGTGCATTTCCATTTTGTTGTGTCTTTTTTCTTAAATCAAACCTTGAGTTTTCACTTTCCCTTCATCTCGTAAACAAAAAAAAGAGATAAAAAGCAAATAGATCACAACAAAATGAAAATTTTAGAGTTTATGTATGGAAAAAATTTAAAGCAACAACAAATGTAAGTAAAGAAAATTTATTCACACGCCACAAATGAACACAAAAGTTTTATTAACCAAGTTTGATAAATTCCACTAGTTCAACCTTAATAGCTCGGAGTTTTATAAGAAAGAGATTTTTCTCCACATGTTTTAAAAAAAGGATATGCATGCAAAAAACATGTTAAAGATGTAAATGACCTATGGATCCAAAATTTTTAAAGAGAACAACAATAAATTCTCATGTGAACTTGCAGTGGGATATTGACCTGACTCAAACAAGCCATTATTTTGGCCATTTAAACAAAGCTAACCTAATGATCATAGATGATAGTACAGTGATTTATCATATGTAATGGGCTATATTTTTTTAAGGAATGACTTATGGATTGGGAGTCAACACTCATTTAAAAATCCCTTGCCTCCCCCTTTTCCCAACAATTGCAACACTCGATATATAAAAACTTAAAAGAGTTAACAGTCCCTAAAATTTACAGACATTTTTTGTAAGTATCTCTCTCTAAATTTGTGCATTGTACATTTCCATTTTAGATGTATAGTTTTTTCTTAAATCAAAACTTGACTTTTCACTTTTCCTTCATCTCGTAAACTAAAAAAGAGATAAAAGGCAAATAGATCACAACAAAATCAAAATTTTAGAGTTTATGTATGGAAAAATTTATAGCAATAACAAATGTAAGTAAATAAAATTTATTCACACACCACTAATGAGCACAAAATTTTTGTTATCCAAGTTTTGGAAATTCCATTAGTTCAACCCTAATAGCTCGGAATTTTTTAAGAAAGAGATTTTCCTACACATGTTTTAAAAAATGGATATGCATGCTTGAAACATTTTAAAGATACAAAGGACCTATGGATCTAAAACTTTTAAAGAGAATAACATTAAATTCTTAAGCGAATGTGCGGTGGGATATTTACACGAGTCAAACCAGCCATTATTTTGCCAATTTACAAAAAGCTAACCTATCAATCGTAGATGATTGTAAAGTGATTTATCCTTCATAACGGGTTATAGTTTTGTAAGGAATGACTTATGGACTGGGAGTCAACACTCAGTTAAAAATTCCCTGCCTCCCCCATTTCCCGACGATTGCAAAACCTGATATATAAAAAGTAAAAAGAGTTTACAATCCCAAAATTTTGTAGACACTTTTTGGAATTATCTCTCTCTACATTTTTGGATTGTGCATTTCTATTTTAGATGGATATTTTTTTCTTAAATCAAAACTTGAGTTTTCACTTTCCCTTCATCTCGTAAACAAAAAAAGAGATTAAATGCAAATAGATCACAACAAGATGAAACTTTTAGAGTTTATGTGTAGAAAAAATGTGAAGCAATAACAAATGTAAGTAAATAAAATTTATTCACACACCACAAATGAACACAAATGTATTGATATCAAAGTTTGGGAAATTCCACTAGTTCAACCCTATTAGCTCGGAATTTTATGAGAAAGAGGTTTTTCTAAACATGGTTTAAAAAAATGGATATCCATGCTTGAAACATGTTAAAGATGCAAATGTCTTAAGGATCCACACCTTTTAAAGAGAAAAAAATTAAATTCTTGAGTGAATGTGCGGTGGGATATTTACTCGAGTCAGACAAGCCATTATTTTGTCCATTTAAAAAAAGCTAACCTAACGATCGTAGATGATTGTAAAGTTATTTATCATACGTAACGGGCTATATTTTTGTAAACAATGACTTTTGGATTGGGAGTCTACACTTAGTTAAAAATCCCCCGCCTCCCTCATTTCCTGACTATTGCAAAACCTGATATATAAAAACTAAAAAGAGTTTACAATCCCTAAAAATTACATAAACTTTTTGGAATTGTCTCTCTCTACATTTATGCATTGTTTATTTCCATTTTAGATGTATACTTTTTTCTTACCTCAAAACATGACTTTTCACTTTCCCTTCATCTCGTAAACATAAAAAGAGTTAAAAGGCAAATAGATCACAACAAAATAAAAAATTTAGAGTTTATGCGTGGAAAAAATTTTAAGCAATAACAAATGTACGTAAAGAAAATTTATTCACACACCACAAATGAACACAAAAGTTTGTTATCCAAGTTTGGGAAATTCAACTAGTTCAACCCTCATAGCTCGGAATTTTATATGAAAGAGATTTTTCTACACATGTTTTAAAAAATGGATATGCATGCTTGAAACATGTTACAGATGCAAATGACCTATGGATCCAAACCTTTTAAAGTGAATAACAATAAATTTTCAAGAGCACGTGCGGTGGGATATTTACCCGAGTCAAACAAACTATTATTTTGCCCATTTAAAAAAAGTTGAACTAAAGATCATTGATTGTAAAGTGATTGATCATGCATAATAGTCTGTATTTTCTTAAGCAATGACTTATGGATTGGGAGTCTACACTCAATTAAAAATCCCCAACCACCCCCTTTTCCCGACGATTGCAAAACCTGATATATAAAAACAAAAAAGCGTTTACAATCACTACAAATTAAAGACACTTTTTGGAATTATCTCTCTCCATATTTGGGCATAGTGCATTCCTATTTTGGACTTTTTTCGTAAATCAAAACTTGTGTTTTCACTTTCTCTTTAACTCGTAAACAAAAAAAGAGATTAAAGGAAAATAGATCACAACAAAATAAAAATTATAAAGTTTATGTATGGAAAGAATTTAAAGCACTAACGAATGTAAGTAACGAAATTTATTCACACACCATAAATGATTACAAAACTTTTGTTATCCAAGTTTGAGAAATTGCTCTGGTTCAACCCTAAAAGCTCGAAATATTATAAGAAAGATATTTTTCTACACATGTTTTATAAAAGGGATATGCATACTTGAAACACGTTAAAGATACAAATGACCTATGGATCCAAACCTTTTAAAGAGAATAACATTAAATTCTCAAGTGAACGTACGGTGGGATATTTACCCGAGTCAAACAAGCCATTATTTTTCCCATTTACAAAAAGCTGACCTATCGATCATAGATGATTGTAAAGTGATTTATCATGTGTATCAGGCAATATTTTTGTAAGGAATGACTTATGGATTCGGAGTCAACACTCAGTTAAAACTCCCCCACCTCCCCCTTTTCCCGACGATTGCAAAACCTCATATAGAAAACTAAAAAGAGTTTACAATACTTAAAAATTACAAACTTTTTTTGAATTATCTCTGTCTATATTTGTGAATTCTGCATTTCCATTTTAGATGTATACTTTTTTCTAAACTCAAAACTTGAGTTTTCACTTTCCCTTCATCTTGTAAACAAAAAAAGAGATAAAAGGCAAGTAGATCACAACAAAATGAAAATTTTAGAGTTTATGTATGGAAAAAATTTTAAACAATAACAAATATAAGTTAAGAAAATTTATTCACACACCATAAATGAACACAAAAGTTATGTTATCCAAGTTTGGGAAATTCCACTAGTTCAACTCTAATAGCTCGAAATTTTATAAGAAAGAGATTTCTACACATGTTTTAAAAAATGGATATGTATGCTTGAAACATGTTCAAGATGCAAATGACATATGGATCCAAACCTTTTAAAGAGAATTACATTAAATTCTTAAGTGAATATGTGGTGGTATATTTACCCAACTCAAACAAGCCATTATTTTGCCCATTTACAAAAAGCTGACCTAACGATCGTATATGATTGTAAAGTGATTTATCATGCGTAACGAGCTATATTTTGTAAGGAATGACTTATGGATTGGGATTCTACACTCAGTTAAAGATCCCGCGCCTCCCCCTTTTCCCGATGATTGCAAAACCAGATATATAAAATCTAAAAAGAGTTTACAATCCCTAAAAATTATAGTCTCTTTTTTAAATTATCTCTCTCTACATTTGTGAATTGTTCGTTTCCATTTTAGATGTATACTTTTTTCTTAAATCAAAACTTAAGTTTTCACTATCCCTTCATCTCGTAAACAGAAAAAGAGATAAATTTCAAATAGATCACAACAAAATGAAAATTTTAGCGTTTATGTATGGAAAATATTAAAAGCAATAACAAATGTAAGTAAATAAAATTTATTCACACACTACAAATGAACACAAAAGTTATGTTCTCCATGTTTGGAAATTCCGCTAGTTCAACCCTAATAGCTCGGAATTTTATGAGAAAGAGATTCTTCTACACATGTTTTAAAAAATGGATATACATGCTTGAAATATGTTAAAGGTGAAAATGACCTATGGATCCAAACCTTTTAAAGTGAATAACATTAAATTCTCAAGTGAACGTGCGGTGGGATATTTACCCAAGTCAAACAAACCATTATTTTGCCCATTTACAAAAAGCAGACCTAACAATCGTATATGATTGTAAAGTGATTGATCATGAATAACGGGCTATTTTTTTTTTTAAGGAATGACTTATGGATTGGGAGTCTACACTCAATTAAAAATCCCCAGCCTCCCCCATTTCCCGACGATTGTAAAACTTGATATATAAAAACTAAAAAGAGTTTACAATCCCTAAAAATTACTAACACTTTTTGAATTATCTCTCTCTACATTATTGCATTGTGCATTTCCATTTTAGATTTATACTTTTTTCGTCAATCAAAACTTGAGTTTTCACTTTCCCTTCCTCTCGTAATAAAAATAAATAAAAAAAGAAGGCAAATAGATCACAACAAATGGAAAATTTTAGAGTTTATGTGTGGAAAAAATTTAAAGCAATAACACATGTATGTAAAGAAAATTTATTCACACACCACAAATGAACACAAAAGTTTTGTTATCCAAGTTTGGGAAATTCCACTAGTTCAACCCTTATAGCTCGGAATTTTATAAAAAATAGAATTTTCTACACATGTTTTAATAAATGAATATGCATGCTTGAAACATGTTAAAGATGAAAATGACCTCTGGATCCAAACCTTTTAAAGAGAATAACATTAAATTTTCAAGTGAATGTGGGGTGGGATATTTGCTCGAGTCAAACAAGCCATTATTTTGCCCATTTACAAAAAGCTGACCTAACGATCGTAGATGATTGTAAAGTGATTTGTCAAGCGTAACGGGCGATATTTTTGTAAGGAATTACTTATGGAATGGGAGTCTATACTCAATTAAAAATCCCCCACCTCCCCCTTACCCGACGATCGCAAAACCTGATATATATAAAAGGTAAAAAGAGCTTACTATCCCTAAAAATTACAAACACTCTTCGGAATTTTGTCTCTCTAAATTTGTGCATTGTGAATTTCCATTTTAGATGTATACTTTTTGCTTAAATCAAAACTTGAGTTTTCACTTTCCCTTCTTCTCGTAAACAAAAAAGAGATAAAAGGCAAATAGATAACAACAAAATGCAAATTTTAGAGTTGACGTAAGGAAAAAATTTTAAGCAATAAGAATTGTAAGTCAAGAAAATTTATTCACACACCACAAATCAACACAAAAGTTATGTTCTCCAAGTTTGGCAAATTCCTCTAGTTCAGCACTAATAGCTTGGAATTTTATATGTGAGAGATTTTTCTACACATGTTTTGAAAAATCGATATGCATGCTAGAAACATGTTAAAGATGCAAATGACCTATGGATTGAAACCTTTTAAAGAGAATAACATAAAATTCTTAAGTGAATGTGCGTTGGGAAATTTAACCGAGTCAAACAATCTATTATTTTGCCCATTTACAAAAAGCTGATATAGCGATCGTAGATGATTGTAAAGTGATTTTTCATGTGGAACGGGCTATATTTTTTTAAGAAATGACTTATGGATTGGGAGTCTACACTCAATTAAAAATCCCCCGCCACCCCCTTTTCCCGACGATTGCAAAACCTGATATATAAAAAGTAAAAAGAGACTTTTTGGAATACACTCTCTATACATTTGTGCATTGTGCATTTCCATTTTAGATGTATACTTTTTTCTTAAATCAAAACATGAGTTTTCATTTTCCCTTCATCTCGTAAACAAAAAAAGAGATAAAAGGCAAAATGGATCACAACAAAATGAAAATTTTAGAGTTTATGTATATAAAAAATTTAAAGCATTAACAAATGTAAGTAAAGAAAATTTGTTCACACACCACAAATGAACACAAAAGTTTTATTATCCAAGTTTGGGAAATTCCACTAGTTCAACCCTAATAGCTCAGAATTTTATGAGAAAGAGATTTTTCTACACATGTTTTAAAAACTGGATATGCATGCTCGAAACATGTTAAAGATGCAAATGACCTATGGATCCAAACCTTTTAAAGAGAATACCATTAAATTCTTAAGTCAAAGTGCGGTGGGATATTTACCCGAGTCAAACAAGCCATTATTTTGCCCATTTAAAAAAAGTTGGCCTAACGATCGTAGATGATTGTAAAGTGATTTATCATACATAACATGTTATAGTTTTGTAAGGAATGACTTTTGGATTGGGAGTCTACACTCAGTTAAAAATCCCTTGCCTAGCTCTTTTCCTAACGATTGCAAAACCTGATATATAAAAAGTAAAAAGAGTTTACAATCCCTAAAAATTACAAACACTTTTTGGAATTATCTCTATCTACATTTGTGCATTGTGCATTTCCATTTTAAATGTATACTTTTTCTTAAATCAAAACTTGAGTTTTCACTTTCCCTTCATCTCGTAAACGTAAAAAGAGTTAAAAGGCAAATAGAACACAACAAAATGAAAATTTTAGAGTTTATGTATGGAAAAAATTTAAAGCAATAACAAATGTAAGTAAAGAAAATTTATTCACACACCACAATTGAACACAAAAATTTTGTTATCCTAGTTTGGGAAATTCAACTAGTTCAACCTTCATAGCTCAGAATTTTATAAGAAAGACATTTTTCTACACATATTTTAAAAAAATGGATATGCATGCCTGAAACATGTTACAGATGCAAATGACATATGGATCAAACCTTTTAAAGTGAATATCATTAAATTCTCAAGTGCATGTGCGGTGGGATATTTACCCGAGTCAAACAAGCCATTATTTTGCCAATTTACAAAAAGCTGACCTAACGATCATTGATATTAAAATGATTGATCATGCATAATAGGCTATATTTTCTTAAGGAATGACTTATGGATTGGGAGTCTACACTCAGTTAAAAATCCCCAGCCTCCCCATTTTTCCGACGTTTGCAAAACCTGATATATAAAAACTAAAAAGCGTTTACAAGCCCTACAAATTACAGACACTTTTTGAAATTATCTCTCTCTACATTTGGGCATAGTGCATTCCCATTTTGGATGTAGACTTTTTTCATAAATAAAAAGTTGGGTTTTCACTTTCTCTTCATCTCGTAAACAAAAAAAGGGATAAAAGGCAAATAGATCACAACAAAATGAAAATTGTAGAGTTTATGTATGGAAAGAATTTAAAGCAATAACGAATGTAAATAAAGAAAATTTATTCACACACCACAAATGAAGACAAAAGTATTGTTATCCAAGTTTGGGAAATTCCTCTAGTTCAACAATAATAGCTCAAAATTTTATAAGAAAGAGATTTTTCTACACATGTTTTATAAAAGGGATATGCATACTTGAAACATGTTAAAGATAGAAATGACCTATGGATCCAAACCTTTTAAAGAGAATAACATTAAATTCTCAAGTGAACGTACGGTGGGATATTTACCCGAGTCAAACAAGCTATTATTTTGCCCATTTACAAAAAGCTGACCTATCGATCATAGATGATTGTAAAGTGATTTACATGCGTGACAGGCTAAATTTTTGTAAGGAATGACTTATGGATTGGGAGTCAACACTCAGTTAAAAATCCCCCGCCTCCCCCTTTTCCCGACAATTGTAAAACCTGATATACAAAAACTAAAAAGAGTTTACAATCCCTAAAAATTACAGACTTTTTTTGGAATTATCTCTGTCTATATTTGTGCATTGTTCATTTCCATTTTAGATTTATACTTTTTTCTTAAATCAAAACTTGAGTTTTCACTTTCCCTTCATCTTGTAAACATAAAAAGAGATAAATTTCAAATAAATCACAACAAAATGAAAATTTTAGAGTTTATGTATGGAAAAATTTAAAAGCAATAATAAATATAAGTAAAGAAAATTTATTCACACACTACAAATGAACACAAAAGTTTTGTTATACAAGTTTGGGAAATTCCACTAGTTCAACCCTAATAGCTCAGAATTTTATAAGAAAGAGATTCTTCTACACATGTTTTAAAAAATGGATTTGCATGCTTGAAATATGTTAAAGATGCGAATGACCTATGGATCCAAACCTTTTAAAGTGAATAACATTAAATTCTCAAGTGAACATGCGATGAGATATTTACTCGAGTCAAGCAACCCATTATTTTTCCCATTTACAAAAAGTTGACCTAACGATCATATATGATTTTAAAGTGATTGATCATGCGTAACGGGCTATCTTTTTATAAAGAATGACTTATGGATTGGGAGTCTACACTCAATTAAAAATCCCCAGCCTCCCCCATTTCCCAACGATTGTAAAACCTGATTTATAAAAACTATAAAGAGTTTACAATCCGTAAAAATTACTGACACTTTTTGGAATTATCTCTCTCTACATTATTTCATTGTGCATTTCCATTTTAAATGTATACTTTTTTCGACAATCAAAACTTGAGTTTTCACTTTCCCTTCATCTCGTAAAAAAAATAAAAATAAAACGCAAATAAATCACAACAAATAGAAAATTTTAGACTTTATATGTGGAAAAAATCTAAAGCAATAACACATTTAAGTAAAGAAAATTTATTCACACACCACAAATGAACATAAAAGTTTTGTTATCCTAGTTTGGGAAATTCCTCTAGTTCAACCCTTATAGCTCGGAATTTTATAAGAAAGAGATTTTTCTATACATGTTTTAAAAAATGGATATGCATGGTTGAAACATGTTAAAGATGAAAATGACCTCTAGATCCAAACCTTTTAAAGAGAATAACATTAAATTCTGAAGTGAATGTGGGGTGGGATATTTACCCGAGTCAAACAAGCCATTAGTTTGCCCGTTTACAAAAAGCTGACCTAACGATCGTAGATGATAGTAAAGTGATTTATCAAGCGTAACGGGGTATATTTCTGTACGGAATGACTTATTGAATGGGAGTCTATTCTCAGTTAAAAATCCTTCGCCTCCCCCTTACCCGACGATTGCAAAACCTAATATATAAAAGCTAAAAAGAGTTTATTATCCCTACAAATTATAGACACTCTTTGGAAATTTCTCTCTCTACATTTGTGTATGGTGAATTTCCATTTTAGATGTATACTTTTTGCTTAAATCAAAAGTTGAGTTTTCACTTTCCCTTCATCTCGTTAAAAAGAAAAGAGATAAAAGGCAAATAGATCACAACAAAATGCAAATTTTAGAGTTTATGTAAGGAAAAATTTAAAGCAATAAAAAATATAAGTAAAGAAAATTTATTCACATACTACAAATCAACACAAAAGTTATGTTATCCAAGTTTGCGAAATTCTACTAGTTCAGCACTAATAGCTTGGAATTTTATAAGAGAGATTTTTCTACACATGTTTTGAAAAATCAATATGCATGCTTGAAACATGTTAAAGATGCAAATGACCAATGGATCAAAAACTTTTAAAGAGAATTACATTAAATTCTTAAGTGAATGTGTGGTGGGATATTTACCCGAGTCAAACAATCCATTATTTTGCCCATTTACAAAAAGCTGACATACCAATCATAGATGATTGTAAAGTGATTTTTCATGCGTAACGGGCTATATTTTTGTAAGGAATGACTTATGGATTGGGAGTCTACACATAGTTAAAAATCCCCTACCTCCCTTTTTTCCCAACGATTGCAAAACCTGATATATAAAAACTTAAAACAGTTTACAATCCCTAAAAATTACAACCACTTTTTGGAATTTTCTCTCTCTACATTTGTGCATTGTGCATTTCCATTTTAGATGTATACTTTTTTCTTAAATCAAAACTTGAGTTTTCACTTTCCCTTCATCTCGTAAACATAAAAAGAAAAAAAAGGCAAATTGATCACAACAAAATGAAAATTTTAGAGTTTTTGTATGGATAAAATTTAAAGCAATAAAAAATGTAAGTAAAGTAAATTTATTCACACACCACAAATGAACAGAAAGGTTTTGTTATCCCAATTTTGGAATTTCCATTAGTTCAACCCTTATAGCTCGGAGTTCTATAAGAAAGAGATTTTTCTCCACATTTAAAAAAAAAATGGATATGCAAGCATGAAACTTATTAAATATTCAAATGACCTATGGATCAAAACTTTTTGAAGAGAATAACATTAAATTCTGAAGTGAACATGCGGTGGGATATTTACCTGAGTCAAAATAGCCCATATTTTGGCCATTTAAAAAAAGCTGACCTAACGATCATAGATGATTGTAAAGTGATTTATCATGACTAACGGGCTATATTTTTGTAAGGAATGATTTATGGATTGGCAATCAACATTCAGTTAAAAATCCCCCGCCACCCCCTTTTCCTGACGATTGCAAAACCTGATGTATAAAAACTTAAAAGAGTTTATTGGCCCCAAAAATTACAGACACTTTTTGTAATTATCTCTCTCTACATTTGTGCATTGTGCATTTCCATTTTAGATGTGTACTTTTTTCTTAAATGAAAACTTGAGTTTCTCTTTCCCTTTAACTTGTAAATGTAAAAAGAGATAAAAGGTAAAACGATCACAACAAAATGAAAATTTAAGAGTTTATGTATTGAAAACATTTAAAGCAATCACAAATTTAAGGAAAGAAAATTTATTCACACACCACAAATGAACACAAAATTTTTGTTATCCAAGTTTTGGAAATTCCTCAAGTTCAACCCTAATAGCTTGGAATTTCATAAGAAAGAGATTTTTCTACACCTGTTTTAAAAAATGCATATACATGCTTGAAACATGTTAAAGATGCAAATTACCTATGGATCCAATCCTTTTAAAGAGAATAACATTAAATTCTTAACTGAATGTGTGGAGGGATATTTAACCGAGTCAAACAAGCCATTATTTTGCCCATTTACAAAAAGCTGACCTAACGATCGTAGATGATGGAAAAGTGATTTATCATGCGTAACGGGCTATATTTTTGTAAGAAATGACTTATGGATTGGTATGTCTACACTCAGTTAGAAATCCCCCGCCTCCCCCTCTCCTGACGATTGCAAAACTTAATATGTAAAAACTAAAAAGACTTTACAATCCCTTAAAATTACAGACACTTTTAGGATTTTTCTCTCCCTAAATTTGTGCATTGCGCATTTCCATTTTTCATGTATAAATCTTTCTTAAATCAAAACTTGATTTTTCACTTGCCCTTCATCTCGTAAACAAAAAAAGAGGTAAAAGGCAAATAGATCACAATAAAATAAAAATTTTAGAAATGTAAATAAAGAAAATTTATTCACACACCACAAATGAACAGAAAAGTTTTGTTATCCCAGATTGGGAAATTTCACTCGTTCAACCCTAATTGCTCCGAATTTTATAAGAAAGAGATTTTTCTACACATGTTTAAAAAATGGATATGCATGCTTGAAATATGTTAAAGATGCAAATGACCTAAGGATCCAAACCTTTAAAAAAAGAATAATATTAAATTCTCAATTGAACATACGGTGGGATATTTACCCGAGTCAAACAAGCCATTATTTTTCCCATTTACAAAAAGTTGACCTAATGATCATAGATGATCATAAAGTGATTCAACATGGGTAACAGCTATATTTTTGTAAGGAATGACTTATGGATTGGGGGTCAACACTCTGTTAAAAATCCCCCACCTCCCCGTTTTCTCGACATTTGCGAAACCTAATATATAAAAAGTAAAAAAGAGTTTACAATCCCTAAAAATTACATACACTTTTTAGAATTATCTCTCTCTGGATCCAAACCTTTTAAAGAGAATAACATTAAATTCTCAAGTGAACGTGCGGAGGGATATTTACCCGAGTCAAACAACCCATTATTTTGCTCATTTACAAAAAGTTGACCTAATGATCATAGATGATTGTAAAGAGATATATCATGCGTAATGGACTATATTTTTATAAGGAATGACTTAAGGATTAGGAGTCAACAGTCAGTTAAAAATCCCCCGCCTCCCCCTTTTTGTGACAATTGCAGAACCTAATATATAAAAAATAAAAAGAGTTTACAATCCCTAAAAATTACTGACACTTCTTGGAATTTTCTCTCTCTACATTTGTACATTGTGCATTTCTATTTTAGATGTATACTTTTTTCTTAAATCAAAACTCTAGTTTTCACTTTCCCTTTATCTCTTAAACAAAAAAAATAGATAAAAGGCAAATAGATCACAACAAAATGAAAGTTTTAGAGTTTATGGATGGAAATAATTTAAAACAATAAACAAATGTAAGTAAAGAAAAATTTTTAACATACCAGAAATGAACACAAAAGTTTTGTTATCCAAGTTTGCGAAATTTCACTAGTTCAACCCTTATAGCTCGGAGTTTTATAAGAAAGACGTTTTTCTTCACATGTTTGAAAAAATGGATATGCATGCATGAAAGATGTTATAGATTCCAATGACCGATGGATCCAAACCTTTTAAAGAGAATAACATTAAATTCTCAAATGAATGTGCGGCAGATATTTACCCGAGTCAAACAAGCAATTATTTTTCCAGTTTACAAAAAGCTGACCTAACGATCATAGCTAACCGTAACGTGATTTATCATAAGTAACGAGCTATATTTTTGTAAGGAATGACTTATGGATATGGAGTCAAGATGTTGTTAAAAATCCCCCGCCTGCCCCTTTTCCCGATGATTGCAGAACCTGATATATAAAAACTAAAAAGAGTTTATAATCCCTAAAAATTACTGACACTTTTTGGAATTATCTCTCTCTATATTTTTGCATTGTGAGTTTCCATTTTAGATGTATACTTTTCTCTTAAATCAAAACTTGTGTTTTCACTTTTCCTTCTTCTCGTAAACAAAAAAAGAGATAAAAGGAAAATAGATCACAAAAAAAAAAAAAAATTTAGAGTTTATGTATGGAAAGAATTTAAAGAAATAAATAGATGTAAGTAAATAAAATTTATTCACACACCAGACATGAACACAAAAGTTTTGTTATCCAAGTTTGGGTAATTCCACTAGCTCGACCCTAATAGCTCGGAATTTTATAAGAAAGAGATTTTTCTTCACATGTTTTAAAAAATAGATATGCATGCTTGAAACATGTTAAAGATTCAAATGACCTATGGATCCAAACCTTTTAAAGAGAATAATTGTACATTCTCAAGTGAACGTGCAGAGGAATATTTACCCGAGTCAAACAAGCCATTATTTTGCAACTTTACAAAAAGTTGGCCTAACGATCATAGATGATTGTAAAGTGATTCATCATGCGTAACGGGTTAAATTTTTTTTAGGAATGACTTATGGCTGGGGAGTCAACACTGAGTGAAAAATCCCCTCCTCCCCCTTTTCCCGACGATTGCAGAACCTGATATATAAAAACTAAAAAGAGTTTACAATCCCTAAAAATTACAAACACTTTTTTGGAATTATCTCTCTCTATTTTAGATGTATACTGTTTTCTTAAATCACAACTTGAGCTTTCACTTTCCCTTTATCTTGTAAACAAAAAAAAGATAAAACACAAATAGATCACAACAAAATGAAAATTTTAGAGTCTATATATGGAAAGAATTTAAAGCAAGAAAAAAATGTAAGTAAAGAAAATTTATTCACTCAACACAAATGAACACAAAATTTTTTTTTCTAAGTTTGGGGAATTCCAATAGTTCAACCATAATAGTTCGGAATATTATAAGAAAGAGATTTTTCTAGACATGTTTTCAAAAAGGGATATACATGCTTGAAACATTTTAAAGATGCAAATGACCTATGGATCCAAACTTTTTAAAGAGAATAACATTAAATTTTCAAGTGAACGTGCGGTGGGATGTTTACCCGAATGAAACAAACTATTATTTTGCCCATTTACAAAAAACTGAAGTAACGATCATAGATGATTGTAAAGTGATTTTTCATGAGTAACGGGCTATATTTTTTGATGAATTGACTTATGGATTGGGATTCACACTCTGTTAAAAATTCGTTGCCTCCCCCATTTCCCGATGATTGCAGAACCTGATGTACAAAACCTAAAAAGAGTTTACAATCCCTAAAAATTACAAACACTTTTTGGAATTATCTCTCTCTACTTTTGTGCATAGTGCATTTCCATTTTAGATGTATACTTTTTTCTTAAATCAAAACTTGAGTTTTCACTTTCCCTTCATCTCGTAAACAAAAAAATGCGATAAAAGGCGAATAGATCACAACAAAATGAAAATTTTAGAGTTTATATATATAAAGAATTTAAAGCAATAAAAAAATGTGAGTAAACAAAATTTATTCAAACACCACAAATGAACACAAAATTTTGTTATCCAAGTTTGGGAAATTCCACTAATTCAACCCTAATTGTTCGGAATTTTATAAGAAGGAGACTTTTCTACTCATGTTTTAAAAAATGGATATGCAAGCTTGAAACATGTTAAAGATGCAAATGACCTATGGATGCGAACCTTTTAAAGAGAATAACATTAAATTCTCAAGTGAACGTGTGGTGGGATATTTACCCGAGTCAAGCAAGCCATTATTTTGCAACTTTACAAAAAGTTGGCCTAACGATCATAGATGATTGTAAGGTGATTCATCATGCGTAAAGGGTTATATTTTTTTAAGGAATGACTTATGGATAGGGAGACAACACTCAGTGAAAAATCCCCTCGTCCCCTTTTCTCGACGAATGCAGAAACTGATATATAAAAACTAAAAAGCGATTACAATGCCTAAAAATTACAGACAGTTTTCGGAATTATCTCTCACTACATTTATGCATTGTGCATTTCTATTTTTGATGTATACTTTTTTCTTGAATCAAAACTTGAGCTTTCACTTGTCGTTTATCTCGTAAACAAAAAAAAGACATAAAAGGAAAATTGATCACAAAAAAATGAAAATTTTAGAGTTTATGTATGGAAAGAATTTAAAGAAAGAAACAAATTTAAGTAGAGAAAATTTATTCACACACTACAAATGAACACAAAATTTTTGTTATCTAAGTTTGGGTAATTCCACTAGTTCAACCCTAATAGCTCAGAATTTTATAAGAAAGATGTTTTTCTTTACATGTTTGAAAAAATGGATATGCATGCTTGAAACATGTTAAAGATTCAAATGACCTATGGATCCAAACCTTTTAAAGAAAACAACATTAATTCTCAAGTGAACGTGCGGAGGGTTATTTACCTGAGTCAAGCAAGCCATCATTTTGCCCATTTATAAAAAGTTGACCTAACGGTCATAGAAGATTGTAAAGAGATTTATCATGCATAACAGACTATATTTTTGTAAGGAATGACTTAAGGATTGGGAGTCAACAGTCAGTAAAAAATACCCCGCCTCCCCCTTTTCCTGATAATTGCAGAACCTAATATATAAAAACTAAAAAGAGTTTACAATCCCTAAAAACTACTGACACATTTTTGAATTATCACTCTCTAAATTTGTGGATTGTGCATTTCTATTTTAGATGTATACTTTTTTCTTAAATCAAAACTTGAGTTATCACTTTCCCTTTATCTCGTAAACCAAAAAAAGAGATAAAAGGCAAATAGATCACAACAAAATGAAAATTTTAGATTTTATGTATCAAAATATTTTAAAGCGATAAAAAAATGTAAGTAAAGAAAATTTATTCACACACCACAAATGAACACAAAAGCTTTGTCATCCAAGTTTGGGAAATTCCACTAGTTCAACCCTAATAGCTCAGACTTTTATAAGAAAGAGATTTTTCTACACATGTTTTAAAAAATGGATATGCATGCTTGAAACATGTTAAATATGCAAATGAAATATGGATCCAAACCTTTTAAAGAGAATAACATTAAATTCTCAAGTGAACGTGCGGTGGGATATTTACCGGAGTCAAACAAGCCATTATTTTTCTTGTTTACAAAACGCTGACCTAACGATCTTAGCTAATTGTAACGTGATTTATCATAAGGAACGGGCTTTAATTTTGTAAGGAATGACTTATGAATATGGAGTCAACACGCATGCAGTTAAAAATTCCCCGCTTGCCCCTTTGCTCGACGATTGCAGAACCTGATATGTAAAAACTAAAAAGAGTTTACAATCCCTAAAAATTACAGATATTTTTTTGAATTATCTCTCTCTACATTTGTGCATTGTCAATTTCCTTTTTAGATGCATACTTTTTTCTTAAAAAAAATTTTGAGTTTTCACGTTCCCTTCATCTCGTAAACAAACAAACAAAAAAGAGATAAAAGGCAAATAGATCAGAACAAAATGAAAATTTTAGAGTTTATGTATGAAAATAATTTAAAGAAATAAACAAATGTTAGTAAAGAAAATTTATTCACACACCAAAAATGAACACAAAAGTTTTGTTATCCAAGTTTGGGTAATTCAACTAGCTCAACCCTATTAGCTCGAAATTTTATAAGAAAGAGATTTTTCTACACATGTTTTAAAAAAGGGATATGCATGCTTCAAACATGTTAAAGATTCAAGTGACCTATGGAATTAAACCTTTTAAAGAGAATAACTTTAAATTCTCAAGTGAACGTGGGGAGGTATATTTACCCGAGTCAAACAAGCCATTATTTTGCAAAGGGATTCATCATGCGTAACCAGTTATATTTTTGTATGGAATGATTTATGGATAGGACTCAGTGAAAAATCCCCGCCTCCCCCTTTTCCCGACGATTGCAGAACCTGATATTTAAAAACTAGAAAGAGTTTACAATCCCTAAAATTACAGACACTTTTCAGAATTATCTCTCTCTACATTAGTGCATTGTGCATTTCTATTTTAGATGTATACTTTTTTCTTAAATCCAAACTTGAGCTTTCACTTTCCCTTTATCTCGTAAACAAAAAAAAGACATAAAAGGCAAATTGATCACAACAAAATGAAAATTTTAGAGTTTATGTATGGAAAGAATTTAAAGCAAGAAGCAAATGTAAGTAAAGAAAATTTATTCACACACCACAAATGAACACAAAAGTTTTGGTATCCAAGTTTGGGCAATTCCATTAGTTCAACCCTAATAGTTTGGAATTTTATTAGAAGGAGATTTTTCTACTCATGTTTTAAGAAAGGGATATCCAAGCTTGAAATTAAAGATGCAAATGACCTTTGGATCCAAACCTTTTAAAGAGAATAACATTAAATTCTCAAGTGAAGGTGCGGTGGGATATTTACCCGAGTGATACAAGCCATTATTTTGCCCATTTACAAAAAGTTGACCTATCAATCATAGATGATTGTAAAGTGATTTATCATGTGTAACAGGCTATATTTTTGTGTGGAATGACTAATGGATAGGGAGTCAACACTCAATGAAAAATCCCCTGCCTCGCCCTTTGCCGACTATTGCAGAACCTGATATATAAAAACTAAAAAGAGTTTACAGTCCCAAAATTTACAGACACTTTTTGGAATTATCTCCCTCTACATTTTTTCACTGTGCATTTCTATTTTATATGTATACTTTTTTCTTAAATCAAAACTCTAGTTTTCACTTTCCCTTTATCTCGTAAACTAAAAAAAGAGATAAAAGGCAAATAGATCACAACAAAATGAAAATTTTAGAGTTTATGTATGGAAAGAATTTAAAGCAAGAAAAAAATGTAAGTAAAGAAAATTTATTCACAGACCACAAATGAACACAAAAGTTTTATTTTCCAAGTTTGGCCAATTCCAATAGTTCAACCATAATAGTTCGGAATATTATAAGAAAAAGATTTTTCTAAACATGTTTTAAAAAAGGGATATACATGCTTGAAACATTTTAAAGATGCAAATGACCTATGGATCCAAACCTTCTAAGGAGAATAAAATTAAATTCTCAAGTAAACATGCAGTGGGATATTTACCCGAGTGAACAAGCTATTATTTTGCCCATTTACAAAAAATTGACCTAACGATCATAGATGATTGTAAAGTGATTTATCATGCGGAATGGGCTGAATTTTTTTATGGATTGACTTATGTATTGGGAGTCCACACTCAGTTAAAAATCCGTTGCCTCCCCCATTTCCCGACGATTGCAGAACCAGATGTATAAAACCTAAAAAGAGTTTACAATCCCTAAAAATTTCAGACACTTTTTGGAATTATCTCTCTCTACTTTTGTGCATAGTGCATTTCCATTTTAGATGTATATTTTTTTCTTAAATCAAAACTTGAGTTTTCACTTTCCCTTCATCTCGTAAACAAAAAAATGAGATAAAAGGCGAATAGATCACAACAAAATGAAAATTTTAGAGTTTATGTATGGAAAGAATTTAAAGAAATAAACAAATGTGAGTAAAGAAAATTTATTCGCACACCACAAATGAACACAAAATTTTGTTATCCAAGTTTGGGAAATTCCACTAGTTCAACCCTAATTGTTCGGAATTTTATAAGATGGAGACTTTTCTACACATGTTTTAAAAAATGGATATGCAAGCTTGAAACATGTTAAAGATGCAAATGACATATGGATGCAAACCTTTTAAAGAGAATAACATTAAATTCTCAAGTGAATATGTGGTGGGATATTTACCCGAGTCAAACAACCCATTATTTTTCCCATTTACAAAAAGCTAACCTAACGATCATAGATGATTGTAAAGTGATTTATCACTCATAACTGGCTGTATTTTTGTAAGGATTGACTTATGGATTGGGAATCAACACTCAGTTAAAAATCCATTGCCTCCCCCTTTTCCCGACGAATGCAAAACCTGATATATAAAAACTAAAAAGAGTTTACAATCCCAATAAATTACAGAGACTTTTTGGAATTATCTCTCCCTACATTTGTGCATTGTGCATTTCCATTTTAGATGTATACTTTTTTCTTAAATCAAAACTTGTGTTTTCACTTTCCCTTCAACTCGTAAACAAAAAAAGAGATAAAAGCAAAATAGATCACAACAAAATGAAAATTTTAGAGTTTATTTATGGAAAGAATTTATAGCAATAAACAGATGTAAGTAAATAAAATTTATTGACACACCACAAATGAACACAAAAGTTTTTGTTATCCAAGTTTAGGTAATTCCACTAGTTCAACCCTAATTGCTCAAAATTTTATAAGAAAGAGATTTTTCTACACATGTTTTAAAAAATGGATATGCATGCTTGATACATGTTAAAGTTTCAAATGACCTATGGATCCAAACCTTTTAAAGAGAATAACATTAAATTTTCAAGTGAATGTGAGGTGGGATATTTACCCGAGTAAAGCAAGCCATTATTTTTCCTATTTACAAAAAGCTGACCTAACGGTCATAGATGATCGTAAAGTGATTTAACATGCATAACGGGCGATATTTTTCTAAGGAATGACTTATGGATTGGGAGTCAACACTTAGTTGAAAATCCCCAGCCTCCTCCTTTTCTTGACGACTACAGAACTTGATATATAAATAATAAAAAGAGTTTACAATCCCTAAAAAATACAAACATTTTTTGGAATTATCTCTCTCTACATTTGTGCATTGTGCATTTCCGTTTTAGATGTATACATTTTTCTTAAATAAAAACTTGAGTTTCCACTTTCCCTTTATCTCGTAAGCAATAAAAAGAGATAAAAGGCTAATAGATCACAACAAAATGAAAATTTTAGAGTTTATGTATGGAAATAATTTAAATAAAGAAACAAATTAAAGTAAAGAAAATTTAATCACACACCACAAATGAACACAAAAGTTTTGTTATCCAAGTTTGGGAAATTCCACTAATTCAACCCTAATTGTTCGGAATTTTCAAAGAAGGAGATTTTTCTACACATGTTTTAAAAAATGGATATGCATGCTTGAAACATGTTCAAGATGCAAATGACCTATGGATCCAAACCTTTTAAAGAGAATAACATTAACTTCTCAAGTGAACGTGTCGTGGGATATTTACCAAAGTATAACAAGCCATTATTTTGCACATTTACAAAAAGTTGACCTAACGATCATAGATGATTGTAAAGTGATTCATCATATGTAACGGGCTATATTTTTTTCAGGAATGACTTATGGATTGGGAGTCAACACTCAGTTAAAAATCCTCCGACTCCCCCGTTTCCCGATGATTGTAGAACTTGATATATAAAAACTAAAAAGAGTTTACAATCCCTAAAATTTACAGACACTTTTTGGAATTATGTCTCTCTACATTTGTGCATAGTGCATTTCCATTTTAGATGTATACTTTTTTCTTAAATCAAAACTTGTGTTTTCACTTTCCCTTCATCTCGTAATAAATAAAAGAAATAAAAGGCAAATAGATCACAACAAAATGAATATTTTAGAGTTTATGTATGGAAAGAATTTAAAGCTATAAACAAATGTAAGTAAAGAAAATTTATTCACACACCACAAATGAAAACAAAAGTTTTTGTTATCCTAGTTTGGGTAATTCCACTAGTTCAACCCTAACTGCTCAGAATTCTACAAGAAAGAGATTTTTCTACACATGTTTAAAAAATGGATAAGCAAGCTTGAAACATATTAAAGATTCAAAAGACCTATGGATCCATACCTTTTAAAGAGAATGACATTAAATTTTCAAGTGAACGTGTGGTGGGATATTTACCCGAGCAAAACAAGCCATTATTTTTTCGATTTACAAAAAGCTGACCTAACGATCATAGATGATTGTAATGTAATTTATCATGCGTAACGGGCTATATTTTTGTAAGGAATGACTTATGGATTGGGAGTTATCACTCAGTTAAAAATCCCCCACCTCCCCCTTTTCCTGACTATTGCAGAACTTGATATATAAAAACAAAAAAGAGTTTACAATCCCTAAAAATTAATGACACTTTTTGGAATTATCTCTCTCTACATTTGTGCATTGTGCATTTTCATTTTAGATGTATACTTTTTCTTAAATCAAAACTTGATTTTCACTTTCCCTTCATCTCGCAAACAAAAAAAGAGAGATAAAAGGCAAATAGATCACAACAAAATCAATATTTTATAGTTTATGTATAAAAAGAATTTAAAGAAATAAAAAAATAAGTAAAGAAAATTTATTCACATACCAAAAATGAACACAAAAGTTTTGTTATCGATGTTTGAGAAATTCCACTAGTTCAACCCTAATTGCTCGGAATTCTATAAGAAAGAGATTTTTCTACACATGTTTTTAAAAAATGGATATGCATGCTTGAAAGTTGTTAAAGATGCAAATGACCTATGGATCCAAACCTTTTAAAGAGAATAACATTAAATTCTCATGTGAGCGTTCGGTGGGATATTTACCCGAGTCAAACAAGCCATTATTTGGCCCATTTACAAAAATCTGACCTAACGATCATAGATGATTGTAAAGTGATTTATCATGCGTAATGGATTATATTTGTGTAAGGAATAACTTATGGATTGGGAGTCAACACGCAGTTAAAAATAACCCACCTCCGCCTTTTCCCGATGATTGCAGAACCTGATATATAAAAACTAAAAAGAGTTTACAATCCCTAAAAATTACAAACACTTTTGGAATTATGTCTCTCTACATTTGTGCATTGTGTATTTCCATTTTAGATGTATACTTTTTTCTTAAATACAAACTTGGGTTTTCACTTTCCCTTCATCTCGTAAACTAAAAAAGAGATAAAAGGCAAACAGTTCACAACAAAATAAAAATTTTAGAGTTTATGTATGGAACAAATTAAAAGCAATGAACAAATGTAAGTAAAAAAAATCTATTCGCACACCACAAATGAACACAAAAGTTTTGTTGTACAAGTTTGGGAAATTCCACTAGTTCAACCCTAATAGCTCGTTATTTTATAAGAAAGAGATTTTTCTACACATGTTTTAAAAAAGGGATATGCATGCTTGAAACATATTAAATATGCAAATGACCTATGGATCCAAACCTTTTAAAGAGAATAACATTAAATTCCCAAGTGAACGTGCGGCGGGATAATTTCCCGAGTCAAACAAGCCATTTTTTTGCCCATTTACAAAAAATTGACCTAACGATCATAGATGATTGTAAAGTGATATATCATGTGTAACGGTCTATATTTTTAAAAGGAATGACTTATGAATTTGGAGTCAACACTCAGTTAAAAATCCCCACCTCCCCCTTTTCATGACGATTACAGAACCTGATATATAAAAACTAAAAAGAGTTTACAATCCCTAAAAATTACAGTCACTTTTCGGAATTATCTCTCTCTACATTTATGCATTTTTCATTTTAATTATAGTTGTACACTTTTTTCTTAAATCAAAACTTGAGTTTTCACTTTCCGCTCATCTCGTAGACAAAATAAGAGAAAAGGCAAATAGATCACAACAAAATGAAAATTTTAGAGTTTATGTATGGAAAGAATTTAAAGCGATAAAAAATATAAGTAAAGAAAATTTATTCACACACCACAAATGAACACAAAACTTTTGTTATCCAAGTTTGGGAAATTCCACTAGTTCAACCCTAATAGCTCGGAATTTTATGAGAAAGAGATTTCTCTACACATGTTTTAAAAAATGGATATACATGCTTGAAACATGTTAAAGAAGCAAATGACCTATGGATCCAAATACTTTTAAAGAAAATAACATTAAATTCTCAAGTGAACGTGCGGTGGGAAATTTAACCGAGACAAACATGCCATTATTTTGCCAATTACAAAAAGCTATCCCCACGATCATAGATGATTGTAAAGTCTATTATCATGCGTAACGGGCTAAAATTTTTTAAGGAATGACTTACGGATTGGGAGTCAACACTCAGTTAAAAATCCCCTACCTCCCCCTTTTCTCGACGATTGCAGAACCTAATATATTAAAACTAAAATGAGTTTACAATCCCTAAAAATTACATACACTTTTTGGAATTATCTCTCTCTACATTTGTTCATTGTGCATTTATATTTTAGATGTATACTTTTTTCTTCAATTAAAACTTGAATTTTCACTTTCACTTCATCTCATAAACAAAAAAAAGAGATAAAGGGCAAATAGATCACAAAAAAATGAAAATTGCAGAATTGATGTATGGACAAAATTTAATGCAATAAACAAATGTAAGTAAAGAAAATTTAATCACACACCACAAATGAACTCAAAAGTTTTGTTATCCAACTTTGTGAAATTCCACTAGTTCAACCCTAATAGCTCCGAATTTTATAAGAGATTTTTCTACACATGTTTTAAAAAATGGATATGCATGCTTGAAACATGTTAAAGATGCAAATGACCTATGGATCAAATCCTTTTAAAGAGAATAACATTAAATTCTCAGGTGAACGTGCGGTGGGATATTTACCCTAGTCAAACAAGTCATTATTTTGCCCATTTACAAAAAGTTGACCTAACGATCAAATATGATTGTAAAGAGATTTATCATGCATAAAAAATGTAAGTAAAGAAAATTTATTCACACACCATAAATGAACACAAAATTTTTGTTATCCAGGTTTGAGAAATTCCACTAGTTCAACCCTCATAGCACGAAATTTTATAAGAAATAGATATTTCTACTCATATTTTAAAAAGTGGATATGCATGCTTGAAATATGTTAAATATGTAAATGACTTATGGATACAAACCTTTTAAAGTGAATAACATTAAATTCTCAAGTGAACGTGCGGTGGGATATGTACCCGAGTAAAACAAACCATTATTTTGCCCATTTACAAAAAGCTAATCTAACGATCATAGATGATTGTAAACTGATTTATCATGCATAACGGGCTATATTTTTGTAAGGAATGAGTTATGGATATGAAGTCAACAATCAGTTAAAAATCCCCCGCCTCCCCCTTTTCCCGACGATTGCAGAACCTGATATATAAAAACTAAAAAGAGTTTACAATCCTTAAAAATTACAGTCACTTTTTGGAATTATCTCTCTCCACATTTGTGCATTGTGCATTTCCATTTTATATGTATACTTTTTTCTTTAATTAAAACTTGAGTTTTCACTTTCCCTTTATCTCGTAAACAAAAAAGGAGATAAAAGGCAAATAGATCACAACAAAATGACAATTTAAGAGATTATGTATAGAAAGAATTTAAAGCTATAAACAAATGTAAGTAAAGAAATTTTTTTCCCACACCATCAATGAACACAAAAATTTTGTTATCCAAGTTTGGGAAATTCAACTAGTTCAACCCTAATAGCTCGAAATTTTATCAGAAATAGATATTTCTACTCATGTTTTAAAAAATGGATATGCATGCTTGAAACATGTTGAAGAAGAAAATGACATATGGATCCAAACCTTTTAAAGAGAAACATATTAAATTCTCATGTGAACGTGCGGTGGGAAATTTACCCGAGGCAAACAAGCCATTATTTTGCCCATTTACAAAAAGCTGACCTAATGATCATAGATTGTTTTAAAGTGATTTATCATGCGTAACAGGTTATATTTTTTTAAGGAGTGACTTATGGATTTGGATTCAACACTCAGTTAAAAATCCCCCGCCTCCCCCTTTTCCATACCAATGCAGAACTTGATATATAAAAAATAAAAGGATTTTACAATCAGTAAAAATTACTGCTAGTTTTTGGAATTATCTCAGTCTACATTTGTGCATTGGGCTTTTCCATTTTAGATGTATACTTTTTTCTTAAATCAAAACTTGAGGTTTCACTTCCATTCATCTCGTAAACAAAAAAAAAAAAACAGATAAAAGGCAACTAGATCACAACTAAATGAAAATTTTAGAGTTTATCTATGGAAAGAATTTAAAGCAATAAATAAATATAAGTAAAGAAAATTTATTCACACACCACAAATGAGCACAAAATTTTTGTTATACAAGTTTGGGAAATTCAACTAGTTCAACCCAAATAGCTTGGAATTTTATAAGAAAAATATTTTTCTGTTCATGTTTTATAAAATGGATATGCATGCTTGAAACATGTTAAAGGTTCAAATGACCTATGGATCCAAAGCTTTTAAAGATAATAACATTAAATTCTCAAGTGAACGTGCAGTGGGATATTTACCCGAGTCAAATAAGCAATTACTTTGCCCATTCTCAAAAACCTGACCTAACGATCATAGATGATTGTAAAGTGATTTCTCATGATTTACGGGCTATATTTTTTTAAGGAATGACTTATGGATTGGGAGTCAACACTCAGTTAAAAATCCCCCGCCTCCCCCTTTTCCCGACGATTGCAGAACTTGATATATAAAAACTAAAAAGAGTTTACAATCCATAAAAATTACAAACACTTTTTGGAATTATCCCTCTCTACATTTGTGCAATGTGCATTTTCATTTTAGATATATAATATTTTCTTAAATAAAAACATGAGTTTTCACTTTTCCCTCATCTCGTAAACTAAAAAAGAGATTAAAGGCAAATAGATCACAAAAAAATTAAAATTTTAGATTTTATGTTTGGAAGTAATTTAAATAAATAAGAAAAAGTAAAGAAAATTTATTCACTCACCACAAATGAACACAAAATTTTTATTATCCAAGTTTGGGAAATTCCACTTGTTCAACCCCAACAACTCGAAATTTTATAAGAAAGAGATTTTTTTACACATGTTTTAAAAAAGAATTTGCATGCTTGAAACAAGTTAAAGATGCAAATGACCTATGGATCCAATCCTTTTAAAGAGAATAACATTAAATTCTCAAGTGAACGTGCGGTGGGATATTTTCCCGAGTCAAACAAGCCTTTATTTTGCCCATTTAAGAAAAGCTGACCTAACGATCATAAATGATATTAAAGTGATTTATCATGCGTAACGGGCTATATTTTTGTAAGGAATGACTTATGGATTGGGAGTCAACAGTCAGTTAAAAATCCCCCGACTCCTCCTTTTCCCGACGATTGCAGAACTTGATATATAAAAACTAAAAGGAGTTTAAAATCCTTAAAAATTACAGACACTTTTTGGAATTATCTCTCTCTACATTTGTGCATTGTTCATTTCTATTTTAGATGTATACTTTTTCCTTAAATCATAGCTTGAGTTTTCACTTTCCCTTTATCTCGTAAACAAAAAAAGTGATAAAAAGCAAATAGATCACAACTAAATGAAAATTTTAGATTTATGTATGGAAAGAATTTAAAGCAATAAAAAAATTAAGCAAAAAATTTTATTCACACACCACAAATGAACTCAAAAGTATTGTTATCCAAGTTTTGGAAATTCCCCTAGTTCAACCCTAATAACTCGGAATTTTATATGAAAGAGATTTTTCTGCACATGTTTCAAAAAATAGATATGCATGCTTGAAACATGGTAAAGATACAAATGACCTATGGATCCAAACCTTTTAAAGAGAATAACATTAACTTCTCAAGTGAACGTGCGGTGGGATATTTACCCGAGTCAAACAAGCCATTATTTTTCCATTTACAAAAAGCTGACCTTACGATCCTAGATGATTGTAAACTGATTTATCATGTGTAACATGCTATATTTTTTTAAGGAATGACTTATGGATTAGGAGTCAACACTCAGTTAAAAATCCCCCGCCTCCCCCTTTTCCCAACAATTGCAAAACCTGATATATAAAAACTAAGAAGAGTTTACAATCCCTAAAAGTTAGAGACACTTTTTGGAATTATCTCTCTCTACATTTTTTTCATTTTACATTTCCATTTTAGATATATACTTTTTTCTTAAATCAAAGATCGAGTTTTCACTTTCCCTTCATCTCGTAAACAAAAAAAAAAAGATAGAAGCCAAACAGTTCAACACAAAAATAAAATTTTAGATTTTATGTAAGGAAATAATTTAAAGCAAAAAACAAATTTAAGAAAAGAAAATTTATTCACACACCACAAATGAATAAAAAAAATTTGTTATCCAAGTTTGGGAAATTCCACTAGTTCAACCCTAATAGCTCAGAATTTTATCAGAAAGAGATTTTGCTACACATGTTTTAAAAAATGGATATGCATGCTTGAAACATGTTAAATATGCAAATGACCTATGAATCCAAAAAATTTAAAGAGAATAACATTAAATTCTCAAGTGAACGTGCGGTGGGATATTTACCCATGTCAATCAAGCCATTATTTTGCCCATTTAAAAAAAGCAGACCTAATGATCATAGATGATTGTAAATTGATTTATCATGCGTAATGGGCTTTATTTTTTTCATGAATGACTTATGGATTGGGGGTCAACACTCTGTTAAAAATCACCCGCCTCCCCCTTTTTTTGACGATTGAAGAACCTGATATAAAAAACTAAAAAGTGTTTACAATCCATAAAAATTATAGAAATTTTTTAGGATTATCTCTCTCTACATTTGTGCATTGTGCATTTATATTTTAGATGTATACTTTTTTCTTAAATCAAAAGTTGAATTTTGTTTTTCCCTTCATCTTGTAAGCAAAAAAAAGAGATAAAAGGCAAATAGATCACAACAAAATGAAAATTTTAGAGTTGATGTATGGAAATAATTTAAAGCAATAAACAAATGTAAGTAAAGAAAATTTATTCACTCACCACAAATGAACTCATAAGTTTTGTTTTCCATGTTTGGGAAATTCCAATAGTTCAACCCTAATAGCTCAGAATTTTATAAGAAAGAGATTTTTCTACACATGTTTTAAAAAATGGATATGAGTGCTTCAGACATGTTAAAGATGCAAAAGATCTATGGATCCAAATATTTTAAAGAGAATAACATTAAATTCTCAAGTGAACGTGCGGTGGGATATTTACCCGAGTGAAACAAGCCATTATTTTACCCATTTAGAAAAAGCTGAACTAAAGATCATAGATGATTGTAACGTGATTTAACATGCAAAATGGGCTATATTTTTGTAAGTAATGACTTATGGATTGGGATTCAACACTCAGTTAAATATTCCCACGCACCCTTTTCTTGACGATTGTTGAACTTGATATATAAAAACTAAAAAGAGTTTACAATCCCAAAAAATTACAGACACTTTTGGAATTATCTCTCTCTACATTTGTGCATTGTGCATTTCCATTTGAGATATATACTCTTTTCTTAAATCAAAACCTGATTTTTCACTTTCTCTTCATCTCGTAAACAAAAAAAAAAGAGATAAAAGGCAATTAGATCACAACAAAATGAAAATTTTAGAATTTATTTATGGGAAGAATTTAAAGAAATAAACAAATGTAAGTAAAGAAAATTTATTCACACACCACAAATTGTCACAAAAGTTTTATTATCCAAGTTTGGGAAATTCCACTAGCTCAACCCTATTTGCTCGGAAGTTTATAAGAATGAGATTTTTCTACACATGTTTTAAAAAATGGATATGCATGCTTGAAACATGTTAAAGAAGCAAATAACCTATGGATCCAGACCTTTTAATGAGAACAACATTAAATTCTCAAGTGAACGTGCGGTGGGATATTTACCCGAGTCAAACAAGCCATTATTTTGCCCATTTACAAAAAGTTGACCTAACGTTCATAGATGATTGTAAATTGATTTATCTGTTATGGTCCCTAACCATGGATCTAGTAACTCGGCGAGTCAAATAAGGATCCAGCACTGTTAGAGGATTTCTTAACACATTTTTGTGAAAAGAAACTATCTTTTACTTCTCTCACACGTTATAATTGAAAAGGAGTTTCCTTTTCTCAATTATAGATGCACCCATTCAATCAAGAGACTGTTTAAGGATCCAATTATAAACCCTACTTTATACCTCACGTCAATGAGTAGGGTTTCTGAATTCATGGAACTACCAATGATGTATGTAAAGAAGACAGTCTATAGCTTTTCTAAACTCGGAAAAGATAGATAAAAATATCTCTTGAAGACCTCCTTCAATCAGCAACTCGAAAACCCCTTTCTTGATGCTAAGGCTCGCGCAAAACTTCCTTCCCTCACTGCTGGTTCATGGAAGAGATGGATAACTATTGAAGCTTGGAAGAGAAGGCTGATTCCTCTTCCTTTTCCTTCCAACATCTCCTCAAAGACTCCCCAATTGATGCAGCAAACCACCAAGGATAGTTCATGCCAAGAACCCTAGGATAGGGAACCTAGCAAGAACCTAATTACTCTATTTTACTCTAAATCCGAACTTACCTTATTTCTCATTCCCTACCCTTTAAATAGGGTCATTCACGCCAAGATAGGTTAGGGTTAGGTTTATAAATCCCAACTATACCCCTAACTTCAAGTCTAATTACATAATCAATCAAATTCGAAATTAAAAGCAACATAAGTAATAAAATTAAAATTAGGTGACTTGGTGAGTCATTGTCTCCTCCTCTGAGTGACTCGATGTGCTATTGAGTCTATAACATCTGTCTCCCCTTGGAGAAAGAGCTTGTCCTCAAGCTTGTAAGCTGGATAGACCTGTTTGAAGGTCTCTAACAGCTCCCATGTCGCTGCCTCGGGGTCTGTAGCAGTCCACTGCATGAGGATGTCCCACTGGTCATTCGTCACATGCTCCCGTAACACCGCGTAGGGTGTCAGAATGACGTGGCCATTGTCCACTGGAGGAAGGAACGGTGGAGAAGAAGGGGCTGGCCCCTTGTGAGGTTTCAATAGTGAGACATGAAACACATCATGCAGCTTCACTGTGCCTGAAAATTTTAATTGATACGCCACCTGCCCGACGCGTCGAATAATGGCAAAGGGCCCAAAGTACTTGGGGGATAGCTTATGGCGCGCTGGCCCGACGAGAGAGTGCTATCGGTACTGCTAGAGCCGTAGCCACACATAGTCTCGAAACACATATGAGACATCCCAGTGGCCCTTGTTGTAAGTCGTAGTCATCCGGTCTTGAGCCTTTTGTAGCCGGTCTATAAACGTCTTCAACACCTGATCTCGATCTATGAGTGCCTCATCAATGGCATCCACACGGGTGGTGCCTCTGGTATAAGAGAGAAGCCTCGGGGGGTCCCTCCCATAAAGAACCCGGAAATGAAAGGACTGCAAGGCCAAGTGGAATGAAGTGTTATAACAGTATTCTGCCCAGGGTAGCCATTGAACCCACTATTTCGGTTGATCTCCCACTAAACACCGGAGATACATCTCGATGGTCCGATTAACCACCACGGTTTGGCCACAATTGCGGAATTCACACCTTGCAAACTTTGAGCCGTTCTAGTATGTAAATAAATTGCGAATATGGTCCAAGTAATAAATGCCCAAGTTTCCTTAGGGTCCCAATTCCAATAAGATCCCCATGCCTCATTAGCCTATACTACTCCCGAAAGAATACTTATGGTTAAAAAAGTAAATCCTAGACTAATAACACGATAACTCCAATGATCCAACCGTCGAGTAAATTGATACTTGTGATAATTTCTAAATAAAATAAAGTAGTGCTTTGTAAAACACTTCCTTTTTCATTTAAGTATTGTATCCCATCAAAATAAAATTATCCAATTAGTAAATTTTTACTTTTATCAAGAATATCTATGTTTTTATCTAAGTGTAATGACTAAAAGAGCTACTGATAATAATGATCCGCATAAAAGAGTTGTCTGAGGGTGATATGCGGAGGAAAATTTCAGTTGCGTTCCACTCAGTCGAAATAGTTCCCTCCAGAAAGTACTCGTGAAAACCGCTTCCCAGTCACTCACAATAGATTCAGGAAGCCATGTAAGCGTACAATATGCTCCAAGAAGGTGTGAGCCATGTGAGCTGCCGTGTAGGGGTGAGCCATCGGGATAAAATGACCATACCTAGAGAAGCGATCAACCACCACAAATATAACAGACTTCCCGGCTGAGAGGGGCAGACCCTCCACGAAGTCCATTGAAATATCTGCCCATACCTGAGTAGGGAGAGCGAGAGGCTGGAGAAGACCTACAGGACTCAAATGATCTGATTTGTTCCTTTGACATACCTGACAATCGGAGACATATGTAGTAATGGAAGACTTCATAGCTGGCCAATAGAAATCCGCCCGAATACGCCACAACGTCTTCTGTAACCCCTCATGGGTAGAATCATGATAAGCTGAGAGAATGGCTGGAATCAACTTGGACGTGGTTAGAAGGTAAATCTGCTGCTTATAGCAAATTAGTGAATCTTGAATGGACCACTTAGAATCCATCTCCCCATTGGAAATTTTGTGGCGCAGCTCCTGTAGTGTTGGAAGTGTGGCATGCGCATCATAGACCATGTCTAGAATGAGAAAACGCGGCTAGCTGATGGCATAGACGAGCTGCTGATGTTTAAAACATCTAGACAAGGCATCCACTGCCTTGTTTAATCGTCGGCATGATACTCCACTAAGAAATCAAAGCCCATCAACTTACTAAACCAATGCTGTTGTGGTGATGTCGTGAGACACTGCTCAAGTAAGAACTTGAGACTATAATGATTCGCGGATGAGAAAAGTACGTCCCCATAAATAAGACCACTAGTGTTGGACCTCCTTGGCCAACCCGATCAGCTCGCGTTTATATGCAGCCAATTTCTGATAACGAGAGGCCAACTATCGACTGAAATAAGCATTGGGGTAGGAGTTTTGATGCAACATGGCCCCAGTGTCCCCACCAGAAGCATCACATTCTATCACAAACAAGTCATCAAATTTTGGAAGTTGTAGCACCGGTGTAGATGCAAGAGCATTCTTGAGTGCGTCAAATGCCATGGAAGCCTCCTCGTTCCACTGAAAGGAATTATTTTTAAGAAGGTTAGTCAAAGGTGCTGCCAACGGACCAAAACTCCAAATAAATTTCCAGTAATAGCCTGCCAGACCAAAGAATTCGCATACTGTTGAGCAAGACTGAGGTTGTGGCTACTCACTAATGGCTTGAATCTTCTTGGGATCAACAGTGACCCCCTCATGGGAAATAATGTGGCCCAGGTAAGCAACATGAGATGCCCCAAAGGAGCATTTGGACTTCTTCAAATATAATTAGTGTGCTCGCAATAAATCAAATACAATTCTCAAATGTGCTAAGTGGTCATCTCAAGATTTTCTATATATGAGTATATCATAACAAAACAAGTATGAATTTCTAAAGGTAAGAGCTAAATACCTCATTCATCAGCGCCTGGAAAGTAGAAGGAGAATTTGATAGCCCAAAAGGCATGACCACAAATTCAAAGTGGTCGTGATGTGTTCGGAATGTCGTCTTTTCAATATCTGCTGGATGCATGCGAATCTAATGATACCCAGATAGTAAGTCTAATTTTGTGAAGACCCATGATACATGTAGCTCATCGAGGAGCTCCTCCACCACTAGAATGGGAAAATTGTCTTTCACTGTCAACGAGTTCAACTCACGATAAACATCACAAAAGCGCCAAGTCCCATCAAGTTTCTTCACGAGCAGAACTGGTGAAGAGAAGGGGGACCTACTGCTGTGAATAAGGCCCTATTGTAGCATCGCCTGAGGCTATCTTTCAATCTCATCTTTCTGGAGGTGAGGGTACAGATATGGATGAACAACTACCATATCTGACCCTGGTTTCAAACATATACGGTGATCACACTGTCTGAGCGGGGGGACCCCTGTAGGCTCACAGAAAAGGTCGGAGAACTCATCAATAAGACCATCAATCCTGCCTGTTGAATTATCTGGGGCAGTTATAGAATGAATGTGTTGTTGTGTTTCTGTTTGACTTCCTTGTAGGAGCAATTGGCTACCACGTAGGACAAAACTCATTGTCAATGCAGAAAATTCCCACAAAATGGGTCCCAATATTTGTAACCATTTGATTCTCAACACCATATGAAAACCAGCCAGAGGAATAACAAAAAACTCAGCATGAAACAAAGTAGTGCCAATAGTAAAATTTACCGCCTTGCTGATTCTGTAGCTAGGAACCTTCTCCCCATTGGCCACTGAGACTGTGGCTGTTGGATGGGGAAGAATCTGTAACTGCAGGTGTTGGGCCGTAGTCAAACTAAGAAAATTTTGGGTACTCCCCGAGTTCACTAGGCCCATGAGATCCCAATTGAAGATCTGAGCTCTGACTTGCATGGTTTTGGGCGACTTTTGCCTAATAATTGCATGCAAGGAAATTTTCGGTGGTGCTTCCTCTATCATATCCTCTGTCACCTCAATATCATCATCTTCAACCATATCAATTAAAAACAATATTTTGCACTGATGACCAACCCAATATGGTTCATCATAGTTGTAACACAAATTTTTGGACCGCCTCTCCATCATCGCAGCACTTGTCAATTTTTTTATGTACTGAGGTGAATGACTGCTCGATTTCGTATCCCCTAGTAAAGTGGTGCTCAAAGTGTGTCTAGGAGGAGGTGTTGTGGTCTGAACCCCCTGAGGATAAATGCGTCTGCTATGCCAGGTGGTGGAAATGCTCCTCTCCCCTGACCATGTGGGTCATCTGTGCAGGGCCTTCTATCACAGTTCTAAAGCACAGGCTACATTCATCGCATGTGATAATGTAATCGGTGCTTAGAGCTCTACCTCAAGCTTTAAAGCCTCCATCAGGCCTGTTGTAAATAATGCACTTGCTGGTCCACTCGTACCATACTGTTTGCTCATGCTAAATTTTCCTGGAACAGTTTCTGGTATTGCTCCACGGAACCAGTTTGTCGTAACAGAACCAAATCACCCAAGGGATTGCTGTACACCGGAGGACCAAAATGAAGAGAGCATAAATTCATAAATTCTTCCTACTCCACAACTGGTCTATCCGCCTCAACTTGCTGATACCAGAGTTGTGCTTCTCCCAGTAAGTGGAAAACAACCATCCCCACTTTATCATACACTAGTACTCGTTGATGGGAAAAAAACATTTTGCAACGATATAGCCATACCAAAGGGTCTTCTGACCCATTATAAGTGGGAAATTCGAGTTTAGTGTACCTAGGTATTGTGCCTCCACCCTGGTGGAAGGGTCCCCCCGGGAAGAAGGGTCCTTGCTGGCCAGGTACAATGCCTCCCCCCTGGTTGGAGGGTCCCCCTAGGAGGAAGGGTCCTTGCTGGCTAGAGAAACTAGTGTGCCTCGTAGACTCTTCTCCCCCTCTGTTATATGAATGGTCCCCTCCTCTTTGCTTTGGAGTTGTGTTCCTTCCAGTAGTCTGACTAGACACTTTTTGGAATTATCTCTCTCTACATTTGTACATTTTGCATTTCCATCTTAGATCTATACTTTTTTCTTAAATAAAAACTAGAGTTTTCACTTTCCCTTCATCTCGAAAACAAAAAAGAGACTAAAGGCAAATAGATCACAACAAAATGAAAATTTTAGAGTTTATGTATGGAAATAATTTAAAGCAATAAAAAAATGTAAGTAGAGATAATTTATTCACACACCACAAATGAACACAAAATTTTTGTTATCCAAGTTTGGGAAATTCAACTTGTTCAACCCTAATAGCTCGAAATTTTATAAGAAAGAGATTTTTCAACACAAGTTTTAAAACATGGATATGCATGCTTGAAACATGTTAAAGATGCTAATGACCTATGGATCCAAACCTTTTAAAGAGAATAACATTAAATTCCCAAGTGAACGTGTAGTGGGATATTTACCCGAGTCAAACAAGAGATTATTTTGCCAATTACAAAAAGTTGACCTTACAATCATAGATTATTGTAAAGTGATTTATCATGAGTAACGGGCTATTTTTTTAAGGAATGACTTATGGATTGGGAGTCAACACTCAGTTAAAAATCCCTCGACTCCCCCTTTTCTTGACGATTGCAGAACCTGATATATAAAAAAAATAGTTTACAATCCCTATAAATTATAAAAATTTTTTGGAATAATCACTCTCTACATTTTTGCATTGTGCATTTCCATTTTAGATGTATATTTTTTTCTTAAATCAAAACTTGAGTTTTCACTTTCCCTTCATCTCGTTAACAAAAAAAAAAAGAGAAATGGAAAATAGATCACAACAAAATGAAAATTTTTGAATTTTGTTTGAAAAGAATTTAAAGCAATAAACAATTGTAAGCAAAGAAAATTTATTCACGCACCACAAATGAACACAAAATTTTTGTTATCCAAGTTTGGGAAATATCATTAGTTCAACCCTAATAGTTCAAAATTTTATAAGAAAGAGATTTTTCTGCACATGTTTTAAAAAATGGATATGCATACTTGAAACATGTTAAAGATGCAAATGACCTATGGATCCGAACTTTTTAAAGAGAATAATATTAAATTCTCAAGTGAACGTGGAATGGGATATTTACCTGAGTGAAACAAACCATCATTTTGCCCATTTACAAAAAGCCGACCTGACGATCATAGAATTAAAGTGATTTATCATGTGTAACGGGCTATATTTTTGTAAGGAATGACATATGGATTGGGAGTCTACACTCAATTAAAAATACCCCGCCACCCCTTTTTTCCGACAATTGTAGAACATGATATATAAAAACTAAAAAGAGTTTACAATCCCTAAAAATTACAGACACTTTTTGGAATTATCTCTCTCTACATTTTTGCATTGTGTATTTCCATTTTAGATGTATACTTTTTTCTTAAATCAAAATATGAGTTTTCACTTCCCCTTCATCTCGTAAACAAAAAAAAGAGATAGAAGGCACATAGATCACAACAAAATGAAAATTTTAGAGTTTATGGAAGGAAAGATTTTAAAGCAATCAACAAATTTAAATAAAGAAAATTTATTCACATCCACAAATGAACACAAAAGTTTTGTTATCTAAGTTTGGGAAATTCCACTAGTTCAACCCTAATAGCTCGAAATTTTATAAGAAAGAGATTTTTCTACACATGTTTTAAAAAATGGATATGCATGCTTGAAACATATTAAAGATGCAAATGACCAAATGATCCAAACCTTTTAAAGAGAATAACATTAAATTCTCAAATAAACGTGTGGTGGGATATTTACACGAGTCAAACAAGCCATTATTTTGCCCATTTAAAAAAAGCTGACCTAACGATCATAGATGATTGTAAAGTGATTTATCATGTGCAACGGGCTATATTTTTGCAAGGAATGACTTATGGATTGGGCGTCAACACTCAATTAAAAATCCCTCGCCTCCCCCTTTTGCCGTCGATTACAAAAACCGATATATAAAAACAAAAAAGAGTTTACAATCTCAAAAAATTACAGACATTTTTTTGGAATTATCTCTCTCTACATTTGTGCATTGTGCATTGTGCATTTATATTTTAGAGGTACACTTTTTTCTTAAATCAAAACTTGAGTTTTCACTTTCCCTTCATCTCGTAAACAAAAAAAGAGATAAAAGGCAAATAGTTCACAACAAAATAAAAATTTTAGAGTTTATGTATGGAAAGAATTTAAAGCAATAAAAAAAATGTAAGTAAATAAAATTTATTCACACACTTCAAATGAACACAAAAGTTTTGTTGTCCAAGTTTGGGAAATTCCACTAGTTCAACCTTAATACCTCTGAATTTTATAAGAAAAAGATTTTTCTACACATGTTTTAAAAAATGGATATGCATCCTTGAAACATATTCAAGATGCAAATGACCTATGGATCCAAATCTTTTAAATAGAATAACATTAACTTCTCAAGTGAACGTGCAGTGGGATATTTACCTAAGTCAAACAAGCCATTATTTTGCCCATTTATAAAAAGCTGACTCAATGATCATAGGTGATTGTAAAGTGATTTATCATGCATAATGGGCTATATTTTTTTAAGGAATGACTTATGGATTGGGAGTCTACACTTAGTTAAAAATATCCCGCCACCCCCTTTTCCAGACGATTGCAGAACCTGATATATAAAAACTAAAATGAGTTTACTATCCTTAAAAATTACAAACACTTTTTGGGATTATCTCTCTCTACATTTGTGCAATGTGCATTTCCATTTTAGATGTATACTTTTTTTTTAAATATAAATTTGTGTTTTCACTTTCCCTTCATCTTGTAAACAAAAAAGAGATAAAAACCAAATAGATCACAACAAAATGAAAATTTTAGAGTTGATGTAGGGAAAGAATTTAAAGAAATAAACAAATGTAAGTAAAGAAAATTTATTCACACACCACAAATGAACCCAAAAGTTTTGTTATCCATGTTTTGGAAATTCCACTAGTTCAACCGTAAAAGCTTGGAATTTTATAATAAAGAGATTTTTTCACACATATTTTAAAAAATGGATATGCATGCTTGAAACTTGTTAAAGATTCAAATGACCTATGGATCCGAACCTCTTAAAGAGAATAACATTAAATTCTCAAGTGAACGTGCTGTGGGATATTTACCCGAGTCAAACAAGCCATTATTTTTCCCATTTACAAAAATGCTGACCTAACGATCATTGATGATTGTCAAGTGATTTATCATGCGTAAGGGGCTATATTTTTTTAAGGAATGACTTATGGATTCGGAGCCAACACTCAGTTAAAGATTCCCCGCTTCCCCCTTTTCCCGACGATTGCATAACCTGATATATAAAAACTAAAAAAAGTTTGCAATCCCTAAAAATTATAGACACTATTTTGAATTATCTCTCTCTACATTTTTGCATTGTACATTGTGCATTGTGCATCTCAATTTTGGATGTATACTATTTTCTGAAATCAAAACTTGAGTTTTCACTAATCCTTCATCACGTAAACAAAAAAAGTGAAAAAAGGCAAATAGATCACAACAAAAAGAAATTTTTAGAGTTTATATATGGAACGAATTTAAAGCAATAAAAAAATGTAAGTAAAGAAAATTTATTCACACATCTCCTTTCAAGTTATCATAGGTGTCTACTTGAAAGGATGAGATGACAACGATAATAAGGGTATAAACAACATGTGTTCAAGATCATCTTCTTTTTGCATTGAACCACAAGAATCAAGGAAATTTTTTCTTCCCTCGCATCCAAACTTGAGCAAGTTCCTCACCTTCACCAATGCCTCCTTTAACATGACCAAGCTTTCAATGGCATCTTCAAACTTGATGACACCAACATTCTAAAGACTCAATGAGGATCTTCTTAATTATCATCTGATAGCAGCCTCTCTTGAAGAATCTCTCGAGAAAAAATTGTAATTTATATAGAAATTTCCAAGATTCTCTTATTTGATTTTGTAATATTTCCTTGATTGATTTAATTAGGGAGCCTAATTTATTGATAAGTTTCTCCTAAAAATGTAATGAAAAGAGTATAAATAGGGGTCTTGGTTGAAAGAAAAATCAATCAAGCCTATTCCCAAATCTCTTGCTCTCCTCTCTCTCCCCAAAAATTTGTCCTCACTCTTCTCTCTCCCTTTCTCTCCTTCTTTACTTTGTCCCTCTTCCTTTGTCCCTCTCCCCCCCTTTCCTAAAAGCCTTCTGTTATGAACTCGATAACGAGCTGGGTAACTCAATGGCACCGTGGGTGAGTCAATGGGTACTGCATATTTTAATTATATTTAAGTTTTTATGCTATTTCGGTTTAAATATACCTCAGGCGCATTTTTATAATTTTCACCCTAAACTCATGTTGGCGTGAACTATCTGTGAGGCAAAATGGAAATGAATCGTCAAGACTCATTTTATCTCCAAACAGGATCTGAGGTCTCCTTCTAGAGCTCAGGATCGGGAGTTCCCCTTGAGCTCTAGTTATCCCTTCATAATCCTATCTCATTGTCTTAAATCATAAGGTTTCCCACAGATCTAAGCACTGAACAGCAGCCGAAGCTTCTCTGGTTTTAGCTGCTGTTGTTCGTGGTGTTTCACGGCAGAAACCAGGCTCGGGAAGACGAAGCGACACTCGGGGAGCTGCTGCTGAGGTGATCGGAGAAATGCCGGTAGGTTGCTTCCTACAACAGGGCAGAAGTGTAGTTGTGTGTTGAGAAGGTCCCCAAGCACGACGACAACAGAAGAGTGCTGTCGGATTTCCGCCAGAACAGCAGGGCTCTGTTCAGACGTTGAGCCACCGGCGGCCCTTTGCTGTCCGGCCACCGAGCACGACCACGGTGCAGTCCCCTTTTCCCGGTGATGGCAGGGAGGTAGCCATCCGATCAGGCCAACCTCCAGAGATCTGCCCCGTCCATATCGACGAGCTACGGTGATAGTTTATTGTTTCATTCTGCAACGGCAGCAAGCGGCTGTCCCTACCTCCCCAGATCTGTGGGCCCTCTCTCAGACACTGTTGCTGTCCAGATCCTGTCCAGATCTGTGAGCCAGACCAGTCCAGATCTGTGGGGCCTCTCTCTCAGACACTATGCTGTCCAGATCCAGCTCAGCCCAGATCTGTGGGCCGTCTCTCTCTGGCAATGTTGCTGTCCAGATCCAGTCCAGATCTGTGGGCCACACCAGTCCAGATCTGTGGGTCTACTCCATCTGGATCCATCCGTCCCTCGCTGAGTTACTCGATCCATGACTCGGGACCCTAACATTTTGGTATCAGATCAGGGTAACATGGGGGATCCGTCCCACAGTAAAGAACTAAGAAACCTTGCAAGAGAACTGCAGACAGAAAATTAAACTCGAATGGCAAAGATGATGGAACAAATCAATAGTAGAGTTTCTGAGATTGTGGCGGGATTAAACCGACCCTTGACACTACTCGAAGAATGGAAGAACACTCTTATAGCAGAGGGGGAGAGCAATATTTTGGGCGCAATGGCCATCTGGCACATGGTAGAGGGTCAGTACCCAAGTACACAAAAATATATTTTATCACCTACACCGGATCAGTCGACCCCTTAATTTGGCTACACAGATGCGAAATTTTTTGCCCACCAAGGAACATCTGACATGGACAGGGTGAGTTTAGTTGTCTTCCACTTGCTGGATGAAGCTCAACTCTGGTTCCATTAAGTGGAATTGGATCGCTTGGTCATTGATTGGGAAGAGTTTAAAAAGTTATGCACGATATGGTTCGGACTGCTAGCTTACAACAACCCTTTGGGGGACTAGGTCTTGTTACGACAAACCGAATCAGTGGTAGCATAACAGACTCAATTTCAGGAAAAATTAGTGCGATCACGCCACCTAGTTCGACGAGACCAGCATGTAAATTTGTTTACAACAGGGCTTACTAATTCCTTGGAACTGGAGGTGGAACTCCATGCGTCTACTGATTAGGGGCGACCGATGAATTTAGCTCGGACAATGGAAGCAAAACAACATATTCAACATAAGAGGAAGGGCTGGCAAGGGGGAGTATCAGTGCCCCAGGATTGCAAGCCTGTAATGAGTTGGTTGTAAATTGATTAACGTGATTGTAGGAAACGGATTGTTTCCTTGATCCTATAATTTTATTCCTTTGATTTTTGGATCTAAATTGATCCTAATATCAGCATGTAATGTATTATAAATTGCCTCCATCTCGAAGAAGAATACATCATCGAAAAATCATTCTTTAAATCTCTGTTATTGTTTTTGGTTTCTCTGTTTCACATGGTATCAGAGCGGGAGAATTATCCTCTCTTTTTCTTCGCCGAAAGTTGGAGCTAAGTGCTCCCGCAGTTGCCGAAGGAGGAAGCCGGAAAAAAAATCATCGTGGGGTTGCAGAACTCTATTTTTTCTGCAACTTCGTATTCCGGCAATGGCGTAGCCAAAAGAACGTCGTCGCCGACCGACAACGACCATCGAAGACCGAAGACGACCGCTGACGACCTTACCCCCTGCCTGTTATTGCCGCCGATCATCGCTGTCACCAAGGGAAGCCGACTTGCAGAAAGAGAACAGAGTTCTGCAATGACGGTCCTGTAGGCGAAACCACGTCACCGACGAGTACTGACGATTGCTGACGAGCGCCGACGACGGCACCACCACCCCGTTGTCGAAGGAAGCCGAAGCTCCGTTGCCGCTGCCGAAGAAGAAAGGTGATTTTTTTTTTTTTTTTTAAACTTAGGAACTACTGTTCCTTTATTTTTTTCTGCTGATCGAACCGACCCAAACAGGTGGGTCAATCGAATCGAACCGAACCGGACCAGACTGAACAGAACCGAACCGGATTAGACAAGACTAGACCAAATTTTCAAATCGATGGCCATCGCTACAAGCAAATCCACCAAACTTATCCCATCACCACAGATTATAGTCCACCAAGACAATTCTGCATTTCCAACTAGAATCATCCTCAATGAAACCAATTATTCATTATGGTCCCAACTCATGGAGATGCAAATTGGCGCACGCAACAATGTTGGATACCTCACCGGCGAAACAAAAAAACCAGCATCTGGTGATGTCCATCTTGGAGCATGGATTACTGAAAATCAAATAGTCAAAAGTTGGCTTATTGACTCCATGAGTCCATTGCTAATGCAGCGATTTATTCACCTCTCCACTGCCAAGGAGATATGGGAAGCAGTATAAAAAACATTCTATGATAGATGAAACTTGTATATTTGAGCTGAACCAGAGATCTTTTTCTACCAAACAAAATGGTAGATCGTTATCCACGTACTACAATGAATTGGTTACTATTTTCCAGGAGATTGATCATAGGACTATATCTTAGGAAGGAACAGTAGAAGGGCTAATCCAGTTGCACTCTGTAATGGCTAGGCTTCGGGTTCATATTTTCTTTAGTGGGCTTGACTCCGAGTTTGATCAAGTTCGTGGAGAAATTTTGCTAAAAAACTCCAAACTTGATTTAGAGAATACATATGCATATGTCAGACACGAATATCAATAGAGACAGACAATGGGGAGCTATCATCTAGTCTCAGAGAACTCGGCGATGTTGGTCAACCAAAACCGACAAGGATCATCAAGCAGTCGGAATCCTCAATCCTCTAGAAAAGGTAACAACTGTGTATATACTCACTGCAGAGAAAAAGTACATTCACAACAACGATATTATGAGATTATTGGCTATCCAGAGTGGTGGGATTTCTCAAAAAAACCCCGTAAAAAGATTGGTGGGAAAGCTATGGTGACATCCATGGAAGATAATCAGGAGCTACCTATGACAAATATTGCCCATTCAGGTATTCTCGATAATCCATCAGTATTCTCTGTACATTCTAAGAATAGACCTTAGATTATTGATACAGGTGCATTCGATCACATGACAAGGGATCCCAGTCAGTTACAATCCATTCTACCTTCTCCACAATCTGTTATTTCAATAGCCAACAGTAGTACCTCTCCTATTACTAGGGAAGGATTGGTTATATTATCCAATAATCTTACATTAGACATTGTCCTTGTGGTTCCCTCTCTTGAATATAATATTTTGCCTGTTAGCCAGATTACTTCCACTCTTGCTTGTACTGTAACTTTTTGGCCCTCATTTTATGTCTTTCAGGACATTCTAACCCGGAAGATTCTTGGTTATGGTGTTAGACGGGGCAAACTCTACTATTTGGAGTTGACAGAGAACGGGGGATCGAAAATCATTTAGACAAATCAAGCTAGTAGTGAAGATAATGCTCAAACAACTGTATGGTTATGACACCGACGATTAGGCCACCTTTCCTTTGGTTATCTTAAGAAATTGCGACCTCAAATTTTTTCAGGTTTGAATGATGTGCATTTTCATTGTGAAACATGTGAATTGGCTAAGAGCCACCGTATTGCTTATTTACCGAGTTTGAATAAAAGTTTTGAACCTTTTGAGGTTATTCATTCCGATGTTTGGGGTCCAACTAAGGTTTCCTCTATTTCTAGAGCTCGTTACTTTGTGACATTTATTGATGAATGCACTAAAATGACTTGGGTATCTCTGCTTATACAAAAGAGTGATGTGTGTCTAGCATTTCAGAAATTCTATATAATGATACATACTCAATACCAAAAGCAGATTCGTGTTTTGCAATCTCACAATGGTAGTGAGTTTCTTAATGCTTCTTTCAAAAATTTTCTGACCAATCATGGAATTTGTCATCAGACCTCTTGTACCTATACTCCCCAACAGAATGGATTGCCAGAAAGAAAGAATAGACAAATTTTGGAAGTAGTGCATGCCTCTCTCTTTGGCATGAACATGCCTCGATTTTATTGGGGCGAAGCAGTCAAATCTGCTGCCTACCTCATCAATCGAACACTTTCTAGAGTACTAGATTTTCAAACTCGTCTACACAAGCTGCAATCCCTGATTTCAATTCCCCATCTTTCGAATCTTGAACCCCGAATTTTTGGGTGTACCGCATATGTTCATATCCCAAAGATCTTTCAAAATAAACTTGATCCATGTGTGTATTTGTTGGCTACTCTGAATTTTAAAAAGGATATCGGTGTTATGATCCACACACCAACAAGCTCCATGTGACTCTAGATGTCTCCTTCCATGAATCAGTACCTTATTATTCAGGGGGAGTTTCTTGAACATCTCTATAGGGGGAGAGTTCAAGTGAAGAGAATGTTCTACAAGAAAATAACGGAGGTATTGAGTTTATTGAGTTACAAGCGCTGCATGAATTTTTCAAGTGTCATGATGTGTAACAAGACTGTGATTCAGTAATTTCTCTTGAAGAACCCCCAGAGTTGCCCCCGTCTGCACCAACAACTGAAGAATCAACCCGGAATGTTCCTCCTCAAGTAAATAAGAATCATGTGTTTGATGAGTCTAATGAAACATGTCTTCCTACAGAAAATACACCCCCTAGATATCCACAAAGATTGAATAGGGGAGTTCCAAAAAAACTGTATGAACCTGATCTTGAAGCCAAGACCAAATACTCAATCAATAACTATGTGTCCTCCCATAGGTTGACTAAATCATATGCATTTACTATTGATCAATTATCCAGGGTTTCTATTCCTAGTAATGTGCAGGATATATTAGTTGATCCAAAATGGAAAAAGGCGATGAACGAAGAGATGGAGGCTCTACAAAAAAATGCAACTTGGGAACTTGTTCCCCAACCTAAAGAAGTAAAAACAATTGCATGTCGATGGGTGTTCACATTGAAACTCAAACAGAATGGAAGTATTGACAGATATAAAGCTCGGCTAGTTGCAAAGGGATATACGCAAAGGTATGGGATAGACTATCAGGATACTTTTGCGCTAGTAGCTAAGATAAATACAATTCGCATTCTTATATCTATAGCAGCAAATTGAGACTGGCCCCTGCAACAATTTGACATTAAAAATGCCTTCCTCAATGGAGACTTAGAAGAAGAAGTCTACATGGAGCTACCACCCCGCATAAAAAGTAGTTCTTTGTGTCAAGGTGACGTCTGTAAATTGAAGAAGTCATTGTATGGGCTGAAACATTCACCTAGGGCATAGTTTTGGAGATTCTTGGCTACAATGAAGGAGTTTGGTTATAAACAAAGTAACTCAGATCATAATTTGTTTATAAAACACAAAGAAGGAAAGGTAACATCTTTAATTGTATATGTTGATGATATGGTCGTGACAGGAGATGACCCAGGTGAAATGCAAGCTTTACAGGAGTATTTAGCCACTAAATTCGAAATGAAGGATCTCGGACAACTTAAATATATTTTGGGAATTGAGGTTGCAAGATCAAAACATGGAGTTTTCCTTTCGCAGCGAAAATATGTGTTGGATCTTCTAGCCGAAACATGAATACTTGACAGTAAACAAATAGAGGCGCCCATGGAAATGCATCATAAACTCGGAATTCTTCCAGATCAAATCCCAGCAGACAAAGGGCGTTATCAGCGATTAGTTGGAAGATTAATCTACCTATCACACACAAGGCCCGATGTAGCATATGCAGTAAGCGTTGTGAGTCAGTTCATGCATGCACCAAGTGAAGAACATATGGAAGCAGTCTATCGGATCTTGAGATACTTACAAAATGCTCCATGAAAAGGTTTGTTATTCTCAAAAAATGGTATCTTTAATATTGAAGGATATACAGATTCTGATTAGATAGGTGATCAAATAACCAAAAGATCTACGTCGGGTTACTTTACTTTTGTGGAAGGGAATCTGGTCACTTGGAAAAGCAAAAAACAGAAGGTAGTATCAAGATCAAGTGTTGAAGCTAAATTTTGAGGCATGGCTCATGGTGTATGCGAGTTGTTATGGATAAAGAATAAACTGAGGGACTTAGGGATTGAATACGCCAAACTGATGAATCTTCACTGTGATAACAAGGCAACCATTGCAATTGCACAGAATCCGGTTCAACATGATCGCACTAAACATGTTGAAATTGATCGTCATTTCATCAAGGAGAACCTCGATGCAAAGATCATACAATTCCGCTTCATTCAATCTGAGAGTCAGCTAGCTGATAAGCTCATGAAGGTAGTATCAGGGAAGGCATTTCATGGTATAATTGACAAGTTGGGCATGATCGATATCTATGCACCAACTTGAGGGGGAGTGTTTGTAAGTCTGTAATGAGCTAGTTGTAAATTGATTAATGTGATTGTAGGAAATGGATTGTTTCCTTGATCCTGTAATTTTATTCCTTGATTTTAGGATATAAATTGATCATAAAATCAACATGTAATGTATTATAAATTTCCTCCATCTCGGAGAAGAATACATCATCGGAAAATCATTCTTTGAATCTCTATTATTCTTTTCGGTTTCTCTGTTTCACAGAGGTGGAACTCCATGCTCCTACTGATTAGGGGCGAGCGACGAATTTAGCTCGGACAATGGAAGCAAAAAAGCAGATTCAGCATAAGAGGAAGGGCTGGCAAGGGGGAGTATCAGTGCCCCAGGGTGGCAAGAGGGGAGGACTTATTAGCCTCCGGTGACAGGGCCACTAGTGCCACCACCCAAATCTATGCCTGGACATCCTATGACAGCATCCCCTAAAAGCAGCAACCCCCCACCCCCATATATCAGAAAACTAGCAGGGTTGGAAATGGCTGACAGATGACCAAAGAACCTCTGCTATAATTGTGACGAACCTTACTGAGTGGGCCACCAATATAAACGATTGTTTTGGTTAGAATTGGAAGCATGAACTGAGGAAGAGGAACCACCAACAGATACTCTAGAGGAGGTCGAACCAGAAATTTCCTTACATGCCATTACCGGACAAAAGTCGGCTAACACCATGCAAGTCAGAGCCAAGGTTATTGACCAGGAACTAGTGGGATTAGTAGACTCAGGCAGCACACATAACATCCTCAACATGACCGCTGTGAAACACCCCCGAGTTGGGATCCAACGTCACCCCGTTGCCACAGTTTGAGTCGCCAATGGTGAGAAGGTTCCGAGCTACGGGGTCAGCCAAGAGGTACACTTTTCCATTTGTAACACTTCCTTTACCACTACATTTTTGTCATCCCTCTCTCCGAATTTGATGTGGTGTTCGGGGTTAAATGGTTGCAAACTTTAGGCCCTATTTTGTGGGACTTCTCAACGTTAACAATGAGTTTTGTATCGGAAGGCCACCTAGTACTGTGAAGGGGCACTCATGCTATTGTCAGGCCGCCTATCCATCTCTCTTGACAACATCAATTCAGCAGAAGGTATCACAGTGGACCCATCACAACTTGCAGTAATCACCACCTGGCCTCCACAACACACCATATTGGCTTTACGAGGATTTTTGGGGCTATCGGGCTATTATAAAAAATTTATACAGAATTACGGTCCACTGACCAGTCCATTTATCAATCTTCTCCAACGCCATGTCTTCATCTGGGCGGATGCAGCCACAAAATCCTTCATGGCCCTCATGCAGGCTTTCGTTTCCACTCTAGCCCTACAATTACCGGACTTGATGCTCTATTTATCAAGCTTGGGAACAAACTCTTTCTCCAGGGGGAGAGTGATGTTATGAACTTGATAGCGAGTCAGGTAACTTAGGGCACTGTGGGTACTGCAACTTTTAAATACATTTATGTTTTTATGCTATTGTGGTTTAAATATGCCTCTGAGGTATTTTTGTAATTTTCGCACTGATTCATGTTGGCGTTAACTATTTGTAAGGCAGAAATGGAAATGAATCGTCAAGACTCATTTTATCTCCAAACAGGATCTGAGGTCTCCTTCTAGTGCTCAGGGTCGGGAGTTCCCCTTGAGCTCTAGTTATCCCCCCATAATCCTATCTCAATGTGTTAAATCATAAGGTTTCCTATCGATCTAAGCACTGAACAGAAGCCGAAGCTTCTCTGGTTTTAGTTGCTGCTGTTCGTGGTGTTTCATGGCAGAAACCAGGCTCGGGAAGACGAAGCGACATCTCGGGGAGCTGCTGCTGAGGTGATCGGAGAAAAGCCGGTAGGTAGCTTCCTACAGCAGGGCAGAAGTGTAGTCGTATGTTGAGAAGGTCCCTGAGCACGACGACAGCAGAGGAGTGCTGTCGGATTTCCACCAGAACAGCAGGGCTCTGTTCAGACATTGAGTCACTGGCGGCCCCTTGCTGTCCGGCCACCGAGCACGACCAAGGTGGAATTCCCGTTTCCCAGTGACGGCAGCAAGGTAGCCATCCGATCCGGCCAACCTCCAGCGAGCTGCCCTGTCCATATCGACGAGCTACGGTGATAACAAAATTTCACGTTTCATTAAGCGATAGCAGCAAGCGGCTGTCACTACCTGCCTAGATCTGTGGGCCATACCAGTCCAGATCTGTGGGCCCTCTCTTTCAGATACTGTGCTGTCCAGATCCAGCTCAGCCCAAATCTGTGGGCTCTCTCTCTCTGACAGTGTTGATGTCCAGATCCAGTCCAGATCTGTGGGCCCACTCCCTCACAGCACTGGATCCATACATCCCTCGCCGTGATATCGCGATCCATGACTCGGGACCCTAACATTTTCTTGCTTCCTTCTTCCAAAATCCCCATGTGGTCCCTTTTGCCCCTTAAGAGCCCCTAGCCCACTCTCATTGTCCCCTTCATCATCCAATCAAGCCTCCATTCATACACAAATTCCAACCCTAGTTCCCTTATTAAAAGCTGAAAAGTTAGGAACTTGAAGAAGTTTCTATAAAAAAAGGTATGAGAGTAGGACCTTTCCTTCATCAACATTGTTATACATGAAGAATGGAGCTCCAATTACAAGGGTGGTTGCAGCCCAAGAGTCCAACCATGAAAACTCGAGTGATGAAATCTCAATTTTAAAAAATACAAAAATTGACCATCATGTATCATTACTTTTTAGATGAGAGAATTGGAAGACCTTTTTCCCCTCCTCAACAAGCTATAGATCATTAAGCTTCAACCAAACCTATTTTTGGTAAGTTATCTTCCGTTCTACCACCAATCCTTCTTACCCATTCTCTTTGAAATAGTCCCCTTTATCACACTTCTTCTACCTTTCATCATCCTCCCCATTACATGACCACTCCAACCACACCCTTACCCTCTTACGCCAGACACTATATCCCACTTCCTAGCTCTTGACCACCCTCGTGCTATACAATCTATGTCTCATAAACACTTCACCCATTTCCCCAACTTACCTTCCTTTGACCACAACTCTCCTACACGTGAAACAATGAATACTAGAGGAGGATCCATACAAGCCCGCAATGTTAGGAATTAGATGCTCTAATTCTATTGGAAGATAAGTTCAAGCCCACACGACCAAGGAAGGCCCACAAGATGGGCCCAAACCCATAAGAAATATGAC